>NC_044320.2:14415707-15615707 GCF_007474595.2 Lynx canadensis
GCAGACTGGAATGAAAACAAAGTTGGGTGAGCTAAAAACAAAGAAATAAAAAAAGGTAAAGGTACCAAAATCTGGTAGCGGAATTCCAGACCCTAATGAAGGCAGATGGAGGCAGAAAAACCTGAGGAAACAGAGACGGGAGAGTAAAGAGAAAGGACAAGAGAGAAGGTGATCACACAAGAACAGGAAGGAGAATGATTTGCCCATATTTGCAGAATTGCCGTGTCTGCAAAGGAATTTTGTTGATAAACGCAACAACTCTTGTTGATAAATGGAACAAACGGACTGCTGGAGTATTTAAGAGATCTCTGAGCCAACGACAAAGGATGCAGACGGAAAGAGGTCGTGTATGGTCCTCAAAATCAATCGAGTCATACTTGCAGACACGTCCAGGCAGACACATGAATTTCAAGTTTGAAAAAAGCATCCTACAAAAGCGTCTAGAGAGAAAACTAGTTTTCCTCACATAGGAACAAAAAGTAGACTAGCTCTGTTTCTAATGCAACCCTTTTCTTATAACAGGACACTGATCTATAAAATAGAAGCCAAATGCTGCTAAGGCAACTCAACCATGATTAAAAGCTCAGGTTCTGAGGACTCGGTGAAATTAAATGCTACCCAAAATGGAGCTCACGAGTCAAATACTTTTCTCGCCCTAAAGGAAAAAGTATCTATTTCTCCCCTTTCAATATTATGACATGCAAATTATTTTAAAACAGCCCCTATGGTCTCTCCTGCTGCTAAGCTGTACCATATGTGGTTTTAATTAAAATTTCCTTTTTCTTCCTCCCTTATCTGTATTTCAAAGATGTCTTAGTTATTTTTTTTTTTTATTGAGCTCATATAATCTTGACCATCTCCATGCACAAACAGAAAGCAAATGCCTTCCATAAGAGTTCCCTAGTGACTCTTTCACCAAGGGGTTTCAATCAATTCAGAGGCCACGAATGTCTCCGATAGGTCTATTAAATCTTCCCTTATGTTCATAGTCTTTATGGCGAACATATTGAATCCTGTCTACTCCTTGTCCTCCACAGCTCCCAATCTTCCCCAGATTGGATGAATCTACACTATGTCATCTCAATTTATTCTTTGTTTTCTCCATCTTCCAGTTTATCAGTGGGGCAACCTTAACTCCATCAAATACCTTCCCTCCATGTGCTCAACAAATAGACTGCACTCTCCTGGGGCTGATGAGAGAGGCCATAGTCTCTTCAGAGTCCTGGCTTCCAACGTCTTTTCACTCAACTACAGAGACTCTGTTTTCTTTGGGAGAGAATGCGGTGTGCAGATTAGTTCCCGCACTAAGTCTTGAGCGGAAGATGGCCTTCCCTTGGATTAAGGCAGCTCGGTAGCAGAGAAAAAATAATTAGCTGCACAGCATATGTCCTTAATGGTTTGATAAAGGACCGCAAGGGGCATTGTGAAGAAGATGAGAATGGAAAGGATTTCCTTTTATTAAGCTTAGCAGGGGAGGGGGTTTAAGATATTCATTTCCATAGATAAACAAGCCAAGGAAAGGAACATCTGCCGGGAAGGGCTCCTCCAACGTGTAGCAGATGTGTTTCAACAACAAAGCATATCCAAGAAGCATTTTAGCATTTAATTATTTAGCTATTTCACTGAGCTGAGGAGCAAGGAGGTGGGATGGATTGAGGAAGCATATTGTAAATTTACTGAGCCTGGAAATTCAATTCCGAATGCCGTTTAAGCCTCCACATGCTGAGGTTTCTCTCAGAACATATGCTAACTGCTTTTTGATACACAGACCCCAAACGCACCCACCCCTTCCCACACGTGTGGCGGCTATCACTGTGAAGCATCCTCCCCTCCATCCTCCCCACGACTCCCTCTTCTCTCCCTTGCGTTTCTGTAACTCCTTTTCGCCTCTCGTTGCTTTCAGTTTTTCCCTGCTTGAAACCCTTGCCCGGGTAACAGTCTTTCTAAAATGCAAATCTGATCACTGGATCTGTAAGAGCGAAAGAGAGGGACGTGGCATGAGGGCTTAAGGAAGGATTAGTCCAAAGCGAAAGAAAATTGATCAGGGGCAGGAGGAAGGAGTAAAATAAAGCAGAAGCTGTCTGTCAATTAGCCAAAGGGTTCAGGGACGAGAGAAGAGTTTGGAATCATGTGCAATACGCCTCATCCTGGGAGGGGTGCAGGTTCCACAGGGGTGCGTCAGTAAAGAAAGCTATGCAAGTCTGTGTGCACTTTCCGGAACGGCTGGTCAGGTAGAGGACCAAGCGGTCCGGTTCCGGCGGCCTAAGAGAAGCCAGACGACCCGGTCCAGATTCCGTCACGCTCTTCCGTTGCTCACAGTATAGAAGCCCAAGGACTTTAGTGTGGTGTGCTGGAACTGCCAGTTCCCCCTCTCCAGACTCTTCCTCCAAACTTGGGGCAAATATTTGCGTTTCCTCAAATATCTATCATCTGTATGATTGCGCTTGCTTCTCTTATCACCGGATTTCCTGTAATTTCTTAACTACGTGGTCGATTCCTGCCAGTCCTCTCAGGAATAATTCCATCTCTTCCCTTCTGAGGCCTTCTCTGCTCACCTCCGTACCTAGTCTGTCAGTTACAGTGCCTGCAGGGGCCTTTCGTAAGGCCTGCTACTTCAGTGTACCTTTAGCGGTTGCCATTTCGTTGTTCAATCCTTCCCGTAAGTAGAATATAAACTTTTGGGGGTCAAAAAGTGTTCAGCGTATGTGTATTGATGAATGAACGGCTTAGTCAGTGTTGCAAAGTCCGGTGTAACTGAGTCACACAGTGTGAGGGTGGGATGGGGAGGCTGGGGTATGCAGGGACTTCTCTCTCCTGCTAACTTAGCAGAGGAACAACTCTGGCCCAGAAGCACTTGGGGACGGTGCAAGTGCCCCATCCCTTTTATTACATTTATGTTTTTCAGTCAGGACTTTAGTTAGGATGCTTTGCATTGCAGCTACTGGAAAACTCATCTTGTCGAATTTGAGCCAAAACATCCAGAGTTTGTGTAGCTTCAGAGATGGCTTGATCAAGGACCTGTGATATCAACGAGTAGGATTCAGTTTCTCCCATCTCCTGGTTGTGTTTTGTCTCATGGTGGCTTCATGTTCAGGCCCCCTGGCGAAGTGTGTACCAGCTCTGGATGCCCAGCCCCTTCATCGTTGGTGCATCTGGGAGAAGAGAGAGGCTCGTCTCATTTGGCATAAGGCTTACTGCTCTGTTCACAGCATGAACCCATCCCCAACGTGGTCCCTGTTCCCAAGTGAATGTGATGTTCTGGTTGACTATGCCCAATATACATGCCTGTCTCTGTAGGCTACTTCATTCCAAATGCTTATATAGCAAGTGGAGAGCAAAGGGGTCTCTTGTAGGTGCAGAAACTATATAATCTATATAACTCATTGAACAAACCCAGGCACTTTTGAGAGTGAAGGGGGTACTGTTAATAATTAAACCACGGCATAAGCATAAACAGTACTGTCCCAGGTGACTCAGATGTATCATCACCCTAGCCGTATATGTATATGTATATGTATATGTATATGTATATGTATATACACATATACACATATATATATACATGTATACATATATATACATATATATATATGCACATATGTGTATGAGTAGTTATAAAGTGTTTTAAAATTTTTATTTTACATAAGATCACAGAAAGGACTCTGGCTTGCTTCACTGAAACGTGTTCTTAGTTTTACCTCTTTTCTAACTAGTGGACAACTTTGAGGAAATCTCTTCACTTCTCAGATCCCTGTTTCCTCATCTTTTGAACATGGGTGCCGTACTAGGAATCTCTAGCATCCTCTCTGGTCTTGTGGTTCTCTGGGAGGACACTATGATTCAAAGGCAGGACTAAACCCAGTTGGGTTGGGAGATCACTGACTCTTGAGACAGATTTTATCACATGTGTATTATATTGTTGGCTCCATGTGATAGATTTGATATTTCCGAAGCCATAAAAACAAAATGAATAACAACAACATCCCTGTGTCCATGCTAATTATCTGCCAGGAACAGTATTGAGCTCTTTATATGATATTTCATTTGTCCTCACCCAGCTCAACTTAGGAAGCATCATCACCCCCATTTGTGAATGAGGAGGCTATCACTTCCATCAGTCACTCAGCTAATATAGAATGCCTCCTGAGTGCCAGGCCTGTTCCAGGTACTGAGGAAACAGCAATGAGCAGATAGTCTAGGTCTCAGACTTCATGGGATTTACGTTCTTCGGAAGTAAAGACATTAGGAGTTTGCCGAGCTCCAATTCTTTCATAGTTGAAAGGCGAGACCAGCTCCCAGAGGGATGCAGAGGTCTGTGGAAGGCCATTTGCAACTCAGGACTCCACCTCTGTGAGATCTCAGAGCTTAGAGCAATGTCTGAGGCTGGGCCTGCGGTCATGGTTGGTTAGCAGGGCTGGATGTCAGGGAGCAGACTCGAATGTGGAGTGAGGAAAAGTGAGGACAAATTAGACCCTGCTGCCCTCTGCTTCTGTCCCTCACCACCTCTAACCAATATGGTGACCTTCAGAGAACGGTGACTCCTCACTCCCACCTCTCAGATCTCCAGCAAAATGCTCTGAGGGCCAGCCCTAACCTGGTTCTTTAAGGGAAGGGAAGTCCGAGAGGTCCAGCTCCAGTTTTGCTAAGTGGACACGGCACAATACCACCGTAGAGACGACGTGGAGGTTTGGGTTTGTGGTGAGTTAAGAAAGACAGAAAACAAACAAGACGATTTTAAAAACTAAAAATATCAGATACCAGCATGCAGACGATCACAGTGTGGGGTTGTGCCAGAGTCACTGGTGGCTACTTCAGACGGGCGGAGCAAAACTTCAGTCGATGTGGGAAGAGGTGAGAGTCAGACCCAGGCAGTGTGGCTCTGGGGCCAATTATTTTGTCTGCCACACAAATTCTGTGCAAACCTGCATGATGATAATAATTTCCTGGGGGCAGAGGATATGTCTTTAAAAAGCAAATGCTCAGGCACCTCGTGAGAACAACGGGATAAGAATCTCAAGGTCCTGGAACTTGTGGTTTTAATAAGTACCTGGGGTGGGATTTAGCAGACCAGTTGCGAGAACACCGAACCGGTGCTTTGCAAAAGAGTAATAAATTCCTGAAATGGACTGCTCACGTGTTTCTGAAAAGAAGACCAAATTATCCCTGGGTGAGTTTGAACCATCAACCTTTCCGCTAGCAACCAAATGTGCTAACCAGGTGCACCACAGAGACAACTGTACAGCTCAGCTAAGGCTTTAGCTCCAACAGAGAAGCCACCTCTATGTGCCATTTTGTCTGGAATACCATGCAAGCACCCAGTATTATTCACACACACACCATCAACTTTTCTAGTTTATCATAAAAACTGTGTGTGTGTGTGTGTGTGTGTGCACGCGTGTGTGTGTGTGTGTTCATGTTCAGGAAGCAGAACCAGCAAAGCTTTTTAACTCCTCAAAGGTACTTAAAAAGCACTGTGTTTAGACATCTCAGCAACTCCCTCATACACCTGGGAGAGATATGGGAATGAAAATGTGCTTCATTTATATGGAAAGGCTTTCAGGCTTTAGAAGCACAGGCTGAAAGGCGAAACTTCACCAATAGCAATAGACATTCATCAACATTAATGGAAATGTTCGCTTCCCCCAGTGCTGAGGGCTTCCAGGGGGATTAATTGTTTAATATTCACAAAGGACTTTGAAGATGAAAAGACCCACATAAAGGCTGAAAATGAACACTCACTTTGTTTGCTTTTCTTATCCTTCAGTTGAATCTGCAGAGCCACCATGTCTTTGAAGCAGCTCCAAGATTATAATAATGATGACCACCCTTGGATTTGGGAGAACAGAGAGAGCAGGGAGGAATAATTTACCCTTAGCATAATTCTAGTGACTGCAAAAGCAAGGACTTTGGTATCAAACAGAGTCCTGACTCTACCACCTGCCAGCTGTGTGACCTTGGGCAAGTTACTTGCCTTCTCCGATATTCTATTTCCTTAGCTGAAAAATGGTATAATCATATCTGCCTGGTTATTGTCAAGTGAGAGGTGTTTAAGGACTTAGGTAGCACCTGGCGTATTGCTAGTAGCTGTGCAATTAAAATTACTGTTTCTGTTGCCAATGTCTGAGGGATATTAATAAGTAAAGTTTCCAAGGCTTGATACGACGAAATTCAACACTGATCCTAATTAAATAACAAATGACAAAACAGTAAAATGAGCCAGGCTGACGGGCTAGAAATCTTATGAATCATTTGTGGGTATGTGGACCTAAGAGAAGACTGAGCTATTATTTACTCAAGATTAAATCATTTTAAATTGTCCTTTATTTCATAATCGCTTTATTTTTTCCCTTCTAATATCCCAGCTGATCTCTAACATAACTCTTCTATCGACCCCCACTTCTACCCTCATGGTACTCGGTACTCGTTAATGTTATTGCAGTGTTGGTCAAAGTTGAGAACTTAAGGTGTTAGTTCTGTGAATTATCTGGGCAACTCTGCATTGAATGGAGACTCTTGAATACAGTGACCCTAACCTGTAAGATCCTGTGCGAGGAGACACTTCTGTTTTAGGCCCAAACCTGCCTGTATTTCGTTTGACATTGGGGATTATCTTCCCACTTTTTCCAAATCGGGAGCCTTCCAGGGAATGAGGTGGGAGTTGGCAAGAAGGGATTGGAGAACTACAATATTTACTCTGCCTGAGGGCCACTGCCCAATTCACTGCCCCCTTGGGTTGGAGGCTGCTTCTTCAATAATCTCAAGGAAGTGATGACATAGGGATTTTCTTCCATGTGCCAATCACACTGATTCTCTGGACACAATGGTTATGGGGACATGGATTAGTCCATACAGCCTTGGGGAGAAATAAAAAGAAAATCAAGGACTCCAACTGGCATATCTTCTCAGATTTGGAAAACATTTTTCTATAGCCCACTGATTTACAGGATAAGATACCCCACTTCTCTGATATGTACAGGTTAGGTAACTTGGGAACCTAAAAATTGCAGTGCCAGAACATGATGCTGTCCATCTGTGGCGGGACTGTGGCTCTTCAGAAATCAAGAAGGAATTAGGAAAAAGAACAGAAGCCAAGAGTTTCTCACTGGTCTCCCATGTAGATTGTCGTGTTATAGGAGGGAGTGGAATTAGAGGGGGGCTTGGAAAAGTAACTTACAAAGTCTTTAAGAAAATGTTCTCCATCCGAGTCAGGTCTAAGGGGGAAATTACAGGGCCACAAGAGTTGGGTTGTTGGGTTTGTGTGGTGATGCAGGGGTGCGGGGGGAGGGAGGTCCTTATAACAATATTAATAATATTGGAACAATATTAATAATAAAGAGCTCACCAAAAAACTCTCTAATTGTTTGTGAGTCAGGAGAAAAGAAATTTTAATTAGGATGCAGAAGACCTGAGTTTGAGTACTACCATTAACATTAATTAGCTCTGTGATGTTGGGAAAATCAATTAAACTTTGCTGGCCTTGTTTTTTGTGTGTTTGTTTGCTTTTTTTTTTTAACTTGTAAATTGAGACACCAAAAGAAAGTTTAACTAGACTGCTCACAAAGCTTCAACAGGAATACCTCTGCATGTGAATGTTTTTCTCCAAGGACAAAACACATAGTTACCACTATTTAGCTTCTCAGTGTCCTTAGTTGGGAGTTTGGAGTATGCTGGATCCCTATGATTGCATGTTGGTGCAGAATGGATCCAGGCAGAGCACTGAGGGTAGAAATTTGGCTCAAGCATCCAGGGCGTTATAATACACCCTGTCTTGGTTTGGTAAGGGTAGATATCCATGGATGTCCAAATGAGGAGTACGTAAGTAGTAATTAGGAATACTTAATCCAGAAATAAATATACTATATAGGGAATGCCAAAGGCAGTAGTAGATCAACAACTGAACACCCAGTAACAACCCAGGATAAATACTGAATACAGGTGACGTGTGCAAGGTGTGGGGCCTGGCCAGAAATTTTAGGGACTGGTCTCAATGGCTTCAGAGGAGAGTTCTACCGGGAATGTAGAGCTGGAAAGGAGGAAACTAAGGCAGAAATCCAGGCAAAGAGGACAGAATGGTGGCAAAGATGGCACAATGGTAAAGAAAAGTACCATCTAATGGGAACTTGGGTTATATATTTGACAGAGCATTGAGTAGATCTTGACCCTTCTCTCCAGTGAACCAAAGTTAACAAATGTCTAAGCTGAGGGCACCATGAGAAGCGAGCTGCTAGAGATCTGCCTTCAGCCAAGATGGAGTAACAGATGACATTTACCCCTGCACCTAAAACAAATGCAAAACTGCACAAAATAGATGAAGTGATGATTGTAAGACAATGGGGGTAGGTAACGGCAGTGATTTCTAGGATTCAGGAGACAATTTGGTGAACCCTACAACTGCTCTAGTGAGAAAATTTTCAGTCTGTGGTACGTACAAGGAGGTGAAACATAGTCAAAGCCTGGTAGAGTCTTTGAAATGGAGAAAGAGTCTGAAGACCCAGGTGACCATATTTTCAAATGCCAGAGAGAGGAAGGCTACACAGAGAGAACTTTGCACACATAGAGAGAATCTCCATTGAACATCCAGCAGAATACTGAGTGCTTGTGAGGCCAAATACCTGAGGCTAGGGAGAGATCCACCCAAAGGTATTGGTACTTGGTACTCACACAGAACTGTTAATACTGCCTGCCATGATGATTATCCTGAGTGTAACAGGAAACCAGTAAGGAGCCTGAAATAGAGCAGTGATGTCGTCAGATTGGCCCTTTAGAAACAGAACTTTGGGTACAATGTAGTGAACTGCTCAAAGAGAAGGGAACCCGAATCTAAATAAATGTACAAAATAACAAGAGATCATTAACTTTTTAAAAGTTATTGTATTGTATTGTATTGTATTGTATTGTATTGTATTGTATTGTATTCATTTTACAAATACAGGTACTTGCTATGTTCCAGGCATTGTGCTAAGTCAAAAACATGCACAATCTTAATCCAATCACTAACTGAGGTCAGAGAAGCAAATAAGTTCCTCAAGTTCACTTGGTTAAAAGTAGATGAACCATGACTCAAATGTAAACATGTGGTTCCAAAATCTCTACCTGGTCCCTAAATCATGCTGCTTTCCTGGCGTTGGCTAACTCAGTCCTGAAACTACAAATCAAAGTCCAATATTTGGCTTGAAGTAGAACTTTGAGAGCAAAGCTCTTGACTTGACACTTGACAACACAGAAAAATAATATTAATGTGACAATAGTAACAAATAGCATTTGTTTAATATTTAATATGTATCCAGTCTAAGTGCTGTACCTGCATCCAAGCATTTAATACTCCCATCAAGCAAGAAAGGAGTCTATTTATTTGTGCCTCGGAAGAGTCTAGCTGTCAGAGCCCATATATTATCCATGCAGACATTTCACAGTTGACTGCCTTTGTATCAACTGGCCTCCTGACTTCAATGCAGAAAAGACATTAGCCTCACATCCAAGATTAATGTAGTAAGAAAAGGCAGCGCTAAAAGGAGAATAACATCACAGGTAATAAACAAGCTTCTCTTTAACTACTTTAAGATCTTTATTCAATGTACAAAATTCAGAGACCCAGAGTCTCCATACTAGGGGATAGTTGGAGCCTTAACAGGATAATGTGAACTTTGATTCTTTTTTCCTAAGAACTGCATGAACTTCTGAGAACTTCTTTTCCTAAGAACTGCTGAGACTTCTTTTCCTGTTTTGTGATCAAGTCCAAGGTTTAACAAAACCTACTAATCCTCAACATGAATATTTCCACGACAGATAATCTCTATTTTTAAGTCCAGCATTCCATGTTTTCACATTGTTCTAATTGCTTGAAGTTCTTCCCTGTATTAAATGAAGTTCTACTTTCAGTTCATATCTACCCATTGGTCTTAATTCTGTTTTCTGGTCCAAGTGGAAAAATAAGTGTATACTGCTCTACACCCTGGAGATGGCTTTCATAATGCTATCTGCAAATATCCTTATTCCATTCAGATTCCTTCATCTTTTATTCAAGAATGGAGTGTTTCAAGACACAATTATTCATTGAGTATCGTATTTGCTAGTGGAGGTAGAATAGTGAGAAAGCAAACTTTGTTCTTGTTCTCATGTAACTTTCTATCTGATAGAAGAGACAAGAAAATGGCAATTACAGCAAAGTGTGACATGTGCTAAGATAGGAGAAGTGCGGAGGGTGATGGAAACATAAAGGAGGGGCCAAGAAACCCTGAAATCTGGAGTGAGCGCTGGCAAGAACTTTCAAGATAAAGTGATGTCTGAGTTAAGCCATAGAAGAATGAACAGGAATTAGCAGGCAAAAGGTGGATAGAGGGAAAGTGTGTAAGTGGAAGTTGGGGGTAGGAAAGCAATCCAGTAAAAGGAATAGAATGCCCAAAGAGGAGGAAGTGGGAATCAGCAAGATCTGCTATGGTGTGTGTGTGTGTGTGTGTGTGTGTGTGTGTGTGTGTGTGTGTATAGAAGGAAATGTGTACAAGAACCTGAGGACTTTTTGTTTTTAAGTTTATGTATTTATTTTGAGAGAGAGAGAGAGAGACAGAGAGAGAATAAGTGGGGGAGGGGCAGAGAGAGAGAGACAGAATCCAAGCAGGGGCTCTGCTGTGCAGAGCCCAACGTGGGGCTGGAACTCGCAAATCGTGGTATCACAACCTGAGCCAAAACCAAGAGGCAGACGCTTCACCAACTGAGCCACCCAAGACTGACTTTTAAACCGGAAGACTTTTAAAGCCTAATTAGGTGATTTTAACATAATTCCCAAGGCTTTGGGATGAAATGCAGCAGGTACAACATGAGCACCTTCGTGTTAGACAGACCACCCTCCCGCAGGATCGATAATGCATGGCGAGACCAGGAGCTCATAAAGGCTATTACTTTATGAAGCAAGAAGAGGTGGGCCAACCGTAAAAAGAGGCTCTTAAATACAGAGAAAATCCTAGGAGTTGCTGGAGGGGAGGTGGGCAGGGGGATGGGCTAGTGGGTGTCGGGCATTAAGGAGGGCACTTGTTGGGATGAGCACTGGGTGTGTTATATGTACCTGATGAATCACCAGGTTCTACTCCTGAAATCAATAGTACACTGTATGGTAACTAACCTGAATTTAAATAAATAAATACATAAATTACAAAAAGAAGATAAGGTGGGCAAAAATCAGGATGGTGGCATCATCTTGTCATCATGAGGGTCACTCACATCTCATTAAGTTCAGTTTTCCAAAGTTCCTCTGATGATCTAATACTCCACATTGAATAAAATATTCCAGGTGTAACCTGACTATTGCTGAATAAAGATGGGTTATCCCCTTACTTGTTTTGGACACTGCAGAAAAAGGTCAATTTATTTATTTTTTTGATATCTGGACCACATTGTTTATTAATATGATTGCAATAGGCTAGAACACATTAATCCTGTTGGGGCTATATAGACACGTATATTCTTTCCCTGACAGTTGTACAATTTTTGTTTTTAGTTCAGGTACAAAATGTTGCATTTATGTTTGGTATAATACATGCTTTTTAAATTTGGCCGAATATTCCAGATTGCTGAGAAAATTTCAGATTTTAGTTCTGCTGTCCAGATGGTAACTCAGATTAAAAAGACTATGGTCTTTAAAGTCAGAAAGTATATTGGTGAATATACTGGCCTGGCCACTTAAATCAGCATTAGATCCTGAAGGACTTAGCATTCCTAACTGTAGTTTACTGTTGATTTAATGTAATCAAATATTGAGTATAGTATCACGTGACATATCACGCAGGGATTTTATGACCTCACATCGTCACAAGAAGGGTGAATAATTTCAATAAGCTATATTGATTAAGACTACATTCACATAACTTTTATTACAATATATTGTAATAATTGTTATATATATATCTGTATATATACAGTAGTGCCCCCTTATTCAGGGAATACATTCCAAGACCCCCAGTGGATTCCTGAAATCACAGGAAGTACCTAAACACACGATGTTTTTTTCCTATACATACATCCTATCATGAAGTTTAACTTATAAATTAGGCATGGTAAGAGATTAACAGTAACTAGTAATAACATAGAACAATCATAACAATATGCTGCAATAAAAGTTATGTGAATGTGGTCCCTCTCAAAATAACTTATTGAGCTGTATTCACCCTTCTTGTGATGATGTGCGGTCATAAGATGCCTGTGTGATGAGACGAAGTGAAGGGAAATGATCCCTCTGTCCCCTTATCTGGGAGTGGGAGCTGTTTCCTGCAGTTACTGTCTCTTTGTTACTGCTGTGCTTCCTTCTTGGCTTTTCAGCCCTCCCTGATTAACCAGTTCCCTATATTAAATTCCCTAAGTTAAGGGGCACCTGGGGGCGGAGAGGGCTCAGTTAAGCATCTGACTTCAGCGCGGGTCACGATCTCGCCATTTGTGGGTTTGAACTCCGCATGGGGCCCTGTGTTGACAGCTCAGAGCTTGGAGCCTGCTTCAGATTCTCTGTCTCCCTCTCTTTCTGTCCCTCCCGCCTCAAAAATAAATAAACATTAAAAAATTAAAAAAAATAAATTCCCTATGTTAAAACCTGGTGTGAATCTGATTTCCTTACTAGACCCCCTTTTCATCCCAATGTCCTATCACTGGAAATTTTTATATTCTTTGGGCTAAATAAAAGGCAACCTTGGGGCACCTGGGTGGCTCAGTGGTTAAGCATCCAACTCTTGATTTCAGCTTAGGCCATGATCTCACAGTTTGTGGGATTGAGCCCCAAATCAGGCTCTGTGCTGACAGCATGAAGCCTGTTTGGGATTCTCTCCCTCTCTCTCTGCCCCTCCTGCTTGCTTTCTCTGTCTCTCTCTCAAAATAAATAAATAAACTTAAAAAAAAAAAAAACAAAAGACAACCCTGACAGACTGTTGACATTTCCACAATGGAAACCTTCTCTTAGTACTAAGGCCAAATAGCTACGGAAATGTGGGCAGAGTGCTCTCTAGAGTGCATATTCGCCCTGCCATCGTCATAAACAGGAATTTATTAGCTCTTGTGCTTTCTTGTCTTGGGTTTTGTTAAGAGAGCCTTGAATTAACCCAAGAGCAGAAATTAACAGCTCTTCAGAAGTTAACTCCCCATTATAGCAAATATTGTTTAGCAAAGAATACTTGTTATTTACCAGCAACTCTTTAAGTGCTTTATATGTATAAACTCATCTATCCCCAATAAACTTATGGGGGAGTTTACCATCATCATCATCATCATCATCATCATCATCCCCATTATACAATAGGTCACAACGGACACTGTACAGTTAAAAAATTGCTTTTAGTTTGTTGTAGTGAGTTGAGGGGTGATCCTCCAAAAGATATGTCCATCCAAAACCTGTGAAGCCAACCTATTTGGAATAATGCTTCCTGTAGATGTAATTAAGTTAAAAACCTCAAGATGATATCATCCTGCATTAAACCGAATGATAAAATTGAATGAGACGTGTCCTCATAGAAGAAGAAAAGGTGCCATGTAGATGGTGGCAGAGATTGGAGTGATACATCTGCAAGACAAGGAAAGCTAACGATTGCTGGCCACCACCAGAAGCTAGGAGAGAGGTGTGTATTTCTTTTTATTTTTTACTTATTTTGAGAAGGAGAGCAAAGCACAAGCCGGGGGGGGGGGAGGGGCAGAGAGAGGGGGAGAGAGAGAGAGAGAGAGAGAGAGAGAGAGAGAATCCCAAGCAGGCACTGCACGGTCAGAGCCAGAGCCCAACACGGGATTCAAACTTACAAACCATGAGATTGTGACTTGAGCCAAAATCAAGAGTCAGAGGCTTAACCAACTGAGCCACCCAGACACCCCTAGGAGAAAGGTATGGAACAGATTTTTCCTCAGAGCCTCCAGAAGAAACCAACTCTGGTGACACTTTGATTTTTGGATTTCTGACCTTTAAACCGTGAGATGATAAATTTCTGTGTTTTTTTTTTTTTAAAGTCATGTTTGTGGTAATTTGTTATGTCAGCGCTGGGAAACTAATGCATTCATAGAGTTAGTAAGCGTGAAAGCGGGGCTTGAAACCAGCTAGGCTGCTCTGGGTGCTCAACAATTAAGGTGTACTTCCCTATTTGCAAAAAGCAGGTGACATGATTTATGCTGAACTCTCCCAGCAGGTGGAGCAGAGGAGATGAAAGCTATAGGATTTGAGAAAACCTTTAGAGTTTCTCCCCTAGAGCTGGGATTGGAATTGGAATTTGGGAGGGGTGGGGAGAACTCAAGGAGTAGCCAATAGCAGTCCCCCATCCTCCTGCATGGTCACCATCATCTGTTTCCCCTGGAGGTGATAATACCTCTGATGGAGTGGCTTGGTGATGCTGATGTGACAGAACATGAGGAGTGAGAGCTTCTAGAGCCACAAGGAGAAACTGCCTGCCCAGGGTTGGCAACAGGAGCTTGTGGCCCTGGACCACGAACACATTAGCCATAACTAGTATAAACACTTCTGATGGTCTGCACTATGAAAGACCCAGGACATAATCCTGGGGGAATGGATGTGGTAGCCTTCTTAATGAAGACTGAGATGGACTTTTCTACAAGCCTAGTGAGTAGGAGCTAGAAGTAGATGCAATTTAGTTTGGAAAAATTGATAAACTTATGAATGTGGCATTTATTGCACTTTACCGTTATAGGGAGTAAACTTCATAGCTGATATCCACACTTCTTTGTTAGTGCATACAAGATTTCATTAATGGGCTTCCGTGGATGGATGAGAGATCATGGATGTCCTCCAGGGAATACTGTCATTGAAACTGTATGTAAAGTGTGTGTGAGTGTGTGTGTGTGTGTGTGTGTGTGCGTGCGTGCATGTGTGCCCACAACTTTGAAAATGTACTTCAAAAGTTCACATTATTCAGCATGGTAGGGACCACTAGTATACATGAATTGAAAGGCACCTTCCAGTTCTGATATTTTTTTTGATTCAGTTATTTTCCAATGGCAAAGATTAGGAATCTGTACAATTCCTTTTTTTTTTCAAGCTTCATTTATTTTGAGAGAGACAGAGACAGCACAAGTGAGGGGAGAGAGACAGGGAGACAGAGAGAATCCCAAGCAGGCTCCATGCTGTCAGTGCAGAGCTAGACATGGGGCTCGAACTCACAAACTGTGAGATCATGACCTGAGCCAAAACCAAGAGTTGGACACTTAACCAACTTAGCCCCCCAGGTGCCCCAGGAATCTGTATAATTCTTAATATCAAAGTACCCGTGAGGTAAATAGATATTAAAAAGGTACCTTCTAGTCTTGCTCTAGTTGAATAAAGAGTATAAAAACATATTCTGCTATTCTATTGTTCCTGTTCTTCTACAGCTAAAATATCCTCCCCAAACTGTATTTCAATGAATTAACCTTTGTTCTGATCATGGGACTCATGGGTTTTCAGGGTTGTTAGGCTGTTTAATCCTGGATTATAACTAACAATGGCTAAATTTAGAAATCAGAGGTTTTCAGGTTGGTAATATTCTTTCAATTAAATAAACACAGCTCAGAGTATTAATTCAGGGAGATCTTATCATGTGCTCATAAAAACATCATACTTATTTTTTACCCCCCCCAGGATACTGCAATACTTCAATGAGACTACAGTCTGTGGTCCATAACGAAGCTGGATAAGGCTCAGAGACGTGATGGTTCTGTAGAGAAGTGGGGATCAGAGGAATGGTTGACATATAGAAGTCTCAAAACTTCAAGTAGATGGGTAGATGGATGGGGCGATATGTTTGGCAGCGAATAATGGACATTGGTTTAAAAAGGTCAGGGTAACAGGGATAAGATTTTCATCCTAGGAAGGATGGGAGAAGGAAAGAGACTAGGGAAGACTCCAATTCCAGTCCATTCAATTCAACATACAATTCTTGAGACCTTGTGTGCTCCATACCTAATGCTTGGCACTGGGGATACAAGGTAAATGAGGCCTTCGCCCTGTCCTTGTAAAACTCATGTTCTGCAGAAAGAGAAACAGAAAGAGAGAGAGAGAGAACATTATGAGCAGTTAATCTAACCCAATTTGATAAGGGCTGCCAGAGAGGTATAAACTAAGACAGGAAACTACTACTTCTGCAGCAGTTAAGGAAAGACTTTGGGAGGGAGTATATTGGTTAGAAACATGCTATGTGCTATAAGTAATAGACCCCAGATGTATAAGTTTATTTTGGCTCATGTAACAGTATCAGTGATTGAATGGGTCTGTAGATTGACTCCTCACCACGGAGTATTTCAGAGACCCAGACTGACAGGGGCTGGGCCATCTTCAATGCAGAGCTCCCCAAATCATCCTGTGCTTCTCTGTGTCAGCAGGCAGAAGTGGAAAAGACACATGGATAAGCCAACTCAAGAGATTTTTATAAATTACGCCCAGAAATGGTAGTATCACTAGGAAGTGATATTACATTCCATGCCTAGAACTAAGGCACATGGCAATACCTACCAACACGGGAGGCTAAAAAATGTAAAGTAGTTCCGTGATCATGAAGAAGAGAAAAGAATGCAGTTTTGTGAACAGCTAGCAGTATCTGAGCAGAATTTTGTAGGACAAGAAAGAGTTCACTAGTTCACTAGTTCACCAGTTAGAAGGATTGAAGGTGCACTGTGATTATATACAGAAACATTGCAACTCCCAAGCAAAACTGAACATTCTGTACATCCCTTCTCAATTACCTGCCACCCAGCCCTGCCACCTCTGAAAAGTTTGTTTTCATAATTGTCTCCAAACACACTCTAGAGAAAGGAGAAAAATAAAGACTTATTTATGTGTTCCTAGTGTTACATACATTTATATCAGGGTAAATAATCACGTGGCTGTATATTTTCCATGCTGTAGTGTATAGTAAGGGCAATCGATCTTTTCTAAGACTAGAGAATCAGAAAAACTTGGAAACATTTATGTCTTCCTCCATGCAGAGACAAACTAATTTAACTTACTGATTCAATAAGGGCCCATCCAGAAAACAAAAACACGCCAAGTAAATTAAATAGAGGGACATTAATATAGGGAATTAGTTACAAGGATGCTGGAAGAGATGAAAGAAGAAAAGGGAAGGTGAAAAATGAAATTAGAAACTCTAGGAGGACACTTCCATCCTGAGGGCTGGTGGGAAAATGGAGGCGGGGGTGGGGAGTGCTACCAGAGTGGGAGCCAGGACTAGAGGTATCAGAAGAGGGGAGGGAAGGTGCTGCAGCCACAAAGAGACACCAACCAGGGCACAGAAAGGGAGATGTACCCCAACCCTGCATCTGCCCTTGCTTCAGTCAGCCCCTGGGGATTTCAACTGGCTCCTCTAACACCTCTGTAGGTTTATTTTAATATTTATTTATTTTTGAGAGAGAGACAAGAGTGTCAGCGGGGGAGGGGCAGTGAGAGAGGAACACACAGAATCCTAAGCAGGCTGCAGGCTCCGAGCTGTCAGCACAGTCTGATGCGGGGCTGGAACTCAGGAGCTGTGAGATCATGACAGGAGCTGAAGTCCACCGCTCAATCTGCTGAGCCACCCAGGCACGCCACACCCCTGTAGTTTTCAAGGACCTGCTTTCCCATGACACAGATAAGGAAAGAGCAGGAAATGGATCTGAAAGCAAACAAGCAAGTGGCTGGCCGCCTGTCTTGATTGTATTCACAACAGCTAATTTTCCATTTAAGTCAACAATGAAGAGTAAGTTTCATTCCCTGCTTTAAGGGTTACAATGGCTCTGCACTGCTTTATGGCTGTTGTTTTCTGAAGCGGCGGAAGCTTTAACAAGCTAGGTTAATAGAAAAGCAGAACATGGAATTTTGTTTGTTTTTGTTTTGTTTTGTCATAGTCTCTGCAATTAGGTTAGGAAAAGGATAGAAAGTTAAACTTTGGAAACAAATAGCCATTTGATTTCTTCACTCCATATTTGAAGATTCTAGCTGATGTAATTGAAAACTAAAATAATCAGGTTGGCTTATATTTCCACAGTCCTTTGTGACAATGAATTGAACAGTGCTAGACGGCTCAAAACATTTTCACAATCATTTTATTCTCAGATACTCACTACCCCTCTGAAAATTAGTAGATCTGGGAAAGATTCCCTTTTTTTAGGAGAGAGAAAAGACCTAGGGAAAGTCAGTACCTTTCACAGAGTCTCAGTTTTGGATGGTTACAAATCAAGAATGAGATCTGTTAACCTTAAAAAATAAAGCTGTCAGTTATTTTACCAGCAAAATGGGTTATTTGAGAATAGCAGAGAATTACAATTTGAGAAAGCAAGCTCTAGGCAATTCAGGAAAACGAAGGAGAGAAAAGGGAGAGGTAAGAAGAACTTTGTAAACATAAAGGTCCATTGGAGGACAGTGGGACTCTGAAGTATGGTGGCTTCTCATTGGCTGAGTCGTGGCTGTCTCTCATTGGCTGGGCTATTGCTGGGGGAGGAGGAAAACCTTTCCTATTCCTGCCGGGAAAGTAAAGTAGTGGTTAAAGTAGTATTTGCTTACAGGGTAAGTCTTCCGGTTAAGTCTGCAATTGACAAGGAGTGGTAGGGGGTAGTGCTCCCCCTGCTGGCTTCCTGATTCTATTTTAGTGATGAGGTTTCCTTTTATTAGTTTTCACAGATCCTAGCTCTCTAATTTTGAATACTTGCACTCTTTGCACTAAACTGGTGGATGGGGTCCTGTGGAGAACTTCCCTGTTTTCTAACCTCATCCTTATCCTCCCTTGAAACGCTGGGGAAAACTTACTAATGCGTCTCTCATTTTGAAGTCATTTTACTCCAGGGACCATTGAATTGGTAATGAAACTAGATATTCTCCCAAACAAATCCTGTATTCGTTTCCTAATTACGGCATCTGCACAACTGGGCGGCAAAAAATAACAGAAATGTATTGTTTCACAGGCTTAGAGGCTAGAAGTCTAAAATCAAGATGTCAGCAGTCCCAGTGGCTTCCCCACCTCCCCCCAAGCTGGCGGATGAGAATTGTTTCTTCTACCTTCTTGTGGTTGCAGGAAATCTTTGGAATCCTGCATCATCTAGTCTCTGCGTCTGTGTTCTCTTGTCCTTCTCCCCTGTGCATCTATGTCTGTATGTCCAAATTTCTCTCTTCTTGTAAGGATACCAGCTTTATTGAATTTACAACCCATCCTAATTCAGTATAACTCCATCTTGATTATATCTACAAAATCTTTATTTCTAACTAAGGTTCCATTCACAACTTTTGGGTAGACAAATTTTGGAGAGGAACTATTTTTTCCTCTATCAGTGCAAAAACCAATGTAGTAGCAAATTATATTCCAAAAATCCAAAGCAGGCTTTAGCTAGTTTTAAATATTAGTGTTCCATTCTTTATGCCCTGTTCCAAAGCCCCAGGATTTTCCGTTTTAAGTATTTTAAATAAAATATACTAAGCTCTAGAGATGCAGATACCAAAAGCATTGAATTTCGTGTGAAATAAACTTGAGTTTGGTTTTTTGCTTGGCTACCACCTGGTTCTCTATCTCAGTTTTGTATTTGGAAAAGCAGGAACCTTATTAATTGCACTATCAATATTACAGGTATATGTACATCATAAAAAGTGTTAGAGTTATCCAAGATATGGAAACAACCCAACTGTATATGTATGTGTGTGTGTGTGTGTGTGTGTGTGTGTAATCTATGTCTGTCTATCTCTATCTATCTATCTATCTATCTATCTATCTATCTATCTATATCATCTTCTTTATATATGTGTGTATGTGTGTATATATGATGGAATATTATAGGTATGTGTACATCATAAAAAGTGTTAGGGTTATCCAAGATATGGAAGCAATCCAACTGTGTGTGTGTGTGTGTGTGTGTGTGTGTGTGTATACACACATCTTGCCATTTGCAACAACATCAGTGGACCTAGAGGTTATAATGCTGAGTGAAAGAAGTTAGTCACAGAAAGATGAATAGTATATGATTTCACTCATGGAATTTAAGAAACAAAACAAATGAAGAAAGAAAGAAGAAAAGAGACAAACAAAAACACAAACTCTTAAATACAAAGAACAAACTGGTGGTTGCCAGAGGGGAGGTGGATGGGGGGATGGGTGAAATAGATGAAGGAGATTAAGAGTGTGCTTATTGTTATAAGCACTGAGAAATGTATAGAATTGTTGAATCATACTGTATACCTGAAACTAATATAACACTTTGTATAAATTCTACTTTAAAGAAAAATGAAATGAAACAGTTAAGTGTGTTGCAAATTCTATAGGGCACAAAATTATAGGTCCTAATAGTATTAGGGAAGGCAGCCATCACTCAGTACTTTACAAGGTAACATAATTGGGATTAAAGGCAAATAGGAGAGAGCCTTCTATTCAGGCCCCTTTAAACTTAGTGTAAATTTTGACATGTCTACCAAAACCTTGTTGGGAGACACAGTAAACAAACTAGATGGGGGCACCTGAGTGGCTTAGTTGGTTAGGCGTCCGACTGTTGATTTTGGCTCAGGTCACAATCTCACAGTTTGTGAGATCAAGCCCTGTATCAGGCTCTGTGCTGCCAGCAGGGAGCCTGCTTAGGATTGTCTCTCTCTCCCTCTCTTTCTGCCCCTCTCCTGCTCTCTTCTCTCAAAATAAATCAATAAACACTTAAAAACTAAACAAACAAAATAGATGAAAATGGAACTATTCTGTTTGAAGTGGTTGTGGTGAGTAGGAGCCACCGTGACTTATCTCCCCCTACCCCCATCTATCTAGACAGCTTTCAAGCAACTCTTCACAAGTGCCAGGGCTCAACTTAGCACATCTTAAATATCACTGGATAAAAAGACATTATAGATATTAGAGTTTCATCCATTGCTAACATTTTGATGAAATATTTTGATACTTTAGTCTTGGGAATGCAGAAGTTCTCAGGTTCACATATATGCTCAGCTGTCTTTGGCCCCTAGTAATAAAGAATTTATGTCCAGACTCTAGCTTGCTCCATCCATCAGTATGTCTACCTTGACGCCAACATCACACTTGGTAATTACACATGGAATTGTTTTCTTAATTTCATTTTGGATTGCTCTTTATAAAAATATAGAAACAAAACAGGTTTTTGTCAATCCTCTATTCTGCAACTTTGCTGAAACAATTTATTAGCTTTAATGTGTTTTTTGTGGGTTCTTTAGGATTTTCTGTATTTAAGACCATATCAAATGGGAAAAATACAATTTTACTATTTTCTTTCCATTTTGGTTGATTCCTTTTTTTTTTGTCTTATGTAATTTCTCTGGCTAGAACCTCCATACAATATTGAATACATATCACAAAAGCAGCCACCTTTGTCTTGTTCCTGATCTTAAATTTTTTTAATGTTTATTTATTTTGAGAGAGAGAGAGAGAGAGAGAGAGAGCATGAGTAGGGAAGGGGCAGAGAGAGAGGGAGACACAGAATTCGAAGCAGGCTCCAGGCTCTGAGCTGTTAGCACAGAGTCTGACGTGGGGCTCAAACTCACAAACTGTGAGATCATTCCCTGAGCCAAAGGTGGACACTCAACCAACTGAGCCACCCAGGCGCCCTTGTCTTGTTCCTGATCTTAAGGGGAAGGAAAATGTCCAGTATTTTAGCTGAATGTGGTCTTACTTGTGGGTTTCCATCAATACATCATGTGGAATAAGTTGTATTCTCTTTTTAGTTTGTTCGGTATTTTTATCATGAAAAGGTGTTATATTTTGTCACATGCTTTTTTCTTCATGAATTGAGATGTGTGTGTGTGTGTGCGTTTCTTCATTCTATTAATGTGGTTTATTACATAGAATGATTTCTTACTACATTCCTGGAATAAATCCCACTTAGGATGTATAATCCTCTTAATCTGCTGCTGGATTTCATTTTATAGTATTTTGTTGAGGATTTTAAAATCTTTTTCTTTTTAAGTGGAATGAAGTTATAATTAAATTGTGATGCAACTAATATTTGTTAAGTGACTTTGTGTCAGCCACCAAATCCTAATCACAGCTCATTTAGATAAATTCCAGTTTCTATCTGAATTTTAAAGTAATACCTCTATACATTGCTTTATAATGTACTATAATTTAGATTGTTTACTCATCCAGATGGCAATTTCCCCCAATTTAGCCTGAGATCAACAGCCTACCTTGTCCAGATAAAAGTGATCTCATAGAAAATGAACTGTTTCATTTTGATATTAAAATTCCAGTTTTGCCCATTTTAAAATGTCAGGGATTGTCAGTTAAGAACTCTGAGATTATTTGAAGGTCATCTTCTTGAATTACACTGTTGTAGACTTAGGTTCTGGAATCAGGCCTGGATTTGAATCAAGGTTCAAATACAGTACTTGTGAGTTTTTAGACAAGTTATTTAACATCTCTGTGCACCTATTCCTTCATTGTTATTCACATAGTAACAATGGTATCTACTTAATAGCATTCTGGAAGCATTAAATGAGAAAATGCAGGTGAGCCATTTAGAATCATGACGGGCACACATTGAGCATTCAATTAACGATGGCTTTTATGGTAATTATCCTATTGGATTCCAGACAATCCACTTCTCTATTCTCACTTAAGTTTAATTCCATTTAGGGAGAATCGGTTACTTACTGAATTACACACGTTTGTAAATTTTCTGTAAATATCTCTGAGAAAATATTAAATAATAGAAGGAAAGGGATAAAATGATGGGCAAAACAATGATACAGGAAAGAATAGTGCCACTTTCCCCAGAAATATGTAATATGACACTAGGCTATGCAGTCAAAGTAGCCAGCCCGAAGGCTTCTTAAATGGAATTAAGAGGAGTCAAGTTGGGGAGAAAAGGAGGCATTGCCACACATGGCAAAACAAGTGGGATACCTTAATTCTTCCCGTGAAAAATGTATTCCACATTAAATCAATCCTGTCCATTCACAGATTGACCCACAATTCTGAAAGTGGCCAATTAAAAGAGCTAATTTGTATCTGGATAGATCTTATTATGTTAAAAATAATTATATCCCTTTTCCTATTGTGCCCTCTTTCTGAGAATTTTTCTTTTCGTTCCATTGACGTCAGGTTTGCCCATGTGTCTGGCTTTCTCCAGTGAAAGGTGAATGGATGTGACATGTGACTTCTCAGCAAAAATTTAAGGACCATTGAGTGGTAGCACTATGTCTCTTCCCTCCTCTGTTATAAGACTTGCACTGTCCAAACAGAGGTTTGCTCCTTCAGCCCATGTCTGAAATGAAAACAATATGGAGTAGAACTTGTCTATCAACCTGCAATAGAAATGAGGCTTGGTTATTGTAAGCCACGTGGCTATTGCAGTTAATCATTGCTGCAGTATGACTTTGCCTAAGGAAAAAAAATGTCCTTCCAAAACAGTGCTAAAAAGACATCCACCACAAAAGGATATTTTTAGTGATACAACTACATGACTTACATGATTAGAAAAAAACTGTATTTACCGTGTGCTATAAGACATCCTCTTATTTTTTAATTGCAGAAATCTGATTCTAAAATCCATATGGAAATGCAAAGGACAGAGAGTACCTAAAATAACTTTGATAAAGAACAAGTCTGAGGACCTAATCTTCCAGTTTTTAATACATGTCATAAAGCTAGAGTAATCAAGATAGTCTGGGGTGTTTGTTTGTTTGTTTTGCTGAAGATAGACATATCAATGGAACAGAGTAGAACATCCCTAATTAGACCCACACATATGCAGTCATTTGAATTTTGAAAAAAAAAAAAAGTACAAAGAAAAGACAGTGGAGGAAACAAGTCTTGCTGGAATAACTGAGAGTTCACTGATAAAGACATGAACTTCAATCCATGCCTTGAATCCTTTACATATGTATGGAAATAAGTCAATATGGATTACAGACTAAAACCCAAAACTATAACATTTCTAGAAAAATAATTGGAAAAAATTTTAGTGACTCTAGAGCAACTAAAGATTTCTTTTTTTTTTTTTTTTAAGTTTACATATTACTTTTAGACAGGGTAGAGGGTCAGAGAGAGAGGGAGAGAGAGAATCCCAAGCAAGCTCTGTGCTGTCAATGCAGAGCCCGACCTGGGACTCAATCCTACAAATTGTGAGATGATAACCTGAGCCGAAATCAAGAGTTGGACACTCAACCAACTGAGCCACCAAGGCACCCCAAAGATTTCTTACGTATGACTCCAAAAGCATAATCTATATTTTAAAAAGTTATAACTTTGGATGTCATCAAAAGTTAAGAACTTCTCTTCAAAAGATACTGTTAAAAGAATAATAAGACAAGTCACAGCCTGGTGGGAAATAGTTTCATAATAAATATCAGATAAAAGATTTCTATCCAGAATATACAAATGACTCCAAAATTTAATAAGAAGGCAAACAATGCCCTGAAAAATAATGAGTCAAGTACCTGAACAGACACTTCACCACAGAAAATATATTAAAAAGATTCTCAACATCACTAATCATGAAGGTCATGAAAATTGAAACCACAAGATTCCATTGGAATGTCTAAAATGAAAAGAGTGACCCTATCAAGTAGTTTGTAAGGATGTAGAACAAGTACAGTTTTCTGACACTATCAGCAGAAGCGGAAATGGTTCGACCACCTTGGAAAACAGTTGGGAAGTTTCTTAAGAAGTTGAACGTACACATTATAGTGGAAATGTAAATGACTCAACCACTTTCGAAAATAGTTGGGAAGTTTCTTAAGAAGTTAAACATACACGTTATAGCCATAAAATGCAATACTACTCATCAGTAAGAAGCAGTGGGCTATTGATGCACATAAAGACATTGATGGTTATCAATTTAATTATTCTAAGTGAAGGAAGCCAACCAACAAAAGAGTATATAGTATACGATTTTATTTACACAAAATACCAGGAAATGCAAACTACTCTGTAGTAAAAAATCAGATCAGTGGTTGCCTGGGGCCTGGAGTGGGAACAGACATGTGGGGAAGATTTCAAAGAGGAATGAGGAAACTTTTGAGAAGATTGGATATATTCATTATCTTAACTGTGGTGATAGTTTCACAGGCATATACATATTTCAAAATGTGTCAAATTGTACAATTATAATAGTGCAGTTTTTTAGATGTCACTATTACCTCAGTGAAACCCTCAACTGCTACTTAATTTCCAACCAAGGAGATAAAATTTAAAATCCTCATGTGAGGTCTTCCCAGATTAACTCTGATACATGATCAATATTTGACCATTTCTAGACTTTCTTATTATATCCTGTGTCATGTTAAGCCTTCTTTTTCTCAGGAGTAGGTGGCCCGTTCATAACAGATTCTTGGAGGAGAAAGAGTTCCCTATAGCTCTCTTTTCTCACCCCCTTTTTCCTCCCACCTTCCCTCTGCCCCACATTTACCTATAGAAATTTAATGTGTACCAACCGTAAACTATTTATTCCACTCATTCCTGTAGCTGTGGACTTGAAAACAAAGCAAAACAAAATAGACAAACAAAAAGTTTTTGCTAGGGGTTAGCTCAGTCAGTTGAGCATGTGATTCTTGATTTTGGCTCACGTCATGATCCCAGGGTCATGGGATGGAGCCCTGCTTTGGGCTCTGTGCTGAGCATGGAGACGACTTAAGATTCTCTTTGTCTCTCTCTGCCCCTCTCCTCTGCACGTGTGCTCTCTCTCTCTTGTGTGCGCGCACTCTCTTTCTCTCTCAAAAAAAAGGCTTTGCTCTCAAAAGGAGCTTGCAGTATAGTAGAAAAATGAAAAATTATACTCTTATTTTAAGTATTCTCCCAAAAAGTTCACTCTTAAGGAGGTAACGTTTAATTTTTTTCTGGAAAATCATTTTTTATATACTTGAAAATAATCGTTTGAGCTTGACCAATAACTAAAATATAAACAAGCAAACAAATAAGTAAGTAGATAAATAAATAAAATAAAAACATCCATTATTCCAAAGTCTTTTAAAATTTAACCTTGGTTTGGGAGAAGTATCTTTATACCCTAATTAATGAAAAGACTGAAAAGAAAAACATCTAGTTGCTCAGTTTCAGACCACTGTCCCTGCCTTTTACTAAGTCCTGTGTTGCCAAATATGGTTTCTACCACTCTACAGTTTAGAAAGTGGAAAACAGGAAAAGTCCACTCAGAGGAACTACCTTCTCATGGGAACCAAGAATCCCAGTGCAGCCTGCTACCCGTCATGCCCACTAGAGGGTCAGAGGGGACGTTGGTAAATGCCCTTCGAAATGACCAAGATTCCCCTTATGGTCTAAAATAGCACCTCCACATTAGAGGGAAACATTAACTGCACAAGTATGTGTTGACATCCTGCTGTATGCTAGACGTTGTGCAAAATTTTCCAGGTGAAGAACAATGAGAGAGGGTGTTCGAGACAAGGGCAGGATTTATGCATCTCTTAGAAAAAGTAGAAAAAGTAGAAAAATTCCTCGAGGATCAAGTCATTATGCCCTTCTGAGAACAAAAGGAGTGCCATTCATCTTTGGGAAAAAAAGGCCAGAAGAATGCACGCGGTCTATACCAGTCAAGCAGCTGGAGAGAAATGGGATTCTTATGCTCACCTATGGTCTAGCTGAGGGAGTGATTTTCTCCCCTGAAACTGCTTTAACTCTGTCTTTGTTGAGACCACACCAGCCTTTGTCTCTGAGTTCTGGAGAGCCCACTTTCCTCTGCATTTATTTGCTCTCTCCTCCTCTGCCACCCACCCAGCATTTTCCTTTACTTACAGGAGTCCTAAAGACCTGAAATAGCAGCGAGCTGATTAAAAATTAATAAGAGCCTCAGAGGGAAAGTACCAAGAGGCGGTTGGCTCTGTGATCGGCAATTTTTTGAGATTCTTTAAATACCCAATTATTTTCGGGACACCTACAGAACAGAAACCATAGGACATGGGAAATAGCTTTTTGGACCAGAGGGAATATATTTTTAAACAAAATTTTTTAACTTGGAGAAGAGAAGAATTATGTTTACAGTACTGCTCTTCATTAGCATGCCCGTGCCCTCCTCAAATCTCCGCGTATTTTTTTCCTTTTTATGGTTTCAGGTGACTGGCCCAGTGGCAGCAAGAAGAATTTATTTTCAGTATAAACTTCATTATTCTACAGCGGCTCTTAATTTGCCCAGGAGGTAACACTGCTATGTAGAAAAACAAATGGCAGTGAGTGAATTAAAATCAGGCCTGGGAATACTTGATGATATATATTACATCCAAACTCAACCAGGAAGCAAATGTAAACCTGATATGTCAAGAAATTGAGAAGCACAGGTTTATATTACTCTGTTTCTTCAGATGAGAAACAGTTTCTTAATGAGCCTAATGAACGCACCAAACCATAACATGGCATCTAAATCCTGTAAAAATGAATCCATAGGAAATCTTTACCACTTTCATTCTGCCTTATCCTACAAACCTATATTGTGGTTAGTAAAATATTTATGTGCTGCACTTCAGAAACGTATTATTTATGGCTCTCAAACAGGAAGGATTGCATCTGATGACCACGTTTTCATTTAACCATGGGAAGGAACAAATTGCAGTTGAATTACAAACACGGAAACAAATCAGGCAGGGCGCAAATGATTTGTTTAGCCAGAGACAAAGTTGTCAGGGAACTGTGCTGTAATATGGCTCAAAGGAAAATCTGTGCTATCATTACCTTCCAACAGGTTGTCAAAAATCAGCAGGCAAAGAGGAGTTTTCCACAAAGACAGGAAAGATAAAACAAAGGATTTTTTTTAATGTAGTGTTAATTGATGCTACATTATTACCATTGCAGGAAAAAAAATGTAAATTTTGGTACCTAACAGCCCGTTGGACTGTAAATTTTTTAATCATATGTATGTTACTTTTCAATCAAATTGAATGTTCTTTTCCACCACTAACTGTTAACTTTAAAAAAGTAGAAAGCTCAGGAGATCTGAATTGTATTTTCAGAATCGTCTCATAGGTCTTCCAGTAAATCACTTAGCTCTCTGAAGCAAGATCTTTGCACTATACTCCTGCTGTATGAAAAAAAAAAAAGATTATGGATATGTTCCTACATGCCACAATTATAAAGTAGTTGGTGAAATCACTTAGAAGAACAAAACTCGAAAATGAAGGAAATTAACTACAAAATAATACCCACTTAACATTTATTGACCATTTATCAAGAGCTTTTGTAGGGAAAAATTATTTGGAACTCTGGTTGGCTATGATTTATATGATTCATGCTTCTTGTTTCTCTGGATTTATTATTTATTTATTTACTTACTTATTTATGTATTTACTGGAAACACACTTTATGTATTTGTTTATTTTTTGTTGTTTATACTTCTATACATTTATTGTCTCCCTCTTTCTAAAAAAAAGGATTTGAAAAGATTAACCACAGTATCCTTCTCCTCCTGGGACAAAAACAAACCAAATTCATTAGTGAAAAGACATTACCAAAAGGTGATAATACATCAGTCTATTGCTCAAAAAATGTCAGTGGCTCCCTGTTGCCTACTGAATAAAGTTGAAACGCTTTCAGCATAGCATTCAAGTTACTTCATAGGCTTTCTTCAACCAGCATGATAGAAAACACAGAAGTCTTAGAAGTCTGAAATCCACCGTTGGTCAATTGGGTCCAAGTTAGCAATATACTTAGTCTTTCTGTATCCAGGAAAGAAAGCACAAAGTTTCCATGATGTATAGTTCTGATTGTGATGTCAGCTCCAAAGCAATAACCTGGTCTTCTAATTTTTGTTGCTCTTGTGATTGGTCTTTGTTTGTCTTAGTTGTGTCTCTCCAGGTTGTCAGAAAGGCCTGATTTAATTTCCTGGGGGTTCTAAGCTTCCATCTGGCATGCTTCCTAGTGTGCAATCCAAATTGGTGGACTTTGCTGCTAAACCCTGCCTCATTTTGGGGTTGTCTCACTGTTCTCTGTGCCTACTCTTCTGTCAGCATCTGTCTTCCCCAATATGTTAGAGTCAGACTAGGAATTCAAATCAAGGAGAAAGGCAACAATCGCCCGGGACGCAGACTCATCTTCAGCACAACGTTGCTCCCAAGTTGAAATCTAGTTCCACATTCAGGACCCTGGTGATGGCATTTTGAAATCAGTAGGTGTCAAAGGGATGTCATTGCCTCATTAGAGGTTTGAGTATCCGTGTTTATTCCATTACCGAAATAAAATGTATTTTACAACACACTTGCTGAAAGAAAAGTGACCTGATTTAGGTTGGCACTTAGCATCATGATGTGGAAGAGTGTACATTTCTTCATGTAAAGAAACCTGTGTGTGTGTGTGTGTGTGTGTATAAGAGCATGTGCTCACATGTGCGGGTGCATGTATGTGAATACACAGGGAAACTTGGCAAAGGGAAGTTTCTTTAGTAGTCTTCTGGGTTTAGGATGTGTGTGTGTGTGCGTGTGTGTGTGTGTGTTTTCTGTGACTTTGGAGTTTGGTTATTACTAATTCCCAACATCAGAACTTCTCATTTTCAAACTTAAGTGTGATAACACATTACAGACAAATGAAAATGCTTGGAGCATTATCTGTTATTTCTATTTATTGCACACCTGTCACCACCCACTGTAAGTTCTGCCACAGTAGTTTTAAACAAGAACAGGCTAGGAATGTATTGAAATAAAAGTTGGCTCATCAAGTTTTTCTTGAGAAAAACTTCTAATTATAATCTAAACTAGCTCAGATAGCATCAGTCAAGTTATTTGTGGGAATAGTGAGTACTTTTGGGTCTGAGCTGAGATCACGATTGTTATGTGATTCTGGCTCACCTGGGATCTAGAATATTAGATTCTAAGGACAATTCTGAATTTGAGTGGATCAGAATTGCTCCAGACATTGATTTTATGTGTAAAGTTTTCACCAATCTCAGACAGAAGAAATACAGAAAACAGTCATTTTTCTGAGAGTGGATGGGTATGACCTTGGTGGTCTTAGATGGACAGGTATAAAAGTAGAGTCTAAGAAAGGGTGGTTTGGCCCAAGACAAGAAAAGACAGAGAGCAAACCCAAGTTGAGGCAAGTGATCAATGGTAAAATTGCAGGACTCCCCAAAAGAGCTGGAGGAGGAGGTCTGAAAGCCAGGAATGACTATGGCGGGGATGGGGGGGGGCAGGGAGACACCTGCAGACATCAAGGGAGTCAAAAGGGGGTCACAAATCAGCTTTAAACTCTCTATCTTGATACCCATCAATTGGCACCTGGCGTGGGAAGACCATAATAAAAGATTTAGCAGTTGGCTAGAAAATCCCACTGTCTCTCATCCAATTAGGGAGACTGCACTCAAGAGAGTGGTCAGAGGGACACTTGTGTGCTAGTAAACCCACCAACAATGGTGTCACAAGAGATAGGACCAAGAATATGGTCTTTTATGTTGCATGTGAGAAACCAAGCGGGCACAGAGCATTAAAGGTGGAAGGGATCTCAGATACAATGCATGAGACCTAAAAAGGGAAAATGATTTGCCCAAGGTCAAACAGCTAGTTAATGGCAAGAATATTGATTTACTGGCTCCAACTTCCTTGTTCTTGCCAGGATTGTAGCACAGCTGCTCTTATTCCCTTACGTTTATTTCCAAGGAGAAGACGGCGTAAGAAACGAAGGTGGCACATTTCTGATCACAAAAGAAGGAGATTTCTCAAAAATAGACAAGTTTCTTTCTTTGTTTTGGATTTTTCATGGGAGAGACAGAGAGAGAGAGAGAGAGAGAGAGAGAGAGAGAGAGAGAGAGAGCACACGCACCCATAAGCAGGGGAAAGACAGAGGGAAAGGGACAGAGAATTTTAAGCAGGCTCATGCCCAGTGCAGAGCCCAGTGCAGGGCTCTACGTGGGGCTTGATCTCATGAACCATGAGGTCATGACCTGAGCCGAAATCAAGAATCTGACACTTAAACAACTGAGCCATTCAGGTGCCCCTTGTTTGGTTTTTTGGTCTGCTCTTTTGTTTGGTGGTAGTGGCTTCAGCGATTTCTTCAATGCTTCTTTTTAAATGCTTGGCTCTTGTGATTGTGTGTGTGTGTGTGTGTGTGTGTGCGTGTGTGTGCATATGTGTGTGCCTATGTGTGTGCATGGGTGTGTTAGAGTTAAAGGGGGACTTATGATTTTCACTACTGACATGATAACAAAAGCACAGGCAACAAAGATAAAACAAGCTGGGCTACATAAAAATTAAAAGTGTCTTTGCATCAAAGGACACAATCAACAGAGCAAAAGGCAACCTATGGAATGGAAGAAAATATTTGCAAACCATCTATATGATAAGGGGTTAATACACAGAATATGTAAAGGATACCTGCAACTCACCAACAAGAGAACAAATAACCCAATTTTAAAAATGGGCAAAGGATGGGGCGCCTGGAGGTCTCAGGCAGTTAAGCCTCTGACTTCAGCTCAGGTCATGATCTTACAGTTTGTGGGTCTCTGTCCTGACAGCTCAGAGCCTGGAGCCCGCTTCAGATTCTGTGTCTCCCTCTCCCCTCTCCCTCTGCCCCCCTCTCACACTCACATTGTCTCTCTCTCTCTCTCTCAAAAATAAATAAACATTAAAAAATTTTCAAAAAAATGGGCAAAAGACTTGAAGAAAAGTTTCTCCAAAGATATGCAATGACCAATAAGCATATGAAAAGATGCCTAAACACTAATCATTAAGGAAATACAAATCAGAATCACAGTGAGCTATTACCTTATGCCCATAAGGATGGCTACTATCAAAACCCCCCAGAAACTAACAAGTGTTGGTGAGTCGTGGAAAAAATAGAACCACTGTGCACTGTTGGTGGAAATGGAAAATGGTGCAGCCACTACAGAAAACAGTATCAAAGTCCCTCAGATAATTAAAGGGAGGATTACCATATGATGTAGCAATTTCACCTCTGGGTATATATCTGAAAAAATTGAAAGTAGAGTCTCCAAAGAGATATTTATATGTTCATGATCATAGCAGCAGTTCACAATGGCCAAAAGTTGGAAGCAACCCAGTGTTCATGGATGAATGAATGGATAAACAATTTGTAGTATAGGCAGTGAAACAATATTCAACCTTAAACTGTATACTTAATATGATATTAAGGAACAGGGCTTGATTGGAATTAGAGGGTGGAGGAAGAAGAAAGCTGGAAGGGAAATAAATATTGAGCACTTGCCATGTATGTTTCTGTGCCAGCTACATCTGATACACTATCCTCTTTGGTATTCACGACAACCTTGTGTAGTTGAAGTATTATCACCATTTCCCAAACAATGAAACTGAGGCTCATGTATGCTAAGACTTTCTAAAGATTATCACATTAAAAATGGCAGAAGTAGGATTCAAACCCAGGTCAACTTGACTCCTTTATCCGTATATCCCATAAAATATATGTCCCCGGCACGTCATACTTTTATGGCAGCAATTATGTCTTAAACTCATAGGAAAGATCAGGAAGGTGCAGGTAGGTTGGAATTTAAATAGGGTGGTCATGATAGACCTAATTTAGAAGGTAACTGTGTTAGACAGAATAATAGCTCTCCAAAGACGTCCACATCCTAATCCCCAGGACCTGTGAATATGCTATATGACACAGCAAAGGGGAATTAAGAATGCCAATCAACTGACCTTAAAATACGAAGAATATCCTGGGTTTTCCAGGTGGGCCCAATGTAATCACAAGAATCCTGAAGTGCAAGTAGAGTGGGAGGCAGAAGGAAAGTCAATGTCAGAGTGGGAAAGACCAGACTGGCAATTGTTGGCTTTGGATATGGCAGGGACTACGGGCTAAGGAATGCAGGCAAGTGTCTAAGAACTGGGAAAGATAAGGGAACAGATTCTCCCCTTGAGCCTTCAGAAAAGAATGCAACCCTGGTGACACTTTCATTTTATCCCAGTGAGACCCACATCAGACTTCTGACTTTCAGAAATATATGATAACAAATTTGTGTGATTTTAAGCCGCTAAATTTGAAGTAAGTTGTTGATAGCAGCCATACAAGAGCAATACAGTCACATTTCAATTTCTTTTGCTTAACCTGCTTTTTCCTTGAAATTCAGAATGTTTTCAATTTTTTTAGAAAGGCAGTATCAATTGTACCCCAAATATGGCAAGGTTTAGGCTGTTGTTTTGTTATTATCTTTCCTAATTGGTCCTCTGCCAAGAGAAATGTGTAAAAGACTCACCTGGGCCTGGAGAAAAACTTGAATATCATCTGTGTAAAGGTGAGAATTGGAACAGAGACCAGAATTGTGCCCTTGACCTACACTCACAATTACTGCTCTGGGCTGGAAATATTTAGGAAAGATCACTGGGACCCTGAGAAAGAAAGCAGATGAAGACATCTCTACTGATCTTGATCGATGGGGAGCATCGCCTTTACCTAGAGGCTTCTAGAGGGATCAGGAAGGGACCTGTACTTATTTGATATATATGTTTATCTGATATATATGATATACTTATTTGATATATATGATATATATGATTATATATATGATATATATGATATATATGATATATATATGATATATATCATATATATATCATATATATATATGATATATATATATATATATATATGACAGTCTTCTAGATGCTGGGTATGCATTCCGTCATTTTGTTCTTACAATACCCTATGTCATTGGCATTGTTATTCCTTGCACAACATACCAGGAAAATTAAAGCTGGTAATAGCTTAATAAAGTGGGTGACAACCATGAGTTGTTAGATCTCAAACACTAGACTATTTTTCACTGCATTGTTCTTGAACCATTTCTTATGGAACCTTACACCATTCTGAGAATTGAATGAAATCAGTAGAGTCTCTTCTCAGAAAAGTGCACACATAACCACAAACATGTATGCACATCAGTGTATAGACATTTTTATATGCAATTCTCAGGGGCCTTGAAGGTTAGACACGGGTTAAAAAACCTTGCCTAAATGCCATTTCCTGCCATTGGAGGCAGTACGTTCTAGTGCGAGGGAGCTATCTATAAGGAAATGCCACATTGCAATCCCTTGCTCTACCATTTGCTATATTTGAAATAATAAATTACTTAACTTCTCTGTGCCTCATTTTCCTCATTTATAAAGCAGGATAGTAGTAGATCTGATCTCCTGGGGTTGTGGTGGGGATTGAAAAAGTTTTTACACAAAAATCACTTTTAGAAGAGTAAGTGCTTAATGGTCTTTAATAAATGCTTTCTATTATCATTGATGTTGACTTATGAGCTCCAGACTCAAGCAATATGTTTTCAAGGATAGCCTTAGTATGACGGATAAAGCAGGAAGAGTACAAAGCATCAATAATTACAATACTTGGAGAAGAAAAATCCATGTTTCAGGTAATGCACCTGCCATCTCTATAGATATTGACTCTTTGAATAACAGGGTCCGTGGAGACAAAGGAGCAAATGCATTTTTATCTATCCAAAAGCATTTTCATGACACTTGTCTCCAGAGAATCAGTATGCTGAGAGAGAGATTAGACAAAACATCAGAAACTTGTGACTTATAACTTCAGGGGAGAAAACATTTCAGAACACCCAGCAATTTATGATGAAAGAACATTACTGAGAAGTTCCTTAGGGATGGAACAGAGAACCTTCAGAAGGTACTTGATGTGTTTCCCTCTGTAGGAAAAAGGTAGAAGGGAAAAACTGGCAATGCTTTGATCTGCTGGAAAAAAATAGTTTAGCAATCTTCATCCTCTATAAACATATCTAGTCTCTTCAATATGAGCACATTACTAAGTGTCCAACATTGCTGATAAATTTAAATAAGAGTAACCATGGTGATAAGAGGAGAAAAGTGGAAGTCTGTGTATTACCTGTTTCCTGTATTTAAGTAGTCTGCCTAAAACATCTAGAGATGTTCCAACATAGGAAAAAAATAATATTTTCAGGTTTCTTGGACATGTTGATTGGTTACTTCAACCAAGGATTTGTTGGAATAGATTTTCTCCCTAAAGAATTGCCTTGAATTCTCATTATTTCCTTTCTCTATTCCTTCCTGTATATTTTTCCCTTTTCCCTCTTTCGTTTCTTCATGTGTTCAAGCAAACTCAAAATATTTATTCTTATTTAAGGTAGCGTTCAGGGTGTATGGGGAGTGCAGATCTTCATCTGATACGTCCACTTAAGGAAGAGTCATACCTGCCCAATTTGTAGGTAATTAAATTCTTCAAGAACCAATTCAAAATGATAATAGGAGGAATCTTTAACCCAGGACTTTATAAAGACAACCAAAGGACTTCTTGGATATGGCTGAAGCCTTACACACTTATCCGCTTATATTGAGTGTTTACTATGTGCCCCAGGTGGCCACTTGCTAAAATTCTAGCAACATTAAAAGATGATAAAGCATCTTTCCTGTCTTCAGGAAGTTCACAGTTTGGTCGCACAGTTAACAAGTAAAACTAAAACATGAACCTAGGATTTTTGAGGATAAGTTCAAGGCTATTAAGAATGAAAACAACTTCAATGCAATATTTGTTTTACAGAACTTTTGGGGAAACCACCAGAGCATTCATTCAGAGATCATTGTTTTACTATCTCTGCATCAGGGCATCATAAGCATTTGGAATGATTCTTCCTGACCAGAATACACAGATGGCATGTTTGGTAAGTGAAAGAATTCATGTAGCCTATATAACCCAACTGCTTTGCAACCAGTGCTTTGTAAAGTCACATAAAAACCAATAGTCCAGTAACTAGAAATAATTAAAAACAATGGAAATATTTAGTATAGTACCTCTCAAAAAAACCCCAAGAAGTAATGGTAGCAGAAGATTCTAAAGTGGTGGCTGCGTTCTTGGAGGCTGGCAAAACTGCTTTAAAAATCCCCTTCCCTGTATCACTCCTTGTCAATTTCTCTTTCCCTCTCTACAGTTGTCTCAAATCTCTTCCATCTCCCACTCCATGCACCTCAGAAACCCCTATTCTCTTCAGCTGAAACAGCCCCATCTTTCCTCTAACATTGGCCTTTCTGCCTCAGGCCTTTTGGTTTGTTTTATGTTATCCTTTGCCTTTTTCTTGTATTCTATATAAATAAAGGAGGATCCCAAATTGACCTGGCAAGTAATATGTCTCTATCCTTTGGGAGAAGTAGGAGAGAGAAGATGGTACATGTTGATAATTTAATATCATTCCTTTTATGCTCTTCACACTTGGGTTTTTAAAAATGGAGTTAATGTTGCATGCTGTATCTTCAGAAAGGTGCTAAAAGGCCCAATCTCTGCTTTTATTTTTACTCGCATAAAAAATTGTCGTTCTGAGTCACTGAGAACCTAACTGTTAGGCCTGGATATACAATCGATTCATTGGGAGTTCACTAACTTCTTTAGTAGCAGATGAAATTTCCACAGAAAATACAGGCTTATGGCTCTCACAGAATGGGTTTCACTGGTGTGCTGGCAGGGGAAGGACATTTAGAGAAGACTTCACACGTTTCTCCACCTCTCAGAGGCCCCAGAGCCATAAGCTGAGTCTATACTGGAGGAAAGGTGGAAGGCGAAGTTTGAGATTAGAGCTTTAGAATGGGCTGGACTGAAAATAGATTGTTTTAATAATCGTAATGCTTCAAATGGCTGCTAATCAGTGGGAAAGGAAGATTCAACAGTAACAGTTAACAGTAACAGGGAGGAACACATCTCATGTTTTTATACCTTACAGCATTCAAGCTCTTCCTTCACCAGGCCAACTATCCTTCTCGTCCTGCACCACAGTGATTTCCGCGTGTGTACGTAGGTGTGCAGGTGCATGTAGCAGAACAAAACCTCTCCTACTTCTCTTCTTTAAAACGAAAGGGCTATTTTATTCTTTTCTTCTAGCTGAAATTTAGAATAATTTTTCAAGTTCTAAAACAAAAATGTCAATTTGTTTTGCAAGTGGAAATGTGGTTAAATTCATAGATTATTAGAAAATTTGGCATCTTTCCAATGCTGACTTCTTCCAGCTAGAAATATGTTAGTAGCCTCCTTTTAGGCAAGTTTTCTTTGTGTCTCAACACAGTTTCATTTTTCCACTACACATTCTGCACATTGGAAGGGTCGTTTATTCATTCATTAAATATTAATTGGACATTTACCATGTGCTAAGCATTGTTTTAGATACTGGGGATAAAGAAGTGAAGAAACTAGACATGATGATCCTTGCTCTGATGAAGCTGAAATCCTACTGAAAAAGAGTAAAAAGGAAACTAGAGTTTTTCTAATGGTCATGCTTAGGAATTTTATGACTTTATATGGAAAGATTGGTATGTCCCTTTTGGATTATTTGCTTCCAATAGACTTTCAGAAGTTAAATTCCTCTATCTACAATTATGAACAGGTGAAGTTCAATTGCTTTCTGAAGAAGTTTATATTTAGTAATATTCCTTAGAGAAGTAATCAGTTGTGACTAGATGGCATGCAGGCCACATTTCATCTAAGCCTTAAAGAACCTGCAGGATTCTCAGGGCAGAGAACAGGGGGTGGCTTTCAGGAGTGAAGAGTAAGACACGTGGCTGTAATCACCAGAGGTGCGGAGACTTGGTCAGAGATGTGGACGTAATGTGACACATCACCCAAGTTCTAAAACCCTAAGATGGTTGTTCTCTGCCCTTCATACATGACACCCCTAGGAAGTACAGTGATGTGCTGTGTGATCTTTATACCCAGAAAACTTTCAGGAATGTTCTCTTATTGACATGGAACCTGGAGGGCGACCTAGGACCAGAGGGACCCAACTCTAACAGGAACGCTCTGGGAGCCTTGTATAGTCATAAATAAATTGGGAGGAAGAAACTCCCTAAATGCCATTTGGTGAATGGTAATTAAGACTTTTCCACACTGTCCTGAGCCTTCAAGACCCTGGAGATAAAGTAATGCTAACGGATGTGCTCATTGAGACCTGGATCTCTGCCAAGACCACAGACTTAGCCTCTGACGACAGCTCAATTACTCCTTGGAAATCAACAAAATAGTTGCATCCTGATGCTCATGAAAGTGCTCCTGATATTTGTTAAGCCCTGATATATTCATTGACACTATAGTAAATATTTGATAAGTCATTAGAGCCCTCTCGGAAATCGGGAGATTAGCTGGAATTGTCTGCCACAACAAAGATGCACGCTCTACCCCACATTGCATTTTGGGTATCCTAGGAAATAGACTCCGAGGCATTGATGTGTGTGCAGTAAATGCACTGGGTAATGCTGTTGGGGTGAATAACTGTGGTGTCGTGAAAGCAGAGGAGCAAGTTGAAAGAGAAGGAGACCCTGGCAGCCTGGGATCTCACAACAAAGGCGGCAGTTCTGGGGCTGGATGCTGTCTCATGGAGTTGTCCCCCTCCCCACTGATGCAAGGGGAACGCAGGTATCCCCCACTTTCCAGAAGTTCCTCTTGCACCACATCACATGTAGGAAGACCTACTTTCGTATCTATCTTGCTAACTGGAAGAAATCCAAAGAGGAATTTTGCTTTTTCAAAAAGAGCCTTTACCATACTAATGTAGGTCTTTCCTAAAAGCAGAGTGGCATATTGTGAACTTTCAGAAAGCAGGGAGATACTCTTTGCTTTACCCCATTTCTGCTTACAAAAGTTTGCATAAGAAAGAGCTACTTCAGAGAGCAGGGGAAATCTGCAGTCCTTTGTACCTGGGTATTGACCAGTCATTGGATGTGAGCTGTGTCCAGGAAGGAGACTGACCTTGGAGGAGTGGGTTCTCTTCATCTCATAGCAGTGCTCCAAGGGGATTCAGCTGAGAGCTGGCGGCAATCAACACTCCCAACAGTTGGGGGAATAGATACCTTGGTCCTCCAGGGAAAGATCTAGGTGACACAACACAGCATACACTGCATTTCTTAAAAAAGAAAGGCTACAGATTTTAATTGCTTTCTTCTTTCTTGTACTTCATGCATATCAATGAAGGTGTGAGTACATGTTCTCTCCTCTGCAGCCTTTGCTCCCAAGACTAGACTTGAACTTATAGGATTTAAGGTCCTGTTCTATAATTAAAACAAAGAACTGTGAGAGCACATTTGAGGTGTTGGTGGGATGGGATTTATGCTCAGTGCTCTTTAATTCCTTTTCCGTCTCTCATAATTGTTACAATTATGGACATTCTGACCCTAACCCTATTTTACTCTGGTTGTTATAAATGCTCTCTCTGGTCCAAAGTAATGTGGTGTAGTAAAAAGTTTTAAGAATAGACCAGGATTAAATCTCACTTTGCCACTTGTTAGCTTTGTAATATTCAACCACTCTGAGTCTTGGTTTTCTAACCTGTACAATGGAATAATAATCACAATTCTAATAGTTAGCATAGGATTTTATGAGAGAACATATCTGTGACCCAGATGAAAGCTCTCTGAAAAGTAATAATAAAAATGAAAATAATTCTAACAGCAGCCTGTATTTCTGAGTATTTTCTATGTACTCGGTACAGTACTAAGGGCTTTACTTCGGTTAAATAAAGTAATCTTTACTGAATCTTCACACAAAAATCATAAGTTATGGTTATTTTGACAGAGATGAAACTGATGACGGCCAGAGGGGAGGAGGGTAGGGATGGACGAAGTGGGTGAAGGGAGGTGAGAGATACAGGGTTCCAGTTATGGACCAAATGAGTCCTAGGAATAAGAAAGTACAGCATAGGGAATATGGCAATGGTAGTGTGACAACATTGCATGGTGACAGATGGTAGCTACACCTGTGAGCACCACATAACATAGAGAATTGTGGAATGAATGGATTATGTTGTACACATGAAACTAATGTAAACATCATGTGTCAACCATACTCAAATTAAAAATAAATAAGTAATGATAAAAATTAAAGTTAAAAAATACGAATAGAATTGGAATAAAAGAAATAAAATTGAAACCATTCAAAAACTTTTAAAGATATGGCTATTTTATGGTTATATGGCTAGGGCAGTATCTAAAATATTTAACACGTGATATGGCTTGGTTACAGATCAGTCAGCATGGAGGCAATTGAAACAGTTGTGGTAAGCATCTGATTATACCCATTTTACAGATGGGGATATTGAAATATGGAAACTTCAGCTAGCTTGCCTAAGGACATAAGGCCTACAGGTGGCAGAGATGGGTTTAAATAGTCTGATTTCACAGACTATAAACTTAAAGGGTTTTCCTAAACTGCCTCCCAATCTCAAGATCTAGCTGGGGTTGCTTGAAACCTTTAATTTTATTATCTTGAGAATCCCTAATCTTACTGAGTTTTCAGTATAGCTCTGACCCACCAGACCCAGCCATCATAGCTATTTTCTTACTAATACTCTAGACCTTCTGCCAAATACAATTGCCAGGGTTTATTGGACTAAAGGCTAATGTTATGAGTCACTCAGAGCCAAAGTGATTACTGTAATTATAAGGGACAACAGCAGTTATTAAGAGTGATTGTGGTAAAAGCAAGCTTAAAATTAAGTTTATTTAAGTAGTTCAATCAGGAGAAATATTAAAATCCAGACTTGGGTGGAGAGTGACTTGGGTGCAAAAGAGTGAGGGTGATATTAATGACAAGGAAACTCTCAGTAATAAAATGACATAAAATACCGTAACCATGTTAATTCCACTTCCTACAGGCTCTTTGACAATGGCAGGATCTGGGGACTAACACAGAAGGCTATTCCCTGAAGCAAAATGGATTGATCCAGATGCAGAAAGCAAAACAGATCATCATGATGGAGACATGGGGTAAGCATAGAAACAGATGCAAGTTTCTTTTACTTTGTCTGAAAGAAACACAAAATGGAATTCTTAGAGGAGCATCCCCTGGAAACCACAACTGAAATCTCTACATCCACTTCAACGTTTATTTATTTTTGGGACAGAGAGAGACAGAGCATGAACGGGGGAGGGGCAGAGAGAGAGGGAGACACAGAATGGGAAACAGGCTCCAGGCTCCGAGCCATGAGCCCAGAGCCTGACGCGGGGCTCGAACTCCCGGACCTCGAGATCGTGACCTGGCTGAAGTCGGATGCTTAACCGACTGCGCCACCCAGGCGCCCCTCTACATCCACTTCAAAAGACTCATGCTAACTATGAACTGTTGAAGTAGAATTGTGTCTGATGTGTGTGTGTGTGTGCACATATATGTATATCTGCATGTAGTTTGTTGAGTGACTAGTGATCAAACATGTGTAAGTACCTGTTAAACTTGTACAAGTAAACATACATACATGTACATCTCATAAAGTTACACATATGCAGAGACAAGAGGCCAATGTCTATGAAGCCTTCTCTGGAAAACCCCATTCTATATCTAAACATTAGACCCATCTCTTCCTTCCCTGTGTCTAAATCCAAGCACTTCCTGTACTTTCTTTGGATACTTTGACTTTGGTTATTTGTGCTTCTGACCCCCTCGATCAACACTTTATCTCCTGCTCATGCCTTATCTCACCCCAACTGTTATCTCAGTAAATTGGATCTAACCTACAGCACCTGACCTCTGGCTGACTTCAGGACCCCAATGAGTTCCAAACTGATGCCCCCCCACCCATCTTACATTGTCTGGTTCAACCCAGCCAGGCAAAACACACACACCACAGTAAAGGCATATCTGGAACACTCCAATACTATTTATGGCAGTCACTCATACCTTCAATCTCTATTTTTATCATTCATCCAATAGCTGATTCTTTAAAACATATATTGATTACCAACCTACAGTAGTCAGTGTCTAATAAGGAAGAATTAACAATTTAGGGAGAGTTTAATAAAGGTGGGGCCAGGGTTAATGGAACCAACAAAGAATTGTGCAGTGCCCCAGGGCAAGAAAGAGAACTCCTTAATCACTCATAGTTTTGAAGACTCAAGGGGAGGGACCAGTAGCTCGAATCCTGAGGTAGTCTGTGGCCTTAAGCAGAGAAACAGAGGCAACCCATGGAGGGTTGGCTACGGGAAAAAGCCAAGGGAAAAACATCCCAACCTCACCATCTCGTCTTTTATGTCCTACCTGTGCTTCCCACTAGCCAAACCCAAGTGGAATCACAAAGCAAAAGTCCCCACTGATGCCATTCTTACAGTTTCCACAATGTAGAGTAAGGAGTGCAGACAGTGGCTTGAGGGTGGGTATGAACAAAAGTTATACAGCACATCTGTCATGTGCCTCATCTGTGATATGTGTTAAAAATACAAATACTTGTGGGTCATCTTTATCTTCAAGGAGCTTACAATCTAGTGGGAGAGAATCATAGGACCACATGGCATATGTAATGAGAGAGGTAAGAGGTGGTTGTCATGGACACACAGGGGAGCCCACCAGGTGGAATTGGGGTGAGGGATTGGCACTGATAGATGGTAAAATGCCAAAGCTGACCATTAGAGCCTGAGTATGAGTTGGTCAAACAAAGGGAGCTGGTGCAGCAGGGAAGAAGGCACAGCTTTCCCCGCTGAGAGAATGGTATAAGCAAAGTCCTCAAAAGACACAAGAGAATTAGCTCATGTAACCAATATATTTGGGGGTGGGGGGTGTGATGGATCCAGGGGTTTGAATTATATTTTCTGAACCTTTATTTCGTGTTGGTTCTATTCTTGGATGGCCTCTCACCTTAGAGTGGTAGGATGGAGCAGTGGATCCAAGCTTCTGCCTCCGGGATTTGGATTTAAAAGAGAGATCATTCTCCTCTAGTCCTTCAAAGATGGCGGGATTTCTCATTCCATCTGACTTATACATGTGCTTATCTCTGAATCCCTGTAGGCAGGCAGATGCCCTCCACCTCCCAAGTGGACACATAAAATGGGAACCGGGGATGATATACCTGCAAAAGATCCTTTGGGTGTATTTTTCTGAAAAAAAAAAAAAAAAAAAAAGAGAGAGAGAGAGGCAATACAACTAATTGTTCCATGACAGCCAGTTTCTACTGTCTGTTATTTTTTCTTTTCTCCTCACTTTATTCCCACTTAACTATCGTTAAACCCAACATTTGGCTTGGGAAACCAGGACATTTCTGACGGGAGGGATGCAGATGTGGATATGCTCACATGATAGCTTTGATCTTATTACATAACGTTATTTCATGTCATTATTATGGACACATTCTGATGGAGCAGCCCAAGGTTTGCCTAATGTCTGTGAGGTTGCAAAGAGGAACCTCCAAGATCAGATTCAGAGTTCTAAAACAGATTGTCCTACCTCTCCACACTGATGGAAGGTTTCCTTTCTTTATCTCTCTGCCTTCCTATTTCTCTATCCACACCTGCCTTGGCTTATGGTAAGCTAAGATCTATTTTTTTCCTACTGCTCTTTAAATATAGCAATAATGGATTGACATCACTATGCATTTATACCCACTTGTTTTCAAAATGAGGAGATACCACCACCACCAACAACACAAACTAACGAAACCATCAAAAAAACCACTGCCTAAGAATACTATTAACGCGAAGTAATATTCAAGATGTCTGTCTATATAGATATAACTATGAGAATAAAAACCGGATTACTATCTTACACCCTGCATGCTTTTAAATGTTTCTATTTTGGATTATTTTACATGCTATTTTAAATAAAGTATTACTTTCAATTGTATTTAGCAAAAGTGAAGGAAACTGCACTGATATCAAAATTATTTCTAAACTTCAGACAGCATTTATTTATTTTTTTTTTAATTTTTTTTTTAACGTTTATTTATTTTTGAGACAGAGAGAGACAGAGCATGAACGGGGGAGGGGCAGAGAGAGAGGGAGACACAGAATCGGAAACAGGCTCCAGGCTCTGAGCCATCAGCCCAGAGCCTGACGCGGGGCTCGAACTCACGGACCCTGAGATCGTGACCTGGCTGAAGTCGGACGCTTAACCAACTGCGCCACCCAGGCGCCCCCGGACAGCATTTATTTACTACCTTACTAGTCCTCTTACCATGCCCTTTGGTTGGCAGGATTTCATCAACTCTTTTTGATAAAAAGGGCTCAGGTTTGAGAATATCTGCCTAGTGCTCCATATTTGAGATACTATTTGATGGTGTTTAATTTTCTTTAGAATTGTGTAGACTTATGTAAGTTGTCTTTGGCACTAATTGGTGCCACAGAGAACTTCTAGATAAATCTGATTTTCCTCCTTATAAGCAAATTTCTCCTATGCCTGGATGCACAGTAAGTCTGTCTTACAAAAGTCATTATTTTCTGGGAACATACAGTATTATTTTATTCTGAATATTCAGTTCTCCCCTGATTCCAAGTCCTCTATTTCACATACACAAATTCCACTTTATCTATGGTTGAGTCTATAAGAATGTCCCCCTTTCCATAGACCATCACGGTGTTACCACAAACTCTCTGTCACTCATTAAAATTCTCTAATATAACTTACTTGTTTCTTTTTGGTTTAAGTTTATGATTTTCTGGTGGTGTTTTACTGTCTATCACCTTTTTCATATAATTCTCTTATTTTCATGCAATTATCTTATTTAGTGATCTTTGAACTCTTGGTTATTGAAAAAAATATATGTATGAACACTTAGAGAAAATGTTATTCTTTCCTTTGGGTTATGTTTGTTTTTCCAGACTGGATTAATCTTTTTTGAACTCATTTCTTGAGTGCACATTTGAGTGTTTAGCTGTAGCTAATTTTGCATCGAAGGTCATGCTACTTTGTTGAATATTTTTCTCAAGTCTGTCTTGCTCAGCTATGGCTTTCTCTTGAACTCCTAAAGTATCTGGAATCTGTCTGAGCCCTCCTAGATCTATTCTGAGGCAAGGTTGTTTCAGTGGGAGGGAGAGGGCAATCTCCATGAGGCTCTTTAGTTTCACTTATGTTAGAGTATTGCTTTCTTTTTCTGAAATATTTTTAATTCCCTATATCATCATTTATATCCCATAGTTGGAAGTGTAGATCTTATTTCCATGAGTTGATATGCTTAAGTTTTGATCATTCTTCCAGTTCACCAGTGATCTCTAGGAAAATACTGTGACTCCTAGCAGCAGTGTGTGTGTGTGTGTGTGTGTGTGTGTGTGTGTGTGTGCGCGCGCGCGTGCAGACATACAGAGAGAGAGAGAGAGAGAGAGAGAGACCAAGAGAAAGAGAAAGCAAGTACCTCTGCTGAGATCTTGAAATCTTCAAGGATACTAGGGATTTGAAAAAAAAATATTTCCTTAGTCTGTCTATTAATAATAATTTCAGATTGGGGGTATTGATGAACCTTTCCAGAATTTTATTTACTTTCCCTATTTTTCTGTCACTAGGATGGGAAGTAGGAGCTGTCAAGTGACCACTTCTATTCTGTGTGAGCCTAACATTATATCTAGTTTCTTGCTTACTTGCTGCTGATGGGTTTTTTGCTGACACTGTTGTGTGGTGGTTGTGTTAGGTAATAGGAAGGAAGACTGTGTGACCCAGCTTTACCCTCCCATCGTACCTGCATGTTTTCAGAGCTAAATTTCATGCTCACTTGCAGCAATACTTTTCCTTCTGGTTTTTGGCAAAAGAATTTCCCTGCCTCGTCTACGTGGTGTTGAGGAGGATAGTCTTCATCCTCACCCTTATTGTATTCATCAAATTGCATCCATGCTTTAGGTCAAACTTGCCTCAAATACCTTTTGGTACAGGAATGGGGAACCCTGAAAAGTCAGAGGAAAAATAGATATCATCTACTTAGTATCCTCCAGTTTGCCGTTGAAGAAAATGGACTTAGAACAATTAAGTGGAAGTCCCATTCCCACAACTGATTGTTTTCCAAGAGAGTTCTAGATTACGAATGAAGCCAACTTTGTATTAAGGCTTAAACTTATTCTCAAATTATTTCTGTGACCTGGGCCGAAATATTTAATTCTTTTACAATCATTTTCCTAATCTGGAAAATGCAGTTAATCACCTGCCATGCAATATCGTGAGGCTCAGAAATAATTTAGCATATTGTCTGACACATCATACTTAACAGTTAGTAGCTCCAGTTGGTGTTACCTCTTACTTTCAGTACGTAGTCCTTTCCTTTAGACAATATCGGGATAGAAAATTAAAAAAAAAATTCCCCCTCTATGTTGAACAAATTTTATTTTCATCTTCAGAAAGAGAAAAATAGTGGCTAATGTTTATCATCCCTGTTTTCCTCTACTAAATGCAAACAAGTAAATACTGTCACAAATGAAAGCATGTGTAATGAAGAACTCAGCTTGATTTATTTGCTTATTAGTACCGGTTACACTTTGAAGGGACAGGCGAATGATGTGTTCATAGAAATATCTGAATGTGACAAAGCCAGTCAGGTTTGCAGACAAGGGTTAGTGCTGGCCAAGCCAGGTGCTGGGGAGATATGCCCAATATATGAGAATTCACTGAGAGCATGAGATGGCATGCAGTTTGCATAATGAGAGGGTCAAGACAACACAGCACAGCAGGGGGTGAATAGAAAGACGGGATGAATGGTTGGAAAACACCATTAATCAGGGGAGAAAGCTGGCATTGTGAGTTATGGATATATAAGCAGTTCACTTAAGGTGTTTCCATGATCTTGTAATTTTGTGGGGTTTACCCAGCACTTCACTTTCAGAAGGAATTCAGTGCAATTCAACAAATGTTTCCTGAGTGCCTTCAACACATCTGCCATGAAAGATATAAAATATAAAATTCCAGACAGAATCTGTTCTTATGTAACATATAATCTAGTGGAAGTATCAATACGTATACAAAGACATCAACTAATAGGCTTGTTGTGATGAATGTTATAATGGGAAGAGTAATAAAGAGCTATGGAAATGCAGACAAGAACTAAGTGAATTCTGAATATATTTAAACTCAGTACTGATTAATGAAGAACACTTTTAAATATTTGGGAAAGGTGGTAAAGTTACGAATAATCAAATTGAATCACTCATCATTGGGGAAATACAAATCAAAACCACAATGAGATACCACCTCACACCTGTCAGAATGGCAAAAATTAACAGTTCAGGCAACAGCAGATGTTGGCAAGGATGCAGAGAAAGAGGACATATTTTGCATTGTTAGTGGGAATGCCAACTGGTGCAGCCAGTCTGGAAAACAGTATGGAAATTCCTCAAAAAATTAAAAATAGAACTACCTTACAACCCAGCAATTGCACTACTAGGTATTTATCCAAAGGATACAGGAGTGCTGATTCGAAGGGACACATGAACCCCAAAGTTTATAGCAGCACTATCAAGAATAGCCAAAGTATCCAAAGAGCCCAAGTGTCCACTGATGGGTGAATGGATAAAGAAAATGCGGTGTATGTATATATACAATGGAGTATTACTCGGCAAAAAAAGAATGAAATCTTGCCATTTGCAACAATGTGGATGGAACTAGCATGTATTATGCTAAGCAAAATAAGTCAATCAGAGAAAGTTAAGTATCATATGGTTTCATTTATATGTGGAATTTAAGAAACAAAACAGATGAACATAAGGGAAGGGAAGCAAAAATAAGATAAAAACAAAGAAGGGGACAAACCATAAGAGACTCTTAAATATAGAGAACAAATTGAAGTTTGCTGGCAATGCGTTGGGTGGAGGGGATGGGCTAAATGTGCAAGGAGCATTAAGGAGGACACTTGTTGGGATGAGCACTGTGTGTTATATGTAAGTGATGAATCACTAAATTCTATTTCTGAAATCATTAAAAAAAGATATGGTATTTCCCAGTCTCTCTCCCTGCTAGAAATGGTCAAGGAGACATAAGTGAAAATCACTGGCTGAGAGCTTCCATGAATTTCCTTTAAAGAGAGCTATTTGGCAGGAAGGAGTGCCCTTTCCCCCTTCCTTCTTTGTATTGCCTGGATTGCAGATGTGGTGGCTAGAACATCAGCAACAATGCTGGAACCATGAGGCAAACTTGAATAGAAGCCACATGTTTATGACAGTGAAGCAGAAAGAAGGAACCTTTATGTCAATCCTGTACGCTTTACCTGACGACTTCTTTCACATGAAAGAAAATAAGCACTTATGTTTTATCCAACAACAACAACAAAACCCCAAATGATCAAATTGATACGGTATTTCTGGCTATTCCAATGGATGAGGAGAGGGGTTGAATAACATCAGTAGTAGAAAGTTGCAGAGTTAAGGGTTTATCAGGGTATTTTGCCTGAAATGTGCTGAAACTATTTAAGCATTGCACTGAGCAGATATTGTTCTTATGTCTTTTGTGCTTCTGTTAAGGTTGGTACAATGGCTGCAGGCTATTGGGCACCAAAGAAACTAATGTTCTCTGATAGTTTGAAGTGGTGAACTCAGCTCATGATGAACTATGTTCCAAGAGGATAACTGATAACTAAATCAGGACAGAGAAATAGCCGATTGACAATACGGTACCTGGTTTCACTTGAGCTTATGTCCCAATGGGTATGACAGGTCGTAATCAAACAAATAGAAAAGATAAGAGCAGATGACAATACATGCATTGGAGGAAATAACAGGGACAGCAGAGAAAACCCGCAGACCACTAAAGAGTGGTTGAGATGGAGTGTTGAGATAGAAGGATTGTGAAAACCAAGGAGAAAACCATTCTGGACAGAGGGAAGAGTAAATATAAGAGTTCTGAGGTGAGAAAATGTTTGGCATATTGAATGAAATGAAATGAAATGAAAACCAATGTGGCTGGAATATAGTGATTAAAGGGAAGACTGGAATGAGACAAAATGGAACAGGTAGCAAGAAAAAGACCAAGTAAGCTTTGCAGGTCATGGGGACAAGTTTGGGTTTTATCCTAAGAGAAATGGGAAGCCACTGAATCATTTTAAGCATGGTTGTAAAATCATCTGACTGCTGGGTGGCAGATGGTGGGGTGGGCTGTCTGCTGTCACCTGAGTGCCACCCTCATGTCTTTGTAAGGTTGGCAACTTTATTCATCCTAATCACCTTCCATGGTTTTGTCAAGGAGTGCAATATCTGCCTGTGGTGTCTTGAAAATAGAAGTGAATTGAAAGCTTTATTCTCTAGCAGTGGTGGCAGATAGACAAATGTGCAGATGTGAGCATCAGAGAAGCCTGTCAGCAAACACTTGAAACCCACTTACTCTGTGACTGCAGACCATGACGGTCTAGGAGACATTCTGAGAATTGTAGCAACTTCTAGGGAAGCTTTGGAGAACCACCACATTTGGTGCTGTAGGCTGAGACCTTCGGTGTTGACTTTGATGACCTTAAACTTCAGTTCCTCTGACATCTGCCCCCACCTCTCAGCTTTTCTAACAATCACATAAACCCCTATTGTGTGTTAACCCCCTCATTTCTGGAATGCATAGGATAGGTTGTTTCTCAACCGACATAAAAAATGTTGGAGAAGATTAGAAGCCACGAGAGAACATAGGACATTATAGAATACTGGAGAAAAATGATAGATTCGAGACATGCTTGATAGAAGCACAGAAAATATTAACACATGGATTGGATGAGACAAAGAAGTAAAAGAAGATATGGAGGATGTCCTCTAAGCTTTTGGCTTGATGATGGTGCCACTTGATGAGATGGTGAAGTTTAAGATTGCACAGGTTATAAGGATGGATATCCTCAGAATGAGGGGAAACCTTCAAGAGAGAGATAACTAGCAAGAACCTTGGATCTCCTGGAATGAATTTGGGCTCCTGGGATGCCTGGAGGTGCAGGGGACTTTTGAGTCAAAGAGTCAGTGGGTTAGGATATATTTTGCTATCTCTGGAGAGCTTGAAGGACCAAAGGGCACTAAAGGAAAGGAATAAGGAAGCTGACTTGAGGAATCTTGGGAAGAACAGTTCATTTGTGGTGGGAAGAGTAGATTTTCTGGAGCTGAAGAGAACTGAGTCCAAATCCCAAGTTTATAACTTATTAGCTATGTGACTTTAGAGAAGTCGCTCAATCTCTTTGAGTAACAGTTTCTCTATCTGTGTACGGGAGATAATCTTAGTGTCTATGAGAAAACATCAAAGTAAATTATGGATATCAAATAGCTGGTCATTGATAATGTCCCTCATCTATGCAACACATATTTGTTGAGCAACCACTAAATACTTGACAGTGGTTTTTTATATCCAGGCAGTATGGATATAAATGTTCCTAAAAAGTACAGGGTGTTCCTAGTCAGTTTATGAGGAACCCTGATCTACTCTGGGGAGTCAGAGAAAGCTTCCTGTGAAGTGATGTTGGAGCTGAACTGTGGGAGTTGAATAGGAATCAACTAGGTATATACATAATGGGAGTTTTTTTGTCAGCTGGAGGCGGGTAGAGATGAAGATCATTCCAGGTCACAGATACAGCATTGTTAAAAACACTGAAACAAGATGCAGGAAAGTACATTTGGTGCCTGGAACTCAGACCAGTATGGCTGGTGCAGAAAGCCTGAAGGCAGAGAGAATGGGAAGATTGGATTCCTTCTCCCCAGTCCAGTCCAGCTCCCAAGAGGATGATAAAGACAGTGCACTGAAGTAGGTATTGTAATGAGTCAAAATCATAGTCATTGTTCGGTAAATACTTACTATTTACCAAGCTCTGCATTAAGTGCCAAACTCTGTTGTGAGTATGTCCAGGCACTAGGATATGATGATTAAGATAAACAGCCCTTTCATTTTCATTCACATTTTACTTATTTAATTCTTTTCTTAAATGTTTATTTACTTTGAGAGAGAGCAGGCATATGAGCGGGGGAGGGACAGAGAGAGAGGGAGAGAGAGAATCCCAAGCAAGCTCAGTGCTGTCAGGGCAGAGCCTAACGCGGGGCTTGATCCCACGAACCTGTGAAATCATGACCTGAGCTGAAATCAAGAGTCAGACATGTAACCAACTGAGCCACCCAGACACCCAACTTATTTAATTCTTACAACAATCCTCTGGTGTTATAGATGATGCTTAGGTAAGTCAACAACTTGCCCAAGCTCATAGAGTTAGAAAATATTATAGTGACAGTCAATTTATTCACTCACTTTACACATATTTATGGAGCACTTACTATGTGCTGGGCATTGTTCCAGATTCTTGTGACATAACTGGGAGCAAAACAGAGGTCTCTCAAGGAAAGCATTCTATCAGGATTGTCACACAATAAATTATAGATGTGATAAGTGAATTATATCAGGGGTTAGAAGAATGATACATCTTTGAACAAGGAATAAGGGAAGAATGTGGAGAACCTGGAATCCTGGCATTGCAATTTTAATAGAATATTGTAGGGGGACTTGCTGAGAAGATGACACTCGAGAAAATGCTGAGGGAGGTTGGCAGTAAGCCTCATGGAGATCTAGTGTCATTGTCTGCCTGGCTACCATAACTGAATACCATCAGTTGGGTGACTTAAACAACATAAATGTATTTCTCACAGTTATGGAGGCCAGTAGTCCAAAATCAAGGTGCTTGACAATTCAGTTGCTAGTGATGATTTTCTCCTGGTTTGCAGATGGCTGCCTTCTCACTGTCTTCACTTGATGGAGGGAGAAAGAGAGAGAGAGAAGAAAAGAGAAGGAGAGAGGGAGGGAGAGGGAGACAGAAATCTTCCTGTGTATATAAGGCCCTAGTCTTGGGTTTAGGGTCCTATCCTTATGACTTCATTTAACTTTAATTACCTCCTAAAGACCCCATCTCTAGATGCAGTTCCACTGGGGGTTATTATGTGGGGTAACGCAATCCAGCCCATAGCTCCTGAGGAAATGCCTTTAAGCAGAGAGAGGAACCGTCATGGCAAAGGCACTAAGGCAGGAGTGAGCCTGGTGAGTTAAAGATAAGCAAGGAGCCTGGTGTGGCTGCAACTTCTGGAGGTGTGGGAAAGCATGAAGTCAGAGGGGCAAAGGGTATTAGCTCGTTAGAAACTAGACAGCTGGGTTAGGGAATCCGAATTGTGATCTGAGTGAAACAGAGCCGATACAGAGCTTTGAGCAGAGGAATGACCTTATGTGATTTTGTTTTAGTGAGATCAGTGTGACCAGTTGGGGCATTTTCCCTGGAGGCAGAGACCGATCTGGTGCTACTGTGGTTACTCGGGCAATAGATGGTTCCAGGTCAGTCTAGGCAGGAACAGTAGAAATGGTGCAAAGTAATCATTTTATGGATATATTTTTTTAAGTAAACAGAGTTTCATGAAAAATTGTATCTGGAATGTGAGAAAGAGGATCAAAGATAACATCAAACTGGGGGCACCTGGGTGGGTCAGTCAGTTAAGTGGCCAACTCTTGATCTCAACTCACAGTTGGTGAGATCAAGCCCCACGTGGGGCTCTGCACCGACAGCATGGAGCCTGCTTGGGATTCTCTCTCTCTTTCTCTCTCTGCCCCTCCTCCACTGGTGCATACACATGCATGTGTGCTCCTTCCTTCTCTCAAAAAAAAAATAAATAAATAAATAAACTTTAAAATGGTAACAAAAGTAACACCAAGCTCTCTGAGCTGGGCACCAGGAAGTTTGGTTTGTCATCACATAAGATGAAGGAGGAAGTGGAACAAGTTTGAGGGCAGATGATACAGCGTTCGATTCAGGTCATGACAATTTTGCGATGTCTCTTACACTTCCAAATGATGATGTCAAGTAGGCAGTGGGAATGCATCCTGAAGCATGGAGAAAATGCGTGCTCTGAAAAGCGGAGTGTGGGAGCTCTCAGCTGACAGATGGCCTTGGGCCCCAGATCATTCCAACTTAAAAAAATCCTTGGTCTTGACTGCTATATCACTTTCTGATAACAGAAGACTAAAGGATTCTCTTTACTGAAACTTCCTGTGTGTTATAATCCAGAAGGAGGGCGATGACCGACAACGTCAGAAAGAATCTACTGAGTTTGAATCCCACGGAAATTGTAATTTGTCATGGACAAATTTAAACAGGTGTGTGGGGAGAACGAAACGACACCCGCCGGGAAGGGTCTTTAATGATGGGATCTTAGACAATGTGACATCTGATTGGGAGAGGAAGCTGTGAGTTTTGGAAACTTCTAGGTTCCCCTCAAGCTATACCATGTAAGGCCTAGCTCTCTGTTTGCAGGATAACCTGCTTTGATGCTAACTCACCTGTCAGGCTACTCTTTGCTGCCTCAGAAGGAAGCCTATACAACATTTCAAACATGGACTTGACAGTTGGCACTTCTGGCTGAGAGCCGCTAAGTGGCCCTCTTAGAAAATCAGCTCTCTCTTTCAACCAGCCAGTGCCAGAGACAAGCCAGCAAAACAGCTTCTGAGCTGAAATGAACCTTAGATATTAATGACTTAATGCATATATCAGAGTCTGTTCAGGCCTCTATAACAATATACCAAAAAAAAAAAAAAAAACTGGCTGGATATAGACAACAGACATTTATTTCTTGCAGTTCAGGAGGCTGGAGGCCTGAGGTCAGGGTGCCGGCACGGTTGAGTCCTGCGATCCTCACATGACGGGGAACTCCCTGGCGACTCATATAAGGGTCATAAAGTCTCCTTCATTAAAATCTGAATTCCCTCCCAAAGGCCCCACCTCCTAATGCCATCACATTGGGATAGAACCTCAATGTAATAATTGTGTGGGGGACACAAGCATTCAGCCCACAACAATCATGTAAAATAATTAGAATGGTGCCTGGAACACAATAAGCAGTTACTATTCATTATTACTTTTATTGCTGCTGCTGTCACTCTTATTATCATTATCCTGACTCTTTTGTCTTATGGATGTGGAACCTGAGGCCAAGAGATTTAAAATAAATCTCCCAATGTCACATCGCTAGTAGACAGCAGAGCTCGGACTGTCTTTTCACATTCTGGAACGTACGGAACATAAAAGAAGAATCTTAAGGGGCTCCTGGGTGGCTCAGTCGGTTAAGCGTCTGACATCAACTCAGGTCATGATCTCACCACTCACGAGTTCCAGCCCCACGTCGGGCTCTGTGCTGACGGCTCAGAGCCTGGATCCTGCTTTGGATTCTGTGTCTCCCTCTCTCTCTCTGCTCACACATCCTCTCTTTCTCTCCCTCAAAAGTAAATAAACATTTAAAAAACTTAAAAAAAAAAAAAAGAAGAAGAATCTTAGAAAACGCCTAGTTGTGTGATTGTCGATCTCAGTCCAGTGGAGCCCTGGGGTTCCTCAGAAACAGGCAGGTGGTAGTGTGTGAGCAGAGGGTTAGGGTACCGCTGAGGATGTTGCTTCTGTCTCCTCAAACCTTCACGTAGATTCTAATTGAGCAGAGGGCTCCCTGGGTAAAAACTTCTTTGAAACCCACTTACATATTTCAGTCACTCTGTTTTACCAGAGAGAAGCCTGGAGCCTATACAGATTCAACAGTTTATCCAGTTATGTTACAGGTTTGGGTAAGGAGAACACAGAATTCCTGATTGGGCAGCATTCTTTCTACAGCAGAACCAACAGAGAATTAGTGACCCGACTTTGAAGATGGGACACAGACTCGGATCTGAGCTGGTATTTTTTTTAAGTTTATTTATGGATTTTTAAGAGAGAGAGCATGAGCAGGGGAGGGGCAGAGAGTGAGGGGGAGAGAGAATCCCAAGCAGGCTCCGTGCTGTCAGCACAGAGCCCAACGCAGGGCTTGAACTCATGAAATCATGAGATCATGACCGGAGCCGAAATCAAGAGTCGGACGCTTAACTGACTGATCCACCCAAGCACGCCTTTGAGCTGATATTTTAATGGCCTTTTACTTACCCAGTTAGTGAGGGAGGGATCCCCATCCCATGGTTATGAGAATGGTTGAGCACATGACATCCAACACTGCTTAGATGAGACAGACAACCTGTTAGTCGCAGAAGCGCAGCCCAGGAGAGAAGGACACCGCACGCCACATAAGGACATTGCGTGCCATGCAAGGTCACGTGTGGGTTTCACTCAGGAACCCGATAAACGGTAAGGTCCGTGGGAGGCGGGCTTTGCGGTATTGAGAAAGGGGTGCCGCCTGGCTCCTGTGCGAGGATGTGACTGGCTTGTTTGAGTCATTCCACAGACTGGCATGAACTGAAACCTGCTGTTGAGAGGTAAGCAGGGACTGTGCCTGGTCCTTTGATGAAGGAGGTTGTTTAGCGAGGGGACCCTGTATCCAAAAGAGCAGAGTGAGAAGGGAAACTTGCAGTTACACCTTGGGAAGCCCTCCTGGTTTACAGCATATAAGATTTTGTACCACAACCAGGAATATGTGCTCATCTGATTATTGCCCCTCCCCACCCCCGAGAGCTACAGGTAGGCCAGGCAAGGGTGGGCTTCCTGTTGGACCGTCTCCCTGTGATTCCGTTGTATTATAGGTTTCTCTCCTTTTCCATTCCCCTGTGACCCGAAGGCCAGGGAAAATGATACAGACTCAGTGGGCTTGTCACAGAAATATGGACGCATGATGCAAGAGGTTATCTGGTAGATGACAGCAAATCATGGACGCGTATTCTGAGCGCTGTGCTGACCCTGGTGGTCTAGTTGGGAGAGAAAGTTTACACACGTGAAAGGATTGGCCAAAATGTGTTTAGAATAGAAAGAGAGCTAGAAGCAGGCAATGGGTCTGATCCTCGCTTGGCCAAATAACAGCTAATGAATCTGGCTAAGTCATTTAAAACCTCTGGGGCGCTTGGGTGGCTCAGTCGGCTAAGTGTCTGATTCGATTTTGGCTCAGGTCATGACCTCACGGTTGCGGGATCAAGCCCTGTGTCAGGCTCTGCGCTCGGCATGGAGCCTGCTTCAGAATCTCTCTCTCCCCCTCTGCCCCTCCCCGGCTCGTGCTCTCTCTGTCTGTCTCTCACACATGAATGAAATAAAATCTTAAAACTTCTGAGCTTGGTTCCCTCATCTGTAGAAGGTGAAGGGAGAGATGTAATAATATAAGCTGCACAGAAGCCCCTAGATATGTTGCCTGGCCTGACCTGAAACAGCATCTTGATCCCTAAGAGTCCTTATCAAAAAGTCAAAGTGCCCCTGTGTCTCTTGGGAGGGCTAATTTTATTTATATGGTTTAAAGTTTAGAAGTAACAGAAGTAAAACCAAGGAATCACTAAAGTAGTAATTAGTAAGAGTTTATTGTGTACACACCAAAAAGACAGTTTGCAAGCTGGGAGCGCTCAAACCAGAACACGGAATGAGGCTCAGGGGTTTACTGCTATAAAGCGGCTTAGCTAGTGAACTGAAGCAGTAACTGTTTATTCTGTTATTAGTGATTGGTTATGGTATTAGAATTGTTTTAAATGGCAAGGAATTGGTCAGTGGGTAACCCAGATCAGCCTTGAGAAACAGCTTAAGTTTTACTTACAGTTTTGGGACTCCTGGGTGGTTCAGTCTGTTAAGCATCTGACTTCGGCTCAGGTCAGGATCTTGCAGCCTGTGAGTTCAAGCCCCGTGTCAGGCTCTGTGCTGACAGCTCAGAGCCTGGAGCCTACTTCAGATTCTGTGTCTCCCTCTCTCTCTGCCCCTCTCCTACTCACACTCTGTTTCTCTTTCTCTCAAAAATAAATAAACATTAAAAAAAATTTTTTTTAAGTTTTACTTACGGTTTTCAGAGGCATAAGCAAGAAGTGACCCAGGTCAAGCTAGTCTCGCAAAATAAGCTCAATTAAGCTTTATTTGTATGACTCAACTGGTTTTGTCTGCTCAGGGAATTTTCTTTCTTTTTTTAATCGGCTCTATTGAGATATCCTTCACGTACAATTCAGTCACGTAAATTGTACAATTCAGTAGTTTTTAGTATATTCACAGGGTTGTGCAACCATTACCACAATTCCAAGACATTTTCGTTGCCCCAAAAAGCAACTCTGAACCCATTAGCACTTATCTCCCATTTCTCTCCAACAGCAGTCGCCTCCCCATGCAGCCCTAGGCAACCACTAACACACTTTCTGTCTGTAGGATTTGCCCGTTCTGCTCAGCGAATTTTAAAGATTGGTCTCAGTTTGCTTTTTATTTTAGCAGTATGTTTGTTTTGTCCTATTTTTTTCTCAAATTTTCCTAATCATGAAAGTTATCCTGTAGGTCACTCAATAAAAATACAGATGCCTGGGGACCTGCCCCTGAAGATTCTGAAAAGTAGGTCTGGAATGGGAACTTGTAAATGGCTCTGAACATGAACTTACAAGGCCTGAGTTAAGTCAAATCTCTGCCTCAGATTAGACCCATGACATTGGTCAGGCCAAATGGCTTATTAACATAGATGTAAGCAGGGCTGATGTGAGGAGAAAATGAGAGCATATACCTAATGCACCCAGCATCCAGCACCCGGCACCCAGCCCAGTACATTGTGGGTGCTTATTGAGCCAAACCTGAGCTCTTGATATCTGGAGCTAAGGTCAACACACTGACCTTTTCCATTGGTCAGATGGAGGCACATCTTCCATTTCCTTTAGGAGTCATCAAAGAACTATGGACTGGAGTCCCCTTCCCCTAAAAGTCTTACAGCTGGAAAGGTTTTCAGTCAGAAGCACCAACTTTGCTGCTTCTCTTCTGAGACCAACACCACTCCCATCATGCCATGTAGCAAGAACATTCACAGACAAAATATCCAGAAATAGATGAAGGAAATCTCTGTTCAGTCTTAATATTGGGCATTGTAAGAAGCAATCTCTTCAATACTGTGAGTCGGACATACATACTGACGAGGGAAGGAATACCATCAACTGAGTTCCAGGCACCCATACTGTATCATTTAATTGTGCAGCAACCCAACATCACAGATAAGAAAAACTGAGGCTTTGCAAGATTAAAAATAAGTAGAACTTCAAATGTGATTTAATGGACATAGCAGGGAAGTACAGAGTGGAGGCTACAACTCTTGTCTCTCTATCCTCAATCTCACATTCTTTTCACTATGCCAGGAGGAATATAGCACCATTCTTTTATTTTAAGTACTGAAATATAACCCATGCCCCTTGTTAGAATACTGATCTGGAAAATATAGACCGAAGTCCTACGATGTGGGTATATTATTCACTGATAGGTGACGTGGAGAACAAAGAATTGAGTTAGAATTCATGATATAAACCATAAGTGACATCCCTGGCCGCAGAGCCCTTGTCAAACAACATTTTATCCGCTGGACAGCTTGACGTCTACTAGCTGGTGTCAGTGGCATGGGGACTTTAAGAAGGAGGAGAAAAGTGTGTGGTATAAATAACATGCATGAATTATTGGGTGCTCAATAGCTCATGAAGAACAAGCCTTTGTGATATATGGGGCCCCTCCTCTGGGACCATAGGGCAGTCATAAATGCCATGGAGTGACAAATGACTATAAAAAATCTCCAAGCCAAGGCTTCTGACTCCCCAGCTTCAGCAGGTGGGGGGTCAAGCTGTGGGATGACAGAGGGCAGCTCGCTGCCTGCTCTGTGAACTCATCGCCTCCTTCATCACTCCCGCATCCCCCATGTAACTGCTCTCTCTCGTACGCCCATCATTTATTTCCCCTTTTGTTTATGCTGTCCCCTTACCTGGAATCCTCTCTCCTCTTGTCACTGTGGCCAGCGACTTCTCTTGCTTTAAGATTCAGTCCAAGCCCCACCTTGCCACAATAAGCTTTTCCTGCCCCTTCCGGTTAGTTGTCCGCATTTTTACTTTCCTCATTTCTCACGCGTTATCTCCTCGCTGCATTTACAATGCACCAATAATATATGATTATGATTGTGTTTGCAGGCTTGTCTCCTCTCCCAGACCCTGAACTCCCTGAGGTCAGGGAATCTATTTTTTTTTCCTTCGTAAATCTGAGTGCTTAGCATACAGCCCACATGCCAGTGGCTCACCAACTTTAGCGTCCATCTGAGGGCTCCTTGGGTCCAGCTCCCACAGTGTCTGATTCCACTGGTCTGTGGCAGGGCATGAAAATGAGCATTTCAAACAAGTTCCCAGATTATGCTAATGATGCTGGTCTGAGGACAAATGGCAAGAACCACGGCTATGGTTGGTCTTTACGAAGTACACCTATGTTAGTGCCTAAGTGGACATGCACGTAGGCTATGGAGTCACCCGGAACCTGGATTTAAATCACAGTCCCCCAAGCTGGAAGACCTTGGGCAAGTGGCCTAAGCTTTCTGAGTCTCCACATCTCCCTTATCTAAAAAGTGGGCACAGTAAGAAAATACTAAAGCACTTACCACAGTGCTCCTACTGAGTAGAAGCACTAAGAGGAGGGAGGGGAGAGGGAAGGCAGGATACAGCAGTCCAATAATTCCTGGGTGAGGACCAGCCCCAACACAGAGCCCGGCAGTGAGTTTAATTAAATAGTACACACATTTACTTACTGAAGGATCCTATTTTCTTAACATGAACAGATAAGAGAGCAGTAGTACATGACAGCCTCCAGGGTGCTGGAAAGAATCTGGTTTTGAATTTTTTTACATCAATCAAGTGATTCACAAACACAACTTCTTCAGTGGATGGCTTGCAGAATTGAGTCTAGTGGGTTTCCCACCAGGGCTCACCACTAAAACCCTCTCATTAATAAGTAATCAGTTTCTACTGATCTGCTCCTAAGCTGCCTTCCAGAGCAGCTGTTTCCCCCTGTGCTGTGATTTAAGCTCTGTTTAACAGTGATGAAAACAGATTTGTGTTGCTTCTCTTCTCATTAACCTTATTATAGAGTTTTGTTCCCAAGGTACACACTTCTACAATGTATATCATATTTATAAAAGGGTGAAAATTTTTAAACCAAGGTTGGCTTGGTATTTCTCAACGGCTGGCTGAAGAGTAAATGATTTGGTCAATCGTCAAATTACGGGCTAGATAGCAGGTGATGGGTTGTCCATAGTCCAGACTCTGATTTTTCATGAGTGAGGAGAAAGGAATTTCGGAGAATAACAACATATAATAACAACTTAATTCTTACTGTATAAAGTTAGGCACTGTGATTTGTGTCCCATTTTCCTTCTTTTTTTTTTTTAATTTGAGCATCAGAATCCTAGCGTGTAATATGTATCAAAATTCCCACTTTGCAGATAAAAACAGTGAGGCTTGAATGGGTAAATGTTTTGCCTAAGGCTGCATAGCTGATAAGTCAAAGACTTGGACCTCGATTCCACAGATACGAAGCCTGTGCTATAAAACCATGCTTTAAACTTAATGTGCACAGGAATGACCTGGAGATCTCTTAAAATGAAGATTCTGATGCAGAGGATCTGAGGTTCTGCATTTCTCACAACTTTCAGGCCAAGCCTGTAATTCTGTCCAAAGAGTAGCTTTGGATACTGAGTATCACACTTCACAGAAAAGTGGCTTTTCTCTTGCCTTGGGTCAAGTGAGTTAGCTCCGTCTTGTTTCCTGGTCATCAAAGCTTACAAATATTCTTTTGGCTTTTAACTTTGACTTGATAAATATTTTGAATTGTCTATCCTGTGCAAAGCTCCATTCTAGACCTTGGATGGGAGAAATGGAAAATTATTCAATTAAAAAACACTGGCTGCTACCCTAGGCCGTTTAGAATCTAGAAGAGACCCACACATACACTTAGCCATAGACAGAGTATAGAGTTTCCAATATCTAGCTTCTCCATTAGATTTATATTATAGTAAAAAGAGGGGAGGATCCATTGTTTTTAATGTTTTATTTTTAAGTTTATTTACTTTTGAGAGAGAAAGCACAAGCAGGGGAGGGGCAGAGAGAGAGAGAGAGAGAGAGAGAGGAAGACACAGAATCCAAAGTAAGCTCCAATGTAGGACTAGAACTTACCAACCATGAGATCATGACCTGAGCCAAAGTTGGATATTTAACCAACTGAGCCACCCAGGTGCCCCCATGGATCCATTTTTTTAAGTAGCAAAATAGCACTGTGAGGATGGATCAAGATAGATCACAGGTCATCAAGTAAAGTCACATAGGGCAGGCAGTGTGATAATCACCTGAAGTTCTCTACTGGTCTTCACTGAGCCCATACACCACATATGTTAACTGCTCATGGGTACAGGACACTAGAATTCTGCCCAGTAAGAGTCTTGCCAATGTTGTATAGGGTGTTCCTTTACACCAGAGCAATAGTTCTCAACCTGGGATAAATTTTGTCCTCTGGGGAATAGTCTACAATGTCTGGAGACATTTTTGGTTTTCACACTTGGGAGATCCTACTGGCATCTAGCCGATAGAGACTAGAGATGCTGCTACACCTCCTATAATGCACAGAACAGGCTCCCCTTCTCTCACTTCCCCCACCCTTGCACCCCTACCAAAATGTTAATAGTACTGAGCAAAAAAAGCCCTTCAACCAGAGCCTTAACTTTCGCTTGATAAATCTAAGGGATCTGGAGCTGCAATAGTGCAATCAGCAGTTACTCACACTCATTTGCAACTATTCCTACAGACCCCAGTGAGTCCCATGGGGACTCAGCAGGTGAGTCTGACCTTCTGGGGCATTGTCTTAGCTGTCTGGAACTTCTCCGCCTGGAATATAGTCTGCCTGAATTCTACCCAGAGGAGAGGTTATAACCTAGAATAAGAATTCAGGGAATGATTGGGGTAGGATGGGAGGGGAGAGGACATTTGAGCTGAACCTCAAAGGGCAGGAGAAATCAGTATGAATAGAACAACACTCCAGGAAAACAAACCCCCATACACAAAGGCCGGGGGAGAAAGAGAACCTGGTGCCTTTGAGGAACCACCAATAATTTAATATTACCAGAGTGGGAGATGATAAGATAAGAAAAGAGTTGAGAACAGGTCAGAGAACTCTCCATTTCCAAATAAGGATCTTGGGTTTTATCCTCAGGACAATGGGAAGCCAACAAACACTTCTATGTTATTCAAACTTCTGCTCTTTCCCTGCACACCAACCTAAAAACTCAATACCCTCACCCTACAAATGTGTCTCTTCCTGGTATTACTAGTCCCTTGTTCAAGGATTAAAGTCTTTCCCTAGAACTTCAGCCTGATATACACCCCACTCCCACTCCACCCAAGACTGTGGGTTACCTGCTTGAGCTGATAAGTATTATTTGTCCTGGATTCTTGAGGCTTGAGGCTCGTTAGTTCATTCTTATAATACCTCTGACTGCTTGTTTAGGTGCTTCCTAGGGCACTGTGCCTCTCCTTTAGGCTGACTTTCACATTTCTGCACCATTTCTGGGGTGGTCGTCCTCCGCAAACCACTGGCCTGCCTCGCTGGCTTATTGAATGATCGCCGGCTAGATCTCCAACCCTCCCCAGAGTGACCAACTCTCTGTTTGCTGGGGGCAGATAGCTCTCTGAAAGTGAGGCTTCCAGTTTTAAAACCAGAAAGGTCTGGGGGCGCCTGGGTGGCGCAGTTGGTTAAGCGTCCGACTTCAGCCAGGTCACGATCTCGCGGTCCGTGAGTTCGAGCCCCGCGCCAGGCTCTGGGCTTATGGCTCGGAGCCTGGAGCCTGTTTCTGATTCTGTGTCTCCCTCTCTCTCTGCCCCTCCCCCGTTCATGCTCTGTCTCTCTCTGTCCCAAAAATAAATAAACGTTGAAAAAAAAATTAAAAAAAAAAAACAAAAACCAGAAAGGTCTGGACCAACCAGATGAGATGGTCCCTCCCTCACCCATCCTGCACTTTGCAAGTACCCATGCCCTCCTCGTCCAGACGCCAAGACTGTTTCCGGGTCATCTTTACACTTCCTGCATCATGTAGCTTAGGCAAGTGTGAATTTTCACGCAGCTTTTAATCATCATCTCTTTCTCCTGTTTCTACTTCCCATACTGGTGACAGTACTAGGCAAAGGTATAATTAATTAACCGTAAAAGCAGGGTGAAGATTATCATAAACAGCTTTAAACCCAGTCTGGGGAAATCAGTTGTCAGCAGTTCAGAAAGATATGCAGCGGTGTGGGGGATGGTGGTAATGTTTCCCCTAACACATTTCTAAAAGGCTGGTTTTTTTCCCCTCTGTCTTGTCCTTTATATGTTCGTTAAAAATAATGCCTATGCCCTGCATCCCTTTCAGCCTCGTTATTGTTCCAATGCCTACAGCTATTTGTACTCCAACTGCTCCACTGCGGCTAAACTTTGTTTGCATATTTCAATTTTGAGATGAGTCAGCCTCGGGCTGATTTCTTCTCTTCCCTGACTTCCCAGCCCGATTTTCTGCTTCCAATTTCTGGGGCTTCGCGGAGCCTGACCCAGCAGTGGGTAAGGATACACGCAGGTGCAGAAAGGCAGAGGATGAAAAGCTCGCTGTACTTTGTAACAGCTTGAAGATATTTTACCCAAATCTGAAATGTGCTCAGGTAACAAATTTGAAAACGTCCATTCTGATGCCTACCCACTTCACCTCCCCAGTATCATCTCCCCGGACTGTACCTTTCGAAGCAAACTGATTCCAGGCACCCGTGAAAAGGAAGTCCTGTAGTGAAGTGTGTGTGAAAATGGTTGTAGCTTTGGCCAGCACACGGAAAGCAGATGTTTTCTGAAAGAACTGATGGCATCCTAGGCTCATCACAATCTGGCCACAATCTGTCTTTCCAGACGTATTACCCCCCACCCCCATACATGTTATGCTCAGCCACATAAAATGATTCTCCAAAACCCATGATGCCTTTTCATGCCTCCATTTCTCCTTCACTTGCTATTTTCATAACCTAGAATATCCTCTGCATTGCACTTTCCCTTTCCTTGACTGCTAAATGCCTACTTATTTTTCAGGATCCAACTCAAATGACATTGCCAAAGCCTTTCTGGACTCCAGCAAGCCACTATTCATTCATGCTTCTTGGATTCCTTAGCATGTTAAACATGCCCCTGTGTATCTCTGGCTCCAACAGGACGTTAGCCTCTGGAACCTATGTCAGTCGGGGCATGTCAGGGAGCCCCTAAAGACATAGTATGACAATTAATGGCGAGTAGCATGAGGAACTGGAAGCCCTGTGTGAAAGGGGAATTATGGTTACTTGAAACTGATAGCTTATCCAATAGCTTAGACTCCTTGGAAGTTGAACATTATTTTCCCCCTTTAACCTTACAGTTAACTGTGGTAACTTATATTTTTGCCTTTCTAATAGGCTTTTTCATGGCTCTTCTTCCAGTACCATGTAGACCCCACACTTGGCCACAGTGGTAGGCTGTCCAGAAGCCCTGCCGACCATAGAACCTCTTCTTTCTGCAAAGAGCGACTGGCCCAGAGGATGGGCACATGACCCAAATAGTCAATCAGAATCCTTCCCTGGGATTAATGTGTAAACAGTGGGGAGAGCCACTCAAGAGGTCAGTTCAGGGCGTGAAAAAAGAAGTTGGATGTTGAAGCCAACCAAAGGGCTGTTGCCATGGTAACAGTGAGAGACTGGGCAAGCCGACAAGGAGCAAGTTCCTTGTCCCTAAACTTCTGCCTTACCTTCCCCCTCCTGTGCCCCCTGCTGACAGAACCTAAAAGGAAGCCGGCTGGCAAAGGAGACATTTCCTTTACAGTTTCAGCTCAGATCACAGAACAGAGCTCGGAAGGTTGGTTTGCAGCTGAGATACAAGAAGTTATACAGAGAACAGACAAATTTATACGTGCATTTTGCCATTGGCTTATATGGTTTCTCGGATGTCTGTGGAAATAATGTAGGTGTTCTGGGGCCTCTGGGCACACAGGTACAAAAGAAATGGTTGATAGAGTGATCTGGGAACCAGAGGGTCATGAAAGACCATGTTAAAAGACTAGAAATGTGAAACCACCCCCATATTCTATTTTCAATTCCTTTCCACCTTTCCTATTTTAAGTGGCAGATCAATGATCTCATTACTGAGAGCAAATCATGGAATATCCATATAGCAGGATAATTTTGGCAATATTTTCTGCTACCTTATTAAATCCCCAAACTTGACAAACAACATTTCCATCTCCAATAATAGCCCTTTCTCCTACTGCATTGAGTGTTTTAATGTCCATCTCCCCCACCAGCCTATTAATACTTGTATAGAGATCCTCTGTCTTACTCATTTGTGTGCTGGTTTAATGCCCAGGATTTGTTGAACATTCACTCATCCATATTCATTCAATAAACATTTACTGAGCACACTTTATGTGCCATATCCCAAACTATGGGTCAGGAATATGACAAATCTTAATTGCTGCCTTTAATATGCTCATAGTCTAAAAGAGGAAACACTGATTAAGAGGCAATGTTGATGCAATCTATGTAAGTGCCCTGACAGGAGATGTTCAGGGCATAACAACAACACAGCACTGGGGGCTCTAACCCAGGCTGAACCAGGGAGACCAGAGAGGGTATTAGTGAAACAATCCACATTAGAGATTAGAGGGGTTTTCACCAAAGGTTGGAAAGAGATTAATAGAACCGAGACCTCTTGGATCTCAAACTTGACTGCCCATAAGAATCACCTGGAAGCTTATACAAATCCCACTGGCCAGACCTCTTTCAAGACCAATTACATAATACTCTCTTGAGGTGGGACCCAGACACCAGTATTTTTTAAAGTATCCCAGATGATCCCAGGGTGCAGTCAATCGTCTTAAAAATATATCAACAGAGCTTGATGACAGATTTCATGTATGGTGAGGAAGGGGGAGGAGTTCAGGATGAATCTCTCTACCATCTACATAGATGGTAGATGCTAAAATAAAGTTTTCTAGTATGATTATGTATCGTTTTGTCATTTCCAAGGTGACTGTAAATACTATGTAAACAGCAACTTCTCAATAAATCTTTTTAGGATAAACAAGTAACTGGAATGTGATGTCTGTTCAGAGAGGAAGATAAGAAGCAGAGTTTTGGGTAGGTCTGGTGTCTACCAGTAAGCACAGCTGTGTAGTAAAGGTTTGGAAGATAATCAATCGGTGGGGATGGTTGTGAGCAAGGCATCTCGTGTGCAAAGGGAGCTGACTTAAGTAATAGACACGCATACATGCAAAAATTCACACAGGTTTTTATCAGTAGTGGGATCTTCAACTGGAAGTAATATTTAGAAAATACAGTACTTTAAAAATATTAAATCACTAAAAATAAGTTATGGTAGACTGTTGTAAGAATCACATGGTGTTGGGGCGCCTGGGTGGCGCAGTTGGTTAAGCGTCCGACTTCAGCCAGGTCACGATCTCGCGGTCTGTGAGTTCGAGCCCCGCGTCGGGCTCTGTGCTGACAGCTCAGAGCCTGGAGCCTGTTTCAGATTCTGTGTCTCCCTCTCTCTCTGCCCCTCCCCTGTTCATGCTCTGTCTCTCTCTGTCTCAAAAATAAATAAACGTTAAAAAAAAAAAATTAAAAAAAAAAAAAAAGAATCACATGGTGTTAATGACTACCATCATTCACCAAACATTTCCAGATTGCCCTCTTCCCAGGCACATGGTAGAATTGTGCTTCCCGCCCACGTTGTGTTTGCAAAGGTTTCTGTTCAATAAATGACTTGAAAATGGAAGGGACTCTGAGCCACAATATTTCAATCCCTGAGCATTTGATTAATTTTATTAACCAAAAGACTCTCCAGAGCTTGTATCTCTTGGCATGGAAACCAACAACATTGAAGATGATGGCTTCTCCATCAACGTGGTATTCTAAGCTACGATGTGTCCAACCTGTGAGGGCCGTGAGTTAAAAAAAAAAAAATCTGGGTGGCTCAGTCGGTTAAGTGTCTAACGTTGGCTTAGGTCATGATTTCGTGGTTCATGGGTTCGAGCCCTGCATTGGGCTCTGTGCTGACAACTCAGAGTCTGGATCCTTCTTTGCATTCTGTGTCTCGCTTTCTCTGTGCCTCTTCCCTGCTCATGCTCTGTCTCTGACTCTCAAAAATAAATTAAAAACTGTTAAACATTTAAAAAAAAAAAATCTATGTTTTAACCACTAAAATATGCGACCTGCAGCATATGGCAACCTATCCTGATTGATATACACTTTAAGCCAGGAAGATTGCTCTTCTAAATTCCTGGTCCTTATCATCTGTATTGACTTGATTAGAGATCCCATACCTGCCATTATGGTACTTTTTAAAATAATTAACATACAATGTTATGTTAGTTTCAGGTATACAAGATATCAGTGCAACAATTCTATACATTATTCAGTGTTTGTCACAACAAATGGAGTCAGCACCTGTCACCACGCAATGTTATTACAATATTATTGGCTCTATTTCCTATTCTGTACTTTTCATCTCTGTGACTTATTTATTTTATAACTGGAAGTTTGTACCTCTCAATCTCCTTTATCTATTCCACCCATCTCTCCACCTATCTCTCCTCTGGTAACCACCAGTTTGTTCTCTACATTTAAGAGTCTGGTTTCTGGTTTCTTTCTTGGTTGGTTGGTTGGTTTTGGTTTTTAGGTTCCACATATAATTGAAATCACTTATGATACTTTTTAAAATACTGTACAGCTTTTTGGATCTTCAGACAGATATTACTTATGTCTCCAATTAGAATACGAGTTCTTTCAGGGCAAGACCTGACTCTGGATAAGGTATTTAATTTCTCTGAGCCACAATTCTAAATGTGTTAAATGGGAATATTAAAAACTTCCTCAGGTTTTTAGGAAAATTAAGATGAGCCCACATAGAATAACAGCCACAAAGCCTAATACAAAATAAACAATAAAAACAATTATGCTTTTGGGGGCAGTCAGTTAAGGGTCCAACTTCGGCTCAGGTCACGATCTCATGGTTCATGAGTTTGAGCCCCACGTTGGGCTCTGGGCTGACAGCTCAGAGCCTGGAGCCTGCTGCAGATTCTGTTTCTCCCTCTGTCTCTGCTCCTCCCCCACTCTCACTCTGTCTCTCAAAAATAAACAATAAACATTTAAAAAAATTTTTTTAGGGGCGCCTGGGTGGCGCAGTCGGTTGAGCGTCCGACTTCAGCCAGGTCACGATCTCGCGGTCCGGGAGTTCGGGCCCCGCGTCGGGCTCTGGGCTGATGGCTCAGAGCCTGGAGCCTGTTTTCTGTGTCTCCCTCTCTCTCTGCCCCTCCCCCGTTCATGCTCTGTCTCTCTCTGTCCCCAAAATAAATAAACGTTGAAAAAAAAAATTTAAAAATTTTTTTTAAATTATGCTTTTCTTTCCTTCCACTTATCTTTGTAGTCCTCACAAAATTTGGCACATTGCTAGCTCAGAAAGTACAGTTATATTTTGAATACCTACTAGGTGCCAAGCCTTAACTAGATGTTATTTTAATCCTTATTAAATATGTATTATTGTCTCCATTTTACAGGTGAGAATATTGAGGCTCAAAGATGTTAAAAATGGTAAATAATGTATTCAAATGATAAGAGCCAGGATTCAAATCTACCCTAAGTCTAAGGCCTGCCTTTGCTCTTCCTAAAGTACACTGCTTTCTTTGTTGACTTAATTATCGGTTTATGATTTAATTATTAATTATATCAGAAAAAAACGAAGTTTGGGACAATAAGAAACGTGATTTTTTTTAAGTTTATTTATTTTGAGGAGGGGAGGGGCTGAGAGAGAGGGAGAAAGAGAATCCCAAACAGGTTCCACACCGTCAGCACAGAGCCAGACTCGGGCTCGACCCCACGAACTGTGAGATTGTGTGACCTGAGCCGAAATTAAGAGTTGATCGCTTAACCTCCTGAGCCACTCAGGCACCCCAGAAAAGTGATATATTTAATCTAGCCACCTATTTTTTTTTATCTGTCTCTATAATATTCCTCATTCCAAAGAAGTTGTTGAATGTAAGATGCACTATCAATTAAATATGTTTAGCAAAAGTACATACGGATTTTAAGTTTCACCCAGATTTCAGAAATTCAAACTGGAAGGAGAAAAAGAGATAGGTTAAAATTAATTACTCTAGGTCTAATTACTTAGACCTAGCCACTGGCAGATTGAAAGTGAGGGGGTGGAGAGACATTTATCACAGAAATGGATGTCTAGGGGCGCCTGGGTGGCTGGGTCAGTTAAGCATTCGACTTCGGCTCAGGTCATGATCTCACGGTCTGTGAGTTCAAGCCCCCCGTCGGGCTCTGTGCTGACAGCTCAGAGCCTGGAGCCTGTTTCAGATTCTGTGTCTCCCTCTCTCTCTGACCCTCCCCAGTTCATGCTCTGTCTCTCTCTGTCTCAAAAATAAATAAACGTTAAAAAAATTAAAAAAAAAAAAAGAAATGGATGTCAAAAGAAAGTCAGGGTAGCAATACTTACATCAGACAAACTAGACTTTTTTGTCCTTGTATTGTTTTTATCCTGCTTTGCTATCAAGGTACTACTGGCCTCATGGAATAGTTTGGAATGTGTTTCCTCTGTTCCATTATTTGTAAGATTTTGGTACAGATCGTCATTAATTATTTTTTAAAATGTTTGGTAGAATTCACCAGTGAAACCATGTGGTCTTGGGCTTTTCTGTGCTGAGAGATTTTTTTTTTTAATTTTTTTTTTCAACGTTTTTATTTTATTTTTTTTGGGATAGAGAGAGACAGAGCATGAACGGGGGAGGGGCAGAGAGAGAGGGAGACACAGAATCGGAAACAGGCTCCAGGCTCTGAGCCATCAGCCCAGAGCCCGACGCGGGGCTCGAACTCGTGGACCACGAGATCGTGACCTGGCTGAAGTCGGACGCCCAACCGACCGCGCCACCCAGGCGCCCCTGTGCTGAGAGATTTTTGATTCCTAATTCAACCTTCATTCTTGTTATTCGTCTAAGAAAATTTCCTCTTTCTTGGATTTAAGATTCATGATTCAATCTTGGTAACTTGTGCACTTTTAGGAATTATCTGTGGGGTTTTTTTTCTAAGTTATCTGATTTGTTCTTATATAATTGTCTATAGTAGTCTATTATCATACTATGTCTTTCTGTGGTTATCTGTTGTATTGTTTTTTCTCCATTTCTCATTTTGGTTTTTTGAGTTTTCTCTTTTTTTTCTTAGTTAATGTAGTTAAGGCATTGCCATTTTTGTCATTTATATTGGAAAAACTGGACATTACTTTCAGTGTTTTGTTATTGTTTATTCTGGTCTCTTATTTATTTCTGATTTTTCTTTATTATTTCCTTCTGCCACTAAATTTCAGCTAAGTTTCTTCTTTTTCTACTTCCTTGTGGTGTAATGTTCATTGTTTCCTTGAGCTTTTTTCTTCATACAAGCATTTATAGCATAAATTTGACTCTAACATTGGCTTTTGCTGAATCCCATAGGTTTCAGAATATTGTATTTTCTTTTTCTTTTCTTTTGAAATATATTTTGATTTACCACTTGATTTCTTATTGGGCCCATTGCTTGTGCATTAGCGTATTGTTTAATATTTAGATATTAAATATTTAACATTTACATTATAAAAAAGAAAGAAATTTAAAATAGCTGTGGTATGGTGATCACAAAGCAAGAATTATGTTCTTAAAAATGAAAAACTACAGGGGCACCTTGGTAGCTCAGTTGGTTAAGCGTCTGACTCATGATTTCGGCTCACATCCTGATCTCATGGTCCATGAGATCGACCCCCACCTTGGGCTTCCTGTGCTGACAGTGCGGAGTCTGCTTGGAATTCTCTCTTCCTCTCTCTGCCCCTTCCCAGCTCATGCTGCTCTCTCTCTCTCTCTTTCTCTCTCAAAATAAATAAATAAATAACAACAAAAAAAGCTACAGTATAAAAACCCTCAAGTTTAAAAGATAATTTTATAATAATAGATTGGGAGACTCCTCTTGCCCTTCTAAAATTCAAACAAAAAATTAAAGATGAGGCAGGTAATGTAAGCAGATTAATTATCTTACCTCTTGTAGGTGGTGGGGGCATAAATATTGTTTCATTTCTAAAGTTGGCAAATTTAGAACTATAAGTTACAACATTTAATTTACAGATAATTTTACTTAGTTTGATCTAAGAACAAATCTGATATATTTTCTTCCAAACTGATCACCAATAGAGGGGAAGTAAAAAAAAGAAAAGAGAAAACAGACAATGAGGCAAAAAAAGTTAAATAAAAGAAACAGTACAGAAAAGTAAAGGATAATCTATAAAATAGAGATCATGCAAATCCAAGCACATATTTTATAATATAATATAAAAAGTTTAAATCCCCCTCTTAAAGAAAAGTTATACAGAAATTTGTATCCAGCCAAATGCTCTCTACCAGAGATACACCTAAAATTTAAAAAAAGTTTTGACAATTGACATTAACGACATGCTACCCAAGAGAAAATAGGGATTATGATGTCATATAATGTTGAGATCAATATTTATTAAATGAGGGGAAAATATTAAATATCTTGATATAAATATAGATAGTGGGTGACAGGTACCTTACTAAGATGGCACTTTTCGTATATGTTAATGTCTTAAATCTTTAAAACAACCCTGAGAAAAAGTATCACCGTCCCCACTTGGTGTAGAGAAAATAGAGTAATAAAGTGACTTCCCTAAGTCACATAACCAGTGAGAAATGGCCTCAGCAGCATATCAATCCCTTCTTACATGTTAGGCAGAATTGGTGTCTGTGCAGAGTGATTTGAGATTTCAAAGTCACAGGTCAGTCTCTTAAAAACATTTTCTCACCTATCCGTAGGTGAAATCAACTATAAGACAATTCCCGAGACCCTGTGATTTAGTGTGCCGACTACACCGGGGTGTAAGCTCCCCAGGGAAGAGGGAAGTGTCCACACAGAGCGACGGAAGGAGCATCCTGTGCCTAAGCCCTCCTCCCCCAGGCTTCCCACCAATCTACCCAGACAAAGGGTTATCCCTGTGGTGTGTGTCTAAAATCTTATGAGATAAGGTCAGCTTGGGAAGGCCAGAAATATCAGTTTCCTCAGCCCCACAAGATAAGAAACTTTGAGCTATAAAAGAAAGAAATTAAAGTCACAGACTATTTGGCACCAGGGAACCAAAAAGATCAAAGTCCTTGGATACCGAGAAATTGATAATATCAGGAGGCTTGTGCTAATAAAATGGTTCAACCCAGAACAAGGACCTTTGAGAACCAGGGTGTATCACTTGCCCCATTACTCCCAAGACCTTCTAATGATATCATCTGTACTATAAATATCTAAGTCCCCCACCCCCCTGAGCAGGGAGAAGCACTGTGACTGACAAAGGACAGACTTGTCTGGAAATAAGGCTTTTAAGGGAGGGTATTCAATTCCACTTTGCTCAATACTCCTAGAAATTAACTAGTAAGTCTCATGTCAGCCAGCCCCAACTCGATTGCCTACCAGGCATGTGGGTCTGTTTTTAACTAGCCACATGGAATAAAACTGTTCCCCAGGTGCTTGTCAGGCACTGAAATTCTTTGCTGCCTAATATTTATCAAAGCTCCACCAAAGGATACAACCAAGAATGGCCTGATGGATGTGCCAACCCCACATTCTACCAAAGAGGTTGAAACGGTTTCCAGATTAAGGTCAGTCTTTGTAAGCCTGTACCAGACTACAGCCAATCGGTTCCTCAGAGAATCGTTTTTATTGCCTTGCACTTTTATTGACTTGTGTCTTGGTGGGAGACCATTAAACTGGTTTGAGGGTTACTGTAAGAAACATGTCATGATACTCGTCACAGAGTCCACTGAGAGGATGTGGGGTATTGTTCAGCACCACAATCATTACTTAGCATATTGCGTTCTTCTCAAGGATCCTGGGGAGAACGTCCTGTCTGTTCCCAGAAATGAGAATAGAACTAATCTATGTATAGCTTATAAGCACTGTGAACTATGGAACAGGCAGGGTTTTTAAAATCTTCTTTTGGTTGCCAACTCTCACAAAATAATTTTTGGAAACATAAGTATTTATAATATGCACATTTAGTTTCATCCTAGCTATTCTTAGTTCTCTTGCCTGTTTCTCTTTATTCTTTTACTCCTAATTTTAACCTATTCCATCTTGCTCTGTATGAGGCAAGTTACCTTAAATCCCTTTTGCAACAAAATTGAAGTTCCTGAACAGACTTATATTGTGTGGATGGTAGTATTTTAACAGGGTCCGTCCCTTCATCTTTAGAGTGTTTTTCTTTTACAAAATTCTACTATGTAAGTGAAAATGCTTCATTGGACAGGACTAAGTGAGTAACACGGGAAATTGTCAGAGACATTACATTCTTATTCAGCATCACACAGCCTGCAGGTGCTGAGTTAGACAACCGTGGACAACCCAGGTATCTAGAGTTGAGGGTCTTGTTTGTTCCACGGTGAAGCAGGTATGCTGTCTCGGAGAGGAAGGGGAACAGGTGCAGAAAACAATGGCAACTCTTGCCCTCTGATTCCACCTGATCTCACTTTAAAAGTTTTGCATATGCACACACCAGTTTCTTCGTGCTTTGCTTCTCCTGATCAGCATCTGCGATCTTCTTCTGAATGTTGCCTATGAACTACCAGGAGCCACTTGAGTTGGATGCACAGAAAGCTGGAAATGCCTTCAAGTTTCTTCTTCACCCACCCCACGCACTGCACAACCCCTAGCCAATGACTGACTTGTGTGGGATATAAAAGTTTAGCTCCCTTGCCTTGAGGCTGGGGAGATTTTGATGTGTAATTTACACTACAGAGCAGCCTGCAGGATTAGGCTGAGTGTGGTACTTTGGATACAAAGCTGAGACTCATTCCCATACATCAATCAGCCTTCTAACTACAACCCGTTGCTGATAGAGAAGCAGTCAAGCTTTTTAAATTCTAAGACTCTTGTATAATATTTCATTGAGAAGGCAAATAGTGTACAAACCAACTAATGGTGACTTAAATAATATTGACAAGTATGATAACATAAGGAGACTGGAGGTCAGCAGATTCAAGACTGGTTCAACAATCTGACAATCTCATTAGGAATCCAGAATCTTTCCATCTTTCTGCTTTAGCATCATGAACCTGTTGGTAAAGTGTCTCATCCTGATTGCAAGATGGCATTACAATGTCCAAGGTCAAGAGAAGAGATGAAATGGAGAAAAAACAAACAAACAAAGAGGAGCATTTCTTTGTGAGTGTCACTGTTTTGTATTTCACAAAAGAAAATTATTCTTACAAATTCTCTCCTAAGTCATTGTCTTATGTTACCTGTTCACCTTTCATTGCAAAAACATTTAGAAAAGTAACTACCTGACAAAAGGAAGTGAGACAACTATGATTTGGTTAGCAGGATTGATTTATCTCATAAGACTGGGAACATGGCTTATAAATCAGGGTTTTATAAACTTAGAAAGAGGCATATGGTAGTTGGTAGGAAAAAAAAGTGTTTACTATATGGTGAGAAATGAATCAGAAAATGTAATTTTCTGTCCACTTTCTCCAAATCCAAGTAAGGTCCCAAAGTCCATTTTGATACAGGGAATGGCTCCCTCCCAAAGCTGTGTGCTGAGAGTATTTCAGAGAGCAGGAGTTTGGGGAAGGCCCTGAAACAGTGACATCTGACACTTTGTCACTCATTTCTTGACAATACTGGGGATGAGAGTGAAGATGAGCAATAAGAGAAGAAAGAGAATTTCCTGTTTTCATTCCATTGCATCTACCAGCCCCAATAACACACGCCCTGAATGGACAAAGTTCAGCCCCAGTGAAGCCAGCACATTAAATGAGCACAATATTTTTAGTAAGAGCAGTGACCAAGTACAATGGTCAATTGATTTCTTTTTTTTCAAATGACAGCCCTAGTCCCTAGAAACTCATCTCTCTTTGCTGCCATCTGGTATCACCCACCATGAACTTGACCTTGGCACAGATGAAGAGAAGCCCATCTTTCATTCGAGGAAAGCTTTAGAAAGGGAGAGAGATTGAGAGTTTATCAAATCCAGTTCTGGAAAAAGGACAAATGTGGAGAATTGGCATCCTTGAAACAAAACTTGACACACTGAGGTTTTGAACAATGATAAAGGTCCAGGGCTTTAAATGTTAAGTGGTCAGGCCTTGCTGCCCTGCCCAAAATCGGACTTTCATGTGGTAACATTCTCATCAAATGGAAGAGGCACCTCCCCAACTACAAAAACGGCTCACTTTTCACCTTAAGGCCTTTAGGAATTAAAAAAAATTTTTTTCTTAATGTTTATTTATTTTTGAGAGAGAGAGAGAGAGAATGCGCGCACGAGTTGGGGAGGGGCAGAGAAGAGGGAGACACAGAATCCGAAGCAAATTCCAGGCTTCGAGCTGTCAGCCCAGAGCCTGATGCGGGGCTCAAACCCATGAACCATGAGATCATGACCTGAGCCGAATTCGGATGCTCAACCGACTGAGCCACCCAGGTGCCCCTAGGCCCTTAGGATTTATATAGATTAACATAGATTACAGTAATAATAGAAGACATGCGTTAAATATCATCTGTATGCTCAGTTTTGTCTTAAGCCCTTTAGCTATATTAATTCATTTAATATGCTACAGAAATATACACTTTTATCTCTGTAGTACAGAGGAAGAAACTGAGGCACAGAAAGTTCACAGAACTAGTAACTGACACAGGCAGGATTTGAACTCAGTCAGAGCCTGTGTCAGTAGTCTTTTATTTTCCAGAGACTGTTGGGAGATCCATACTCCACGCAATCTACTTTAGGAAGCACAGGTTTAAAAGGCAACCCCATGAAACTACTCAGGAATAACCCTCCTCGAAGGAGCAGTCATAGATGCTTTGTATTTATCAGCCCATTCTAATCTTGATACTATGACAATAAATAAAACAATAAATAATGATAGCATTAATATCTGTGTTTACAGTGTTTTCAATGTGCCAGGAATGACTATAAATGGTATCTGTATGATATCTCATTTCTATACCTTATTCATAACTTGATGACATCAGGACTATATTATTCCCATTTTACAAATGAAGAAACCAAGAACGGAAGAGGTTACATAACTTGGCCAAGGTCTCACATAATAAGTGGCACCAATATTTTAATTTGGTCACATTGACTTAGTTTAAATTCAAATCAGATTTTTAAAGGCAACACAACTACCTGGAGAGCTTTAATTCTAGCCTCTAGAGAACGATAGGATTAACTAAGAATGACTAAACCTTCATAGTGGGATTATAATATTCTGTATTTCATGAATGTTCTAATTTTAAATAAAAACACATATAAGATAAAATATTAATACTGTGGAATGTTGGCCTAGCGTTAGTTTTTAATCCCACCATGATCATCACAGATGAATTCTTTAGCAAGGTATAACTATAGGCAACCCTCCTCTGCTTGTCTTTTCCAAGTGATCATTTTGTTTTATAACCATTATTGTAGTCCATGTTTTATATGTTTGGACCCGAGTACACAGAATTAAGTTCATTGTACTCTTTTTAAAAAATTTTTTTAATGTTCATTTATTTTTGAGAAAGAGACAGAGGGTGAACAGGGGAGGGGCAGAGAGAGAGGGAAACATAGAATCTGAAGCAGGGTCTGGGCTCCGAGCTGTCAGCAGAGTCCGACGCGGGGCTCGAAGTCACAGACCGTGAAATCATGACCTGAGCTGAGGTCGGATGCTTAACCAACTGAGCCACCCAGGCGCCCCAAGTTCATTGTACTCTTAAGCTCATGGCCTGTTAGTATCATCATTGTCCATGCCAGGACTCACCTTTACCTTATTTTATTTAACTATTATTTTTGGTTACCTGCCACCTCCAATTCTACTCTCTGTCCCTCATAAAATTCACTTTAGTATATCATGTATTTTTTTGTTTGTTCATTTGTTTGGTTTTAGAACAAAGTGTGCTTTGGCCACTGTTGCTGTTTGCCTGGCAAATGGGCCATTTCTCTTTCGTGAGCACTGTGGCTCTTGGGTCAGTGCCTCTCCCTCTCTTTACAGACCCATAGTATCCGACTTCTGAGAACTTTCTGATCAGAGCCACTCTGACTTTTGCTGAAAAGGATGAGTTGTTTTATTTATTTTCTTTGTTCTGTTTTGTTTGTGTTGGGGCATATGTTGAGTTAGGCATGAAAATCTCTCTCCCATTTTGCTGGGTAACAGGTTCTATGATATGTACAGAAAACACTACTAAATATTCCTCTTGTCTACATCTGCTCACAGCTTACATTTTTAACAGTTTTATGCCACTTTGGGTGGGTTACATACTTGCTGCCATTTTTTTTTCTGAAATAAATGTTACCTACAGTTTCCTAAGTTGACTATGTTCTCTTCCACTGTAAGTCTCCGAATTACCGCCCCAGCTACCTGGAGCACATCTCTTCCAGCACTCCCCGCTCCCCATTCACGCATATTAATTCATTCTGATCTGTAGAATGAGTGAACTCATAGATGAATGGACAAACAAATGAATTAATGGGTGAACAAATGAATGACAAGGAGCATCATCAAAGGAGAGTATGTGTCACCCAATCTGATGACCCCTGTAGAGATCACTGGCAAACAGCTCTGTCTGCCTTATATTTTGTTGTCCAACCTAACAGAGGGACAGGCAGAAGGGATGTAGTGACACCCATGAACTGTTACCCAAACGTCTGCCTTCAAGGGCATGCCTGCAAAATATACCAGGTTACTAAGAAACAGTTTCAAGTCCAGGATGGATTTTTCAAGCAAGTGCAGAGTTGCAATTGTGAACAAGAGTGTAATCGAGGTTAATGATACATATCAGAATTAGAAAGATACTGCAGCTACTTGAGATTTGGTGTCTGATATCTGGAAACAACACGCTGTTCATAGGAGAACACCTAATTGGATGACAATTTGATATTTAATGGTGCGGCTCATCCTGCTGTTAATTCTCTCTTCTGCAGTCCCTGTTCTAATGAGGTTAGCACTAAATCAGTATGCTGGCTCCCGAATCTCCTGAGAATCAACCAGTGGTCTTCATCATTAAGATTTTCCACAAGGTAATGAGGAAATCTTCTCTGAATATTTGGTTGGGATACCAATGAAACAACTGGAAGAAATCAACATTCGCTGGAAATGGGACCTCAGAGGGTTTGGACAGTTCACGGTCCTCACACACCCCTCCTGCACATGGCAATGGCTTTGCCGAGAACCAGGCCCTATGCCCATCTGTAAAGCCGGAGCAGCCCAAACCTGGACCAAAGACCTCGCACAAACTCTATACCCTACAGGGAGTTCCTGCTGGCATGACTTAATTTGGAACAGGGCTTGGGGAACTCCATGCTTAAAGACATTGTCAAGAACAAGGATACCTGGTGGGGGACAATGAAGGAATCTGGTAGCTCCATGATACGGGCAAAATGGCAGAGCAGTTTGAAGTTTAGCAGGGACAATGGGGGAAAGAGACAAGGAGACCCTTGCTGAGATCACAGTCAACTCTTGGGGTCCAAAAGTCTGTGCACATACACTGGGCTGCACTCAATGCAGAAGCAGTCAGAGCAGGATGTGAGGCAGATTTCAAAGGATTCCACAAGCCACACACAGACTCATGAACACAGCGTAGAGATCTCATTGGCATAAACCCTGACCAAAAAAACAAAAAACCTCACTGAACAACAGGCTACTCTGACCCAGGGGAGACTCCTAAGAAGTGAGGCTTAAAACTAAAATCACATTCTTCCCTGGAAGTCTTGAAGATTATGTGCATGCCCATGGCTTCACCCTCTCAGGAGCAGTCAGAAGGCGGATCTCCAAGTTCTTGCTCTGTGACAAAATATATAAATGCCCTGAGCTGTGAGAGCAGCCCTCAAGATTCATGTGAATCCTATAGTAAAGAGCAAAAATGTAACTGGCTAACAGAGGTTAAGCACAATCTTTGACCAATAAGTGGCTTATGGTGACCAGAGGCAAACTCCAAGTAGCCAGCCTAAAAGATAAAATCAAGGGGAAGAAATCTGAACATAGATATCAGAGGCAGCAAACTGCAGGAGAAATAACCTTGGCAAGATTAGTTCAGCCAAGTCATTAAGCAGATAAACAAATGGCCAGATAAAACAACAATCCAAGGGATGGCAGTTAGTATCCAGAGTTGTTACATTATCTACCATGTAGAGTTTTCAACCAAAAACTACAAAATGTGCAAATGAAAAAAAATACAAGAAATGTGACATATATATATATATGGAAAAAAAATATCAAACAATAGAAACTGCCCTTGAAGGGACCAAAATGAGATTTTCTTTATACTCATTGGGATGGCTATAATCAGAGAAGCAGAGAGAAAAAAGAACTGGCAAGAGTATAGAGAAATTGGAACCCTTATACTTTGCAGATAAGAATATAAAATGGTTCAGTTGCTGTGACAGACAGTTTAGTGCTTCCTCAACAAGTTAAACATAGAATTATCATATAACCCTACGATTCCACTCCAAAGTATATACCTCAAGTAATTGAAAACAGGTATTCAAGCAGATACTTGTGCACAGATACTCCTAAGAGAACTAGTCACAAAATCCAAAAGGTGTAAATAGCTTAAATGTCCATCAGTAGGTGAATGGATAAACAAAATGTGGTATATCATGCCATATTCCATACAATGGAATATGGTATGATTGGAAAAAACAAATGAAGTATTGTTACACACTACAGTGTGAATAAATCTCAAAAACATTCTGCTCACTGAAAGAAGCCAGACACAGAAGATCACATATGTTATGATTTTATTTAAATGAAGTATCCAGAATAAGTAAATTCTTAGAGATAGAAAGCATACTAGTAATGGTTGGGGTAGGATGGAATGGGGAGTGATTGCATAATGGGTTCTGGAAATCCTGTGAGATGACAAAAATGTTATGGAAATAGACAAAGGTGATGGTTGCACAGACTTAATGCATTAAATGCCACTAAATCATACATTTAAAAAATGGTTAATTTTATGTGATGTAAATTTCACCACAATAAAAATAGGAATCAAGTAATGATGCATGCTATAGCATGGATGAACCTTGAAAAGAATCAATGATATATTTGGGCTGTGCTTGTAAAAAGCCAAAAAAGTTAACATAAATTGAGAAAGGAGATGTATGAGGTTGAATGGGAAAGGAAGGTGTGAAATACATGAAATAGAACTTTCACTCTTCTCCTCTACTCTGAATATTTTTTGTTATACCACTTATTACCATGTAATGTTTTGCATATTCATTGTATATTGTTGACAAACTTTGTTTTTTAGAGCAGTTTTAGGTTGACAGCAAAATTCAGCAGTAAATAGAGTTTTCATATATTTCTTTTCCCCATACAAGTAGAGCCTGTCATACTATGGACATCCCACACCAGAGTGGGACATTCATTATGATAGATGAGCCTACATTGACACATCATTATTACCCAAAGCCCATAGCTTACATTAAGGGTTACCATTGGTGTTTTATATTTTATAAGATTTACCAATGTGCAATGGCGTGTATCCACTATTATAATATCATACAGAGAAGTTTTATTGCCCTAAAAATCCTCTGTGCTTCACCAATTCACCCCTCCTCCTCCAATCCCCTAGCAACCCACTAATGTTTTTACCATCCTCATAGTTTTTCCTTTTCCAGAATGCCACATCATTGGAATCATACAGTATGTAGCCTTTTCAGGTTGGTTTCTTTCACATAGTAAAATGTATTTCAAGTTCCTGTATGTCTTTTAATAGCGTGATATCTCAATTCTTTCTAGGCTGAATGATATATCATTGTCTGGATGAACCACAGTTTATTTATCCATTTACCCACTGGAGGGTATCTTTGTTGCTTCCAAGTTTTGGCAATTATAAACAAAACTGCTATAAACATTCATGTGCAGGTTTTGTGTGGACATAAGTTTTCAGCTCCTTTGGGTAAGTTCCAGGGAGCATAATTTCTGGACTATATGGTGAAAGTATGTTTAACTTTGTAAGAAAGTGCCAAACTGTCTTCCAAAGTGGCTGTATCATTCTGCATTCCCACTAGCAATTAAAAAGATTCCCTGTTGCTCTGCATTCTCATCAGCATTGGGAATTGTCAGTGTTTTGGATTTTAGCCATTCCAATAGGTGTGTAATGTCTCATTGTCTTAATCTGTAATTCTCTAATGATATATGATTCCATCTGCCTATCTGTTCTCTATATATCTTCTTTGGAAAGGTACCTGTTCACGTCTTTTGCCCATTTTTTAAATTGTTTTTTGTTTTGTTTTATTTTCTTATTGTCGAATTTTAGATTTGGAAAAATTCCAGTCACTATTACTATTATTTCTTCAAATATTTTTTCTGTGTCCCAACTCCTACTTTAGGGACCCTATTTACATGTATATCAACCTGCTTAAAGTCATTCTACAGCTCACTGATGCTTCGCTCATTTCTTCAGACTTTTTTCTGTGTTCATTTTGAATGAAGATGTTACATGTCTTCAAGTTCACTAATGTTATCTTCTGCAGTGTTTAATCTTCCAATAACCCTATCTGGCATGATTTTTCATCTCAAATATTATATTTTTCATCTCTAGAGTTTTAATTTGATCTTCATTTATATCTACCAAGGGTAAGGTATTTCAGAAGGAAGTCAATGGAAAGCTGGAGGAGCAGGCTCTAGGTTGAGTTTCCAAAAAATATTCCTAGTCTTCAGAGTCACAATACCTCTACGGTGGTTGTGAGAATTCCCATTAACAATGTGGGAAATTGCCAAGTTGAGAGGCTGCTCACCACGGAACAAAGCTGCATATGCCATATTTAGGAAAGCTGCCACCTCCACTACAGAAAATCTCTGACTCAGGGAGGGACTGTGGGGAATAAACTTAGGAATCTCCCGGGCTTACACCAATGGGTTAACAAGGCATAAAGAATTACAAAGCCATAGGGTGCTCTCACCCAAGCTTGGGTGAACAAGGTAAGACGCCTAGAATGAAGTAGGGAGGGGCAAAGGCCCCAGAATAGAGAGGGGGGCAAAGGCCCCCAATACAAAGGTATATGAGGTAAGCAAGATTAGGTATCAGGTCAAAAGTGCCCCCCCTCCAATTTAGTACTATAGCAGAAAGCTGCTTTCGCAGGAGGAAAGGACCAAGTTAGGTAAACAGGTAAGTTGGGCTATAGACCTCTGTGCTGCAGGTGAAGCAACCCAGAGTGGAGATGATTAACAAAAGAAAAGGTGCCTTGTTAACCCTGAGGTCACATGTCATACCTGTCTCATCCCCTAGGCTAGCTAAGATAAACAGAGGTGGTGCCTCATGTCCTGTGTAAACAACCTTCTGCCCGACTGCCCGGCGCCAATATTTTGTTTTGTATTAACCCAAACCCCTAACCCTGAATATCTTCAAGAGCCCCTTTCCCTCACATCCTTAAGTTAATGTTCACAGTTTCATTGTCTCTTTGTGCATGTTCCATCACCATGTTTGTAAGCCTTCTGATCTTAATAAAAATGGGCCAAGAACCCTTATTCGGGGCTCTTGTCTTTTCCCGGACATCTCTTGCTTTTCATCCTATGTTCCGCTCTTTTGCTGGACAAAAGAGAACTTTAGACTTAGAGTCTACGACAAGTGACTACTGATGACCTACATTGCCTTAGCCATGATCCATTTCAGGAAAATGGATATCTAACCCTATCCACTTCTTATCCAGTTCTAAGTCTGTACCTCATGCAAATGCTATGGGTTGGGATAACTTAAATCACCTCTCCACAGCCACAAAGGAGGCAAAAATGCAGTTTTGGGTGTCACAGTTTCTGAAATATAAGACATTCTAGAAGAAAGCATGACTAAGTATTGAGCAAGTCAGTCTCTGCATCTTCCACAGTTTCACAGTATGAATTAAAAAAATGGAATAAGTCAACTTCTGAAACGCTGATCAGGCTACATATAACTACAGAGGACCTACAGTGGTTTTTTTGTTTTTGTTTTTGTTTTATTTTGTTTATGATTTGAGTCAGTCCACACATCACTTTATTGGGCTTACGCCAATTTCAGCTGTGCTTTTGTCACTTGCCAGAGTCCTAATTGATACGCACTTTAAGGTTCCTTAAAACTCTAGGGTTCCATGTTTCATTTTACTTTACTCAGGAAATTTACCAGCGATGGTTTTGGTGGGAAAGAAATACAATATTAAACAGGGGAGACCTAGATCAAAACTGAATAACCTGGAGCCTCTCTCTCTCTCTTTCTCTCTCATCCTATAGTCCCTCCCCCTTCTTTTGGTCTACCATTCTTAGAGAGAGCAGCATACCCTAAAAAAGCCATAGGAGGATAAGTGGCAAATTTAGAAATGATTTAAGCATGTTTACTGCCTGGATACAAGGATTCTAGGCTTGTCTAATCAGTAGGAGTTCAACAGAATGAGTCTGAGGGTGTAGACAAAGGGATAGTTGGGTTGAACTTCTCTTCTTTGGGTGAGAGGATAGAGATAAGATTTTTTGGGTAGAGTATAGTACCCAATAGGAAAGTTGTACTAGGTATAAATAAAACAATGCAATATAAATGCACTTGTACTAAATTTGGGGAATACAAAGACAAGTAATTTAGGATCACCAAAAGACTAACAGGAACTAGTTTCCCCAAATAAGGAAAGAATAGCAAGATTTTGGAAAGTACAATGAAGACAAACTCTTCAAACTTCGCATTTCCACTGGAGATGAATATTTATTCAGGGAGTAGAAAGCCATTATTTTAGTTAAATTTCCTGTTATATTTTGGCCAAGCGTGCTGCATTTTCCCTTGATGACATTTTATTATAATTGTGCATAATTATTTCTACAATTACCTGGTTAATGTCTGTGTTTTGTGATAAATATCAAGTTTTTTTTAATGTTTTTAATGTTTATTTATTTTTGAGATCGACAGAGAATGAGCTGGGGAGGGACAGAGAGAAAGGGAGACACAGAATTTGAAGCAGGCTCCAGGCTCTGAGCTATCAGCATACAGCCAGATACAGGGCTTGAACTCATGAACTGTGAGATCATGACCTGAGCTGAAGTTAGAGGCCCAACTGACTGAGCCACCCAGGTGCTCCATAATAAATATCAAGTTCTAAGGGCCAAAGATGGTAGTTCTATATCCCCAGAACTAGCACATAGCCTGGAAAATAGGAAATCAGATAATATTTTTTTTTTAATATAGTTGAGTGAAACTAGTGTCCCAGTTTTAAAAATCAGGCCAATAGTTGGAAGCAATTACCTTCCAAACTTCCTTTCCTCTCTTTACGTTCTAAGCAAAATTTTCTCCAAATACCGAACTCAAGATTAAGCAAAATCACATCTTTCCCCTTAAATAATCAAAAGTTTAAAGATAAATATTTGGAAATCACTAAACTTTCTGTCACATCCATGTTCCCTAACAACCATTTATGTGCTTTCACTATGTATCTGATACCCAGACATCATCTTTAAGTTTATAATTCAATTATCCTTTATCACTACATTCTAAGACTTCCTAGGTGCCTAAATAGGTACCTCCATTTTGCAGATAAAAAAAATAAGACCTAGAAAGTTTGAATAACCTGTTAGGAATTGACAGAGCAAGATATGAACCCACGTCCTTTTAACTCCAAAGTTAGAGTCAGTCCCACGTTGACTGGGCATATCATTTCCTAAAACGAATTAGGCTCAGGATTCTTTTCCCATTGATTTCACTACAGAAAAGCTAGTATAAAAACTATTTCATCTCTGGCCCTAAGAGTTTTCAGATGTGACTTCTAGAAGTGCAATAATTATGCCCTAGTCCCATTACAACCAAATAGTTTGGACAACAAAGAAGTTTATTCTACTGGGATTTTATGTGGCTCAGGAAAACCCAACAACTCTCCCAAGAGGACAAGACAAATGGTATGCACTCTGGTTATAGACTGCATACCTCCATTTCTGGAAGAAGGGGTTTATTTTAACTCTAAATCTCTAAAAGCTCTTCAGTAAAGTCATAGCAAACACTCTTGGTTTTGTTTTGTTTTCAGAGTGGACTGGTCGCCTGCACTTTTGAAATTACGATCTCTTAGAGGATCCCCATCCCTTTGTTACACAGCACAGTGAGAACTGAACACTTTTATTTTTAATTTTCCAATGACACTGGAAGTCCAGACAACTCAGATGAAATATGCCTTTGAATTACTAGGTAGTTCCACAGGAGGTAGAGACATATTATTTTTTGATGCAGGCATGCGCTTTAAAAGCAAGATGCAGCAATCCCATTTTCTAAATGCCTGGTGAGAAAGCAGAATAGAATTGTAACTTTTAGGGTGTTATAATTAAAAGTGAAGGCCATAGTCAAAGAACTTCATTTTTCCAGCATAAGCTTTGCTCTGCTTTCTAACTTCTGAGGCTCATGGGGCTGAATTCCCTGAGCTCTGTCAATAATGTGGCTCACTGGCAAATTTGATGTGTTTTCTCAGCTGTAGCAGAGCATATTAGCATAACATTTGCACATAGCTCCCAAGAGATCAGAAGGAGTCTAGAGGTTTATATTAGCATTTTGAAGATTGAGATTATTTTAAAGTTTTGTAAGAAGGTAGAGAACACTGAGTGAGAACCATTCGGAACGTGAATAAGATTCTGTCCAACTATTTAATCTAGTGTACAGCTGCAAAAAGTTCCTCTATTGCGGAGCCACAGGGACTTGGAAGGAAGAACAGCTTTAGTCTCATCTAGAATGGTATGAGTTTTATAGTCCATGTGAACCAATCTACACATGGAGAAAGACCATCTATTTCATCCATTAACAAGGGTTCTATTTAAAAATCTGCTGTAGTTAAAGACTCCTGACTTTTGGGAGCTCTTTGTTCTGTGCCAAAGCCAGTGGTGCATATTTGAAAATGGTATATATGACACCTGCATGTGTAGCTTATCTCTTCAATCTTTGAACAGGCATCCAGATTCCTAGAGCCAGGATACCTAAGTATGTGATCACCTTTGGGAGACATCAAACTCTATGTGAATATCTGAACACCAATGAGGGCTCTTTTGGATTCAAGTGAACCAAAACCCCAACCCAAACTGATATAAACAACCAAAAGCATTTATTGGCTCATATAACTGAAAGGTGCAGGGATAAAGTATATGTTAGAAAAGCCAGTATCAGGGGCTCCTGAGTGGCTCAGTCGGTTAAGAATCTGACTTTTAATTTTGGCTCAGGTCATGATTTCACAGTTCATGGCATTCTCTCTCTCTCTCTCTCTCTCTGTCTCAAAGTAAATAAAATAAACATAAAAAAGATAAGCCAGTATCCTTTTTCTGTTAGGCACATTTAGATTTTCTATGGTATTTGAATTGTGACCATTACTTCCCTTGAGAGATCTCTCTCTTTGCTTGACTTCTATGAAAATGAGTTCATTGTTCTTGTTCTTTCTAATACCTCATTCGTTTTCCTTCATGGACCCCTCCTCTTCCACTAGCCACCCAAATGTTAGTGGTCTCCAGGCCTTGGGGCCATGTTTTTGCTTAATGATCTCATCTAAAAACATATGCCCAATTACCATCTATATACTAATGACTCTTAAATCTGTATTTTCAACTCTAACCTCTCTCTAGATTCATGTCTCCATCTTTCTCCTCAGTATCTTTACCTGACTGCTCTTCAGGTACTACAAATTCAATGTAATCTATCTGACCCATTCTACCAGCTTAACATACAGATGAAACCATGTATCTTTTATGCTTTCAACTAATTGTTCAAAATCTCACATGCATGCATTAATAGATACACATAATTGCAAAAAAAACCTCAAAAGTTCACTCATCCCAAATACATCTAGTCCTCTTTTCCAAACTCCATATGGAAAAGAAGAGTTACAAAGTCCTCCAACCCCACTAGTAGCATCTTTGTTTCATGCTGGCCACACGGATCACTTTTGAAGCTGGTCTTGCTCTTTCTTCTGGACATTTGTTCACTTGCACTATTATGCCTTTATTAGTTTAAATACTTGCCAATAGCCCAAAGTTTACAGCTGTTTGACCCAGTCGCATACTTAAAAATTACTTCCCAGGTAGGCCAGTTAAGCCAGAACCAGCCCTTTTCCGTGAACTCAGGCCATTTTGTTACCCCTGGAAAACGAGTCAGTCAGTGGACCAATCCCCCTTCCCTTTGGAGTCCAGGTACTTTCCTCCCCATGGTTTTTGGTCAGTGTCTTATCAGTCCAATGAGTTTCTTGAAATTGCAATCTCAAAGAGGAGAAGTTGAGTATGTCTGATGCTTGCCTCGTTAGTGCTGTGCTTAGAGTCTCAAAGGGCACAGATACACCCACCTCCAATCATAGTGGATGACTACTCTCCTTGCATGTGCATAAACTAAGAAGGTATACTCTGATGACCATTAGGAGAAATAGAAAGAAGAAAGATGATTTTTTCTCTACCCATATGAACATGTTGACAGAGTGTCTCAACAAATAAGTAAACCAAATCCACGCTCTACTTCAGTACGTGCCCATTACATCAATATGCCCACTTGAACTCATAGTCTGTCCCCCCAAACCTGCTCCTTTTATGAACTCCTCATCTTGGAAAATGTCTGTATCTGTAGCCCCAGCCTCAGATGTAGGGAACCTTATAGACTTTTCTTACACATGCACCATCCACATCTTCTCTTCTATTGCCAATACCTTCATCATCAATGCCTGAAGGCATTATAAAATAACTGGTCCTTCCACCTTCCTCCTTCATCATCCATACTGCTTCTGAAATGAATATTTTCAATACAAAAATGGTCATGATATTTCTGGGATTAATCTTATCAGTAGTTTCCCCCAATGCTCAAAATGAAGAGTGCACTCATGGCTTCTAAGGCTTCCATGTTCCATGACCTGGGCCATATGCAACTGTTTATCCTATCTCCAGCTATTCATCCATATAATTTATATAAGTTTTCCAACCTCCACCTCTATGACACTTTTTCATATCCCTGCAACTACACACATGCTATACTTGATGTCAGCAATATTCAGTTTTCCCTTTTCAACTAATTGACCTTATTGTCCTCTTGCAAAACTTAGTTCAAGTACTCCTTAATTTGGGAACCATCCGTGGACTTTCTATTTGATTTTGATGTCCTTCTCTGAGCAATAGAACTATTTATCACATCACAACATGAATGCCGACCTCGTTGTTCATCTCTGCCTCTAAGCTATAACTTCTTTAAGGAAAACACCATGTCTTATTTCTATTGACAGTCACATCTGAGAGTGCACTGCCTGTCACCCAATAGGTTTTGCATAATGTCTACTCGAAAGAATGAATAACATGCACAGTGTCTAGTACACTGCCCAGCACATTATCAGTGCTCATCAAATGTTAGTTCCATTTCACATCTCTCCATTTTCCCTAACACCTGTTGCTTTGCTAAGCTCTAGAATTAATTTTCATTTACACTGCAGGAGCCACTTACCCAAAGAAAAGAAAATTGGAGATTTTGTAGTTACTGAGATTTGCTCATCTGAATTTTCCAGTTCAACTCTCTAACATTTGCCAGATGTTTGCTAAATACTCACTTCCTTTATGCTGTCCAGGTATAGTTTCTGTCAGTAACTTGTCACTAAGACAGAGACTACAAATAGGAAAGGTGGTGCTTAGACTTCCTATAGACATCACTTCAACCATTTATAGTTGCTATCAGAAGCAAGATCTAACACAATTTAAGAAACTATCCATTCGAGAAACAGAACTGGGAATTTGGAAAGCAAGACACCTTGGCACCCTCCATCATGATAAATCAAGCCAAGTTTTTGTTGAATCTTATTTTCTAAGTTTATTTATTTTTAGGTAATCTCTACACCCAATGTGGGGATTGAGCTCATGACTCCGAGATCTAGAATCATACACTCTCCCAACTGAGCCAACCAGGTGCCCCAATGTTTAAAAATTTTTTAAAAGTAAGCTATCCACCCAACATGGGGCTTAAACTCATGAACCTGAGAATAAGAGTTGCATGCTCTATTGATTGAGCCAGCCAGGCTCCTTGAATCCTACTAAGTTTCCATCTTCCCCATCCTAGGAGCAATTCTGCTGTGCATTATATTTGAATAAGGTGATTATTGGAGCCATTTTGATGCCATAAAGAAACTAATCCTGAAGTCAAAACCAACACAGAAGAGGACAATATCCTGACTTAACCATGCTTTCTCTAGCTCTGAATTTTTTCAGTTACAATTAGAAACTATTTTATTATTATTATTATTATTATTAATGCCAATCTGATCAAAAAATTAGGCTTATCTGTAAAATGGGGGTACTGTTGATAGTAAGTTATTTCAAATATCTCTAGGGACTAGCATAGGGATTTGGTGCAGAGACAGAGTTAATGCTTTACCTGCCACCTTAGATCCCTCTCTACTGAGATCAATTGGTGTGCATGTACAGGAGATTTGAAAATGTAAAGGTCAATCTCTGACCTTAAAGACATCTATTTCTGGAAATAAAATTTAGTGTATAAAGTATTAGAAAAAGTTCAGAGTTTTGGTGACTTTTTAGTGGTAGTAAAATGATATTATGGCCAAGTACCCAGAAATACTGGGGTGTTGACCAACCATTTCCACCTCCAGCTCCCAAGGTTACTTAGGGGGTACACATAAGGAACATTAACAAATGAGAATCTACACTACCCTTCGATAACAGCTAGACCCTAGCCAGGTAGTCCAAAATCAGAACTCAATTATTCATATGGCTTAAGCTCAAACAATAAATAAGCCTTCTGCCTACCCCACGCTCCAGGTCAAATCCAAATGCTATAGCCTTATCATACTTGGTCTGGACACCTATAGCAGAGGCATTCTCAGCATATTCAGATGCAAGGAAGTAACATAGAAGGCCAAGTATGGATGTTATACCCCACAAAGATCTTGCTCTCTAACAAATATGACCTAATCAGTGTCTGGCAAGCTGACCTATGGGATTGGTGACTTCTTTTGGAGGGAGGAGGTGAAGAAAGGCAGAGAGGCATGCAGTGAAGAGGAAACATCCCTCTATCCATACCAACAGCAACAAAAATTAGTATAAAGTATCAGTCTCCAATTCTCTCCAAATCACATTCCAGTGAAAAGAATGGGACATGACCAAAGATAAAGACATCCTGAGAGTGCTTCTGACCCATGCAGTGCCTTCTGCATGGAAAATGCCTTTCTCTTCCATTTACACTCCTCTGAACACCCCAGCTTACTATGAAGGTACAAAAACAATATACTATGAAGACCGAGGATAACAACTTGGTTTTCCATTTCTGAGTTGTGGGTTTTTTTTAAGATTTTTTTTTAATGTTTGTTTATTTTTGAGACAAAGACAGAGCGTGAACAGGGGTGGGGCAGAGAGAGAGGGGGACACAAAATCCGAAACAGGGTCCAGGCTCTGAGTTGTCAGCACAGAGCCTGATGCAGGGCTCAAACCCACGGACCGTGAGATTGTGACCTGAGCCAAAGTCGGACACTTAACCGACTGAGCCACCCAGGCGCCCCTCCATTTCTTGTTGTAAACAAGAGAAAGAAAAACAGAACAGCATAAAAATTATGAGTTTTAGAGTCTTATAGACCTGGGTTCAAATTCTGCCTCTACTATTCATTAGCTCTTACAGCAAACTTTTGGAACACTAATAAATTCTGTAAGCTTCAGTTTCTTAATCTGTAAAATTGAGATAGTAATATCCATGTTTAGGGTACTGTGAGGATTGAACGAAATTATGCATGGCACCTCATAGGCACTCAATATATGTTAGTTCTCCTTCCTCCCTTAGCTTTCCATTTCTCCAGTTTATTATAATTCTATTACTCAACAAAAGCCCCTGTTCTTAGCATTATCTTACTTCTATAGAAGGCTCTCCTTTTACAAATGAAAACTTTGGTCTTTGAGGGAGAATTCTAGGATTGTTTCACCTAAGCCTTAATTTCTATTTTATAACAGTCTGTGCATAACAAGCAGGGAGAGAAAGAGAGAGAGAGAGAAAGAGAGAGAGAGAGAGGGAGTATAGAATATAGAACTCTTGGAACACCAGATTGGTCAGTTTCATCTGCCTGAAATTTCTTCCATTACTGAGACACCTCAGGCATTTGGTAAAACTACCCCTTTCCTCCTGAGTACACATGGATGATGTCAGGTCTTAGAACAAATATGCAAGACAACTTCCCCATAATTCCCATTCTCACAGAACTGCTTGAATAATAAATATTGTTGTGAGGACTTTTTTTTTTGACAGGGAGATATACATTAAATTTCATTTACTGCATCTGAGAGTCCATTGTGGGCTCTGAAAAATAGATAAGCGTATGGAATATATAAGAAATGGAGTTCCCTATGAAGAAAGAATAAAGTGAGCAAAAATACTTAGAAAATTCAAAAGTTCTGGGAATATGAAGGAAACAGCTAACATCTAATTATCTGAGGATCAGAAAGATCAGCAGTAGAGCCATTATATGTTGAGTGCTTACTACATACTAGGCACTGTACTATTCCCCTTACGTTTAGATAACTTAATCCTAACAAATGCCCAAGTTAAGTGTTATCATTTCTAATTCTCAGATCTAGAGTCTTGGAGAGATTAAATACCTTGCCCACGGTCACCCTAACTTTCCAGGTCTTAAATAGGCTCTGAGTGAGGCTAATAAGAGCAGCTTAAGAAAAATGCAAAAAGAGCCTCGGATGTCAGCACTGAAAGCCCTATTAGAAGCTAGATAATGAGTTCCCAGAGGATAAGATCCAGACATGAGGTGTCTGGGAATACCAAATATTTATGCATAGTAGGGATCTCATAGTTATGTAAAGATGTTTTAGGTAGGCCATGGAATATAATTTTGGGAAGTGATATATTATGATTGTCTACATATTAAGGTTGTTTATTTCCTTCCTAGGGCAAAAACCATGCCATGTTCAGTTTCATATCCCTCCCTCCACCCCCGCTTAACATCTGATGCAGACTTCTACTCCCATAGTACTCCCTTCAAACCCTTGTTCCAGAACTTTAATTAATCTGCTGTATGTCCAAGTCATGGGTGCTTCTTAAATACAATGTTATTGTTCATTTGTGTTGGTCCATAAACCACCAGGCGCATAGTACTTTAGGTGCTCACTGAGCATGTGTTACACAAATCAGTGAATAATCTTAGGGGTGAATTTATCACGTAAATGTATTTATAAATAAGTAGAATTGAACTGAGTCAAGTTAAACTGGAGAATGACATTATTAGTGAAAGTGAACTTATTCTATTCACCAGTACCTGGCACAGTGTAGAATACTGAGTACATCTTTAGATATCTGCATTTTAAGATGGGATCCAAATGAGTGAAACCTTCACAGAAGATTAGGAAATAATGGAATAGTAGAAGCAAAGGTTCTATAGTTTATGGTGGATTTCTAAGCGAGGAGGGAAGCAGAGAGAGAGAACTGGTGTATTCTGCATAAAAGTGTGAACCAGTGGGCTCAAGGAGGGAATGAGTAGATGGCCATCTCAGGTTATACCTAGAATAGGTCACTTCCAGTGTCTGATCTTCATTTCCCACCCGAGCAAGATGGAGATAAATATCCACTAAGCAATTCAAAACTACTTAAACAATGAAAGGATTCAGAGAAATCTCAGGTAAAGAAACCCCAGAATTAGTTAATTAAGCAAGTCAATGGACTAGAGTCTCTCTACATTTTTAGCTTGAGGACTAGCTCTCCTTGTGGTCCTAAAATGGCTTTAGAAATTCCAGGTACCACAACTTTACTCAAAAACATCCAGCAGAGATTACGTATTTGATATGTCTTTCCTTTAAGAATGTTTCCCAGGATCTCCCCACAGCCAACATACTCCTACATTTCATTGCCTGCAATGAAGGGGGTCACAGAGCTCCTTTCTATGCCAATAGTATGTGAATAGAATTTCCATTGTTGGTCTTAGGAGGATGGCGGCATAGGAAGACTCTGGGCTCACCTTGTCCTGTTGATCACTTAGATTCCACCCACACCTGTCTAAATAACCCAGAAAACTGCCAGGAGACTAGCAGAACAGACTCTCCAGAGCCAAGCATAGACAAGAGGCCCAGGGAAGAGAGTAGAAAGGGCGGAGAGGCGGTGTGCACTAACCGGATGGTCAGGAGGGAGCCAGGGCGGTGGAGGGGCAGCTCACCAGGCAAGGCAGAGCCCCCGAGTCTGGCTTGCAAAAGTGGAGGGGCTGGACAGAGTGAGTTCTGACAGCCAGTGGGACTTAACATCTGGAATGTTGTAAGTCAGCAGCTCTGCTCTTGGAGAGTGGGGAGGGCGAGGGAACACCAGGAGGGAGAGGTGTTGAGCCCTGGAAGACAGAGCTCAGCTCAGCGGGGAACAAAGGTGCTGGCCAATGGCATCTCCCTCTCCCATCCCCAGCCGAAACCCCAAAGGGAACCAGTTCACTGAACTTGCTTGCACCTGCAAACACCCAATGCTGTGCTTCTGTGGATCCATCCCTCCGAGGGCTCTGCCTCCCTCCTGGTGCTGCAGGGCCCCTCCAGCAGGGGACCACAGACGGCAAAGTGAGCTGAGCCAGCCCCTCCCGCCCCTGTGCACCTTGCGGATCCACCCCAGCTAATACACCAGATCCCATCAAAGCAGCACCACAAACATGGCAGTGTGCAAGCAGCCCAGACAGGGGCCACACCACTCCACAGTGAGTCCTGCCCCTGGGAGAGGGGAAGATAAGGTACACACCAGTCTGACTGTAGCCCCCAGTGGTGGGCTGGGGACAGACATCGGGTCTGACTGCGCCCCACCCACCAACACAACTTACTCCAAACAGCACAGGGGAAGTGCCCTGCAGTTCTGTGCCACTCCAGGGACTATCCAAAATGACAAAATGGAAGAATTCTCCTCAAAAGAAACTCTAGGAAGTAGTGACAGCTAACCAATTGATCAAAAACGATTTAAGCAATATAACGGAACAAGAATTTAGAATAATAGTCATAAAAGTAATCGCTGGGCTTGGAAAAAGTATAGAGGACAGCAGAGAATCTATTGATACAGAGATCAAGGGACTAAGAAGTAGTCAAGAGGAGCTAAAAATGCTATAAATGAGGTGCAAAATAAAATGGAGGTGACCACAGCTCAGATTGAAGAAGCAGAGGAGAGAATAGGTGAACTAGAAGATAAAATTATGGAAAAAGAGGAAGCTGAGAAAAAGAGAGATAAAAAAAATCCAGGAGTATGAGGGGAGAATTAGAGAACTAAGTAATGCAATCAAATGCAACAATATCCGTATAATAGGAATTCCAGAAGAGGAAGAGAGAAAGGTGTTGAAGGTGTACTTGAACAAATCATAGCTGAGAACTTCCCTGATCTGGGGAAGGAAACAGGCATTGAAATCCAAGAGGCACAGAGAACTCCCTTCAGACGTAACTTGAATTGATCTTCTGCATGACATATCATAGTGAAACTGGCAAAATACAAGGATAAAGAGAAAATTCTGAAAGCAGCTAAGGATAAACATGCTCCAACATATAAAGGGAGACCAATAAGACTAGTGACAGACCTATCTACTGAAATTTGGCCGGCCAGAAAGGAATGGCAGGAAATCTTCAATGTGATGAACAGAAAAAATATGCAGCCGAAAATCCTTTATCCAGCAAGTCTGTCATTCAGAATCGAAGAGATAAAGGTCTTCCCAAACAAACAAAAACTGAAGGAATTCATCACCACTAAACCAGCCCTACAAGAGATCCTAAGGGGGATTCTGTGAGTGAAATGTTACAAGAACCACAAAGTACCAGAGACATCACTACAAGCATGAAACCTACAGACATCACAATGACTCTAAACCCATATCTTTCTACAATAACACTTAATGTAAATGGACTAAATGCTCCAACCAAAAGACATAGGGTATCAGAATGGATAAAAAACAAGACCCATCTAGTTGCTGTCTACAAGAGACTCCTTTGGGACCTGAGAACACCTTCAGATTGAAAGTGAGGGGATGGAGAACCATCTATCATGCTACTGGAAGTCAAAAGAAAGCTGGAGTAGCCATACTTATATCAGGCAAACTGGACTTTAAATTAAAGGCTGTAATAAGAGATGAAGAAGGACATTATATAATAATTACAGGGTCTATCCATCAGGAAGAGCTAACAATTACAAAGGTCTATGAGCCAAATACAGCAGCCCCAAATATATAAAACAATTAATTACAAACATAAGCAACCTTATTTATAAGAATGTGGTAATTGCAGGGGACTTTAATACTCCACTTACAGTAATGGATACATCATCTAGACACAGGATCAATAAAGAAACAGGGGCCCTGAATGATACATTGGATCAGATGGACGTGACCAATATATTTAGAACTCTGCATCCCAAAGAAACAGAATATACTTTCTTCTCAAGTGCACATGGAACATTCTCCAAGATAGATCACACACTGGGTCACAAAACAGCCCTTCATAAGTATACAAGAATTGAGATCATACCATGCACAGTTTCAGACCACAATGCAATTAAGCTTGAAATCAACCACAGGAAAAAGTCTGGAAAACCTCCAAAAGCATGGAGGTGAAAGAACACCCTACTAAAGAATGAGTGGGTCAACCAGGCAATTAGACAAGAAATTAAAAAATATATGGAAACAAACGAAAATGAAAATACAACAATCCAAATGCTTTGGGATGCAGCGAAGGCAGTCCTGAGAAGAAAATACATTGCAATCCAGGCCTATCTCAAGAAACAAGAAAAATACCCAATACAAAATCTATCAGCACACCTAAAGGAAATAGAAGCCTAACAGCAAAGACACCCCAAACCCAGCAGAAGAAGAGAAATAATAAAGGTCAGAGCAGAAATAAACAATATAGAATCTAAAAAAAACTGTAGAGCAGATCAATGAAACCAAGAGTTGGTTTTTTGAAAAAAATAAACAAAATTGATAAACCTCTAGCCAGGCTTCTCAAAAAGGAAAGGGAGATGACCCAAATAGATAAAATCATGAATGAAAATGGATTTATTACAACCAATCCCTCAGAAATACAAGCAATTATTAGGGAATACTATGAAAAATTATATGCCAACAAACTGGACAACCTGGAAGAAATGGACAAATTCCTAAACACCCACACACTTCCAAAACTCAAACAGGAAGAAATAGAAAGCTTGAACAGACTCATAACCAGCGAAGAAATTGAATCAGTTATCAAAAATCTCCCAACAAATAAGAGTCCAGGACTAGATGGCTTCCCAGGGGAATTCTACCAGACATTTAAAGCAGAGATAATACCTATTCTTCTCAAGCTGTTCCAAAAAATAGAAAGGGAAAGAAAACTTCCAGACTCATTCTATGAAGCCAACATTACTTTGATTCCTAAACAAGACAGAGACCTAGCAAAAAAAAGAGAACTACAGGCCGATATCCCTGATGGATATGGATGCACAAATTCTCAATAAGATACTAGCAAATCGAATTCAACAGCATATAAAAAGAATTATTCACCATGATCAAGTGGGATTCATTCCTGGGATGCAGGGCTGGTTCAACATTCACAAATCAATCAATGTGATACATCACATTAATAAAAGAAAAGATAAGAATCATATGATCCTGTCAATCAATGCAGAAAAAGCATTTGACAAAATTCAGCATCATTTCTTAATAAAAACCCTTGAGAAAGTCGGGATAGAAGGAACATACTTAAACATCATAAAAGCCATTTATGAAAAGCCCACAGCTAATATCATCCTGAATGGGGAAAAACTGAGAGCTTTCCCCCTGAGAACAGGAACACGACAGGTATGTCCACTCTCACCAATGTTGTTTAACATAGTGTTGGAAGTCCTAGCATCAGCAATCAGACAACCAAAGGATATCAAAGGCATCAAAATTGGCAAAGATGAAGTCCAGCTTTCCCTTTTTACAGATGACATGATATGATACATGGAAAACCTGATAGACTCCACCAAAAGGCTACTAGAACTGATACATGAATTCAGCAAAGTCGCAGGATAAAAAATCAATGTACAGAAATCAGTTGCATTCTTATACACTAATAATGAAGCAACAGAAAGACAAATAAAGAAACTGATCCCGTTCACAATTGCACCAAGAAACATAAAATACCTAGGAATAAACCTAACCAAAGATGTAAAAGATCTGTATGCTGAAAACTATAGAAGGCTTATGAAGGAAATTGAAGAAGATATAAAGAAATGGAAAAACATACTGTGCTTGTGGATTGGAAGAATAAATGTTGTTAAAATGTCAATATTACCCAAAGCTATCTACACATTCAATGCAATCCCAATCAAAATTGCACCAGCATTCTTCTTGAAGCTAGAACAAGCAATCCTAAAATTTGTATGGAACCACAAAAGACCCTGAATAGCCAAAGTAATTTTGAAGAAGACCAAAGTGGGAGGCGTCACAATCCCAGACTTTAGCCTCTACTACAAAGCTGTAATCATTAAGACAGCTTGGTATTGGCACAAAAACAGACACATAGACCAATGGAATAGAATAGAAACCCCAGAACTAGACCCACAAAAGTATGGCCAAGTAATCTTTGACAAAGCAGGAAAGAACATCCAATGGAAAAAAAGACAGTCTCTTTAACAAATGGTGCTGGGAGAACTGGACAGCAACATGCAGAAGATTGAAACTAGACCACTTTCTTACACCATTCACAAAAATAAACTCAAAATGGATAAAGGACCTGAATGTGAGACAGGAAACCATCAAAACCCTAGAGGAGAAAGCAGGAAAAAACCTCTCTGACCTCAGCTGCAGCAATTTCTTACTTGACACATCCCCAAAAGCAAGGGAATTAAAAGCAAAAATGAACTATTGGGACTTCATGAAGATAAAAAGCTTCTTCACTGCAAAGGAAATAATCAACAAAACTAAAAGGCAACCAACGGAATGGGGAAAGATATTTGCAAATGACATATCGGACAAAGGGCTAGTATCCAAAATCTATAAAGAGCTCACCAAACTCCACACCCGAAAAACAAATAATCCAGTGAAGAAATGGTCAGAAGACATGAATAGACGCTTTTCTAAAGAAGACATCCGGATGGCCAACAGGCACATGAAAAGATGATCAACGTCGCTCCTCATCAGGGAAATACAAATCAAAACCACACTGAGATACCACCTCACACCAGTCAGAGTGGCTAAAATGAACAAATCAGGAGACTATAGATGCTGGCAAGGATGTGGAGAAATGGGAACCCTCTTGCACTGTTGGTGGGAATGCAAACTGGTGCAGCCACTCTGGAAAACAGTGTGGAGGTTCAAAAAATTAAAAATACATCTACCCTATGACCCAGCAATATCACTGCTAGGAATTATACCTAAGGGATACAGGAGTGCTGATGCATAGGGGCACTTGTACCCCAATGTTTATAGCAGCAATTCCAAATTATGGAAAAAGCCTAAATGTCCATCAACTGATGAATGGATAAAGAAATTGTGGTTTATGGACACAATGGAATACTACATGGCAATGAGAAAGAATGAAATATGGCCTTTTGTAGCAACGTGGATGGAACTGGAGAGTGTTATGCTAAGTGAAATAATCCATACAAAGACAGATATGGTATGTTTTCACTCTTATGTGGATCCTGAGAAACTTACCAGAAGACCATGGGGGAGGGGAAGGGAAAAAAAAAAAAGTAAGGTTAGAGAGGGAGGGAGCCAAAACATAAGAAACTCTTAAAAACTGAGAACAAACTGAGGGTTGATGGGGGGTGGGAGGGCGGGGTGGGTGGGTGATGGGCATTGAGGAGGGCACCTGTTGGGATGAGCACTGGGTGTTGTGTGGAAACCAATTTGACAATAAATTTCATATTAAAAAAAAAGATAAATGCATTAAAAATACAAATAAAAAATAAAAAAATTTCCATTGTTGGCCTTCTCTCTCCCTCCCTCCCTTCTTTCTTTTCTTCTTTCCTCCCTTCCTTTCCTTCTTCTCTCCTTCCTTCCTTCCTTCCTTCCTTCCTTCCTTCCTTCCTTCCTTCTGTGGAAGAATTGCACAGATGTAAAAAGCAGAGCTCTGGGGTCAGAAGGACCTGACTTAACTGTGCCCCAGCACTTACCAACAGCATAGCCTTAGGCAAGTGAATTAACCAGTCTGAGCCCATAGGATATAAGAAATAATGCAATCTACCTCATGTGGTTATGGAAATTAAAGGAAAAAAATAATATGTAAAGCACTTAGCACAAGGACTGACCCATAATTATCACTTGATATTGAGTAACTCTTGCTATTGTCTTGCCATTTGGCTCCAGATTTCCACTGACATGAGGATATTTCTGATAGGCTACAACTGCCACCACCTTGGAGTGAATGTGAATGAAACAGCATTTCCTGTGTTTATCCTAGAACTTCCTAGTTGAGGAACTTGTACATTTGCTTCATATCCTTTGATAGTTATATATACCACTTTTCTCTCTCCTCCCATATTGATATGCATGCCCAATTTATTTTTAGCAGTAGCACATAGACTCTCTCTGTCCTAGACTATGGCTATATTCTTATGCTGAGTTCTTCCTGCTCTAAAACATGACCTTTTATGACTTGCTGGTTTGCTGTTCCGCTTCTTACTGCTGGCTGTCAGCCAATCACCATATTCTTAATCATACCAAAAGTCATTCCTTGAACTGTTACATTGTCCACTGTCTTCGTTTCAATCTTCCAGTGACTACATATCTTTGTTTTGACATACAGTCCTAACATCTATCTTCAAAACGCTATTCTAGCTAGCTAACTCTATTTTACATAAAAAAAAAAAAAGATACATATCTTCAGTGACCCTTCTCTCAACTAAAAAGCCACATCCTAAAATTTCGGAGTCCCTACTAAATGTGCTTATGATCTAAACGTGACCTGTTCCAAGCCACATACTTCCTACACTGCCAATTTTCTTGAACGAAGCATGGCCTACACCTTTAGAAAAGTGACATTTGATCTTTGGGCAATAATGTTATGCATTATGTAATAGTACCAGTTTTCTGTGGCCCCACATGCCAGTATATTAGAAAACAGTATATTCAGCTATATTTAAGGACCAGGAAAGAGGCAGTGTTGAGTCAGGGTTAAAACCACAGACCTTGAAATAGGCAGACCCCACATTCAAATAATCCTAGCTTTCCTGCTTATTACTAAGTGGCCCGGACTTGGTTGGTAGCCTTGCCAAGCTTCAGTGCCCACATTTACAATGGTGGGATTTTAAGACTATCTGTCTCATGGGACTATTGTCAGAATCAATTGAGATGACGCATGTGAAGTATTTAAATGATTACTGTCTTTTAGACCTTGAATACCTGGTAACTACCATTGTTCTCACTTAAAGGATCAAAATCTATGTGGCCAGTTGAAATGGGGCTTTGCCTACCTACAGAATGACTATGACTATTTTCTGAGACCATCATTAATTTTTCTATGTTGAAGTAACTCCAGGTATGACTGTTTCCAAGAGGCAAAGAAATTTACATGCATCTATTATCATTCACTTAAAGAATTATCCAAATTAAAAATACCGTCAGATGTAAATGGATGAGGAACATTCACACTCGTTCCCATAAATACAGATTGGAAAGAGCCAATTAAGATTACTTTCTCCTATGCCCTAGCAAGCATTCTGCTCAAGAGGATTTTAAATTTCTCGGGGGATCAGGAAGAGAGAAAGAAAGTAGAAGAAAAAAATTCTTTCTGCTCTCAGGCAGAAATTCAAAGAGGAAAAAACGCTTCTTATGTTGATCTCCTTCTCTGGATTTTTCTTGGTTTTATAAAATGGACTTAAAAGTCCCCTCTAGTTTTGATTTTACTTTCATTCAAGCATGGGGAAGCCAGGGAAAATTGCATAACCAAGACCTGATACAAATTTCAAGCTATGTATAAGGAAAAATTAAAATAAAGACTGCAAATAATAGGCCTTCTCAGCTTCATGACTTACCATCCTTTGCCTTATCCAGTCCCTGTACACCCTTCTGCCTGCGACCCAAACAGATCCACACCTCTGCCCATCTTTTCCCCTCCAGCTTACAATGTCTTTCCCTTCTTTACTCACTCAGCTTTCTTGGTTCAGGTCAAATTTCACATCCCCTGCTAAGCTGTTCCTATGCAGACCCCCCCCCCCCCGCCCCTCCCCAGGCACAATCAATCATTCCTGGTGCCGTGTTTCTATAGTGGGTTGTTAGCGATGTTTTAACAACTTTCACATGTTTTCTAATTTCTTATGTTTCTGTTTCTTTAATATTCCAAATATTTCTCCCCCCCCCCCCCCCCCCAGTCAAAATAGCCATTGCCGCCCACTGCTCTGGCCTGGGAACCTCCTGAAGGCTATGGTTATTTGGCCTCGGTTCTCTTTGGAGAAAGAACAGTATCTAGAGCAATGGTTATCAACTAGGATGATTTTCTGCCCCCCCCCCCCCAGGGACATTTAATAACGTTGGGAGACATTTTTGATTGTCACGACTGGGATGCTCCTGTCGATGTCTAGGGAGTAGAGGCCACAGATGTTGCTAAATACCCTACAATTCACAGGACACCCCCCACCACAAAGAATCATGTAGCCTCAAATGCCAGTAGCACATTGTCTTGATTACTGTAGCTTTGCAGTAAGTTTTGAGATGGGAAGTATGAATCCTCCCAATATGTTCTTTTTCAAGAATGTTTTGGCTATTCTAGCTATTTGGCTACTGTTGATTTCTGGGGGGCAGGGGGAGTGTCAATTTTGATGATGGTAGGGATTGCATTGAATCTGTACATCAATTTGAAGAGTATTGTCATCTTCACAATATTAAGTAGTTCAGGTGCACGGCTATGATATGTGTCTCCGTTTGTCTAAATTTCCTTTAGATTCTTTTCTAAAGAATCTAAATTCTTTTCTCAGTGATGTTTTGTAGTTTTCTTGGACCTTCAAGTCTTGTGCTTATTTTGTTAATTTTAATCCTAAATATTTTTTGTTAATTTTCATTGTAAATATCTTATTATTTTTAATGCAATGGGATTATTTTCAATTTTAATTTTTTTGGTGTTCATTAATACTGTTTAGAAATACATTTGATTTTCATATATTGATCTTATACCTGCAATCTTGATGAATTTATTTATTGGTGCTAATAAATTATTTTTTTAAGTTCATTTATTTTGAGAGAGCAAGGGCAAACACACATGCATGGGCATAGATGGGGGGAGGGCAGAGAGAGAATCCCAAGCAGGCTCCATGCTATCAGCACAGAGCCCAATGCAGGGCTTGATCCCACAAACCATGAGATCATGACCTGAGCCAAAATCAAGAGTCAGACCAACTGAGCTACCCAGGTGCCCTAATAAATTAGGTTTTTAGTGGATTTTTAAAGGATTTTCTTTAGATAGCATCATGTCATCTTTAGAGATGTTTTACTTATTAATTTCTGGTATGGATGCTTTTTCTTTCTTTTTTTTAAATTTAAATTCAAATTAGTTAACATATAGTGTAGTCTTGTCTTCAGGAATAGAACCGAATGATTTGTCTCTTACCTATGACACCCAGTGCTCATCCCAAAAAGTGCCCTCCTTAATGCCCATTCCCCATTTAACCCATCCCCCAACCCACCCCCGCTACTGCAACCCTCAGTTTGTTCTCTGTATTTAAGAGTTTCTTATGGTTTGCCATGTTCTCTGTTTTTATCTTATTTTTCCTTCCCTTCTCCTATGTTCATGTGTTGAATTTCTCAAATTTCACATATAAGTGAAATCATATGATATTTGTCTTTCTCTGACTGACTTATTTCGTTTGGCTTAATATGCTCTAGTTCCATCCATGTTGCTGCAAACAGCAAGATTTCATTCTTTTTCATCACCAAGTAGTATTCCATTGTATCCATATATATATATATATATATACCACATCTTCTTTATCCATTCATCAGTTGATGGACATTTGGGCTCTTTCCATAATTTGGCTATTGTTGATAGTGCTGCTATAAACATTAGGGTGCATGTGTCTCTTCGAATCAGCATTTTTGTATACTTTGGATAAATACCTAGTAGTGCAATTACTGGGTCATAGGGTAGCTCTATTTTTAGTTTTTTGAGGAACCTCCATATTGTTTTCCAGAGTGACTGCACCAGTTTGGATTCCCACCAACAGCGCAAAAGTGTTCCCCTTTGCCCATGTCCTTGTCAACATCCGTTGTTGCCTGAGTTGTGAATTGTAGCCATTCTGACAGGTGTGAGGTGGTATCTCATTGTGGTTTTGATTTGTTTTTCCCTAATGATGAGTGAGTTGAACAACTTTTCATATGTCTGTTAGCCGTCTGGATGCCTTCTTTGGAAAAGTGTCTATTCATGTCTTCTGCCCATTTCTTCATTGGATTATTTGTTTTTTGGGTATTGAGTTTTTTTTTCATGCTTAATTACTCTAGCTGGAATCTCTAGTTCAAAATAGATATACTTATTCTATTATGAACCTTAGGGTAAAGCACCCAGTCCTTCACTATGATGTTAGCTATAGGTTTCTCATAATTACTCTTTATTAGCATGAAGAAGTTCCTTCTGTTCCTATTTTGTTAAGTGTATTTATCATGAAAAGGTGTTGAATTTTGTGAAAAGATTTCCATCAACTGAGATGATCATACGGTTTTTGTCCTTAATTCTGCTGATGCAATGTATTACACTGATTTTCATATGTTAAACTAATGTGGCATTCTGAGATAAGTCTTACTTGGTTGTATGTATGATAATTTTTATATGTTGCTGGATTCAATTTGCTAGTTTTGTTGACAATTTTTACATCTATGTTAGTAATGAATTTGGGCATATAGTTTTCTTTTTTTCTTTCAATATATGAAATTTATTGTCAAATTGGTTTCCATACAACACCCAGTGCTCATCCCAAAAGGTGCCCTCCTCAATACCCATCACCCACCCTCCCCTCCCTCCCACCCATTTTCTTTTCTCATAATATCTTGCCTAGTTTTGATACTTAGGTAATACTGGTCTCACAGAATATGTTAGGAAGTATTCCCTCTTCTATTTATTGGCAAGAATTTGTGAAGGATTGATGTTAATTCTATTTTCAACGTTTAGTGGAATTCACCAGTGAAGACATTTTACCCTGGGTTTTTCTTTGTAAAAGTTTTTAAGTTACTAATTCAATATTTGTAGTTGGGATAGGTGTATTCAGATTGTCTTATTTTTATGAGTCAGTTTTGTGTAATTTGTGTTTTTCTAGGAATTTCTCCATTTCATTTCAGTTATCTAATTTGTTGTCATACTTGTTTATAATATCCCCTTATAATTTTTTAAAATACATGTCTGCAAGATCAGTAGTAATATTCTTTCTCATTTCTGATTTTAACAATTTGACTTTTGGGGCGCCTGGGTGGCTCAGTCAGTTGAGCGTCCGACTTCGTCTCAGGTCATGATCTTGTGGTCTGTGAGTTTGAGCCCCACATGGGGCTCTGTGCTGACAGCTCGGAGCCTGGAGCCTGCTTTGGATTCTGAGTCTCCCTCTCTCTCTGCCCCTCCCCCGCTCATGCTCTGTCTCTCTCTCTCTCTGTCAAAAATAAATAAACATTAAAAAAATTGAAAAAAATAATTTGACTTTTTTTCCTCTGTTTTTCTTGGTCAAGCTACCCAAAGTTTTTCGAATCTATTGATCTTTGCAACTAACCAACTTCTGGTTTCACTGTTTTCCCCTTTGTTTTTCTATTCTCTGTTTCATTAATTTCCATATTCTTTAGTTTTCCTTCCATTTCCTGGCCACAGATTTATTTTGCTCTTCTTCTTCTAGTTTCTTAAGGTACAAGTTTAGCCAATTGATTTGAGATGTTGCTGTTTTTTTAATACAAGTGTTCTAGATATAAAATTTCCCCTATGCACTGCTTTTTGTCACATTTTCTAAGCTTTGGCATATTTTTATTCTCATCCATCTCAAAACATTTTCTAGTTTCTTTTTTGAATTTCTCCTTGACAAATTGGTAAGTTAGTAGTATATTGTTTTATTTCCACATATTTGTACAAAATAATTCTACCATTGATTTCTAATTTCATCCTATTGTAGTCAGAGAGCACACTTTATTTTATTTCAGTTCTTTTACATTTCTCAAGGCCTATTTTACGATCTACCATGTAGAATATCTTGGAGAATGTTCTGTGTGTGCTTGGGGAGAATGTATACTCCACTGTTATTGAGTAGAGTGGTCTAGAAATGTCTGTTAGGTCTATAGTGTTGTTTAAATCTTCTATACCCATGGTAATTTATCTAGTTCTATTCATTACTGAAGTTGAGTAGTGAAATTTCTAACTATTACTGTAGAGCTGCTTATTTCTCCTGTCAATTCTGTTAGTTTTCACTTTATGTTTTAAAGACTCTATTTTTAGTTAAGTGTATCTTCATAATTGTTATCTATTCCTAATGGACATACTCCTGTATCATTTGAGATGTTTGTCTTGTCTCCTGTCATATTTTTTTTCTCTTGCAATCTATTTTGTCTGATCTAAGGTAACCATTCCAGCTTTTCTGTGGTTTCCATTTGCATGTTATAACTTTTTCATCCTTCTACTTTCAATCTATTGCATGTTTGAACCTAAAACTTACCACCTATAAGTAGCCTATAGTTGAATCATATTTTCAGTTTGACATATTTGCTTTTTGATGAAAGTATTTAATCCATTCATATTAATGCTATTGTTCATTCAGCTGGATTCACATCTGACATTTTGCTTTTTTATATGTATCAAGGATATGATTTTAAATTTGACTTGATTTAAAGTCCTCTTTAAGTATCATCCCCTTTTAGGTAATGTGAAAAGCATATGTTTTTGTCCAGCACTTCAGGATTTGGGTCATAGTTTCACATTTTGTTACATTCGTGAAGCATTTAAAATTCCTAGATGTTGCTTTTTTCATCTGTCAAATGAGGGCTGCCATTCCTGCTTTGCTTAAGCCGTGGCACTTTTGGGTGGAGGTAAAATTTTAACATGTACCTTAAAGGGTTTCTGTGTGAAGGATGGCTATAACTAGGAAGACCAGGGGTTATGGAAAAGTCAGGAGGTAACACATTCACTATAACTACTCTCTGATTCTGGCACTTTGTGTGGCCCACCTCACCTCTGCCTCAGCAGGGCTCATAAGCACAGAACAAAGGTTCTTGCATTTGTATAAATTTGAATCTTAAATGCTCCTATAGACTTGAGCACTGAGCAAACATATAGTAATTGTCTCCGTCTGGACAGTATTGTTCTACCTCCTCTCTCTTACAAGATTGTTGCTTTATTTGAAACCAGGGGCTTCAGCAACATGAACAAAGGTGAGCTAGTGACAAAGGAGAACTTTGCTTGGACTCATTGCTTGAATGAGTTTTTCATTCAAAAACTCGCTCTTGCAATGGGAACTAAGTTTAATACCCCATCCCTGACACTGGAAGCAATTTACCTTCTTTTGACCAAAAAAAATCTTCTCCTCATGTCTGGGCATTAGACTTCTTTGGACATAGGCCACTTACTTGAGTTTCAATTTTATCAACTCTAAGTTGTGAAAAAGTGATAGAGTTTACTTCATGGTGTCATTTTTGAGATCAATTTTAGGTGACCATATAGAAAACTACTTACACATATTTGGTACCCAATGTGGATTATCTCTCCTACCTTCTTGTACTTTCTTACAAGAAAACCCATCTGTGTGGACTCTATATGATGCTTTGTCAATAATTCATGCCTCAGAATAAGTAAACAAAACAGTCATGTCAGTGAGTGCTTCCTTCATTGTCAAGGGTACCATTGGGATCAAAGATGAGGAGAAAATCTCTCACTTAGCATTGGTTGAAATCTCACTGATGAATGGGGGTTAGTTAGACAAAGAAGGGAAGGACAACCTACTTTACATAGAGGAAGAGGTGGACACTTGGGTCCGGAGAGGAGAAAATGTGAAAAAAAAAAAAAAAAAAAAAAAAAAAAAAGAAGAAGCATGCCTAGGAACCAAGTAGAAGAATAGAAAATACAGATGAGGAAAATTAGAATAAATTACTGTCATACATAATGACTTCTATTCATGACCTCTTACTCTAGGACTTTCTTTCCCTAGCATGCATTCCCTAACTGACTTTCCATTACCTAGATCAACCAGAAAGGGGGCTGGAGGGGTGGGGAAGGAGCAAACTATTTTAAGCCAAAACTCTATTCTATTAAATTTTCTAAAGCAAGGCCTATTTGAGAAGCATGATTAAGTATTTGCTAGGAATCCTTTGGAGGCTTCTACAGGGCAGCCAAGTTGTCAAAATTCTAAAGACACTGCATCATTCTTAGACTGTGACCTTGAAGGAAATTAATTGTCACTCCTGCTCGTCCTTCCTTGAAGACATTCCAAGCCTTCAGGTTTTGTGGTGTTTTGGGCAGCATCTACCTGAATTTTTAGACTGTTAAATCTTAGTTGAAAAATGTCAATGTGAAATGAGATTTATGCCAGCTTGTCTAACAGGCCTGACAAGTAATTCAAATATTATTCCAACCTGGATACTCTCACATCCACCGAGATGAAAATTAAGTACTACATGGGCTCAAGATGAGTGTTTCCAAGGCAAAGGCTTCCCCAACTCCTATTCTCCCTTCCTATGTTTTTCATGATTAAGTAATAAGCATTCTGCTGAGAGGAAACATTTAAAATTCTAGGTAATGGTGTGCATAATGTAAAAACAAAGGGAGAATCATCAAATGTGTCCTATCTGTCATTTTAATATTCCTGCAATGCTCTTTTTATACCGTTGTTCCCTTCAAAGCTGCAATGGCAACCCCTTAAAAAATAAATTCATGAAGCACCTTCTGTGTCCCAGTTACTTTGTTCAGTGTTGATGGGCACACAGGATAAAAGCAGATATGATTCTTACCTTCAAAATGGTGTAAAAAGACAGTTTAAGATAACAATTGAAGACATTTGTCAGGGAAATATTGGAGTTAAAAAAAAGTCTAAGAATTGAGGGGCTACAACATTCCTGGTTGTTTGGGAGAGTTATTTGAAAAGAAGATGAAGATTTCTTAGAAAGCAAAAGGCAAGACTCTACTTCTACTTGACTGTTATGCTTTTTATTTACTAAGTTTAGATTTATAAGAATGGTATTACACAAATTATTGTTACTTTTTGTTTTTCTCTGCTTTTAAAAAATCTTGCCCCATTGCTAAGCTAGTTGTGTAACCCTGGACAAATCACTGCACCTCAGTTTGTTGATTTATAAAGTAGCAACAATAATACCAACTCTTTAGGATTATTGAGAGACTATTTTAAATAAAATAACCCCTGAAAAGCTCTTTGCACAGTGATAGGCACAGAGCAAATATTCAACCGCATCTAGGTTGACTATGTGGCCTTGATTTTGCATTTATGATCTTAATCACCAAGTTTTTGTTAAGAGGGCCAAAATGTGGACAATCTTAATTAATTATTCCTTTTAAAAAATTTCTCCATTCAGCTAAACAGAGGTAACTATAGTAGATGTAGCTCGTGTCCCCCTCAACTTTTGGATATGGCTGTATAAACAAAAGGGATATGTGACATTTCCATGTGGAAAAATTCAGTGGTTGATACTTGAACCTTCAGTCTATGCCTCTCAGCTGGAGTGATTGTGGCTTCATGTGGAGATTCTGGGCTAAGCTCTAACATAAAAGCAGCTACTGTAGGGAGGCCCAAACCTAGAACAGACTTAGAACAAGTAAGAAATAAGGCTTTGTTGTTTTAATTAAGACATTGAGATTATCATAATAAACCTCAAAAAAATATTGCTGGTAGCCTCACATTTATAATCAGTCTTCAGACAAGATTAATAAGATTAATATAATATTATTAATAAGGGACCTCATGCTCAAGCTAAATAAAGGGAAAATATCTGGGTGCTATCTGAAGAAATACATTACTCTCCCAAGTATGAAAATATCTGACTAAAATCTCAAATAGTGAACATAAATCATCTGAATTCTATAATGAAATGCAAGCTCCTTTTCTGATTTCAAAATGTGGCTTATGCTCATTGTGTAGATATGAAACCTAAAGAAAAAACAAATTGGATTGCGACACCCCTTCTTGCCAACAATGCCATCTGGCTTGGTAAAATTAATTCTTGGGTGAGAAACTCATGGAATTTCCAAGATAAACTTCTTGGAAACTTTTGGCAACCAGGAAGTATCCTTGGCCAGAACTCAAAGATCTGAGAAACTGCTCTCACCAACAGTATAACTTTCAATGTCAATGCCATGGGTTAGCTTCCTGGCTTGGTCAAACCACTCTTCATTTCTCTAGGCTTTAGTTTCCCAGCCACAAGATGAAAGTGTGGATTAATTATATCCAAGTTCATTTCCAACATCTTATCAATCTATAACCTGTAGTTTCAAATGAGGAAATAAAATATAAATCTCTATCCCCATAAGTTAGAACTTGTTACTCTAGAGAAGTTAAATCACCTGATGAAATCTAAAACTATTTCTCAGTGTAGACACTAACAAATCACAAAGAAGTAATCTGAATTACCATTATTGCATATCAAGTAAAAATATGAAAAAATAGCCCTTACTTAAGACCATCTTCCTCTTTGTATATCCATGGAAAATGGTGCCTGGCATACATAGTAGGTGCTCAAAAATTATTTACTAAATTGATAAATGGGTTGATAAATCTGTGGATGCTAAATGGGATGGATAAATAACGAAGAAAGTTCCTCGGCATTTTTGGTCTTTTATGTTTAACTTACTGTCTAAAATGCTGTTTGTGAGGAAACACACTGTGAGTATAAACTTTAAGGGGTGCCTGGGTGGCTCGGTTGAGCATCTGACTCTTGATTTAGGCTCAGGTCATTATCCCATGACCGCAGCCTGTGGGATCGAGCCCCACATAGGGCTCTGTCCTGAGCATAGAGCCTGCTTAGCATTTTCTCTTTCCCTCTGTCCCTCTCCCCCACTCGTGTGCTCTCTCTCTAAAATGAATGAATGAATGAATGAATGAATGAATGAAACGCTTGAGTAAGTGGGATGCAAAGTCGAGAGACCTTATTGCAGAGCTGACATCATCGTTAATTAGTGATGTAACTTTGGAGAAACCACTTGACTGTTGAATCTCAACGTTCTCATCTATGAAATGACTAGTAAAAATTTATCATGTCTCCTCAGTAAAAGTTGCTGTGAAAATAAAGTGAGATGAGATATGAAGGGACCTTGGAAAATGAAAATATGTGTCACTATAATTGGTAACCAGCCAATGAAGAGCAGTTCATATTTGTGAGGTCAGGAGGCCATCCTCAGAAGTGACCCCAATACCTTTAGTGAGGGCTGGGAATCTTCATTTGCTTCTTCTAGTTCCTTGAAACTTGCTTTTTATTAGGACTTCTAGGCTTTCGGTTCTTCCTTCAGCAAAACTGCCTTTTGGAATATCCCTGTCCTTAAAATAGACATTGGCATTAGTTTTTCTACTAACATCTTTTTTTTCTATCTTGAAATTCTCTGGTCAGATTGCCTTCCCTTCCCAAACTCTAGATGTCAGTGTGTCCCCAGGTCCACTCCACGGGCTTTTTCTCTAGTATACTCACTTTGCTATGTGATGTCATCCAGACCTGTGAATTCAGTCACTCCCAAATTTAGGTCCACCTTTACCTTGCCCTGAAATCTGATTCTCACTTCCACCTGCTCGTTCAACATTTCCAGGTGTTTCTCTCATAGGCATCTCAAATTGAACCAACTCTCAACCCCATCTGCAGCCCCCATGTCTTTTCTCATCTCTGCAAAAGGCACCAGGTTCCCAATATTTAAGGCCCCAAACTTTGACACTATCTTTGGCATTTATTTTTTCTCTCTCATTCTGTGCCCAATCTAGCCATAAAATGTTGTCTACTTGCTTACCCCCTCTGTCACCTCTCCTTAACTTAACTGGTCTTCCTACTTATACTCTCACTTCACTGCCAGGAGATTTTTTACACAATGGACATATGAATCTTTTAAATATCTAATCCAGGTAAAAACATGACCCTGCTCAGTATCCTCCAAATAACTTCCCACCAGACTTAGGACTAAAATCTAAAGTCCTCAAGGTAAGCTAAGGATCCTTCATCATTGCCCCCGGGCCACTGCCCTCCAGTCTCAGTGGTCTCCTGGTCAGTATCTTAACAGCCCAAGTCTCCTCTCATCTGGGGATTTTGCACACACTATGCCTCTATGACGGTATTTCTCCAACTTAGTAGTGCATTCTCTTTCTCCTTTTAGGAGCTTCTCAAAAGTCACTACTTTGGAGAATCATTTTCTATTTTTTTTAATGTTTATTTTCAAGAAAGAGAAAGAGTGAGCAAGTGGGGGGAGGGACAGAGAGACAGACAGAATCCTAAGTATGCTCCGTGTTGTCAACGCAGAGCCCAACATGGGGCTCAATCCCACGAACCATGAGATCATGACCTAAGCCAGCACCGAGAGTCAGGTGCTTAACTGACTGAGCCTCCCAGGTGTCCCTGGAGAATCCTTTTCTGACCATTATCTTAGAAATTCCTCTCCCGGTTATCTTTATCTCCTTACCTTGCTTCACTTTTCTTCGCTGCACCGTCACTCCTGGTTTTTCTTTTCATCTCTTTTTGCAGATTGTTTGCTTTTTTTCCCTCATATGTGTGTAACATACAGATTTTCTTTTGTGTAAAGAAATAAAGATAAGCTTTAAGAAGCCAAAATAATTGAGCTCTGGTCTACCTGCTCTGAGGCTCATTTGCAAAGAGATGAAGTTTGGAGAATGAGCAAGAAGTATAAGACATGCAAGCTCATAATTCCCTCTTCTTGAATTAGAAAACCTGAGACATAGTGTAAAGGAGCTTAGAATTTCAGAACTGGAAGAGGCTCTAGTCGATATGTATGTATGCAGAGAGAGAGAGGAGCCCAATCCTACCATTTTACAGAGGAAACACCTCAGAGGTGAAGGCAAGGAGGAGGGTCGTATCCAGTGTCATTCAGGAAGCGAAAAACAGTGTGGTGTTGAGGTGGGGGTGTCTCTGGATGTTCCATCACATTTTGGGGGAGGGGCTAATGTTTTGAGAAACAGTGGAAGGTCATTGCATCTCTGGAAGGAGGAGAGAAGTAAGATGTGACTCTAAGAATACTTTTCGGCAAGGATTGAGCTGTGCTGTACGGCTAATAAAAAAAAAACAAAAACCAAAATAACAAAAATGTTTCGCCTGTCTCCAAATACCATCCAGATTCTGATAATGCTACTTCACAGTTTGAACGCTATAGAATGAATGATATCATTCTAGGCAGGTCAAAAAGTTAAAACAAAGCTGGATTGGATTTTATTCAGTTTCATTTCTGTCTGAAATCCTCACTCAGTTTAATCTGAAATCGCAACAACAAAAAAAGGTCGTGGATCATGTCAGGGTTTCTAAGCAATTTTTTGAGTTTGAATTATAACACAATGTGTCTCTAATCTTCTGAGAAACCGCCATTGCATCTGCCACATACCACATAAAGCACCGTTATTAAAAATTAACAAGGTTTGTAATTTAACTGGTATTGCCATGCATGCTCATATTTCTTATAGTCATACTATTATTCTAATTCCATTAGGCCTTTTGTGCAGAGCCATGTTTAGCCTACTCTTCTGTCATTTGTATTTTTAACTCGTGATTGCGTTACTTTGTACATTTCAACTGCTTCTAATACAAAGTGGTAACATAAAATTCTAGTCCATCATATTCCCTCAGTCAGTAAGATTTGTTCCTTTTATTAGCACTTGTAGCAAAGATTCTGACTCCATTTAGATGTTCAACTGCTGACTGCTATTAAGCCACACTTCTTCTTTCCTTCTGCCCCACATCTGGCCAAACTGATAAGAAAGCCCCGTTCTCTCTCCTTTGGCATGAACGGCAAATTCAAGCCACACAAGCTCTGGCCTGGACGTGGGGGCCCTTACCTCTACACACACACCCAAATATCATAAACACCCCAAGCCAGACTTCTTTCCATACTCTCAAGCCAGTTTTGGACCAGCTCGGGCTTCCTGGCCTGCTCCCCAGAGAGCCGCATTACGCGAGCAATAAATAAACCTTTGTCTACCCGCTAGGGGCATATGCGGTATCCTCATTCTCAACATCTGAACCAAATTATGGGATGAGGTCCTTCCTCATCATGCAGAGTGACTACAATAACACTTCATTTTGGCATGCTGGAGGTTCCTTAACAATTATGTAGAGATACTACCTAAACGGTAGAGGAAAAGATCTCCACTGGTCTACATTATTTTACTGAAGAAACAAAACTTGGCATCATGTTAGATTGAAATTGGGTACAGCAACCCTTTCATTTTGTTGGCAATTATTCGTAAAGAAATAAAGCAGATCAGGTGATCTAAATTTCCTTTTTCCTGAATAGAAGGAAGGTTTAAGTAACTGACAGCAATAAGCATTACTAGGACAGTTGTTTAAAGCTTAAATAATTGAGGGGCACCTGGGTGGCTCAGTCGGTTGAGCGTCCGACTTTGGCTCAGGTCATGATGTCGGGGTCCATGAGCTCAAGCCCCACATCAGGCCCTGTGCTGACAGCCTGGAGCCTGCTTCAGATTCTGTGTTTCCCTCTCTCCCTGCCCCTCCCCTGCTCATATTCTCTCTCTCTCTCTCTCTCTCTCTCAAAAAAAAAAAAAAAAAAAAAAAAGAAAGAAAAGAAATAAGCATTAAAAACATTTTTTTAAAGCTTAAATAATTGAATTCTATTCTTTTTGTTTCATTTTATATTTGAGAGAGAGAGAGTGTGAGCAGGGGAGAGGCAGAGAGACAGAGACAGAATCTGAGGTAGGCTCCAGGCTCCCAGCTGTCAGCACAGAGCTTGACGTGGGGCTTGAACTCACGAGCTTTGAGATCATGACCTGAGCCGAAGTCAGATGCTCAACGAACTGAGCCACCCAGGTGCCCCATAAATAATTGAATTCTAAATTTTTTTCAAGTTTATTTATTTTGAGAGAGAGAGAGAACATGACAGAGAGTGAGGGAGGGGCAGAGAGAAAGGAGAGAGACAATCCCAACCAGGCTCTATGCCATCAGGACAGAGCCTTCACACAGGGCTTGATCCCGCAGACCCGTGAGATCGTGACTTGAGCCAAGATCATGACCTGAGCTGAAACCAAGAGTCAGACGTTCATCCAATTGAGCCACCCAGGTGCCCCTTAAATAATCAAATTCTAATAAACACACACAATCTGTAGAATAACAAATCGTGCTTATTTAATAAGGTTATATTTCTGGTAGGCTAAAATAACCTTTGTGTTTAATATTTAATAGAGGTGCTCAAGAAGAATGTTGTGGTGAGTAGCTTAGAGTGGAATATGACTATCTCAGCAGGCAATTTGTTTCTTCCAAGCAAATAAAACCAAGGACAGATCATTTTTCTCCACATGTTAAACTACTTGACATAATAGAAGCATTTTCTGCCAAGATTTTGTAAGATACTTTCAACCTACAATTTGTACACTAAAATAATATACCTAAAATTATATAATTTGATTATTTATTTGCTGATTTATTTTTTTTAATTCCCATGTCAGAACTGAGTTGGCAGTTATTATTATTATTATTATTATTATTATTATTATTATTATTTTGGCCATAGTTCTCAGGCATAGCACACAGCCATTGTTTGTTGGTATAAGACCTTTCTTTCTTATTTTCTTTTTTTTCATGCTTTTATTTATTTTTGAGAGAGAGAGGGAGAGAGAGCAGGAGAGGGGCAGAGAGAGAGGGAGGCAGAGGATCGGAAGCAGGATCTGTGTTGACCACAGAGAGCCTGATGCAGGGCTCGAACTCATGAACCAGGAGATCATGACCTGAGCTGAAGTCAGATGGAGCCGAAGTCAGACACTTAACCGACTGAGCCACCCAGGCGCCCCCTTTCTTATTTTCTTACTATGTTACTGTTTCTCTCCATGTTAGGGCTGCCAGATAAAATGCAGGATGCCCACTTACATTCAAATTTAAGATAAGTAACAATTGTTTTCAAGATACACATTTAGTCTAAGTATGCCCCATGCAATATCTAATATGTATCTTTCCTATGTATGTATATATTTTAAAAAGTATCCATAACATATGCAAGTTCTTGCTTGAATTTTCAGCAAATATTATCAGGCTTTCAATCACATTCTCCTCTCCCTTTAAGTATCGTTACTTTATTGCTTTTCCCATGTGGATATAGCTCATTTCATCTGGCCAATACATAGTATGCTACCAAGCCAGGGACTACAATACATGCACATTTTCCTCTAAGGATAATACCTAGGTCATCTCAGCTCTTTGCAAACAGCAATGCTTAAATTATATCCTTGTGCATGTGCCCTTCTGTTCCTATGTTATACCTTCTCCAAGGTGCATATATGTTTAGGAGTGAGATCCTGCAGGGGGCACATAGTTGTTCCTCGTTTTAATATGAACTTCTATTGTCAGATGGTTCTCCTAACAGCCACTTCAGTTTATACTCTTAAGAGTGTGAGTAAATTCATTTTTTTTTTATTTTTTAGACTCCACGTATAAGTGAAGTCCTACAGTATTTGTCTTCCTTTGTCTGACTTACTTCACTTAGGATAATATTTTCCGGGTCCATCCATGTTGTCTCAAATGGCAGAATGTCGTCCTTTCTGTGGCCGAGTGATATTTCATTGTTTATACAACACATCTTCTTTATCCACGCACTTCATATACACTCTTAGGTTGTTTATGCATCTTAGCTGTTATAAATAATGTAAATAATGCTGCAGTAAACACAGCGGGTACATGTATCTTTTCAAGTTAGGGTTCCCATCATCTTTGGGTAAATACCCAGTAGTAGGATTATTGGATAATATGGTATTTCCATTTTTAATTTTTTGAGGAACCTCTGTACTGTTTTCCCCAGTGACTGCACCAGTTTACATTTCCAGCGCTCCAAGAGGGTTCCTTTTTCTCCACATCCTGGCTGACACTTGCTATTTCTTGCCTTTTTAACTCTAGCCATTCAAACAAAAAGCAGAATTATAGCTATAAATACAGGGTAATAACTGATGTTTGCCAGCGGGGAGGGAGGTGAGGGATGGGTTAAATGGGGAAACTATTAGAAACTGACAATGCAAAGATGCCCAATCTCATTAGTAACCAGAGATGTGTAAGTTAAGAGAATACTTAAATCTTTTATATTCACTATACTGACAAAAAACTAAAGTTTATTAATATCAAGTGCTGGAGAAGACAAAGAGAAAGGAAATGTCATTTTATTTTATTTCATTTTCTTTTTCTTTGAGTAGGGCTGACAATGTCACATTAGTTTCAGGTGTACAACATAGTGATTCAGCAACTCTATATTGTTATTTTGTATTATTTTATTTTAGTTCCAATATCATTAACATACGGTGTTATGTTAGCTTCAGGCGTTCAATATAGTGATTCAACTGTTGCATGCATACCTCACCCGGTGCTCATCGCAAGTGCACTCCTGAATCCCCATCACCTGTTTCTGCCATCTTCCCAACCATCGGCCCTCTGGTAACCATCAGTTGGTTCTCTGTAGTTAAGGGTCTCTTTCTTGGTTTGACAACTCTATGTGTTACGCTGTACTCACAAGTATAGCTACCATCTGTCACCATACAACACTATTACACTGCCGTTAACTATATTCCCTGGTCTATACAGTTCATCCCCATGACTCACTCATTCCATAACGGGAAGCCTGTACCTCCCTCTCCCCCTCACCCATTTTATCCATCCCCCTAAGTCCCTCCTTCTGTCAGTTATCATCAGTACAATTCTTAATTTTTACGCAAAGAATCTCACATTTTCATTTTGCGCAGGGCCCCACCACAGCTGCCCCTGGGGAGAGCACACGTGAGTTACATGTGAGGACATGCCTAGAGCCACAAGTTGTAAAAAATACTACTGGAAAAATACTACTGGTTTTTGTTGAAAGTACCTACATGGTGCAGGGGCAGAAACAAATAGACTCTCTCATTGCTTGCATTTTTAGGGAGATAGATTCCCCCCATCCCTGTCCACATACTCTTAATTACAGAGAACATACTGATGTTTACCAGAGGGGAGGTGGGTAGGGAGGTGGGTGAAATAGGTGATGGGGATTAAGGGGGGCACTTGTGATGAGCATCAGGTGTTACATGTACACCTGAAAATGATACTACATTGCATGTTAACCAACTGGAATTTAAATAAATTTCAAAAAAGAAAATACACTATGCATAAAAACAATAAAGATATATTCGTGGTCTGGTATGATAGATTTTTGTGACTGTTCCAATTGTTGCAGAAAGTTCTCTGTGTATCTCTGAATTATTCTCATTAATCGACTCACACAAATCTACGATCCTGCTTGTTTTTGTCTGTTCTGTCAATTTCTGAGAGTGATCTGTTAAAATCTCCAGTACAAGATTAATCACTGCGTTAATCTCTCACTTGTCGCTCTAATGTATTTTGGGTTTATATATGTAGCTGCATGCATATATTTGCTGATCTGTCTTCTGGATCTATTACTGTCTTTCCTAGTAAGCAGTGTTGCTCTTGGTCACTGATTATACCCTGCCATTAAAGTCTGTCCTGTGCTCTACTAAAATTGCTACCCTAGATTTCTCTTGATCTACATTCCCACCACATTTTTAACTTTGCTAAAATCAACTCTGTCTTTCACTCTTGTACATCCATTAAGAATGTCTCTTACAGAAATCAATGCTGAAATAGAAGTTTGCTACATACTTGTCATTGTTGTTGTTATGAACACAATCTGAGTGCAGACAGTCCCCAACTCGATGTCAGTTCGACTTATGATTTTTCCACGTTATGGTGGTGTGAAAGCGAAACACATTCAGTAGAAACCATACTTCAGATTGTGTGTTTTGATCTCGACCTGGGCTGGGGACGGGTAGTACTATCCTCTTCCGTGATGCTGGGCGTAGGCAGCGACCACAGCTCCCAGTCAGCCAGCTGACCCTGTCTACGAGGGTAAACAACTGATACGCTGACAACCATTCTGTTTGTCATATGATATTGAAAATATCCTAAGTTTCACAAAATAAATATCATGTGTCACTGGACTACAGATACTCAGGCAGTACACCCTGGAAGAGAAATTTGATCAACAAAGTTACAGCTAGGGCAAGGATTTCACACTAAGCGGGATTTTTTTTTTCTATTAAGAATTTGTTGCAGCCTCGTGGAACTTCTAAAAATGTTAAAATAAATTTAGCTAATAACAGCATTAATTGAGTGGTCGTTCTGGGTGAGGTACTGTTCTAAGAGCTTTACCTGAACTAACCTGTGTAATCCTCACAAAGATCCACTAAGGTCCTAGAAGCTTCAATACTGTCACAAGATGCTGCCATAAGGGTCAGAGAAACATTGCAATCTACTCATATTGAGTGGTAAAGAGCAGCTCTTTAATTATTGAGACCACAGGTCACCAAATGATGTCCCTCAGCAGTAGGGGGAGAGATGGGTAATGGGACCTGGAAGTGACGCTGGGAGGCAGGAGACAAGATGGCTGTTGAGCCCAACTAGGGCTACAGGGATGGGTGTGATGGCAGGGGTATCTTCAGGACCTGCTTGCTGCCCCTGGGAAGCACACCACTGGCAGGGACATCTGACCAGGTGGAAAAACCAGCTGTCATTGTCAGCATGGACCAAGGTTCAAGCAATATAGGATGCATCAACATCTAAGTGAATACCTGGTTATGCCTTACAGGCGCTGCGTCCGGCCACCTTCTGGCTGCAGCAAAGCGCTAGGTTCCAAGGACCTAATGACAATGTAATCGATCGGGCTGTTGGGAAATTTTGATTCAGTTCCTATGTCAAATTATGGCTCGACAGGAGTTTCCCTTAAATAGTGACAGCTCAGTTAAACAAAAGGTCGCAATAATAATGTTTAAACATTAACAACTGTTTTGGGAATTAATACAATGATCTGATAAAGAATTTACTCTGTAACGTTTTACTTAGTAACACTTTATACTCTATGTGCATATTTAGAAAATAGAAGAGAATATATTTGAATCTCTGTACTTCTTTAAATAGCAATTTCAGTTACCTTACTAGCAAGTGAGTATTTTGAATACTGCATCTGGCCTCTTATTTTACAGATGAGCAACCTAGGCACAGAATAGTTATTGAGTAGTTTGCCGAGGTTATAAACTGGCCAGTAACAGAGCTGAGATTCAAACACAGACAGACCAGCTTTGGTATTTCCGATCTTAACCACTAGGTTTTACTGCCTGTCAAGCTGTCATTCTGCTAAGTTATTTTTCCACTGCTTCTTATTTAATGTGTCATTTTAATATTATTGCATGATACTAAGTTTCCTTTTTAGGAGAATTAGTGCACATTTGAGGTTCTATTCTTTTATCGCAAATATTGATAAGAGACTGCATTTATGTTCTTTTTTTTTTTCTTCAAAAAAGTTTCACATACATGTAGATCAACCCAGAAGCAAAGCTGTAACAGATATTTTCATTCTTTAATGGATGGGCAAGACATATTTAGGTAAAATACAAGTTTTTCTACGCCAAATATCCTTCTTAAATCTATTTTCATTTTTAAATCCTAAATGTATACTAAGGCAGAATCACTGAAACACATAATACATGTTTTGAGGTTCAGATTTCTAAACCCCAGAAAAAATTCTTAATCCAAACAGGGTAAGTATTGGATGTCCCAGTTGAACGATTTTCTGTTCAGTTGCTGTGGTTGATGTTTTTTCTATTATTCTCTTTTGTGCTTCTTTTTGCTCTTCTATGTGTGTTTTTCTAGAACAAAATTTCGTTTGCTTTTATTTTCCCAGTGTCTGGAGCATTGATATGTCTTCTTTTTGTAATTCTACACATACAAATTGCCAAATTTTTTTAAAAAATGCCTCTTAAGCTCTATTTCTCTATTAGTGCTATACTTTATTTCTAAAATATAAGATATATTGGGGCGCCTGGGTGGCTCAGCCGGTTGAGCATCCAACTTCAGCTCAGGTCATGATCTCGCACTTTGTGGGTTCGAGCCCCGCATCGGGCTCTGTGCTGACAGCTCAGAGCCTGGAGCCTGCTTCAGATTCTGTGTCTCCCTCTCTCTCTGCTCCTCCCCTGCTCACAGTCTGTCTCTCTCTCAAAAATAAATAAAGATTTTAAAAAATTAAAAAAAAATAAAAATAAGATATAGAAAGTCAGTACATTTTATTCACTTCCACCTTTATCCCACCCCTACAGTATATACTTCACAATGTTTGCAAAAGTAATCTGGAAATGTAAATTGGTATTATTGTTGTAGTCATATATTATTATTTTAAATATCTCATGCTTGCAAATGGTATGAACAACCATAAAGACACCAATGTGCCTCCCCTTGTTTATGAAATAAAAGTTTATGAAGACAAATGAAGGTTTCTCTATAACCACCAGAGTAAATTACCATCTGCAATTGAGCATTTATCTTTCCCCACATTTAAAACTTACTACACATACACTTTACTATACATATATCTGTGTGTATGTACGTATGTGTATATCTATACATATATACACGCAATACATATCCATAAACTATGTATTTGTGCTTTGCATGTTTTTAAGCCTTATGAAAATGATATACTCTACAGGCCACTTGCTTGTTTCGCTCAACATTATGCTTTTTGAGATTATTTATACTCATATATGTATCTTTATTTGAATAACTTAAAAGTAGTATTGAATAGAACACAACTAATATAATCATTCTCCTGTAAATGGTCATTCAGTTCCCTTCTTACCATTGCAGACAATGTGGCTGTAAAGATTCTTGTACGTGTTTACTTGTCTAAGGGCATCCAGAGTCCAAAACTCAGAATGGAATTATTGAGCCATAGGTTTGACTTTACGTAGACTTTGATTTTTTTTTTTTTTTTTTTTTTTGTAGAAGGTACTGACTTCTTCCCAAAAATAACAGCCGCAATTTACATCCCCAGAGCAGGTGTATTTTCCAACTTCATTTATGTCCCTGTGAACGCTTGGTTTTGTCAGAATGTTTCATTTTTGCTTGTCTGCTGCATGTAAAATGTATCTCATGATGGGTTTTAAGGTTTTAGTTTTACTTCCCTTGTTATTAGCAAGTGGGGCATCTTTTCCAATTAGTTTCTCGTCCATTAAGGTTTTGTTTTACTTGTGCATTACCTATTCATTTTTTTTTTCTTTTTGGTTGCTTTTTTCTTATGAATTTTTATGGCTTTTTATTCAGGATACAAAATACTTGTCAGTTATGTGTTACTGACACCTCCAAGTCTCTTGCTTGTCATTTTTATAATGTTTTCTGGAAAAAAAGGTATAAAATTTGAAAATAGTCACTGTTTCCTTTTTTATTTAGTGACTTGGGTATTGTGGTGTCTTCTTCCCTTCCTCCTTAAGGTCACAATACTGTCTTCAAACATTTTTAAAATTTACTTTACACATCAAGTCATTAATTCACCTAGAATATATTTTTGGGTATCGTGTAAAGTAGAATTATAGCATTTCTATATGTTCCTAACAAATTATTAAAACAACATTATTGAATTAGTCTATTCTTTCCTCATTGGTTTTAATGTCCCCTCCGTCATATACCATATTTTTGCATATTTGTGGGTCTTTCCCTGAGTTCTTTATCCTATTCTTTTTTTTAAATGTTTATTTACTTTTGAGAGTGAGAGAGAGAGAGAGAGAGAACACAGGCAGAGGAAGGGCAGAGAGTGAGGGGGAGACACAGGATCCGAAGCAGGCTCCAGGCTCCGAGCTGTCAGCACAGAGCCTGACACGGGGCTTGAACTCAGGAACCATGAGACCATGACGTGAGCCAAAGTCAGACACTTAACCGACTGAGCCACCCAGGCGCCCCTCTTTATCCTATTCTATTGATCTAGATCTATGTATCCATTTCTGGGACAGTTTTAGACTTGCTTCATTATTATGTATTATAATACACTTTGATATCTGATAATAAAGCTTATATCTAACATGACAATTCAAAAATTTAGAAGCATCCCCTCACATCAATTTTGATCAGACTCTTTTCAGTCTGAATACAGGGGTCGGCGGGGGGTGGGTGCGGGGAGGAATTCAGTTCAGGATGCTTAAGTCTTTGATGATCAATGTTTCAGAACATTTGCCAAGCTACATTTCCAATCTTGTCCTCAATGTCGACAGCCTTTGTTTTCCATCCGTTTGTCCTTTTCTTCAATATTTCTGGGAAGCTTGTCATTGTTTTTGGAAAGCTTATTTCCACATATCCGAGCTCACATTTTATACTTTCAGCTTGGCTTTCACTTTCTCCATGATAGCGTTTGACCTCATATCATTTGCATTTCCTGTGGTCCTTCTTTATATCCTCTGCCTCCCCTTGGCGATTTATTTTCTTAGAGTTCCCAGTCAGCTTATTCTATCCTAATGGCATTCTGTGCCTGCCTCCTAGAGCCTTCTCTCTGCATTCTAGGATTCCAAACAGAGTCCACACATTTCATTCCAAGTCCAGCAGTAGATAATTCTCAGATCTATCTTTCTCATAGTCTCCAGGATTTTCTCCTCATTTTTATGCTTTATTATTTTGTCATGTACATCGGCTGTCCTCTGTACTCAAATGAGATAGGGTTTTGAGAGCCGTCAAGTGTCGCTGTTTGCCAACAGGCAGGGTAGATGAATTTTTGGAGCTCTGGCCGTTCACTCTTCTCACATCCATACCAACTGGACAGGTTAGTGTTTTTAGCTTCCAGTGTTTCCCAGGTAGAGCAGCCATTCATTCAGTGGAATCCGTCTACATTTAGACAGGAAGAGGACATAGTGGTGTCCTCTCCGTTCTATTACGTGTTTCTTCTTTTGTTTTTTACTTTAAATGAATGGAATTTATGAACATCTGTCATCCCCGGCGTGTCCTGTCTCACTAGGCCTTTAATCTCAGAATGGCTATGCACCCCGTCCAATGGACTTTGACCCCTCTATGTCATACCGCAACAGAGTAGTCTCTACTCTTTGTCTTTAATCTCCCGTTCCATGCCATTTATCCACTCCCTTCAGACTGCATCCCAACACTGCACTAAACCATTCATGATAACGTACCAGTGACCTTCCTCCACCATGGCAAATCCAGAGATCAACCGTTAGTCCTCATTTTACGGGACATCTGTAGAATTTGACACAGTTGATAAGGTCTCCCTGTTGAAAGGCTTCTTTAATTGCCTTCTAGAGAGCTCTTGCCTTCTACTTCTCTTCTCAGGTTGGTGTCCCTCACTGTCCCTTTGCATTGGTCCTTAGTGTTGAAGTGATGCAGTGCTCAGTGCACAGAATTTTTCTCTTCTCTGTAGACATTCACACCCTGGTATCACTAGTCTCATGAATTTAAATACAATTTATACACATATAAGTTTTTATATCTACCCTGAGTCCTCCCCTGACTGGCAGAGTCATTTATCCAACTGCCTGTACAGTATCTTTACTTTAATAGTCAATATCAAACCATATACATCTCAACTATTTTCTCCCTCATATCTGACCCAAAAAATACCCTTCTACTTCTTGGTTAATGACTAAATTCATCTGCTCAGGTTACCGTACAGAATATCATAGACTAGGTACCTTAAATGACAGAAATTTATCTCTCACAGTTCCAGAGGCTGGGAAGTCCAAGATCAAAGTGTCAACTGATTTGATTTCTGGTGAGGGCCTTCTTTCTGGCTTATAGATGGCTGCATTCTCACTGTGTCCACACATGGCAGAAACAAAGCCTTTTCCTCTTTTCAAAGGACACCAGCCCTTTGGGATGAAGACTCCACTCTTATGACCTCATTAGCTAGCCTTAATCATCTTCTTTAAGGCCCTGATTCCAATACAGCCACACAGTGAGGGTTAGGTTAGGGCTTCAACATATGACTTTTGGGAGGACACAATTCAGTTCATAACAGTGACATTTTCATTCATCTAAGTGCTCGATCAAAATACCTTAGAATACCCTTGACTTCTTTTTCGTTTGTTTCTTTTATATTCTACATGCAATTTGTCAGCGAGTTCTTCTGGCTTAACCCTTAAAGATGTTTCTAAAGTCTGCAGCCCTCTCACTACCATGCCTGCTATGCCAGCTGCCATAATTCTCCGTGTAGGAAGAGCCTCTTTGCTTCTGTTCTTGCCCATCTCTCTGCTGTTCCTTCATCACACAGCAGCTGGGGTCACCACTGGAAGAGGTAAGCAGGATGATAGCATTCTTCTCAACACTCTCCAGTGGCTTCCGATCTCACTTAAAGTAAAAGTCAAGCCCTTACAATGAACTCTCACTCTCTACAATCCAGCTGTCTGTGCCTCGATGATCTCAATCCTACCAACCTTGCCTTTTCTTTATTGCTATTTCCTGAGCATCTGAACCAAGCCCCCACATTAAGGATCTATGGTTTGCTGCACCATCCATCAGAAACATCCCCATACTCACACCCTCAGAAATCCCCTGATAGCCTTAAATAAAAAGACTAACTCTCAACATTTCCTTTCCCCCTTATCATGTTTATTTTTCCCCACATCACTGACACTTATTTGTTATTTGTTGTGTTATCCCATAATTAGAATGTAACCACCATGAAGGCATAATTTATTTCTTTTGTCTTGCTACCTGCTTTATCCGCACCACCTAGATTACATGGCACACGGTTGATGCTTCATAAATAACAAGGAATTAATAAATGTATTATAGGAGTAGCTATTCACAATCCTGCTTGGTATGTATGGTGGAATGAGTTGACCCCTACATTTTTAAGCATGCGCTCCTTTGTAAGAGGAGATCAGCAGAAGGTCCACGAGACAGAGTGAACTATGATGGTTAATGTTCATCCATCTAGCTCACCTAATATTGGTTTTCTCACCTTTTTCTTCTTCTTTTTTTTTTTTTTTTTAATTTTTTTTTTCAACGTTTATTTATCTCTGGGACAGAGAGAGACAGAGCATGAACGGGGGAGGGGCAGAGAGAGAGGGAGACACAGAATCGGAAACAGGCTCCAGGCTCTGAGCCATCAGCCCAGAGCCCGACGCGGGGCTCGAACTCACGGACCGCGAGATCGTGACCCGGCTGAAGTCGGACGCCTAACCGACTGCGCCACCCAGGCGCCCCTCATCTTTTTCTTCTTATTTCTTGATTCTTTTTAATGGAAACTTGGGACCTGCTTCATGAGGGGCTGCTAGCTATTTGCAATTTTAAAATAGAAATGGAAAAAGAGAAAACTTGTCTGAAAGGATATATTGCTCATGCCGGGTCTAAGCTATGAGAGGGACAGTAAAGCTGGGGAGGAGTCAAGGTCATACTTTGAGTCAATTCTGCTGACGAAAGAGTCAGAAAGGCAGTGACAGCCAATAACAAGGCAAAATAACTCCCAAAAGTGACTGGCCAGATGTCAGTATGTAAAAGCCACTGCTCCACTGTCCAAGAAAGGCAGGCTTCTCTGAATCCAACACAGAAAATAGATTATTTTGGTGCTATCCTGAAAAATGGGAGAGAAATGACTCACTCGTCTTTTGGAATGGTGTTAAATGAATGTAGAGATTTGCACCACCTGTTTAGAAAGGGAAAACAATGAATACTGCCAACTGACCAGGAAGACCATTAGTGTTGTCTTCCTTTAACATAGAGAGCACCTAGTTGCTGCAGACCAGTGCCAGTAGGTCACAAATTACTGTAGGTAGATGTCTGTGAATCTTCCCTCGATGCTGGATTTGTGGAAACACGTTCCATAGATTTAGAAGATGGATTACAATTCTCTCCATCTTCCCTTGAGAAATGTATACAGCTAAGGAGTAAGGCAGTCAAAGCAAGTGTCTACCACAGCTCCAGAACAGACATTGGAGGACATGAAGAAGACAAGTCTAATATGTAACTGACATGTCTTGGTGAACAAACATACCCTTTCTTATCTTTAAATGCATGTGGGGGCGCCTGGGTGGCGCAGTCGGTTAAGCGTCCGACTTCAGCCAGGTCACGATCTCGCGGTCCGTGAGTTCGAGCCCCGCGTCGGGCTCTGGGCTGATGGCTCGGAGCCTGGAGCCTGTTTCCGATTCTGTGTCTCCCTCTCTCTCTGCCCCTCCCCCGTTCATGCTCTGTCTCTCTCTGTCCCCCAAAAAAATAAATAAAAGTTGAAAAAAAATTAAAAAAAAAAATAAATGCATGTGACTTCTGGATCAGTTAATCTCCCCTCTGGCTATCCTGGACATATCTCCAAGCAGAGTGACAAGAGGTAGTGAATTTTGACAGTCCAAGAATATTCCTGCATGGAAAGGTGGTGTGCATCTTTCTCCTATTGGTTTTTGAAACGTATCCTGGATTGTTGTTCCTTCAAATAGGTCCTTCCACACCATCCAGGGAGCCCTTGAAGGCAGACATTTTATCTTATTCCTGTTTGCAAATTACATCCCTGGCACAGACTAAGTATTCCAGGGTACTCACAATGTCTGTTGAATATAGATTTAATGAATGTGGATGTCCAAAAACTGTGGATCTCCAAACATTTATTGAATAAAGGCAAAAATGAGTTTAGCATTTATTGCACATAAAGTATTTGCATCCCTACTCTTCCCCACCTGCAAGCCATGATTCGCCTCCATGTCCAGAATCAATCACCATGTGACATACACTTTACTTGTTTATTTGTCTTCTAGCACACTCCTAAATGACAAACTCCATTAGAAATTGATGAATGCAGTCTATCATATTAATAGAACTATGTAGAAAAATTTTGCAACATCCCCCTTGATGAGAAATATATTTGACAAAATTCAACACCCATTCATGTTAAAACATCAAATAAAATATAAATTGGTAGATACACCTTTAACATAATAATAAGTACCTTGCCCCCCAAACTGACATCGTATTTAATGGGAAACACTATAGGCTCTATCATCTTGTCCACTAAAGTTAGGAGAAATACACGGTTACCTACTATCACCCCTATTATTTAGCAGAACATTTAAGGCATTATTAGCCAATACAATGAGATAAAAGGAAACAATTAGTGGCATTTGGTTTGGAAAATAAGATGTAAGTCAATCATTATTTACTAACGATACGGTGAAAAATCAGGGAAGTTCTCCTTTTCTCTTTTGTACCCTCTGCTGTCAGCACACCCACACGAGGCCTGGATCTTTAGAGCAAACCACTCCTCTTTGGCTTGCCAGTGACAGTGGAAAAGGGCCAGGATGCCACTTTGCTTTGAAGCCCTAACTGCCTGACCAAAGTTAATTTGCTTCCCCTAAATTGAAGGCTATCACACATCCTCCTGATTGCACAATTTGCCAATTAGCCCTCGTGAGGGCAGATCTGCCAGTCAGTGTAAGGAAATGAATGGGGAAAGCTAAGATTCCCGGATGCTCAGCCAGAAAACTTCATATCAGCTGCATAACAAGTGGCTCTCAAAGGGCTCTAAGTTTCTACTGTAACAAATTACTACAAACTTAATAGCTTAAAACAACACACATGTATTATCTTATAGTTCTGGAGGGCAGAAGCATGAAAGGAGAAGGCAGGGCTAAGATCAGGTGTCCACAGGGCTGCATTCCCTCTGGGAGCTCTAGGGGAGAATCCCTGTCCTTGCATTTTCCAGCTACTGCAAAAGCTACACGGGTCCTGACTAGTGGCCCTTTCCTCCAACTTTGAAGCCAGCAAGGTCCTTCTCACACTGACTTTTCTCCGGTTCTCTATCTTCTGCTTCCTTCCTCCACATATAAGGGCTCTTACGATGACATTGGGCCCACCCCAATAATCCAGGCTACTCCCCTCGTCTCGAGGTTTGCTGATTAGCAACCTTAATTTCACCTGCAACCTTAATTCCCCTTTCCACGGAGCCTAACATATGCAGATGCTAGAAATTAGGACACAGACGTCTTTGGAGGACCATTATTCAGCTTACCACAGGCTCTTAGATGAGAGGCCCCTAATTTTATAAATCAGGAATCTGAGATAAATAAAAATGAGCTGATCTGCCTCAAATCACATAGCTAACTCTAATCTTGGCTGGGTATGGATGAGAATTTAAAACGCCCATCTCTCAGACCGGATCAGTCTTCACAGAGCAGACACACACACATCATATACTTTAGTCCTCCCTCCATTAAAAAGAATAATTTAGGGGCCTCTGCGTGGGTCAGCCGGTTAAGCGTCCTACTCTTGGTTTCGGTTCAGGTCGTGATCTCACAGTCCGTGAGTTTGAGGCCCACATCAGGCTCTGTGCTGGCAGAGATTCTCTCTCTCTCTCTCTCTCTCTCTCTCTCTCTCTCTCTCCCCCTCCTGTGTACTCTTTCTCTCTCTCTCTCAAAATAAATAAACTTTAAAAATTTTAAAAATAAAAAGAATCCCTTACTCCATTTGTAGTGTATAGACCATTTTCAAAGTGCAATACACCATATGGAAATGCTGCACGCTTTTTTATTTCTAAATTCAAAACACAACGCCTAATAATATTTTTAGTATACCAGGTGGCAGTGAAGATGACAGCAAGCACAAATTATGGAATTGAAATCTTCATGACTATTACTGCCAGTGTAACAAATCTGAGCCCTGAGACCAGAAGGAAGTTGTTCTTCTATGAAACACACGTTGAACCTGCACATGTCTGAGGGAACTCCTGTCACAGCCTTGAAACTGGGTGTTTGATCTCCAGGTTCAAATTTGAGCTGACACTGCAGTTACTCTCTCTCTCTCTCTCTCTTTTTAATTAATAACTGTCTGGGCTTCTTTTTCTTGAAAAGGTCAGCATTCAGTAATATCATTAAGAGACATCTCTTTTTCGGTGAGGCAGCGGGGAATGTTCGCTCTCGGAGCCATAGAAATTAGGGAACTGAAGAGGTCAACGTATTTGCCAATGTCACACTCAGGACTGCCTTACATGGAAGCTCTTTCGTGATTTGTTCTGTTCTATTTTGACTCCAGAAGAAAAGACGCTGTCAACCCCATATAGAAGGCGATTCCACTTTTCTAGTTACACGGTGCTCTTTTCATCTAATTTCTTCTCATTTTATTATAACCCAGTGCTCTTGGTTATTATCTTTCACTTCCATTCATACATTGCCCCGTGAACTTATCCAGATAATTTGATCTGCTGAAAGAACCAATTAGCTTCTGTATTCTCTAAAGAGGTCTCCCGCCTCTTTGGAGAAAGAGGAGGCAGGAGGAGGAGGGAATTAGAAGACTGATTCCATGGTGGAGTTTAGAGCCTGAGGTTAGAAGAAACAGGATTGTTCTCTCAAGAATAATCTGCTCAGGGGTGCCTAAGTGGCTCAGTTGGTTAGGCATCTGACTTCAGCTTGGGTCATGATCTCGTGGTTCATGAGTTCAATCCCTGCATCAAACTTTGTGCTGAGAGCTCAGAGTCTGGAGCCAGCTTCAGATTCTGTATCTCCCTCTCTGTCTGCCCCTTCCCCCTCATTCTCTCTCTCTCTCTCTCTCTCTCTCTCTCTCTCAAAAATAAACATTGGGGCGCCTAGGTGGCTCAGTAAGTTAAACACCCGACTTCGGCTCAGGTCATGATCTCCAGGTTCATGAGTTCGAGCCCCACATCGGGTTCTGTGCTGACATCTCAGAGCCTGGAGTCTGCTTTAGATTCTGTGTCTCCCTCTCTCTCTGCCCCTCCCCAGATCGTGCTTTGTGTGTGTGTGTGTGTGTGTGTGTCTCAAAATAAATAAAAACATTAAAAATTTTTTAACTAAATAAACATTAAAAAAAAGAATAATCTGTTCATTCCTGCCCCAGTGCTGACTGGGATTCCATACCTATGACTCCTTGAAAATCTCAGGCTCTCAGACAAGGAGGATTGAAAGGATGCTACTGGGCTACTGGAGAAAAGTCAATCAACATAATTCTGCTGCAAATCCTGAGGTCCTTTTCTATGCACCAAAGATTTTATGATAATAATATATAAAGTACACAAAAAAATTGTAACCATGTGTGTTGATGGATGGGAACCATCCATCCAAGATGTGGATCATCTTGCAATATACACATATATTGAATCATTGTGTTGTGCACCTGAAACTAAAATAACGTTATATGTCAATTATGTAACAGTTAGAGATATATTTTATATACAATATATAATACTAAAATATAAAAATAAATTTGTATACATACAAAATATTAGAAACAAAGGAAAATAGACATCAATTCCAACATCAGCAAGGGGAAGGAAGGGATAAGGAACAGAGACAGCTTTATTGGAAAAAAAAAAAAAAAAGCCCTTTGAAGGTCATGATTGGTTTTTCATTGTCATCCCAGTACTGCATAGTGTGGGGAGCCTTGAGTGTAATACTAAGAAGTGTGACTTTTTTTTTTTTTCTATCTGGAAAGGAGGTATGACTTAACAGATGGAAAAGAGACTTTGTAATATAAACTTTGGTTTGAAAATCACGGTAATACTCGGTAGCTGGGGGAGGTTTCAAAATGTATTTAACTATTGTTAGCCTCAATTCCCTCACTAGGAAGGATAGTGGGTAACAGTGTCCAGATTATAGACTTGTTTTGTCAGTAAGATAAGAAACTATCCAGATACTTGGAAACACCCAGCATGAATCATGCAAATCTCCAAACACTTAGCTCCCAATTCCACATGATCATATCAAATCTTATGAAAACATTTGTCAGATCGAAATAAGGGCTCTTCAGTGTGGGATTCAAACCATCCACAGCCTGGTGTCTATCTACTGCTCCAATTCAGAGACGTAAAACTATTTACTCATTCATTCAACAAATAGTGACAGAACATCTAGCATGAGTAAGGTACTACATCAAATGTTAGGTGAGTAAACTTTATTCTGATGGGAAAAGATGGTGGAGATGGAATTTTATAGATTTAGATTTTCATTATTCCAGTTTATTTTCCAAAATAAATATGTATTAGTTTATAATTATTTTTCAAAACCATACCAGGCCCATATTATCCCTCTTTTATTGATGAAGACAGAAAGGCTCAGGGAATTAAGTAAATTTCTGAAAATAGAACAGGATAAGGAAAATGCAAGCAGAATTTGAATTACAAAATTTTAAAGTGTGTAATTTTTGTTTTGGTTTCTCCAATGTTTTTTTATCTGTGTCTTCTCTAATTCTGATAAAGAAATTTGTGTTTTCAAAAATATTTTTATTAAGGTGACATTTAACCAAACATTGAGGAACACTTGTTTTTTTTCTCCTCTGTGCCCCCATAAAGGAATTTCCTGCCTTAGCCAGAAAACATTGAATGATACAGTTGAGCAATGTAGTTCCTGAATCTTTGTAATTATTTTCTGGCCTGGAGTTTTTCTCCTTGGGAGGTTCAGAAGCATTATTTATACATGACATTTTGAGGTTGGTAACCCTCTTCACAAATTTTCTTTCCTTCCAATGTCAAGGAAAAGAAAATCTCTTTGCATACTTTTTTTCCCCTTAATCTCAAGAACTCTTCAGACATGTAATCAATTTTGATCCATTTGGAGAGCACTACATCCATTGAGAAAACATGGTTTCTCTGACCTCTATAACAATTGCCCCAATTTTCCCACCAGAACCAAGGAAGATCTTAATGACATCAAACTCTTATCAAAATGTTCTCACTCATTATGTTAGCCAGGCTGAGCAGTGGCCTAATTGTTCTGGAGTTTGTTTTGTTTTGTTTTGTCGTCTTTTCTCCTTGGGCTCTAGTGTAGACTGAGATAGTCTTGCTTCTGAGAACCAAGGGCATGAATGACAAACCAAAGGATCGGAATATGCCCCACATTATTCTAAGGAGACTGTTTCTCCTCTAGGAGTCTCCTAGGTTGGAATCTTTTCTCCTAATTGTAGCTCTGAGGCAGCACATTTGACCAACACACAAAGCTGTTGGATCTCCTAAGCTCCGGCTCCTTCTCAGTTTTCCTCAAGTGTTATCTTTCCCCAGATGTTTAGGGATTCCAAGTTGTATGTTAATTTTTGTATGTGAAGTTTCCCATCAGACCGTCTGATGCATCTCTCTGCAGTGTCGGCTGGAGGTAACCACAGAATGTGGCTCTGAACACTACGTGTCCGAGAGTGACTGCCAACCATTCTTTCCTGGAGTGACCAGTCATCCAGGGTACTGTCTCTTATATGTGACACAAGCTCCCACACCCTTTGCTTGCACCTGCAGGCAAACATCCAGGTGAGGTTATATGGCTGTATGGTCAAGGGCCAAGCTATTCCTATGGGCCAAACGAGTGCATTACTTTGCTGGTTGCCACGGAGTTGGTTCTTACTCTGAGTCTAGGTCACTCCCAGGTGTGCAAACTTTTGCTGCCAACCTCAAACTTGTTATCAGACCTCCTTCGGTGTTTTTCGCTGTGGTTTCCATTTTCAAAAAAAATTTTTTTTTTCAATGTTTATTTATTTTTGGGACAGAGAGAGACAGAGCATGAACGGGGGAGGGGCAGAGAGAGAGGGAGACACAGAATCAGAAACAGGCTCCAGACTCTGAGCCATCAGCCCAGAGCCTGACGCGGGGCTCGAACTCCCGGACCGCGAGATCGTGACCTGGCTGAAGTCGGACGCTTAACCGACTGCGCCACCCAGGCGCCCCTGTGGTTTCCATTTTCAATTCTATGTTGTCTATTTCATGTCTTTCAGGGTTTTTTCATGGTTCCCAGTACCTGAATGACTCTTTTGCCAGCATGATTATGGATTTATTTATTTATGTGCCATTTTTGTCATTTTGCACTTGGAGCAAGAGAAGAAGCTATGATATATTTCAGGCTGCCATCTTAAACAAATGAATCGTATATGCCCTCTATATGCTCAAGAATCCACAAACATCACCAACAAACATTGACAATTATTCCACTATTTGCTTTTGCCCTCAGCAAATTGGGTAGTTGAGACCACGTCTGTCTTTAGGTCTATTCCAGGTTGATCTCCAATCTGTTATCAGAAGAAAAACAAAAATGAAACTGGCCATAGTCTCTCATTTTCATAAGAATTCCCCCTTAGAAATATTCAGTAAAAAAAAAAAAAAAAATTAAATGTAAAGGAGAGTTTAAATTGTAGGAAGCTGAGACAACCCAAAAGATCAAACTGCGTAATGAGACTCAAGAATCAGAGATTTCTATCTACTACCAGACCTTACTAATGTCTTCAAGAATATAAGTTGTCACAAAAACACAGGCAGAGCAGGGAAAGGCCCAGGCCTTCAGTGCTACTTCCCAGGCCCTTTCTGCCTACATCAGATGAGTTATGGCCCAGGTTGACTGATGTGGTTTCTAAGTAAAATGTCACTAACTCTCAAAGCTCTTTCACTTTATACTCAGACACTTACCTAGTTTATCCAACCTCTTCCAGGGAGGCACCTCTCATGAATCCATGCATCCCAGATTTGTTTGCTATAAACAAACCTAGACAACCAGGCACATTCTACCAAAAACATTCCTTAGATAAGTATTCTGCTAGCAGAAGCCATTGTTTGATTGACAGGAGGTCTAGTATTAGTAGGTTAAAAGGCAATTAGACTGGGGCACAAGGCTTCTTTCTCAGGAATGTCTCTTCCCAGTTGCCCCTCCACCACTCCCTCCATAAAAGGAGTAAATGGGTTGACTTGCTGCTCATCTCTTCCCTTCCCAGCAAACAGTCAACATGAAATCAGTTTTATCTCATGTGGGCCACTGTCGCATTCAATTCTAATTCAGCAGGTGTAGAAAGAACCTAAATTGTTGCTGGTTTTTTTTTTTTTAATTCTTTCCTCAAATCCCCTTGAAAATTCAAATAAAAAGTACAGAAATAGAGCAGTTGTGAGAATCATTCTTTATCTACATAGAACATACTTTCCTTTAGTTTATCTTTTTTAAAAATGTTTTGAAAAGCATCTCATTGGCTACTCCCTCCTAACATATTATGCCACTAAATGTGTGGAATCATAATTTTTAGAATTTCACCCTTAAAAATTACGGTTTTAATGTTTAGTAAGTAGCACACTTACATAGAGAAAAACTGGTAATTCTCACAGTAAGATGTAGAAAATAGTTTCCATGTTGTTTGCTAAGTCCTATCCTTTGCTAGTGCCTACCTGGAACATTGTATTGAGAAGGATTTGCAAGTTAGTTATAGATTTAACAACAACCAAAAAAACTCTATGGTTAATTGATAATTTGGGTCATGGGCATGGATCTTACCATTCATGATCTAAGCTATCATTAGACATAGTAACTTACAGTTAAGTTGCAGTGACAAATCTGGGAACAGTTTTGATAGATAAATGACATGACCCTGTTTGCCTGAGATAGTTCCGATCTTGACCTACTGTCCCCATGTAATTTTTCATAGTAATTTTTAGTATCATTCACTCTCAAAGGTATCCTATGAAGAGGTTATGTTGTATGGCTACCCTAGTAATAGAATGCAAGAAACTGAATGAGGAGGCATTAGATTGAGGCTCTTGTTAGGAATCTACATAAGAGGTTACAGAAAATAAGATTTAATAAGAGACCTTAGGGACAGTCAAATGTGGAGAGATGTGAGGATTATTGTGGTAAAGGATTGCCTGCATGAGTCTTTAGAGCCTCTCAAACTTGAGATCCCGGTTTAAATATCCTATTTCACTGGGGGATCTGGGTAGCTCCGTTGGTCAGCACAGAGCCTGGAGCCTGCTTCAGATTCTGTGAGTCCCTCTCTTCGCCCCTCCCCTGCTCACACTCTCTCTGTCTCTCAAAAATAAAATAAATGTAAAAAAATAAATAAGTAATAAATAAGTAAATAAGTAAATAAGCAAGTAAGTAAGTAAATAAATAAATAAATATCCTATTTCACTGACTCGGTAACCAAAACTCAGAGAATGAGAGTTTAATTTAATTATTCAGTTGCACAGCTTGTTTTTGGCACATCTACTGATTCCCAGATCAATGTCTCTTTCACATACAGCATGCTTATAACACCATTTTCTATCATTTGTCTTGAGAAGCTGTGGTGGGTTGATGAGTGTCCCCTAGAAATTTCTGCTCACCCAGAACCTCACAGTGTGACCTTATTTGAAATAGGGTCTTGGGGCGCCTGGGTGGCGCAGTCGGTTAAGCGTCCGACTTCAGCCAGGTCACGATCTCGCGGTTCGTGAGTTCGAGCCCCGCGTCGGGCTCTGGGCTGATGGCTCGGAGCCTGGAGCCTGTTTCCGATTCTGTGTCTCCCTCTCTCTCTGCCCCTCCCCCGTTCATGCTCTGTCTCTCTCTGTCCCAAAAATAAATTAAAAAAAAAAAAAAAAGTTGAAAAAAAAAGAAATAGGGTCTTTACATACAGATAGCTAACAGACATATGAAAAGATGCTCAATATCACTCATCATCAGGGAAATGCAAATCAAAACCACGATGAGATACGGCCTCATACCTGTCGGAATGGCTAAAATTAACAACATAGGAAACAACAGATGTTAATGAAGATGCAGAGAAAGGGGAATCCTCTTATACTGTTGATGGGAATACAAACTGGTGCAGCCTCTCTGGAAAACAGTATGGAAATTACTCAAAAACTTAAAAATAGAATTATCCTACAAATCCAGAAATTGCACTAGTAGGTATTTACCAAAAGGATACAAAAATACTGATTTGAAGAGACACATGCAGCCCAATGTTTATAGTAGCATTATGAACAATAACCAAACTATAGGAAGAGCTCAAATGATGTCCATCCACTGATGAATGGATAAAGGAGTTGGTATATATTCGTTACACACATACATACACACACAATGGCATATTACTCAGCCATAAAAAAAGAGAATGGAATCTTGCCATTTGCAATGATGTGAATGGAGCTAGAGTGGATCATGCCAAGCAAAATAAGTCAGGCAGAGAAAGACAAGTACCATATGATTTCACTCATTACGTGGAATTTAAGAAACAAAACAGATGAACGCGAAGGGGAAAGAAACAGGTAAACCATAAAACAGACTTTTAACTATGGAGAACAAACTGAGGGTTTATGGAGGGAAGGTGCAGGGTGGGGGTGGGGGGCTAGATGGGTGATGGGTACTAAGGAGGGTATTTGTTGTGACGAGCATTGGGTATTGTATGTAAGTGATGAATCACCAAATTCTATTCCTGAAACTAATATTACACTGCATGTTATTTGACAGGAATTTAAATAAAAACTTGAAACTAAAAAAGAAAAAGAAATAGGGTCTTTGCAGATGTAATTAATCTCAACATTAAATCATCCTGAGTTTGGAGTGGGTCCTCAATCTAATGACTGGTGTTCTTAGAGGGAGAGAGAACACAGAAAGACACACCACACAAGGGAGAATGCCATGTGACACCCACGTGAAGATCAGGATAGTGCATCTACAACCAAAGAATGCCAAGAATTGAAGACAGCCAGAAATTAGGAGACAGGTATGGGACAGATTCTCCCTCACCATCCCCTGAAGGAACCAACCCTTTTAACACCTTGGTTTTAGACTTCTGGCCTCCTATCCTGTGAGACAATACATTTCTGTTGTTTTAAGCTATCCAGGCCGTGGTCCTTATTACAGCAGCCCTAGGAAACTAATGTACCAGCTCTTCTCATTCACGTAGATTTCATAAGGCCATTAAATTGCAATCTTTAGAGGGCAAGGATGAGATGATGTTGGTTCATGTGTCTTTTCTTTCATGGAGGAATGAATTTCAGTAGTTTTTTGATGGTAGAGCTAGAAACACAGAAAAGCCTGAATCCTGCTGCATAATTTATCTCTACTTTCTCCATCCTCTCTCCAGCCCCCAAAACCCCCACCCCAACCAAAGTTTCTTGGAGAGCTATATATAAAAGAGCCATTGTCACATGGAAAACAAAGTACTACTTTATTTAGTGGCATAGCACCATGCAATTCCTAGAGCAAAACTCCAATAAAACTTGAGTAAAGTGTATATATCAAGTTTGAGACTTAGGTGGGACCTTCTGATTCCCTCCTTCCTTTGAGTCGTGGGATAGAAAGGCAGACAAATTACAGACTCTGACTGAAGGAGCAATTCCTTCTTTCTTGGAGAGGAATGAGGAACTCAGTGGTAAGGGGTAGAATCTTCCTACCATGGAAAAGAATACAACAAGGTCTTTTCCCTTCTGCTCTTCAAATTGAACCAGTGCCTTGCATGTAGTTGGGCACTCAATAATTGCCTATGGAAATACAAAAATCACTTCAAATGATGCACATAAAATATGTAACTGCTATCCATTTATTGGACCCAGTGTGGTCTCACTTTTGCTTAGATAAAAGGGAAATCTCAATGTGCTTTTATGTCTGTTTATTCATGTAAGCATATATAAAGAGACTATTAAATTGCAGTTTTTTTGATGGGCACAGTATATCCAAAGATGAATGTAAAATAGTTTATGGAGGTCAGAATCCAATGGGAGGAGCACCTGGGTGGCTCAGTTAAGTGTCTGACTTTGGCTCAGGTCATGATCTCACAGTTCACGAGTTCTAGCCCCATGTCGGGCTCTGTGCTGACAGCTCAGAGACTGGAGCCTGCTTCAGACTCTGCGTCTCCCTCTTTCTCTGCCCCTCCCCTGCTTGTGCTGTCTGTCTCTCTCAAAAATAAATAAAAAACATTAAAAAAAAAAGAATCCAATGGGGATATGTATAGAAAAAAAAAGCAAAGAACTATGATACTTGTGATAGATATCATTCTATGGGTATGTTCAGCCTTCCATAGATGCACAGGGGAGATATATCTAACTCTGAAAGCCAGGGGAAGGAAGACTGGGAAAGGTGATATCTGAGATAGGTCTTGAATGACACATACAAAGTTTGATCAGAAGAATAAAGGACAGAAGGTAAAATATTTGAGGCAGAGGAGCGTTTCCATGAAATCTCATAGAGAGGAGACAGGGTTGGGTAGAGGAGCCACACTCTCTGAAACACTGGGTGTGTGTAGAGGAAATAGATGAGGTTAGAATGGCAGGCAGGGGTCCTGGAGGGTCAGGAGTGGCAGAACTGCATATCTCAAACTGAAGATTCATGACATCCATGATGATTATGACATCGTCAAGCAAAGGCTAAGTGAAGTTATGTTTGGCATATTCTGATGGAAGAGATTCACTTAAAAAGTACAGTGTTACTTACCCAAAAAGTTAATTTTAATACATATTTATGATCAATAAACTATACAGAAATAATTCACCTATTTTATTACTAAAATTTATATCAGAATGAATTGACTAATGTTCTAAACACATTTAACGAAATATTATCGCTCATGATACAGTAATCCTCGAAGGCAAGAACCATTATAATCTCCATTTTACAGACGGGGAATCTGAGGTACGGGGAGAGGTTACATATCTTGCCCAAAATGACACACCTGGTCAGGGCAGGATTCAAACTCAGGCTAAGTCAGGATCGCGTTCACTTATACCAGTGCGTTGCCATGTCATTAATGATGGACTGCCAAGACGCGCGTGATGTAGGTGCCCCACCGATTTGGGGTTTAGTTGGGACTGAAACCCAGGATATAAAATCAGGGGTGGCTCTACCAGACTGAGAGAAGTCCTAAGCGAAAGCCACACATGAAATAACTTGTTTTCCTCTACCTCTACTTGTTCATTTTCTTCAGAGCCTGATCCAAATACCCTGCTCTTGTCATATTCTTTGTCGCTTGCAGTTTTGCGATAGGTATAACCTCATCTTAGTAGTCACTAAACGAATGGGTCCTTGCTTTTTCAACCAGTTTATGTTGTTTATGAATTGCTATATCATCTTGGACTGGAGTCTGGGTTCTCATACCTTTCATAAACAAACCACTCTACATGTGTGACTCACGCATGAGGCGAGTATGGCTGAGTTCTGATGGGGTGAAATCACTTGTGGCATGATAGGTCTAAGCACATGGATATCACACACCCCGTAGAGCACATACCAGCTTTTATGTGCTCTATGTGACTATCCGGCAATGGGTCTTGCAACAGATTCTGCAGATGCCATACCCCCACATGCAATGCCTTTCCTTATAAATGGCCAAGGCAGTCACAGAGTCCTTGAGGCTGAGGTCCTTGTTAAAGGCTGCTCACCTTCAAATTTCAGCTCCACTTTGTTAGCTGTTAGCTTCGACAAACCACTGATGTTCCCAAGCCTCAGCTGCCTCCTCTGAAGATAATAGTGCCTAGGGATTTTTTTGAGGAGCCAAGCTGATAATGCATGCAAAATCCTTGCTGTAGTCCCTGGCTTATCTAAGCACTTCACAAACATTGGTTACTATCATCATCATTATTATAAGTGGCTGAAATCCAAATACATTTATATCATGTTGATTACTCGTCTGCACTTAGGGCTGAAATAGGAACATAAAATTTCGCAATAATGAAGTGTCCCAAATTTCCAAGTAAGTCAGGGAGGTGTTCATTGTAGTCTGGTTTGAAAATCTGGATGTGTGATGGTTGGCTGTCTCATGGTAGCAAATCTTGTCGGTCGGTTTACTTCACATGCATCCCTAACTATACCTTCTTCCACTATTGAAGGTAAGGGGACTCATACTTTATTTCCTAGCCCAGTGTTGAGATTGAAATAGGAGTCTTCTATAAAGAACCTCCTTTCCTAAATTAAAAGACAAAGCCCACTTAGTGTCCAGATCTTGGTTTCTAATGCCATTCCAGTAAAAGAGAAAAGGGCTCCCAGGAGAAATGGCTTATTCTAGGATTGGAGTACAAAGAATACAAGATGGGCATGAAGAACCTTGTGCCAAAAAGTAGGGAAGTGCTCAAAACAACAATGGGGGTGTATCAAAGGGACACAGGAGTGAACTGAAGAAGCTCCCAGCAGCCAAAGCTAAAACAATTTAGGCAAAAAAAAAAAAAAAAAAAAAATGCACAAGGTAACATTGGATTATAACCCAAGGCATAAGAGAAATGTCAATAAGTGTATATGAACATAAACAAAAGGTTGGTTAAATAAATGAATGGGAGAGGAGAGGCAAATCTCTGGTGCAGAAACTAAATAATGCCATTGTGCCTTCAGCGGTAGGCTTTCATTCCGTAAGTATTTATGTATTATTATTCATGACAATAATTGTGCAATGTGAAGATTGATTGGTCCCTGTCTCAGCCCAGTTCTTACGTTGAATCTGCTTGTGCCCACCAAGCACAGTTGCAGACATTATTTCTTTCTATACATCCACCATCCATCAATGACCAGGGCTCACCCTTTCTCATGCATGAAGGAGAACTCAAGGACAGTGAGGGTAATTGTTCAGTCAAGAACCAAGCAAAGGGTAAGGCAGACATGGGTATCTGTCCATAGGCAGTCCTGGACGTGCTTTGGACACTAATGACAGCATCATGAGTGTAGCCCCTCAGGTGGACAGAACAGTGCTCACTCAAGAGAAACTGAGCCTTCCCTAAATTCTTTTCTTTTTTTATGTTTGTTTTTGAGAGAGAGAGAGAGACAGAGTGTGAGCAGGTGAGGGGCAGAGAGAGAGGGAGACACAGAATCGAAGCAGGCTCTAGGCTCCGAGCTGTCAGCACAGAGCCCGATGTGGGGCTCGAACCCACAAACTGTGAGATCATGACCTGAGCTGGAGTCGGACACCCAACCGACTGAGCCACCCACGCGCCCGAGCCTTCCCTAAATTCTGAGTCTACTCCTCCTATACAGTCCTTCCAGTTCTGAGGCCCTCATCTGGGGCCACACATTCCGTCCCCCTTTGCACATTGTGCACCCTTCCCTTTGACAAAGCCTGGAGAAATTATTTTCTCATGTCACAGATGTAAGCCTTGCTCCTCTCTTCATATATTCCAGAGTTACTGTGCCCACCTTGAGTAGTTTCTACCGATCACATTTTAGGATTTTGAATCTCAAAACCGTCTTTCTGCTGCCACATCCTTTATTCAAGGCACTCAATGAACGGCCTAGTTTAAAGAGAACCAAATGATGACAGAGCTGGAAACAAAATTAGCTATTTCAAAAGCATTCCACTTCAATCTGTCTTTCCTCCTTCTCTCCCTCCAGTTCTTGAAACATCCACATATTCCCATGATCATAGTGCAAAGCAGGAAGTCTCCAGAGCCTTACCGCAGGCACAGATGAAATGCGGATGCAGACGAAGGAGAGAACACTGTCAGCTTCCGAAGAAACCTTGAATGATTGGGAGTTGGACACGACCCAGGAAAGGGCACTCCTGGTGGAAAGAGCAGCTTGGAGCCAGGCAGGGAGCAGAGAAGCACACATCCACAGCAACTATAGCTATATGTGGTCAGTGTGTTTGGGCACAGGTCAGAAATTTAGATTTTTCTGACAGTGTGACGAATGAGGACCTGCTGAAGGTGTCAGACAGGGGTGTGGGGGGGCAGTGATAGAATGGTACTTGCAGAAATGAACTACTATGTATCTGAAGGACAGACAGATGAGAAATGAACATGGAAACAGCAAGACTGGTCCAAAAACTGTGCCACCACATGAGAGGTGACAAAGGGCCTAAACCAGGGCTGTCGCCCTGGAAATGGAGAATAGTGTGGTCAACCTGAGGCTACGTAACAGTTGGAACCCCTTACCTGCTCACTCTGTGCCAGATACGGTCTTCCAATTTTACCTGGATTATTTTGTTTAATCCTCATTAGAAGCCAACGGGAGTTACATTATTATTACCGTATTCTACAGATAAGGAGATTGAGGTTGGATGACAATCACTGGAAAAACCCTGGGCTCTCTCTCTTTTCCTAGCGTAGTCATGGAGATAGCTTCTCTCCAAGAGGGCCACCCACTGTCATTCATTTCCCCCGACCCTAATTGTCATTTCCCCATCAAAAGGTAGAGTCTCTTCAGCCCTTTCACTCCAGGCTGTGCTACGACTCCTTCGGTCACAGAATGTTGTGTGTACCATACTGCCTTTGCAGTCATCCTCAGCCAAAAAACAGGAAAGCCTACCAGTGAGAACCACCTTGCCAAGCTCGCTCAACACGAGAATCATGAGAGATGGTGACTATGCCTGCTGTAAGCCACTGGGTTTTAAGGTTGTCTCTGCAGTAACTGATAACAAAAACATTAATGAGACTTCTTTTGTCTCTCAGAAGTGTTCTGCTGTGGACAAGGCATTGCATGGTTAACCTGCGTTTAGGAAGTATAAACAACCGGGACAACCCGAACTCAAACCCAGGTGTATCTGTGCTCTGAACCGTAAGTTCACTATGTAAGAGAGTAAATGGTGTGTGCATTTAAATTCCCTGGGGAAAATGAGATGTTTTATTAATCTCTTCACACATCAGATTACCAGGCACTCTGTAAGTACTGAATTAAAAAGTGTTTGTTAAGTGAATAATTAAATACATGGATGGGTTAAAGAACGGATGAGAATCTGTGGCCCTTAGTTGGTAAAACAGTTGGGGAGACCATGCACTTTTTTTTTTGCAGAAAAATAAGCCAGTGGATACATTTATCAGCTCACCACATGCTCCCACCTCCCATTCTTCAGCCTAAGCTTTAACCATTGTGGAGATGAAAGGGTGCAAAAAAAATCTAGAATAAAACCTAATATGAGGTTTCAGTAAACTCTAGGGTAGACCTTTTTTAAAAGAATGATCTGATTTTTTTTTTCTAAAACAGAAATTATGCCTAGCTTTTATAATGGCTCAGGCCTTCCTCAAGCACTTTTCTCATAAATTTTAACATTAGCATCCTTGGTGCTGCTTAACTGCAGGTAATGTGTTTTTTCAGCCATATTCTTCTCCTAGAGCTCATTAAAAGCTCTCACTCCCGTAATGATTTCTGGGCCTCCAGTCAGACTTATTAGTGCAAAAGGAGCGATAGATGCCTAAATGTCAGGTCTATTTACCGGCTGAAAGGGCTGTTACTGGAGAGGCATTTGTCTTCTGTGGGGACATGCTGACTGTGGCTAGTTAATTCCAGTCTTCCTGATGGGAAACGGTCCTCCTGAATCCAAAACTATTTAGTCCAACCAGGCTCCAGCTTGGCGCACGGCAGTCCGGGTCATGCAACTTCCCAGTGTGTTTTCAACAGAAGGAGTGATTACTGAAGTGGCCTCAGAAACTGCCCGGCAGGCCAGAAATGCCTCCTGGGCAGTCACTAAACGTGCATTTAGCATTTATCCCCCAAACATAAATAAGTGTGGAAAAAGACAAAATAAGGCACAAGAGGTCTGAACGTAGCACCAAGAAGCAACGTGGTTCTTTGTGAGACTGGGGTCACGCAGCAGATGCCGCTGCAAAACAAAAGCCTAACGAACCATTTCAGACGTAGGGAAAGGTGCAGAAAAACAGAACAAAAATCTGTGCACCCAGCACCCACTTTTAGAAGTAAATAATTACATACACCTAAAATAGATGTTTTTAAGGTTCAAAAGAGTCTATGCATTCGAAACGTTGCCTGGCTGTTAAAAATCTAATTAAAAAGCACAGCACAAGGCTTAGCACGATGAATGTCTACTCCTTCTCTTCCCCTCCTTGCAAAATGTGTAAATAAGCTCTCTGGCAGTGAGACTTCCAGACCAAAAGATACGTGTTTGCGGGTAAGTTTGGGACGGTGGAATTGTTATAAGCGAATAAAGCAATTATTACTGTTGTACTTTCCAAATGAAGTAATGTATTCTTACAGGAGATTTATTTTCTCTTTTTTAAGTAAAGATTTTGTACTGAAATGCTTTGGAAAGCTCCCAGGGATAATTCCACTATTCAAGTACAGTCTCACAGATTCTGAGGGTGGAGAATGAATGATAATTAACTCCACTCATTGTGGAGGTTTTTGTAATCTCCTGTTTTAGTTCGAGCATGGGGGGGGGGGGCGGAATATGTCCTTGCGAATCTGTAGAGAAATTAGCCAAGTATGTAAAATCAACTGAATCAGACAAGGTAAATAACAAGAACGTAAAAGGGCATAACAATAATGAGCCACGTTCACTGACCAGCTTTGAGGTGAGAGTCATTGTGCTAAGTACTTCATGGGTATCGATTTGGTTAGCCTTTGTAAGGACTTGGGGGTGTTAGGTACTGCGATCCTTTTTTTTTTTCTTTCAGCCAAGGAAATCCATCATAAGACAGGTTGATATGTCTGGTGTCAGAGACGTGGGAAGTGGTAGTGCTGGGTTCAAATCCATGTTTTTAACCACTGTGCCATACCTTGTACCACTCGGAGGATATTGGCAAAGATGGGGATCCCTAGTCACCTAGGAGCAGCTAAGAGATTGCACTAGTCCAACCTCTTCATTTCACAGGTGAGCAAACAGGCTAAATGGGGTAGCACCTCTGCAAGATTACAGGGCTGAGGCTTCGGTTCGGATCCCTGAATCGGACTCATTTCTTCTTTTTCATATGTCCGAAATAGAGTGGATCGTTTTTCTTCTGAAACCTATTTATCTCACCATATTCCAGACCCATGAGATCCCAGTGTTCTCAACCCTGGCTGCCCTGTGGAGTCATCTGGAGAAGATTTAAAACAAAACACAACGAAAGCTCAACCAGATCAAGAGATTTTTACCGAATTTACAGGTTCACAGCGGCTCTCATTTCTATCTCCTCGACCTTGGATCCAAACCTTCGGCATCTCAGTAAATGGCACAACCAAATTGCTCAGGCCAGAAACTGACCAGTTTGAATACTCAGGCCAGTATTTATCCTCGATTCCTCTTTTCCTTCCATCTACAACCAAACCACCGACTTGTGTCAGGCACTGGGTAAATGTTTGTTCAATGAAATCAGACATTTATGGTGTGGGTCTTCATTTGGAAGGGCATAATTTTTTAGGTTATATATGTTTGTGTTGTGTACACACACACCCTGTCTGGACTCCTTCTTCTATCCCTACATGTCTCCTCTCTGAGAGGATCAAATTCAGACTCTAAAGAGAGACCCGGTACTCCGAGTGACATCCTGACCCCATGACGAGAGGGCTTGGGTCGCTTTTGAGCTCTTACATTTCTGTTTTATTCTTCCCACCCATCACTCCTGCCTTTTACATCATTGGCATATCCACAGGTAATTTGTGTGGCCCTGAGAATTCTCTGCTCTGCAAAGAACTGATAGAGAAATGTCCTTTAAAGCAATAATCCCAGCCGTGTTTTAGTCAAGCAAGCAATAAAGGGCTGCCAAGATTGATTAAACAGAGAAGCCAAGCCGCGGCCTCTCCTCAGTCATGAGAGCTGTCTGTCTAGATGACACTGCCCCAGACAAACAGACCCCTCTGACCTTCTACTCCATAGCTTCTGTTTGGTGTTGGGAATAGACCTCGCCGACCCCGGGCTGTGACCACCCACATTAGGGAGAGTCAATGACGGCTAACAACTTAAAAAGTCAGAGAGCCGGAGAAGGACATTTTTCTCTTTTGATGTTCATGAGGTCACATGGCAGGTACGGTTTTTCAAAGTTCATGCTTTGTATTTTTGCCTAAGGAATAAAAAGATCCCAGGGCAGTGCTGTCAACTACAAGCAAATAAGAGCAATATATGGAATTTTAATTTTTCTGGCAACCGTATTAAAAATAGTAAGGAAGGTGAGATTAGTTTTAATCATAAATTTTATTTGGCCTAATATGTTAAAAAGTATCGTTTTCTCAGGGGATAAATATAAAGATTATTAATGCAATATTTTACATTCTTTCCTTATACTAAATCCTCTTTCCACATGTCCAAAACATAATGGATCTTTTTTGCTTCTTTTTTTTTTTTTAATTTTTTTTTCAACGTTTATTTATTTTTGGGACAGAGAGAGACAGAGCATGAATGGGCGAGGGGCAGAGAGAGAGGGAGACACAGAATCGGAAACAGGTTCCAGGCTCTGAGCCATCAGCCCAGAGCCCGACGCGGGGCTCGAACTCACGGACCGCGAGATCGTGACCTGGCTGAAGTCGGACGCTTAACCGACTGCGCCACCCAGGCGCCCCTCTTTTTTGCTTCTAAAATCTGTTTGTCTAGCCATATTCCAGGTTCAATGTGTATCTTATGCTTATTGCACATATCAACTTGGATGCTAAATTTTCAAGATGTTAAGTGAAATGCAGTCACACTGAAACAATGGTTATATTTAATGGAAAAATATTTTAATTGTTAAAATTATATAAAATTGGAAATTTAGTTCCTTGGTTATACTATCCACAGTTCAAGTGCTTAAAGCCACAGGTAACTTATAGCCATTGTCCTAGACATCACATCTCTGGAGACTAGAATGTGGTTTGTACTCTTTTATGGTATTCTCAGGACCTTTTAAAGTACTCAGACTTATTGAATGGCATTGACTAGCTATTAACTAAAAAAGATAAGACAAATCACTGAAAGAAAGAAGGAAAGAAAGAAAGAAAGAAAGAAGAAAGAAGAGATGGAGGGTGGGAGGGAAAAGAGGAAGGAAGGAAGGAAGGGAAGGAAGGAGGGGAAGGAAGGAAGGGAGAGAGGGAGGGAGGAGGTGAAGGAAGGAAGGAGGAAGGAAGGGAGGGAGGGAGGGAGAAAGAAAACAGAATAAGAAAGAAGAGCAAGTTTGTTTTACATCTCATAAACTCATTTTCCTCATCTGTGAAATAAGTGCCTTGGCAGCTTCCACGCTTCATCTGTGGACAAATGATTCTGGAGCAAGCAAGGTGGGGAAATGCTGCATAGCACATACTAACCCATCTCACTGGAGATCCACAAAGCAGAACAGCATTATCATTTTCCTTCATGGATCAGAGATATACAGAACAATCCCTGTTTCACACTATGCTTACACCTTTGGTCTACAACTATTTCTCTTTGCTTTCTCTTTTTGTAGCAATATAATAAGCACATATGAGTCTACTACCCAGTCACAAGTCCAAAACTTTTATCATAGTTTACATCCCTCATCTAAGACAGTCATCATCCCAAACTCTGTGCTCATCATTCCCTTCCTTTCACTTGATATAGTTTTACAACACATATTATGTATTACTAGAGATGTCATATATAATTTATTACATATACATATAGTCATGGTATAGTGAGTTGTCATGCTATATAAAATCTTGACACTTGCCTAACACTGAGTCAGATTTAAAAATCCATAAGCCATCTCCTCATTCAATCTCTCTTCGAGCCCTTGTCATCTCCGGTGGACAACTGCCTTATTTTTCTAAATACACTGTGCCTAACTTCTGTCTTTCCTCTCTTCATCTTCCACACGGCTTTCAGAGTCATCTCTCTAAAACACAAACTGATCATATAATTCTCTGTTACTAGTATATTTTAGAGATGCTGCAAGCAATAAAGTCCAAAATCCTTGTAAGGACTGCAGAAATTGTTTAACGTCCCTAACCCTTCCTATCTCAGTAAGACAAAGATATGTTGCAGAGCGGCTTTCCCTTTGCCCGCCGTCTGGTTGTGGAATCTGTTTCTCCATCCTCTTGAATCTAGACCAGTATAACTTGCTTTGGCCAATGGAAAATGGCGGAAATGACATAATGCAACTTCCGGGGTTGAGCTTTAAAAGGCTTTGCATCTTCTGCTTCGGTTCTCTCGGAAAACTTCCCTTAGCCAGGGAAGGCAGCTGAACTAGCCTACTGGCAGATGAGAGGTCATATGGAGAAAAAACTGAAGAATCTCAGCCAAAGGCCAGAACCAAGGGTCAAACGTGTGAGGTCATTTTGCACCTTCCAGTCCAGCCAAATCTCTAGCTGAAACAACACATGTGTGAGGGCAGGCAGAATCGGCTTGGGAATCTCCAGGCTGACCCACAAAACGATCAGACATATTAAAAATCATGATTGTGTTAATTCACTAGGTTTTGGTATGGTTTGTTGTATAGCAGTAACTGTAACACCTTTGTTAAGATCTTTAAATACTGAAAGTGGTGCTCTCAGGAAGACAAAAGCCCTGGCCCTCTGCATTCACTTAGGCAGTCAGAATTAGAAGATCTGACTCAAAAATAATTATGGACGCAGTTTCGTGGCATAGAGTGAACTTCTCAACTTCGTAAAAACCCACAGAATTAAGAGAATCGTATTAGTGAAAATGCTGGCACTGTGAATCACAAGGGACAAAGGTAGTTCAAACTGGGCTCCCAACTTCCTGTATTCAGGAAACAGGCTACTGAACATCTGCAAACACGGGCCATTTGTCTTCTTGTGTCTTAACAGCTCTCTTGAGACATAATTCACATACCATAAAATTCACTCATTTAAAAGGTACAATTATTTTTATTTACAGATTTGAAGCCATCCTTACAATCAATTTTAGAATATTTTTGTCATCTCAATTTAAGAAAAGAACATCGGATTTAGCTATCCCTTCCCCACCCACCATCCTTTCCAGCCCTAAGCAACCATTATCTTATTTTCTATCTTTTTACATTTTCTTATTCTGGACATTTCATATAAACGGATAATGCAATATGCGGTCTTTTGTCACTGGCATCTTTTACTTAGTTTAATGTGCTCAAGATTTGTCCGTGTTATAGCATATGTCAGTCATTCTTTCCTTTTCATGGCCAAATAATATTTCATTGTATGGATGTATCATATTTTGTTTATCCAAATATCCACTTGGACACTGGGTTGATTCTACCTTTTGGCTATTATGAATATTGTTGCTGTAAACATTTGTGTACAACTTTTTGTGTAGACATAGGTTTTTTTTTTTCCCTTTGGCCGTATCTCTAGGAGTGTAATGTCTGGATCATAGGGTAAATCATTTGAAGAAACTGTCAGATTGTTTTCTGTAGTAGTGACATTGCCTTTCCACCAGCAATCTAGAGGGGTTTCAGTTTCTCCACATCCTTGCCAACACTTATTATTGACCTACCTTTTGATTCTAGGCTAGTGGGCTTGAAGTAATATCTCATTGTGGTTTTGATCTGCACTTACTTGATGACTAATGATCTATGGCATATTTTCATATGCTTATCAGCCATTTGTATGTCATCTTTGGAGAAATGTCCATTCAAATCCTTTGACTTTTTAAACTAGGTTATTTGTCATTTTTATTACTGAATTTTAAGAATTCTTTATATATTCTAGATACAGGTTCCTTATCAGATATACAATTTTCAAATATAGCTATAGTCCTTAGGTTGTCCTTTCACTTTCTTGATAGTATCTTTTGAAGCACAAAAGTTTTAATATATTTTTATTTTTTAATGTTTTTTATTCTTTTTTGAGAGACAGAGTGTGAGCAGGGGAGGGGCAGAGACAGGTGGAGAAGAATCTGAAGCAGGCTCCAGGCTCTAAGCTATCAGCACAGAGCCCGCCATGGCGCTCCAACCCACGAAATGTGAGATCATGACCTCAGCTGAAATCTGATCCTTAACCAACTGAGCCATCAGGCATCCCACAAATTTTTCAATTTTAATGAAGCTCAATTTATCTGTTTTTTTGTCTTGTTGCTTGTGTTTGGAGTCATATCTCAAATTCCACTGCCACATCTGATGTCATGAACATTTACCTCTATGTTTTCTTCTAAGAATCTCACAGTTTTAGCTCATAGACTTGGATTTTTGATTCACTTTGAGTTATTTTTTATATAGTGGTGAGGTAAAGATCCAACTTCATTCTCCTGTGTGTGACTGTATCCAGTTGTCCCAGAATCATTTGTTGAAAGCACTATGCTTTTGCCTTTGAATGGTGCTGGCATCTTTGCCAAAAATCAGTTTTCCATAGACACCTTGACACACAACTCTTATTGGAGTCACGAGAAAAAATGGATGAGGAGTCTTCCATAAATGGTATGCAGAAGGGTGGTGGCTCTTTTCAGTAAGAAACTGAACACAAAAGATGGGGGATTTATTAACCATCAATGTTTTCCAGGAATACAGAGCTCAGATAAATACAGAGCTGACACTGTCAAACCCTCCTTTTGTTCAATAAGAATGAATATAACAAACTAACCTAAACAAGTAAAAGACCAGCATAAACCTCCTGAGTGAGACAAAGCAGGATCCGTCTAGGACTTTTGTTGGTGTTGTTCCTGTAAAATAAGCTGAACCATCTGTTGAGAGGTTATAGCAAAGGTCAATTGTTTTAGAATCTTGAAGTCCAGACATCTTAAACAGGGTTATCTGAAATGAAAAATAAAAAAATATCAATATAAAAGATGGAATTGGAGCACCTGGATAGCTCAGTTGGTTAAGTGTCTGACTCTTGATTTTGGCTCAGGTCATGATCTCTTGGTTTGTGAGTTTGAGCCCCAACTCAGGCTCTATGTTGCCAGTGCGGAGCCTGCTTAGGATTCTCTCTCTCCCTCTCTCTCTTCCCCTCCTCCCCTCCCCCTATCTCTCAAAATAAATAAACATTTTTAAAAAATGGGGTGGCTCAGTCGGTCTGACTCTCAATTTTGGCCCAGGTCATGATCTCACAGTTCATGAGTTCAAGCCCTGCATCAGGCTCCACACTTATGCTGTGGAAACTGCTAGTGATTCTCTCTTTGCCCCTTCAGCACATGCTCTCTCTCTCTCTCAAAATAAATAAATCAACTTTTTTTTGTAAAGATGGAATTAAAGCAAAGAACTAGGAGTCAACCTTGTGAGTCACAGGTTTAGTGGATTCCAAAAGGCTGGTGGAAGAAAATCTTTTGGTTAAGCAGTACTTCTGTGGAAATAAATGAAGGCCACCCAAATGAGAACAGGCAAAGACTATTCAGAACTTGCGACCGTACGGAAGTCAGCCACCATCACTTATACTTGGCAGAGACTCAAGGCACAACTTAGTGGACCAGCTGTATAGTGAAATAAAAGGGAAGAAAGACTAGGTACGCCCTGATAGGATGCTGTTGGCATGAAGAAATTAGAATGAGACTAACTCGAGTTAGGGCATGCTATTAGTTCCCCTAACTAATTAGGGGAACATTTTTTACTTTTTTTGGAAATGAGGGACAAAACTTGGGGAATCAGGCGGTTATTAACCAAGACCTGACCGTTTGGGGCAGTTGCTGCAGAAACGGTGAGTTGGCCTGCCAGGCTGATTGCTACTGAGGCTGTGGATCAGAATTCTGTTTTTATAGTCTGAGAGTCTGGCCATTGCCTGTATGTATAGTCAGTCTCCCAGTTCCTCATTTCAATCATTAACTCACTTGCAAGAAGTTGGCCAATTCAGAGAAAGCTAGTGATCCAAATCTGCGCTGCTCAGAGATTGTTAGTCACCTCCATAGTCAACTGTATGCGAGATCTTCCTGACCTTTCAGTTGTTTTGTCATCATTGGGATCATCTGATGAGAGAACAGCTGTGTGAGAACATTTAAGACTCTGGATAGAATACAACAGTTCAGCATAATGATCGCATGACCAAAACCAAAAACAATTAATAGTCCCTATAAAATGCTTCAAAACAAATCCCAGTGGCCCAACCCAAGCCAAGAGAACAAATATCATAGGCCATGAGGACTAACTTTAGATAGCCAAATAGCATTCTCCTTAAGCAATGTATGGCCTGTTCCACCCTATTTTGTTAATCCAAGTACAGTAAGAACTATTAGCAATAGCACAAGTGCCACTATGACTAGCTTAAAAGAAATTTACAGCAATGCAATTGGCCACCAATGAGTAGACATGTCACTCATGCCAATGAGTTGAAAGCGATCTGTATTCCGTCTAAGCGAGAGATGGTATCATTAGTAAGTTATGCAAATTAGCGAGGTTTCTTACACTTTTTTCTACTTGTATGATTCCCACTGATGGGAATAGTATCATGAACAATGAATCAGTAATTCCTACAGGTAGTGTCCTGAATGATCAAGAGTGGCTTTATTTTTGAACCTATGCCTGAGTTGGAATTTCTAGCCATGGTGATTTATAGAATTAAGGTTTCGGTTCACAGACAAGCATTGGATTACTATTCTTAAAGGTGTTAGTCTGAAACAAACAGAATCAGGAATCCTGGTTACAAAGAAAGTAGTACTTGGTAGGGACACGTGAGATCTAGGAAATAATGAGTTATATGTATCATGAGGTCAAAACTAACGCCTTCTATCAGTTGGGGTACATATTTGGGTTCCTGTTAATTTCTTCCAGATGGCAAGCATTTGGTCCATTGCCCTTAGAAAGTTGTGGGAAATAAAGTTTAAAATTATATAGGGTCTGGCTGATTGTAATAATTGGTTCTTTTGCATACATGGACACTGATAAAGTCACAGGCTTATTTGTTTAAGGTCATTTTTCCATGTAAGTGCAAATGGAAACATCATTCCTTATAGTCTCATTAGACCATTCCTTATAGTCTCATTTGGTGAGAGGTTTTATAATGGGATACAGTGATAGATGGCATATCCAGCTGTCAGTAAGACCAAAGGCAGTAGCTACTGTTTGAGATAGTCTAATGATGGCATTAGAATGAGTATGTTCTGGCCTAACAATTATATAAGGATGGAAAAAGGAGAGAAAGAGCCTTTATGTGTGAATAGCAACCAAGGATCTATAGAAAATAAGGATAATTATTAGTAGTAGATAGATAAAACAGGAATCAGACAGAGGTCTTGGTCCAACACCCTGGGTAGAAGCTATTCATTGTCTGAAGCCATCTGCTTGTTCCAAAGAGATTAGGTGAGCTGTTTCCTTCCAAAGATTATTTGTGTCTACAAGATCTCAGAGTATCCTCAATTTAAATTCCCCTATTAAAGTAGCCTTGTAATTGTGCAGAATTCTGAATTGCTTCCTTAATTGTTAAGCATGAAACCAAGCATTGGCTCCCTGGCATTTCACTGTTGTATTTGTTGCTAACAGTACCTGATAAAGTTCCTTCCATTGAGATCAAAGGCAGCAGATTTCCTCTGTTGTTTCTTCCAACAGACAAAATATCCTAGCGGAAGATCATGAAGAGGTGATTCAGAAAAATGTTTTGGGGAGGTACCCTTAACCACTGGTGATAGAACTGGGTGTAATACAAGAGCCCCCTTGTAAATTTTTTGCCATGTCACCATGCAGTAGGGTGGAGTCTAATATCAGAGATGAAATTCCCAAATGCATGGATCTTGCAGTTACCAATTCACAGGGGGACAACTGATGTGTCCCAGAGGGAGTGAACTGTAGAGCTATAAGACCTAGTGAGAGTGTCTTTGACGAAGAGAACTCAAGGATTTCTGAAAGTTTGGTTAATTTAAATTCAAGGATTTCCATCAGTCTTTTCAACCTTTTCAGAAGATTGTGGGTGATAAGAACAGTATAGTTTATAAGTAAGGGTAACATCTTACAGAATTTTCTCACAAGAGTGTCTGGTAAATGCACATCCTGATCACTTGATATAAAAGTTGAGATGCCTCAGGCTGAAAACACAAAATCAAGCAGCTTTTTAGTGACCATAAGACCTGTAGCTTTTCAGCAAAGAAATGCTGCAGCCCATCCTGAATATAGATGTACAGTAACTAAAAATATTCAAATATCATAGAAGTTGATGCCAGTTAAAATCCATCTCAAGGTGTTTGAAGTCCCACTGAGGTCCTGGCTGTGTCTCCCCTTTACAGATTTTCCAGGATTAGGTTGTTGACAGGTGACACATGACCTGAAAATAACCTCAGCTATCGTTTTAAAATTTTCTCACCTATGTTAAGATGATCGATTTGTCTGTAATGAGTAGTTTCATGAAGAAATGTAGTTAATATCCACTTGAATTTATCTGGTTTAACCACGCTGCCATCTTGAGCACTCCAGAGATTATCTGAGTGAAAGATACAACCAGATCCTTCCTTTTCAAAATCGGACGCCATATGTTGATATTTTTAATGGCCTCTTTGAATCCTTCCAGAGATATATCCTTTGAGGGTTTCGGTAGGCTTATAACTTTGGTTAAGGAGAGTTTTTAGCATAATGATCTCCTACAGCATTTTCTTTAGCTTCTGTATTATCTCTTTTTACATGGGCCTCAATCTTTATAGTAGCCATCCCTCTATGAAGTAGGAGTACATCTAAAAATTCCATAACTTGTTGTCCATTTTTAGGAGGATACCAGCAGAACTGAGAACCCCCTTTGTTATGAAGAAGGCATCCCACAGTCTTGTACTACTCCAAAAGCAGATCTGCTATTCATATATATACACATATGTATTCTCTGATCATTAGCTAGTTGAAAAGCTCTAGGAAGGGCAGTTAAGTTTTGCCATCTGGGCTGATTTTACTTCAGGTAGAGGACTATATTCTAAAGAAGCATCTTCTTAAATTACTGATAGCATTTCCTGCTTGATAATCTCCAGTTTCAGTTGAGGTACGCTCCCTCAGCAAATAATATTAGGTCAGATTTCTCAGTGGGATCTTTAATACATTGTGCATCTGTGAGGTACAGATAGCTCCCTAACTGAAGTAAGACAATCAAGCTGTTGCAATTCTTTTAGGAGCAGGAGAGTGGCAGGATTCAGGTTGTTTCAAGGGTGAAGAGTAAAGAGGAGAGAGTTAACAGAATCTCTTCAGAGGTTAATCAGTTGGCTGAAAAGTGTTGTGTGTTCTCAGTCAATAGTAATGTCTGTGTCGCATGAGGAACCATGAGAGTAAGTGGAGAGCCTAGAACTAGTTCAGCAGAAGCACTGGTGACTTTTGTGATGGCACTGATTACCTTAAGTCAAGAGGGAAAAAGCCTTTACAATAGGGTCAAGGGTGAGACAATAGTAAGCAACTGGCTTTTGATGATTCCCATGAAATTGAATTGAAACCCGAAGGGCTTCTTCAAATTGTTCATGCACAATTTAATGAAATGGCTTTCTAGTTAGGAATACCTGAAGAAGGAGGCTATTGAAGGGCCTTCTTTAGGTACACAAGGCCTCTTTATATCTGGGCTCCCAGATCTGAGTCTCTTACCAAAGACTTAGACAATTCATAAAGAAGTGTTGCAATCACAGAAAAATTTGGTACCCATTGCCTGCAATTTCCAATTAAACCTAGAAATCCTCCCAGTTGTCAGCTTGAAAGAGGTCTAGGATAAATTTGGATAGTCTTTAATCTATCAGGAGAATATTTCCCTTTCTTACATAGGTCATTTCCTAAATAATGGACTGTATTGCGGAACATTTGTAATTTATCTTTTGAAGCATCATGTTCCTTTTCTGCTAAGGCTGAGAGTAAGTAAATGATTCTTTTCACAAGCTTCCTTGTCCTCTGAACAAAGTAAGAGATTATTATGTTTATTATATTATATCAGAACTAAATCACAAGGGAAATTTGGATCTTATAAATCTTGATTAAAGACCTGGGGAAAAGTGGTAGATGGCTTCAGTGCACCCCTGAGGCATGACTGCCCAGGGATATTGTGGTCCTCCTCAGTGGAAGGCATGGTCTAGAGGCATGCTGAAAAAGGCAAAGCAAAGATCCTTTCAAATGAACAATGAAGCCAGAGGCGGTAGGCAGATCAGATGGTATTTGAATTGCATACTACACGGAAACAAAAGATAACAATTTTGTTGATGGTCTTGAAGTCTTGAACAATTTATATCTTCATCCATTTGGTTTCTTTCTCGGCAGGATGAGAGTGTAGCAAGGGCTACTGCAGACTATGAAAAGATCTTTGAGAATAAGGTTTTTAAAGCTAGGTTTGAGCTCTTCCTTTGTGTGTCTGGCCTCAAAGGATATTGGGAAAGTTAGGGTAATGGTTTGGTATGATCTATCTGAATTTTAATAGATTCACCTCCAATTCCATTCCAATTCTGATGTTGGCATTTTTAGTCCATAAGGTGTCAGTTATGATGTCAAGATTTTTATCAGAGGTATGTATTAAATATTACGGAGAAGGCAAAGGTATATCCAGAGCAGATGCAATTTGATTATGAATAGAGGAGTCCTCTGGAATTTCAATATATAGCTCCTCTCGTGCGCATTTGCCAAGTAAATATCCCCTTATTAACTTTGCAAGGGTGGCATCACAGAACAAAAAAGAATGTTTTTCAGTTAAGGACACAGGGTTACAGCTAATGGCTGCAGATTATTTGAGATACCTGCTCCTGTGTGTGCTATGTTTTCTCTGAGGAATGTGTTGAGCAAGAGGTAGGATTTAACATAAAGCAGTACCCATATCTACCAAGAATTAATGAGGTTGACCATCTATATTTATAATTCACTTTGTTTAAAAGTAGTCCAGACTATTGAACGCATTTTCCTTCCTTATTAATCTGAGTTGAGGGATTTTTTTCATTTTGGTTTTTCTTTTGTTAAGATGAGACATTTTTTTTTCCAGTGCCCCTCCTTTTTTTCTACAATATCTACAAATGTCCTTATCAATAGGTAGTGGTCTACTTAGCTGTTTGATCTTCAGGGCCCAAGGTTATTTTAAGTCTTGTCTTATTCTTATTTTAAAGCCATTTCAAAATGTTAGGTCAGGTGTTTTAGTTCAGATAAAGGGGCTATTTCCCATTCTAATTTCTTTCTTTGAATTAGGTGCCCAATCTCAGGTTCAGCAACATTGACAAAATGAGATGAAAGGGCTGCTGTTCAATCAGCATCTCTCACTCCCACACATTTTTGGAAGATATTTTCTAGTCTATCCTAAAAAATATCCCATTGTTTCGTCTTTACTTTTATCACATGGAATTATGGTCCAATGACCGTTTATTAAAAATGTTTTATGTATGGTGTTCAGGAGACTTTACCTAGCTTGCTTTTTGAGCTCCTTTTTGAGCCTCAAGCTTAATGTGAAAAGGGGGTTCTTATAGGTCCCTTATTGGGTAGGTCCAATCAGCATTTGCCATACGGAAGTAAGCATCTGAGTTTCCAACCAACATGTGTACAAGTTGAATTCTAAAAAATTTTTATGTGGGTGATGGGTATTGAGTAGGGCACCTTTTGGGATGAGCACTGGGTGTTGAATGGAAACCAATTTGTCAATAAATTTCATATATAAAAAAAATAAATAAATAAAAATAAAAATAAAAAATTTTTATGGGTATTTGCTGGTCTTATCTAAGTTTAGAGAAATCTTTAGAATTCTAAGAATTAGAGCTTGAGTGCAAGGTTTAGATTCTATAGTTCCCTGCATACCTAGCACATGAGAAGGATGGATTTTTAGAGGCAACTGGTTTTGGTAGTTTTAAGAGTTGGAGAAAGGGTCTGGACAAGCAGATGGAGGTGTCGACAGAAGAAAGAGATTGCAATGATAAGAGGGAAAAAGGAGAGTAGGATATAGGGAAGCAGCTGAAGGACAAGAAAGAGGATTTACTAGAGAAAGTACTTTGTTGTTACTTAAGTTTGTCAAATTCCTCATAGCCTTGGCCAAAGAAACTTTTGGTGAAGTAATTTTTTATTTAAACTTTGTTTGGAGGTCTCTGTGTACCAATCAAAAAATGCTGCCCATACGTACTGAGAAATCGTATTCCTTTCTTTTCTAAGGAACCTTTCAAATGAACAATGTTTTGAAGTCAAATGCCCCCAAGTGCCCACTAAAGGCTTAATTCATACTTGGGAAAATTACAACATTTGGAAAGATAAGTACAAGGACTGTCATGAGAGTGGATATGTGAAACAAGAGTTTTCCCAGAAGAGGAGATGATTTAGATTTAAATGATCCCATGAGAGCTGCCAATGCTGGTAGAAATGAAATGTGTGTGCAACGCATATCTCAAAACCCAAACTCATGATTGGTCACCTTCAAACACAGACTCGACAATGTGTGCCCTCTGGCATGTGGAATATCAGAGAGACTGCTCTCTCTGAATCAAAAAGGGGGGAAAAAGCCCGAAGGACAAAATCTTGAGATGGAAAGAACCTCATCCAGTTTTATTGGGTGACTTACAACAAAGTTTGTCCAAATGGGCAGTTCTTGTAAGAATGGCAAACTCATTGGGGGCGCCTGGGTGGCGCAGTCGGTTAAGCGTCCGACTTCAGCCAGGTCACGATCTTGCGGTCCGTGAGTTCGAGCCCCGCGTCAGGCTCTGGGCTGATGGCTCAGAGCCTGGAGCCTGTTTCCGATTCTGTGTCTCCCTCTTTCTCTGCCCCTCCCCCGTTCATGCTCTGTCTCTCTCTGTCCCAAAAATAAATAAACGTTGAAAAAAAAAAATTTTAAAAGGACGGCAAACTCATTGGTGTGTGAGGCTGCCATGAAAAATATGCTCAGAAGGCATATGCCTGTGTTCTACCATATGATTCTCCTTGTGACCTATAGCACTTTTAGACAGCAACCCACGGAGCAGTAACACAAATGCAAACAAAAAGGGATGAAAAGAATGGCTTGATTCCACCAATGATACAAACAAATGGGCACCAATAACAAAACCTGGCTACAAAAACTCAGAAGAAAGACCAAGGCACTCAACACGAAGTGTAGAGTTCAGGCCTGTGCTGACTTACCACATCGTTGTGGACTTGACGAGCAGTGAGCAGTGAGGCACAACAGGTTCTGGGTGCCTGGTCTAAGACTGGAGGCCACGGTGATGGTCAGTGCCAACTGTATTTTGGTGGAACTTCCCAGAAAACTATGGTAAGAAATGAAGATCACTCAAATGAAAACAAACAAATGCGGTTCATTCAGAACTTGCTATAGCAAGAGAATTACCACCATCACCTGAGATGGGCAGAAACTCAAATGCAGGTAGAGTTGTGGAAACTCTGGAGTGGAAAACAGGACGACTTTAGGTGAATGCTAATTAGAGGCAGTCGGCTTTCAGAAGCTAGAGAACTAACTAGAAGTGGACCATCTTATATGATTGATTAGAATATATTTTTTAGATATATAAGTTAGAAGTGAGGGCAAAAATTAGGGAAGATGGCAATTATTGACCAGGTCCTGATTTGGGACTGATATTGAATAGGTTATATTTGGCTTCTTAGACTAATTGCTCTAGAAGCTGTGGGTCAGAGCTCTATTTCTGTACCTGGTCTGGTGATTGTTTGTATATTCAGTCTCTTACCACTCACTGAGTTTTTTGAAGCTGAGATGTCAATTGTATTGGTGGTGATGTCCACAGCACTGGTTCTTCTCCAATAAGGATGGATGGCTCGAGTATTTCGCCACACTTGCTTGGTAGTGCAAGCAGTGGCCTATGCATGGAAAGAGCTGGACCATGAATGATCAGGTGGGATGATGAGTCCTTCCAATCTTATAAAAATTCCTTAGGCTTCAGCTTGCAGTGACTCTTCAGATTTTGGAGGCAAAGACCAGCAAAGGCAATTTCAGAGTCCCAATAAAAACCTGGCAATCGGTTTGTAGTTCTCATGACTTCAAGTCAAGAAGGAGGCAGAAAAATTGGAAAGTTTATTTTGAGGCTAAGATTAGTTTATAGCCAAATATTGAAGGAAACTGTAAGAACTGAAAATCTGGTTAAGGGTTGACAAGTTGTGCAAGGTGAGAAAACACAGTGCAATTTAGAAGTAAACATCAAACTGGTTTTTGCACAAGGAAACAGAAAGCTTAGCTACCAGACAAAACAAAGTTTCCAGATAGATCTGCAATTTACAGAGGTGCAAAATAGCTCAAAGGCAATGAATAGGGTCAGAATCCGGTAATCCAAAAGAGCATGCTATAGTTTCCCATTGAAACACCAAAGGCTCTCTACAGTCCCTTTCCCCTCTTGATCAAAGACAATCTCAAAGAAAGATTACTCTTGGTCACAAAATAAGGCTGGTCTCACTGGAGGTGGCCTGGTTATTTACATAGATGCAGCAAGAACGACGTGGTACCACGTAGGTCTTATACTGGCTTCTCTGGACGCTTTCAGAAAGAATCTCAGATTGGACTTTTCAGAGCCTCTCGAGGCTAGGAAGCCAAGCCAAAACTTCACCATCATTTTCCACCTGCAGTACCTAGTGATTTGGTGGGCATTCCTCTCTTCCTGAGGTCCTCAAAATAGCCTAGGATTCCTGAGCCTGCCAGGAAGTGACCTTCCTTGCTCACCTATAAGGCTGGGAACCCTATCAAGCCGGTTGCCAGGCCAGTTTTCCCAAGAGGGACTTTGTAAGCATTGGCCCATCATGTCAACCTTAATTGCTGAAAAGGGTCTGGTCACATCTGATGAAACGAGCATCGTTCTCAACTGTGACATTATAGGCAGAGCCAGCCTTGATTAACCAATGCTTCCAATTATGTCCTATTAACAAGGTGGACAGGCTCTTACTGAATCTATGCAAATAACTACAGTGCCACGAAAACAGGAATACTCCACGAGACTTCCCAGAATTTGGAAGGGTGAGGCAGGGCAGAGAAGAGGAATGTTTCCTTTCTGTTTCACAAGGGCACAGTCTACTAAATTGTTGTGAGTGCTAGATAGCTTGAGAGAAGAGAGAAAGTGCATCCTTACATCCAGAAAATAGAACATGAGAGCATCAGCACTGTTCCAAACAAAGCCCATAATCGTGAATGATCAGTTCATTCAGTCCTATGTGATAATTCTTGTTCCACTTGATCCAGGGTTAGTAGTCTCAGGAACACATCTACTTCTTGATTGGATGTCTGGAACTCCTGACTCAGTCCACTGGTATGATCTCATAGTTAAACAATGCCATCAGAAGCCTGCACCCAAGAGTATCTGGCAGAGTCTCCAGGCTCTTAAGACAATCCTTTGTTAAAAATGGAACACTCTGCCTTCCAGCTGATTCCAGGTATTTTCATGGAAGCATCAGGAGTAAAACAAAGCATACAAACTGTCTGTAGATGACAAAAGACTAGAAGGTCTATTATTTACTTCCTACTGATATTTTCAAAAGAGAATGATCTGAAGAGAGTTCATTACAATAATCATGCAATCGACAAGCATATCTGGTTGTGTCCATGGCACAGAGAACAAAATAAAGTCAATCCAAAAAAGTTTTTGACAAAGCATGTTTAAACACAAAGATTCATGCCTATTTTCAAAGAAGAGATTGCATTTAATTTATGAAAACACATAAACATAATCTTCACAGAGAAAACATTTTCAGGTATAACATAAAAATCCTGAAATGTTAGGTATAAACCTAGTACAAAGTTAGAATATATCAAGAATATGTCAAGACTATCAAGTAAATAGATTTAATACATCTAAAGTAGGCTTTTAAACATCAGTAGTAGATTAATAAAACTTTATAGATAAATGATGTGAATCCCCAGTAGAAAACTAGCCAGGAAATACACTGAATTCACATTAAAGATGTAAAGTTGCAACCAACTTAATGTTTTTAAAAATAACAAAAATTATGACTGCTAATATAATACTGCTTTTGTTTTACAGGCAAAGCAACACTAAAACTCTGATACACAGAAACGTATCATGGTCAGCAAAAACACTGATCATTGTCTAGAACCTTCCCATACAGGATACAATTGTTTAAATATTTACACTAATAATGTTTTACCCAAACAAATTTAACTTAGGGAGGTCTAAGCATTTCTTCTGATTTGAGAGTATTTCCCACGTAACACATCATTAGTAACCTATCAATAACCCTAATTATTCCCAACATTTCTTTTTTTACAAGGTGAAAAAACAAATCTTAGTGGGAACCCTTTGCAAAATCTCAAAAACAATTTTAAGTGCTGACGAGGTTAATCAAACTTTGAGCTTGACACAACTTCGGGACCACAAAGCCCTCAATCCCATGTAAATTTTCTGCACTTGAATTTGTTTGCTCCTCTTAAGAGCAACCCCTGCCCCATGTGCTTAACCACAAACCAACACTTCCTGCCTTAACTTCCCTGTTAGTACAATATTTGATGAAGGTTAAGTTTCAAGAACCCCCTCCCCTACCAGTTTTCAGCTCCCCACCTCCTACCCTCCACAGCCACCTATCCCAGGCGTCTCTGCATTTAAAAGCTCCGCCCACCCATCCCTCCCCAGATACATTTCTGACTTAGAGCGTCTTCCTATTATGATACTCCTCTCCTCCTATTGCAATAACCCCCTTCATATGAACACAGTAAAATCCTTCATAGTAACATCCATCGCATTTTTTTCTTTCACAGGGATGACGCTGTAACTCTGACAGAATGTCAGATGCCCCCAGGACCTTGCTTTCTTCACCCAGGCGTCAATGCCATCTGATCAGATGCTGGCTCCTTTCCTGGCCGGGGAAGTTGGGATCCACAGTGGTGAGTCTAAATCCTGGTCCAGTGCTTCACACATGTGTCTACTGTAGCATGGTAAAGACTTGGCTTTATTCTTCATTTTTGTCTTTTTTCCTTCTATTTCTCTGCCTTCTTCCAGCTTTTCTGAGTATAGTTAAAGCCCCTGACTCTTGGATTACATTGACTTATTCTGAGCAGGGCTCTTGAATCGCATGACTCCCAGATTTCATCCAAACGGTGCACTGCTTTTATTGTTTGGTACAAAGAAACAGAACAAAGTCTCTTCCACAAACATTTTCAGAGACCACTGCTTCCTTCCAAGGCCATTTCTCTTCCTCGGTGTTTTCTAAGACCTATCCCTTCCCATCATCCTCCTCTAACTCTGCCTCCCTTTTTCCACCTTCAGCTTTCCCTTCAGCTCCCTAGAATCCTTCGTTCTCCCCCCTTCAACACCTCTACCTCCTCTGTCATCCACCCTGCTAGGCCTTTCCTTTCTCACTCAGGCTCCTCGTCCTGTAGATACCTGATATTTAAGCCCCTTACCACTGTCGGGGCTGTGAGGAGGCCAGCGACTCCAGGAGCAAAAGCCTGCAGCTGAAAAAGCTAATTAGAAATAAGCTTCAAGTTTTCTTTACTCAGATGGGCTTTGGAGACACCGATGGCCACTTGGTCTCTCCTCTGTCACTCTCCCAAAATGTAGCTACAGCCTCCATTGGATATATATCGGGGCCAAGTACATCTTGAGGGTCTCCTCCACAAATACTGGGGAGACTGCTTCAGCTCTTACATTGAGCAGGTTACTTCAATTTGCCCCATCTGCCAGAAACACAATCCTTGTAAAAAGGTAAAAGTGAGGCAGGGATTAGAGTCAGCTCTTTTACATGAACCAGTGAGTTTTGAGTCTTTGCGTTTATATCTGAACCAGCTCTAACATTTTTTAATTAAAATTTAAAGCTACAAGCTCTTTATTTGTGTCCATCTGTATGTGCGTATATGTATGTTGTATTATACACGTGTACTATTTTCCTACCTCCAAATGGTATGACCACATTAAATTCTGAAGTCCCTTAAAGGAGCTCCTTCTGGATTGGATAAGAGATAAATAGGAGTTTATAGAATTTTAAATATTTCCGAAATTCCCAGAAACCGAGACAATTAAATCTCCAATATGTTTAATGTGGGGGAAAAAAGTATTCTTATAAAAGTTTACCAATGTGTTTTTAAAATTCAGGCTCACGAGGTAAATCTTTGGCAAACGAGGCTAGTTTAAATGTTGTTGGTTTAATAAATACAGTTATGCCTTTTGAGTTATCAGCCTTGTAAGAATACATTTTTATTTTACTCAAGTATGTTCTTCCTAAACTCATTCAGGTTAAGTTTACTTATTGCTTGATTATCTGGATATACCATTGCTATATTTTAACAATATGCTTGATATATGTTCATGGTATATCATGTCTCAGAACCATGATATCGTATCTGTCATGTTTTCCTCTAAAAATTATACTCATCCATTTTCATAAACGACATATAATATCCAGTCTTCTTTGAAAACAGGATTAATGATGCTAATTAAACATTAGCATGTTTTGCCTAAAACTGATAGAACTGACTTTTTCAGTGTCCCATAAAAATCAAATTTCTTTATCAATTGTATTATTTTTATAGTGAACTCTGCTCAGATCTTTCACCTTTGAAAATTATCAAAAATGAACTAACCATGGCTATTTTAAGTTTTCTGTCCTTCACAGGTGGTTTTATGTTCCTCTGATGCTTCCCAAAGAGCCCTTGCAAATCAGCTACCGACTGAGTGCTCTGCCTTCAACAAAAAAGGATTATCTTAGAGACCCGTGGAAGCAGACTATGCCAGCCAGGTACTCTTGGGTAAGGCTTCTGATGGCACTGCTTAAATAACTTTGGGACCACCCTGGTAGACTAAGTCAGGATTTCTAGAACTCTAGGGGAGAATATAGATTTATGGACGGTTAATCCAAGATCAAATGGAACAAGAATTATTACATAGGACTGAATGAACTGGTAATTCATGATTATGGGCTTTGTTTGGAACAGTGCTGATGCTCTCATGTTCTATTTTCTGGATGTAAGGATGCACTTTCTCTCTTCTCTCAAGCTATCTAGCACTCACAACAATTTAGTAGACTGTGCCCTTGTGAAACAGAAAGGAAACATTCCTCTTCTCTGCCCTGCCTCACCCTTCCAAATTCTGGGAAGTCTCGTGGAGTATTCCTGTTTTCGTGGCACTGTAGTTATTTGCATAGATTCAGTAAGAGCCTGTCCACCTTGTTAATAGGACATAATTGGAAGCATTGGTTAATCAAGGCTGGCTCTGCCTATAATGTCACAGTTGAGAACGATGCTCGTTTCATCAGATGTGACCAGACCCTTTTCAGCAATTAAGGTTGACATGATGGGCCAATGCTTACAAAGTCCCTCTTGGGAAAACTGGCCTGGCAACCGGCTTGATAGGGTTCCCAGCCTTATAGGTGAGCAAGGAAGGTCACTTCCTGGCAGGCTCAGGAATCCTAGGCTATTTTGAGGACCTCAGGAAGAGAGGAATGCCCACCAAATCACTAGGTACTGCAGGTGGAAAATGATGGTGAAGTTTTGGCTTGGCTTCCTAGCCTCGAGAGGCTCTGAAAAGTCCAATCTGAGATTCTTTCTGAAAGCGTCCAGAGAAGCCAGTATAAGACCTACGTGGTACCACGTCGTTCTTGCTGCATCTATGTAAATAACCAGGCCACCTCCAGTGAGACCAGCCTTATTTTGTGACCAAGAGTAATCTTTCTTTGAGATTGTCTTTGATCAAGAGGGGAAAGGGACTGTAGAGAGCCTTTGGTGTTTCAATGGGAAACTATAGCATGCTCTTTTGGATTACCGGATTCTGACCCTATTCATTGTCTTTGAGCTATTTTGCACCTCTGTAAACTGCAGGTAGCTGATTGATATGCAAACTCTATCTCATCTTATAGACACTTAGCTTCTTTTCCCACTGTAGATAAACTAGTGGTGATACCTACTTATAAATCAGATTTGAATCTTTTACTTTAGAGAGATTGTCAGCCCTTACCAAATTTTCAATTCTTGCAGATTCCTTCAATACCTGGCTATAACTTTTCAAACTAACCTGTACAACTTTTCTCCCTTTTTCCTGACTTCAAGTCACTGAGAACCAAAACACGATTTCCCATATCCTTATTCGGACTCTAGGTTGCTTTGTCACTGGCCTTTTCCCCCAGGATCTGAATAAATACTGCAGCAGTCCATGCGTGAACCTGGTTGCCCTCTGGCCAAGCTGCTGTCTGGGTCACTAAGAAAGTCTGGTGAAATGCTCAGGTCATGTATCCCCTGATAAGGGAGATAACCCGAGCTCTGAGTAACATAATTAAGATCACGATACGACTCAGGGAGCAGTGCTGCACAATGAAACGATTTCATCCACTGACCTCCTGAATTTCACTAGATTGGATACTCTTAGGGTTTGACTTCTGGCTCTTTAATACATTCCTTTATGCTAACATTTATCTTTTTTTTAATTTTAGGCATCCCATTTAAGAACACTGAAACAACTGACCTCTGCCTGCACTCCAAACAGATGATTCAATTGGTCTTCTAGGGTCATCACTGAGAATATGGTGGCCCTGAGGTCTATCTCACTCAGCCATCTGCTGTTTGAGTTATTCCTTATCCTTGAATTGTCCATGAAGAGTGTCTCTGAGCCCACCTTGAACAAAGAGAGGGACTGACAAGGCTGAGGCAACTTTATGCTTCATATAAGTTTAGGCTGCTTTGCTGAGAACCACTAGGTCCCAACTCTGCAAACTTTCTGCATTTTTGTTTGTTTACTTCAACTGAGACCAGAATCCCAAGTCGTTGTGCCTGAGGACACAACTTTCCTGCCTCAACTTTTCTACTAGTACAACACTGGATGCAGTTCATTATGTTTCAAGGCACCTTCCGCACACCAGCTGTTAGCATGGCATCCTTCTGCTTTGCACAGGCACCTATCCCCGGGTCTCTGCTTACAGAAACTTTGCTTGTCCCCCCGCTCCCCCCCCCCCCCCCACCTGCCTGACACTGCTCTGGCTCAGGCTTCGAGCACCTCTCTGCAATAGTCTCATTCAATAATACCTTTCCTTACTCGGGTCCAGACTTAACTTTTTTTTTTTTTTCTTGACAATTTCTTCAGCAAAAGATAACATTTAGGATTTGATTTTTGGAAATTAAAATACAAAAAGTAGTCAGGAAATTTGAACACTTGATTAAATAGGATCGTGGATTACTGAGAAATAATAGTTGGTTACCTAATTAGCCAAAATGAAGATATAAATTTAAAAGTAGGCATAGAAGGGACGTGACTATAAAGAACTCCAGTTCTTTTTAAGTGAAAAGACTTTGTTCTCTCGAGTAATTAAAGATATGATAAAGTCAACCCAAAGTATAGGAAATGAGTCTAATAGATCCCGAATAGTTGTTTTCTAGGCAGATTATAAAGGTAAAGAAAAATATTTTTTACAAGCACTTATTAAGAAAACACCAGTAATCCAAGAAAAAAAATGTCATTTTAATAGAAAGAAAACCAAATGCTAGTTTTGAAACAGCATATTTGGTACTAACACTCTTATTAAAAATCTTCTATTTAAATTAAAAAAAGAAATGGAAAAAAGATTCATAAAAACAATCTTATAAATAAGCCCATCAGCCTTAGCCAGCTGTGACTCTAAGAAATACAATTCCTTTTCCATGCACCATCTACAACTTTCTCTATCCAGACAAGTTTGTCATACACTTGTCTCTCATTTTAGACAAGTTATTTAGTTATTTTACTTTGGAACAAACCTACTCTTGTTTTTCTTAACAAAATACCCCCTGCACGCTTCATGTGCAAAGTTGCTCCTCTCTGCTACTATCACTCCTGTTAGAGTCTCATTCACATATACTGATTCTAAGTTTTCACTACAGCCACTTCTACTGCATATAGAAAACCAGGAGACAGTGTAAGAGTTATTCCCAGGGAATGTGTTAAAGCTGCGAGGCAGATCTTATTAGAACTACTGCAGTAGAGGAGAGAGACTTTGGTATTCCATTCCCATGCAGCACAGACAGCTGGAGATCTCAGCCAAGGAGCCAGTGAGGGGGTGAGTGTATAGGAAATTACTGAGAGGAACTTGGTTAGATACCAAAGTAGGGGGACTCTTGCTAAACTGGCTTCACAGGATTCTTACTAAAAGCAGGTGCCAAGGACTTAGATATCCAGGGCAGGGTATGAGGAGCTTGATCAGATATCAAGGATGATCCCATATGAAGGGGGGCAAGTGTCAATTAACTAGCTTAGGATTCATTGCTAAAGTGGGGGCTCAGCAGGCCAAGGTCGAGCCTAGTCTAGAAGAAGGCTCGCCGGAGCCTAACTAAAGTTTGGTCAAGGAAGGAGTATCTGATAGTAAATAACTGTAAACTGTCTTTCATATACTAGTATTTTCTAGCAGACTAGCAAAGTTTATAAATATACATCTCAACATCTCATAATTTTTATAATCATAAGCGTTCCTTATAGGTACAGCTTCTCAATGTGGCAAAAATGAACATGTGCATTAACAGACCCAAATAGATAGCCTCTCTGTATTATAGAAAAGTAAAAGTCCAAAAGTATATAAAATGAAATTGTATTCAGCAATTAATGCTTCAATTTTTTCTCTTACTTAGATAGGATTTAGGTGTCTAATGAATATTCACAAATTAAGTCAATTTAGCATCAGTCCAAGGTTTTAAGCTACCAATTCATTTTGGACACTGTCTTTAAGCTGACATACTGCAAAATATAATTACTTTGAAATAAAGTTTGTCCAAATAATGACTTAATTTGACTAATACAAATGTACATTTTTATAATCTTAAAATATAGGAACTGAAATGATAGTATATTAAATCAGCCAAACTTTATAAATTGAGGAAAAACATGCTTGCATAAAATAAAAATATATGTTTCTATTACATTTAATGCTGACAACTCAGAAGATATAGCTGTTTTTATTAAACCAATAATATTAAATTAGTCTCATTTGCTAGAGTTACCTAAATTATGTAAACTTGAATTCTTAGAACATTTGAATTACTGCCTATAAGAATGTATTTTGAGCACATTGAAAGTATTAGAAATCTAATTTTTTCAATATCTGGGAATTTTTAGGAATAGTCCTTTATTTGTATATGCCTTTAGCTAACTCTAAGTCAATTAGAATAAAACTCTTTAAAAATTTTCTTATAATCTAATTTAGTAATACCATCTGGAAGTAGGAAAATATTACATATCTATAGACACATAAGCATACATAAAAACCTAGAAAACTTATAGCTTCTATTCCAAAATTTTAGCCCATACATCAGGGATAAACCCAAAAATACAAAACTCATTTTTCATATAAAAAGAGCTCTTCTCTAATGGGTACAAATTCTTAGTTGATTTGAGTTCAAAATTGGGGAAAAATGAACAAACAAACAGAAAAGAGTAACAAACATGATTTTCTGTCATCTTTCATTCAAAAGAGAAAAATATCTATAAACCATTTAATTCACTTACAGAGAGAGCCAAATTATCTAACTACAAAACCAAAAAAAAAAAAAAAAAAAAAAATCCATCACCAGAAATCAACTAAAGACTCAAAAAAAAAAAAAAAATCAAAATCAAATTCTTACCATGCTTCCAACAGACAAGAGTCTGGACATAGGACCAGGATCAAGACTCACCTTTGGACCCCTGGGTTGCCAGCCAGGAATGGAGCACGAAAGGCTCCAGATGGCCTTATTACCTGGCTGGAGCAGATGGGCATCTGGAGGCAAGGTGCCATCCTGAGGCAAACTGTCGAAGACAAAAACCAGACAAGTTAGGAGACCAAAATGAGGGAGACTATCACAATAGCAGTATCAACCCCAGTCTAAGTATCTTCGGAGCACCTCTACTCTTATAGACGTTTGCAAATGAGGTGGTTTTACACCCTGGCTTTGCAAGCTGCAGAAATAAGCCTTATTTATCAAAACAGGAAATGGTTTTTCCCAAATATGGCTAGCTTGCTACCTTCGGAGAGCAGAGAGTTTTAATCTCCGTTAATCAACCATGAGCTAAAGAACAGGATGTGAAAGTGTCTTGTTTTGCCTTGTCAGCACATTCAGACCAAAGGGGAAAATGCGTGGGGTTTTGTCACACGTGATCAAAGATCTTGGAGCCAAGAGCTTCGAGCGGAAGTAACAGCACGTGATCAAAGATCTTAGAGCCAAGAGCTTCAAGCGGAAATAAAACACAGGAAATGAGACTTCTAGCCCCCCCCCCCGAAGCGAGGCTAAATCCTTCCTCAGCCCAGTGGGCTCTTCTACATGGAATACACTTACTTTCCATGCCCCCCACCCCGCCACGCACACGCACCTCCTTACATGTAGCCTCTCTTCCCCTCTTAACACTTCTATCCACATCTCTCCATTTCCAGATGCCAGCCCGCTCTATCACCCGATCCCTTCAAGGCTACTGCAATACCACCTAAATGGTTTCCTGCCTTCCTGACTTTTCTCCCACAATTCTGTTTCCAAGAAGCAGTCAAAGCGAAACGAGGTGAAAACTGATTTTTTACTACCCTGTTCAAAAGTTTTCAGTCTCTCCCTGTTACCTTTCCAAAATGGTCTACACTGCATAGCAGAATGTGCAAGCCTTTCACATTCTGGCTCACCTCTTCTTTTGCCAGCCCTGAGCAGACTCTACTCTCCAGCTCTGTTGAACACTTGCAGTTCCCAAACAGCCCATGCTCTTCTCCACGTCTAGACCCTTGTTTGTGTTTTCCTTTCTGCCTCCAATGCCCTCTCTCCACCCGGCTACGTCCTTAAGGACATGCGGGCTAAGTCCTGCATGTATACATGAGGTTTAGATGACACATACTCCGGGCTCGCCCCTGGCCCCACCTGTTCTCTCAGCCTTCCCAAATCTGAATGGGCTGCAACTTCTCCATTCCATACTCTCTTCTTTCATAGTACTTACTGTACCATTTGGAAAAGTGCTCTTTGCCTGTCTCTGCAAATAAATGAGAAACTCCCTGAAAGTCAAGACTATGTGTTCTTTATTGATTTTTCATGGCAAGAGCAATGGGGCGGGGGGGCGGGGGGAAGGGTTGCGGTAGTGAGTGGGCATCATTCCCAGAAGTCAGTGCCTGATGTATCACAAACATGCAACGAACCCTTGTGATATTATTAAGTGGGTGAACTTACCGTGCGCCGTGACAATTGGACGAGATGGTGGGATGATACAACATATCGCACAACCGTGTTGGGGAAACAAAACAAGCTTCTGTGAAGCAATTAGAAAAAGCTGAGGACTACATGGGGTAGAATATGAGATTGATTTATTTTTTTAAAAAATGTGTCACATTTTCACAAGACCTAATGAACGTGTGCACGCACCAACCAGCCGCCTTAGGGGTCTGGATGTGCGCTTATTTGGGAGTCGCCTCTCTTCACTCAAAAATGGGAAGGAATTCCTCTCTAGATCCTGGTTCCAGAAACAGTATCTGAGCAAGCTGCATTCTGAAATCCATTTCGCTCCTTTTTAGCTAAGCACCACGAATATCCTCCCGGCTTTCATGACTAGGGAATGCACTCCCCAGAATCAAATTTACAATTACAACGATCCTGGCACCACACAGTGCCCTGTGCATACACAAGACTTGATAACTTCTTGCTGAATCAGTGACCTGCAGAAGAGTTTCCCGACCACCTCGGGAATGATTGTGATTTTCTTAATTTCCCTGATTTTCTTCTGCTGAAACATTCCGCTTGCAATACCGCTCATGATTATTCAGACCATAGTCAAAAGGAAAAAAAAAATCTTTACCCTGAGTAACCATATTCATAAACATGAGTTACGGAGTCTGAAACATTTTCCAAAGGAGCGTGCTCTGAACCTGCAGAGCGGCACCACAGGTAAACTGCCTTTTAAAGAAACTGCATCTCAGCAGAAGATATTCATGAGAATACGGAAGTCCTGAGGTTGAACCTGTCTTAATTTGGGCTCCCCCAGAAGCAGATCCTGACACAGGGTTTATTGCGAATAGACGTGGAATAAGATCCCAGGAAATATCAGTAAGGGGATGGAGAATGGGGACAGGCAAGAAGCAGCCGCCGAGAGAATATCCTTGTGGGAGACCGGGTCTCAGCCTCCAGGAGGCACGGTGGCACACTTCTCAGAGATCGTGGGAGGACTGAGAAATCTGGGATATGTCACGCACTAATTCCCATTGGACGAGAACGGCTCTGGGGATATTAATGCCGCAGCATCTCCAGCCCGTCTGACATCAGGCCAAGCATGCTAGCTTACCAGAGGAAGCCCTTAGAACACCACCGGTCCTTGTAGCCTGAGGCAGTTTCCCCAACCACCGAGTCCTCAGGAGACATGGGCCAGGAACACGGGCAGTGTCCGTAACCTACACTTTGTATAGTCAGGTTCTGAACCGCAAGATGCATTCGCAGAACTTAGACTCAGTCGCACGTCAGTTGAACGCAGCCAACTGCACCTGTAATGGGCTGTCTCAGCTCATACCCAGCAAAAAAGAATTAGGAATTTCTTTAGCTTCGTTACATTTCTGCAAGGTGCCATGCAGTAACTGGAATTCTAAACTCTTCTCCAAATTTTTCTGCCCTCCTTTTGTGCCTAAGGGAGTCTAGTTCCCTCAAGCAAATTAAGCATGCTTATCCTCTCCCTGGAACCTTGATCCAACCCACCCTTTCAGAAGCGGATCCTATAGTGAGCAGTCCAGTGCGGGGGAATGTGTTAAGGAAGTACTCCCACAAGAAACCAGGAGGGGAGGAAAGGAAGCAGAGGACGGAAGAGGAGGAATCCAAATCAGGCTGTGATTTCCATAAAGCCCCAGTCTGTAGCCTGATCTCGCAGAGAGCTCTGGAGTGTAAGCTGCACTCCGGTGGTGGTCGTGTCTTAAGACGACAGAGGAGGGCCCTTGCATTCCTACAGTCACCCAGGATTAGCAACAGCCTGCCCTGAAGGAGTGTGAGGCCCCAGTGCCCAGGCACAGTCCTCTCCAGCAAACAGGAAGAGGCTAAGAGCCAGTAAAAGGGATCTGAGGGCACAGTAAGTTCACTCCTCTGTCAGAGTCTTGCATTTTCTGGACAGTCACAATTTCTGGGGGAAAGAGAGTGGAATAAGCTAATCTCCTGTGGCTGCTTTGGTCCTAAGACCACAGGTGGTACCGACCCTCTCCTTTCTCAATCCCTCTTGTAGATTGCCCTTAAGCTTTGGTGTATACTTCTCACATTCATCTCTGAGGAGCCTGGGCCCCCAGTTGCCATGTTTTATGAGACCATAGCACAGGAGTACCAAGAGATGCCCCAGTGGGCTTCCTGAGTGCCAAACGCTCACTGCCTGATCCCCTTATACAGCAGCAACCCCTGCTTATGCCCCAGTAACTTCCCTCTTTCACCCTCTCCTGATGCTACAGTCCTGCTGAGTTTCAGCCCAAGATCCCACCTCTTCCATGAAGCCTTCCAGATGCTTGCAGACCTCAGAGCTTTCTTCTTCCCATGACTCGCAGAACTTACCTTAGGGCTCTCGTTTGGCCTGAATCACATTTCACACCGTGATTCCTCATTACAGGGTCTTTATTGACTTGGGACAGTATCATTTGGTCGACTTCTGAGGGTAGGTCTTGTCTTTCCAGTGGGAACCTGAACAGTATTTACCGGCTACCTCCAGGGCCCAGCACGGACTGTGTGCATCCCGGGGCTTAGTGAGCACATGCTGAGTTCGCAGCTGAACAGCTCACAGTATAGCACCTCAGCACCCTCGGACTGGACCCTGATTTTCTCATCAGCAGTCTTGCTTCCCAGAGTCCCCTGATTTATGGCTTTCAATGACACTCTCACTCAGTCCACACTCATCTTTCAAACAAGAACAAAGAAAGACAGTTTTGATAAATGTAACTCTTTCACATTTTGAGGCATATATTTTTAGATATTTTATTACAAATGACTCACAGATCGAGCCATAAATTCCCCCCTCGCGCCCCCCCCTCCCCGAGAGAAATCTTCTCTTTTGTGGTACTGTTTCGACCTTGGTGTTGACAAACGTAGTTTGTTTGAGGATAGTGAGTATCTGTGAAGAAGGCGTAGAAGACATTTTCAATAATCACATAAAAAAATCCATTTAACTTACACTCAACACCTCTTTGGTGCCAGGAATTGCCCTAGGTATTTCATACAGACTGGATTGTCTAGAAATCTTTATTTTTTTTCCCCCTTCTTTCTGTTGCAGTGTTTTGAAGCGTGGCATAGCCTCTTGTGGAAGCTTAAAGAGAGAGGGAAAACACAAGTCACATCGTTTTGCAATTAATTGCTTCTTCTGGGAAGGCTCTTCCTTGTAAATTGTGGTATTTATCTCTCTGTATTTATTATTCCTGATTGTTTCTGTCTTGTATACTGTACGCAGAAACAGAAAATGTATACAAAAATAGAACTAATCTTGACTATGTGACTCCAAGTATGTCACCTACTCCCCACAAGCAGTACTGGAATGAAATCAAGTATTTATATGGCTAGTAATAAAAGGTAAGGTACATCTGCTTGCTGTGGGCCAGGCACTCTGTACAGTACTTTATACACATCATCTCAGTCAATACTCATAGCAAGTTCCAGAGACAGGTGCTATTAGCTCTGTTTTATGGATACAGATATTAAGGCTCAGAGAGGCTGAGTCACTTCCCAAAGCTCACACAGCTAGTAAGTATAGGGGCTGAAATAACACTGCAGAGGGCAAAGAGCCCTGGTTCTCTACTTGGAGAGGACTTACTGAGGCGTATTCTCAGCCCTGGTCTTGCCAGCCAAGGGACCAAAAGTAAATCACAAACACTTTAGGCTTCCGTTTCTTCACTTGCCGACTATAACCCCGGACTGTTATTCACACCTGTCCACCCATCCATTTGTCTGTCTTCAAATGTTTAACTTTCACTGCTTTTTATTTTGTTTATGAGTCACTGGAAGCTCTCCAAGAGCAGGAAGTAAGTCATGCTCATATTCATGCATATAGCTCCTAGGCCACTGTTTCATATACTTAAATTGACTCGTTTAATCCTTAAAATACCATAATGAAGGTTTTATTTTTATCTGCACTTATTTCACACTTAAGAAGGTTACTAGACCCCAAAGACGATTATATTAAAGATGTCAGATGAGGGGCGCCTGGGTGGCTCGGTCGGTTAAGCGTCCGACTTCGGCTCAGGTCATGATCTCACGGTCTGTGAGTTCGAGCCCCGCGTCGGGCTCTGTGCTGACAGCTCCGAGCCTGGAGCCTGTTTCAGATTCTATGTCTCCCTCTCTCTCTGCCCCTCCCCTGTTCTTGCTCTGTCTCTCTCTGTCTCAAAAATAAATAAACGTTAAAAAAATTAAAAAAAAAAAGATGTCAGATGAAATGATGTCAGATGAATCATCTGGCTTAGAATCCACGTTCTTAAAATTACTATGGCATACAAGAAAGTAGTTTACTTCTTTTTAAATCCACGTCTAGTTCAGAGTAGGTTTTTAAATGGCTTTCGTCTCCCCTTTCATTGGACTCTTTTGTTTCTACTCTGTGATCTGTTTTTAGTTTTGTGTAATCCGAGATGTGATTTTCATTGCACTCGATTTGAAAAATCCCAGATGTTGGGGCACCTGGGTGGCTCATTGGTTAAACGCCCAACTCCCGGTTTCGGCTCAGGTCCTAATCTCATGTTTTGTGGGTTCAAGCCCCACACCGGGCTCCACGCTGATGGTGTGGATGGAACCTGTCTGGGATTCTCTCTCTCTGCCCCTCTCCTGCCCACGCTCTCTGTCTCTGTCTCTCTTTCTCTCTCTCTCAAAATAGATAAACTTAAAATTTTTTTTAATTAAAAAAATAAAAATCACAGATATTAAATCTCATATATATATTAATACTAATTTCTCGTTGATCTTTTTCTTAGGAGCAACATTGAAAGAAAAATGGCTTCCTCTAATTTTCAAGCTTTAAAGTCTTAACTGTGAAGGGTTAACATTTGGCCACCCCAAAATATGCCACTTCAGCATATGGATTATTTCAGACTGAAGGCAATTAAGAAGGACCAGACCTCCCTCCCCCGAAAAGAAGAAGAAAAAAAGCTCTCTGCTTGCCTCCTATTTGCCTAAAAGCAAGACATAAAATTATAAAAGTGTCTCCTTTACCCTCTGTACCAGAAAGGACAAAAGTTAATCACCATAGACCATTTTAGTCCCTTCTCAGCCTGGAGGTGGCATGAGAGAAAACCACATGCCAGACTGTGGTGACTAGCCTTTTTCTGCCATTAGTTTCCCTTAGAGTTGTTCTCACACAATTTGCTGGCCTGGAGACCCACAGTCCTTTTCCTTTATCTCGTCTCTTCCCTAAAAATACCTTTCCTTGCTAAGACCAGGTTCTAACCAAAACTATGAGTCACTCATCTCCAGTTTCTCCTACGTATACATAACATAAACACGTTAATAAAACTTCTCTTTGTTTCTCTCCTGTTGATCTGCCTTTTGTTACAGAGCCCTGGTGTGGGGTGGAGAGCCACCAGTCAAGAAAGAATTCTTGAGCCATTTTTGTTGCAAAAAGGCCCCGTGAGCAGAAAGAGCGCACTGGGAGTGTGAGGAATAACTGATTAGGTACTTTTTAGTTAGTGGGGGGTAGGAATAGCGTTAAGTCTCTAAGGAATTTGGAAGCAAGGTTTCCAGGACCCTGAGGGGCTAGCTGCTGTTAAGATAAGGTTATTTACTCCTATCTAGTAAAACATTAGTCATGAGACCCTTCCAATGTGTATCAGTGGGCCGTATGTTTGAAGGACGATTGCTAACATGTATGGGGTGGAGGGGATATATACGGTAATCAGAGGGAAGGAACTCTGACCAGAGCAAAGCTCTGGTGGTGAAACATTAAAGGAAGTCCTCGAGGTAGCTGTAGGAGTGTTACAACCTGTGTGCTTCAAGAATCCTGCCTGGAGACTATGAGCCGCAGTGAAGTCCAGCCTTTTTCCCTTTTTCTCCCATCAAGCCCTCGCTGAAAACCTAGAAGGGTGAAAACATAAATATGTGTTTCCTCCCCTACAAATGCAAGGTCATAATCTCACACAGGTCCAGGATGAATGTAAGTAACAGATACAAGAATCTGAATGACTATAGATCTTGCCTCTTAGACTATGAGAAATCCAGGGTTTAGATGAAAATTAACGCACATCTGAGAGACACAAAACAAACACCATGAGCATTAGGTCCCAGATATGCTAATTTGGCCCTAGCAGGACACAGAAAACATAAAATACATAGGGACTGAAAAAGATTGCTAATTCCCTAAAAAGAAAAGCAAGAAATGGTTCAAGAATAAACCTAAGTGAAGTACCATTTTAAAAAATAAGCTCTCTTAATTTTTTTTTTAAAGGAAGCAGTAAAGTATCTGAAGAAAACTAGCCAAGTAGGCATCTCATTGTGAAAATCTGAAGGTATAATCAAAGAATCTCCAAAACAATTTCTGACAATCAAGACACCCACCCCAAAGATTTAGATCAAGAAACAAATGAGTCCAAACCTAACATAGAAACAGATTCACTTTTTAAGGTGACTTTTATCATTTACTTAAAAATCTGCATCAGGAAATATAAAATGGATATTCACCAGTCGCCAAATGACTACTTCCCCACAAGTTCTGAACCCACTGCAGCTCATTGTTACAGTCATTACCAAAACCATATACACATACCTTCTTCCCAGCCTTCCAGCCATTGTTTTGGGATTCACTAGGAAGATATGCCCTTGTGGCCACAAGTTAAACAAATTCAGAAGGGAATGGAATGGAGTGAATGCAGTGCAGAATAGAATAGAATAGAATAGGACACAACAGAACCGAATGGAATGGAATGGAATGGAATGGAATGGAATGGAATGGAATGGAATAGAAATGAAACAAAATTCAAGCATACAATTTGAAACTATTGGAATAATATGCAAGGTAAAGATAGATGGTAGATAGACAATTGATAGATGATAAATAGGTAGATAGATGATAGATAGATAGATAGATAGATAGATAGATAAAGAAATACAGAGGGGCACCTGGGTGGCTCAGTCAGTTAAGCTTCCGACTTCGGCTCAGGTCATGATCTCACGGTTCGTGGGTTCAAGCCCTGCGTCGGGCTCTGTGCTGACAGTTCTGAGCCTGGAGCCTGTTTTGGATTCTGTGTCTCCCTCTGTCTGCCCCTTCCTTCTCCACTTACACTCTGCCTCTCTCTCTCAAAAACAAACATTAAAAATTTTAAAACAATAAATAGATGTGGAGAGATTTCAATAAATTTATGTTTAAAAAGGTTGGTCACGGTATTCTCTCAGAATGCTTAACTTTGGAAATTGATACTCCTAGGCTGTCCACAAACCAGAGCAAGTCTGCAAACTGTCCATCACCCCCCTCTGAGGAGTACTGATATTGAGAGTAAGTCTTCAGAAACTTACAACAGTCTAGCAGAGAAAGCTCATGGCTGTTGAATCTAATTATGCCTTTTAATTTTTGCAGTGATTCATTTTTACGGTTTTTTATAAAAGAACCAGACTGTGATGGATTAGAAATGTAAACAATAAGACTGCCCCTTTTCCACAGGTAGCCTGAGATGTGTGTAATAAAGTTAGATTTGGTCAGGGGATGCCATGGATGCCTCGCCTCTCTGTGGCTGTACAAATCCCTGCTTTCACGTTTCCAGGAACTGTAATTGTTCCCTCGCACTGTAAGAGAGGTGAGAGGAGCTGAGTAGGCTGTGGGAAAAGGGAAAGTGGCCTTCCTGCCTAGCAGCTACCAGCTAGAACTGTAAACGAGGTGAACCCTCAGAATTCTGCAGGGGGCACGAGGCCCCCAGCTTGCCCATTGATACCAATTGTCCTAAAGTTATTGTTCTTGCCTCTGCACACGGTTCTTCAAAATTTTGTCCTAGACTTCATTCAGTCACCCACAGACACCACAAGATAACCTCTCCTTTGAACTCCTAGGCTAATGGGCAGTGGATACACGGGCCCCTTTCTGGCTTTGGGGAGTTAAGACAGAACCCACGATTCGCTCCCTTGTTTTGGTGGCATTTATTATATGGATGTGGTTTGCGGTCTGTGTAGGGCTGAGCGGATTCCCAGTGGCCTCTGCGTGCACTGGAAGAGCTCAAAAGTGTACAGAGCTAAGATCTTTCTGCAAAAACAGAAGCTGTAAGCCTCAAGGTTACACCCCCCCATACAGGCTGCTTAACTCCAAACCACAAAAAAGTGCAAAAGGTACTTTTTCAGATTTGTTTACTTTTATGTCAGATTTTTTGAGAAGAGCTGAGGGTTAACTCCCCAGATTCACTTCTCGGAAAATTAATAACAATTCATTGGCCTTCGAGAGCATCTGCCTGGCACCCCCCGTCCCATATTCCTACTGCTTGGTCCACTTGTCTCAGGGCCCATAAGACCTATAACACATCAAATCTCTGCTAATTGCCAGATGGCACAGCCATTTCCCTTCTAGATTGACTCTCCTCCTGGCAGCAAATAAAGCCTCTTCTTTTCTCACCTCTACATCCTTCAACAAGAGATTTGTGTCAGAATACAGTCCCTCGTGTTGCCAGCCAGTGTTTTCTGCAGAATTCCTTTGTGTCCATGCTGTTTGTGAGCTGGGATGTACGCCCTAATATTGAGTTCAGTGCTGCAGATGATGCTGATGTCGAAAAGGACCTCGGGATAGAAGTCAGAGTGTGTCCCCCAGGTGTTAGAACAACTAGAAGAGTTTAAAAGCTCACTGGCTGAGCCCCACCTTCCAGTGATCTGTAGCCCCCGCGTCCATCCCATCCCGACAGTTGGAAGTCCCCAAGGACACCTGTAGCTAGTTGTGTTAAAATTGACACTGTTGACTAACAGAGGTTTAGGCCAGAAGGCTGCCTCAGAGAGTAGAGGAGTAGTCTGATTTAAAGATGGAAAAAAATATGAGGGAAAACAGAGTTCTAAAAACTCGCGTTAATATTTTAAAATAGAAGGAAAATTAGGTGAGCGCCAGTTATCTTCCAAATGAGTTTCAAAGAGAAAGCGTTTCTTTTTTTTGAATGTTTATTTATTTTTGAGAGAGAGAGAGAGAGAGAGAGAGAGAGAGCGAGTGTGAGCGCACGGGGGAGGGGCAGAGAGAGGGAGACACAGAATCCGAAGCAGGCTCCAGGCTCTGAGCTGTCAGCACAGAGCCCAACGTGGGGCTCGAACTCACAAACCGTGAGATCATGACCTGAGCCAAACTCGGATGCTCAACCAACGGAGCCACCCAGGAGCCCTGAGAAAGAAAGAATTTAAATGCATAAGTTGCACATAATATAAATACATGAAAAGAAAACTCTGGGAACAGGAACAGTCAACCTGTAGGGTAAAAGAGGAAATCCAAAATGTGTCCAATGTACCTTTTAAGGTGAACAACCTGGCAGTTTCTATTAAAAAGAGCCTCTTCTAAATTTCAAAATAAAATACACTTAATTATAGCCTTTGTAGAGAAGAAAAATTCCTTCCTCTGTCCTTCAAGGTCTTCCAGCCGGACTAAAAATTAAATTGACATGAGACAGATTAACAGGAGAAAAAAACCCCAACATTTTATTATGTGCCCATGGAGACCCATTACTGAAATTGAGACCTAAAGAAATAACCAGAGAGGGCAGTTTTCATACTTTTTAGGAAAACAGGCAAGAAATCTGTAAGGAATTGACGGGACAAAGAAAACAACTTTGTGAGCTTCAGTTAGTGAGGAATTGTAAACAGCAGGTGGGCTGGGGTAGTAACTTAATAAAAAGTAACAAAAGTTGTTCATACAGCCTTCTCTGCTCTAAATGCCCCATCTCTGGTGACAAGGGTGTCCCTTTACCTCCTGGTACAGGAGGACAGCTTTCACAAGGGAGATATATCTCCTGCTTTTGGGGGGAACAGCATGGGGGGCAGAGTATCCTTCCTGCACAGGCTGTCTCTTAAGTAACTTTTATGTAAAATAATCAATATTCCAAAATGGCACATTTTGGGGTGGACTGCCCTTGGCTCCTACACCTACAAAGATGTGTTTAATATAACAAAATGAAAACATGCATTCAAAGTATAGGAAATAGTGCCAAAGAGTAATTAACCGGCAAGAATCTGGTAAGTCATGTTATTACTATCACTAACTAGCACAAAACCTACCCTCAAATATGTATTAAACAAATAAATATTTAAAAGCCATAAAAAGGGAGAAGGAATATGACAACACAAAATCATGAATAAAACAATGAAAAGATAAAATAAGATTTGTATGAGACTATGATAGCAATATTAATAATGCTTTGGGAAAAAATCAGAGTGTATATGTTGGAATTTAACCACTGTTTAAAAAACTGGAAAGTATAACAATTAATAAAATTTGGAATAAGAAATGAGAAATCTAGTCATTTACCTGTACCTATATAATATCTATTATTTTATTGTGTCTACAGTGATTCAGTTCAGTGTCTGACTCCCTAATAGGTTGAGACTTTCATGGGGATACTTGGTGGGTTGTGCTCAGACTCTGGTTTCCCACATAACAAATGCCTGGTAAATGCTTCTAAATGAATAAAAATGGGGGAAAAAAGAGATTTTGAAGACACAGGACAAGATCAAGAGATTTAAATCAACATAAAAGGTTAATAGTAACTTTAAAAGCGCTTGAGTCTGACAAATTTACTGGACAATGTTTCCACACATCTGAAAAAAAGAAAAAGAAAAAAGAAGGATAAGAATGAACAAGCGATTATTCTGGAGGAGATAATATATGCCAGGCACCAGGCTCAGACTTTACATTTTTAAAAAGGGAGGTGTGAGAATCAAAACAGAAGACACTGAAATATCAATGTTTGTGGGTGATACGATTGCATAACTAGAAAACAAGAGAAAAGTAAACCCAAAAGACAAATTAAGCTCTTTTTGCTGTAGGATGGAAGGAAACACCAAGCATTGCAATTAAATTCTTAGACACTAGTGGTAGCTAGAATATGAAATAAATGAAACCCATTCCTGGCAGCAAAAAACTGAGTACTTAGGAAGAAATGCATTAAGAAACAGATGTTCATCCAACACACACACACACACACACACACACACACACACACACACACACCACCCTAAATGCACAAGAACACACACATCGATGAAGAGATAAAGTCTCCACAACATTGAAAAGACTTTAAAATATCTGTATTATTCTAAGTGCCGGTCCATTTCAGTGATATCATTTCTGAGTCCTACCATCCCTACACTCCATCCTAACTTTCACCACCAGATCCATGATCCTAAAATAGAAATTTATGATGCACCCACTGGGCCAAAACTTCCTCATCCACCAGACCCCGATCCTGCCATAGCACAGAAAAAGGTCAAAATCCAAAGTCGTGAACAGGTATCCCCACTTACTTCTTTCAATTTATAATTGGTTTTTGAGATTTTTTAAACGGTAGAACGCTCAGAATGAGATTTACCCTTTTAACAAATTTTTAAGTGTATGATTCAGTAGGGTTAACGGCAGGCACAATGTTGTAACAGCAAATGTCTATCTAGAACTCAACTCATCTCGTGTAATGGAAACTCGATGCCGGTTAAATAGCAAATCCCCATTCTGCCCCTTCCCCCAGCCTCTGGCAGCCACCATTTTCTAGGAGTTTGACTATTTTAGATTCCTCCTGTAAGTGGAATCACACGCGATTTGTCCTTTTGTGACTGGCTTATTCCACTTAGAATAATGTCCTCCAGGTTCACCCATGCTGTCACACTTAGTTTCTACATTCATTTTCTGACTTCTCCATAGTTGCCTATTAACTGACCTCCAATGACCACACCACATGCTCCCCACCCACACATTTTTCCATTTGTTTCTTCTCACGAAGCTTTCCCAGATTTTTCCAACTTGCGCGACCTATCCTTTCATCATACAATATGCCACTTACTGAAATCTTACACTTCCTTGTGACATTTCTTGTGGGCTTTACCGGCACTGCAGTATATCAGTCTGTGTGTTTCTGTCTGTATTTCCAATTAGGCTAAACACGTATCCCATACAACATTTATATCCTTCATAGTATTTAGTACAGTGTCTTTACACATAGTAATTATGCAGTAAATATTGTTTAATCGATTGGATGGTTGGAAACCCCTCAAGGGAACACTTAACTTACCTTAATGTCCCCAAGGCCTAGGAAGTACTTGACATATAGTAAATGCTCAATAACTATCGTATTGTGTATGGGGAGAAACAGAGAGACTGAGATCATTTGCTGAGACCACACACAGAGGTCAATTCTCAGTTCTCTCCTTATTTGACTTAGCAGAGGCATTGACCCAGCTTCTGGCTCCTTCCTACTGAAAACATCTCCTTCACCAGACTTTAGGACATCCACTTTCTCAGCTTTCTTCCTTTGTCACGAGCTGCTCCTTCTCAGTCTTGCTTTCTGTCCCTTTGTCTTCTCCCAGCCTCTTCCACCTTGCAATGGCTCAGGACTCAGTTCCTGGTCCCTTCTTTCTTCCCCGCTCCTCTCCTCTCCTCCCCTCCTCTTTTCTCCTCTCTTCTCTTCCTTTTTCTAACACTCACTCCATAGGTGACCTCATTCATTCATGCCTTCAAAACACCCATATTCTGAGAACTGCTGTATTTAAAACTCCAGCCCTGACACCTTCACTAACTCCAAACCTATAACATCCTGATCCCTACCTGATATTCCCACCTGGACGTCTAACCATGTTCCAGATGGAACACATCCTGAGCTGAGCCCTCAGTCTCCCTCCTTGCACCTGGTCCTCCAGCAGCATTCCTCATCTCAGTTCAGAATGGGAACATCGTTCTCCCAGGACCACAGGCATTCTTGACTACCTCATTCTCTCACATCTCAATCCATCAGGAAACACTTCGGGGCTCTACCACCAAAACGCATACAGATGCCAACAACTTCTCACCTCCCGTCCGTCCATCAGTGTGATCTGAGCTGCTATCATCGCTCACCGGGGTTGTTACAACAGTGGCTGCATTTGATTCCCCACACAGCAGCCAGGGAGACCCTTTCAGAATGTAACTCAGATCGTGTCACTGTGCTTTTGTGACCCTGTACCGGCCCTCCACTTCACTCAGGGCAAAACTCGAAAGTTTTTAGGAGGCAATACCCAACTGGACTTCCCATGTACTTTTCCGACTTCATGTCCCTGGAGACTAATTTCCCCGTGGCCCGCTCCCCTCGCCCCACAGTTTCCTCCTTGCTATTTATCCCAGTCATCTCTTCGTTCATAACAAACTTCCCCCAAATTAAGTGGCCTAATACACTTTGTTATCCCTTGGTGGCTCTGTAGGTTGGTTGACTTTGGCTGGGCATTCTTGCTTAAGGTTTCTTGTGGGGTTGTAGACCACTGTCAGCCAGATCTGCAATCACCTGCTGGCTCAGAAAGGCGGGCGTCCAAGATGACTCATTCCCATGACTCACGGTCGATGCTTGGGTCTGAGCTGAGGCTGCAGGCCAGAGCGCCTCCATGTGGCCTCTCTACGCGCCTGGGCTTCTCACAGAGGGGAGTCGGTGTTCGAAGACACTGTCCCAAGAACAACTGCTCCAGGAACCGGGAAGCCAAAGTTTTCTGCCAGGTAAGTAAGGGCCACACGTACAACCGGCACGGCAACACTTCTGCCATGTGCTATGGGTGCCGGCAGTCCCAGAGCCTGGCAGGGCTTAAGGACTTGGAGAAACAAAGTCTCCCTGTCCATGGGAAGGTGGCAAGATGGCATTGCAAGAAATGCATGTGGGATGGGAGATATTACCGAGGCAATCTTCAGAAAACAGAATTTGCCACACACAACAGCGACACTCCCACCGCAACGCCTCATGCTAGCCTTCCCTCTAGCCGCGATGCTTCTCTCTCAGTATCAGCTTTTTGTTCTCCTGTTGCTCTGAAGTCTTTGCTTATTCACTTACTTCAGCTCTGACAATATGCCAGTGAGCCCCCCCCCCTTGACCACTGCATTTAACGTTGTACATAAATGCTCCTCCCTAGGACCAAGTGCGCGCAATCTCTCTCGACATACGCATTAAATGCTGCTTGACCAAACTTTAGGCAGGCTCCTCTCCTCCACATGGGCCCCTAAATATTGGCTTGTCCTCAAGTTTAGACAAGCACTAAACCACTAGGGTGCAAAACATCCGCCCCTAACACACCTCATTCTGAGAATCTGCTAACCATAAAGAAAAACATTTCACTGCAAAAACACCCCAAAGATGCCACCTGCCCACCCCACCCACTTGCCCTCCTCCCCCACAGACTTCCTGCTAGCTCTTCCCACCCCACCCTGTAAAAGAAAAGCCCTTTATTTCTTTTTTGATGGATTTTTTAAGTTTTTATTTATTTGAAGTGAGAGAAAGAGAAAGAGAGGATGAGTGGGGGAGGGGCAGAGAGGGGGATGGGGAGAGAGGATCCAAAGCAGGCACCACACTGACAGCAGAGGGCTTGAGACAAGGCTCGAATTCAGGAACCATGACCTTAGCCGAAGTCGGACACCTAACAAATTGAGCCACCCAGGCCCCCCAAAAGCCTTTTATTTCTGTTTAATTTTGAGATATTTGCAGATTTCTAGGATCAGAGGATTCTGCCTATCGAAACAGTCTTTTAAATGAAGTCTCTCTTTATCTAAGTCCGTATTTAATTTGACTTGACACTTAGCACTCCCAATCCTTTTTACCCTGAACCACTTTTTCTTACCACTTATTCCCTTCGCACACACTATGTATTTATCTATTTATTATGTTTATGTCCTCTCCTCCTCCATTAGAACACAAACCGGATGACAGCAGTTTGTTTTTCTATTTTGGCCACTCAATTTCCATCAGCCAGGACAAACGTTGCAGGTGCTCAAAAAGTATTTGTCAATTTAGGGGATAAAGTCTCACATGTGATGTGATGAACGCATATCCATCTAACGCACAAAGATACAGGATAAAGAAACATTCGCTACTGATCTTCTAGGATCTTATTTTCTACCCCAGATAATTGCATCTCTGACATGTTGCTTGAGCTAGCTTCTCGTCTCCATCATGTGGTTTCTGTAAAACTCTTGTTAGCGCAGTCCTATTTTTCTTAGTCTTTCCTGACTTCTTTCCCTCTCTGTTCTTGAACTTAGCTCAGAAACTGGAGCCTGGTTACTGGTGAACAGTTTTCTCTGGTGCTGCTAGCCACTGGACTTCCAATCATTTTCTCGTAGCATACCCCTGTCCTGCTACCTTACGTTACCATGTTCTATGACACGTTCGCAGATACTGTATTGTTATTTGATTTGATCTTGGTGTTTCCTCTTGTCCAGCTGATCTGGCCACCCGAGCTTGTCTGGCCTCCCCGGGCAGGCACGTGGCTGTTTCTGACACCTCCTAGTCTTCCACATCCTACCCGGGTGACTTAAGTCCCTCACAGACACATCCCGAGGCAAAAGAAAAAGAAACATCTCTCCCTCGTGATCATGCATAGGTAACATTAATGGAGTGAGCTTTTGTCAAAAAGATCTCTGGACACAACGATTTCACGTTCCCAGTTATTCCTCCACTCCTAGGTTCTAGACAGAGAGAGAAAGAGGGAGAAAAAAAATGATCCTCCGATCATAAGGAGTTTCAGCTCGCGAGCACATCAGTCATCTTGTTATTACACACCGCTCCTCCTTTCAATAAAGTACCAGAGCCCGATTACAATGAATGAGATATCAATGCCTCAGAATTTCATCCAAGCGTTGCTAAGGAGTTGGTTTGCCTTATCTAATATATAAAACACATTATTGGGCCGAAACAGTAATTCCCAACCGTGGGCAATTTTGGCTCCCAGAGGATATTTGTTAATGTCTTTGAGCCAGTTTTCTTTGCTGCAGTTGAGTTGGGGTGGGGACACGGAGAGCTACTGGCGTCAGGTAGGGCAAAGCCTAGGGTGCTGCTGAACATCCCACAGTGCACAGGACCTCACTCCACGACAGAGTCATCTGGCCCAATAGGCCAATAGTGCTGAGGTTAAGAAATTGAACTTAAAGTATCCAAACCGTTGTGCAGGTATGAGGAATAATGGACAGATAATGGGAGAGACTGGAAAGTCCATGTACAGCCTTGACTCTACCTAAAAGCATTACATATAATAAAAACGTCTCTCTCATCTGGTCAAGTATTCAATAAATGTGAGTGGACCATCTGACTAATGGATTGCAAGGGATCCATTTGTATTTTATACAAAAAAAGATTCAATTTTTTATAAACAGAAGTAAAAGAAAAAACATAAGGTGAATAGTTATTTAACATTAAGATAGACAAGATATTTCTTTTGTTTAATGTTTATTTTTGAGAGAGAGAGAGAGACAGAGCACGAGCAGGGGAAAGACAGAGAGAGAGAGAGAGGGAGACACAGAATCCGAAGCAGGCTCCAGGCTCTGAGATGTCAGCACAGAGCCCGACACGGGACTCGAACTCGAGAACCATGAGATCATGACCCCGTGAGATCATGACCTGAGCCAAAATTGGACGCTTAACCGACTGAGCCACCCAGGTGCCCCGACAAGCTCTTTCTGAAAGTAACATTAATTCTATCCACCGTTCAGGGTCCAGTTCAAGTTCTTGAACCACGTTCCTGGGAAGTGGCAAGAAGAATGGAATAAATTTCTATCGCCCAACAAACAGAGTAAGTTGCAGCTCTAGGGAGGCTGGCTTATGCCTGCAGATAAGCAAAAGGCCTGATTAAATAGGATTTTGTCAAAGGAGCTTAAGTTTCACTTCTAAGTCCATGCTTTCAAACAAGGATAAAGAGTGTTCCCAAAGAGATATGGATGCTGAAGAATCAAGTCCCAGCTCCAGTGTTCAGCTTCTGTCTAGAGAACACGGCCAGCCAGCGATGCACATGCATCTTTCCCTACTTGTGGTTACATCATTACATTTTAGTCCTTGTGCCTGGTTTATTCACCCCCTTGCAAACCACATGGGTTGGCTCACCTTGATTGATGAAAACAAAATCAATTGCTACAGTGTCATTTTCGAAGAGAAAGGGGGATATATTATATATAAGACACCAAAATGATGCAATTTAGAACCGATACCTACAGCCACAGACAAGAACATCTTTTCTTCAATATGGCTACAAGTCTTCGTCCGATGTTTTTTTCTTTAAATTCTCCATATAACTGTCCCTGCAGGCTTGGGGGGTGGGGGGAAAGATGCTCTGGTCTCGTCTCAAGCCAGCAACATGCACAACTGTATCTGTAGCTGTTCTCTTCCAAGAGTCCATGTATAACCCAACGGCAGTTCTGGGTGTGTTTGGAGATGCTCTTCCCAGTCCCTTGCTCCTCGTTCACTTCCAGGCTGGGCAGAGAAGTCCATACTGGCCTATAACCTTGTTCAGAATCAGAACGGGGAGCCAGTCCCATTACCGCTGGCATCCCAAGTGAGGAGGCAAGAACGCAAGTGGAGGACCAGGGTTCCAGAAAGCAGATGAGGCTCTTTACAGAGAAAAAGAGAGCAGAGCACAAGGAAGGTGAGTTACATTTTAAGTAAGGAGACTGAGCATCAAATTAGACAGCACAGCCTATTGTACTTCAAAGAACAAAATACTTTCTAAACCTCTGCATATAGGGGCACCTCGGTGGCTCAGTCGGTTAAGCATCCAACTTTGGCTCAGGTCACGATCTCACAGTCTGTGAGTTCAAGCCCCGCATGAGGCTCTGTGCCGACAGCCTAGAGCCTGCTTTGGATTCTGTCTCCCTCTTTCTCTGCCCCACTCTTGCTTGCATTCTGCCTCTCTATCTCTCGAAAATGAACAAGCGTTAAAAAAACTTAATAAATAAATAAACCTCTGCAGACAAACATGCGGCTTAAGTGTGGAGATTTTCTTAGGCTACAGTAACTGGACATTGGACAAACTTTCCTTAACTATACCACACTCCTGGAAAAGATTTCTCAGTCCATTCCGGTCCTCGGTTTGTCCATATTACCTGCCCAATCATTTGTTTTTCATACAACTTCCTGTATTTTTTGCATTTCCAAAATCTTGATTTGTCACTTAATTTTGCATGTAACTGTACCTGGGCTTTCCATCTATGCTTGGAGTAACTTGAGGACGGGGAGTTTGCTTATTTTGTGTTCTCCAGAGTAGAAAGCATAATTCTTTTCCCCAAACTAGTGGTATTTGTGATTTTAAACTGTAACTGCTTAATGAATCCACACAAATGAGTGGAGGACAGAATAATATCTCATCTACCCAGAACTCACTGCCCCAGTAGTCTTATCTTTTTGAAGCATGTGAAAGAGTCATAAGAAAAAGAAAAGCTTTCAAACATCCAAAATGGGTGTTATTAAGTTCATTTGTACCATCCTAAATGAGCGTGAAATAACTAAAGGGAAAATCCTGAGATTGTTAAAGCTAGGAATTATTTTAACAATGTGATACAGGAATTAGAATAGGGTAAATAAGTTTTGACGCAGATATTTCTTCAGATGGCATGACATTGGAGTTTTTGTTTTCTTTTCATCAAAAGCCAAGCAGGCTAAATCTCTCTCCTTGCTATACAGAGGAGACACTGTTCCTGGATGACAAGGAGTTTTAGCACCGCAATTTTGCCAAATGTACTTGGGACGAAAAAACCCAACAAAACAAAACCCCAAACCTTATTTTTCATCATTTTCATGGATATGTGCAATAGGCAACAGGAACAAGAATGGCTAAAAGAAATGCAATAAATGATGATTCTGTTCATAATGGGTTACTACAGGGAATTACAGATAAAGCATTTAAATTCTCTGGAGCTAGACTTTCTTTATTTTTAACTTTGTTAATTTTTTTTAACATTTATTTACTATCGAGAGACAGAGAGAGACAGAGCATGAGCATCAGAGGGGCAGAGGGAGAGGGAGACACAGAATCTGAAGGAGGCTCCGGGCTCTGAGCTGTCAGCACAGAGCCCGACGAGGGGCTCGAACTCACAAACCGCGAGATCATGACCTGAGCCAAAAAGTCAGACGTTTAACCATCTGAGCCACGCAGGCGCCCCTGGAGCTAGACTTTCAATCCAGGTACAAAGTAATGATTTTTATGAAACAGAATAATTTGGCAAATCTGGCATAGACAAGTATGAAACGCAGAAGAGAATCAGCAAAACAGACAGAATCCGACATGAATCAGTATGAGCACCCAGGCCGGAGCATGAGAGCAGTGCGGCTTAACGTGTGACTAAAGGACTCGCCATCACCTGAGGCAGGGGACTGTGGTGTCAGCCAGTTATGTTATCACTGGATCAGGATTGTCTCTGTGCTCTGTGACCGTAACACTGTGCTTAAGTGAACCGCCGCTGATCTTACGTATTAAAGTAGTCACTCCTGATTCGCTCTTTGTGTTACCTTTAAAAAGCATCAAGTAAAAAGCACTGTTTAGGTATTGTTAGAAACCGGTTTCATGCAACAGTTACAGGTTCCATTTAGTTACTCAAAGTGACGGAACCTTGGAGATCGAGAAGAAAACGACTCAATAATTTTTCTCTTCGAAGCTCATAAACAGAAATTGCTATTAGAAATAAAACAAAGATTAAGTTAAAACTGCTGATAAAAATAAGTACATTGTTGGGGCGCCTGGGTGGCGCAGTCGGTTGAGCGTCCGACTTCAGCCAGGTCACAATCTCGTGGTCCGGGAGTTCGAGCCCCACATCAGGCTCTGGGCTGATGGCTCAGAGCCTGGAGCCTGCTTCCGATTCTGTGTCTCCCTCTCTCTCTGCCCCTCCCCCGTTCATGCTCTGTCTCTCTCTGTCCCAAAAATAAATAAACGTTGAAAAAAAAATTAAAAAAAAAAAAATAAGTACATTGTTGGGGCGCCTGGGTGGCTCAGTCGGTTAAGCGTCCGACTTTGGCTCAGGTCACGATTTTGCGGTCCGTGAGTTCAAGCCCCGCGTCAGGCTCTGGGCTGACGGCTCAGAGCCTGGAGCCTGTTTCGGATTCTGTGTCTCTCTCTCTCTCTCTGTCCCTCCCCTGCTCATGCTCTGTCTCTCTCTGTCTCAAAAATAAATAAATGTTAAAAAAAAATTAAAAAAAAATAAGTACATTGTGGGGGCACCTGTGAGGCTCAGTCGGTTAAGCATCCGACTCTCATTCTTGGCTCAGGTGATGATCTCACGGTTCATGAGATTGAGCCCTGTGTTGGGCTCTGCACTGACAGCATGGAGCCTGCTTGGGATTTTCTCTCTCTCTCTCTCTCTCTCAAAATAAATTTTAAAAAATTAAAAATAATAAGTAAATTGTGTTAAATTTTAAAAGCATGCATTTTAGAACCTAAATTTCCAAAGCCACTTTCTTCTGTTTACTGTGAGTAACTTAGATAAGATTCAATTAAAAAGGAGTACTGTGGGTGTGGCCATGACAGACTACGGGTTCTAGACCGCTCCCATCCCCACTACTGTAAACAACTATAAAAGTGGACAAAATAAGCGAAGCATTTCTGATGAAGAAATGGGAGAGGAAAGGGGTGATGTCAGCACACAGCTTCGTGCTAGCAAAAAACCAGACACATGTGGCAAGCTCAGTATTTTCTCAACTTTCTGCTTTGGGGACCTTCAAGGTTCCCATATGTAACCAGGAAAAGAGCCCAAGGAGAGAACGGCACTCTTGCTAAGCTGATGAGGCAGCAATCAGAGTCAAGGACTTCTAGAGCCACTGGAATTTGCAGGACCGTGACCTAAAGAAAAGAGCACTGCGCAGACAGGAGGTTCCAGAATGCTGCGTGGGGAAACAGATTCCTGGCCAGGGCTGGATAGTACATATGTAGGGAGAGCTTCTTCTAGAGCAAGAGGAAATACCGCAGTGCTTCTAGACTCTGCTTCTGAGTACAAAGGAAATAAATCAGCGATTCAATAAACTAAAACACAAAAGAAAAATATGCAAACATTTGGAAGTTGCACAACACCCTTCTCAATGCTACAGTCAAAAAAGAAGTCACAAAGGACATGGATAACTATTTCAAGCAATCATAATGGAAAGGCACCGTGTCAATAATTTTAGGAAGCATCGAAGGCTGTGCTAGAGGAAAACTTCCAACTCTGAATATTTATATGCAGACCGAGAAAAAAAAGAGCTAAAAACGAGTGATTCATGTTTCCACTATAAAAGGATAGAAGAACAGCAAAATAAACCCAAAGCAAATAGAGGGATGGAGTTAGTAAATATGAAATCTAAATCAATGAAATAGTAAACAAACATCACAGAGAGTAAGAAAGCTGAAAGGTGGATCTTTAGAAAGAGAACCAAAAATTGCCAGAGTGAATGTTACGTGCCACCCCAGATGCTCTATGTTAATTAAAACAACGCGGTCCATCGCGTTCCGGCTCCTGAGTTCACCATTTTTGAGGTTTCCTAGATGGATCTGATGGACGGTTCAGCCATAAAACATCTAAAAGTTCATCTAGTCCAGCAGGGTCTGAAATGCCAGAAGACCTCAATAAATATTTATTGAATAGATGATTGAAGTGTTTCCTTTATCAGAGGAGGAGGCCGAGAGGCAGGAAGGGACTTGCCTAAGGTCACCAAAGCCGTAAGTGGTAGAACCTGGGTTCAAGTCATATCTCTGGACTCTGGGGTTTGTCCTCCCCACAGACCATGTTTTCTGCCTTAGCCAGATCAGATTTTAGAGTTTCAACTCTCTAGAACTCTGGTGAACCTTAATAACTAGTTCTGTATAGAGGAAAATTTTAAAAACATTGTCATAATCAACCAGGCTCAGGCAATGGCCAGAATTTAGCAACTCTAGTCAGAAGGGAGGAAGAGGTAGGAAAGAAGTGATTAGAGGGGCTGGCATCTGAGGAGGCATAACATGATCTACCTCCTCCTAAACACATAAAACAACAGCAAACAGATACATAGCATGTACTTTAAGTCAGGTGCTTCCCTAAAAACTTCACAAAACTAACGTGAAAGTACTCAGTCCTCACGACAACCCCACAACATAAGAACTATTATCATCCCCATTTTACAGGCGGCAAAACTGAGTCAAAGGCAGGTTAAGTACCTCACTTAAATTCATGGAGCTAATATGTGGTGGAGTCAGGCTTTAGATGCAGGCAGTCTGGTTCCAAAGTCTATGTCACCCACATTATACAAAGAATCGCTTTTACTATGGACCCTAGCTCCTAGTTAGATAGGCAGACCAGACCTCAAATTCTCCTCCAGAGGTTGAAACCCCATAAAATAATGACAGGTCCCCACTGATGTTGCAAGCCTTGCACACAGCTAAGTCGATGGCGAGTACCACGATACCCGTTCCTTCCTTCCCCCACTCATTCGTTATTAATCACATGACACATTAAGAAACGTATAGATGTGAACTGAGTTAGTGTTCTGAAGGAATGGAAGACAGTGTTTTCAGAGCGAACCACAAATATTATTTCACACCTAGCATACACTAGCTTCACAGATCGGAGACTGGCCGGGACTAGAGAATATTTACAGTAGTGGTCCGTGATTAGAAACGTCTGTGCCAGCCATGTTAGACTGCCCCTGCTCTTATGGGGCTTGCAGGATAGAAGGAAAGACAAATACCAGTAAGTTGATCCATTAGAGAATGCATAGCTGCAGAGTGAGTGAGGTGCTCTAAAGGAAAGGAAGACAGGGCTGTATTAGTGATTCACAAAGGACGCTGAGCTGGCCCCAGGGCAGCACAATAGCCAGCCTTGAGAAAAAGATGCCTGGCTGAGAGCTGAAGGATGAAAAGGTGACACAGATCCACAGGGAGAGAGTTCCAGGCAGGAGAAGCAGCACTTGAAAAGGCCAGAGGGAGCTGCTGGTGTGAAAGCCCAAGGGACCAGGGTCTAGGTGAGCCGAGGCTACCGCAGGAGGCAGAGACAGGCCAGGCGGTGTCTCAGAGCATCATGATCTTTGTGCAAAGGGCATTAACAAAGCAGTGGCATGAAACCAGGAGCACCCGATACACCTGAAAAGAGACTACACAAATAATGACACTCAGATCCTTTGTCCTCTTCCTCCCAACCTCCAGCCTCACTTGAGTTCACGCCCGCCCGCAAAATTCAGCCAGCAGGGGTCCTCACCAAGCCACCAGATCACAGAACCTTGGTGTCAGCAGGGAGTTAGACAGCATCTATCTAGTCCCACCACCTGCTGGGTAAGCCCTATCTTGTCCCCTCTGAGGCCCAGGAGGTCTCTAATCTCCGCAAAACTAGCCATCTGAAACCAGCATAGGCTTAATAGCTAGGCAGCCTCCAGCAAGTGAAATCATCTCTACGAGCTCCATTTCTTCGAATGCACAGAAGGCGACTGTGATGTCAACTGATTATTAAGATGACGTAGGTAGAAATGTTTCCAGCACCATGCTCAGCCTTTGTCTCACAAGTGACAATTTAATCTGAATTCAGCCTTTTGTTTGGAGCTACATCTTTCTCCCATTTGATCCTCACAATACGGGTTGGCTATCGTCCTCCCCTCAACCCCCGCCAAGCAATTTTGCAGATGACGGAAAAACCAAAGCTCAGACTACGGAAGTTGCCTGCCGATTGCCGGCCGGCAGTAGCTCCCTTCATTCTGCTCGTAAACCGAGTGACCGGCCAGACTCTCGTCTCACATTTAGTCAGAAGAGGCTCCAAGAATCCTTTGTGCCTACTGGAGACTCACAGACCCCGAGGAAGCCTAGGCAGGTAAGGGTAAATGTTTTAAAAAGGAGATGGTGAGAGGAAACCTTGTGTCTCCCAGCAGCAGGGACAGTAAGGGGCAAGGATGCACGCCTGAGCTGGTCCTGCTCTGGAAAGAAGCCTCATGGTGCCTATTGTGTCTCCATGAGCTCACATCACCTTGAAACTGGTGTCTGTAGGTGCACAGGCTGGTGATTGTGCCAGTCAACCCTCGAAGGGGCTTACTCTTCCAGAGACGGCCACTTACACATTCACAGCTTCTGGGGTTGAGGACATTTCAAGGCTGGAGTAAATGCTCCGTTGTTTCCCTAATGCCTCTTCCTCCTTCCCTCCCACTTGCAGCCTACACCTCGGAGTGGGGGATGATGCAACAGACTGAGGCTTTGGAGACTATTCTCTGTCTGTTTGTAGTCCCTAGGCCGCCATGTCTGCAGAATCCTTTCACGGCATTGGAGTCCAGGACCAACACAACCTGACACCAACCCCATCAGCTCCATTGACCTCCATGTCCCTAGGGAGTACATCATAGATGTGCCATAAATAATTCCTAAAATAATAGGGAGTGTAATGAATGAAACTCAAAAAGTGTATATTAGGTTTGACTTCATGGAGTTTCATTTATAAGCAGTAAGACCTGACTCAGAATCTTCTCGATACGGAATGTGTTGTAATGGCCTTCTACTTCTCCTCTAAAGTCCTGAATGATGCCAAACACGCAGAGGAATCAGCTAGGTTCCTGCTTGTTCTGAAACATCTCTCTGTCTCTCTCTTTGACACACACACACACACACACACACAGTACCTTTTGATCTCCTTATGAGTTTTAACAAGCAACAGAGTGTTGAATAGGTTAGCAAGCTATTGAGTGACTTCTCATTTGCTGTCAAAGTAGGCAGACACACGGTCCTAGGGAATGTGCATGGGTGTTGGTGGCACATTATGGACCCTACCATCTCCTAGTATGTCATTTGGGCAGTTACTTAGCTCTGAAACTCTATCTCCAGCAGAGAAGTGGAAATGATAATAGTCATTGAGTGGCAGGGGAAAGAATCATGAGGCAGTCATATGGGAAAAGACATCCTGAGCTCAAACCCATTTCACTGCGGTGGATGCTGGAGTGCTCCACGCAGAGTCCTCCTTCCCATGACTCAGAAACCCATTCTTGCAGCTGCTGGGATTGTGGGGTGCTGACAGCTCACAGCTGAGTTCCTCCCAGGAGCTGCTCTCCCCTGGCCTTGCCCAAAGTCACATCCCTCTTCCAGGGACAACATGCAAGCATTTGGAAGTGTAGGCCTCTTTTTCAATTCAGGGAAGCTCTGAGGCCAGAAGGCCTCCAATCCCCCAGCTCCAGAAATGCCCAGAAGATCAGCTTCAGGTTTGCTGCAGTCACCTTTACCCAGTCCTGCTTCTCTTCCTCCCTGACAGGTGTTTTTACAGAGAAGTCTCACTAGGTAAGTTTCCACAAGAAAGCCTCCCTTTCAGAGTCCATTTTTTGGATAGTGCCTGTGAATTTTGCTCTTATAGCAATTCTCCAGAGTCTCAAGTGTCACACAGATAACTACACACGGTGGGGTTGGAATTCTTATGAGAATCCTGAGATTTCAAGTCCAGCCCTCCTCTTGACCTCTGTCCTTCTGTCCCTACACATGAAATGCGGGTGGAAGAAACCACACACAAACAGCCCCATATAGTTCAGCCCATTGGTGGTCACCAGATTCTGGTCTTAGTGATAATTTTTGTCAAGAAGTTGGATGCTTCCTCATTACCAGGGTTTGGTCCAGTTTTGTGACCGCAGAGGGATGGACAGTCTAGGCTCCAGTCAGACACACTAAACATTCTAAAAAAGTCTTCCTGAGATTCATTTTTATTTAAAAAATAATCTTATTGAACTAAGTCCAAGCTTGAGTGATCAGAATTTGGGGGAGTTAATCCTACAGATGAGTAATGAATAGTCTCTGCCATTCATCCACTTATTTATATATTTTTAGCCACCTATCCACCCATCCATCTGCCCATCCATCCATCCATCCATCCAACTGCTATATATTGTGTGCATTCTATGTGCCATGAAATATTCTAAGTTTTCCACACATGCTCTCCACTCATCTTCCATCAATAACATGAAGCTTAGGAGGTGTTAGAACTTGTTCAAGATGACTTCGGTAGGAAGAGGCAGAGTGAGAAATATAATGCCCCAAGGCCCATGCTCTCCTAACCATTGTATCGCATTGCTCTCCCCATCAGAACACAGCTAAAATGAAAGTCAGATTATGAGAAATGATAGGAATTACTATCAGACACAGGAAAGAAGATACATTTAGGTGAGCAATCTAAGCCTTCCTGGAGAAGGAACAAGTTGGCCTTTGGAGTGACCAAGGCTCCCTTCCAAACAGCAAGCTCAGCAATTTTGCTTCAGAGAAAGAGCAGAAGGGGTCCAGGCTTCAGAGTCCTTCAGAGTCCTGTCCTCATCTGTTATTAGCCGTGTGACCCTGGACACCTTTCTTAACTTCCCTGAGCCTTCATTTTGTCAACATGAGAGACCTCATTGACTTTTTGTAAAGCTTAATGAAAGTATGAAACACATCTAGTCCAATACCTGAAACCACAGTGGACATTAACAAATGATGCTTGATTTGAGCCAACACAAATCTCTAGGTTATAGTTAAAAAATGGAGAAAAGTTCATTAGTCCGTTTCTCTAGTTTGTGCCTTAAAGAAGACTAAGCCAAAGGGGGACTTTGCTCCTGTCCGCAGATCTCACATTACTGATCATGAAAACCATACATTGGCACATACACACTTGCAAACACACACACGAGCACACACACATATGGCACACGTGCACACACATGCACGGACACTTAGGCATGAGCCACGGGCCCACAGGGAAGAAGCACATAGTGCGTTCTGGCACCATAATAAACCTTCACATGAAGTTCAATGTGCAGTGTTCTTAATTAAAATCTCTCAAGAACTCTTGTTGTTGGCAACATCAGCACCCAAAGCCATATTTACGTTGTTAATTATTCAAGTTACAGTGAATAAGAAACAACGCCCAGGCTTCCCATAAAATTGCCAAAAATTAAACCCGGGAAATAGGCAATAAATGTCATTTGAAATGGTACTGATGCCAGTTAATTGCAAGACAACTGTAAAATAATGGGGCAAGAGGTGCTTCAACAATGCCTAATTAGTAACTACATGGACATTTTCTTGGAAAAAATGGCAATTACACGGTGCGAACACTTAGCAGTCATCATCAAAGGCCCTTTACCAATATTAGCTAATTAATCTTCCCCACAACGCCCGGCAGGAGGCAGAACATGTCTTTGTGGAGGGAGAAGAAAAAGGCCCAGAGATGCGAATGGCTAATCCTCTTTCCTGCTTTGCTTGTCCAAAGTACAATTCGACACTTGCTTTCAAAGCACACAGGAGGGATCCCCAGGCAAGGGGAGAAGGATTTCCTGCTCAAGGAGTGACTTGCCCAGGTGCTGTGTAAGGTGAATGTGATGAAGTCTTGGCTTCCTCCTGATGAATTCATGCCTCTCAGCCTGGCTGTCCCTGGGAGCCCCCCCACACGGAGCTGCTGTCCCAGGTACACGCATGCTCTTGAACGTATCTTCAGCCTCTGCCCTTTTTCTCAGCAAGAAGGCTTTTGATCTCAAACATACCGACCCAAAGAAGGGGGGCGAGACACTTGTTTTCTTAGAACACGGTTCGCAACTTTGGGTTCAACCCAGCTGTAAGGTTTAGCATTATTTCTGGAGTGTAGTTGATTTTGATTAGGTGAAAATATGAAAAAGCAATGGATGATATCTTGTATGTAGTAATTTAATCCACATCAAAAGTTTATGAGCAATGAGAAAATGGAGAAGAAGACAGGAGAGAATGGAGAGGTACAGAAAGAGGAAGAAGGGAGGGAAAAGAAGGAAGATAAGAAGGCAAGGAAAGGGAAGGAAATTCGGTGCCTTCAGTTTTTATAGCAGCTCTATGAAGGGGGTATAGTTACCATTCCCATTTTATAGATGCTGAAACTCAGGTATGGAGACGTTACATGGCCTGCAAGTTCCTGTAGTCAGGAAATTGGCGAACCAGGCCCTAAGCCCATCTCTATTTGATCTTAAATTCTTAGTTTTTCCCACAACACTGCTTTTACGATGAGTTTCCTGGCCACCTTCCATCCTGCCTCTAAATGCTTAGTTAAGAGATGGCCAGTGGGCAAACGTAAAGCACTCTAGAATTTGACTACCCTAACAAAGTACTTGATAAGCTGAGTTCTAGGCCCAGGTCAAATCCAAACAATTTTCTTAGAGCAGCACAAGATTCATTATGTGCCTCTTCAGGATCACAAAAGAAGGAAGGCCACATAATACTGGAAGGATTAGCCTCAGGATCCGGAAAACTTGAAAATCCTGGATCATGTTTCTTACCTATAAAACGAGCAGAGCGACACCTGGCTGGCTCAGGTTGAGCGTCCAACTTTGACTCAGATCATGCTCTCACGGTTCATGGGTTCAAGCCCCACATCGGGGTTTGTGCTGACAGCATGGAGCCTGCTCTAGAGTCTCTGTCTCCTTCTCTCTCTGCTCCTCCCCCACTTGCACTCTCTCTTCTCTCTCTCTCAAAAATAAGTAAACATTTAAAAAAATTTAATGAGCAACGTAATAGCACCTACATTATGAAGCTTCCCTGAGGATTAAGTGAGCAAAACCTTAGGGCCTGGCACGTAGAAAGCATCCAATAACCGTTAGCTATGTTTTAAGCATATACTGCCCTACTCATGATTGCTAATGATCACTCCTTCACTCAAGATATGGTGCACAGATGAATTTTGCGGCTGTGGAGTCAGCCACAAATTTAACTAGCTAAATTTCAACCCTGCATCATCTAATTACTCTCTATGTGACCATGGGAGAACTATTCAGCCTCTGTGTGCCTCAGTTTCCTCATCATTAAAAAGAGTGTGATTATAACATCTGCGTGTCTTTTTAACACGGTTGTTTGTGGGGTTTGAATGAGACAATGTATGTAAGGCATTAAGCCTGGCACCTGGCCAATATCAAGGGGTTGATAAATGTTAGCCATTGGTATCCATTCCAAGGAGGCGTATCTGGCACACAAAAAGGACTCAGTCCACGTTTGAATCCTAGATACAAAAAAATTAACTCGATACTTCATCAACAAACTTTTATTGCACACCCACTCAATAATAGGCAGTGTCCTATGGGCTGTCCTATTTATTCAGACCTAAATAATCACATAGTTCATGCCCTTAGCTGAGAGAATTGTCTTCCGGTATAGACAATGGGGTAAGGATCTCTAGACACGAGGGCAGACTGAGAAGACTCTTCGGTCCCAGGGCATCCAGGAGTGTTGAAGAAATAAAGTATGTTGCAGTTCACGAAGTCTCAGGAAAAGACATTTTATCCACCTTCCTCCCCAAGGTAAGAGTTCGTTTAATCTGAAGGGTCACTTCAGGAATGAACAAACGAGGTCTCTCTTTCCACCCAAGTGACACCCTGTCTTTTAACCTCCCTACAGACAGGACGCTTTGTAAAACAGTAGTTTCCACTGCCTGACAGACAGCTCCGAAGTTCATCTACCTACTGCTTACACTGAAACCCGGTCCCCTTGAAATGTCCACCCCTGGTCATCGTCCCTCCTCTGGAGCTGGGCAGAATCGGTGTGACCCCTCCCCGCCCCACAGACCTTCTCACACGTCCACCCCACGTCCAACTCTCTGGTCGTCTTTGTTTCTTTAAGCTGCATTTGCAGATGTGTTGTGATGAAAGCCCAGTAGACACGAGCATCTTCTCCCAGTGGTGAGCTGCCAGGTGCGGGGGCACCCCCCGCGAGACTGCGCCCTGGGGGCTTGGCACCACGGCTCTGGCCTCAGGGTCCGGGTCAACCCCACCTACACCTGTGAACTGGGTTGATCTGCCACAGTCCCCTCTCCTTAGTCTTTACTGGTGGTCTAACCTGTGCTCGAGTGTCAAGCCTCTGCATAAAGGAGCTGCCACCAAATCTGCCTTTGGGGACTTCAAAGATTTACTAGCCAAAAAAGTGACCAAGGCAGAGATTTCTGGGCCCAAAACGGGGCCACTGGGGCTCCTCAACGCATTCCCTGCCAGCTAAGGCCAAAGCAGTCTGGTCTAAAATCACGGGTCCTCTTCCAAAGGAGAATTGCCCCGGTCACCTGTACCTCCTCCCCAGTGACTGCTCACCGCTGCTGTAGACGGGGTTCGTGGGCTGGCATTGACCAATGACTGTCCTTGGTATCAGTTCTCTCCTGCCCAGAGAGAAAAGCATGGTGATGCCCTAACCCCACAGCGTTCCCTTCAAGGCTCCCTGAGCTTGGTTCCTCCTTATCTGCCCAGCCTTATTTCCCACCACATCCCCCCTCCCGCTCCCCAAGTCCCAGCTGATCAGTAGCCTTGTGAATGCCATTTCTCTTTGCAACACTCTTCCGGGGCAACTTGTGGCACGAAGGCCTGCTCAGAGCCTAGCACCCCCAGGAGGCTCTCCGACATCTCCCCTGCCTCAAATGAATTCACCTCACTATCATCTTTATGGTTAGTTGTTTGGGGATCTCTTCTGGCATTCGGTTATTCACTCCAAAAGTTCTGTAAGCTCTTATTAGAAGGCAGGGTCTGCTAAGGGTACAGCAAGTATTTAATCTTCCCTAAAATCCTATGAGGCAGGTATACTAGTTTACAATCTTTGGATAGAGAGATAGATGATAGAGATAGATAGATAGACAGATGAGGAAGCTAAGGCTGGGCGCCAGGGCATCCCGGCATGATCACGTGGGCTGTGAATGGTAGAATCTTTTTTTTTTTTTAAATTTTTTTTTTCAACGTTTATTTATTTTTGGGACAGAGAGAGACAGAGCATGAACGGGGGAGGGTCAGAGAGAGAGGGAGACACAGAATCGGAAACAGGCTCCAGGCTCTGAGCCATCAGCCCAGAGCCTGATGCGGGGCTTGAACTCACGGACCGCGAGATCGTGACCTGGCTGAAGTCGGACGCTTAACCGACTGCGCCACCCAGGGGCCCCAGGTAGAATCTTTTCTATCTGCCACCAGGGTCTGTGTAATCAGGCCCCAGGCTCTGCTCTTCACTGACGCTCCTGAAGCGCAGGAGGCCCAGAACCAAAAGACACTGAGGACGAGTTCCTGGAAGCCAAGCTCCTTGGACAGAGCAGGAGGAGCCACGCAGACAGGCGCTGTATGGAGGCCATGGAGAGAGGACAGGAGGCTACAGGCAGGACAAGCACAAGGTGGACCAGCGCTGAGCTGACGCCCCCTGGTGGCACACAGGGGAGTGACGCGAGTCAGGTCCAAAGGGCTCTCAGGAAGGAGGGGGCACTTTGAAATGGAAAGGTAAGGCTCATTTGCAACCACTGGGATGGAGCTGGAGAGTATTATCCTAAGCAAGATAAGTCAGTCCGAGAAAGACAAATACCATAGGATTTCACTTATATGTGGAATTTAAGAAACAAAACAAATGATCGTAGGAGAACGAGAGAGAGGCAAACCATGATACAGCCTTTTTCTAATATTCATTTATTTTTGGTAGAGAGAGCGTGAGCAGGAAAGGGGCAGAAAGAGAGGGGAACAGAGGATCTGCACTGGGCTCTGCACTGACAGCAGCCAGTGCTATGCGGGGCTCAAACTCACAAACCGTGAGGGTATGACCTGAGCCGAAGTCGAACACTCAGCCGACTGAGCCACCCAGATGCCCCAAGAAACAGACTCTTAACTACAGAGAATGAACTGGTAACTGATGGTTACCCGAGGGGATGTGGGTGGGGGATCAAACAGACGATGGGGATTAAGGAGGGCACTTTTCAGCACAAGCACTGGGTGTTGCATGGAAGGGTTGAATCCCTAAATTGTATACCTGAAACTAACATTACACTGTATGTGAACTAACTGGAAGTTAAACAAAAACTTAAGAAAGAATAAGAAAAGAGAGGTAGGGCCCTGTGTGGAGGCAGTGAGAGCAGGGGGCATGGGAATCCACCCACACAAAGGCCTGAATATCGAAGTGCTGTTTAAAAAGAAACAAGGTCTTCAAAGACAAGCGATACCCTTCCTGCCTGATGACTCCTCAGACTGCAAAGGACAGGGTTTTAGAGGCACCTACAGGGGCGCTGAGTAGCGTGTTTCCAGCCTATCCTCCAGGCGGGCAGAGGTCACGGTGCCCACCCCACCCCCCATTCAAAGACAGTGATGCCCTGTGTCGCTGTCAGACAGGTCCACTGAGACTGGACCGTGAAGGAGTTTGGGAGCTCCCCTCTGCCTTTCCGACCTTCTCCCAGCCAATCCCCCACCCCCAGTTCATCTATAGCAAGGAGCTTTTTGTGAAGACCAATATCAAGCACTGCATGGTAGTGAGAATTTTTTAAAAATCTAAAAGTGACAGCAATTCCCTCGATGGTGACCGCTGCCTCGTACAAAAAGCAATTTCATGAACTATTTCAATACAACACAGCAAGTGTCATGAGTGAGGCATGCCCCAAATTGGGACTGGCAGGCAGGTTTCATCTGGATCATCCGCTCTGGTTCATTAGTAGTGGCTTCCTGGAATGACTTAAAAAGGATTCTGAAGTGGAATCCAGGCTCAGCCAAGAAAGTGTGCCATCACTAATTAGTAATGTGTGCCAGGAACGTAAGGGAGAGGAGTACAATGTAGGAGGTACTACGGGAGGAGAGTAGGGGCTATGAACACAGCCCTCGGAGTTAGGGAAGACTTCCTATGGAGAGTGACGTCTGAGATGACCCTGAAGAAGCAAGAGCAGATGGTCAGGTAAGGCAGGTAAAGGTGCCAGTGGAGGAATAGAAGGGAATACTTCCCAGACATAGAATGGCTTGAGCAGAAGCAAAAGAAGTGTGTGTTCAGAAGTTGAGTCTGACTCCAATGAAAAGAGTGAGAGGTCAGGGGCCAGATGAGGTTGACGGACAGACTAGAATCAGGTTGTATGGGACAACTTGCCCCTCTCGTACACAGGTGATGTGACATTAGAAAAATCATTGTATTGGGGCACCTGGGTGGCTCAGTCAGTTAAGCGTCTGACTCTTGGTTTCAGCTCAGGTGATGATCTCATGGCTCATGAGTTTGAGCCCCATGTTGGGCTCTGCGCTGGCAGCATGGAGCCTGCTTGAGATTCTCTCTCTCTCTCTCTCTCTCTCTCTCTCTCTCTCTCTCCGTCTCTCTTCTCTCCCTCTGTTTCTACCCCTCCCCTGCTCATGCTCTTTCTCTCTCTCAAAATAAATAAGCATCAAAAAATCAGAAAAATCATTATACATATGCTCATTTAACAAGGAGTCCTGAAGTTTTCTATACACCTAGAAGTGTGGGTAATGGATTGCCTGTCCACTTCACATTCATGGTCAATTTTTAGCGTCCATCAAGCGTCTTACCCCACCTGAAAGAGTAAAGTTCAGTGCACAATGTGATAAGCATAGAGACATGAGAATCTAATCTTGTTGAGGATATAGCCAGACCTGTTGAATATTTCCAGGAAAAAGTTCATTAAAACCATCTACTTACCCAGTTGAGGAGTCCCTACTTCCACACTCCCACTGCAGTGTTCTTGAACATCTCTGCATAAAAGGGAGTTATGAAGCAACCCCTTTTATTGCTGAATAATTCTAGTGTTCTTCCACATCAGGGTAAGTTGTCACTACCACCCCTGGTCATTGTCCTTCTCTCTGAATCCAGATAGAATGAACCCAACCTCACTTCCACAAACAGATATTTGCATATTTGAACATTTCTCATGTTTCCATTCACATTTCTGGATCTCTGCTTCCTCAGCCTAAAATCTTATACTTCCTCAGTTGCAGCTCTTTAGAAGGATGTTCAGGTTCCTCATCATATGAATGTCTCCTCCTGGATATACTCCAGTTTTTTAGTGTTTCCATTAGGCTATGGCACCTAAATCTGGACAATCTTAAATGATCGCCAAGCCGTTAAGGAAGGGATAGATAATTCCACGGTCCCCAGTGAGGTTTTCAGCAGCAAAGTCTTCTGTGCAATAGAAATTTCAGGGCCCTCTGGGAATCAATCGCTTACTGGATTCTCTGCTATTACGGGGAAATAAAATAGTGACCCAGGAATCTCTACCTACATTGACCGACCCTGAGGGATATTAATATCACGTTGATTCTGCACATGAGGAAGGTTTTCACCCACACCTCACTCTCTTAAGAGCTAACTTTCCAAATCAGCCATGAGGTTAATTCTGAAAACATGTTCATCATCGACTATCTTATGTGCCAGTCCCAATCCAGATGGCATTTGACTTAACACTTCATTAGCTAACAGAATGGCGACCTCTAAAAATGAGACTTGTCTGGCTTCTTCTTTGTATACATTTGGACTAATTTTCAATCCCCTAATTAAACCTTTCTCTGATTGACAGAAGCTCATGACAAGCAGATATGCTGACGGAACTAAATATTTTCAGTTTTCTCTTTAAGACAGTAGACATCCAGAACATTGGAGAGAAGAGAAATTTGGTGAAAGTGAGAAATCATACACAAAGGATAGGAGCATAAGGATAGCATCAGAAGAGGCCTTTGACTGGACGGAGGAAGGATCTCAGGAAATGTGTGTGGACAGGAATGGTCCTCTATTCACTCTCCAGGAAGTCAAGCTCCTAAGACGAATACACAAATACACCCTCGGATGGTTACCTTCGCTCAGGCAGTCAAAAGCAACCCCTCTTTCCTGAGCCCCACAGCATAGCACGTAATGAGACAGGGAGCACTGACCACAGAGTCCGTAGACATGGGTGTGAGGACCGACTCACTCTTTCTTGGCAAAGCATGTTGGTCTCCTCTCTGAACCTCAGATAATGACAGCCAGCTGCTTACATCTCAAGAATTACTGAGCTTCAAGTTATATAGGTTGGGGAACAATCTTTGTGTTACTGTGAAGGGTTATAGAATGGTAAGACATTAATAATACCAAATCCTGCCTCATAGAATTATTTATACATACCACCCACTAGAAAATAAATGCTAGACAGCAGGACTTGCTGTCATCTCAGCCCCCTCTGTATCTAGCACAGTCCCTGTCACGCATAAGAACTTGATAAATGTTTGCCAAATTGACATCCATTGAACTGAATCACTGAGACGGTGCCCTGCACCGTCTTTGGGGGCAATTGTAGAATCTCATTTTACATCATCACCATCACCTTGCTCTGAGCTGACATGAGGAAGTGTGCAATAAATGATGAGTGAATGAATGAATAAATTGCGAGGAGTTGAAAAGATGGTTCTCAACTCAGAATGCACTTTAGAGTCGCCTGGGGTGCTTTTAAAAATCAATCTCTGGGACCCTGCCCCAGAGATTGATTTTTAAAAGTTCCCCGGGATAGTCTAATATACCATCAAGGTTGAGAACCAATCACTTCAAACAATGGGAAAATGTAAGGAAGAGCCCTCCCCCACACTTCTTTTTCTAACCACTCTAGGTTTTAGATTCTTGAGGGAAATAAAGCATTCTGAAAGCTATCGCACTCTAAAATGGAAGAGTGATGTGGGTACTGCTTTTTAGAAAACACTGTCAAGAAGTGCTTTCCATCCGTGCTGGCTGATGGACCTCTTGGCAGCTATCACCCTGGCACACACTTGACCTGGATATGGCTGAGCTGGGAAGGCGAGATCAGCCACCAGGGCCATCGCTCGGGACTTCTGTGAGCCCAGATGTTCTGAGAGGTTGCCACCTTGTGGTCACTCTTCAGTGAAAGCTGTACGGTTTTTAGCACCTTCCTTAAAACAAGTTTATCTCAGGCGGCTGTTGGCTTTTCTCTTTCTCAAATCATATGCAAAGCCTGCTGGCATGTATTCTGATATTTCTGGAAAGAGGAAACAAGGAAGAGAGGGTTCTCGGCTCTCCGTGGTGAAAAGAAGGCTTCAAATATTAACACCAGGCAGGACATAGCGGTTATATGAGTGGGTGATTTATTTACCACTGTTGAATAGTGAGTGATAGAGGTCGAGAGAGGATAATGTACTCAAAATAATCCAGGCTTCATTTCTAGGGGGAAGGTATGGGTTACGTCAAACCCATTTATAAATCTTTACTTTCATGAGAAAAAAGTAGAAGAGTAACAGAGCCATCATTCTCATTTGACAGAGAGAACAAGGCCCCAGGTGTTAATTGTGTTTGTCAGAGTTGCATGAACTCAGGCTGGGAACCAACCTTTTGTTTTATTTTTAATTTTTTTGAACATTTATTTATTTTTGAGAGGCAGAGAGAGACAGAGCATGAGTGGGGGAGGGGCAGAGAGCGGGAGACACATAATCCAAAGCAGGCTCCAGGCTCCGAGCTGTCAGCACAGAGCCCGACGCGGGGCTCGAACTCACAGACCACGAGATCATGACCTGAGCCGCAGTCAGATGCTTAACCGACTGAGCCTCCCAGGCGCCCCACCAACCAACCTTTTAAACCAATGCCTTCAGAAAATGAGATTCCTTTTTATACTAAAAGGAAAAATTTACACTAAAAGGAAAAATTCAGTCTTGACATTTGAGTTTCTACACAAATTCAAATGTGAAGACTGGATGTAAATGTGTGTATGTAGGAAACAATATACACACATACGCATATACACAGACCCATGTGTATATTTTTGTTAAGCTTATTTATTTATTTTGAGAGAGAGAGAGAGAGAGGGAGGGAGAGAATGAGTGGGGGAGGGCACAGAGGAAGGGGGAGAGAGAATCCCAAGCTGACAGCACAGAGCCCAAGGCGGGGCTCCATTTCACTAACCACGAGATCATGATCTGAGCCGAAATCAAGAGTCGGACACTTACCTGGCTGAGCCACCCAGGTGCCCCAACCCACATATTTTTTAAAAAACATTCATAATGAGGACTAATTGAATGATAGAAAATTTCACTTCATGAAAAATTTTACTTTACAATATTGTTTAAGAAATATTTTTTTCAAAGACACAAACTAGTATCTGTATTTTCAAGTTTTGTCAGACCTGCTGTAATGGATACGTGAGATTCACCAAAAGGGCACCGGAAACTAATATGAGGTATGAATTTTATTCTTCACACCAGATTACTTTTCAAGTAGATTAAATATATGAAGGTGCGGAGAGCTGTCCCTGGGTCCACACTGACCTGGGTTTGTGTGTCAACCCAACAATGAGCTACAAAACCCTGCAGAATTTGCTTGAACTTCTGGGGCATCAGTTTCCTCACCGACAAGTAATAATAGTAAGGACAACTTGTCAATAATTCTTATGGTTGTTAAATAAAAGAAATAACTCCAACCAGAGATCCTAAGACAGAAAGTACCCAAACAGTAAATGAATCGTGAATAGTTTTATCTTCACTACGATTTTCTTTGAACGTTTGTCTAGTTGATCTCATTGATAATCAATGGGGTGCTACACCACTCTAGATGCCAAGGACTTTAGCAGGGTGCAGGAAACAAACCATTCACATCATCAGAAAAAAATATGAAAAGGAGGTTTCAGACAGCTAAGAGAAGTTGGGGAAATTGCTGAATAGATTCACATGGGTTAAATTGAAATTTGAGTGCAGTTTTAGGAAGTAATTTTATTGGAACAATAGCTTTATCAGTCAATGGACATTTGACTGTATTCAGCCTACCCACCTTTTGATTCCCACCTGACTGTGTCATGAGCCAGCTGGTGTCCAGAAAGCAAATCTTGAAGAAACAGGCTGTAAGCTTCAGAAACCATAGGCCACGTGCTCAGAAATTACTGTTAAATGATGTGACTTCAGAAGCTTAGAGACAAAGACTTCCCAAAACAAAATCTCTAGGCCACACACTAGACACTAGAGGTGGAAGAGGGGAATTTCTACTGAAACTAGGAAACCTTCCTCAGGGCTACCTGTGAAATACTTGGTCCTCTACTTTAGAATACAAAGGCCTGTATTCATCCTGTTTCTTTTTTGTTTCCCTCCAGCACTCGTAGAATGAGGGAAGCATGGTGGTTGTGCAATGAATGAACACACAAAATTAAAAAAAAAAAAGATTGTGACATGGGTAGTATCTATCCTTACACAACACATGGGGATGGAGGGCCTAGAGATAGATGAGCAAAGCCTTTAAAAATGAAATCATTGGGTGGCTCAGTCAGTTAAATGTCCGACTTCACCTCAGGTCATTATCTCATGGCTCATGAGTTCAAGCCCCACATCGGGCTCTGTGCTGACAGCTCAGAGCCTGGAGCCTGCTTCGGATTCTGTGTCTCCCTCTCTCTCTGCCCCCCCCCCCCCCCGCTCATGCTCTGTCTCTCTAACATGAATAAATGTTTAAAAAAATATCTTTAAATGAAATCATTGCTCAACATCACTCATCATCAGGGCAATACAAATCAAAAACAGGATGAGATACCATACCACCTCACACCTGTCAGAATAACTAAAATTAACAACACAGGAAACCACAGATGTTGGTGTGGATGTGGGCAAAGGGGAACCGTCTTAACACCATTGATGGGAATGCAAACTGGTGCAGCCACTCTGGAAGACAGCATGGAGCTTCCTCAAAAAGGTAAAGATAGAACTACCTTATGACACAGCAATTGAACTACTAGGTATTTACCCAAAGGATACAAAAATACTGATTCAAAGGTGTGTGTGTGTGTGTGTGTGTGTGTGTGTGTGTATGAATTTTAGTCTTCACACTGGATTACTTTTCAAGTAGATTAAGTGAATGTGTATATATATATACACACATATATATATCAAAATAAATCAGTCAGAAAAAGACAAATACCATATGATTTCATTCATATGTGGAATTTAAGAAACAAAACAGATGCACATATAGGAAGGAAAAAAAAAGAGAGAGGGAAGCAAACCACACGACAGTCTTAACTACAGAGAACAAATTGAGGGTTGATGAAGGGTGGTGGGTGGGGGATGGGCAAAATAGGTGATGGGTATTCAAAAGGGCACTTGTCATGGTGAGGGTGTTGTATATAAGTGACAAACCACTAAATTCTACTCCTGAAGCCAATATCACACTATATGTTAACTAAGTGGAATTTAAATAAAAATGTGAAACAAAAATAAAACAAAATTTAAAAAATAAAATCACTGAATGGATAAAGATGTGGTATATATATACACACACACACACACACACACACACACACACACACACACAATGGAGTATTACTCAGCATTCAAAAAGAACGAAATCTTGCCATTTGCAACTACGTGCATGGAACTAGAAGGTATTATGCTAAGTGAAATTAGTCAGTCAGAGACAGACAAATATCACATGACTTCACTTATATGAAGACTTTAGGATACAAAACAGATGAACATAAGGAAAGGGAAGCAAAAATAATATAAAAACAGGGAGGGGGACAAAACATAAGAGACTCTTAAATATGGAGAACAAACAGAGGGTTACTGGAGGGGTTGTGGGAGGGGGAATGGGGTAAATGGGTAAGGGGCTTTAAGGAATCTACTCCTGAAATCATTGTTGCGCCATGTGCTAACTAACTTGGATGTAAATTTTTAAAACATTAAATAATAATAAAAAATAATAATGATAAAAAATAAAATCATGAAATCACTACCTGTTTTAAGAATGAAGTCTAGACTTAATGACTTAAATCACTAAAAGCTATTGGCAATAAGATCTACATCAGGTTATTTAACGGGGATAAGACATTACTACAACAGATCAAGAAATGTCAATGTCAGTAACATAGGAGATGCTCAACGCGGTTGGTGTTCTAAACTGACAGAGCAGATACTTACCTATAAAGTGTGGGTTGAAGGGCACAGGATGATCACAGACCTCCTTCGCCTCAAAGGACTTACTTATCAGGATTCTACAGAGCCTGATATTCTGATTTTCTCCCAGTTTAAGGACTGTCTCAAAAAAGATTCCAGTAGGGGCGCCTGGATGGCGCAGTCGGTTAAGCGTCCGACTTCAGCCAGGTCACGATCTCGCGGTCCGGGAGTTCGGGCCCCGCGTCGGGCTCTGGGCTGACGGCTCAGAGCCTGGAGCCTGTTTCCGATTCTGTGTCTCCCTCTCTCTGCCCCTCCCCCGTTCATGCTCTGTCTCTCTCTGTCCCAAAAATAAATAAACGTTGAAAAAAAATTAAAAAAAAAAAAAGATTCCAGTAAAAAGAAAAATATGTTTCCTTGGAAGAAGCCCCATTTGGCCTGGGTTACTTTATCATGTATAGAGGGAAAAACCTGATGTAGAGAGAGTTGGGAAAGCAGGAAGAAAGGGAAGAAAGAAAAGGAAGAGTAATGTCCCTCCATCCAACCTCTAGACCTGCACTGTCCTATATGGTAGCCTCTATTCACACGTGGATATTTTAGTTTAAATTAACCAAAATTAGGTAAAATAAAAAAATTGAGCTCACCCATCATATTAGTCCTTTTTCAAGTGCTCAATAGCCCCGTGAGGCTAGTGGCTACCATTTTTGTCAAACAGAACATTTCTATCACTGCAGAAATTTCTATCAGACAGTACTGCCCTAGTGAGTGAGTCCTACAGGGGAACCATATCATATTCTTGAGAAGCAATGGGTTTTAAAAACAGCTGAACAAGTGGATTCTACTAGAGAAAAACTATCTTGTAGCCCTTCTTAGCTTTTCTGTATTAAGATAAAAAAACCAAGAAGCGGATATTTTGTTGCAGACTAACTCGCACGGGGAAAGGACAGGATGGGTCACAGGGAAAAAGATGTAGCCATACCAAGCTAGGGGTCTCTTCCTAAGCAGCCCCAAATGAGGACAGTTCACCCGTGGACACTAAATGGAGACTGATACTGAAACACGTTTTCCTGTAGAGCTAAAGACTCTAACTATGTGTTGTGTGCAATATGAAGTTCTCATGGCTTGGTGGGATCCTTTGTCATCCTTATAATTTCAAGGTTATAGAACCTCCCCCGCCCCGCCCCAAGCCTGGCCACGTATTTTATAGATAGGGTAGCTGCTACCTGACCATAAGGATTATACAAGAATCAACATTAAAGAGGCTAGCTTCTTTTTTTTAAGTAAGTTATTTGAATTTGAACCCAGGTGTACCCAGGTGTATGTGACTCATAACTCTAAACTATTAAATCATATCATGCTGTTCCTATGAGGAGGAAAAAAATATCATGAAAGGGTATCTTAATTTGGACAGAAATAAGTAAAGGGAAGGCCACGATGGAAGAATCCTCTATATTGCTTTGGCAATGTTGGGGAACCTATGGCCTGATCATAGTTGCGAGAGACACAATATTTATGGCTTCTCTGGGTCTCAGTACCCTCTTCTGCAAAGTAAAGAGGTTGGACCAAAAGATCTTAAGCTCCTTTCAATCCTACATAATTGTTTAATACCCTATATTTCTATAAAGCATTCAATGTGAAGCCTTTTAAGTGAGGATTACTTTATTATCTAGTAAAAATGGTTTTATTGGCACATATATTTTTAGTGCTAAGAACGGACATTAGTGCACATTAGCTAGCCACAAAATTGATAGTTAACAAATTAACTCAGTAGCTGATTTCTCCAGTGCATGTGAACCCTAAAAGGATATTTTAATTAAAAATAAATTATTTTTTAAAAATAGGACTACTGTCCATTTTTGCCAGATTCATTACCTGGAAAATGTTTGCATATATATGGGATCTTCATATGCATGTGTGTTAGTTTCTGCCCCTCCTGTTCCCCCAAGCGAAACATGTTTATGCTTGAAGCTGTTTTGTGAATCCCAAGAAAGCATTTGAAGAAAATTAAAAATCTCTGCCAAAAACTATAACCATCACCAAGCTTGGTCATAAACTTTAATTGGAAAACTGATATTATGTATCTTTATTACACTTTGAAAACATGAATAATATATGTAACCGTCCGAGGGCTGAGCTATGAACATTGCTTTATTGTTCAAACATAAATAAAAGTGTACTATATTATCAATTAGTGTCCAGCTTCTTTGGGAAAGTGAGAATAAAATCTGTTAAACCTCAGCTGGTGATTTACATTCTCAAACATCTTTACTCACAAGCCTAAAAAGCAGGCTGGTAACAGTCGCCAAAACAGTTGCCAAGACAACTTATCTCTGGATTTAGTACCTACTGCATCAGGAAAGACGCCTACGAGGAATTTAATTAACTAGCGCCTCAGCCTCTTTGGCCAAAAAAGGATGGATTTTCCTTTAACTCAAAGTCCCTAGAGAATGAGATTCAATGGAACGAGGGTAGACGCAGACACACGAGATAGACATGCACATGCGCACTCACAGATGCTGGGATTTAATTATAATACAAGGCTAGTTTTCAGGTGGGTTGACATAGAATCTGCCTCAGTAGTTCATACATGTTTACTGAATAAATGTAAATAAACATGTAGCTATAATGCTCTATATGTTTATATTATATTATAGATGTTATACATAATATAAATGTATATATTACATACAAATATATATTTACATTATGTATGCATATATGTTTATATTTATATATTTGTTTATATATGATTCATTCATGCATGCATTCATTCATTCACTTTCCTTCTTCTTCCCTCTTCCCAGAAATAGGCAACTTATGGAAGTTAATTGAAACAAAATTAGCATCACAGATGAATCAGATATAAAATTGATAGGAAGTTTAGAATGTTAGAACGAAGTTTCATCATTGGTTCTGAGCTTCCAGGTAACCATGGCAATAATGGAAGTAGAACAAATTGTATGGTTTACATTACTGTTCACAAAAGGGAATGCTTTTACTCTCCTAAACTCTAACATTATTTTGGGGTCGTTGTTTGAAAACCATACTTAGCATTATAAAATTCCTAGTACCATATGGTTATGTCATGCTCTGTACATGCTTTTTTTCCCATTTAATCCTCACAACTCACCACTAAAGCCCAAAGTCCGCTGAGCTAGTAGAAAGTACTATATGAACCTTGCTTAATAGTGTAATTAGTGTTTACCTGGATTATACATCCTTCTTTCCCACATGCTCCTCCTTTAAATGTCCAACTCAAAGATCAGGATGTGGGGCCGAGCACCAAGCTTTCATACGCTATGCGTTTCAAACACAACTCTAATCTCCCACCTTTGGGTACTTTTTCCCCACAATGGGCAATAGGTGGGTAGTTTTCCCCATCCTTTATGAGCTCCAAATACACATGACAAAAGATCTGCATTCACATGCTGGCAATTTCAGACATGCATAGTGTTGTGTCCTTTTTAAACATATTTGCATGTTTTAATCCTCACAATGAATAAGAGCAAGCAGATGAATACTGATTCTCTGTTTAAAGTTTTTTTTTTAATGTTTTTGATGTTTATTTATTTTGAGAGAGAGAGAGAGAGAGAGAGTGTGTGTGTGTGTGTGTGAGCAGGGGAAGGGCAGAGAGAGACAGGGAGACACAGAATCCAAAGCAGGCTCCAGGCTCTGAGCCATCAGCACAGATTCCAAAACAGGGCTCGAACCCACGAACTGTGAGATTATGACCTGAGCTGAAGTCGGAAGCTTAACCGACTGAGCGACCCAGGTGCCCCAACTGCTTCTCTGTTTATATGCATTAAGAAATGCGGGTTCTTTCCATAATTTGGCTACTGTTGAGAGTGCTGCTATAAACATTGGGGTACAAGCCTAAATGTCCATCAAGACATGGATAAAGAAATTGTGGTTTATATACACGATGGAGTACTACGTGGCAATGAGAAAGAATGAAATCTGGCCCTTTGTAGCAACGTCGATGGAACTAGAGAGTGTGATGCTAAGTGAAATAAGCCATACAGAGAAAGACAGATACCATATGGTTTCACTCTTATGTGGATCCTGAGAAACTTAACAGAAGCCCATGGGGGAGGGGAAGGAAAAAAAAAGAGGTTAGAGTGGGAGAGAGCCAAAGCATAAGAGACTCTTGAAAACTGAGAACAAACTGAGGGTTGATGGGGGGTGGGAGAGAGGGGAGGGTGGGTGATGGGTATTGAGGAGGGCACCTTTTGGGATGAGCACAGGGTGTTGTATGGAAACCAATTTGACAATAAACTTCATATATTGGAAAAAAAAAAGAAATACGGGTTCTGTTAAAACACAAGTCTTTGATCCCTCCTTAGTGCCCATACTTCATATTTCCTTTCTTCCTGTAGATAATCTGGCAACTAAATCATAACTCATATACCTCCAGGATACTGTTTAGCTCATCAAGCTAGTCATTCGCTAAATAGGAAAGCAATGACTTAATACAGTTTCAGGATATTCCTAATCATCTGCCTCAGGGTAGAATTCTGAGCTAGCCAAGTCTGTCAGGTAGTGTTAGCCCTCTGACTTTGTCCTTCATTGTCAAAGGGTTTTGTTTTTGTTTTTGTTTTGCGATTCTAGAACCTTTTCATTTCCATATGAACTTTCAAAACAGCTTACCAATTTCTGCACACCCCCCCCAAAAAAAGCCTCCTGGAATTTTGATTGGGATTGTGTTGAGTCTTCTGATAAATTTGGAGATAACTGACATCTAACATATTGAATCTTTCAACCCACAAAGTACATCTTTCCACTTATGTAGGTCTTCTTTAATTTCTCTCATCAATATTTTATGGTTTTCAATATACAGGTTTTACCCATCTTTGTTAGATTTATCCCTAGGTATTTCCTATTTCCAAATATTTGTTGCTACTATATTTAAATACTACTGAGTTTTGTATATTCTTGTAACCTGCAACTTTGCTAAACTCATTAGTTCTAATATACGTTTTGTATCCATCAAATTTCCTACATAGACAAAGCCACCTACAAGTAAAAATAAGTTTATTTCATCATCTCCAATCTGGATGCAATTATTTTTATTTTTCTTGCCTATTTGCACTTGCTAGAACCTTCAGTAAAATGTTGAATAGAAGGGATGAGAGCAGATGTCCCTGACTTGGTTCTGACCTTCAAAGGGAAATAATTCTGTCTTTCATCACTACGTTAACTGTAAGGTTTTTTCATAGATGCTCTTTATCAGGTTAAGGTATCTTCTTTTCCTAGTTTGCTGACAGCTTTTCTTTTAATGTTTATTTATTTTTGAGAGAGAGTGAGCAAGTAGGGGAGGGGCAGAGAGAGAGGGAGACATAGAATCCGAAGCAGGCTCCAGGCTCAAGCTGTCAGGACAGAGCCCAACGTGGGGCTCGAATTCACGAACTGTGAGATCATGACCTGAGCTGAAGTCAGACGCTTAACCCACTGAGCCACCCACGCGCCCCTGCTGACAGCTTTTTATAAGGAGTTGCTGTTTGCATTTTTCTCTGCCCGCATGCAGTTTTCTTACCTACATATACTGATCCGTCCTCAACTGAAGCCTGGAGAGGGAAACCTCTGAAGCTTTCCAGGGGTCTCTGAGTATGCTGCTCTCTCTCTCTCTTCAGTACCCCACTCATGCCAACTCTAGCCACTTTTTCTTGGACTCCCATGTCCATTTCGCCAACATGGGGAGACCAGCAGATCAGCCTCAGTCCCTCCTGCCAGCGACATAAACTGGAAACTCTCTCAAGGCAGTAATCTGGGATGGCGTAGAGCTCACTTTATTGGTTTTCTGTCTTTCGAGGATTATTGCCCTTTGTTGTGTGATGTCCCATGTCTTAAAAATTATTGTTTCATATATTTTGTCCAGTGTTTTAGTTGTTTCTGAGGGACAGTTAGTATCAGAGTCCCTGTTATTCCAGGTGGAAGCAGCAATCTTTCCTGGGGAGTTTCTACACATGTACAATCCTAGGCCTTAATCTATACAGAAATCACGGGCTAGGTCTTGAGAATCTGTACATTTTCAAATTTGTCTTTTTTTTTTTAATTTACTTACTTTTGAGAGAGACAGAGAGACAGAGTGTGAGCAGGGGAGGGGCAGAGAGAGAGGGAGACACAGAATCAGAAACAGGCTCCAGGCTCCAAGCTGTCAACACAGAGAACGACGCAGGGCTCGAACCCACCAACCACAAGATCATGACCTGAGCCGAAGTCAGACACTCAATCCACTGAACCACCCAGGCGCCCTGAGAATCTGTACATTTTCAAAACTCCACACTGAATTTATTGACAATACTGGCTTGTAAAGTTCAGATTTACCCTTACTTTATATCTCCTGAAACCTGTTCTGTAGGTTAAGTTTCAGAGCATGACAAGGACGCTGGAACCAAGTTCTCTGCCTCTTTAACCTCGGTTTCTTCTCATCCCCGTGTGTACAACCACTGTAATGTCTGCTACATTAGTGCTAATGCTGGGAAGGCTAATTTAATTTCATACATTTCAGTAAGGCTTAACATCTACATGTGCAAAAAACCAACTATAATATAAGTCAGGTTGCTCACCAGAAATTGGGTATTTCTTGCACTGTGGTAAATATTACATGCTTGTATCAGATGAGGAAGGACAAAAGTTGTTCTCTTATATATATGTAATCATCTTCCTAAAGAGGAAGCCATCAAAGTTTGGATGCAGCGAATATTCTATTCTATTTCTATTCAGGATTTCTATTCTCTTTTGTCCTTTATGTGTTACTGGATTCCTTCCCAAGATAATACCACTCCAATAATCGTTTTGCCCAATGGTATTGGTTACTCTTAGACATGTTTTAAAATACAGGTGGGTAGTCATCTCTTCGTGATGTCTTCTCACAAAATTCTAGGTGGCTTTACTTATTTCCACCCCTGAATGCTTAACGTGTAGGGCACATAGTATTTTAGCTTTCTTCATGGTGCACTAACAATGTGTATTTGGATGATGACACCTGTACATTCTCAAATGAATTTTCCCAGGTAACTGATTTCATGGAAATGTTGACTTCCTATTTCTCCTATTCAGTTATTCTAGAAATATTCAGAAAGGGAGAATATATGATAATACATTACATAATATGAATATATAATTATGAACACATTTATGATTACATAATTTAAAGATACATATAATATGAATATAGATTTATTTCTTATTTTCTGGTATTCTGCCTGGGAACGTCTGAAAAACAGATAACTGAGCTATATTAAGTTTAATTAATATTAAACAGCATTAAGTTGGCAAGTCCCCTGATTCCTGTGCTGCCTGGTTTCTGATCTCATGGGTATCTAAAGTGGCTTACAATGGCTGAATATGTGAGGAGTTGTTTTTCTATTTGGGGTTCTTTGGTAATGAGCACACCCTGATAGTAACGCCTTAGGATTGCCTGTGTCTCCACTGATATACCGCTGATTTTTAGCGAGTCAAGAAAAATCCCTTTGGCGGGGCCTAATCCCTTCATGCAAATGTTAACTCTATGAAATTTTATCTTTCTGTTCTTCAGATCATCTTTAAATTATTCATAGCCTGACAAACAATGTGCGAACAAAAGAAGAGAATTTTGTTATACTTCAACAAGTTGATTGAAGTTTATTTATTTATTTTGAGAAAGAGAGAGAACGGGGGAGGGGCAGAGAGAGAGGGAGAGAGAGAATCCCAAGCAGGCTTCGTGCTGGCAGCACAGAGCCCAACACAGGGCTTGAACCCACAAACTTTGAGATATGACCTGAGCGGAAGTCAAGAGTCAGGCAATTAACCAACTGAACACAAGCTGCCCCCAACAAATTAATTTTAAGCCCAAATGCTGTTTAGACTGTGTGGTTTGAGTGAAGGTTTAAAAGGATAACTGGGTCACGTATACACATGCAGCTGAAACTAAGACCATCCCACCAACCTCAATAGGAACCTTGGTCATGTGCAAACCTAGTTGATGAGGAACTCAACTCTCTGTAACTGCAGTTCAAATATAGGAACTAGCCCAATCCACCGATCAGGAGAGTCCTACCAAAGAAAACAATAACATGGACATATTTTTATCTCAAAGAGGTATTAGAAATCATCTGATGTTACATTTCTCAAATTTGTTGGGAAGGGGGACAATAATGAGAATTACCTGGTTCAGTGAGGAACAGAATGGAGGAGTATTGAGGATATACAGCTTGTCAGAGCTCCAAAGAGATCCTTTTTAACTTTTAACATAATTTATGAATCACGGATCCAAATAATGATTTATATAGCCTTGGCTGTAACCATTCAAACCATCCAGCAAGGGAGCTTTCAAAAATCTTACCATCCAGGTCATATCACAGTCAAATTAGAATCTCTGGGTTGGACTTAGGTACCAATACTCTGAAGAGTCACGTAGGAGAGGCTGGGAATCCATAGGCCTATAACAGCGGGGAGCTTGCTAACACCAGACCCAGGATAAGTACCCAGCTTATATTTGAGTAGCCACAAAGAGCCTCTCCACTTCCCTCTAGACACCTCTCCAGCTAAGAATTACTGTGCCCTCCAGGGAAAGTGTTATCTTTAAATGAACAATTTTTTTCTTTAATTGTGGTAAAATACACACGTAAAATTTACCATCTCAACCATTTGTAAATGGACAGTTCAGCAGCGTTAGATATATTTACATACTTTGCGACAGATCTCGAGAACATTTTTATCCTGCAACCCTGGAACTCTACACCCACTGAACACCGACTCCCTATTTCCTCCCCCTTCCATTCCCTGCAAAACATTTTATTTTCTGTTTTTATGAGTTTGACTACTTCAGATACCTCATATAAATGGGATCATATAGTGTATGTCTTTTTGTGACTGCTTATTTCACTTAGCATAATATCCTTAAGATTCATCCATGTTGTAGCAAGCGGCAGGATTTCCTTTTTTTTTTTTTAGCTGAATAATATCCCACTGCATGTGTATACATTTTCTTTACCCATTCATCTGTCCATGGATATCTGGATTACTTCTACCTCTTGGCTATCGTGAGTAAAGCTGCAATGAACTTGGATATGCAAATGTCTCTTTGAGATCCTACTTTGAGTCATTTTGGATATATACCCAGAAGGGGGATCATATGGTACTTCTATGTTTAATTTTTGAGGAATCTCCATAGCTGTTTTCCATAATGGCTGCATGATTTTTAATTCCCACCAACAGTGCATGAGGGTTCCAAAAAATATGGAATGCTTCGAGAATTTGCATGTAATCCTTGTATAGGGGCCATGCTGATCTTCCGTATTGTTCCAATTTTAGTATACGTGCTGCTGAAGCAACCACTAATCAAAAACTTTTGAGATAATTTTCATAACTTATTAATAAATCCCATGGGAGTGACAGCTTGAGTCTCCCAAATTTATAAAAACCACATGTTTGAATAATTCATTTTAAGAGGAATCTGATAAATGGTCAAGGCAAAGTTACTAAAGGGAGCCATCAAAACATAGTCCCCAAACCGGATCATCAGCCTCATTTGGGAATGTGCTAGAAATGCAGATTCTTAGGCCCCACCCCAGACTTACTGACTCAGAAATTCTGTGGGTAGGATCCAGCAACTTGTTTTTTAAAAGCTTCCTAGTTTTTGAAGCATACTAAGGTTTGAAATGTTCTTTCGGTTATGATTTTATGGATCTTAAAAAGAATCCTCTAAGCTCTGAGACTTTTTCTATTGATGTTGGTAATGTCAATGAATATATTCCTGTTTTATTTTGCTTTTTGTTGTCTGTCTATTGCTTATTTGTTTGGTAAAACAGCCTTGCTGTAAGTATCAGTGACTTCAGGATTAAAAGCTAGCTTAGGCAGTAGTTTATAGTATAAACTGTAACAATATTAACTTCTTGGTCATTATGTATTCTGTAAAATGAGGAGACTAGACCAAAGATGGTGAATATCTGCCTTACACCACTTTTCCAGAGCCCAAGGCAGACATTGCTAATTGATCAAGACACTCTACCCCACCCAGCCCATGTAGAATCCTATAATCCTTCTTAACACAGCCTTACCAATGAATTAGACTTATGAGATGAAATCCATTTGCCACCACATAATCTTTATTGTCCCTTCTAGCTATGTCCTCAAATAATATGCACTCCAAACACTATCCATTCTAGGGTGTTCTCTAGAACTGTAAATACTCAGTGAGCTTAGTTTCCTCAACTATAAGATAATACTAATGTTATCTACTTCATGGGGTGTCTTCTTTAGGAGTCTTTAGGGAGATTAAATGAAATATTGTATTTGAACCAGCTAGATCAGTGCTAGGCATAAAGTTTTAAAAGTATCATTAACCTTTAGTTCCTGCATTCTTTACAATTTTTTCTGACCACTCACCTTGGCCGACAACTACAGCTGATCAAGCGCAGTGCTGCTCTGAGAAGCATGAGTGCTCCTGGTACTGACCTGGCAATAATGAGGATTGACTGATTTCTTAGCCTTTGCTTCCATTACAGTGTTTCCCTCATCATTCTGCTTACCAAGTCTGCACTTTGGCTGAACTAGTGCCTTTGGGTGAAAAAGGAGCCCTTTTACTTCTTAGTTAATCTAATCTCACAACAGAAAAAATCAAAATGATTATATTATCCAGCACAAAACTAAACTCAGAATACATATAACCAACCTTTTGATGCTGACTTAGTAAGATATTAACGAGCAGGTTTCCCTCCTGGAGTAGATGTACAGAAGTTAAGATTTATTGAGGACTATGCATGCACAAAAGCTCTGTTAGCCAATTTGCTGTTATATCTGATTTATTCCCCACAAGAAGACTTTAAGACACGCACAACTACATTGTTTCTGATTTACAGATGAGAACACTGAGGTCCAGAGAAGTTAAGAAACATAACCAAAGTCATAAGCTTGAAAAAGGGATCAACTACCTAATTTGCAGAGCCCAGGGCAAAGTAAAGATGCAGGGCCTCTTATGTGAAAGATTATTCAGAATTTCAAGGCAGAGACTGAAGATCATTAAGCCAAGCTCAGGGATCTCTGCACGGGATCCAACCTACTGCACAGGTTGTAGGTTCGTGAAGTTGGCCTTACCGGCGTCAGAAAAGATTCTAAAACTTGTGTCATTTCTCTATTCCAACAATGGGAAAGGCAAGTCACCCAGCAGGAAGTACATCTTGGAGCCCTGGCCCCAGAAAGAGGGTGAAGAGCTACAGGGAGTAAGAGTGAAACCCAAAGAACCCAGTCAGCTTCATGGGTTTGACAAGAGATCCCAAGGAGCAGCTCAATAGATGAAGCAGCACTGGATTTGAGTCAGAAAACCTGGGCTCAGATATTGCCTTGGAAACATTATTTGAATGATCTCAAGCAAGTCATTGAGCCCTACTAAGCCTCTGTCTCCTCCACTGAAGAAGTGAGGGTCCACCACCTTTTCTTAATTCACAGATTGAACCACCACAGGGGTTGAAGCACATAACTGCATACAGTATGCAGACAAGTACGTGAGGATAGCACCTTTGGAGCCATTAACTGCAGCCCCAACGCTCTATCCCAACTACCTCTTGTATCCAATGATTTAAGTGGGTGCTAAAGGGTCTCTAGGGCAGGATGAAAATCTAAACTGTGTTCAATAATGGGATACTGACATAGAATGGCAGATGGTTGAACTACAGGGAGGTTAACTAAAGGCTGCAGGGACCATCTAGGAGAATTCATTGAACACTTAATAGGTTCTGAATCATCATCTTGGGTACAAATTCTTTTTAATATTAACAGTGAATGACTCTGAGATTATAAAGCATCTATCTAGATTGCAAAAAAAAAAAAAAATGCATTTCTTTACTTTCTTTTCTTCCTGGTCCTCCTCTCCCATAACCACTCCAAGAATTTCAGCATTGCTTTTTTGGCTTTGGTCCAAAGAATTATGATCATGTTGGGGAAAGAATATGTACAAGCTGTCCATTGTGCTGAACACCCTTTTCTCCTTAGCTGTTGTTATTGTCAGTGGTCTGTAGCATCCCTCACAGAGTTCAACTGTCTATAGCAGTGACTGAGACATGCCCACCATTATTGGTTTGAGAGGAAAGTATACTGTTTCAGGGAGCGAGCCATTCTCTCTTTGTGTGGTAATCTGCCATGGTTACATGAGATGAGTGGCCTTGAGTCCAATGTCACAGCTCAAGGTCTCATAGCCTGCATCCACATACACTAATGGATATTTTTGTGAGACTCATCCATAGGACAGGTGGATAAGATTAGAGAAGAGTCTACCATCAGCCACACAATGTACCTAGTGCTAGATCTCTACTAAGGTGGGGAGGCAGGTGTAACACTACTTTATCCCACTCCAAAAGGTCAGCCTCATATCTTCTTACCATTTCCTAGCAAGGTGAGAGTAAATAAAGATTTTTCCTTAAGAATCTGGGGCTTCACCACATTGGGGCTGCCATTGTTAGTTGCTCTGCCCCTGCGTTCAGCTGCAAGTGGTTGAGCTCATCCTTGCCTGTCTCCATGAAATCAAGAGCAATTTATCTGCCTCTCTCCTACCTTCTTTTTTTTTTAATTTTTTTTAACGTTTATTTATTTTTGAGACAGAGAGAGACAGAACATGAACGGGGGAGGGGCAGAGAGAGAGGGAAACACAGAATCGGAAGCAGGCCCCAGGCTCCGAGCCATCAGCCCAGAGCCCGACGCGGGGCTCGAACTCACGGACCGCGAGATCGCGAGATCCCGCGAGATCGTGACCTGAGCTGAAGTCGGATGCTTAACCGACTGAGCCACCCAGGCGCCCCTCTCCTACCTTCTTAATGACCCCCAGGATTGATGTCTATCTTCCCATATTTCCATCCTTGACCTCTAAGACAATAATTACTTTGATCTCCCTCTCTCCTTTGACGATTCACCATTTACTCAACAGATATTTATTGAGCACTTGGTAATAACCAGGCACCGTTCTAGACACTCAAAATTCAAGAGTGAACAGAAAATCATCCCTGCCTTCACAAAGCTTACATTCGAGCCCCAAGGTCTATTTTATTTCCTTTCTCAATTAGTGGAAGTTCAAAGGATACTCAACTTCATATCACCCAAAGGCCCCAAATGTAACCTCCTAAATAAAACAGCATGAGTTGGTATATTTTCAAGGTCTAAACTGTTTAGTGTTATTTAGTCAGCATGTAAAATTTTAAGAGAAAGGAAGAAGTAGGTTTGACACAATAGGAACAAAAGTCCACATTGGACCTTAAGAGTTAAAGTAAGAAATCATGGGGCACCTGGTTGGCTCAGTTGGTTAAGCATCCAACTTTGGCTCAGGTCATGATCTCACTGTTCATGGGCTCGAGCCCTGCGTTGGGCTCTGTGCTAACAGCTCAGAGCCTGGAGCCTGCTAAGGATTCTGTGTCTCCCTCTCTCTCTGCCCTTCCCCCACTCATGTTCTTTCTCTCTCTCTCTCTCTCTCTCTCTCTCTCTCTCTCTTCTCTCTCTCAAAAATAAACAAACATTAGAAAACATTTTAATAGGAAAAAAAGTAAGAAACCAAACTTCTGGATGCATTATGGAGAACGTTTCTTGAAGCAAACTTAAACCAGCCCTTGTGGCTGTTTTATAAAAAGGGTGACAAATCCCAAGCAACAATGTCATGGAAACTTTTTCAGAAGGTGTAATCTGTGGGACAAAATTAAATGATTGAATCATTGCTTTATTTTACTTACTTCTATCCTGTGATCATTCCAAGAACCCCAGCATGGCTGGCTCTCTTAGATATCACAGTCAAATGGGTGTTGGATGAATGGATTCACCCCGCAATCCATTAAGTGCTGATGAAAAGGAATCATAGCCTTGGAAGCAGGAACCATGTATACCCCACATAGAGAAGCTACAACACTCTTAAAATCAAAAGCCCAGAAGGTGCTGAAGCTAAGAGCTTACTTAGTAGAAGAGAAACAGGGTGATAGGAGGGATGGTCCAAGGGAAGTAGTGAGAGTGGAATTTGAAGGCAGATTCCAACTGTGAGCCATGACCTAGATTGGCATAAACTCCTGTGAGAACCTCCTCCCCTCTCATCCCACCACGAGACATGAAGGAGATCAGAGAAAGAATAGAATAGTAAGAGTGGCCTGGGTTCCGCAGTTAAGCAGGTAATGGTTGGGGCCTAAGTTGTCATTCTGAATTCACAGTGTAAAACCACAAGTGTCCTGTGATATTTGCCTTAAATACCTAGCTGCTTCTCCCCCTGCCATTCTGAGAGTGATAGAAACTGATGGAATCATTAGCAGATGCCCCAGTATCATAGTCGTCTCTGTCACCCTCTTCACCAAATCACTCCACATTTTGTTCTACTTGCTGACTGGTGGGTAGGCTGTAACTGACAGAAGAATCTAAAATACCATCTTGTCAAGCACAAGTCTAAACTAGGTCTGCATGACTTCACGGGTTTAGGACAAGGGTTAAGAAATATCTAATTTTAGCAGATTGAAATTTGCAGAAGTGTTGAGAGCCAGAAAAAAAAATCCTTAATACTCAATAAGGGATCCTGCTGAGACATCCAAAGCACCTCAAGTTTTTAACACCTTTTAAAAATCACTTATTCTCATGCTTGTGTACTGCACGATCTTATTTATGGTCAGGAAGACCCAGAATACCATCTCAACCTTGCCACTAGCTGTGTGACCTTGGTCTAATTACTCTTCTTTTTTAGATCTCAAATTTTTCAATGAAGGTAATAATAACTACCTTTCGTGACTGATGCAAACATTAAATGAAATGATAGAAGTGTGAGGGTTTAGTAGTCTACATTCTATTGTAGCTTCTCAATATTTGCTTAATGATAAATGATTACATGAATGAATATTAATACATGGGAAAACATTTATTTCCTTTTCTTATATATTCTCATTCCAGAGTCATCTAAGACATGAACATAAAACATAAACACTATTTTTTCATAAGAATTTATACTTTATAAAGTGAAACCTTATACGTCTCATTTAATCCTCCTAAAAGCTCTTGAGAGACAGTTTAGGCTGGGGTTATCACTTCCATCTTACAGAAAGTGGTGCAAAGGGCAGTATTTTTTATTATCCAAATCCATGCAGTTAAAGGAAAGAAGGAAGGAAGGAAGGAAGGAAGGAAGGAAGGAAGGAAGGAAGGAAGGAAAGAAGGAAAGAAGGAAAGAAGGAAGGAGGAAAGGAAGAGAAGGAGGCAGGAAGAGAGGGAGGCAGGAAGAGGGAGGGAGGAAAGGAAGGAAGGACTCAAGCTCAGATTTTCCAACTCGAACTCCATATTTTTTTCCATTTTGAAAACCACCATCCCACGTATCCTTGAAAACTGAAGGAACCCATCTGTCGTCATTGGACCAGTTATTAACACAATCAAAATAGACATTTCCTTCCTGACTAAAATGAATTAATGGCTTAATCTGTCTACAATATCATTCCTGGACAACACAAGAGGCTTTCTCATATAAGGCTGTCAGAAAAGATTCAAACTCAGAAAAAGCAATCTTTTAATTATCTTCAGTTGTGCTAACTACAAGGTGGCTTCGAGGGGAGCGAAGATTAGGACACAGTCATCTCAGGTGTGTCATTCTTAGTGTTCTGACCTGCCAGTCAGTACCTAGAACAATTGCAAATAAAGCCATGGGTAGATTTAGGATGAAAGAGACCTTTTATATCAGACACCAAAGAGGTGGACTAAGTCAGAAATTCCAAGAACACTTGGCCACCTAAATGGAATGATGTAGTTAGAGAGGGAGGGAGCCAAACCATGAGAGACTCTTAAAAACTGAGAATAAACTGATGGGGAGGTGGGGGGTGGGGGGAAAGTGGGTGATGGGCATGGAGGAGGGCACCTGTTGGGATGAGCACTGGGTATTGTATGGAAACCAATTTGACAATAAATTTCGTATTATAAATAACTAACTAAATAAATAAATAAATGGAACGATGTCCTGAAATTAAGTAGACAAATTAAGGTAAGGGTGTCTAGGTTGCTCAGTCGGTTAAGCATCTGACTCTTGGTTTCAGCTCAGTTCATGATCTCGTGGCGTAAGGAATTCGAGCCCTGCATCAGGCTCTGTGCTGACAGTGCACAGCCTGCCTGGGATTGTCTTTCTCGCTCTCTCTCTCTGTACCTCCCCTACTCATGCTGCCTCTGTCTCTCTCAAAAATAAATAAATAAACTTAAAAACAATTAAGGGTAGAGGGATGTATAAATATTTACTGAATGTCTACTACAAGCTAAGCACTAAGGTGAAAACTCTAGATATGGTACCCTATTTAATCCCTCCATATACCTAAAAGGTAGATATTTTTAATTCTCATTGTACAAAGAAGATTCTGTAGCTCACAGAATTTAAGTTACTTGTCCAGAATTAGTGGCTGAGCTTCAGTCTGAACCCCGACTTGTCTGAACCCAAAGCCCGTGTTTTATCACCTGGCTAGGAATTTTCCACTAGCATTCCACAGATGAGAGCAGGGCTGACAGAAAAAAGACAACTGTAGTTATCCCTGTCCCTTTTTAACATCAATATACTGATTCAGTACATCTGAGATGGATCCCACACTTCCAGATCTTTAACAAGTTTTCTGGGTTACTACAAGGGACAGCTAAGTATGAAAAGAGACGCCATGTTGCCTACTCAGGAGACAAAGACATATTTCTTACAGCCATGGTGCACCCAAGGTGCAATGCCCTTTCGAACTCTCACTTACCTTCACTAATCAGTGATTTTTATGACTTTACAACATGCTAGAAGCTCTCAGCATTAGTCAAAAGTTAGGAAGGAGCCTTTTCTTCAGACCACTTAGTCTTCACCATTACCCAACTGGCCACGTAACATAGATTTTCCCCACTGGCACCAGCCAGAGAGCCCCCAGCCCTTCACACAGACATTCAATGTCTCCCAGGCTGGGTTCTGAACTCCTGTTCTTTTAAGATCTGACACGAGCTGTCTGCTTACTGAGGGTAGTTCTCACGCATTCAAGGGAACAGAAAATGCACTGTTCTCTCCAGCCTCCAGAAAGCTCCCCTGATCTCCTCTTAACCCACCAAGTAAAGCAGCCCTTACTTTCAATGAGAGGACCACTGTCCTCTGGTCTTTCTCCACACTTTCTCCTTAACAGGGACATTGAATGGTTAACTAGGATGTACGAAATATTTTAGGTTCAAGAATTAACGGTAACATTTTTTGCCTTTTATGGGAATCAGATGAGTCTAAACATGCATGAGTTAGTCTTATATCCCCAAGGCTGAACAGCTACTTCTTCAAAGCAACAGGAAACAAAACACAAGTTTGAGTCTTCCGATTCTGCGACATTAAATTCTCATTAACCCACCTTGCCACACTGTTTACAGACTTCGAGGCAAAATGAGATGGCATTCAAATCAACGTGTGTGTACTTGGCCATAACAGGTACCTAATATCGAGTGAGCAAAATGTGGAAAACAAAGCAACTATAAAACATGGCCCCTTCCTCACAATGTTCATATAACCCTATTGTGAAATGGAGTATATGTGAAATGCCCTTGGACTTTCACACTTTGAGAACTTTCTTTGTTCTATTATTCACTACCTCCAGCACTCTGAATCTAGGTTTTCTATCCTGGTCAAAAAAAATTTTTTTTTAATTATAACACCAATATACCACAAAATAAGATGTGGCAAGGTACTATGAAAACAAAAAGTTTATACCAATGTAACAGAAATTATAAAAAAAAATAAGAAAACAGTAGAGAATTTTATCACTGCATTATGCAACAACCTCACCTCTGGCTTCATCTTATTTTTTCCACCCTAATTTTTTTTTTGTCCCACTGTCATCATCCACTTAGGCTTTAATTGGTTCTTCCCTGATTGAGTTCAATGTATTTGAGGAAAATGCCTTAAATCCTCTCTGTCATAAGATGAGATATTAAATAAGAAAAAAAATCCATGGAGATTTTATTTATAGAAAATCAACAAAATGGTGCCAATTCAAGTGATGCATAGAGATACAAACCTTTAAAGGAGTCAGAAGAGGTAGAGATTGAGGAATTCATCAGGAAAGGCTAGATGGAAGACGTAGAACAAGCTAAAGAGAATCCACAGAAAAGAACAGGATATGAACAAAATGTCACGTGTAACAGACAATGGGGTTGCCTGATTGCCTGATCAGATCAGTGTTCATATTGGCAAGCAGTAAAAGAGAAAACTGAAAAACACAGGTGGCTGATGAAATACAAAATTGTATGAGAAGAAGTATATCCCAAGTGGGATCTATTCCAGATATGCAATACTGGTTCAATATTTGAAAACCAATCAGTGCAATCAACTTAATTTATATAATCTAGTAACTTTAGCTAATGACAATGTATATGTATTCATTTATTCATTGTAACAAATGTACCATAATAATATAAGATGTTCATAATCGGGGAAAATGGGTGAAGGGTATGTAGAAACTCTATACTATCTTCATAATTTTTCTATAAATCTAAAACGGCTCTAAAATTCAAAGTTAATAACTAAATGACTAAATAAAGGATTTTTTGAGGTAAATCAAGGAAATAGAGGCTATTAAATCTCAAAGAAACTTACAAGTGCCCACCCAAGTTCAATCAACTGGTTATGACTAAGTTAAAATCAGATTTGAGATCTCAGTGACTCCTGGCCTAGTCAGGTAAAGCAAAAGAATCAAAACAGGAAGAGATAAGGAAAAATGATGCTTAGAATATCTTCTTCCAAATAAAAACAGAGACTTCATCCTCCCTACACTTATGACTTATAGGGAATACAAATGAAGCTCAGCCAAAGACAATGTGTTAATCAACGATGATGCCAACAGGAAGAAAAAGTGTCTGGAATGTGTTTCTTTTTCAAGTTAGATAGACTTTCTTAAATTGGCTTAAGGTATGTTAAACATTCCACCCCGAAGTCCTATATTAAACAGTTATATTGTAGACGTGAAATATCTGTTCTTTGCAATCATAGAAATATCTCAGTATTTATGAAGAGCATTGAGTTGGTCAGAAGATCATGGTCGCTGCTTCTGACATTGGGTCTAAAGCTAGCTCTCACCTGCTGGGCTCCTATTAGGGGCCATGCACTCTGCCCTTGTTAGCTCATTCAACTCTCACAAGAAAGTTATGAAGTCAAGACATCGGACATGTTTTCAAGATTAAGCAAACCTTCCAAGAGGTTGGACGACTTCCCCAAAGTCATACAAGGGAAATGGAACCCAGGTATAGTTATTCAAAAATCTATGGCGCCTTTCTCACTCTATGACCTTGGATAAATTATTATGTTTATTTCAAACACTTTATGGTGCTTATCATGTGGCTGATCACAACTCTATACACTTCATAAATATGAATTTACTTAATCCTTATAACCATTTATAAGTAGATGTTATTAATATCCCCATTTTAGAAATGAAGAAACTGGGGCACCTGGGTGGCTCAGTCATTTAAGCATCTGACTTCAGCTCAGGTCATGATCTCATGATTCACGGGTTTGAGCCCTGCATCGGGCTCTGTCAGCTCAGAGCCTGGGGCCTGCTTTGCATTCTGTGTCTCCCTCTCTCTCTGCCCTTCCCCTGCTCATGTTCTGTCTCTGTCTCTCAGAAAATAGACATTAAAAAAAAGAAAAACTTAAAAATTAGAAGTGAAGAAACTGACTCCATCTTCTGAGCTTCTGACTCCCTTTCTGAAAGTGATTTCTAAGAGCCCTTTCAGCTCTGCAGTCACTGATTCAATAATAGGCAGGATGCCTCCAAGGTCAACTTCCCCAGGCCTGTGCCTCAGACAAGGCCATTCTGAGGACTGAGCAAAATCCTTTGAAGTGGCATCTATAAAACCAGGCCAAAACAATGAAACAAAAACTCATAAGATTTAATCTTCCTTGGAAAAGTTATGGCAAACAGAAAGATGACATCAGCTGACATTTGTGCAAGTTGCTATTTTAATACATATTCATTTGAAAGGGTGCCTGAGAATATAATAAAGAAGTGAAAAGATCCAAGAAGTTTCTGTCCAAAGGACTCAGTCTTTCTTGTGTCTTTTCATGTAACAAAAAAAAAAAAAAAAAAAAAAAAAGGAAAAGCCAGAGGGGAGGGAAAAAAAGGGAGGAAGGTAAGGTGAGGAGAAAAAGAAAAAAGAGACAGAGTAGAAAGAAGGAAAGATGGGAGGGAGGGAGGAAGAGATAGAGTAAGATGGAAGGAGAGAAAGAAGATTAAGGAAAGGAGTGAAATAATAACCCTTCTAGAAGCTAACGAGAGACTATGAAATAAGCAAAATACTAAAAAGTGTAATATAACAGTGTCAGCTAAACCTGGGATCAAATCTTTTTTTCCATCCCTTAAGAACTCTATGACCAATGACAAGTTACTTGACCTCTTTAACTAACAGTTTCTTCACCTGAAAAAAATCTAACTTTCTGGGATTTTTTTATGAGTAAATGAAATAATGTATATGGACGGTCTAGTACTGTGCCTAGCACACAGCACGTACTAATTAAAAATTAGTTGCATAGATGTGTCACCTAATGGTGAGCCAAGAGAAGTGACTCTCCCCAAACTAATAAAATGAGGTCTGAGGGGCGCCTGGGTGGCTCAGTCAGTTAAGTGTCTGACTTCGGCTCAGGTCACGATCTCACGGTTTGTGGGTTTGAGCCCCGCGTCAGGCTCTGTGCTGACAGCTCGGAGCCCGGAGCTTGCTTCGGATTCTGTGTCTCCCCCTCTCTCTGTTCCTCCCCCGCTCGCACTTTGTCTCTCTCTCTCTCTCTCAAAAATAAATAAAGATTAAAAAAAAATTTTTTAAAACGAGGTCTGAGAACATAATAAAAATGCAAATGGAAAGCCTTACTTTGAACCATCACAACCCATGTAGTATTTGATGGCCATTTTCAAAACCAGGTGGAATCAAGGGATTTCTAGAATCATAGAGAAGGGTGCATTACTGCACTGAAGGAAACATTAGGAACCCCAAGCCAATCCACCCTATTTCAGATTCCTTAAAACAATGAGCAGAATAAAAGGAGCCTAAGACTGGTCTACTTTAGATATTTTCAGCATTCTCAGCATATGAAAACAATAAGTATGTCTTGAGGGTTTCTTCAGTGTCATTTTTTGGTCAAGTAAAATATCAACATCAAAGTCTGTAAATTGTATTCTTTCCATTGTAAGGCATAACATATCTCCTAAGGGCAAATGCCTGAGACTTCCATCAGGTAGGCCTTCAATAATGAAGCTGTTTATTCAAAAAAATTATTCTGTTTCCATCCTTCAGGCAATGTTTGGCTTATTCTCACAACATCAAACAGACTTTGCTACTAAAGATCTGGGTTCAAATTCCAGCTTAAATTTTATGTTATTAACTTTGGGCACATTATACAATCTCTCTGGGCCTCAGTTTTCTCCTTTAAAATCTGAAGTTAAGAATAATGTCTTCATAGAGAATTAATGATCTAATGCAGTCAAACTACCCATCAAAGTGTCTCTGCACACATTCATGGCATGGCAAGTCTTAACATATTTATTCATACTATTATTTATTGTCATCTCTCAGTTCTGTTCCTTATGAATGTTCTCAAACAACTCCATTCTGAACTCATAGTGCTTCCATGCCTCAGACACCATATCTACTAAAATCCTGTCCTTCTGAGATGGTTTATAATTTCCTAATCTAGATGACTTCTGGTAAGTCCTTCACCAAGAGCTTCTGAGGAAATTCTGTTGTTGGGCATTGTGATAGAGAGAAAGTCCTGTCTTGAATTTAAGCAACGTCAAGAATTAGAAATAAGTGTATTCTCACTGACCCTGCAAAGGGAGACATGGCTATTCAATGCATTGGTTAGTAATCGGGAAGAAAGTGCCGGTAGCCAAGACGATTGATTTGCACATTACCAAATTACACAGGTTAAGCAGGAGGAAAGAGGGCCACAAGGAGAACTAAAAACACCGAGACATTAAACAACATGCATAAACGAGTACATAGGAAACTCACATTGTCAAGAATAACATACACGACATGAGCCTTCTGGATTTGGAAGAGCTTATGATTCTGTTCATGCATTCTCACGGCATCCTTGAGATAATTAAAATGTCTCAAATACTAGTGAGTGAGGTATCAAAGCAGATAACTCGATAGAGATGTCAGCTTCTATATAACAGCTGTCAAAACAGTGACTGAGTTTTAAGACTGGAATGACTTTCTTTCCTTGGCCAACTGATGGAATGACAGTGACCTCTTTTTACTGTATACACTCAGTCAAGTGTAGGCCTTGGAAAAGAGGGAGGAGCGGGAGGGGCAGGATGCTGAGCTGCTCGGACGTCTATCTCCCAGGAAGTTTGAGCATGAACCGTTGCAAAGACCTACTTTTACCTCTACTTTCTATGCCAGAAATAACTTTAAAAATGCAAAAGTAATTCATGTTCTTCCCTGATTAAAATTCTTCAGAAAGGTCACATTTCTTGGGATGCATAATCTTTTGTGACCTATCTTTCAACAACCAGATGTATAGCTTTTCATGAGGTTTGCTGACAAAATCAATTGACCCCCGTCCCCACCCTTTATCCAGATCTGTCCTTTGCGCTTATCTGTGATATTGTTGAACATTTCATGTCCTAGCTCAGAGTCCCGATAGGCTTACTCTTACATGTCAAACCATGTATGATGATGTAGCAGTTAAGAACATGGGCCCTGAAACCAAATCACATGAATATGAACACCAGTCTGTCAGTTTCTAGCCGTGGAGCTTTGGTCTAGTTAGTAAGTATTCTGTGCCTCAGATTCCTTCCCAGTAAATCAGTTGTAGTAACAGTACCTAACTCTTAGGAGTGTTATGAGCATTTAGTTGGTTAACACATGTGAAGTTGCTAGTAAAATAAGTGTGATGATTTCGGGTTTAGTAAATAGTTACCATGGAGTCTGGTCTTTATGGTGGAAAAGAACACAGGTCCTAGAGTCAGGAAAACCAGAGTCTGAAGCCCAGCTCCTCTGCTAATTGGCTATTTGCCAGTTAAACACATTCTTAGCATTCTTGCACCATTTCATTTACGCACTGGAGTTGAAAGCATCTACAAAGAGAGTTTGGAGAGACAATAAGATTAAAACCACAATGTGCCAAAACCACAATGAGGTGTCACCTCATACCTATTAAGATGGCTTTTATCAAAAATAAATAAATAAATAAATAAATAAATAAATAAATAAATAAATAAATCTTGGCCAGAATGTGGGGAAAAGGGAACCTTTATATAAATATTGGTGGAAATGTAAATTGGCATAGCCGCTAGGGAAAACCGTTTGGAGTTTCCTCAAAAAATGAAAACCAGAACTACCATATGAAACAGCACCTCACTTCTGGGTATATTCCCACAGGGATTGAAATCAGGATCTCGGAAATTATCTGTATTATTCATAATAGCCAAGACATGGAAAGAACCTAAATGTCCATCAAGAGATGAATGACCAAGGAAAATGTGATACATACACATAGTGTAATATTCTTCAGCCTTAACAAAAGAAGGGAATCTTGCCATTACTGACAACACAGATAAACCTTGAGGACAAGGTGTGAAGGGGGAAAAAAAAACAGGTACAAAAGAACAAACTTTACATTATCCCACTTGCATGAGGCATCGAAAATAGTCAAACTCTTAGAAGCAGAGAGTAAAATGGTGGTTATCGAGGGATGGGGGTCGGGGAGATGTTGGTCAAAGGGTACAAATTTTTAGTTACGAAGGTTGAATGTATCCTAGAAATCACTATACTTAACAACCCTGTATGAAATACTCTAAAATTGCTAAGAAGGCAGATCTTATGTTAATTGCTCTAATAATACTACTACTAAATAAAGATGGGAGGAGCTTTTGGAGGTGATGAATATGTTTATGGCTTTAGCTGTGGTGATGATTTCATGGTATATACTGATCTCCAAACTCATCAAGTTGAATGCATTAAACATGTACAGCTTTTTGTATGTTGACTATCATGTCTCAATAAAGAGTTTTTTTAGAAGAAAAAATGGAAGTCATCACTTCCATGCTTACAAGAAAAAGGCTAAACAAATGGAAAATCAATAACTTTTCTCACACCCATCAGAGAATTGAGGTCACGGGGCAAGCTGCCTTACCAAAATATGGAAAGACAGCTCAATATAGAGAATCACATGCTAGCCAAAGGAGATAAAACAAAGTCATCTAAAATACTGAATTAAAACTAGAACACACACACAAAAAAGAGAGTAAGATAAACAAAGCAACATGTGCAGACATCTGGTTCCAATCTATGGAAAAATAAACATATTATTTATGAAGTGCCAGCAGCCTGCCAGGAACTGGGGTAGGTTCCTTGCATATATCATCTCCCCATTCTTCCATCAGCCTCTGAAGCAGACTCTCTTTATCTCTATTTTCCACATCAGAAAACTGAGGCTTACACAGGAAAAGAAGTGTGCCTAATGTCCCACAGCTAACACGCGCCAGAGCTGGGATTTGAATTCCAAAAGTTGTGTCCTTTTTACCATACCAAACCAGTGGCTCCAAGGGCCACGTTGACTCCAAAGAACAAATCTGTTAAAAAAAAAAAAAATCTGGATTTGGATTAGTAGAAGCATGCCATCAGACTGAATATCCAGCTCACACAGTATGGAGCAAGATTTGTCTCCAGCTTCTGTAACTTGTCATCCATGCTTCTGTTGCTATGGCCTTGGTGGCCTGGGACATCCCCAGAGGGTGTTACAAGAGCCCATAAGTCTCATGAACTGCTAAATTCTCATTTGTCTGCAAGACCTTGGATTAGTTTAACATTCCCTGACAGCCGCTGGCAATCAACATTTACAACACTTAAACCTGGGCTTAATTAATGAGTGTTTATTATTCATTTCCGCCACATGCACTGAACACTTACTAAGATCTAAGGCCCACTGAGAGTTAATGTGAAGGATACAATGATGAATAACAATTATAACAATATTAAATTCTTACATTTGTAAGGAGCTTTACTCTTAACAGAAGACTCTAACATATGCTATCACATAATCCTCACACGCCAGCGACAAGTAATTCATTATCCCAATTTTGTATGTGAAGAGACATGTATGTCTATGATATTGTGATTTATAATAAATATATAGTATTTGGTCTTCCTTCCCTTTTCTGAGCTCCTAAAACCCTTGGAATTTCCTAAGTGATGAGATTCATCAAGGTGTCTTTTATTATGTTTATGAGATTACCTGGAAAGCACCTAAAAATGGGGGCTGGTTACCAGTGGTTTCTTAGAGGTTTGGAACTTTCAGTCCTACTCTTGGATTGCCGGCAGGGGAGCAGGCCTGGAGGTTGAATCAATTGCCAATGGCCAATGATTTAATCAAATATGGTTATGTGATGAAGTCCCTATAAAAACCCAAAAGGATGGGGTTCTGAGAGTTTCCAGCTTGGAGAACACGCCGAGATACAGGAAGAATGGTACATCTGGAGAGGGCTCCATGCCCTTTCCCACCCACCTCGCCCTATGGATCTCTTCTATCTGGTTGCTCCTCAGTTATGTCCTTTCATAAATAAACTGGTAATCTAGTAAGTAAAATGTTTCTCTGAGATCTATGACCTGCTCTAACAAATTAATCAAACCCAAGGATGGGGTCATGAAAACCTCCAATCTGTATCCGGTCACTCAGAAGAACGGGTGACAACCTGAACTTATGACTGGTTTCTGAAGGGGACGAGTGGCCTTGTAGGAAAAAATTCTTAAACTGTGAAATCAGATACGCTCTCCAGGCAGCCAGTGTCCAAATTGAGTTAAATCATCAGTCACCCAAATGGTGTCAGGGAAGTACTTGGGAGTATACACACACATTGGAACTGGGTAACAGAACCAACAGAATGTCCGAAGCCACACAGACGGCATTTGTCACAACTGAGATTTGAACCTGCCATTTGTCATGTCAGAAAAGTTAGCCATTCCCTGATTTCTGGTTGTTGTTGTTGTTGTTGTTGTAATTTTTGCCATGCCACGAAAGAGAAACAGAAAAGTAACTTGAATGTGGCAGAAGTGTTAAAAAGGGGGGGGGGAATCTTACAGAAGACAAGAAAAAGTAGGGCTAGGCACTGCCCTCCCTTCCCTCTCAAACTTTTTCTACTGGATGGGCAGCTTAAGTGAGGGGACTAAACGTGCCCAGCAGGAGACCCCATCTGTACTGAGGCAGCTCAGGTTCAAGAGCTGCAGGCCATAGGAAGCATGGAAGAACCATAAACAGATCTAAAATGGAAAGGACTCAGGCTACAAGACCTGTAGGGAAGAGGATATGAATAAAAGCTGGATAAAAGGAAGATTTGTTGCTCAAAACTTGACTCTGTCACGAACAAAGACCATGAGTAAATTGGTATATTAGTGTACTTAGGAGACATGACTGAATAACTTATATCGAAGCCTTGGCAGGTGGAAGGCCTTGTGCCAATACTGCCTGAACTCTGAGCAGGTCTCTGGACAACCATCCGATGGACAGTCTCCTTTCAAGGCTGATGGCTATATGTGGGGCCGGGGGAGGAGAGGCAATAAAAGGATTCCTTACTCAGCTACTTCTCTGCAAACATTTGCACTTTTGTGGGGGCAGGGGATGGATTTCTGCATTTTCCAGGGAGACTGAGCCAAGTGTCAAGAACTAAGGGTCCTCTAGGTCTTACGACACTAAGTATGCCAATTGATGTAAGATCAGTATTTGTTCTAATTGATTCTGATTTATCTACTTCTCCTTCTGAGGTGCTATGCTGACTCAAGGGCCTATCAGGGAATGTGTAAGAACTGGTGCTTTCCCTGGCACATTCCCCACCTTATCTCCCAAGTTACTCACAGCCCAAGCGAGAGGAGCGAGCTGCTTTGGGGTGGGTGACGGTGGAGTTCTTTTGATTAATAGTAACAAATGTCAGGAAGAGGTGAGTAACGTGAACTTGGAAGACATGCGGCTAAGAACGACAGTGAGTAGGAAGGCACTCCACATTCAGCCCAGGGAGTGCTGGAGAGGATAGAGAGGAGAATATCCAAGGCACTGCATATAGATAGTTTCTGATTCACATTATTGTATTTTGAGCGATGTTTTGCTTCGGTAGTTCACATCTTTTCATAACTGCCACTGCTTATGTGTACAGATGAGACCAAATTAATATCTGGTGTTCCAGCATCTGTTGCCCCACCCATTAAGGGGGTGTTGTTAATGTAAGCAGCATGACTCTCACATGTGTACTAGTTTGCCTGCTGGAGTCCTTGGCACAGTCAGGAGTAGTCTTTCTACTAGTAAGAGATGCCCTCCGTGTTTTCCCACTGGCGACCCCTGGGCTTGCTGGAGCTTCTACAATATCCTTGGGAAGTCCTTGTGCACTAGACTCTAGCAGCTCTAACAAGCACCATGGCTGCCTCTGCCACTGATTCCCAAGCACAGTCATTGCCAACTGTTGTTCTGAGCCTCAGACCAAAAGGGACAAAAGCTCCATAATCAACAATTCTTTCCATCAGAAGAGAAAGAACCCAAGTACCTCTTAATCTACACAGGAGACAAACCTGAGTTCATGAAGGCTGATCTTGGAGACAAATACAGAATATGGACATCATGTTCTCTCGTGTCGAAGATTTTGTCAGCCAACAAACAAGTTTATGTACTTGGTTCTTCCCTCCATTTTACTCCACATGTGCCCTGCTCTCTAATTCAGCTCTAGCCTTGCTGTTTTCTAAGCTTGCTTTAATTTCACAGGTCAAAGCAGGCTAGTCTAAAAATAAAACTCTTATTCTGCTATTTTTTTAACAGATGGGATTATCAAATAAAAGTCATTTAGGGAGAACCCAAATAATACTTATAATAAGACAAAATTTACCGCAGGAAAATTAGCCCTAAGGAGCTAAACAGGAGACTGCTTGTAGCTGAGCTGTTCTGCTATGCAAAATATGGATGACTATACATTTTTTTCAAGTATTCTCTAAACATTTATGCATACAAGGTATACATAAAGTTTGAAATTTTTTTTTATTTTTTTATTTTTTTTCAATATATGAAATTTATTGTCAAATTGGTTTCCATACAACACCCAGTGAAAGTTTGAAATTTTTTGAGGGAAGATCTCAAATGCACTTCATTTTGGTAGATCGTCAGAACAAGGTCATCTAAAGAGAGTGATACCTGGTTCTTCTCTGTACAGGAAAAAACTTATTCAGGCGATGGAGAAAGAGGTACAAAATATTCCCTGTCCCTACCTACAAGTGCACACTCAGAAGAAATTTACATATGTGAAGGAAAAGTCATAAAGCCAAAACTCTGTTAAATACCAAGTTCCTTCCACTCTGATTCAGACACCAGAAAAATTTAAGGTAGTAATTTCAAAAGCCCCCCAAGTGTCCTAACATGCTGGCACTTTCTCTCAGTGCTTCTCAAAACCATTGTCTGAGGATGAGCTCTGCCATGGGTCCTCCTGACAGCAGTATGGAATTCTGGTAGAAAGATGAAGGAGGTTTATCGAGCGTATCGGAGACATCGGTGAGAGTGCAGCGAGTAAATTCCTGGTGACCTGCTCATCTCAAGTTGACTCCATTGCCTGTCTGACATCAGCCGTGCTTTTGATCTAACTTCCCTCTCCCACCTTTGCCTACTTGATGACCTTTACTGATAATGGTGTAATGGTTTCTCAAACTCTTCGCCAAAAAGTAAGAGAAGGATTTCAAGTTCACTTTGCAAGTGAACACATTGCAAAGATAAAGGGAGAAAAGGATGAAAGAGTTTGTGTGATTTCCCTTTACCAGTGATATGACAGTCTCTTTTCTTCCCCCATCTAGATGGCACTATCCTGTGCCCTCCCCTCCCTGAGCAACCAAATTCTATCCATTAGTTGAGAAGTAACTTGTAGCTCACCCCACCCATGAAGGCTTGTCTGATCATTCTACCACCATGAACTTCATCTATCCATGGAAAAACCTGAGCAGACCAGGCTCACCTGACCATGTAACTGGAAGAGTATTTACTGCCTCTTTTCTGTGCCTGCTGGTCTTTGTGTTTCTGTCCTTGCTGAATAAACTTGAATGAGGAACTGTATGATACAGCAAAGTGGAAACAATGTGGGATTTAGAGTCAAGGAGACTAGGTTTGAATCTCAGCTCTACACTTTGGCAGCAGTATTAGGTGGGAATTGTTTAAAAACAAAACAAAACAGAAAAACCTGTTTTAACATTGGCTTCTACAAACAGAGATTAATTTTCTTCCCATAACATTGCCACAAATGGCAACACAAGACTGCTTCAGCTATTCGCACATATCGCATTAAGACCTTAGATTCTTTCTGTCTGATTGGCCCCCTTGGTTTGCATCCTCATGCTTATAGACTCATGGGTACAAGATGCCTGCTGAACTTCTAGGAATTACCGCCAGGTCCTAAGAAAAACAGCAGGGAAAAAACAATGGTAGTTAAAAAAAAATAGAATGTTCCAGTTGAGCTGGTCCATTTTTAATCAGGAAAGCAAAAGTTTTCCTGGAATCCCCACCAGCAGACTTCCAGTTACATGCCATTGATCAGAACTGTGTCTAATGACCTCCATTAACTAGAAGAGGGCTAAAAGGAAAGGAGCTCAGGAAAGCTAAATAATCTCTTTTAACCTCAATTTCCAAACCTTGAAGATAGGAGAAATAAGGCCTACCTTGGGTTTTCTGAGAGTTAGTAGCACAGAGCTGGTGCAGATGCTTCATAAATTAAAAAAAAAAAAAATACTAATAAGATAAATAAGTATAGTGTAATTATTGACCATTTTCTATGACCTAGTCACAAAAAAATAGAAACCATTTACAGAGTTTACTTTGAGCTAATAACTATGCAAAACCCTGTGGATAAAAAGATAATTAAAACATAATCTTTGCCCTCCAGGAAGCAATAATCTAGCAGGAAAACACATATGTAGACACATAAGGTCAATGAAATGTAGCAAGTTGCTGTGTGACTATATTTACAAAGAGAAATGGGAGCATGAAGAAGAAAGACCACTGGTACCTATGGATTTAGGGAGGGATTCGTGGAGGAAGTGATGAACAACTGAAACATAAGGAAGGTGTAGAAATTGTCCAGGGAAAGAAAAGAGGATAGTATCCAAGAGCGGGAATCAGCACATGCAAAGATACACAGAAAAGAGAAAGCTGGGCAATTTCATGGGAAGGCACAATAAATGAAGGGCACAGGTAAAAGAAAATTTACTTTCTATTCATGAAAATCACTGGCACAGGGGCGCCTGGGTGGCGCGGTCGGTTAAGCGTCCGACTTCAGCCAGGTCACGATCTCGCGGTCCGTGAGTTCGAGCCCCGCGTCGGGCTCTGGGCTGACGGCTCAGAGCCTGGAGCCTGTTTCCGATTCTGTGTCTCCCTCTCTCTCTGCCCCTCCCCCGTTCATGCTCTGTCTCTCTCTGTCCCAAAAATAAATAAACGTTGAAAAAAAAAATTAAAAAAAAAAAAGAAAATCACTGGCACAGAAGTTGAGTATGTGCCTGCCAGGCAGTATTTGACATGGCTCAAAATCATCCCCAACTCCTAGAATTTACATCCTTAATGTAATCCCCGCCCGCTTATGGGCTGGATCCAGTGACTTATTTCTAACAAAAAGAATACAGCGAAAATTATGGAATGTCCCTTCCATGATTAGGTTCCAAGACACCACGACTTTCATCTTTTCATCTTGCTGGTATTCTTCGCCTTGCTGTGTTCACTCTAATGGAGAGGTTGTGCGGCAAAGAACACAGAGCAGCCTCTGGCCAAGAGCCAACAAGAAATAGAGACCTTCTGCCCAACAGCCCATGAGGAGCTAAATCTTGTCAGTAACCACATGAGTGAGCTTAGAAGTGGATCTGCCCCATTTGAAGCTCCAGATGAGGGCAGGCCCAGCAGGTAACTTGCTTGTAGCCTACGAGGGACCCTAAAGCGAAGGCCCCGGCTGAGCCATGGCTGAGTGCCTGATGCACGGAAACTGAGCTAATCAACGGTCGTGGTTTTAAACCACAAGATTTGGGAGCCACTTATTACACAGCAATGGATTACCAGTACAGTTACAAGATTTTTTTTAACTACCCATATGGTACCTCGTTACTGTCAGATTCCCACATAAGGAATTCTGATCAAATTGATCCTATTATCTTCTTCTGACTGTTCTCACACTGCCCAATCCCTGCTGTTCCCCCACCTCCACGTACTATTGCTGTATGCTCACCAGAAACAGCCTCCCCGTTTCCTCTCTACACACCAAGTTTTAACTCCTACAAAGTGCACTGAGACCATAGCCATTTCTGTCTTTCTAGATATTATTAGATTCCCCTAGATTCTTGCATCTTTGGATGGTGGTTCATTCTCTACCATTTAAGTCCTTCATGAACTTCAGGTAATTTTGTATGTTAGTTATTTGATCCAATGTCTTATAGTCTAATGTGTACAAAGTTTCTAAAAAACATTGTGGCCAATCTTCTATTTTCTTTTGCATCCCTCTGAGGCGAGAATATTTGTCTTCTGGAACTATCCAAACATACAAATAATGAGAGGATTTCTAATATGCATTCATTCATTCGACGAATATTTATAATGTGCTTCTCCAGGTGCCATATGTAGTAAAAGTTTTATTATTATTATTGTTAATTATTATTTTATTTATTTATGTATTTGAGAGAGAGAGAGCATACAAGCAGGGGAGAGTGGCAGAGGAAGAGAGAGAGAATATTAATCTTTAAGCAGACCCCACACTCAGAGCAGAGCCCAACACAGGGCTTGATCCCACGACTCTGGGATCATGACCCAAGCAGAAATCAAGAGTGGGACACTCAAACCAACTGAGCCGCCCAGGGCCCCAACTAAAAGTTTTTTTTTTTTTTTCAAATGTCCCCTTCTCTTGAGCAATAAATAATCCAACAGGAAAAATTAAAAAATTGTTCCAACTCGCCTCACTAGCAGGCTCATAGGTTCTTCGTGAGAGACACAGGGCATAAGGGCTACAGGTTTCATGGGTCAGTTCCCTGGGAGTCAGACAATAGAGGGAGTTTGGTACACATGTTTATTAAGGACCACCCTTGTGATCCAGCCCTGTGGAGAAGGAAGTAGGAGTGGACGGAGGGAGAAATCAAGATATAATATTGGCCGTACGACAGTCTCAGTAAGCACCATGAGAATCTCTGGAGCTGGCACGGCCCTTCAAAGTAGTCCCGTGTTGGAACGTGATGGCCAGGGCCATATACCCTGCTTCAATCATTCAGTGAAGATGGACAGACCAAAAGGGATGTGAACTCGGATGGGTCAGCTGTGTCTAGCCAAGCAGCCCTGAAGGAAGGACAGCTGAAGACCATGTGCTGGCAGCTCTTCCAGCAACTGGGGAAGCATGCCCTTCCTTAAAAAGGGGGGTCTGAGCATTACAGAACCCAGCAAACCCGGGGATGAAGAGATAGTGTAGACAATGCATTTGCAAGCCTGATTGGGCAGGGACAGAGAAAGGACCATGACTACATGTAGGCTTGAGGGAAGGCTTCTTTCTGGTAGTGCTGCTTGGTTTCATTTTTCTAGTAGAAGACGGGAGATGCCCACCCAGAGGGAGAAGGTGACAACGTGGGAGAGGAGGAGGAAGATACAATTAGCAGACTAAAGCAGACTCGTTTATCTCTCACCATATCTACACAGAACTTTTTACACCTCAATTATAGCACTTGGTCCATTATTATACCCTTAGTCTCCCCCCACTCCGCTGTGATCTACACAAAAGCAGGGACATAAACAATTTACCAATTGTATGCTCTGCACCTAGAACTGTATATGGCACATAGTTAGCATGTATCTGTTAGGTCCTTGAATTGAACATTAAAAAATGGAAAAACCTGGGGCACCTGGGTGGCTCAGTCAGTTAAGTATCCGACTTCAGATCAGGTCATGATCTCACAGCTTGTGGGTTCGAGCCCCCCATCGGGCTCTGTGCTGACAGCTCAGAGCCTGGAGCCTGCTTCAGATTCTATGTCTCTGTCTCTCTCTGCCCCTTCCCCACTCATGCACTATCTCTCTCTCTCAAAAATAAATAAACATTAAAGAAAAATGGAAAAACCTAAACCCTTTGAATATTACTTTTTAATTAACTTAACAGTTGGCAAGAAGAAATGTCTAAACATTACATACATTTTTAAAGTAACAATATCCCTTACCTACTATGTAAATGTATCTTCCTACTGGTGTGGGGCAGGAGAAAAGGCACAGATGTTTCTTGCCTTAATTACGTTAGGTAATTAACAGACGTAGATTCTAGCGGCCCCCCAGAACCTATCAGCTTATTGACTCATTATACAAATAAAAAATCCAAATTAATACATATGCAATGCAACTCAGGATTTTATATATATAATGAGATTTTGAGATATCTCAAATCATCTTAAAGACTCTCTTCTTAAAATGTCTTTTTTCTCCTTTGAAGTATCTGCTGTGAAGGATGATTAACACACAGCTTATTGGACTGGAAACCAAATAAATCAATGTTGTATTCTTTAAAGCTGGAGCACTCACAGGGAACAGTTTTTACAATATTTATTTGTCTTTCATAATCTCCAATGGACAGATCTTTACAATTGATCTGTCAAGTGTCAGCAAAGAATGAGGGAAATTCTTCTTACAGTTAACCTTCACGGGACCTTTATTTCTTGTTGGTGTTTGTGTTGTCTGTTTCCTCCGTGGCTGAAGGGAAAAGCAGCATTACAAGAAATATTTGTCTGTGGCTTTCATTCATGGAGCACCAGAAGAATGTAAAAGAAGGTGGTATTAATGGAAGGGCATCATTCCAGATTCTCACAATTCTCCATAGATGCATCTAATCCAGTCTGGTACATGATAAAAGAATACTAACAAAGAGGAACTTTAATATGAGCCTGTGCAACACTCATTCTTTGGGGAATTCATGATTATGTAAATCTCTGAATCTATACCAAGGGGTTTGGATTTGTGCTCAACAACAGCAAAACAGCAAATGGACTGTTTCATTCCAAGTATTAGACCTTCAACATTTATATTTCAAGAAGGAGAAAATGCTATAAATAACTGCACTGTATTTGGGGAGGTTTTAGCCACCAGTCCTACATATAACTTAGGGGACCACTGAAACTTCCCAAAGATTGCCGCAAGACAGAAATAGCCAGAAAATCAAACCAGTTTTTAATCAATACGTTACAACTTATACAAGTTCTTGGCCAACTTAAAGTAGTCCCTTTGAGAAACTATAAACTTATTTTCACTAGGTTGCCATTATTGAGGACATTTTTGGTGTCCCTCTTCCAGAATTCTTTTCAGATCATGATCATGCTTTGAAATAGCCTCTGTGGCAGTAACTAGATCTTCATGCTCTAAAGTGGATTTGTTTTTTGAAGTTTATCCATTTGAAACTGTCAAAAGCCACTCAGAGCTGAGCTTGAACAAAAAGCTAGATGACCAAGGTGGGTCACAAACCAGTCTGACTTTTGGGGGAGGCAGTGAACACTTAAGAACCCCCGTCTGACAGATAATACAGTTGAATCCCAAATTAGTGGCCAGGCAAGTGAATCCGTAAGCCCATGGTGACCTCCCCGAACACTAGGGGCTGTGTACGCAAAGGCACACAGATAGGAAACACCATGGCGTCTTTGGGGGAATTTCATGTAGTTTCATTACTGATAAATGGTATTTTATAATATTATTTCTAGAGCTGATGATATATGATTTTGTTTCATTCTATCCATTGTATGTTTGTGGATGAGCGAATAGAATATTACCCACAAATAGTTCATTTTCTAGGAAGTGTCAGTTTGGGGACCACTGTCATCCTGCTAGGTATGGTTTTTACAATATTACTCAGAGGAACTGCACGGGAGGAAACCTGGATCCTAGTCATTATTTACTTCTGACATTATTTACTTCATTGCAGGGCAAAGTATTGATTCATTTATATATTATTTCATCACTACTTCTTGAGCACCTATTATGTGCCAGGCACTGTCTTCGGCACTAAGGGCATCAAGATAAAGAAGTCACAGATTCTACTCTCTGGGAGTGTACCATCTAGTGGAGGAGACAGAACTTGAATGCACATACCCACAATCACAGCTAACGATGAGATAACGCATGAAAGCCACTCAGTCCGGTTCTTAGTGCCTAGAAAGCATTCAACAAACGGTCATTGTTTTTAGGTTCTGTTGGATTCTTGGGAGGAAAGCAGTGTTGTTGTCCTATCTACCTGGAGCACATCAAGAAAGGCTTCCCATTAAAGGTCACTCTTCTTCTCTGAGCCTCACTTTCCACATCTAAGAAACAACAGGATTTGGACTAAACTTCTGGTGGCTCCAGATGCCTTTTCCTGTCCCACCATTCCTTCACTCTATAGACTGATGGTATCAGTTAGGGTGGAAGGAATGGTAGTGTTCAGTAAAGGGTGAGGTCACAGGCCTAGGCTGCCCAAACTTTGCACATTCCAAAGGTCTTCAGGATTGGCCTTCAACCACCTCCTGCAAAATAATCTCTGAGCTCCTGAAATATGCTGCCTGATGAGAGTATCTTTGGATACGCGAGGCTCTGGGCCACCCCAGACAGTTTATGCTAACGATGTGACTTATGTTGAATGCCTCTTTTTGTATGCCTTTGGGCTATCTTTTATGGACTTTGGGCTATCTTGTATCAATTTGACTTCTGGTGTGGCTGGATTCTGGGGAACTGAAAACCTAAAAACCATGAACCCCAAGCCTTGGATGATCTTACCTGATTGACAGTATTCCACACGTGTTGTCACACATCGTTGCTGGGAGAATTTAGTGCTATCTATCTGAGTCTGTTGACAGAAGACAAGTGGAATCTTGAACCTGGCCTCTCTTGGACTCTGCCCTACATGCATTTTGCCTTTGCCCATTTTAACCTGTATCCTTCTACTGTAACTGTAATAAATGAGTATAACAATTTTTCTGAGTTCTGTGAGTCCTTCCAGGGAATCCTCAAACCTAAGTGTGGTCACGGAGAGCCCCAACACAGGTGAGTAGCTTTTTCTCCCAAATCCTGTCCTACTTCCTTCAGTCCCTGCTCCCAAACTACTCTACAACTCACAGCTTTAGTCTGTAACACATGTGAATTTATTTATTTATTTATAATTTATTGTCAAGTTCACTCACGTACAGTGTATACAGTGTGTTCTTGGTTTTGGGGGTAGATTCCTATAATATATCGCTTACATACAACACCCAGTGCTCATCCCAACAAGTACCCTCCTCAATGGCCATCACCCATTTTCCCCTCTCTTAAATACAGAGAACAAACTGAGGGTTGATGGGGAGGCGGGGGAGAGGGGAACACATGTGAATTTAAACATTCATTTAACTGTTTAATGACTGGATACTTTACTTATCAACCAGACTCTCAATTCTGCAAGGCCTTGCTTATATCTTACACACACATAGATTCCAGCCAGGGCTGGGCACACAGTATACTCCCAATGCATACTTACTGTGATAAAGTAAATTGTCTGGCAGAGTCAGCAGAGAAAGACAAAGTGCAATTCTTGCACCTAATCAACTAGACCTGTTAAGGAGGAATGAACCAGGACCTCTGCCTTGGTACGGAAGGCAAACAAGTTAGGAAGTGAAGGGATCAAGGGAGATTAGTCAGGTATGAAAAGGAATTGTCTGCCCAGAATGGAAACAGGGAAAACAAATAGGAAATCTGTAGCGAAGAGATTACAAAAAGATTATATCGGAAATTGCAAGATGAAAGGAGAGGCAAGAGGAACAAAGTAATGTAACAATAAGCAAGGTCCTGAGAGACATGGTTGTGCACTGAGTGGGGGGGCAGAGAAGGTCACAGAGAGGAGACAGAGACGGTACAGACAAGTGTGATAAACATGAACTGCCTTGGGGCCTTGGGGGCCTATGATGCTCTGGGGCATTTTAATGCTATGAATGAGATGGGAATGGATTCCCCAGGGGTGGAAAGGGGAAAGGGAATCTCTGGTAGGTACACACCCTAGTGAGTCAGGTCTAGAGGACCCTGGCCAGAAGCAGCCCCAAGCACAGGCTGAGAGAGGATCTTCCTGGGCCTGCAAACATTGTGTTACTCCTACCAAGCTCCTGTGTGTGTGTGTGTGTGTGTGTGTGTGTGTGTGTGTGTATGTGTGTGTGTTTGCGTGTGTGCGTGTGCATGCACACATACACCAGCCTGATAACAAACCTAGAAGTTGAGAAACTGAGGGACCCAACATTTTTCGTCTTTCAGAAGGGCCTCTCCCTCACCTATCATTGATTTCCTCTTTCTCTTCAGTCCAACAACAACCTACTCTGTGTCAGGCACCATAGATTGAACTGCCAATGCCCTGGAAAAATTCCTAGATCTTCTCCCAGATAGCATACACGGGTGCCCCCCATACCATCTCTGCCTAAGGGTATTCTCCAGCGGGGTTTTGCTTGGCCCATTCATGGCACAGGCTAGAAGTACAGGGAAGTCCCAGGAGCCATGCTTAACCAATGACAAGTTGAAGTTGGTGAACTCCAGCTTCGCTGGCCCTCAGTGCGACAGGTCTGAGATCATTCTACAGTTTGTCAAGAGTTTCTAGGGGGATTCCATCCCTGTTGCCCATTGTGGCAACCTGCACACTTGCATACCCTTTACTGCCCTTCCTCTCTTTCCTATCTCATTCTGCATGACTAACTTCCCAAATAAACTACTTGAATTTTAATCCTTTTTTTTGGGGGGGGGCTGCTTTTAGGAGAGACACAAGCTAAGACACCGTATCAAGTATGCGTGAGAGTGGAAAGAAGACAATGTTTTTACATGCTTACTATAGCTAAGGACTTCATTGGTATTATTCCCACTTAATGCTCAAAACAACTTGTCAAAGTAGGTATTGTTATTATCTTTATTTCATAAATGAGTAAACTAAGGTTAGGAGAAATTAACTAGCTTGGCCCAGAGCACTAGCTAGAAGGTGGCAGAGCCGGAGACCAAATGCAGGCCTAATTCCAAATCACATCTCTTTTCACTGCATCACACGACATTTCCAATCAGCAGTAACACTGCAAGACTGGTGGTCATTCAGGGTGGTATTCAGAGGAGATTAGAGGGGAGGACATCGAAGACGAGGGATTATTTCAGAGGCTTCTGGAATCAGCCAGCCTAGAGGACCTGAGAACCCAATGTGGCCATGTCATAGAAGTGTTCAGGGGGAAAGAAAAAAAAAAGAAGTGTTCAGGGAGCAATAAATGCAAGACTGGGGAAGCAGGAGTATCAGAGTCTGATAATACACAGATGTGGAAAGGAAGAGAAAGAAATGAGTAAGATGTCCCCGAAAGATAGACTTGGTGCACTCTTCCCAAGCAGGGCACTAACTTGCTCCCATGATCCTAGGGAATCTCTGGGCACTACGGGGAAGAGGTCTTGCAGATGAATGTGGGGACTTGACTCTCAGGTGACTTCATTGTCCTCTGCAGGACCTCTCAACTGCACTTTTGGAGTCTTTGCCTAAAGTACATCTTCAATAAAGCAAAGAAAGAGAGAGGTGGGGGGGGGAGGGTAGTCATTCAGGACTCAGATTACTTTCTTCTGGTATGAAAACTCTCCAGAACTGGGACTTCATCTAGATGTAGATTCCAAGAGTCCCTCCATCCCCATCATGGACTGAGCAGAGAGACCAGGGATGAGCAAAGCCTATTGCAAAATAACTCTGATACCATAGGCACTATTTTTCCCACCAACCCTCATAAATCTTGAATTCTCTGTCTTGAGAATAGCCAGCATGCTATATTCAATGGATGGGACAAACAGAGAGTGACTCAGGCTCATATTAATATACAGTACGATCCCCAAGAGCCAGCAGACATGAGGTCCTGCCCTGGATCTTCCACGAAGGAGCTATGGAGCCTTTTCACTTTTGAAATGAATTTGGGCTAAATCATCTCATCTCAAAAGTCTGCCAAATACCAGCCTGTAGGAGTTTTCCAGGGACTGGGAAAATAAAGGAGTCTCTCAGAGAGTGATTACTTGAAACAATAACAGTTTTTAAAGGCAAAAACTGTGCTATTTAGCTTGCAACCAAGGAACAACTGTATATCAGACACTGGAGAGGAAACTTATCTCTGCCACAGCATCCCATGTTTCACTAGGAAATTCAAATTAAAGTGCCCCTTTAAGACAGAGCCTGAGCAGAAGGCAGCACACGGTAGTCATGACACAGCATCAGCCCAAGAGACCTGCCTCGTTGGCCCTGGAGGCAGTGTCTCAGACACTACAGAGGGTGGGGCAGAGAGAAAAATAAGGAGTGGAGAAGAATTCGTGGTGGTAGAAGCAGTCACATCCATCTTCTGCTGAAATAGTCCAGACCCTAAAGTGGGTCTGTGAAGGTTTTCATTCTTTTGGAATTTTACCTGGCATTCAGTTTATAACCCTCTACAAAATTTCAAACAATGTGTCAGTACTCCAAAAGCCCTAGTGGCAAGACTTGCAGGGACAGTGGCAGCTTAAACCAGAGAACAGGAGGGAGGGGGAATACAGAGGAATTCCACGAAGGAAGTGGCCAGTTTCTGGGCCATCTTGGTGGGGGCAGCAGGGCACCTGGTTGACATATGTGTTATAAATGACCTGAACATAGTTGGAAATCAAGTGGTTTTTGGAATGTCTACTCACAAGGACCTGTTCAATGAGTGGGATCAGGATACAGACATCCGCAGGGAATATTCTAGGTCAGGTGGATGACTATTAGCCCAGAGAATATGTTTATTTCAGAACAGAAGCCAAGCCAGCAGTGGAGAAATAAGGACTCTGAGGAGGGGCCCTGAGCAAACTTACGTAGGCAAGATGTCAAGAATTCTGCCAAGTATAGAAGATAAGAGCTTTAATCCCAATGTTGTAATTGGAGTGAAAGCCAAGACCCTAGGCTTAGCAAGGAATGTAAATGGAGCAACACTTAGGTAAAGGATGACTCCTAAGCTAGGTTCACAGCAGCAAAATGATTGTGGCTTATCTTCCTGATACCCCACCACCCTCAGTGGTTTCAGTTATGTTGACGTGAAGAGGATAAGGTTGAACAATCAGGTAATCACCTAATCTCCACTTTACTTTAGGTTGTGAAATCTCGGGCAGAGTGGTGTGGCATTAATTTTCAACTCTGTAGTGTTTCTACCTCTATAAAGGATGCAATACGTCTGTGTGAGATGCCCTAAGAGATCTAGTCTGCCAGCAGAGTGGAAACCCATGATAGTTCAGCATGTTCCCATATGAGACTGAATAGTTTATTCATTATCCCTTCATTATTATATTTTTTGATCGTCTCTTATCTACCACAAATTTTGCTAGATACTTACTTGTCGTGACCCTGAAGATAGAAAAGACTTATAAAAATAGTGCCTATCATATATCGAACACAACTTATATGCTAGACCCTGTGCTGAGTATTTTTTCCTCTTTTACAAGCCTCACAACAAAACTGCAAAATAAGAAACATTGGTTTCCATTCTACATATAAGAAAACCAAGACCTGGATTGTGTAAGTAATTTGCTTGACATCACAAACATGATAAGGAACAAAATGATGTGTAAACTGCCTGCCCCATTGGACCACATGGTACTTTTTACCTCCCTGCTTTGCTACCTTATAAAAATTATCATTCTTTAAATGGCTCAAATTCATGAAAAATCCATCAGATATCTAAACCTGTAATGCTTCTCAAAAAAAATAAAATAAAATCCATGCATCAGACATTTGGGGATAATTGATTTGGGGATATATCAACAGTCCATTGTCAATGAAGGAAGAGAATTCTCAAGGAAGAATGCAAGCAGAATTTCTCAATCAAAATTCTAACCTGGAACTTGCATTGGAGAAAACCAATGTGATTTCATTGAAATGGAAATTAAGGAATATAAAATGGGGCTGGTATCTGATTTAAGTGGACAAGAAACAGTGCATTCTAAATTTGTACTTAACTTCCAAGAACAAATTGTCAATCAGAGTCCAATTCCAAAAACATGTGAAAGAAAGCTGAAATGCCATCTCAACAAATCTGCAGGAATGGATATGTCCTTTTGAGAACAATAATCACAGCATAAATACCAGAGGATAGAAGAGCCTAGAAATGTAAATCTGAATGTCACAGGGACATTTATGTTTTGCAAAAGTCATCTTTAAAAAACTGCCCCCAGAAGGAAAGAGTGATACTTAGAAAGGTGAAGGTCAAACTTTATCTCTCCATCCTGGATATTTTGCAAGACCCAAGAGGTTATCAGAAGACCAGGCCAGAAAAGCTTCAAAAAGGGGACTAGAGTACTCTACAGACCTACTTGTCCTCAACGCGATGCAGCTCGGAGTGTTCAAGGCCAAAGAAAGATACTTCGGAATCTACCCAAAGAGAAGTTTTGGGCCGATGAAACTGTCTTTCTGGACTAGCGTGCTCCAAGGGCCAATGTTTGGGAACCATTGATATGCAGAAATAAAGACAAGGTTAGAAGACATGTGATTCAGGCCTGACCATGGCATTTACACTTCCGTATCCATGCGATGTTGGACCAGTCATCTTCTCTGTGCTTGGGTTCCCTATTCTTAAATTGATCTGATAATGCCAAGGGCTGCCAAACTCACAAAATCTCCATGAGGCCAAATGAGATGAAGGATATAAAGGTATGGTCTCAGGTAATATGGTTCATATGTAAAACAGTTTAGGATCTCCCTTAAGATTGCATTCTTTTCCAGTTTTTCTATTTGCAGTTTTTTAATTTTTTTTTCAACATTTATTTATTTTTGGGACAGAGAGAGACAGAGCATGAACGGGGGAGGGGCAGAGAGAGAGGGAGACACAGAATCGGAAACAGGCTCCAGGCTCTGAGCCATCAGCCCAGAGCCTGATGCGGGGCTCGAACTCACGGACCGCGAGATCGTGACCTGGCTGAAGTCGGACGCTTAACCGACTGCGCCACCCAGGCGCCCCTCTATTTGCAGTTTTTAACTCATTTTAGTTAGAATTATACAGATCACCATCAAAAGAACCAAGTGTGTATATAATTGCTACAGGTAAAGAGTAGATCCATCTGGAGAGTGCCTCATGGCTCAGTCAGTTGAGCATCCAACTCTTGATTTTGGCTCAGGTCATGATCCCAGGGTTGTGGGATCGAGTACCAGCATCAGCCTCCACGTGGAGCATGGAGCCTGCTTGGGATTCTCTCTCTCTCTCTCTCTCTCTCTCTCTGCCCCCTCCCTTGCTCACTCTCTCTCTCTCTTCCTCTAAAAAAAAAAAAAAGTAGATCCTCCTAGAGAGGAGCCTGGGAATGAGGGAGGATAAGCTGGGGATTACTGTATTTCATTACTGCTCTTCAGGACATTTGATTCTTTGACAATTGCACATTTAACTCCAAGTAAACAATTTACAGATAGATAAATATCAATTCACACCACTCCAATTTCCTTTTTTCCCAATGCCCATATGTCACTATTCTTTTATTTTTTTAAGTTTATTTATTTAGGGACAGAGAGAGAGAGAGAGAGAGAGAGAGACAGCAGGGGAGGGACAGAGAGAGGGAGAGAGAGAATCCCAAGCAGGCTCCACATTGTCAGCATGGAGCCCAATGTGGGGCTTGAAGTCACAAACCATGAGATCATGACCTGAGCTGAAACCAACAGTCAGATGTTCAACCGACTGAGCCACAAATGCACCCCCCCATGTCACTATTTTTATTTAGCTATTAACTAACTTTAAAATTTAGACTTTTCCCATAATTTAGCTATTGTTGAGAGGGGAAAGTGGGTGATGGGCACTTGTTGGGATGAGCACTGGGTGTTGTATGGAAACCAATTTGACAATAAATTGTATTAAAAAAATAATAAAATAAAATTTAAACACTCTTTGATTCCTTCTTCTTTATTCACCAAATATTGACATTATTTCTTAAGCAAATTTTAGGATGAATATGCCAGCAAACTTGCCATTCACTTCACTTTAGCTCCTTGCTACCCACCCACTTCCATTCATACATTTTTTAGTTTGGGTTTACGTTGTCAAGGTTGATAATATCTACATTTTGTATCAACACTGTTCCAAGCATTAGCTACTGCAGAAATGACATACTTAAGACTTGACTCTTTTAGCATGTTTGGTATTCCTAAGTATCTGTTAATTTAACAAGTATACAATTAAAAATGAAACAAAAGTCGGGGGGGGGGCAGTATGTTTGCCCTCCGTGGAGTATAAAACTTCTTGACCAAAAAGTTTGACCAGCAGATGTAACACTGAGAGGAAAATTAAATGCTGAAAACATTGTTTTCTCCAAGAAGTTTAGGAAAGGGATGTGTGGAGTAGTGTCCGTGAACCATAAAACTCTACAGCTTTTTCTAGTCCAGATTCCCTGCGATGAACTCAAGCCATAGGTGCAGAGGGGTACTGAATCAGTCAGGAGGTATTTATGTGCTCACCCACACGTTCCTGTTTGCACAGTAGTGACAGATAAGTTGCGCACATCAGTTAAACATCTTGGGAGTTGGCTCTTTCCCGTCGCTGTCCACTTAAGCTTTCCTGTAGAACTGGAACATCTAGAACTGGAACATTTCCTGGACCCAGTGTCAAAACCTGCTGGGGTTTCCTCATTAGCCATTGCTCGTGTTTTTCTAGAAACGGCAACAGTAGGGAGCTATTTCCTCAGCGTTGGCAAATTTGTGAAGGATTAAAGTGTTCAACAGATATGATCTTGGCAAATTTACACATGTAATTCTCAGCTGCTTCATGATCAACAGAAGCTTCTTCACCACAGATTTTCAAATATTTTGCACCCTGACACTTTTGAAGTTTCTGCAGCCAACTTTCTGAATATTCACGCTCACCTTCCATACTCACCTTTTCATGGACTAGACTGGCTGACTTCATGATGAATAAACTGATCATTGGTGTATGTTACTTTGTTTCCAAATATGATCAATCTAAAATCAAAATATTCATTTTTTGACTAATGCAATGTTTCACTCGTTTTCCTTTAGTCCTTCTTTGCTGTTGGTACCATAAATATCCTAAATTGTCTTTATATTTCACTAAGCTATATATGGTGGGGGTTTCCATATTACATTCTTTGATAAGACACCTCACAGACACACCGTCTCATTTAACCTTTCTCCTCACAACCTATGGTCTGAAGCTTCGCTACTGAGTATATTTTTAACTTAAGCACTGCACTTATTCCTTTACTTCTCAAATCCTCTTTCAAGAAATTTTTGTCTTTTAGTGCAAAGAATGTAGTTAACAGACAGCCGTCAGCTATGGTGTGTTCAGGATTCATTTCCACTTTTGAGCCAATTCCATGTTCTTCCTAGCCAGTCCCCAGCCAATGACTAAATACAGCAGGAACACAAGGTCTGGCCATCCCTGCCCATTCATCAATGAGCAGTCTTTGCTCCAGAGCACCCGTTGATCTGTCTGAGACTTTGTCAGGCCTACATCATGGTCTGAGACTTTTCCCTGTCCAGTCTTGCTTCCATCCCCTTTTCCTTTCTTAGATATAAGACCTGCATGGCAATCTGAAGGCTCTCCCAGCCTACTCCTGTTTTCATTCCCTTTCATCTGTCATAGGCATTATGTTCCAGTAAACCTCCTGTATTCCTCACTCCATCTCAGTGCCTGCTTCTGGGAAGACCCAACCAACGCACTGGCAGTCTTCTCTTCAAGACAAGCTAGTAGGTAGCTGCCTATCACACTGTGGACCCAGATCATCCTGGATTACCTGGATGGGCTGTAAATCCAATGGCAATTGATCTTATTAGAGACAAAAGAAAACACAGATGTAGAGAAGACCACGCAAAGATAGAGGAAGACACTGCAATGATAGAGCCACAAGCTGTGAAACACCAGAAGAGTAAGAAAACATAACCATTCAGTGACCAAATGTTAAGTATCTAATATCTAATTATGGATAATCAAAAGAAAGTAGGATGATATCCAGGTCCAAATCTTACTAATTCCCAAACATGCATGTGTGTGTATATGTGTGCATGCACACACGCTCACACACACACACACACACACACACACACACACACACACACATACACCACTAACACATACTAGTAGCTACTACACTTTGAACACCTCTGTGTGTCAGGTAGTTTGTTAGTCCTCTTGTACATTGTACTTATGTAAAAACTTGAAATATATCCCAGAGTATGAGAATTTTTCCAAGATTTAAAGTTTATTTATATCAAGATAATGTGTGATGATGTATGAAGTAATCAATATGAAATGAGGTCAGTATGATGGGAGGACTTTGTTTCTGTTGTGAAATGAGGGTAATAGTGCTATTTTCCTAAAAGACAACAGACTGGTTTCAGGTGTACAATATGGTGATTCACCAATTCTATACATTACTCAGTGCTCATCACAAGAAGTATACTCTTAATCCCCATCACCTATTTCACCCATTACACCACCTGCCTCCCCTCTGGTAATGGTAATGGCCAGTTTGCTCTCTGTATTTAAAATTCTGGGGATTTTTTTGTTTGTCTCTTTTTGTCTTCATTTGTTTTGTTTCTTAAATTCAACATATGAATGAAATCATGTGGTATTTGTCTTTCTCCAACGGACTTATTGCACTTAGCATTATACCCTCTAGATCCATCCATGTCACCTGTTAATATTTTATAAGCTGTTTCTTAACTTTGGAAGGATCTTTTAGAAAGGAAGCAATGGCATGTGATGAAGAAACATTTACCCGGAAAGAAAAAAGACAACAGACTAAACATTTGGGGCTTAGGCAGGAGCGCAGAGAATAATAGCAAAAAAATATGGGTTCACCATTGGCCAGCTACAAATAATGACTTAAAACAAAAATGAAAACAAAAACAACAACAAATAAAAAACAAGGTCCACGGAAGCTATACTTTATTGGTAAAAATCCAATCAAATAAAGAATGATAATATCTCTTAATGAACTGCTTTGTGTGTATCATCTCAAAATATTTTTAATAATATGTTTTTAATATATAATAGACTAAGTTGACTTAGCGGATAGCCCTGCTTTGCCTTTTGTTATGGAAGCAACCCTTATTTCTAGTTACATTTTTCTGTAGACCTCTGATATATCTCTTTTGACGATCTCTTAAACATATATTTTTACTTCTGCCCTCTCTAAGAACCCTAGTTAAAACTGTAAATGGATGAAAAACAACCAAACCAAGCAAATTATGGACATGGAAGAAAAAGAGAACACAGGATAATAGCAACAACATTTGGAAGCTAGAAAGAAGGATGAGTGATAATATTCACAGCAGACTTGAAAAGGCTAAATCCTTGACCACCAACAGGATAAAACCAAGAAGCTACCTTTTCCTTCCTTAGAATCTTTGGAGGGTTTAGGGATTAGTTGCAGCAAGTACTTTTGAAAGTGAGTACAAAAAAGTAAGATTAGTTGAAAGTCTATTTGTAAAGTAGCTAAGTGCTCAGACTCCTACCTTCATTCTTTATAGTTGGGTAAATTCTCCATTTCCACCCAAAAGAACACAGAAGTCCTGTTCTTTGGAAAGAATAAATCAGAGGAGTATCTTTACATACCAGGCCAAGATATAAGGCTTGGATTTCATACTGAAAATAACTTTCTTTGCTAGAGACAGGTATCTGTAATGAGGAGACTGCAAAATAATTGGAAATAAAATATATACAGCCAAATGAGCTTTTTTGCCTATGATGCATATAGCTTGTGAAGCTACACACTTCTTCCAACAAGCTGTAAATCTTTTGGAAAACATAGAGGAAATTCTTTATAAGCCATTTTTTAACCCTTAGCCACCTTGATGGTAGACTTTATTATAAGAAACAATAATGATTCCTTAGCAAATAAGGTTAGTAATTACACCAATAGTGACGCTTTGGTTTATAAATGTCCAACTACAATGTAAAGTAGCCAATTTTCTTGTTCAACTCATAAACAACTCAAAAGGCTTCCAAGCAAAATGTCCTAAAAATGCTCTGAGTTATTGTATGAATATATATGCTACGATTCTGACTCAAGATGATAGACTGAACTCACTGATTCGACAGCTCCTACCAAAATTGTCATAAAGGAATAAAAGAAGATAATCCATAAGAGCAACAAAAAAAGTAGGAATGGACTCGTCACAGAACAAGAAAATGGGAACAGATTCGTCACAAGGTAAGAGGTTTCAAAAACCTTCTGGAAGATGGAAAGCAGATGGCGTAGTGGTGGATGACAAGAAACTGAAGGCACTGCAGCCTGAGTGTGTATGGAGAGGGCTGCCCTGAAATCTGGGAGCAATATCCCGACAGAACATTACAGAAGTTCTAGACTTGGCAACCAGTGGTAGAACCAAGGGTAGTCCTGTGGACTGGGGCTAAAAAACAAGGTACCAAATAAATATCAATTTGTGGAACAATCAACTGCACCCCTCATGTAACCAGAAGAACAAGCAGCCATTAGTTTTAATCTCAGGCAAAACAATAAGGTAAGATAGAGAGATGCTCAAGACGGAATGACAAGAACTTCTGGGAGTTCTACACATGGGACCACCTCTGGAGGCGAATGGCTACATGGTACATCTGGAGAAGCAATGTCGTAGACACTAGGATTCCCGGCCTCAGAAATGTGTCTGGTGTCCACGGGAATAGAGCTGTGTACTTCAAGGGACAATATGGTTTGAAAAACGGGTGTTAGAATGGTAAACTGCATAGTCCAAAGACTGAGGCAACCTCCCCAGAGATTTTTTTCCCCTTTCTTAAGACCCCAAGGACCTCTGTAACAACCTGGGTCAAAGGAAGAAAAGCTCCAATAATGACTGTGATGAATTTACTGCCAGCCAACAAAGGCAGAGGCTTGAATTTAGATTCAATACAATTTCAAGAAAATAAGTGTTCACTACATATTTCTAAGGCTAAAAACAAAAATGCATATACAGAAACATACCCTAGTTAGGAGGTTTGTTTTCTATAGAAATGTGAGTTGACTCGAATAGGATTTAAAAAATAAGTATTGGGGCACCTGGGTGGCTCAGTTTGTTAAGCGCCTACTCTTGATTCTGGCTCAGGTCATGAGCTCACGTTCTTGAGATCAGGTCCCACACCAGGGCCCGCACTGACAGCACAGATTCTGCTTGGGATTCTCTGTCTCCCTCTCTCTCTGTTCCTCATGCTCTCTTTCTTTCTTTCTTTCTTTCTCAAGAATAAATAAATAAATAAATAAATAAATAAATAAGCATTGACTATGTATTCTAAGAATAAATACTAAAAGAATTATACACAAATATTGTACTCTAGTTAGTGGGTTTCATTTTTCATTTTAGGGTATGGTTGGTAATTTTGAAACTACTTATGTGTATTCAGGGATTGAGTGAATAAGTTAGTATATCATAGATAATGAGAGCCAGGTTTACACTGGAGAAAGTAGTTATGAATAGAGGAAGGGGGGAGCATGTATCCTGTGGTATTGGACTGAATTGGATGTATCATTATAACCTCATGGTTTTTAAATACATACACACATATAAATACAGACATAGATATAAATCTGTCCACTGAGAGGATGGGAAGCGATGATACTCTATACTAATCATAGACTTTTGGTTTCCAAATGTCATTCTCCAAGCCTTAGAGAAAGGTTAATTACATGGTCCAGTGCAGGGAAAGTACACGATGAGGCTGGAACACCTTGTGGGTTGAAAAAGTAAGGAATTGCCCCCAAAATGACAGTGATAATTAAAAAACATGCAAAAATTGGGGTGCCTTGGTGGCTCAGTCAGTTAAGTCTCCAACTCTTGATTTCGGCTCAGGTCAGGATCTCCCAGTTCATGGGTTCAAGCCCTGCATTGGGATCTGCACTGGTGGCATGGGGCCTGCTTTGGATTCTCTCTCTCCCTCTCTCTCTCTCTCTGCCCACCCCCTTTACTCTCTCAAAAAAAAAGGAAATAAAAAAAGAAAAGAAGAAAGAAAGAAAGAAAGAAAGAAAGAAAGGAAGGAAGAAAGAAGAAAGAAAAAGAAAAAACACAGACGCCAAATTGATGGGGCTCCCTGTGGCCAAATCTGAACAATTTGGGGATCAAATACACAAAGATAGAACAGATTATAATCCCTAGAACAAAGTAAGAACTCACAAGTACATAGTGATATAAATAAATAATGGCATAAGTAAATAAAAGATGGAAAAGGTTTCCCTTACACTAACATTCCAACTAAGAAATGTAGAAGAAATAAAGGAAATAGAAAACACCATGTAGCAAATACCACAGTAACGATTATTTTCAACAAGGATCATCTATGGATATTAAAAATAAGTGGGTGAAAGCATGACAAGAAACAGGAGAGCAATATAGTCTTAAATTATTTCCCAGCAAGAGACTTAACAATAATAAAGAGAAAATATTCCCAAATAGTGGAGAAACCTGACAGTCAACCACCTTAACAAAGTGATCAAAACTAACATTTTGGAAACAAATTGACATCATTTGCCTCTTGATTCAATGAAATGAGAACGGCATATTACCATTTGTGTACTATTCTTGCCAAAAAATGCATAAGCTGAATTTAATCATAGGGAAATAGCAGACACATCACTGAGGGACATCTACAAAAAGACCTTAACAGTACTCTTCAAAAGTGTTGGGCCACAAAAGAAAAAGACAAACTCAGAAAGTGTCACAGATTGGAGAGACTAAGAAGACATGACAACTAAATGCATTGTGTGATCATAAATTCAACAGTGGACTAGAAAAGGTAACTAGTGGGAAGGTGAGAGTTGCATAAGGTCTGTATATTAGTATTACCTAGAGTACTGTACCTGATAATTCCCTGCTTTGGGTCACTGTACTGGGCTATGTAAGACGATAACATGTGTTGAATTTTAGAGAATAGTTTGAGAGACTTCTTGGTAGTATTGTTGCAGTGCCCTATTATTCTGATGTTGTTTCAAAATGAAAATAAAAATTAAAAATAAATCATCAATGGAAAAATAAACTGTAATACATCCGGACAGTGGAATATTATTCAATGCTAAAAAGAAAGAAGCTACCAAGTCATGAAAAGACATGGAGGAACCTAAAAAGCTATTACTAAGTGAAAGAAGCCAATCTGAAAAGGCTATATACTGTACGAATCCAACTATATGACATTCTGGAATAGGCGAAACTATGGAGACAGTAAAAAGATGAGCAGTTGCCAGGGCTTAGGGGAGGGAAGGAGACAGAAACAGGTGGAGTACAGGGGATTTTTCGGACAGTGAAACTATTCTGTATGATTCTATAATAGTGGATACATGTCATTATACATCTGTCAAAGCCCATAGAATGTACGATACTAAGAGTGATCTCTAAACTATGGACTTTAGGTGTTTATGATGTGCTGATGTAGGTTTATCAGTTATAACTAATGCACCACTCTGGTGGGGGATGTTTGACATGGGTGGGGGCAAGGAAGATATAGGAAATCTCTGTACTTGCCATTCAATTTTGCTGTAAACCTGAAACTGCTTTAAAAGAAAACCGTCTACCAAAAATAAAATAAAATAAATATATAAATAAAATAATATTAAAAAATAAGTCTCAATGGATGTTAAAACTAGTGGGAGAGTGTTTGATGAGGAACAGTGTGTTTACACAGTTTCAAAGTATCTACCACAAATTATTTATTAAATACACGGGAAATATTGGATCTTTACCGTGTAGAAACCTGGCAGATCCCGCCATAGCCCTGCAATCAGACATCACCAACACTGAGAAAAAAATGGGTGTTATGTCGCTCCTGATAGACGCACTGAGGACAATGTCATTTCTCTGCTATTCCAGCCAGATACACATAACCTGAATCCAATCATGAAGAAACAACGGACATCCCCGAATTGATGGACGGTCTACAAAATTACTAGTCTGAACTCTTTAAAAGTATCAATTCACTCCGAAGATATAATCCAAGCTGCCACTACCTCTGTCCTCAATGATGACACCAATGTATGGTGGTTTTGTGCTGTGCCAATCTACCTAATGAGTTTCTCCACATTCCTTCTCTACTTTGTTCTGGGTTAGGTTAGACCATGAGGGAGAAAAAGCAAAATCTGGAAGGCAGAAAAAAACTCAGCATCCATTACACCCTAATGGTTGGTACTTGGAATCAGGCGCTAGTATAGCTTATGCCTCTTGCTGCCCATCCGTTGACTCACCTGGTTGATGAGGAGTAGCGGCCAGACCTGCAGGTCCTCCCACTTCTTCCAGAGCCTTCCCTTCATCATCTCCAGGTCCTGAGCCAAGGGTTTGCACAGCTGCCTAGGGAAGGGTACCAGCTTCTTTTGCATGTCACCCAATGTCATGAGAGGTAGTGAGAAAAGGACCCAGGTTCAAGTCGTCATCAGTTGCCAAGCTTTTCATCCAGGTTTCCAGTCCTCCTGACCTGCAGAGTAACTGTAGACCACAACCGGATGGAGGCAACAAGCACCCCTTAGACTTTTATACCCGCTCCCAAAATTCTGAAAGATCTAATCCTCACCTGTTCCCCTCCAATATACCAAAGCAGAGTGAATTTTATAAAATATAAAGCTGATCGTGTCAACACGTCCCTCTTCGAAAACCCTCCATGACTGCCTATTCTTACTAGGATAAATACAATCACTCCTAACACTATCTGCTAGTCACCGGGTCTGGGGCCTATGCATCTCCCCCATGTCACTTCCTCTCAGGCTCCTTCTTGTTCTCACTATTCCAGCCACATTCACCTTCTTTGGTCCATAGTTCTTTCCAAACTCCCTTAAAGCACAGGACCTTTACATATGCTGTTCCCTGAACCTGGAACTCCCTTTGTTCCCCTCTTCAAGTAAGCAGTCTCCTCTCATCTCTCACATCTCCACTTATGCTGGGTAAATCCACAATCCTGAAACCAAGCTTTCAACTCCAACAACGGTTCTGCTTCTAAAGTTACAGACATATAAGACAGGATGGGCACCAAAGAGTTCTCTTGAGTCACACCGACTTCCAAGTAACCATAGAGGTTAGCCCAGATAAATCCTAGGAAGATCAGGCACAAGAAGCGGCCTTTAAATACACACACACACACACACACACACACACACACACACACACACACAGGGAGAGAGAGAGACAGAGAGAGACTGAGAGAGACTGAGGGACAGATATCAAGACACCTGACCACTTACCCCACTTCAATGCCTTCCCATTGTTCTCATGATGAGGACCAAATCTTTAATGAGTCCTTAAGGTCCTTGATGGTCTGACCCCTGCTTACCTCTCTAACTTCTTCATTTTCCATGCCTGGCCCACCATACAGTGCCCACTTCATCTTGTACATGACCACACTTTCTCTCTCTCTCTCTCTCTCTCTCTCTCTCTCTCCCTAGCCAGGTGGGCTTCATTTTGTTCCTCGTTCTCTCCATGCTCTTTCTGTCCAGACACATGGCCTTTGCACATGGAAATGCTCTTCCCTCCTTGTCCATCTGGTATCACCTGCTTACCTTTCAGATCTCGAAGCATCTCCTTTTCAAGAAAGTCTTCCCTGACCTACTGACAAGGTTAAATACCATACCTGTCAAGTCTCTCATTCAAATGTCCCTCTCCTGATTTTCAATTCACTTATGTACCTATATGATTGGTGTTTGACTCCAGTCACTGGGGTGGGGCTCAGGGACCTACCAGATTTTGTTCACCATTATGTGACCAGTCATTAGCACAGTATCTGCCTCTAGAAAGATTCAGTAAGTGTTTGTGGAGGATATCAGTGGATTTTTTAGCCACGTTCAACAAAAGATTTGATTAATGACTCTATGACTATTGATGTGCTTATATTTTCCTTCTGCAGGATCATGGGTAATATAAAAAGACTAATTTAGCCTCTTCACAGGATCCATGTCTCTGGCTCACAAATGCACCTTCATCACCTCCCTTTACATTCTTCTCAAGAAAACAAGATTCCCGACACTGAGGAAAACTGCACCATGAATCCGCAAGTTGATGGCTATTAACATTGAACTCTGGCATTTTCCCCTTTTATTATTTGTTGGGCAATGTGTGTTTTTTATGATGCTATCAAAGTGCACTACAGGAAAGCTGCCAGTGTGTTTCTGAAGTGATTTTTGGCAATCTATTTCCATCAGCCTCGTGCAGTTCTGCACCTATTAACACATCCCTTTGAGATTCGATTTCGTTCCAAACTCCATCAGTTCTAAACCACACGGATCAAATTAAACACCAAGAAATTTCATCAAAATATTCCAATTAATTCTAACCAATTTCATTCAGTCTGACAATTTCAAACACTAAAACTTATGTCATTCCTTGCAGAGCACACACAAACTGATTTTGCTTCCCCTGGATCCTTTGCTTTTCACTCCTTTACAAAGTATCTCGAAACATGTTTACTACCACACCTTGATAGCGTCTCCAAAATCTTCTCAATTCCTAATCATCTGAAGGGGGTCCATGTGTTGCTGTGAAGATCCCAACCCCCACCTCCCTCTGTAGTCATGACCCATGGGATGTCACAGAATAACATGGAGAAGCCAGAGTGACCACAGAAAACTTTATGGACTACATAATCGCCCTGACCAATAAGAACAAACATTATGGTGCTCAGCCTGGCTCGTTACAGAGGCTGTGTTCCCATGTAGAACTGAACAGAAGAGTATACTTCTTTTCAGAGTTTGAAATATGCTGAGAATGAGCACTTTGACACATAAATCTTGAACTGGTTGCCTTTTGCTATAATAAGCTCAACGGATTTTATTTTTCCCCAGAAGGGATACCAAAGTACATCAGGACTGAGACAATTAATGAGCGTGGTTGCTAGATTTCTGACAGGAGATATGGTGACAATGATATTCTGCCTGTCCATGATGAGGTCCTTCCACATGGCAGGAAGCCACAGTGGACTTACATACCCTGAAACTCCTGCCTTATAATTGTATATATTGTTAGCAAGCTTTGACACCGGAACGGACATTCATGTTATGGGTGAAATTCCTCCTTATGCCAAACAGGATCATCTTGCCTAACTGTTCAGAGGCTGCATAGGAATCACTGGTATCACACATGAGGAGTTCGAGATAACGATAATCTGAATGTGAACCCATGGAATCCTTTGTCTCCTCTAGACCACTGGTTGCTCTGGGACCCTAATTATTTCCTGTCATTTAACACTGTGTTAGTCTACCAGTGAACGCTGAAGTCTTTTTGCCAGTGAACATTGGTTAGTCTGCCAATGAACACTGACGTGAAATACCAGCTCAATTTGCAGCAGAAAGGTAGGTAAGAAACCACTGATACGCTTCCCTCATTGGAGCAGGCCCAATTCTACAATTTAGGCATTTAGTCACTCCAACTGTGAGGGGGTCCTTAGTCATAGAGCTGGTAGCTTCTAGAAGTTTCTATTCCAGGGGCTTTAACCTGAGAATTTTATTTCACATTTCCAAAGGGCAAATTTTGTTCACACTGTGTTCCCAGTTTAATTACCTTTTCTTGTCTGTTTTATCTTTTAAAAATATGAAAATCCTTCAAAGTATATCCAACACCTTGTTCTATATCCAAAATATTACTTAATAGCATGATGATTTTAAACACAGGACTTGCTGACCGTATAGTCTCGGGCAAGTTACTATGTGAATCTGAATTTCTTCCTATTAAAAGATGAGGAATATAATCCCAACTGCATATGGTTATCATAAATATCAAATAAGTGATTTTAACATAAAAAATTTAGGAAAGTACATGATATACTTAATATTCAAAAATTCTTGGTTATTTTTATTTTGTTAGTATTGTAGTTCATCATTGTATATATGTGTGTGTACATGTGTGAGGGAAGAAACGTACATATCCATGTACTCTGTTGCCCTCACAATTGAGTTACGTGTTCCTAAAAAGCAAAAGCCATTTGTAACACTTTTGGTGTGTCTTTCTTAGTGTCTAACCCAGTGCCATGCCCACCATAAAAGCTGAAAAAATATTTGCTTAAAGAAAGAATCCAAAGAAACAAGAGATGGTATTTTAGTTTAAGTCCAATGCCTATAATTTTCCTCTCAATTCTAGATATTTCACTCAGAATTTCAGAACATCCACATCCAAATGAGATATAGGACCATGAAATTATAGAGCATTGTAGAATCATCAAACCTAAGCTTACAATAAAAATGGGACTCCAAATTCCAGCCTCCATGAGGGAGTCCATTCATTCATGCATTCAAATGACATTTATTTGGTTTCAGCCATAATACAGTCACGAACAAGATAGATACAGTCCTTAAACTAACAAAGCATGCATTCTAGTGTTGAAGAAAGAAGAAGAAATATTAGACAGACAGACAGGATTGATATACAAAAAAAAAAAAAAATAATAAAGCAGTATTAAAATATAAAGAATGAGTAGAATCTAGGGAGAGACAAGATGTTACTCTGGCCAGGATGGTCAGAAAAAGCATCTTTAAGGAAGTGCCACCCAAGCTGAAGCCTGAAAAATAAAAAAAAATAAAAAAAAATAAAAAACAAGCCATATGAAGATCTGAAGGAAGATGGCTAGGCTAGAAACCAGGCAATAAGATGGTAATGAACCTGGTATGTTTTAAATAACAGAAGACCAGTGCATCCAGGAAGTACTGAGTAAGAGGAGAATGTTGGGGAGTGAGTTTAGGAGAGGCAGGCTAGGTCAGATCCTGAATGGCTTACAGATACACAAAGGACTTTCGATTTCATTCTAAATGCAGTAGGAAAGGTTCAAGTAGGTGAGTGTTATTAGATTTGTGCTTGAGGGTTTTTTTTTTTCCTCCTGACATCAACCAATTCTGACACCAATTGGGTGTTTTACAATTCAATTCAATTCTAACAATGCTAACTACCAGGAGTAAGACTAAGACGAGGCACTTCTGACTGCCATTCCAGTCTAAGAGGTCAGACTCCACAGTATTAAGGGCTTGGTCCCATAAGACTGCCCTCACATCAGACACCACTTACAAGTACTGCGTCCCAGGTTACCCACATTTCTGTCCAACTTGCCTATAAAGTCAGAGGTTCCCACTCACAGGACTCAGGAAACATTTTCCTAATTATTTGTTACTTACTATTACCAATTTATTACGAAGGACAACTCAGGAACAGCCAGGTAGAACTGATGCATAGATCAAGGTATGGGGAAAGGGGCAGCGAGGCTCCATGATCTCTCTGAGCATGCAATCCTCCCAACACCTTGATGCGTTTACCAGTCCCAAGGTTCCTGAACCCCTATATTTAAGGGTTTTTAGGGAGGTTTCATTACACAAGCATAAATTATTAAACCATTGGCCACTGATTAATCCACAGAGGTTGGGGATGGGGATGAAAGTCTCAACCCTGTAATCAAGTGTTGGTCTTTCTGGTGCCCAGTTCAATCTTGAAGCTGTCTAGGGACCCCCAACAACCAGTCACCTCATTAACATACAAAAGACACTCTTGTCACTCAGAGATTTCAAGGGTTTTAGGAGCTGTGTGTGCCAGGAACAGGAGACAAAGACCAAATATGTGTTTATTATACCACAGTGCTTTAATAAATACATCAGGAAAAGATTTTTGGAAGGGCAAGAGTGAAAGCAATGGGGCACCAGCTAGGCAGCTGTTGGAATAATCCGGGCAAGCAACTAACCCACAGTGGTCACACTACAGCGGTAACAGTAAAACTGACTAACGGGCCTCTTTGTGGACACTCCTAGTAATGGCAATTACTAGCAATGTGAGAATAACAGCTCTATTCCACTCTTAAGAAGTCTAGATAGTTAGAAATTTCTTCTCTAAGCAGTTTGACAAGGTGTATCAAGACTGTTAAAAATATCCATGTTCCTTGGTTCAGAAATCTCACTCTAAATAATTCATCGAAAAATTAAAATTATGAAGAAACAATTCATCATAAAAAATATTTGTGGGAGAATATAAAGCAAAGATGACTGTGAAATGTATGCTTACTTGGACCCACACTCTTACATTGGTCTATATGTAAACGAGCCTTGGGGAAAAGTAATTAATGTGTTAAAAGGGTTGAAGGTGGATATTTTTAAAAAACATTTTCCATGAATTTTACAGGCTACTGGTTTTGATTTTGGCTTCTGAGATTTTGTGTTCCCTTGGGAATTATCCAGACCAAGGCAATCAAACTTCTCTCTGGCAAGTAAAACATAAACTTCCCCAATAAATTTAACCATAACCCTAAATGAATCAAAGGAAATTGCTCTCTTTTGGAATCGTAAGTCTTTCTGCAGGGCCCAAGGATGGGAAGGTACAAATGTAAATCTGGAATCAAATCTAGAAGCCTGTATGTCATTTTGATGTCTTGGAACAAAGAATATACTCTTCGAACACTTTGCTCTTCCCTTCTGTAATTCCAGTTCTCCTTTCAACTGAACAAAAACCACCCTCAGGAAAGGATTAACATTCTTTCTCTCAGCCTTATTGTGCACACACCAAGGAACAGCATATCCTTGTAATAACACCAATCCACCCCCAAGAATTCAGCTCCTTAGATACCCCGCCTCATTCTTTATTGGTGTTTGCCTGCCTCTAAAAAGGCATAACTAGAATTTAAAAGAGAAGCCACTAAGTTCTGTTGAGTATCTTGCCCCATGAAAACCTAAATGTAAAATCTCCTAAAGACAACCAACTCCCCAAACTATAAAATGCTAGAAAATAGACGATACAATGACAGAATCCTGAAATAAAAGCCTGTAAGCCAGGCCGTTTACAAAAGAATCGGGATGCCCTAAAAATAAAATCAAGAAGACTTTTTAAGAGCCTTACCACAATTGTTTTCCAAGATCCAAATGGCTCTAGCAATCATATGCCCTTCCCCCATTTATGTCTGCGACGGGAGCAAAGCAAGCATTTACCATATTTAGGGTGCCTGTAGAAATCTAGAAGTAGAAAGCATGTTCTTTGGATTCAGGGAACTTATTATTTCATGAGCATGTGAGATTCACCTCAGCATCAGGTACAGAACAAACCAGGACATGTAATGAAATGCTCAACAGGGAAGTTACGTAGTAGAGGGAGCAGAACGTCCCTCAGACTTAGTCTTAAATTCCCATTCAACCACTTACCAATTAAGTGACTTTAAATGAGTCACTTTAGTTTATTTGACCTTCTGTTTCTTTTTCTGCAAAATGGAAACAATAATAACAATCATCAGGCCTCATATGTGTGAGAGTTGCCCCACACAGGGAAGTTCAGGTTTCAGAAAAAGCATTAGAAAGGATGCCTGTAGGGGCGCCTGGGTGGCTCAGTCAGCTGAACTTCTGACTTCGGCTCTGGTCATGATCTCACAGTTTGTGAGTTTGAGCCCCATGTTGGGCTCTGTGCTGACAGCCCAGAGCCTGGGGCCTGCTTCGGATTCTGTCTCCTTCTCTCTCTATCCCTCCCCAACCAGTGTTCTGTCTCTCTGTCTCTAAAAAATAAATAAATGTAAATAAATAAATAAGTAAATAAAAAAGAAAGGATGCCTGTGGTTTTGAATTTCATGCAGACAATCGAGTGCAATTTCAAAAGTGCCTGCACATCCTGAGGATCAAAATAATTGCCCTCTTTTTTAAAAAATTTCTTAACGTTTATTGTATTTTTGAGAAAGGAGACAGAGTATGAGCAGGGGAGGGGCAGAGGGTGGGGCAGGGACACAGAATCCGAACCAGGCTCCAGGCTCTGAGCCATCAGCACAGGGTCTGACGCGGGGCTCGAACCCACGGATCCCCAGACCATGACCTGAGCTGAAGTTAGCACTCAGCTGACTCAGCCGCCCAGGTGCCCCAAAATAATTGCCCTCTTAAAAATTTGGACAGAAACTGATGAAGGAGTGTCCTGAGGTCCTTCTGACACCCGTGAGAAGCAGACAATATGAAGCAGTTTGGGGCAGCTTCTGAGTTGCAGCCATCCTGGAAGCTGGCATCTGCTTGGGACCAGTAAAGGCTAAAAGAATTCACTTGTACACACAATCTAGTCTCACAAAACCAGGGGATTCCCTGCTTTCCTCGGTGAATGAGACGGCCCCTTGCCTCATGAGCCTCATGTGAAAAAACTACTCTGCGAAAAACTTACCTCATTTAAAAATTAAGTCTTTATCAGAAAAGAGTCACCCTCCTCGAAATACAATGTCTACTACGTAAAAAAGAAGAAAGAATGAAAGTAACTTAAATGGCAAAGAACACTCACCAGGAAAATATGACCATGAAAACTGTAATGGCAGATAAAATTGTTATCAAAATTAGCACCACAGAAATTAATCAACTGCCTCTTTAAAACAATGGGGTAAAGATTCAATAATGCAAGACCAGTAAGTTCTAGAGACACTACATGACATGGAGCATGGAATTAAAAATATTATATTGTACATTTTTAAATCTGTTAAGAGGGTAGATCTCATGTTAAAGGTTCTTATCACAATGAAATAAAGATAAAAATAAAAACAAAATATAATTAATATATTATCACAATGAATATCACAATGAAATATAATAAAAAATAAATAAAATTCAGCCAAACAAGAAATCCTTAGAAAACCTCTAGCAAATGTACTGGTGGTAAGCAGTGAATCCATTTAGAAATAAATGTATGAATAACTAAAATGATTGTAAAAATTATGACCATTAAAAGAAACTCAAGGTAATCACGACTATGTAGAAACTATATAATTAGCAAAAGTTTGGAAGAGGTAAAGATGTTGAGAGGTGATTTAAATATGCTGAGTTCCTCATATTACATAGCTGAGTTCCATAATAATGATAATATTTTTTAAAACCTGACCAACTCTCATTAAAAAAAAGGTTTGAAATACTTAGGAATACACATAAAGAGAAATCTGGAAGAGCTATATGAAGAAACTTTTAAAACACTCCTAAAGGACATACATACACCAAAAAAAAAAAAAAAAATTAAACCAAGGAAAGGTATAATGTGTTCTCAGATATAAAGACACAATATGTTAAATATGCTAATTATTCCCAACTTTATACATTTAATGCACTCCAGATTAAAAAAAAAAACTTAAATTTGATGTTACCATAAATTTCAAATAGGCACTCTGGTTCTAAATTTCTATATGCAAAGACATATTTTTAGTATATTCTGAAAATGAAGACTAATGAGGTGGGAAGCACTCTAATCGGACACTGAAATTTTTATAAAGTCTACAAAAATTTAAATAGCATTATATTGTCACATGAATTATAAAAACATTGGCACAAAATGGAGAACAGAATCAATGTGTATTAACCCGTGATCCATAGTGAAACACGTGGCTTTACATACAAGTTGAAAAAATATAGATTATTGAATTACTGATGTCAGTGTAACTGAGTGAGTACTCATGTGGGGGGGGGGGGAAACCCACAAAACTATGCTTGAATCTTACTTAATTCTTCACAATGAAGCAAATTTCAGCTAGAGAAAATATTGAAATGACATTATCAAATCACAAATATTCTAGAGAAAAATAATTTTTTAAATCGTAGAGGTAATTTTTAAAAATAACTTCTGCATGGTGACTACCTCTCTAAGTATGACATGAATTCCAGAGACCAGAAGGGGGAAAAAAATCAATAATTTTGATTAATACTTTTTAAAAATACATCATGAAGGGAATAGGAAGCTTCCAGAAGAATATAAAACTGGTTCTCAACCATACAGAAGATGTGCAGTCTCATTATGATCATACGGAAATTACAACTATAAGGAAATACCACTCCCTTAAGTATCAGATTGGCAAAAAGTTTTTTAAAAAACTTAACACAATGGTTTGACAAATGCATTGGCAGTGGGGATACAAGTTTATGTGCTCTACAAAGAACAACCTGGAAAAATCTATTAAATATAAAAATGTATACCCAGCAATTCCATCCTTTGGAATTTATCCTACAGGTATTCTTGCACTTAAAAAAATGATATATGTATACTGCAGAATTATTTGTAGTGGCAAAAGTTTCACAGCAATCTACATTTCCATCAGTAGAGAATTTAAGTAAATCACAGACAGCTAATAGTGATGAAATAATATACAACAAAAAAAGGAATGAGAAATTTCTGTATGTACAAATATGGAACAAATCTCCAAGATATATTGTTAAGTAATAAAAGCAAGGTACAATGCGTATATAATAATATGGTGTGATTCCGTGTATGTGCATGTGTGTGTGTGAGAGGGTGACTACATTTGAAAACTTGCAGACTATCCCACAAGAAAATGGTAACAGTGTGTTATCTCTGGAGAGCGGATATGGGTATCTGGCAGACAGAAATAGAAAAAAGAGCTACTTTTCACTGTCCCTTTTGATTCTGCTAAATTGTTCATTAATCGATTAAAAAAATAATGATTTCTTAAGCTATTGTCTCAGGAAATTAGAACCAGACCAGGAAGAGGGAAATGAGAGGTTTTGTTTTTTTATTATATATACTCACTTCTGTATTCTTTGATTTAACGTATGTTATTTTTATCTTGGCTTAAAAAATTCATAAATTGAGCACAAAAATAATTTTAAATACTCTGTTCTATTTAAGATACTTTATCCCACTATTCAGCTGTTTGTGCCAATTTTAGGAGTAGAAAATATGTCGCTGTAGCTATAATAGAGACAAAATGTTCAGCGAATTATGGGAACACAAAAAAGAGATCGATTAGTTCTCCAGGTGGACAGATGGTTATCAGGACACTCAGAGCAGGAAGACACAGGTTAAACTGGCCTTAAGGGAGGATAAAGTCATCAGACACCCGTGCAAAAGCCTTGTCAACATGAGCCAAAGCATGGAGGTGTACAGAACCTATCATGTTTGGGAGCCACAGTGATTTAGTGATGCATGATGGTAGGAATGGCACAAAAGAAATGGCTAGAAGTAAGTTGCAAAAGAGAAAGGGGATTGGAGGGAATACCACAAAGGGCCTTGAATGCCATGCTAAGAGAAGTTGACCTTATTTATTAGTACATCATGGATCCTAAACCTGATTCGTTATCAGAATTACCTGGGCTAACTTTGTAACACTACAAATTCCCAGACCCCTCCTCTATACCAATAAAATCTGACTCTGATGGACATACCTGGGAATCTGCAATTTTAGATTAAAGTTCCTCTGCCTCAGTTGCAGACAAAGGGGAGTCATCAGAAGTCCATTTACGGTGTTTGAGTCACCACTCTGTATGCCGAGAGAGGAAGGGAACCAAATGTCCCATTAGGAGGTTATTAAGAATTGATCAGGGGCACCTGGGTGGCTCAGTAGGTGAAGCCTCTGACTTCGGCTCAGGTCATGATCTCGTGGTTTGTGAGTTTGAGCCCCACATCGGGCTCTGTGCTGACAGCTTGGAGCCTGGAGCCTGCTTCAGATTCTGTGTCTCCTTCTCCCTCTGCACACCCCCAACTTGTGCTCTCTCTCTATCAAAAATAAATAAATGTAAAAAAAGAATTGATCACATGTATAGTCTCACTTCCTGTACCTGTCAGGCTGAAAACTAAGACCTCTTCCCATACACTTAAAGTTGTAAACTCACGGGGCGCCTGGGTGGCGCAGTCGGTTAAGCGTCCGACTTCAGCCGGGTCACGATCTCGCGGTCCGTGAGTTCGAGCCCCGCGTCAGGCTCTGGGCTGATGGCTCGGAGCCTGGAGCCTGTTTCCGATTCTGTGTCTCCCTCTCTCTCTGCCCCTCCCCCGTTCATGCTCTGTCTCTCTCTGTCCCAAAAATAAAATAAACGTTGAAAAAAAAATTAAAAAAAAAAAAAGTTGTAAACTCACTGTTGCCTGGACTATACTGAAGGTGAAGCAGGAATGGAACTGAGGAAAAAGCGGAAAGGAGAAATAGCTCCTGTTTGATATACTACTCTTCCCTGTCCCTGCCCCCAAGCATCCTCATTATGTTCCTGCAGTGACTATCTAGTCAGGAAAAGCATAAAAGATACAAGAGAAATCAAGCACATTTATTAAGGTTTTCCTTAGAAACAAGGCCATTTCCCCCTCTTTTTTATTAAAACAGCAATAACCACAACCCATAACCAGTCCGTGTCCTGGGCAGCAGATTTTGTGTGACCTTTTGAACAGCTGAAATCAGTTGCTACCTTCGGGTTCCATGCTGATGTTAATTACACAAATGATGCTCCCCAGAAACTGATAGTAGTGAACTCCTCCGGAATCTTCCTTTCAGAAAAAGTTGTGCTTCTTCAGGGCATCTCAGGAACTCAGTCAGTTAAGTGGCCTACTTTTGGTTTTGGCTCAGGTCATGATCTCATGGCTCATGAGTTCAAGCCCTGCATTGGGCTCTATGCTGACAGTGCAGAGCCTGCTTGGGATTCTGTCTCTCTCTCTCTCTGCCTCTTCCCCAGCATTTTCTTTCTCTGTCTCTGTCTGTCTGTCTGTCTCTCTCTCCCTCTTGAAAATAAATAAACTTTAGAAAGTTGTGCCTCAGCAATTCAACACAAAAGTGATGAGCAAAGAAATATGAAGGTGTGTTAGACGTGGGTCCTGCCTTCAAGGATCAAACGCTTCCCTAGAGTTAGGGATACAGTTTCTTATCTTGCCGGGGCCCTGGCAGACCCTAGCAGTAAAGAGCTCCCGTGATGAGGTAGCAGCCCACAGGGTAGGTATTCAGTAGATAATCTGGTGAACTTTGGTCTCAAGCTGAAGACAGAATATTAAATTTAAAAAGAATCTTCAGTATCATTTAGTCCAATCACCTCAATTCACAGACGAAAAAACTAAGGTACAGAACAATACACTGACTTGCTCAACGTTACACAGGGAGCAAAACTCAAGCTGAAATCAGACATCCCAACTTCCACTCTGAGTCTTATAGGTCAGGTGATTATAATGTCAAGTCCCAATGCCATAACTAATTTTCCCAAGTAGGACATGAGTGGGGTGAGTATTATTCACCTCATCTCTTAAGACAGATGAGGAAATTAGAAAACTTTTAAGTTAGAGGAACAGGGGATCTACTGACCCACAGGATGGAGATCAGAAGACTTTGGTTCATTCACATGCCCAGCTTCTGTAACAGTTATTGAATGTGTATGATCAATGATAAATAACACAGATAAAGTCCCAGGTCTCTGACTTGAATATCCTCAATCAACTCACTCCAGATATATGATAGTAAGAGGCTAATCTATACTTTTTTCACCTGTGCTGGCTCCAAACCAATAGTCTGCCCATATTCCTTTTTTCCCTTCTCAAGTTTGCATCTCAAGGCATCAAGCAGAGCTGACAAATACACAGCATGTATGTTACTTCTGTCCTGCCGCTATCCTTGGCAGACATTACAAATTGATCACAGCACTCTTTCCACTGTATTGCAAGGAGATCTTAGAATTCCCCACCCACTCTAGGCAACAACTGTCAATCAATCTAACATGACATATGACTCTAAGGTGCATGGATTTTGCTCATTTTCCTTCCTCCGTAATTCCAGCCTAAATCAAAACCTAAAATAGAAAATAGAATTGTTTGAAGGATAGAGAAGAAGAGGAAAAGCCTCAGGAATGTTCTAATAAGTAACATAAAAAAAAGTCGTTGTAAGACTGCCCAGAATCAATTCAAAATGACTCAATAAAAGTTTACTGGGTGCCAGCACCATGCTGGATGAGGGGTATACTGACGTGAACAGATAGAGTCTCCATCTTCCAAAGTTTCCACACCAGATGGGAGAGATTGCTATAACAGATAATTTTTAAACAATATGGTAATGATTATAACTGGGTAAACTCCATGCCTTCAGGCAGGGCTCATGATTTTGTTTTTCACTATGGCATATCTGCTACCCACCACCACACCTGGCATAGACCAGGAACTCAGTAATAGTTGTTAAATGATCAAGGTGGAGGTCACAATACTTATCTTTTCTGGAGTAAATGGGCAAAACCCTTAAGGAAAAAGTCAAGGTTTTCCTGAATCTTGACAGAATCAATGAGAATTTTCCAGATGAAGAGGCAAACATAAAGACAAGAACTCCTATTTATAAATTTCCTCCAAAATTAAAAAAATAATATAAGCCACTTGTCCTCCCGTTGTTCATAGATAACAATTACCCACTTTCCAAATGATTTAAAAGAGTACTTCATGAATATAGAATAAAGGGAAAGGTATGACTAGTTTTCATCAAAGCTGTTGTAATCCATCTTTATTTGCTAATTTGGAAACCCCCAATTCAACAATGCTCACAGATTCTACTGGGTACATGCTCTCAGAATGATCTTTTATCAGGTTCCTTTTGTGGAACACTAATTAAAATCAATTAGGGTGGCATGTCATTGACTGGCCTGGTTTTACCAGTGCATAACAAAGAGACAGGAGAACAGACTTGAAGGGTAATCATCTGCTACTTGTTTTTACTTCCTCAATTGCTGATGTCTGCTTCTAATGGATGAACAACTGAAATTTCAAAGCACTTACTTCAAGCATAACTAAATGTCTTCCATCAAGCAGCTATATTAGAGATTTGATTAACATTATCTCTTCAAATGTGCTTGAAAGGATTCATTCCTGTTTTTCATGGCGGATATCTTCAATCTCTCCTGTCTTTGAACTTCAATAAGCCTTATAGCCCACGTCCCCCCTCTTTTGTACTTGATTATAAACTCTTCTGTGTGGCTCATCAAAATTGTGTCATATGTGCTAAATCACGTGTCTACAGCAAGGCTGTGGGTCCAAGGTGAAGAGATCAGATCTTCTATTTCCTTTATGCCATATATAAAAGGAAGGAGAGAGGGCAAAGAGAATAAAGGAGAGAAGAAGGAAAGGACAGAAAAAAGAAAAAGAGAAAAAAAGAATAAAATGTGCACATATTAGACATCCATTATCTTCCATGCCTGGTCCTCTGTGCTTTTATGTAACATATGCCACTTAGCCCTTCAAAGAACACGCTAAAATAAGCATTTTTTTCCTTTTTGGAGGTAAAGAAATTCAAACATGAAACTGGTTACCAGCTGAATGGCAGAGCCCAATGAAAACCCAAGTCCATCCTTCATGTTTGCTTCTCCTTCTGAAAGAAGATGCTTTGCCAAAGCCCCTCCTCAGGCGACAGCAATGAGCAGCCGTGTCATATGTTATCAGACTCTGACTCACCCACCCCATTCCTTGGACACAAGTGATGGAACAGGACTTTGGTATCTGAGGCACAGCCATGTCCTGTATGAAAAGATTAGGCCGTTCAGATTATTTTTATTATTTGATCTAGAAAGACAGAGTTGGTTAAGAGTGAGACACAAAACCAAAAATAATGAATTAAGAAATTACCTGTCAAGGCACAGAGTAGAATATATTTATAACATGAATAACCAACAAAAGACTTATGCGTATTATATAAATAGTTCACATAGATCAATGCAAAAAAGACAGATAACATGATAAGAAAATGGTCAAAAGATTTGAACAGGATTTCACAAAAGAGCATATGCTATGTAGGGTGGCCATATATTACCCCATCCAAACTGGGACCACTTAAGAGTGAAAGGGCCCCTACTCAGTAATTATGCGAGGACAACAGGAGTGAGCCAAACTGACCCGGGCAAAAATGATATATGAGGCACCCCACTCAAATGACATCAAACATATAAAGAGATGCTTAACCTCGTTGGTCATTCAGGAGATGCAAATTAGGGCTATTATGAGATGCTCTCACACACCAATTGGAATGACTAAAAAGAAAAAGATTGATAATACCAGCTGTCAGTAAGGGTGAGGATATGGTGCACGTCTAGAACTCTTCTGCACTGCTTGGCGGGGGGCGGGGGGGGAATTGAGACAATCACTCTGAAAAACTCTTGGGGAGTATCTACCAAAGTAAAACATATATGTACGATGCACAGTTCCATTCTCACACATATATATGTGTGTGTGTGTGTGTGTGTGTGTGTGTGTATACACACACACAAATATACCCCAAAAAAAACCCACAAAAATTTGCATAGCAGCATTATCCATAACAACTCCAAACTGGAAAACAGCCTAAATGGCTATCAAAAGAAGAATGATAAATATGGTATAGTATATACTCATACAATAAATGACTACACATAATCAAAATGAATGAACCAGTGCTAAACAGAACAACATGGATGAATATCACAAATACAGTACTAAGTACTAAGAAACCGGACTCAAAGAGTAGAGAGTATATGATTACATTTTTATAAATGTCAAAATGGGCAAACTAAGCTATGGTGTTAGAAGCCAAGCTACCAGTAACCTTTGGGGAAGGATTGGTGACTGGGACGGGGGTGAGGAGCTTGTAGGATGCTGGTAATGTTCCATTGCTTCATCTAAGTTGTGGTAATTCAAGTATGTTAACTTCCGAAAATAATCACTGAGTTGTACACCAAAAATATGTGTGATTTTTTTTGTCTGTATACTATACTACAAAAAAACAAGTTTATGAGTAGAAAGACATTTGAAAAAAAAAAGAAAGAGAGAGGATGGGGTGCCTGGGTGGCTCAGTCAGGTAAGTATCTGACTCTTGATTTTGGTTCAGGTCATGACCTCACAGTTCATGAGTTCAAGCCCCACATCAGGCTCTGTGCTGACAGTATAAAATCTGCTTGGGATTCTCTCTCTCTCCCTCTCTCTCTTCCCCTCCCCATTCATGCTCTATCTTTCTCTCTCTTTCAAAATAAATAAAAAAACATTAATAAAAAAGAGGAAAATTTCCTGAAGAAAGCAGACTGTAATGGGCAATATGCAAGTTAGAGTTATAGAGAGCAAAACCACAGTAAACAGGAAGCCAGTCAGTAAAAAGAGTAGAATGAAGCAGATATGCAGGTAGAAGCTGAGAAACCACAGGAGAAAAACCGTGGGTTAATGAAAAAGAGACAAATAGAACAGCCAATACTTTGCACTGCCTCTAATCCTGGTGATTTTCCTATTCCTGATCCCATCCATGTCGATTTTTACAATAATCACCCTTTTTCTTGAGGCAATATAAAAGGCTCTCCATAAAAACAAGCAAGGCTAACTAAAACACCAATGTTTTCGTTCTCAGACCCGCTAAAAGTACAATCTTGGCAGCTTGGGAGCTTATCTTCATCAAAAGCTATTTGTGTTATAAATGAAACCAAAATAAAGTGAGCCAGGTGGATGATGAACCCTCATGCCTTCCATGACAAGTGTTAGATGGCTTCCAAAATGTATTGCAAATAGAGAAATATCATCCTGATTCAAATCCATCATCTGTCCTAGGCATATAAACCATGAGTGGTGCCGAAAAAAACAGATCTTGTGTCACTTCATGTTGACACATATTTATTGAGCTGTACTGCATGCCAGATGCTAAACACAGGGGTTATGGAGCTGAATATAACATGACTTCTCTTGGCCTCATAGATTTTATTTGTTTTGTTTAGTGCTAAGTCTCCAGGACCTGGAACAGTGTCTAGCACATAACAGGTGTTCAATTAATATTCATTGAATGAATTCGTGAATGAGTAAGTAGAATAGATACATAAATAATCACCATGCAATGGAATATAAAGCCTACATAACAGGCTTTGGTGATACTAGGGAAGTTGTTATTTTTCCAGTACAGGTGAGAGAAGGCTACATAGAAAGAACTATTTGGTTGAACCCTGAAGAATTGTCTCCAGTTTATTGAGACATAATGAAAGACATTCCATGAAAAGAAGACACCATAGGAAAAATTGGGGGCATGTATGTGTGTGCATAACTTGTTTATTCTTCTCTTTCACAACCCAGTCCGTGAAAAGTGGGAAAATGTGGGTTGCCCACAGACCACAAAGTAAATACCCTACGGGTCTCCCAAATCAGCTGGTCAATCCTGTCTACATAGAATAAAGAGGGACGAAGAATTATCCAGAGGATATGTGCTACTAGAAAACATGAGTACTTGAGGATTGAGTACTCCAGCTTACTATTCTTCCATAATGGTTTTCATGTTGAGTTTCACAGAGCCCTAGCATATAGCTAAGACCTATTGCTGCATAAATCACTGTGGAGTGAGAGAAGCGAGGCAAGTAGACAAGGTCCCAGGGCCTCCATCCCAGATTTAACCAGAACAACTCCTCAATCTGCTTTCTGTAAGATTTTAGTGACAATATTATTCTATGGAACTGGATAGTTTTTCTACTTTTTTAAAAATACAGTTTTTAAGCAACTGATCTATTAAGTGCAAATTCAAAGAATAACTATGCAGCCATTTGCTGCACTTTGTGTAGACACAATGTAATCATTGGAAATGAAAAGAAAATTTGATTTTTTTTGAAATTATGATCTATGCTGGAATTCCTCATCTATAGGGTAGTAATACCTAGGTGTGATTTTTAATACCGTATAAGAGAAGGCCGTATTATAATACCATATAAGGCCATATTATAAGTAATACCATATAAGAGACTATCACAATTGTCTCAAAGATGAAGGATCTGTCAAAGCACTAATTTTGACTACTTCTCTGTATTCTTATATCCTATACATGTTTTTTTTTTTTTTTTTTTTTTTTTTGGTATGCTTTGCACTGGGATCCATGAGCCCCTTCAAACATGTCTCTTGGTTGCCATGCTGTTTTAATGGCTGGGTGTAAGAAATAAAATATTACCTCATGCTCCTCTCTTAGATCTCCCCATTTAGTCTCAGTTCGTGACTTTATTTGCATGCATTTACATTCTTCACTTCATTTATAAAATCAGTCAAATGATTTTATAAGCCCATTTGACGTGCTAACATCTAGGATACCCTTATCATTTCCAAATAGTTGATGTATCCAAATGATTCATTTCCTTTGTTCCTTCCTCCAACTCTTCTAGTGTTATAATTCCTCCTTTACCAAATGAAATTTTATAATTTTAACAATTTTATAAGTTCCTGTAACAAAAGATGTGTGTATACATAATAGAAAACAACTATATATATATACATATACATATACATACGTATATGTATATATATGTATACATGTATATGTATATGTATGTATATGTATATGTATACGTATATATATACATACATATAAAATATGGCTGTATCACCTATATATGAAAGACAGCAATAGTCAATTTTAGCTCCCCCACTTATTACCTCTGAGACCTTAGCTTCATCAACTGTTAAATGGGAGCAACCATTCTAAATCTCACAGAGTTTACATAAAGATGCATCATATGCGTATAATAGGATAGCCATGCTATAACTGATATTCATTTCCTGAGACTGCTCTTCCACGGCTTTGACTACGAACTAAGAAAATGACTTTAATTGAGTGCTGTTTTTCCACACGACTACTCCAAGAACTTGAAATTTATTTCAGCAATCTTTATTTATTCAACAAAAATGTATTAGCTACCACTATCTGTCAGGAAGGCACTGAGCCTAGGATTGAGACTGAAATACACAAAATCCAATCTTTCTCGCAATTTATATCCTAAATGAGACAAATAATCCTCAAAAATAATCACACCATTGGATGTATAATTACAGTACTGGCAGGAGCTGTGGCTGAGAGGAAAGGTACCATGAGGGCCTACGAAAAAGAGCTGACCCAGCCTGGAGGGAGCAAGAAAGATTTCTCCAAGAAAGGGCCTCTTGAATTGAGATCAGAAGGATGAGTAGGAGTTAAGTAGACAGAGTGTGTTGTGGGAGGGTGACCAGAAAGCAAAGAGATCAGCAGGAGGAAAGCCCTATGAGGGTATAGACCATGGGGCAAAGAACTAAGGAAAGGACATGAGTCAGGAGCACAGACAGAGCTATGAGGGTGGAGGGAAGCTAATGGCCAACAGTGACCAAGCACCCCTGGAAACCAGGCACTACTCTCCGTACTCTACCTGAATTATCTCCTCAATCCCCATAGCAGCCCTACAAGGTAAGCTGGTTGCTGAAGGGAAAGTCCCATACTACCTCATGAATGTTACCAAATACTGAAGAGTAAAGGATGGAGGAGTTCATTCATTTAGCAAATGCTGCATCTCTGGCATTCTTCTAGGCACTCGTTTATCCAGGCAAAAAAAAAAAAAAATAGAGAAAAAGCACAAGAGGAAAGGCCACAGGAATCATGGAAGCCTTCCAGAGGTACTAGGGCCAATAGTATAATTCCATTCTGCTAATGGAGCAAGAAGGGTTGACTAGCCAGTTGGCAAAGACAGGGCTGCATCATTATCCATTGGTAGGAATCCATGGCCATATCTCTTATCTCCCCAAAGTGAAAAATCAAAATTGATTCAAGGCATTTGCTTGCAGCTGCAAAAAGCTTCAGGGAGTGAGCCAGCCAGTTGCCTGGTTCTTCCAGCTATTCAGCAACTTTTGGAACTTCTGATGACAAGTTGGATAGGCTGTCCTCAAGTCATTAAAGCACAGAATCACCTTGTGTGTCCTACCATCTTTACTTTGGTTGCCCTGTGGTCTTACCAAAATCATACCTGTTTCCAATGCAATTCCATGCACTAGTTCAAATGAGCTATTTCTGGCCTTCTCCCACTTTCACAGGACACATGTTCTCAACTGAATGCCAGGAAAATTCTAGAAAATGTGTAAGAGAAGAGGGAAAGGTGGTCGAAACTCCAGCCCAACCTCACCCCCCATCACACGTCCCCATCAGAACCAGGTATTTTTCTACAAACAGAGCCTATTCCTACTCTTCCTTTATATTGTACGCACAAAAGATTCTGCTCTATTTGTAAAGATTTTAATTGGCTCAACTGAGCCAAAGCTAGAAAAGGACCAAGCAATGTGAAACAGAGGAAGAGCATGGGCTTTGGACTTCAGCATGAACTCTTATGGCTGTCAGAGTCAGCTCACCTATCTTGAGTTCTAGCTCTGCCACATTCTAGTTTCTAGAGCAAGCTACTTAACTTTTATTTCATCTACAAAGTAGAGTAACATTCTGAATTATACTTTTGCAAGGTTACTGTGTAGATTATATTATATATAGATATGTGTAATAGATCTAGTATACATATACTTATTTTATACATAAAAATATATAAGTACAAGAAATAGATTTCATAAATATATGAGTGTGTATATATATACATATATATACACATATACACACACATATATTTATATGATGTAAGTATACATAATGCACTTATCACAGTGGCTGGAAATAGTTATTATTATCATTAGGTGTTCTAGCTACCTTGTTGCATAAGAAAGCATCCCAAAATTTAATGGCATAAAGCAATAGCTATTTTATTCTGCTCACAGCAGGCATGGTGCCTACACTGAGGAGCTTGCTAAAAATGGCCAGGACAGCTTCACTGAGGCTCTCTGTCTGGGGTCTCCATTCTGACAATCACCTGGATTCCTCTGTTATTCTCCCCATGGTCCTGCTGAGTCTGGAATGTCCCAAATAATTTCTTTACTCATATGTCTGGCATTTGTACTGGAACGGTTGGAATAGCTGTGGCTGCAGGGAATCTCTCTGTCTCTCTCCATTTAGTTAACTTGGACTTCCTGAAAGCATAGTAGTATTGGGGTAGTCAACTTCTTACTTGACAGCTGGCTTCCCCAATAATGAGCATTCCAAAAGACAAGAAAGCTGCACGTCTTCTTATGAACTAGCCTCCAATGTCACACAGTATCCCTTCTGCCATATTCTGTCGGTCAAGAAAAAGTCACAGAGTCAGCCAAAATTCAAGGGCTAAGGATTATATAGAACATGAATACCATAAGGCATGATTCATTGGGCTGCCATCTTTGTAGACAAGATATCAGAGTTTTCCCTCTGGCCTCTAATGATGCACATCTTCTCCACATGCAAAATCAATTCGCCCAAAGATGGCCGCACCAGTATCTCTCATCCCATATGGTTTTCTGCAATGCGACCTTGACATTTTCCTATCAAGAGGCAGAGTGTATTTCTCTACCTCCTTGGATCTGACAGAGCCTGTGACAGCTTTGACCAACAGGATACGGTGGAAATGATGTTGTATCGTGTGTAGCCCTAACTGGCCTGGGAGCACTTTCTTCCTGCCATCTTGGAATCTAGCCATCATACAAGAAGTGTGCCTACCTTGAATCCACTCTGCTGTGCAAAGCACAAGCCAAGGCCCTGGAGGATAAGATGTGATGTAGGAAGAGAAAAAGGCCACAGAACACCAAAGCACCAGGCAGGTTGGAAAAAGGCATCTTGGACATCAAGCCCAGTTCATCCTTCAGACAGCTTCAGCCCCATCTGCTATCCGACTGCAACCATTTGGAGACCCCAAGTAAGAACCTCCCAGCTGAGCCCAATCAACTTCCAGAACTCTGACATAATAATAAATTGCTGTTTTTAGTACCTAAGTTCCAGGGTGGTTTGTTAGTAAGAGATAATTAACAATCACACACCAGCTGTGTGATATTGGGCAAGCCACTTAATCTATCTGAGCCTCAGTTTCCCCAGGTGTCAGAGTGGAGACACAAGACAAATACTCCTTTCCTATCTTTAATCACAGCTGAGGCCGAGACTTTATATTTGTTGGCTACTCTCATGCCGCATTTTTAGAGGGAGGATGTGCTTCCTCTTGATTCAACAGGGAAATAAAGCAGAGGCATGTAATATTGGTGCACAAAACGTTTCTCACGTCTTCTTTACTGACATCAGCCTGAGTATCTCTTGCACTGCCACTTCTATGTAAAGATGAAAGGCCGGCTTCCCAATGTCCAGTCTGCCTCTGTCACCCAAACGGGTATCTCAGAAGGAAAGACACTTTGCGCTCAGAACCCTTCCCTGGGATACAGAGCCTTTCACACCTCTGGCCTTCGCATATTTGTCTACTTTCAAAAAGGGGTAACTTCTTCCAAGATATTCTTACTGCAAATACCAAAAGGCAAACGACAGACTGTTTTGAAAGTCCAAAACCTATGCGCTCCTAGGACTGTGACCATTACAGGCACCTAGTCAAGGAATATTACATGGATGCAGAAAAGGATGGCTCGTCTCAATTGGATTAGAAACCGCATTTCAAAACCTCTATTTCTCAAAGAATGTTCATGGAAGCATCACATCACAGTCACCAGGGTGCTTGTTAAAAATGAAGATTCCAGACACATTGAATCAGAATATCTCACAGTGGAGGCTGGGAATTTGTATTTTTAACAAGCACCCACAGTGATTAGTAACAGCACTAAAACTCAAGAACCACACTCTAAATTCCCATGTTTCTTTCCAAGTTTGATTTGGGAACTATTAACTGGATAAGACTGGGAACAAAGAGACCCAAGCAGGATTTAGAAATTCTGGTGCTTTGCATACCTTTCACAGAATTAATCATGTCTATGGGTTTCTTCTGCACTTAAGACTATAAACACTGCAGATGGTTCACTGTTCTTTAAATCTGTTTTTGCTTAATCTGTCTAAATGTAAAACAAAAATGAGAATACCTTATCATAATCTCCAAGGCTTCAGTAAAAGCGTTTATTTAAAGGCACGAGGAGGATTTAAAAGCAATGAGTGATTACTTCTTTCCCAGGTAAGCATGAGAACTTTTTTGACTTCATCAGATTCTCTAAGTGTAGGAACAAAGGATTTGGAGGACGACCTTAAGCAAATCAATTAACTTTTCTGTGCCCCGCTGTCCTCACTTGCTAAGAGAATTTCTGTGAGGATTACATAGGGTCACCATCTTGCACAACTCACACACAACTCATATGGTGTATGTGCAGCGCACAACTTGTACATCTGTACGTAGATGTCCTATCAGTGAGTAAACCAAGGTGTGTGAAGGCTTGCCACATACTGTAGGGAAAGTAAGGGATTCTTACATGAGGTTGTGATGCAAAGAAAAAAGAAAGCCTTATTTGGATCTGTAAAAGAGGAACCTGAGAAAGAGATGATATAGAAATAAAATTGTTTGACTGGAGGTATGGTCCACTTCAGTAAGACAGTTGATCAGCCCAGAAACATACATGTGTCCACAAACAATAAACAGTCAGATTGTAGAGGGCACATTAGGTTCCCTACCCATAGTTTGAAAACATCCCCTTTTCTTCTGGAAAATTCCTTATTTCTATTTTTGGACAGACATACTGCTCTCCCAATCTCTGGATATGTGGTCTGGGTAGGACTCCATATTCAGCTACAAGGATGGGAAACATAACCCATGCTCTAGCCAACCAGCACTCCACCTTTCTCTGGGGAGGGCAGGAGTGCAGGACCCAACCTGGACTGGTCAGTGTCAGTCTCAGGACCAGTACAAGTGCTTCTGGGAAAGGCTCACACTTGCCTGTGCTGTACTTGAACTGAGACGGGATGAGACCAAGCCTGTTGCTTCCACAGGATACTAGGAAGAGTGAGGTGAGGGCTGCTCGGGGATGAGGGGAACAATTTGGAGTTTGAGGTCTGGGTCCTACCTTGCCTGAGGCAAGCTTTTCAGCTTTGCAAATCTGCCTATTCCCCTTGATGTTTCTGCTGAAGCCAGTCTGCAATGTCATGCCATCACTTGTAACACCGGGAAATGAATACAATGCACAACAAGAAGGCCCATTCTTTGACTAATTCATAACAGGGTTACTTTATCTGCTGTTTGCCTGTCTGCTAGCATTTATGGCATTGATACATCAAGTTTATGCTGAATACATAATTATCCAACCCAAGACATTTTTGAGAGTGAAAGGGGTATTGTTACTATTTATTATTATTGTTATTATTATTACTACTACTTAGGTCAGGACAAAAGTAAACCATGCTACATGATCATCATTTTAACCAAATGGCCTGGCTGTTGAAAATCTGAAGACACCACCAGAGTCCGTGTGTTTTTAAGTGGTTTGCTTTCCAGGGCTCACATCGTATCCCTGACACCTAGAACAATGTCCAGCACAACACTGATATTCAATATTTACCTAATGAATAAAGCATTTCAAAAACATTTCAGGGTGTCCATTCATGTATTTCTTCAACAAATACTTGAGTATATTTTATATGCCAGTCATTGTTCTTAGGCACTGAAGGGACAAACATGAGCAACATGGATAAGATCCCTGCCCTCCTGGAGTTGCCATTCCTGGGGAGAGGGACAAGACGATACACAAGTGAGCAGACAAGGGTTTCTGGTTAGGGTGCATGCACACAGGGTGGCATCCGGGGAAAGAGACCATTTTGGGTAGTATGATCAGGAAATATCTCTCCAAAAAGTTGACTTCTGACCTGGAACGAAGGCAACCAGGAAAACAGCAAGAGGGGCTCCTACAGCAAAGTTCTCTACCTGCTACTCTGCTCAGCTCTGCAGCTCACAGCGTGACCCGCACAGTCACACAGGCTCAGGACTCTAAGAGCCACAGTGCACCAACCTTGAGGAGGTGCGCCACTGGTTGAGGAGAGAAAGCACAGACCCAGGCACAGGAGTGAATGCTATAAGAACCTCAGACTGGGGGGAGCACCTGGGTGGCTCATCAGTTAAGCATCCAACTTCCACTCAGGTCAGGATCTTGTGGTTTGTGAGTTCGAGCCCTGCATCAGTCTCCATGCTAACAGTGTGGAACCTGCTTGGGGTTCTCTCTCTCTCTCTCTCTCTCTCTCTCTCTCTCTGCCCCTCCCCCACTTGTGTACTTGCTCTCTCTGTCACCCAAAATAATAAACAAACTTAAAAAAAAGGGACCTCAGAATGGGAGAGGTGAGTGCATCTTGGGTTTGACAGTGGGCATAGGGCGGCGCTTCATGGAGGAGGGAGTAAGATTTGGAACTGGGAAGTAGAGCACTGATTCCAGGCTCTGGGATCCGGCTGTGGGTTTGAATCCTGTCTCTCCGCATATAAGCTTTGTGACCTTGAGCAGATAATCTTTGTGAGATCCACTGTCTCCTCTGTAAGACTGGGGTGATAATAATAGTATCCTAACATGTACTTAGGGTTTAGCACAGCATCTGAGAAACCGGAAGTGTTCAGTAAATATTAGCTATTATTGTTAAATAGTGAGGAGAGACGGTAACTATTTAAATATGTTCCAGAATACAAAAGGAAACAAGATGCTGGCCTTTCTGCTCAGGAATCTCTTTGTGTGCTCAGAGCCATGGGAGTTCTCAAACATGCTTGCATGGAATGCCAGGTGTCTGAAGCCTTGAGGGAGGTGCTCCGCCATGAAACCAAATGATGGCAATTTTTTTTTTCCAATTATCCAAGAAAAAACTCATTTGAGATCACATTTTTTGTCCAATTTCAAGTTTCTTCCCAGATAGATTTTTCTTAAACTTTGGACATCTGCTACCTAAAGTACTGGCAGATGACAAAACGAATGAACAAGCAGCAGAGAAATATTACCAGAAAAACTCAGGAACAGCCGACCGTGTTTAGACCAACATCTTGTTCTTTTAGTGGATATGGGTACTCAGGTTGTGGTTTTTAAATCAGATGCAGACTGTCAGACTGGAAGTAAAACTGTCCCTACTGCATATCCCAGAATTAAATATATCATCGCTTCACGGCATTCTTCAAAAAGAGGTACGCAGCACATTCCAGGTACTCTATCGCCTAAATAAACTCAAGAATCACTCTAGAAAAGTTCAAATCCCTTGCTTGACAGAAAGTCTCTAATTCATCCATCCACTCCTCTATGAGCTGAAAAGTGGAATTTGGTACAAGAGTGGCAAAAAAAAAAAAAAAAAAAAAAGTACGAGGAAGGGACTAGGAGACTGTTATCTCCTTGAAGAAGAAAATGAAACCCAGGAGATGGTTGATGATTTTCCCAAGGTCACTCAGGAAGTTGACAAAGGAGCTAGAAGTGAGAATGACATCTCAGGGAGTAATAGTTCATACAAGTCTCTGTTGTGTGCATAGAAATCACTGAGTTTCCCAGGGGCAATGATAATGAACCGTGTGATTTAAGAACTCTAACTGCAACATATTTTGAGGTTTCTAGTCCCAGAGGCACAATAACTAAAAGGATCTCAAAGCAGCAGGCAGAAAGTGTCTGGTCCTTTTAATGGATGATGTCCCAGATGGCACGGATTCCCCCCATAGCACTCTGCATATCCGTCCAGGCCACTCTGGCTTTGATTACAATGGAGAATCTTCTCTATCAGTTATGCCTGGTGTCCAGCTTAAATGCTACTCATTCCATGAAGTCTGGGTGGAATCTCTTCCGACCCCAAATATCTTTCTTTAGCAATGGCTTTTACCTGTTTTCAAGTAAGATCCACATGAGAGATACCTTGATATGCTTGCATGCACTTTATTGCTGCCATAACAAATTACCACAAATTTAATGGCTTAAAACAGAACAAATTTATTATCTTACAGTCCTGGAGGTCAGAAAAGGGTTTCGCTGGGTTAAAATTAAGGTGTTGGCGAGACTGTTTCTTTCTGAGGTGGCAGGCAGGGAAAGAAGGTGGTAGGCATAGGAAAGCCATTTCCTTGGCTTTTCTATCTTCTATAGGCTCTGCCCACATTCCTTGTGTACGGATCCCTTCCTCCATCTTCAAAGCCAGTGACATAGCCTCTCTCTGACCCCGCTTCCATCATTATATCTCCTCTTCTGATCACAGCCAGAAAATGGTCCCTGCTTTTAAGGAGTCATGTGATTTTACTAGACCCACCCAGATAATCCAGGATAATCTCTCATTCTCAATGACCTTAATTTAATCACACTTGCAGCATCCCTCTGCCATGTAAGGTAACGTACTCACTGGCTCTGAGAATCGGGATGTGAATCTGGCTAAGGAGCCATTATTCAACCTACCACAGTCCACCTTTGGCCCAAAAGATTCATGTTTGTCTCACACACAAAACACATTCTCTCCATCCCAAATTCCCCAAAAGCTTCATCCCCTGACAGGATCCCTCAAAGTTCAAAACCTTGTGTAAATCAAATCAGTTCAAAGGACCCAAATCTCAGTATCTAAATCATCTAAATTACATAAGGGGAAGGCTCTGGGTATAATCCATCCTGGGACACAATTCATCTCTGTCTGTGGGCCTGTGAAACTCACGAGATAAGTTGTCTGCCCCCAAATGCAATGCTGGGAAAGACATAAAATGACAGTTATAGATATCCCTGTTCAAAAAGGGAAGAAAATGAAAGGAAAAAAAAAAGAGTCAAGCCATTTTAAAATCCATCCAGGAAATTTTTATTAGGTTTCAAGGCCTAATAATCAATCCTCTGAGGTTTGTGCCTCTTCCCTCCGGGTCCACTGTTCTACCCCTCGGGGTTGAGCCTCCATCTGAGTTATCCTTACTTTTTCATAAAAGATGGCATTTGCTTGCAACTGAGTAGTTTTATCAGCTTGTTTCTTGCCAGTACAATGTTGAAGGCAAAGAGCCTTTTTTCATTTAGTAATCTCTTTCAGCCCAAGCTGATAGCACAGAATTCTCAAGAACTCTGTAAGTCTCCTGTGTATGTCATGGGGATTCACATGCAAGTCCCATCTGTTCTTAGGTCCTCTGAATCCTACTCCAGTTTCCTCCTGCTTCTATCTCAATAGAAACAGAGTCAGCCCAGGGATGGGGCTCAAGGTGCCCTCAGAAATATCTACCATTGCCCAACACTCTTGCTTTCCTTTGGGATGTGTGTAATGGTGAGGGAAAAAAATACTCTTAAACTGTCTTCCATTCATAACATGCTGTTATTTTATGGTATAAAAATCTATGCTCTATGAGTCCCTGGGACTCTGACTTTTGACATTCAAAGCCATGTCTTTAGCCTAGAAGACTCCAAAAGCATGGTTCCTACAACTAAAAACCTTGGTTATGAGTGTTTAAAAGTCCATTCGTCTACTTCTCCGAGTAGTCAATGCATGTAGAGAGCTCTCACTGACTCCTGCATATGGAAGAATGAGACTGGGCAAAGAGAGTCTTATATCTGTTAATAATCAGATTATATACTGAAATATGTTATGGGGTCCAATTCTCTTGGTAATTCTCAAGGTGGGGATTAGCATCCCCATGTACCACTGAAGAAACAGATACACAAAACATGAACAACTTGCTCAATTACACCACTCAACAAAGTGTTTAAGCGCATATTCAAACTTCAAACTTCAAAGTGTAACTGAGGCAAGCAATTCTTACAAATAGAAGTAATCCCGCCCACCCTCAGTTTCCACATTTGTCCCACGACGATACAGTTCATAACCTCTCATCCACAATTCCAGAAGTGTTGTTGGTATTGTCGTTTGCAAGTTTGGTACCAAAATAAGACCTGAACTGACATCTGATGCCAGTTTTGTCTCAGTGTTTCTACCGATCACGTGCCTCTGCTGCTAGTTGTTATTTTTGTTAAATTGAGGGAGGAAGGGGTTGTGGCTTTTAATTATACTCTGAAAATGTAAAAAGAATAATAATAAAGGTAAAAATATCCCAATGAATAACAGGAGAAGAGAAAGAGGTGATACATTTATCAATAGCAAGGAAAGGGGAGCTGCTATGATGTGTCTCTGAGGTCACTCATAGAATACAAAGTGGGAACCACCACCATATACAATTTAGTGAAATTGAAAGACAATTTGTTGGTGTTTTACAGTGACTATGACAACCAAGAACTACAGAAAAATGAGAGGAACCTTGTCTTGAGGAAAATATAAAGATCAGGACTTGGGATTTATTAGATTTGAAAACAGTGAAGTGAACATATACCACTGACTTGCTTGCTGATCATGAAACCAGCCAGGCTATTCCACGAAGAAGTAAACACGGAAGGTAAGTGTGAATATTCAGAAAGTTGGCTGCAGAAACTTAAAAGGTGTCAGGGTGCAAAATATTTGAAAATCTGTGGTGAAAAAGCTTCTGTTGATCATGAAGCAGCTGAGAATTACATGTGTAAATTTGCCAAGATCATATCTGATGAACACCTTAATCCTTCACAAATTTGCCAACGCTCAGGAAATAGCTCTCTACTGGTACTCTTTCTAGAAAAACACGAGCAATGGCTAATGAGGAAACCCCAGCAGGTTTTGACACTGGGTCCAGGGTGACTGTTTTTAGATGTTCCAGTTCTACAGGAAAGCTTAAGTGGACAGCGACGGGAAAGAGCCAACTCCCAAGATGTTTAACTGATGTGCGCAACTTATCTGTAACTACTGTGCAAACAGGAACGTGTGGGTGAGCACATAAATACCTCCTGACTGATTCAGTACCCCTCTGCACCTATGGCTTGAGTTCATCGCAGGGAATCTGGACTAGAAAAAGCTGTAGAGTTTTATGGTTCACAGACGCTACTCCACACATCCCTTTCCTAAACTTCTTGGAGAAAACAATATTTTCAGCATTTGATTCCTCCCTCAGTGTTACATCTGTGATACAACGTTGTTGGTCAAGACATTTTATACTCCATGGAGGGCAAGCATAGATTCCCCTCCACCTTTTGTTTTCCTTTAGCTGAATGCCTACTGCAGTGAACAAAGGCCTAGGAACCCAAGACATGTGAAAAGAGTTAAGGTTGTCATTTCTGCAGTAGGTAATGCAATACGTCAACACTGAAAAATGCTTGGCACAGGCTTTGGACTACAGGGATGTTTGAAAATGAACCTGCAGGGGCGCCTGGGTGGCTTGGTCGGTTAAGCATCCGACTTCGGCTCAGGTCATGATCTCACGGTCCGTGGGTTCGAGCCCCACGTCGGGCTCTGTGCTGACAGCTCAGAGCCTGGAGCCTGTTTCGGATTCTGTGTCTCCCTCTCTCTCTGCTCCTCCCCTGTTCATGCTCTGTCTCTCTCTGTCTCAAAAATAAATAAACGTTAAAAAAAAATTCAAAAATAAATAAATAAATAAAAAAGAAAATGAACCTGCAGATGAAGACTTTGAAGATTTTATCAATACTGAGAATGGGATCATGCCAAACTTCATGGATGATACTGAAACTTCATCAGATGAACATGTAAATAAACTAGAAGAAGTTGGCATAGAAGTGCTGAACACTGGCACTATGTAATGAGAAATTGTGGAAATGGTGTTGAATACAGGAAAGTATGAGCTCAGGAGTGACAACAGTGATGATGACATTGTAAACCCCACTTAAATATTTCCATTGATGACAGGTTAACAATGATCCCAGGAACAAGGTTGTAACTCAACAGAGAATGAAGAATCTCCTTCCTTCTTGCCCTATTCCTCCCCAATGAACCTAGATTTCATAAATATATGCACACACATGATGAGGTGGGATTTTTATCTTGTGGGTAATTTGCAGAATTCATTTAAGATGTGAATTATCTCTATTGACTCAACTTATTGCCACAACTTTACAAGAAATACCTGCAAAATGGCATGAGGGGGTAAGAGGTATAGGGTGAGTGCAAAAAGAACACATGGAATATTCCTAACATAAGTATCTGGGGAGGGATATAGGACAGAAGGCAAAGGTTCTTGAGCTACACTTGCCTGAATTTGAAATCCTGGTTGAGCCATTTGCTAACTGTGTGAACCTGGCCAACTTATTTCACTCTACAGTGAAATATTTCATAGCCAAGGTCACATTGTAAAATGAGGGTAATAATAGAAACTATCTCACTTGGTTAGTATAAGAGTTGATGAGTTTAAATCACTTAGGATAGTGCCTGGCACATAATAAACACTAGAGAAATGATAGCTATTATTATTATCAGCCCCTTGAGAAGGTGATATTGAGACAAGTGATTCACACATGGGAGAGACTTCAAAATATTAAAATAATGAATGAATAAATGAGTGGCCTATATTCCACTCCAGATTCTATCTTTATCCTTTTACTCAGTTATTGCCAAGTGTCAAGCCAACCCTCTGTTTTTGTGCCTACACTCATCTCAGCTCAACCAAGTCAGTGGTCATGACCATGACCACCCACCGCCCACAAAAAAAAAAAAAAAAAAAAAAAAAAAAAAAAAAAAAAAAAAAAAAAAAAAAAAAAAAAACAGTCAACATAAAGGCATTTTAAAATGATAAGACACACAATCAATGTAAGTGTTTGAAAATGGCCACTCACCAAACATTGCTGATAGGAGTATAAATTGATGGAAGAAATGCTCTTTTCTAAACTTATCCCATAAAACAGAAACATAGGCAAGGATTTGTGTTAAAGGACATTCATTTCCTCCAAGGGTTATAGGACACAAGTCCTGCTAAAGCCTGAAGGCTACTATTTATTGATAACCTGCATATGCCAAACATGGCTAAGATGCTCTATATTCATTTTACCATTGGTATATTGCCAAAGCTCTACCAGGGAAGTTTTATTATCTGCATTTTAAAGATAAGTAAACCAGAAAACATAGTGGTTTCCTTGTTTTCCCACAGGCGTACCCCTATAAGTGAAAGAGCACAAACTTGAATCTAGATCTATTGGATACCAAAGCCATGCTCATTCTAATGTGCCATTTTGCTCTGTGGCATGCCTTCACCTGCTAATTACTGTTTTTATCCCAAGCCCGTGGCTTCGTGATTCAATGAGACTACGACTGTCACTTTAAGTTTTGTCAGTGTCTTCATCACCCAGCTCTCTGGAACTTAACTCTTTCAAGAACCCTCAAGCTAAGGGCAAGTGGTTGCTGGAGCTCATTTGCCTATGTGTCAGCTACACTCTTTTCCCTTTCCTCGCTCTGCTCTGACCTGCAAACTACACTTCCTGCTCATCTTTCCCACTAGCTTCTCAGTAGTTTCACCCAATAGAAAATATGGGCAAGAAATCTGGAGGTCAGAGAAGGGGATAAATCAGATCTCACAGCTGACTACTGGCATGGTCCTGTTCTCCTGCCTGGCTACCAACTGATGCAGAATGGTAGAATGATAGTCGTGACATGGATAAGTTTCTGGGGCCATGCTGTGGATTTTCCTGCAACTGAAGAAGTGATGACAAAGGATGATCAGTGGGATATTCAGAGTCTGGGTTTGAGTTCCTGAGCCTAGCTACTTGCTGTGACTTTGAATACATCACCTCCCCTCTCTGTGTCTCCATTTCCTCATTTAGAAAATGGACATATTGACACTTCCAAGTCCTGTGAGGTTGAATTTCTAGTCCTGAGTCTGTAATTAACAGAGGCATCACTACACCATGCATTGCTCTCATGAGCATCTGGGACATGGGTGAACCTTCTGCATTCACCCACAAAGCAATATATCAGGGGTGCCGTGGCCTCCTGGAGTCTCTTTCCACCCAAAGCAGAGGCATCACATCCTGCACACCCACTTCCTTCCTGCTGCCTATCCTCAGTTTCCCTCAGGGAACTAGTTTTTGAAGGGAACCACGTTGCCTGGAACTTTCTCATTTTTTTTCACTGTAAGTCATGGATCAACCATCACATGTAATATAACTTAATAACTCTTTGTGAACAGTGGGAACAAGTGATTTTGCCCTGAAGACTTTTCATTCAGAATTCAACTAATTGGTTATGATAATTAGCAGAAATGTAGCTCTCTATTGCTCACTGGAGAGCAGACTAACTAGAATATTATAGGCAGCTATTCCTACCCAATGCCACACACATGCAAGTCCAGCAGACATCTTTATTAGCATGAAGGTTCTGTCAGCTATACTAAAGCTATCACGTTTAAGGCCCTCTTCAACCTCATAGAATCTTCCTTCAAGACCCCTGGGTGGTTCCAACAGGTGCAAAAAGGCTCAAGACACATACTTGTCTTTGAGAAGACCCCAGAAGAGTGGAGTCTCAATCCATTTTTTAAACCATGCCCTCTTTTATATAAATCTCAAACTCTCTTTTCCTTCCTAATCTGACATTTCAAATTAAATTATGAAGAGGATCAAGCCAACACTAAGATATTCTATGCTATTTTTTTCATAAAATCAAGTCAAAAAATTATATGCTCTTTCACAAGTGATCTGTGCCCATCTCCCAAGGACTATGATATGCCTCCCCCTGCATAATTCATCACTTCTGCTCATGTGTGGCTGGGAATCACTGATCTGGAAGGAAAGGACTGTATCAAATCTTTCAGTATTAAAGACAAGTGCTCCCTGCTTTCAGCTTTCACGATGTGGATGCAGGGGAACCAGGAGGCAGGGGAGATAGTCCAGGGTTTGGCGGTGGGCACACGTGCCTCCAACTTCAGGCAGCTCCACTCTTGACAACCTGCATCACCTAAGGGAAGATGCCTGATCCCTCCAACCCCAGTTTCCATGTTTCCTAGATGGAGAAAGTAGCAAACACCCACTTGACAGGTTCATTGTGAGGACTGAATGAGATGTGTGAACTGATACATGAGATAGCCAATACATCAAGACTTTTCTACACGCAGGGGCTGTGTCAAGTGCTTTACAAGCTCATCTACCCTTCACAATAAGCCTTGGAAATAGCTACTGCTATCCTATTTTAGAGAAGGGAAAACTGAGGCTTCAAAGAATTAAGTCCCTTGCCCAGAGTCTCAAATTCTCAAGTGACCAAGAAGGGACTTAATCCCAGATCTGTCAGACCCCTGCGCAGTGTTTTGAACCGTTATGTTATATGCCTCCCAACATGCATATTACTTCCCTTCCCTTTGTCAGCCTACTGGCTACTTAAACTGAGATCCACTGCAATACTACCTCTTCTACAAGGACAGGTATATTAGTTGGCTTGGACTACCATAACACAGTACAACAGACTGGGTGACTTAAACAACAGAAGTTTATTTTCTCAAGTTCCGGAGGCAAAAAGTCTAAGATCAAGGTTCTAGCCAATTTGGTTTCTGGGGAAAGCTCTCTTCCTGGCTTGCAGACAGCTGCCTTCTTGCTCTGTCCTCACATGGCCTTTCCTTGGTGTGTGTATGGGATGAAAGACTGAGATTTAGAGAGAGAGAGCACTCTGCTATATTTCCTTAATCTACCAGACATTAAATCCTATCAGAGCCAGGCCCCACCATTATGACATCATATAACCCTAATCACTTCCTTAGAAGCCCCACTTCCAAAGACAGCCACACTGGGGGTTAGAGATTCAACATATGAATTTGGAATGGGAGGGGGGACACAAAATTTTTTCTGTAACAGCAAGGATTTTGGATATATTCACCATTCTATGCCCCCAGTACTTAGACCTGTCTTGCACAGAGTAGGCACTTAGCAAATATTGGTCAAACAAATGAATGAGTTAATAAATGAATGAACACAAAATGAACTTGAATTAATATAGGACACTGATCTAAACCTTTTCACCAGCAGGAATTCATTTTATTAATTTCTTCCCATGGGTCTCATGCTTTGATAAATTTTGTCTTCCAAGCTGAGACTAGTAACAAATTGGTTTTTCCCATGTTTAATTAATCAAAGACAGATAAATTGGTAACCAGTACTTCTAATCAGCATGAAATACATAAGCACTGTAAACAGCCTCAGTTGTTTAATTCTAGCCTGAAATAGATCAAATGACCTGTTGGCTTAGGTGTCCTTATTAAAAGTAAATGAATGATTAGTCCCAGGATTTCAAACTTCCAAAACAGCTTATGAACTGATAGGGACCTGGGGACCCCAGTTTGAGAAACACTTCCCTAGTGCAACCCATGTCATATAACAAAGTGGCATCTTACAGAAGGTTTGAGTTCCAATGCAAGCAATTAAGAAACCTGTACATTTGGTCAAAATTATCTTTGAAAATCCATTAAATTGCCCAAATTTGAGGTTTTACATATGCACTCTTATGCAGTAATAAATGCCTACAAATTCACAGTGTATGCAATAGCATCTAGCATATAATCAGTTTATTTGGGCCAATCATATACAAATGCCAACCAATATATGGTTGTATATAATTATGTATAATTGAATATCCAGTGTATATATTTGATTGAATTTAGATGTGAATTTAGATTGATTTCAGATGTGTGTATGGCATAACTCATTATAATAATTTTCATATATGCAAAATAATACACATAATAAATATTTAGGTTATAAAGAATAATTAAATAGATACCAGTATACTTTCAACCAGGTTTATGAAATAAAACATTTCCAAGAGTTTCTAATTCCTATATTGTCCCCCATACTAGCATTCCTCTGTCTACTATTCTTCCCTAGCTTAACCCTATCTTACATTTTACTTTGTTTTTCAACTTTACCACGTGTTTGCATTACTAAACAACACATTGTTTGGTTTTATTTGTATTTGAACTTTATGTAAATGGTATTACATGGTATGTATTCTTGTGTGATTTACATTATATTTTGCCAACATTATGTTTCTGCCTGTATGCATGTGGCTATAGTTCATTTTCACTGCTCTATCAAAAGTGAGTTTTCAACTTGAAGTGTTCCTTTCCTTTATTTAGTTTAGATGTATTAGATGTCTCCAAATCTCAAAATAGTTGAGCCAGCTGGGCTTTGCCTTTACCCAACTGTTCCCGAGCTTTTCTACACACACACACAGGGATACACACACAGATACATACATACAGATATACACACACACAGAGATACACGCACAGATCCACACACAGATACACCACAGATATACACACACAGATGCATGAACAGATATATATGCACAGATACACATACATACAGATACACACACAGAGATATACACACATACATACACAGATACACACAGACATACATGCACAGATACATGCACAGATACAGATACATATACATACAGATATATGCACACAGATACACACACACACACACACATGCATACTGAGACCAATATTTTATAACTGTTTAAATTTTAATATTTCATAATATTATTCATAATATCTAGCAACGTAGCACAAACACACCACACCTCTAACATGGATATTTCCAAGGGGCATGTTTGATAATGTCAATCAACTCTAGAGGACAGGAATTTTGAAGGATTACAGGCATATATGTTAAGTCAGAACCCAGGTTTTCAAAAGAGGCTCCAGCACAAATAAATCTCATTGCCAGAAAGTAATGCTGCAACTTTTATCCACTCAAAAATGCTTTGAACTCAGTAAATCCTAACTCTCATGCCTTATCTCTTCTGTTGGCCTTGCTTTTGAAGTTGGACTATGAAATCAAATAACTCTTTTGCTTCTGTATGTATATGTATACATCTCATGGGAAATTTTAGGGTAAACAGCTTGAATTTAGATGTACTAGTTATGTTCAGGGCAGAGATTGGCAAACTTTTCCTGTAAAGGGCTAGATAGTAAATATTTTAGGCTTTGCAGGCCATATGTTCTCTGTTGCAAACATTCAACTCTGCTGATATAGCACAACAGTGGCCAGAAATGAATGGAAATGACTCTGTTCCAAGAAAACTTTCTTTATAAAGTGAGCAGTGAGCCATATTTGGACCAACAAACATAGTTTTATGATTCCTGGTTGCAGCTATAGAGCCTGCAGCCCTTGAGAAAGTAGCAGAGTCACCCCAGGCCAGGGATGGGTAGGGGTTTCTGGTGTCAGTCCCCCATGGAAAAGAAAGTGAAACTAGAAGGTAGGTCTGAAGCCAAGTAAGAAAGCACTCTCCTGCTTTGAGCTTCACTTGCTTGAATCTCAACTTGGAAGAATGTGCACTTTTAGGTGGGTAAGAAGTAAAGAGAAAATGATGTCCTTTGCCACTTGCCACACGGAGGCACTTGCAGACTTTGACAAAGAGGAAACCATGAACTTTCTTCTCAACTAAAAGGGGAGTGAACCCCTTATCTATCTATCTATCTATCTATCTATCTAAACCACTTATCTAGCACTGACCACTCAGCTGGGCCCTCACAAGCACCCTGCTCCATCTCACTGCAGCTGCCATTCCCACCCTATTGTGGTGAGATCAAATTCCTAATGTACCCCACACCTGCTCTTCCTCCCGCCATCCCCATCACAAACTGTCAACTTTATTCTTCCACTCCTCAAGTCAAAGAACCTTGGAGGTACCTCCTGACACCTTCTCCTCACCCCCATCAACTCTGGTTTCAATTCAATCTTCTTGCTACTTCCACCTCTGCCATCTTGCCCTGAGCCACTACCACCTCTCCCTGCATCTCCAGTCTCTCAGAGATCATGTCAACTCCTGATTTTAAATACCATCTGTCTATACATGGGAACTTCCAAATGAACACTTCCAACCCAGACCCTTCCCTGAGATCCATGTGCACCCTTTCCACTGTCTGTTCATCTCTACATGAGTGTTAACAGGCATCTAAAACTTAACAGGCATAATTATGCACTTCTTATTTTCCTCTCTGACTCAGATTTCCAGCAATTTTCCCTATTTCAGTAAAGAGGAATGCCATCCTTCCAGTGGCTCAACCAAAATCCAAAATACCTCTCTCCCTCCCTCACTATCTTTCCCCCTCTTTACTCTCCCCCCACACATTGTGTGTATATCTGTCTGTCTCTTTATTTCTCCCCTGTTCCTCTTTTTCCCTTTTCCTTCCTTCCTTCACCCATCTAACCCACATCTTACCTCCAGGCTGCAACTTTAAAATGAATTCACAACTCTGGGTTAAGATGGCAGAGCAGCATGGAGACCCTGAGCTTGCCTCATCCCTGAAACGCAGCTAGAGCAGCAACAAACCATTTTGAACACCTAGAAAACTGATCTAAGGATTAACACAGCAATCTGCATAACTTGAGCCACAGAACTTGGCAGGAATTCACCCAAAAAGAAAGAACAGGAAGAAATCACAGCCGGAGGCTTACTCAACACAGATATAAGCAAGATGTCTGAACTAGAATTTAAAACCACGATAATAGGAATATTATCTGGGGTTGAAAAAATCATAGAGTTCCTTTCTGTGGAGATAAATAAAATCTAGTCAGGAAGAAATTAAAAATGTTATAACTGAAATGCAATCTCAAATGGATGCCATGATGGCATGGATGGATGAAGCAGAGCAGAGAATCAGTGAAATAAAAGATAAAATAATGGAGAATAATGAAGCAGAAAAAGGAGATAAACAAAGGCAAAAAATCATAATATAAGACCTAGAGAACTCAGTGATTTATTTAAAAGAAATGACATCTGAATCATAGGAGTCACAGAAGATAAAGAGAGAGACAAAGGTGCCAGAGGGTTATGTGAGCAAATTATAGCAGAAAACTTTCCTAATTTGGTGAAGGACACAGACATCAAAATTCAAGAAGCACAGAGAACTCCTATTCGATTCAACAAAAACCAAGGCATATCATAGTCACCAAGGCGTATCATAGTCAAATTCATAAAATACACAAAGAAAGAATTATGAAAGCAGCAAGGGAAAAAATCCTTGATCAATAAGGGAAGACATGTCAGACCTATCTACAGAAACTTGGCAGGCCAGAAAGGAGTGGCAAGATATGTTCAACGTGCTGAATCAGAAAAATATGCAGCCAAGAATTCTTTATCCAGTAAGGCTGTCATTCAAAATAGAAGGAGAGATAGAGACTCCCAGACAAACACAAACTAAAGTAGTTCATGATCACTAAACCATCCCTGAAAGAAAATTTAAGGGGGACTCTTTGGGTGGAGAAAAGAAAAAACAAAACAAACAAACAAAAAGCAACAAAGACAAGAAAGGACCAGAGAACATCACCAGAAACACCAACTCTATAGGCAACACAATGGCACTAAATTCATATCTAAATGTCAGTGAACTAAACACTCCTATCAACAGACATAAGGAATCAGAATGGATAAGAAAACAAGACCTGTCTATATGCTGCTTACAAGAGGCTCATGTTAGGCCTAAGAAACCTGCGGATGGAAAGTAAGAGGATGGAGAACCACCTACCATGCTAATGGTCATCAAAAGAAAGCTGGAGTAGCCATACTTATATCAGACAAAGTAGATTTTAAAATAAAGACTGTAACAAGGACTGAAGAAGGCATTGTATCAAAATTAAGGGGTCTATCCACCAAGAAGATCTAACAATTGTAAATATTTATAACCCCAATGTGGAACACCCAAATACATAAATCAATTAATCACAAAAATAAAGAAACTCATTGATAATAATACCAATACCATAATAGTAGGGGCTTCAACACCCCACTTACAGCAGCAGACAGATCATGTAAGCAGAAAATCAACAAGGAAACAATGGCTTTGAATGACACACTGGACTGGATGGACTTAACAGATATATTCAGAACATTTCATCCTAAAGCAGCAGAATACACATTTTTTCAAGTGCACATAGGATATTCTCCAGAATAGATCACATACTGGGTCACAACAAGTGACAACAAGATCGAGATCATATCTTGCATATTTTCAGACCACAACACTATGAAACTCAAAATCAACCACAAGAAAAAATTTGGAAAGACCATGAATACTTGGAGACTAAAAAAATCCTGCTAAAGAATAAACGGATTAACCAAGAAATTAAATAGGAAATTAAAAAGTCCAAGGAAGCCAATGAAAATGAACACAAGATAGCACAAAACCTCTGGGATGCAGCAAAGGCAGTCATAAGAGGAAAGCATATAGCAACCCATGCCTACCTAAAGAAGGAAGAAAGGTTTCAAATAAACAACCTAATGCTGCACTTAAAAGATCTGGAAAAAGTACAGCAAATAAAGCCCAAACCTAGCAGAAGAAGGGAAATAATAAAGAATAGAGCAGAAATCAATGATATTGAAATCAAAAAACAGTAGCACACATCAATGAAACCAAGACATGGTTCTTTGAAAGAATTAACAGAATTGATAAACCCCTAGCCAGAACAGTCAAAAAGAAAAAGTAAAGGACCCAAATGAGTAAAATCACGAATGAAAGAGGAGACATCACAATCAACACCACAGAAATACAAACAATAAAAGAAGAATATTATGAGAAATCATATGCCAACAAATTGGGCAATCTAGAAGACATGGACAAATTCCTAGAAACATAAAATACCAAAACTGAAACACGAAGAAAGAGAAAAATTTGAACAGACCCCATAACCAGTAAAGAAATTGAATCAGTAATCAAAATCTCCCAACAACAATGAGTCCAGGGCTGGATGGCTTTCCAGGGGAATTCTACTAAACATTTAAAGAAGAGTTAACACCTATTCTTTTGAAGCTGTTCCAAAAATATAAATGGAAGGAAAACTTCCAAACTCATCCTACGAGGCTAGCATTACCTTGATTCCAAAACCAGACAAAGACCCCACTAAAAAGGAGAACTACAGACCAATTTCCCAGATGAACATGGATGCAAAAATTCTCAACAAGATACTAGCAAACCAGATCCAACAATACATTAAAAGAATTATTCATCATGATCAAGTGGGATCAAGTGGGATTTATTCCTGGGATGCAGGACTGGTTCAGTATCTGCAAATCAATCAATGTGATACAGCACATTAATAAAAGAAAGGATAAGAACACATGATCCTCTCAACAGATCCTCTCAAATGCTCAATAGCATTTGACAAAATACAGCATCGTCTCTTGCTAAAAACCCTCAAGAAAGTAGGGATAGAAGGATCATACCTCAAGATCAAAACGCCATATTCAAAAACAGCAATATTCATAAACAGCAATTTTTGAATGTTTACTATGGTCTTTTCTTGCAGTGTAATCTTAACTGATTGTCAAAAGAAACTTGTGAGGTAGGTACTATCCACATATTTTATACAAGTGAATTGAGGCCCAGAGAGGTGAAATAATTTTCTCAAAGACACACACAGGACTGAAACTATAATTTAAACTCATATCTGTCTGGCTCTAAAGCCTTACTCTGTTTGACCTCATTACAGTGTTGCTGTAAGGGGAGAATTGTGTCATAATGAAACCAAAAGAATAAATCCTAGAATCAGCTCAGCCAGCATTGAATCCTAGCTGTAGTACTGTGTGACTTTATACAGGTTGTATTGCCTCTCCAAGTCTCCATTTCTTCATCTGAAATGTAGGGCAATCAATACCTCTCACAGGCAATTGTGAGGACAGAGGGAGATAAAGCAGGTAAAATGTTAATACATCATAGTTATTTTATTTCTGATCTGGCAGGGAGGAAAAAAGGAACTGTGAAATGAAGTGACTTGCTCAAAGCTAAATTGCTATCAGTGGAAGAATCAAGAAAAGCTAAATTTGTGAAATTTCTGACATTCCACAGCCCATTCAGGCAATCTTGCATGGTTCAACCTCAGAGGTATTCTGTCCCAAGTTCTATGCTCTATTGGACAATAGATGAACATTTGAGAGTTGAGATGTTGGCAGCTTTTAATAACCTTGGTAAGGGATGCCTGAGTAGCTCAGTCAGTTAAGCATCCAACTCTTGATTTTGGCTCAGGTCATGACCTTACAGTCTGTGGGATAAAGCCCCACATTGGACTCTGTGCTCATGTCATGGAGCTTGCTTGAAATTCTCTCTCTCCCCCTCTCTCTGTCCCTCCCCCTGCTCATACACAAATTCTCTCTCTCTCTCTCTCTCTCTCTCTCTCAAATAAATAAACAAACAAACAAACAAACCTAATAACTTTGGTATGAAGATCTGTCTTTTAGGATTCTCTAGTTATCAGTGTCTGTAGGAAGAGAAAATGTGGACGCTTCTAAATTTCAACATCACTACATTTTTAGCAGCTACAATAACACATCATTATCTCACAATTTCTGCAGGCCTGGAGTCCAGGCCCAGCCTTGCTGGGGGATCAGTTTAGGGTCTGTTAAGGATGCAAGTATCATCTGGGGCTACCATCTCATCTGAGGACTGACTGGGAAGGATCTGTTTCCAAGCTCATGTAGGATGTTGGCACAATTCAGTTCCTTGTAGTTATAGGACTGGGAATTTGAGTTTCTTGCTGATTGTTAGCTAGGGACCACCCTTAGCTCCTAGAGGCTGCTCAGAGCTTCTTGCTACATGGGGTTTCCCAACAGTAGGTTGCTTCTTCCAAGTCATCAAGGGAGACAAGACTCCAGCAAGACAGACCCTACAGTCTTAAGTAATTAATCACATTACCACATCCAGGCAGTCATGTGTATCCAGTCATCTCAGCTGTATGTGGTTGGTTAGAAGCAAGTCACAGGTCCTACCCACACTCCAAGGGAAGGAAGCACACAAAGGCATCCCCAGGAAATAAAGATCTTGAAGACATCTGAAGAGTCTGCCTGGCAGGAGCACCTGGGTGGCTCAGTTGGCTAAGCATCCAACTCTTGATTTCAGCTCAGGTCATGATCTCAGGGTCATGGGATTAAGCCTTGCATTGCTGTTAGCGCACAGCCTGCTTGGGATTCTCTCTCTCCCTCTCTCTCTGCCCCTCCCCTGATCATGATCTTTATCTCCCTCTCTCTGTCTCCCTCTCTCTCTCCCAAAAATAGATAAATAAACATTAAAAAAAATTTTTTTCAGTGTCTGGCATACAGGGGATGGCAACAGAATGACATGGTGGGGGTGGGGGGAGGCAGAAATAGTGATGATATGTGGTTGTAGCAAATAGTTTAGGAGGTTAAAAGCCTGCGATAGGTTACCTGTTTCTGTCACTGACTTGCAAACTGGTAAGTGAAGTGACAGATTCAAGCCACGAATTTGGAAATGCTAAAGTTCTACACTTCAGTTTAATGTACTTTAGATATGTCCTAACTCAATAAATTAATTCTGGCTTTTTTACCATTTCTTACAATTTCCCTTTAAGGAGCCATAATTTATGTCTTCGATGGGTTGTATGCTGGTTGTGTAGCCTAATTTTTAACAGTATTAGAGATCTGATTATTTTCCTTGTTGTTTTAAATAACAAGTAATTCTAATTTAGTTCGTATTCAACCAAAACAAAACAAAAATCCCTATTTTAACATATTGTTACCCCCTGAAGAGACTGGAAAAGTCAAGCGTGGTTGTTCCATTTCAGTCCTTGATCTCTTAAGTAAGCTGAGAAAGAAATGACATATTTTGATTGAATTTATCAAATGTTTATTGTTTTTTGCTACCAGTTCTTCGCGGTAATTATGGCTCTGTAATTCAGTAAACATGTCCTGATGTAAACAACCATGAAAATTGCATTTTTGAATGCTCCAACTGTGCCCACAACATAATCAGAAGCAGTAATTTATTACTCAGACTAATAATTAGAAGTAATTAACTACTAGAAGCAATTAGAAATAGTAATTTATTTCTTAATGTAATGAGCTGTTTTTTCAATGCACGTTTGAATATTTAGCAACCAGTAATTACTTTCAGAGGAAAGAACGAATCGTGGCTGCTTGGTTAACAATCGTAGATGCCTGGCATGTGTGTGTCAGTCTGGCCCATGAACATGGAGGTTTGACAAGCCACTGGGTAGAGTCCCGCCGAACGTGAGATTTCTGCGACACACTTGGAAAGAAATGGTCTCAGGATTCCATATTTATGCCATCGCTGAGAGCGCTTATCGAGCGTCTGCTACGCAGGGGTGTCATCCGTGCTAGGCGCCGATGAGTGCAAGAGACACATCCCTTCCCCGGGAGAGGTCACACTTTAGAGAAAAGTATACACAAGTGTGGCACACAGCTTGGTGGGGAAGTAAGTATGAGGTGCTGAGGGAAGAGAGCCTGGAGATGGACTTTTTGTTTTTATTATCTCACCAGCCTAGGGAAGAGAGTCAATGTACTGTAATAGCATTGTATGGTGACAGGCGGTGGCTACACTCGTGGTGAGCACAGCATACACACAGAGAGGTTGAGTCACTATGTTGTACACCTGAAAATACCAGAACGTTACAGGTCAGCTGTACTCAAATAAAAAAATTATTGAAAAACACTTCATCAGGCTTCTCTGACTGGCATGCAAAGAGAAAGAAGACAGTAAGATCTGTCTGTTTAAAAGATCCTTCTGGCAGCTCTTCAAGGTAGAATGAGGGAAGGCAAGAAAGGATGTGGGGAAGTCAAACAGCATGCTAATGATAGGTATGAAAGGTATGATATCTTGCACCATGATGATGGCTGTGGGATGGAGAAATATAGACTGGATCGTGAATATTTAGGAGTATAATTGGCAGGACTTGATGACAGACTGAATACAAATGGTGACAGAGAGAAAAGGGAGCTGCCTGCTATGGCTGAATAGAACCAGATACTGACCTAACGAATACAAGAGTGGTTCCAGGTTGCATTGCTGACTGATGGTGTTTTGGGGGCACGCGTTGAGTTCGAAGCGCTCAAATGCATCAAGGGGAGCTATTAGCAGGCAGAATACATGTGGGTTTGGAGCTCAGATGGTGGGCCTCAGCTAAAGGTACAGTTTTTGGAGTCTCAACAGCATATAGGAGGTGATGCTCTTTTTATTTTTTTAAATATTTATTTATTTCTTTTTGAGAGAGAGAGAGAGAGAGAGAGAGCGAGCGAGCAGGGGAGAGGCAGAGAGACAGAATCCCAAGCAGGATCACTTGTAGGGCTCCAACAATGTAGGGAGCCCAATGTAGGGCTCCAACTCATGAGATCATGAGATCGTGACCTGAGCTGAAGTTGAACGCTTAACCAAATGAGCCACCCAGGCGCCCTGTAGGGGGTGATGTTCTTGACAGAGAATTTACAGTAAGGAAAATCCAAGCCAGGATTGAGCCTGGAGAATCTCCATCTGCACAAGCCCCATGGCTAAGGACTCTGCATCCCTCCGCAAGTTGCCCCAATTATTTCTCTGGGTTCCCAGAGGTGATCCGTGCACACCTCTTCCGCCCCCTCAGGGACATTCTCTGCCCACAGCCTTCCTAGGGCAGCGACTTTGCTGCTACTGCTGCTGACACCACCTTATGACAACCAAGTGCTGCTTTTCCTCCTCGGACTTCTGTTGTGCCCACGGCTGGACCCTTAAGGTAACCAACAGTGCTGGGCTCTCTTCGGCCTTCGCTGTGTTAACACATCCACACGAACCTCAATGCACAAAAAGCGATGGCCTCTCTGAAACTCTGGATTGTGCATTCATTCATGTGTCACACACTGCCCGCTGTCCATGTAAGGACCAGGCATGGTCCACATGGTGGGCTTAGGGGAATGGATGTCATGCTGGTCTCTTTGGTGTCCCTTTGCTCATTGTCCCACAACCATCTATTCAAAGGGGCTCATGGACAAAAACTCTGAGGTGGAGCTAAGGCCAGTTCATTAGATGAAACCAGTCTCCATAACCCAGCTTTGTTTCAACCCCACTACCCTTCAGAAAACAGTGGTAATACTCTAGTCTAGAAAGAAAACTGATGAAATCAACAGGCATTTCTATAGTATTTGTAATTTATAAAATCAACACACATTATCCTATTTAATTTTCATAACAATCCCAGGAGGTGGATGTCATTATCCTCATGACAAAGATGAGGAAACCAAGGCACTGGGAAGTTAAGTGAATTACTAGAATCACATCGCTAAGGCTGGTGCAACAGCAATTGAAAACAATATTTTTAACTCTAAATTTTGGACATTTCTTATCACACCAAACTCAAAGCTACTCAAGCTAGAAAAATTATAACTGATAAAAGATTTCATGGATCTATGTCACCATCACATGTGAAATCCGAACCATACGTGACAGGCATGGCCAGGACAAATGAGACTAAGAAAATTTTAATCACCTCTACTTATGAAAAAAAGCTGCAGAATTCAGTGGCAAAATCATCATTCCAAGGAGAACATGTTGGGAACACTCATGCATGGGATGATATGGGAATGATAAAACATTACAAATCCTGAGACAAAAACCAGTGGGAAGCAAATTATCGAGATCTCCAATTGTTACTGCAGCAGCAAGTAAGAAACAATTGGAACTGTGCTTTCAAAGCGGGGTCACTCACAGGAAACGGGATCACCCAGGGTGCTCATGAAATGCTCGCTCCCAGCCCTTCCCTGTATTCCACTCCTGTCTCAGAATTTCTGGAGATGGAACCCATTAATTTGCATTTTTTTTTTTTAAATTTTTTTTTCAACGTTTATTTATTTTTGGGACAGAGAGAGACAGAGCATGAACAGGGGAGGGGCAGAGAGAGAGGGAGACACAGAATCGGAAACAGGCTCCAGGCTCCGAGCCATCAGCCCAGAGCCCGACGCGGGGCTCGAACTCACGGACCGCGAGATCGTGACCTGGCTGAAGTCGGACGCTTAACCGACTGCGCCACCCAGACGCCCCTAATTTGCATTTTAAAAAGATGTGCAGCGATTCTTTTGCATCCTAAAGTTGGAAAACAACGAAAATAGATCCTTGCAAAAGTATGTATTAGCATGGTAGCAGAAAAGGAGAACAGCAGCTATGTGGAGGACTAAGTTTTCTCAATATAATGATTTCCACAGTAAGCATAAGCCTCAGAGCGCTTGGACAAGTTCTAATCAATAGAGGCAGGTGTTGTGGGAAAGAAAACTGAGTTTAGCGGTGGAAATTTGAACCTCCTACTTTGTCAGGTCACTTGGGAAAATCACTTAAAGTCTGAGCCTTAGTTTCCTCATCTAAAAATAGTGAAATTAATTCCTGCCTTGCAAAGTTATTTTAATCACTAAGTAGGATTTAGAGGGTGAAACGTTGAAGAACTGGAAAGCTCTATGCATCGAAGAGCTTTGTGCCTTTTGTTTGATGTATGTTTTTTATGAGATCTCATCCATGCAGCACTACTGGCAGGACCTCAGCTATTTGTAAACATCAAAATCAAGTTCAGGACCATAAGGTCCTGACAACTGCAGTTCTCAATGCCCCAAGAAGTTGGTTTCCTATTTAATTGTATTGCAACACATGGACGGCTGCAGGACATCAAGCTAATTGTTGGCCAGGGAGAAGAAAGTGGTCAGAGCCATGTGAACTTTCTCCCTTTGTTCTTCAGTATTACCATTATATTTTCTCCTGTTGCCTCCAAAGCTGTACCTCACCCCATCCCCTCCCCCTCAAAGAACACAGATTACACTCTGAAAAGCAGAAGGAATCTTAATGTATTTTCTGAATGATCTGCTAAGACATAGTTCTCAGAAAGTATTTTTTTAATTATCTTGCCCTACAATATTTTATTGCTGTAATATCTCCTGGACCCCTAAACCGATAACACCATGAAGTAGACTCTACTGTAAGCACATCTCTCACTAAATTTAAAATATCACTGCTTCATCCTAGCTCGGACTGGCTTTCACATCCTTTTCATTTTCCCAGCATTTTATCTCATCCTTAAAATATCTGACATGCATCCCATTTCTGTGGTCAGCCAGCAAGCTTTTACCCATCATCAATCCCTGCCTCTGAGAGCAGTTGAATCATCCCACCCCAAAATTCTTTTCATCCTCTTCCACTGTCCTTTCTTGACGTTAGGAATGAGTTTAATTCAACTAGAAATGAGTTTTGCTAGTTTCCGAGGGAGGCATGTGGTTCTATGAGTCTTAAGAAGCAGAGTCTTGGAAGATGAAAGATGAACGAAAGGAGGAGGAAGAAAGAAAAGAGTGACTATACCAAGTACCTGCTACATGAAAAGCACTAGGTACGAGCTTTATATCCATTGCTTCATTTAATTAAAACTCTGCTTCCCCCACCTGGCCCCCACAGGCTTTAATCTTAATCTCTCCTGGAAGTTCCCTATATTTGGCTGCACTTACAGTAGAAATTTCATTTTGCTTGAAAATCCATCCTAGGAATGACACAGTGATTTTTTTTTTTCAGAACATGAACTTTCTCATCACTCAACCCATAACAACACTTACTGTTATTTACTGGCCCCCTTTAGCAGGTACCATGTAAATATATGCAGGAAGATCTGTTACATAACATCTTCATGGAAACTTAAATCACTGACTTTGCTATGGTGGCTCTGACTCCACTCATGCTCAACTACAATGCTGGAAGGACCCCTAGAGCTCATCTGATCTATTACCCATTCCCCCACTTTAGAGACAAGAAAATTGAGGGCCACCTGGTAGATAGGCAGCCCCTATAATATTTTTACTTTTCTGCAGGTACTTAAAAGGATAGAGAAATTCCCAAGCCCCTCCCCCTCCAGCAAGAAGGGGTGACCTCACCTACTATTTCTAGGACTTCTATTTAACCTTCTACTAAAACTTATTTTAATTGTTTATATTGATTTACCTTATTGTTTACATTGATTCTGGGGACACTCAATACCTTAGCCCTGAGCAGGATCGAGATGCATCCAAATCACAGCAGCACTCCAGCAACCAATGAGCAAAACTAGCATCTCCTGCCCCATAACTGAAACCACAGTCGTTGGGGCTCAGCTTCAAGGGACTGGCCCTTCTCAACATTGTTCCCACTCTTCCCATTCTTCAGGGCCACAGTCCAATGTCACTACACAGTGCTCATGAGTAAATAGGAAGCAAAGATTTTTGGGTGATCCATATTTTGACAGCAGAGAAGTGGAGGCCTGATGATACCCAGTGCCAATGATGACACTGAACCAACCCCATAATTCTTGGGCTAGAGAGTCTTATTTCCCAAGACTTTCCCCATTGAAACAAGGAATAGTCCTTTCCTGTTCAAGTCCAGGGTCATCTGGTATGGGTGGGGGCGGGGGGCCCCACTGAAGCTGTTTTGAAAACACCTTGGGGTTTTCTTGGGAAGATGTAACAAGGAACCTCACAGAAAACCCAAGACTTAAATGAGCACAGACGGATCTCACAGGGCTGGAGCTGGGAGTTAGAAATGCCAACTACTCTTTCTGTCTCTCAGAAGCAAGTTGGTCTCTCTGAGCTCTGCTTCCCTTTGGCATCATTTCCATTCTCTCTAGCTTCTCTAATCAGGACCCAGCCCAATACCTGAAGCTGAACTTTTCATGACTGCCAGGTAAGCACCTTTAAGATACTGACACCAGCAGCTCTCCTTTCACTCGTACGGTGATTCACTTTGGGTTTCTCTGGTGCAAGCAGCAGTGGCTGGGGGTGGTTATGAGGTGCATACGGCAAACAATTGAGTCTGAGCAGGTCAGGTAAGAAGGGGAAGCTGGCATGGCTGATTGCCACCTTCAATGCAACATTCACTATGTTAAGAGGATTTTCTGAGACCACTGATTCATGATTTCTTCCTTCTCTTTTGCCTCTGCTTCTCCTCTTCCGAAAATACCAAACGATAAAAGAATCAGGGATAGGTCCAAAGCAGGATTTGGGATTCCCTAAATAAGCAATAAGTCAGTGACTCAGGAACAAAGAAAAGATATCTGCTTCTCTTAACACACACACACACACACACACACACACACACACACACACACACAAGAGTGTAGCCAAGAGTATTACAAAATGCTAAAGAAATGTCCTGCCCGGGGAGCGTGGGTGGCTCAGTTGTTGAGCATCTGGCTTCAGCTCAGGTTGTGGTCTCGCGGTTCCTGAATTTGAGTCCTGCAATGGGTGAGCTCAAGCCCCACTTTGGGTGAGCATGAGCCCAGCTTCGGGTGAGTCCCACTTCTCTCTCTCTCTCTCTGCCCCCTCTCCCTCTCTCTCTCTCTCTGCCCCTCCTAGGATTCTCTCTCTCTCTCTCTCTTTCTCTCTTTATGCCCCTTGCTCACTTGTGCCCCCCCCACCCCTTGCTCACTTGTGCCCTCTCTCTCTCTTTATCTCTCTCAAGAAAAACAAAAAAAGAAATGTTCTGCCCATGTGTGATTAACTTCTCTTCTCTTCCATTAGTGTAACATGGAGAAGCAACACAGCATGAAGGTAAAGAGCATGGACTCCAGAGACCAACGTCCTGGGTTGGGTTAGTGGGACCTTGGACAAGTGACTTAACTTCTCTGTGCCTCTGGTGCTTCACCTAGAGAATGGGGATGAAAATAATAGAGTTACCCTTATAGGTTTTGTGTGAGGATTCAAAGAGTTAATGTATGAAAAGTTCGTGGAAGAGTTTCTGACAGAGTAAGCACTATATAAGAATTCTTATAATTAGACCAGTGAGTTACGTCCATACATTCAGTGCAATACAACAAATGTTTATCAATATATGAACATATATACATATATATTGCATGTGTGGTATCTATGTTTCTATCTACCCATCCGTAAGTGTAGACAGATAGCTATATCTATTTCCTGAGACCTTATGATTATGACAAGGATTGGTCAAGGAATCAGATGAGGGAAATAACTGTATAAGCAACTAACTCAAGAGGTTGACTTAACAAGAATATGTTACATAAAAGTACCCACACAGAGATGAGAAATAGGAACAAAAGATTAAGTCTGCTTGGGAATTTTCTCATGTATGGCTCAGAAATTCCAATGGGTAGGAAAGTTTGTCCACCTATCCAAGAAATGAGGTCAAACCTGGATTGACAAGGGCCCACCCACACCATAAAGTAGGGGCGAGAGGCAAAATGGGAGTTGCAAAGGCAGTGTGTAAGTTTTGGGGGATGATCTGGAACCAAATCCTGACTCGAGAAGGATAGGACCTTGTGTGGGAGGGTAGACTGAATGGAAGCCAGAGAAAACAATGCATTCCTCACCAATTAGCATCCTGGGTAGAGCTAATTTGGACTGAGACAAACCCAAAAGGTGCCAGGTACTAAAATCAATGAACAGCACTTCTTGGCCAAGGACAATAAGCCGGGACTGCCCCTTCCTGATGCTCCATCCTTCACAACTTCCCCACAGCCTTTCCTCACCCCATTTGTTCAGCACATTCGAATACCCCTGTTAGCTGGCAAGAGGTGTACCGATGTGGAAGGCCATAACTGTGGAGGACCCCTTTCTCCTTTCCTCCATACAAATACAGTGACATTGTCCTACATCTCCTCAAATTCAGCTGAGTTCTTCACTTTCTGCTTGTGGCTGTGGACTCCAGAAGAAATGATCTCTCTTAGACTATGCTCACCCTGTGGGGTTCTTCAAGGGGTTCTGGGGTGGGGGGGAATTTGTGTAAGTAAAAACCTACTTTCCAATTGATTCTTCTATTGTCTCAAGACTGCTACATCCTCATTTGGAATTAATCTGCTATGAGCATTCACTCTGTGTCTGTCTCAATCACTAAAGCTCTGTCAGGGTCTAAAAGAATAAATCACATTGTTGTTTAAGAACCATGTATTCAAAAACATCTCTATGCCATTTAATAGAGCCAGAACAGAAAATGAGTTGGCCTGAGGGCTTGAGAAAAAGTTGCAAAAATTGTTGCAAAGCCTGATTCAAAAACAAATATCATATAATGAAAACAGTGTGGCTTCTAGAAGTCAACATATCCAATTACCACCTGGGTGGCCCTGAATGTGTGGCTTAACAAATATCTGCCTCAAAAGACTGAAATGAAAATTCAACAAGACAGTGTAATGTACCAGCTCAGTGAGTGCTGCAAAGTTTGCCTTTCTCCTTCTCCCTCTTGAGACAAATGAAATATTCAGCAGAAACCAAGAACCTAGAAAAAGGACATATGGCTGTGGTAGGACCCAGGGCAAATGTAAATGTAAATTTTCATTCATCACTCACTCAAAAAATCCTGATTTATCTCCCACTTGGAATGGTTTTCAGGACCAGGACTGGATGTTGTTGGGCCATTTGAAATTGAGAAAAAGAGGGGCACCTGGGTGGCTCAGTCGGTTAAGCGTCCGACTTCGGCTCAGGTCACGATCTCGCGGTCCGTGAGTTCGAGCCCCGCGTCGGGCTCTGGGCTGATGGCTCAGAGCCTGGAGCCTGCTTCCGATTCTGTGTCTCCCTGTCTCTCTGCCCCTCCCCCGTTCATGCTCTGTCTCTCTCTGTCTCAAAAATAAATAAACGTTAAAAAAAATTTAAAAAAAAAAAAGAAATTGAGAAAAAGACAACGGATTCTACCCTCAAGAAACTTAAAATCTAACACATGATAAAGGACATCTATGCAAAACATTAAGGTATCAGACTATAATTGTGAACTAGAAGAGATGCCAGGAATTATTTTTTATTATTTTTTTTAACGCTTATTTATTATTAGGAGACAGAGCCAGAGCATGAGCATGGGAGGGGCAGAGAGAGAGAGGGAGACACAGAATCTGAAGCAGGCTCCAGGCTCTGAGCTGTCAGCACAGAGCCCGATGCGGGCTCGAACCCACAAACTGCGAGATCATGACCTGAGCTGAAGTCGGACACCCAACCGACTGAGCCACCCAGGCGCCCCACCAGTAATTATTGTAGGATTTAGTAACATAGGAGATTATACGTAGTTGCTACAGATGAAGAAGGAATTGTGGGCTAAACATAAAAACACACAGGTGACCTGACAAAGCTTTTGAACCATCCTTAGGACTAAATCAGAGGTACTGACAGGAGATTCCATCTACAGGGAATGCAAAAAAGCTTAGCTAAACTTCCAGATCTTCATGAGGGTCTATAAAGAGCCAAGCATTATGCTGACCGCTTCTCAAACATTTTCTTATTAATACCCTAATACTGCAAGGAAGATATATCTCCTGTTCACAGAAGAAAAAACCATCTCTGACAGATGAAACGACTTGCTCATGGTCACACAGTGAGAGCTAAAGCTAGAATTTGAGCCTAATTTGTCTGACTCTCGAGTGCTGGCTCTGAATCACCATGCTACGCACAGAAGAAAGGAGATGCTGGATGTGTACGGCAAACAGGGAAAGTCCAACCTGGCTGGAGTTTAGAGTGTTTAAACATAAACAATAAGAGAGATGGGAGAAAAAAGAACGGGGAAACCCTTGAAAAAAAACCCCACAAATGTTAGCTTAAGAGTTTTGGCCTGTTTTATATATTTCAGAACTAATTCAGAAAAGCAAACACCAGAAACATAACCTGCATGTTTTCCATTAAGAAAGGCTTTAAGCACAAAGACAAAAATGAGAGAGAAAGGACAAGTAGGGGGTCGACAGCAAGAGCTTTCTCTTACGCCAATAAATAGATCAATCGGTCTAGGATAGGTTGTGCTCCAATTACAAATAACTGCAAAATACTGGCTAAAACAATACTCTTGCCCATATTGCACATCTGTTGAGGGTCAGCAAGAAAGCTCTTCTCCGTATCACCTTACCCTAAGAACTTTGCTGATGGAGTGGCAACCAATGCCAACTCTGATAGAGGCAAGAGAGCTCTGGATGGTCTGGCACCTGCATTTAAAAAGCTCCATTCAGGGGGCGCCTGGGTGACTCAGTTGGTTGAGCGTCCGACGTCGACTCAGGTCATGATCTCACAGTTTGTGAGTTCTAGCCCCACATCGGGCTCTGTGCTGACAGCTCAGAGCCTGGAGCCTGCTATAGATTCTGTGTCTCCCTCTCTCTGTGTCCCTCCCCCACTCACAGTCTGTCTCTGTCTGTCTCCCTGAAAAATAAATAAACATTAAAAAAAAAAAGCTCCATTCAGAAGTAACTGGCATGTCTCCCATTCCAACTCATCCATGGTCTCATCTGCCCACAGGGTGTGTAATCCTAGCTTATGCTCAGAATTCGAAGAACCAGAATCCCCAGCAAACAGTACTAATGGGTACTGCCAGCAAATATGAGGTCTGAACTCGCCCAGGGTTATGTTAAGATCTCACGTGTGGTCATCTGTATAGATGGCTACCTATTCTCAGGAAGAGGGAGGCCTCTCTGGGGGGGGGGGGGTGCAAGAAAATGTAACCTCACTCCATCCCTTAGATTGGAATGAATATGGAAGCAATTGTATGGTCTTTAGATGGTAAATATTAAAGTCATAGGGTAAAATGCTCAAGTAGAAAACTAGAACTCAAGAGGAACCTTAAGTAGAATCTTAGTTTCTTCTCTCTGGGTTTATTGTCTTGCATCCAGACTTTAGGGCATGCTTAAAGATGCTTTCCTGAGCAGTAAGAGAGGAAAGAACTCAGCCAGGAGAAGGAATGTGGAAAAGCATCCAAAAGGCAATCTGTGAGAGAGTCCAGATGTACGGCTGCAGGTCACAGTGCCTTTGCATTCTGTACCCCTGTGCACTTAGTAGCATGTTGAATGCTTAAACGTATTGGTCAGGGCTCAGCTAAGTGGTTCTTTTGCTCATTGAGTTAGGAGGCATTTGTGTGACTGCTTTCATTTAGCGGATCAGCTTGAGGCTAGGCTTAGCTGAAGACCATGGGATGATTAGGCTCTTCTCCCTTACCCTCTCTATGTAGTCTCAAGGCCTCTTCCTTTTTATGTACCCTCTTCATGTGGCTTCTCCATGTGATCTCTCCAGCAGGGTAATCAGATTTCTTACATGGTAGCTCAGAACTCCCAAGGAAGCAAAAGCAGGAACTTCTAGGCCTTTGTAAGACTTGGGCCAAGGGGCGCCTGGGTGGCTCAGTTGGTTAAATGTCAGACTTCGGCTCAGGTCATGATCTCACAGTCCGTGAGTCTGAGCCCCGCATCAGGTTCCGTGTTGACAGTTCAGAGCCTGAAGCCTGCTTTGGACTCTGTGTCTCCCTCTCTCTCTGCTCTTCCCCCACTCACACTCTCTCTGTCTTTCTCTCTCTCAAAAAATAAATAAATATTAAAAAAAAATTTAGGCCAAGAACTTACATGCCAGCACTTCCCTGTGTCTTTTGGTTAAAGGAAGTCACCAGGCTAGTCCACATTCAAGGGGACATTAGTCAAGGACACGGATACAAGAAAGTAGGGTCAACGGTGGCCATCAATGTAACAGACTGTCAACACAAGCTTGAAAGGTAAGATTCTTATAGTCATAGACATTCCACTCCCTAGAAGGTAGACTATTTAGAAAATACACAGATGGGCCTTAAGGAGGGATCCCATGAATAACCTCTAAGAGAACTTCCCCCACATCTCTCACCCTCTACCACACTCTACAAAAATTAGAGGAATTAACTCATGTGCTCTCTCAGAAGGCTAAGTTATTTTGTGCCCAGACACATCCTTAGGAGAAATGAAAAGGATAATGCCCAGTCACTCACTTTGGTAAACACTCTCAGAAACAAATTATCAAAGTCCTCGCTTCATGCATTCTATGATGGATCAGATCGCAACCAAAATGAAGAATAGGGAAACAGTAATGAGAATTCTGGTTTGGAAGAGGACACAACTTTCCTATTTGCAGAGTGGCCAAGAAGTTCAGAGCTGCCACATCCCAAGGAGAATGACAAAACCAGGATAAAGGAGGGAGAAGCTACACCACCCCTATGAAAGGCATATGAACTTGGTCATGACAAAGCAGAGAAGGTGTAGAAACAGATGGGAAAGAGTAGTTTGGTCTATTTAATGATATCGTTTTGAAAATAACCCCAACTAAATGTTTGATTGGGTTGTCCTGAAACTCTCATCTTGGAGACTCTTTAGCCCTGATCATCAACCTGGGAGATCTTACTGACTTTCTACTTTCCTATCTGAAGAGTTAAGATAATAACTAATGTCAAGAGCTGAAAAGTAATAAGGTTCTAGAGGAGTTCCATAGGGTTCCAGAGGAGTCTGAAACTGAGAGGATCCTGCCGTGTTCTTAATCTTTTGTTTCATAATCAGAGTGATAAGGTGGATGGTCAGAAACTGGTTATTAGATGTATTAAAGTTCATCCTACTTCACGGTCACACTCATTGTAACTCTAACATCTCCAGGAGTTGAAAGGAGAGTGTGCATCCCCACCACCACATTCGTTATCAAGCAGTATCAGATGACAGGAGAGCTCTGTTTGCTCTAATTGCAAACTGAAGCTTTGACAACAGGAACACGGGGATTTTGTGTTAAGTGCTGTGTCAGTTAGGGTCCCAACAGGAAACAGAATTCCACTCAACCAGATTTAATGGAAGAGAATTGATGACCATTGATAGAATTAAGAGGACTAGGTAATGATATGGAGGCACTCGGAGACTAGCCACAGTGATAGGTCATCACTGCCCCTTTGGCTGAAGGGACAGTGGGATGAAATAATGTCACTGCAGTATGGTGAGACCTGAACACATGGAGAAGAAAACACCATGCAGATACTCTAGCGTAGAGGAGTCCAGCCACTATCCAAACTTTAACGTTGAAGTATGGAGAAGGCAGGACACCCCAAACTTTCTCTCCCCAAACATTCCAAACTCTCCAACTTCCTGATGGTGTCTTTCATCAGCTGAGTCAAAATATGAGCCAGAGGACAATGGGGTCCTTAATGTAGTCCAAATAAATCAGTCTCCAGCACACACAAAGCAGAGCAGGAAACGGAAAAAAACAAATGGGGGAGGGGAGGGTGGAGAGCATCAAACAGAAAATAACCTGCACATCATAAAAAATAGAAGGGAGTGGAAAGTCATGAGTCACAGTCACAATAATAGAAGTATAACCAACTCTTAAAAATATTTTCTATTTTATTCCAACAGTCGCAGAGAAAAATAATCTTATTCACTTCATATTTCAGATTTATTACATATTACAGAAAAAATATGGGTGGAGCTTAAGAATAATTATGGAACACCACTTAAAAGACAAAAGATTCTAAAGGTTCTAATTTAAGGGTCTAGCAACACCACACTGGGAAAATTTCAGCACCAAAAATAATAGTTATAATCTTATGGTTAATTGAAACAAGGTGTACCTATGAAAGCATATTGGTTCATAATGAGAAACCAAAGAGGAAACTAAACAAAGTATAAAAAATCATAGGTATAAAAAAAAAAGAGTGATAACCACAATAAGGTATTTTTTAAGGAAGTTTGAAGTATGGATATATATGAGTATTTCATTTCTTCTATTCAGTATATGCCTACTATAAAGTTTCAGTAGGTGCTATTTCTGTCTCTGGTAGTGGAGAAAGTAAATACAGAAGACAGCAAGTGAGACAAACACCCCTAGAAATTTTATACAATAACCAAGTACAAAGGTGGCTTAAGATATGTACCAAAGTTATAAAGAAGAAAAGAAGTCACTAGGTGTGAGTTTGGATTTACAAGAAATAAGAGTTCCTGAAAGGGTAAATATGTGACTAAACATCAGAGACAATTTCTCAAGTTTCAAAATCTTTAAAATATCATCGATGTATTAACACAAGTATAAAAAATTGGTATGGGGCTTAGTAACAATAGTACAAAAGATGGGTGGATACATTTGAAAATATAGTTTTAATTAGTATGTATCAACCGTGACATGGTGTTAGGTTACATGAAGATAAACTATAGATTAACTTATGAAGATAAACTGCATATTGTAAACCCTAGAGCAACCATTACAAAATAAAAGAGATAAAGCTAATAAGCCAATTGTGAAAATAAAATAAAATTCTAAAACACACTTAAAAGGCCAAAAAAGGGGTGCCTGGGTAGCTCAGTCAGTCAAGCATCCAACTTAGGCTCAGGTCATGATCTCACCATTTCCGAGTTCAAGCCGTGCGTCGGGCTCTGTGCTGACAGCTCAGAGCCTGGAGCCTGTTTCAGATTCTGTGCCTTCTTCTCTCTCTGCCCCTCCCCCACGTGCATTCTGTCTCTCTCTCAAAAATGAATATACATTTAAAAAAAATTTTTAAAGGCCAAAATAAGACTGAAAAGGAATAGAGAACAGATAGTACAACATCAATAAATAGCGAAGAGGTGGATTTAAGTCCAATTATATTAATAATTGCATAAGATGTAAATGTCTAAACATTCCAATATAAAGAGAATAAGAGAAAAATTGTATGTTCATTTTCATATATGCATAAGATGTATTTGACAAACTTTAACACTTACCCATGATTATATAACAAAAACATTCAGCAAAGTAGGAATAGAAGGAAACTCTTCAACCTTATGAAGAATGTCTACAGTGAAACCAATAACTCATATCGTATTTAATGGTAAAAGATGGAACATCATATTTAATGGTGAAAGGCAACACACAGTCAACAAGGTATGAATTTCTATTCTCAGCAATTCTGTTCAACAATGTACTAGAGGTCCTAGCCATTTCAATAAGGCAAGAAAAAAAAGGTATATAGATTGGAAAGGAAGAATTAAAACTGTCTTCGTGAATAGAAAAGATGATCATGTGCAAAATAAAAAGTCCTAAAGAACCTAGAAAACAAGCCACTAGGGAAAAAAAAATGAGCAAGGTGACAAGATAAAATGTCAATATGTAAAAAAAAAAAATCAACTGATTGCTATATACTATCAATGAACAATTGGAAACTGAAATTTAAAAATATACCATTCACAACGGCATCAAAAAACATGAACTATTTAGAGATCTGTTTTTAGTATGTTCAAAACCTGTACACTAAAATGCATAGCAGCTTTATTTGGAATCACCAGATTAGTAATTGTCTGGATTCAGGTCTGGGGTCATCATAGAGCCTGACTAGCAAAAGGCATTGAGGAAAATTTTGGGTAGTGATGAAAATATTCTATATGCTCTATGTATTGATAACGGTTTGCTTACTTGGTACATGCATTTGTGAAAAGTCATTGAACTGTAAAAGTGGATGCATTTTTGTATATTAATTATAGCTTAATTTGTGTATTATTAATTGTATATAATTAATTTATATATAAATATTAAAAGACAATAAATCCTTTAAAAAGGAAAACACAGAGATAATTTTGTGGTGGAAATAGCAGGTTACAAATATGGCAAGTGTGAATCTAAAAAGTCATAGTAGTATAGTTTATCTTTACTGGTTAGTGACTTGTGTTTGAATAGCTGTGGGCAAGGCATGAGTTCTTGCCCCCTGAGTGAGAGCCAATTAATCTAAAACTTAGGTACTGAAAGTTTGAATAGTCAACAAAGATCTTCTTCTTTTCAGTCTGGTAAGATTACTGCTTCCCTGAGTAGGTGTCAAAATATTATTATTGAAGTCCTAGAAAGATCCCAGCTAAGTAAGGAAATAAACCTTAGAAAATATAAAACCAAATACAGAATTAATAAGGAAATGAATTGAGACCAAGAGTGACATCCTAGAATAGGTGTGAAGGCATACATAATAATATGTTTTGTAATAATTCCATTTGTGTTTTGCCTACAGTTAAATATGTGTGCAGCATTTAAAAGAATAAATTATACAAAATTTGAAGTTGCAATTAATTATTTGAGAGAATTTCATTAATCACACTCCAAATCAATAACGTCAATACTCATGAAAATTGGCTTTCAAATTTTTGATTCTTAGATATATGAATTCAATAAACTGCATTTAAATAAATTACAAATGTTAGTGAGTTATTTATATCTATGTACCAAGAGCACCTCAGGCATTACAGCACTTATCAGTACAGATGAGGAAACTAAAGCCCATAGAAATTAAGTAATTTGTTAAGGGTCATAGGGCTCTCTAACTCCTGGGACCATATTTTTCCTAATATATTATTTTTGAAGATGAAAGAAAGATTAAATACATCCTAGAAAGATAACACAAGACATAATTGAGAAATGGGCACTAGTGAAAAATAAGCAGGAGTGACATAAGACAAGATGGTAGGGTAGAACAACATTGGATCAAAAGTCAGGGGAGCTAGGTTTTTGTCAAGGTTGACCACTCACTGATACGTGAACTAGAACAAGTCACTTCCTCTGTCCAGAGCATCATTTCCTAAAAAAAGTGCCTGGCTATAGAGTTCCCAGGTACTTCCTGACCTGAATATATGAATGATGGAGGCAGCATTAGAGTCAGTGATGTTGTTGCTACCCCACATAAAGAGCAATCGGATAAAAGGGAAACAGAAATTTTCTAATTTTTGAACAGAAAACTACAGTTAGGTAAGATCAGGAGAAAAACAAACACAAATTAATTCAAGTCAAAATTCAATGTAGACGTAAAATTCAGAGTAAAGTTCGATGAGAAATTTCTCTCGCAGCTTCCCAGAAGCCAAAGTAAAAAGGGAAATGATTGGCTGTAAGAAACAGTATTGCATAATTTTTAAGAGAGCCGACTTTGGAGTAAGACTCTCTGTGTTCATACCCCAAATCTATACCACTTACTGTGTGACCTCAGGTAGGTTTTCTTACCTGGAACATACAACGATAACAGTACATAATTCATTGGACTGCTGCAAGCATTTAACATAGTTAATAGTCACTTGGCATAGTTAATTCGTGTACCACACAGTGCCTGACATCCGGAAATGGGTTAGTGTTAGATTTCTTTAAATTTTACTTTTTACATAAAATAACAAGCATAGCATTTGTTTTAGAATGGTAACTCCACCACACCCGACAAACAAATAATCCAGTGAAGAAATGGGCAGAAAACATGAATAGACACTTCTCTAAAGAAGACATCCGGATGGCCAACAGGCACATGAAAAGTTGCTCAACGTCGCTCCTCATCAGGGAAATACAAATCAAAACCACACTCGGATATCACCTCACGCCAGTCAGAGTGGCCAAAATGAACAAATCAGGAGACTATAGATGCTGCAGAGGACGTGGAGAAACGGGAACCCTTTTGCACCGTTGGTGGGAATGCAAACTGGTGCAGCCGCTCTGGAAAACAGTGTGGAGGTTCCTCAAATAATTAAAAATAGACCTCCCCTATGACCCAGCAGTAGCACTGCTAGGAATTTACCCAAGGGATACAGGAGTACTGATGCAGAGGGGCACTTGTACCCCAATGTTTATAGCAGCACTCGCAACAATCGCCAAAGTATGGAAAGAGCGTAAATGTCCATCAACTGATGAATGGATAAAGAAATTGTCGTTTATATACACAATGGAGTACTACGTGGCAATGAGAAAGAATGAAATACGGCCCTTTGTAGCAACGTGGATGGAACTGGAGAGTGCTATGCTAAGTGAAATAAGCCATACAGAGAAAGACAGATACCATATGTTTTCACTCTTATGTGGATCCTGAGAAACTTAACAGAAACCCATGGGGGAGGGGAAGGGAAAAAAAAAAAAAAAAAGAGGTTAGAGTGGGAGAGAGCCAAAGCATAAGAGACTCTTAAAAACTGAGAACAAACTGACGGTTGATGGGGGGTGGGAGGGAGAGGAGGGTGGGTGATGGGTATTGAAGAGGGCATTTTTGGGGATGAGAACTGGGTGTTGTATGGAAACCAATTTGACAATAAATTTCATATAAAAAAAAAAAAGAATGGTAACTCCAGCAGATTCCTGTTTTAGCAACATACTGAGAAAATTTTATAACTGTTTAAAACCCTTGCTTATGTTCATTATCGACTTATTGTTGCCTAGAAGTACATAGCAATGAGTGGTAAAGAGTTTTTAAAAACTGAAAACCCCAGAACAAAGACCCAGCACAGTGTCCAGATTATAAACAAATGTTTGTTATATCACAAGGTATGGCACTGAGTGCCAGGAACAGTAATAAAATTAATAAAGGCTAACATCCTTTTAAAACCTCCCACAGGGTTTTCTCAGACCTCTTAGCAATTTTTCTTTCCTTTTGAAATCTTTAAAGAGAATATCTCCGATCCAGAAGAGAGATAACGAGAAGACGAACTAAGCACTCCTTCACCCCCAAACCTTACTGAAATGGTAGGTCTTTTGCATGTATCCGTTTGCCAAAGGTTGCCACTGAACAAGCATTTATGGAGTACCTACAGTGTTGCAGATTCATCAGTAAATTCTGGGATGTGAGGATGAGTAAGATACAAAAGCCCTCAGGAAAGGAGCATGTCAATGTCAACAACACTGAGAACCAGGACCTCAAGAATATAATCCAGGAGAAGAAACAAGACATACACCAATAAATGTATGAGAACCAGGATATATTAGAATATGTATGTGCCATAAGAACAGTGCAGGCAGAAAGTGCCAGAGGAATCCAGGGGTGGGTGAGATTACATATGCCAAAATACTTGAAACTAAATACTGAATGTGAAGAGTGTAGATGGAAAGTCCATTCCAACTCTGCCATGCCTGTGTTTTGTGTTTCCCGTTTGAAGGCTACCATGAAATAGGTCAGCAGAAACAAATTCTATACTAGACCCTAATGAAAGTCTCAGACAATTGAAATCCTTCTTTGGTGTTTGACACTTGTCCCAGGGAAAGCTTGCTATGTGTCAACTCTGATAGAACACAACAGCCAATGTTTAAACATTCCATCTCCTCAAGTTGTCTTTCCAGAATGCACCCAATTCATCTTGTATGAGGTAAAAGACGTGGTCGGATTTCTGAGTGATGAAATCATTAAAAAGGAATCCAGCCACCACATGTAAGATACTGCTATATTAATATTTGATTCAAGGGAATGTGGGACCAGTTATCAATAATTCAGTCATCATTTAATATCAGAGACATGGAATGTGCCTGACTGTTGTATTAGTTTACACGTTAGAGGGACTAAGATGTAGCGTGTTATTGCCACGGTCATATTTCTTATGGTACGCGATGACAGCACGGCTTATGAGAACTGAGATGATATACTTATTCTGCCTCCCAGATCCATAAAACAATTGGGAGCAGCTAGACCAGCCCTACTGGGAGGAGTTGTAAATAGAAATGTAGACTAGGATTCTGTTTTAGTGTGGATTCTTCCAGAAGAAGCAGTTCCTGAAATGGGGATTCAAATGCAAGTAGTATATTTGAAAGGAGAAGAAAATACTAGCAGGGGAGTGGATGAGATAAGGGAAAGAAGGAAGCCAACTAGGGGGCTGTCACCAAGCCAGCTACAACCGTGGATGCCTGGAGTTCCATCCCATGGGGTCAAAGCAAAACACTTGCCTCCAAGTTATCATACTCAAGGGATGACGAATCTGGGGTGTTTATACAACCGTCCCCATTAGCCATTGGTTGAAGGCTGCTACCAAAGAGTGCAATCCCTGGAACTTTAGATCTACCACATGGGCCAGAAAAACATGCCTCAGAGAGAAAATCCTCGAACACAGGAATGCAAGGGTTTGCAGGTGGAAATGGAAGATGTGGCAAAGCACTGGTGGCATCTGTCACCGTGTCGCAACAACTGGCTCCTCAACCTGTCTCTACTACCCAAACAGATGGAAGAGAAGAGAACCAACGTTTAGTAAGTACCTACTACAGGTTACACACATTGCCCATGTCATAACATCCAATCCCTAACATAAAAACAGAGCCCACTTTTTCCAAATGAATGAAGTAGATGTCAGGAGAAAAAGTGACCTACCCAAGCTAGCCCAGCCCCAGAAAAAGAGGACTCAGAGTCAACTCTCTCCAACCTCAAAGCTGACACCTTTCCAATTAAGGGCATTGGAGTTCCCTTGTGCGGCCATATACACCAAGTCATTTAGATGCAATCTGCAGACCTAAATTTTGACGGGTGGCTTCCACAATTCCCAGTTTTTGCCTTGTTTTCTCCCTGCCTAGAATGCCTTTCTCTTTTTATATCCATTTATCTAAGTTGGGCTGCTGGTGAAGCTGAAGCCAGCCTCTAGAAGTTTAGGACTAGACAGAACTAGACAAAAAGAAGCATCCCACATGGAAAAAGAGGGTGAAGGTGGTGCTGGTCCTTTCAATGAGATTCTTAAGTAACTTTCACACACACCAACATCACCACACCCCCAAACAAAAACTAAGAGGTGACAATGTGCCTGGGATGCTCACGTAGAACAGAGAGCTTGCTTTGGCTGTAGCCACGGAGGAAGGGGCTCGCGGGTGGGCAGACACCAGCACAAGATGGCCTTTGAAAGCCAGGCGATTGACTCTGGGGACAATAAGCCATTCTTGTAGAATTCTGAGCAAGGAAAATGTCATATACAAAGTGGCATTTCAGAAAAATTAACCTGGCAGCCATGAACCACATGGATTAGACAAGAGAGGGTTGGAATGGAGAACACAGTAACAAAACCTAAGGAGCTTCTAGAAATTTCCCTTGGCTTCCTGGGGTTTAAAAGTTTATTGATCCATTTTTTTTTTCTTTTTCTATCCTAAATTAGGAACAAGCCAAGCTGGCTTTACTCAAATTCTGAGCTGGGTTAAAAGTACTTACTATTGGCAAAGGACCCTCGGAAAATTCCCTCTCCTAGCTTTGTGAAGGATAAAAATCTAGGCAGTGTCATTTTTCTTACTTTTCACTCATCACTCTGGTTCATAAGAGATTTTCAGGGAGTCTTTTCTCCTTACTATCAGAAAGTGGCTTTTTTTTTTTTTTCATCTCTATAGTGATAAGCTTTCAAGTCAGAGCTAAAAAGTTTTGGTGTCTGGAGACCCAAGATGCTAAATGTGGAAACCTATGATCTCATCTTGCCAAGCAAGCCACACAGTGTTCTCAGGGAGAGTGGCCCACAAAGCAGGCTTCAGATGCTAACGTGCACACATGCGCACACAAAGGCCTGGCTTCTGCCTCTACCAATGCCCTGGATGCCATGTCAGTCCTCCCCATCATCCAAATAAGGGGTATGATTCTCAGTCCTAAGAGCCATTAACGAGAAAGACATCTCAACAAATGTAAAGAACGGGATTGTGCTGTTACACTCTGCCTTTCCCAACTTTTAATGAAATGTTCATTTGAAATGCCATATCCAGTTGTATGCCAACCAGCTGGGCAACAGCCAGTAGCCCACATTACCCTTCCACTGCTGATGGAAGCCCAGATAAATTTTTGCTAGCGAGGGATTGGAAGAGCCATTTATTGCATGAAGAAAGTGATTGTCAAATAAAGACTAAGAATCATTCTGAGTGGCGGTGTTCCAATTTAGCCAAAACTTAAAAAAAAAAAAAAAGACCTAGCCTGAGATTAAAGCAATCACTGGGATCAGAAATTAGAACAATACTGTTGGGAATTTTCAGGGAGCACACAACCCTCTCTTCCGCAACTAGTTCCAAAAAGTTTTTAAAGTAAGACAAAGAGCAGCTGGGAGATCAAAATGTCACCTTCCCCAACCTACCACACATGTCACCTCATCAGCAAAGCATTTAGCTTCCAAGTTCCCTTCCTTGTACACACTATCAAAATCAACAACTATGCAGAAACAGGGGAGGGACTTAATGGAACTTAGAGTGTCCACTCGGCTGGGACCCCAATCTAAGGATGTCTTTGGTACTCCTTCCAAAACAAAGGCATTTTTAGCTTAAAAGTAATAAATTGGGGCTCCTGGGTGACTGAGGCAGTTGAGCATCTAACTTCGGCTCAGCTCATGATCTCGCGTTCGTGGGTTCGAGCCCCGCATTGGGCTCTGTGCTGACAGCTCAGAGCCTGGAGCCTGCTTCTGATTCTGTGTCTCCCTCTCTCTCTGCCCCTCCCCTGCTCGCGCTTTGTCTCTCTCTGTCTCTAGAAAAATAAAATAAAACATCAAAAATTTTTTTCAAAAATAAATACAAGTAATAAATTATACGAGTGGCATGCGATTGAAATTGTCACCCCCATTGTTGGCAAGTGTGAAAGATGGAAATATCCACACGGTTGAAAGGGGTAAGAAATAAGTCAGACACGATGGGAAAACCAAATCTGTTGATACAAGACAGGAGACTTGGAAGGGTAAGAGGTTCTAGTGAAGAGCAGCCCCTCCGGAGGGCAAGGGGCTGATGCAGGCTTCTGAAGGATGCAGAAAGGCTCCCGCTGAGTGGAGAGCAGATGTAGATGTACTTCGAGCTCACTCGTTCCTGCCATTTCAATCATTTAGACCTCAGCAGGGACTTTGCCTAAGTAAGCAACTCCAGAAATCTGGAAACACAGAAGTATTTTGATCCATTTATTTGAGGGACAGACCCTTTTCCAGACCACTATCACATCCAACAGATGTACGGCACGGATGGCTTTGTTACTAGACTTCTCTTTACAGCACTACAAATGTATGTGGCTAATTATATAGCCACCTGCAGTTGTACAGATGGAAACATCTCAGCTCCAGCTGGAGCTCACACCAAGACTGGGAGATGCTTGGCAGCAGCAGTTACAAGCTTCGGCGGCTGTGGGCTGAAATGGTTTGGCCTGTTTTCCCTTTCGGGGTTCCAAAGTACAGCTCCAGTGGACAGCGACTGCGGGTGCTTTAAAATATTCTGGCGAGGGGCTAGGCTGGCTGGTATGACCAACCTTTTTCAGCCCTGGAGCCTGGGTTCACCTCCTTACGATTCAGTATTTCTTTTTTTTTTTTTTTTTTTTAATTTTTTTTTTCAACATTTATTTATTTTTGGGACAGAGAGAGACAGAGCATGAACGGGGGAGGGGCAGAGAGAGAGGGAGACACAGAATCAGAAACAGGCTCCAGGCTCTGAGCCATCAGCCCAGAGCCCGACGCGGGGCTCGAACTCACGCACCGCGAGATCGTGACCTGGCTGAAGTCGGACGCTTAACCGACTGCGCCACCCAGGCGCCCCAGGATTCAGTATTTCTTTAAATCGCACTAAAGGAAGTGAATTCATGTTATGCATTTATTATGTCTTAGTCCATTTTACTGAGCTGCAAAATATATAGAGTATTACAAATAGAGGTGTCATGTATTAGTCATGATAATAATAGCTAATAGGCTTATACCCTTTTGAGAGAGGAGGAAATTAAGTCACAGGCACGCCTAGCCAGGAAGATCCTAAAATTAAGTCCAGACAGAGGCTATTCAGGTATTTGCCATCACATCCTGGTGCTCTCTGTCCCTCAAAAGCTTGCTCTCAACACCTAGAGAATTTCGTATTTCACTGATGTTTGAGAATGTCTCCTAGATTATTTTATGAAGCTGGGACTGCTAGCAGCAATAATACGGAGAAAACAACTTTCATTTGATGTAAAAACTTCTGAAAATGTGAATGCCATTACAGACTGGCTTTTTCCTGCTTCTAAGGAGGGTCTTCTCCATGCTTTAAGAGCACATCTACAAAGCAAAACAGAATAATAACCTCCCTAAGGCCTGACTGCGAAAGACAATGGAGACGTTAATTTTGGGTGAACCTAAGGTCTGCGTGCTTCTTTTGAGATATGGAAAACCAGCTTGTGGATTATTGCTTCTCTTTGAAATGGTTATTCCAATACAGAGCACACAGCTTTGTGAAAACCATGAGGCAGTTGTGAAAACATGATAAGGTAAGGCTCACACGAGCCCTGGTGATGAGAAGACAGACCACAGCCTGAGTCAAACACCACTTGTAAACTGATCCTTGGAGAAACTTACAGTTTATCATTCAGAGGACATTTAGGGCTCAGCCAATTATATTCACCTCAAGTTTATCTATTATTCCATATTACATTCCTTTGGTAAAATGAGACATTATTCCTAATACCATTATTCTATGATTATAACTCCCACTGACAAGATAAGAATTGTAAAGTCCAGAAAAGCCACTGATTCACCTAAAATTGCAAAGCAGGTCCCTAATTAATTAAACGAATACACCATTATAGACTGAGATAGCAGCTCTAATGACGCGGAGGCCTTTATAAGCAAACCAAAGTCTGAGCCTGTAAATGCCTCAAGGTTCTGAACTCAGAATGCTAAGAACAACCAATTGCAAACAGCCAACTAGGTTTTAAGCTATAGGCAGTCAAACAGTTTTCTTCCTTTCCTTCCACACTTTCTGTAAAGTCTTTCCCCAGGGCTCCTGCAGAAGGGTGCTCCTAACCATTTCTGGGGTGGCACTGCCCTGTTTAAAATGATTTTTGCTCAAACTTTTTTCCCCTCCTTCCCCACCCCCACCCCCCGTTTTATCGAGGTATAACTGACAATGATGTGATTTACATATATTGCAGTATGATTACCACAATAAATTTTGTTAACATCCATCATCTCCATCAGAGAGGCACAGGAAAAAAAAAAGGAAAGGAAAAATAAAAAACATTCTTCTCCTTGTGATGAGAACTCTTGAGGTTTACTCTCGTAACTTTCAAATTGTGAAAATTAGTAACGGGAAGCCTCGATAGAACGAAGTCGGGAAGTCTGGGCATGGGAAGCTGTCATGACCCACCACTCAAAGTCAGTTGCAAACCCAACAGGAAAAGGCAGACTTGACTCTACTCGGACTTGACCTGGCACGTGGATACCGATCTACTATTCCAGCTTGAGGAAGAGACGCTCTCCTTGTTCCCCAGGCAACAGCTCAGCCAATGAAAAGCCACCACTCTTTGAACTCCCAGTCTATTCCAATGGACTTTTAGTTCATAACGGCCTCCCAACTTCCTCCTTTTTGCCTTAAAAAAGAGTATCTCTCCTACGTTCCCCAGACTTGCCTGGGGCTTTGCCATAGCTTATTTGTCCTGGATTGCAATTCTCTTTTATTCCCAAATAAAACTATCTTTTGCTAGTAAAACAACTGGCAGTTTCTATTTTTAAGGCCAACAAAATACAGCATGCAGCAGTGTTAACTATAGTCATCATGTTGTACATTGCATCCCCGGCTCTTATCTATCTTACAACTAGAAGTTTGTACTCAAATAAACTCCTAAAATTTAATATGCCTAGTTTATCTTTAAACACAAGTTGAAAGCAAAATTGGAATTTCAAGTCTCCAAATCATTATTCTGTTTAAATCAAGCTGACAGATGTATATTAGCTGCTACCGCGAGTCTAGCAGTAAGTGGACATTAAAGAAAAATAAAATCGGCCCCCTCTCTTTGACAGTTCTCATGTGCGAAGAGACAAAATGTTAACGCAAACAACTAGAAAGCAGTACAAGACAGGATGCTTATCAAGGACAAAACACTTTGACTGTCAGAAGACAGGCATCCCTAATATCTGTGGATTCTGCCTCTGATGGTCCAAAATCAAGGTGTCAGCAGGGCCATGCTTCTTCCAGAAGCTCTGGAGGGGAATCCGTTTCTTGCTTCTTCCGGCTTCTGGTGGCTATAGCCATTCCCTGGCTGTGGACACGTCATTCCAATCTTCAAGGCTGGCAAATCCAAATACTTCTTTTCTCCATCTTCCCATTGGCCTCCTCCTCTGCCTCTCTCTTAGTCCAACAACTTAGACCACTTGGTCACATGACCCTGTTCCTCTGCCTCTATCTTAAAAGGATAATTGTGATTGCATTTAGGGCCCACCTGGATATATCAGAATAATCTCCACATCCCAAGATCCTCAACTTCTTTACATCTACAAAGACCCTTTATTGCCACATATGGCAACATTCAGATGTTCCAGAAATTAGGACATAGATATCATTTGGAGGGCCAGTTTTTAGCCCACCACACTACCCAACTTCAAAACTTACTATAAAGCTACAAAAATCAAGACAGTGTGACATTAACCTAAGGATAGACTTAGAGACTCAGAAACAGAACAGAGTCCAGAAATTAACTCTACATTCAAGGTCTATTGATTTTTAACAACATTTCCAAGGCAATTCAATAGTGAATCATTGTCTTTTCAACAAATGGTGCTTGAGATAATCGGATAGCTAAAGAAATAAAATAATAAAAAACCGAAGACCTTTATCTCATGCATAAGCAAAAATTAACTTAAAAAAAAAAAAAAGGATAATAGACCTGAATGTAAATGCTAAAATTATAAAACTTCCTGGGGCCGAGTCTTCCTGGGAACATTTTGCCAGAAAGTCAATGCTTTTCTCACCTAAACTAAAATGGCTTTCCTAAAGAAAGCCAGAAGTACAGAAACAAACTGCAGAGAAGCAAAACCACAGAAGGCATGTGGAATGCCTTTACTGCAGATCCCAGTACCTGCCGGGCGTATTCAACAGAACTCTAAAGAGGGAAAAAGAATTCACATTTATTTTATCTGACTTACGCTTTACAGGTGACATCTCACTTTTCTTCCCAATAACCCCCCAAGGCAGTTAACATAATTGACATTTTACAGATGAGGAAACCGAGGCCAGTAAGTGATTTGTGCGAGGTCACAAAGACAGTAAATAGAACCAGAACTCAAATCTAAGTGTGCTGGACTCTCCTCTTGCCTGCCTTTCAGGATGTTGTGTTAAATTAAAGTGCTAACACCCGTAAAACAGGGCGCAGTGTGCCTGATGCACCGTAAATGCTCTCCATAAGTATTAAATTAGACTCACCCTGTTTGCTCAAGACCCCAACCCGTTACAGTTAAGGAGTTAGGAGGAGGAGGCAAGGCCACCCAGCAGCTATGGTTCACTGCTCACTCTGTGCAAAATTCAAGCTGTAAATGCTGCTGCCCAAGAGACACAGGAGAGAGAAGCTACTCGGGGGAAAGGAATTATGCCTATTCATGAGGATTTGCAACAAGGACCACCAAGCCCTTTCAACAGACTTCCTGGACCCTGCGTACATTGCAGACGGGCTCCATGAGGTTGCTAGAACCAACAGCAAAAGAGGACAGGCGTGGAAAGCAGATCAAAACACAAAGAACACGAGGATATTAAGAAATCACCAACCTAGAGAACAGTTACCAGTCCCTGGCATAATGAAGTTATAACATTAGCCTAACTCTTTAGCAAATCTATGTATATGTACCTAGTCATTCCTTTTAAAGGCAAATGAGCGTTAAGATAGCAATAGAAACGACCGCGTGACCTGCTGATGACAAAAATGGAATGAACTGAGTTTCTCTGCATGCCACCCACTGGGTGGAAAGGAAACACTGAAGGCTTAGATGGCTGAACCAGAATGGTTCCTTATTAACTTCACGAACTAGCAGCTAAGGACAATTTGTGCTAATAGCAACAGCAAATGTTCACTGAACACTTGCTAGGTGCCTTGCCTGGGTTATTGATTATTCACAATCTAATGAGGACCCACGATGATCTTCTGCTTAACAGATGAGGAAACCAAAACAGAAAGCGTGAGCATGTAGTGTGTTTAAAACTAGGACTTGTTGGGGCGCCTGGGTGGCTTGGTCGGTTAAGCGTCTGACTTCAGCTCAGGTCATGATCTCACAGTTCGTGAGTTCGAGCCCCGCGCTGGGCTCTGTGCTGACAGCTTGAAGCCTGTTTCGGATTCTGTGTCTCCCTCTCTCTCTGCCCCTCCCCTGTTCATGCTCTGTCTCTCTCTGTCTCAAAAATAAATAAACGTTAAAAAAAAAATTTTTTTTAAACTAGGACTGGTCTGTCCAGCCTTGAAACTGAAGCCATTCACTATAGCGCTATGAACGTCTCCTATCCCCCAAACGTGGTCTAATAAAACATCTTTCTGCTCCTCTCCTCCCACAAAAATCTGGCAGGATTCGTGGTTTACAAATAATCGAATTGTCTTTCTTACTTTTCTGGCATCTCCTTAGGGGATCTGCTTTTAGAACATTCCAGTTTCACTCTTGCAAACCGCATCAGTCACTATGGAAACAGTTAATTCATTGATAAGAGTGGAGATCTTTTATTAATAAGGATACAACAGCATATGTGACCCATAATTAGTAGCTCTGCATAGAAAGTCATCCCCCCAAAAAATGTATAGTATTATGGGATTGTAGCCTTAGAACAACCTGCTGCAGGATGTAAATATAGGACAACCAACTCCTGGTGAGTCCATTTGGCAAATCCCCTGACGCTTATTAAGTAGCGGTCTCCCCAGACTTCATTTCCCAAATCTGCTACTCGCACAGCAGCAGCGAACTGCCTGCAGAGCACAAAGTGGTCTCTGTCCTCCCCACCCCATCATCCTGGAGGGTTTTCAAGTGACTTGTGAGGTGGCCAAACAGTTCCTGGGCCTAATTAGCTCCCCCGCCAACTGAAGCACTCCCCCCCCCCCCCAAACCCTGTGGCCTTCCACACAAAAGCCGCAAATTGCTTTCTGACCTTTGAAGCCATCCCAGGAAGTCCCAGGCAGCCCGAAGGAAGAGCTTCCTAGCTGTGCCTTTATTGCTGGGCACCTTCTGATCAAAGTGTGGGCAAAGGGCAAGAGAACCAGCCCCTGATGGGCCACAGCTTTGGCGAAGCGCTGATGCCCGGAGCTAATCAGGGCCAGCAGGCCAGGGACAACAAGGGGCCTGTGTGGAAAAGCCCGGCCTCCGATGCCCCCCTGTGTGGACTTGGCCGTTCAGGCACAAGTCAAAGCAGAGGCTCTGGATCCATCCTCCTCCTCCTCCTTTTTCTCTAATTCTCTTCATCCTTCCCTGAGCTGTGTTGGCCTGGCATCCAGGCTTCCATGCTCAGAGGGCAGCAAAGCCAGGGACGAAGGCGTTTTCACATCTAGACCACTCCTCCACTTCCCAGCCTGCGACTCGAATGTTTTCAGCCTGCATTGGATTCTGGCTCCAACACCTGCTGGCAGTGTGACTCTGCACTTGTCCCTTGATGCCACAAGCCTCAGCTCCCAGGTCAGACTGCGCTGGTTTGCATTCTAACACCACCACCTAATAGTTGGTAATCTTGCAAAAGTTACTTCTCTGCACGTGTAGTCTTCTCCTATGCCAGCTGAGGATAATAGTAACACCATCTTATAGGCAGGAGCTACTCACAGGAGGAGCCACCTGTAACTTTGGAATCGTAGAGGGAGGGGCTAGGTGGGAGGAATTGGGGGCCATGAAGGGGACGCAGGCACTGCCGGTGACGTTGTCTCTTGGCCTGACCGGCAGCGGTCAGCCCAAGAGCCTGGGAAGAGCAGATCGCTAGGGTACATCCTCTGCAGTACAGAGCAGAGCAGGGGAGGGTGGGGGCGCTCCTCAGTGCGTGTTGCCCCATACAGTTGTCTGTAGGGCTGAATAAGAAGCCAGGCAGAGCCCCCGACTAGCACAGGGACTGGCACCTTAAGGCTGAGCAGTAAGTATTATATGGCAGCTAGTAGTTGTGATGGTCAATTTCACGTGTCAGCTTTGGCCACAGGGCGTCCAGATTAAATGCTGCTTCTGGGCATAGCTGTGACAGGGTCTCCAGACGAGACTGCACCTGCATCGGTGGGCTCAGGAAGGCATGCGGCCCTCCCCAGCGTGGCTGGGCCTCATTCAGTCCTTCGAGGGCCTTAACTGAACAAAAGGGACAGGAGAGAGGTTTCCCCCCTTCTTTCCTGCCACAGTGCTTGAGCTGGGACATCTCATCTTTTGTCCTCAGGCTGGGATCTACCCCATTAGCTCCCCTGGCTCTCATGCCTTCAGACTTGGACTGAGCTACACCACTGGATTTCCCAGGCTTCCAGCCTGCAGGCTGTGGGGCTTCTCAGCCTCCATAACTACATGAGCCAGTTCTTCACAATAAACAAACAAACAAACAAACAAACAAACATCCCATTGTTTCTATTTCTCCGGAGAATCCTAATAACAACAGTCACACTCGGGGTGCCTGGGTGGCTCAGTCGGTTAAGCACCTGATTTCGGCTCAGGTCGTGATTCCGCGGTTTGTGAGTTCGAGCCCCACATCGGGCTCTGTGCTGACAGCTTGGAGCCTAGAGCCTGCTTCGGTTCTGTGTCTCCGGCACTCTCTCTGCCCCTCCCCTGCTCTCTCTCTGTCTCAAAAATAAATAAACATTAAAAAGATTAAAAAAAAAAAAAAAAACAGCCACAGTCCCAATGGCTGCTGTAACAGAACTGTACAGACACCTAACCCCCAGGGCCATGTGGGTCCCGGCCTGGCCTGAACAACTCTGTCAGCTGCTGGAACTCTGCTCTCCTGATTCTAGACTGCAGAAGCCCTGCTCCAGTTCCTGCTAAAACCCAACAGCATGCATACATACCTAGACCATCTCTCTCTCTCTGCCCTTTTTTTCTCTCGTTCCCAAAGCCCAGGCTATTGCTGAAAAGTGTCACAGAAATATGCCGACCAGGTTCACGCCAGAATGCTTACCACAAATGCTGCTATCATCTTGTGTCCCTGGAATACTCTTCACTCTGGTCCCTCTCAAGAGACCATTCCCACTTCCTTCTACTGAATCAAGATGAAAAAAAAAAAAAAAAAAAAAAAAAAAACACCTCATCTTCTCTTCCAAAACTCAGCTGTGAGGTGCAGGACAGTGGTTAAGGGTATAGGCTGGAACTGGGTATGAAACCTGGCTCCACACCTTCTATGTGATAAAGGGCAGGTCACCTCATGTTTCAGCCTCTAGTCCCCCATCTGTGAAATGGGCTGTTCTGACAATTAAAAGAGAGAATCCACAGAAAGCAATTAGACAGTAATTCTAATACGTTAAGTGACCAATTAAAGGTAGTTATTATTTCCTAATATTCCTATTATTTCCTATCTCTGCCCTTTCCCTAGCTTGTCTTTTTTATGGATGCCTTCCTTAGGAGAAAATGTGTCTCTTCATCTTTACAAGGATAAACTCCCCCGCTGTTCTCCAGTAACCTTTGTGGATGACTTTCCCTCAATTATCTCAGGGTGGTTTTTTTTTTCTGTATTAATTTTTACTCCTCCCATGTTTATAGATAATTTATACTGAGAAAAATACAAGCAGGAAACAAAAATTCTCTCCTTTACTAATAAAAGAAATATGCATTGAAATAAGTCTGGACATCTATTTTATCTCTAGCAAAATGATAAAAATGAATGCTTTCATTTATTCTTTTTTTCTTCAAATGGCCAAACCCCATCAGGAAAGCTGCAGAGAACAAGTATGGTGGTAGCCTATAAAGTGTCACAATCTTTGCAGAAAACAATCTGGCAAGTAGTGACAAGAGTCATAAAAATGTTTATACTCTTTGACCCACCAATATCAATTTGGAGAATTTATCCCAAGAAATTAATGTTAAAGGAAAAAGGAGGGGCGCTCTGGAAAGATGTTTATAGCTGCCCTAAATATTAGCCCCAGAAACGAGAAACAGCTATTCCTGAGAGACTGACCTGATCAAACACTGTATACACTGGGAAAAAACACGGTCCTGAGACATGGCAATTATGACGGAACAAAGAAGAAAAATACTGTGCACCCATTGTTGCCGTAACTGCTTACAAGAACTCCATGCAGGCCTGTAATGGACCACAGAGCCACGTGAGGAACAAAAAGTTAGAACAAACAGCCATAAAAGTAACAATAACAAATTTGTCTTCCAAAGCCATAAAACGGACACGGACAGTAGAATTTTGAAATAATGTGTGCTACAAATGGCTAAATGTTCTTTGCTCTGACTTCATTCAGTGATAGAAAATTACTGCAATCCTATTCAGGGGCAGACTGAGGAACAGCGACACAGAGAATAAACACAATAGTCTCTGCCATCACAAACTTAGAATCTAGACAGCTACTCAAAAGAAGATCTATTAGCAAGAAGGAAAGCATAGATTTTTCTGAAAATACCAAGATGATGGGCCAAGAAAGGCCTTCTCCAGAGGAGGCATCACTTGAGCTAAGGGGAGAACTTGTCCAAGCAGAAAGGGGGTAGGAAAGATCATTTCTGGCAGAGAGAAGAGCACAGAGGGCAGATAACTTATGTAAAAGAGTGTGGTGCCTTCCAGAAACTACTGGTAGTACGATGCGGATGGATCATGTCATTCTGGAGGGCAGATGGAGATCAGGCCAGAAAAGTAAGCAAGAGCCAGGTCAAGAAGGACCGTGTTGTTGTCAACTCTGAACTGTACACAGAAGGTTCCAGAAAGTCCTGAAAGACCTGAAGAAGGAAAGTGACAAAATGGCAACTATTGTAGATAAGATGAGTTACTGCTGTGTAGGTGACTGTTTAACATGAATTGTTTAATAGGGTAAATGTGTAATCAAGAAGAAAAAAATCAGTTTATTCTATAATGAGACACATTTCCTTCCCTTCTGCCTGTTAATATTCTTAAGCCACGTATTCTTTATCTTAAAACAATAGAATTGTCTTTATTCAACCATGATGCCTATGTCAGCTACCGCTGCCCAATTTTTCAGATCTGTGGCTAATGTCTCCTAATTCTATATTCCCACCCCCATACTTTCTCCTGAACCTCCTTCAATCAGACCTCTGCCTCTATGATCCTACCTGACCAGTCTTCTCAAGCATTTCTGTCAAACAAACCATTGATTTATTCTTGCTATGAAGCAGGAACCATGTGAGGATCTATGATGGAAGGGAATAAGGCAGTCTGGTCCTCAGGTATAAAATAAATAATTCACAGAGATTGAAAGCACGGCATAGGGAACATAGTCAATAATATTGTGATAATGTTGTATGATGACCACACTTACAATGGTGAGCACTGAGTAATGCACAGAGTTGTCTAATCACTATGTTGTACACCTGAAAATAACATAATGTTGTGTGTCAACTGCACTTCAATAATAAAAATGAAAATAAAAGACAGTCTGGTCCTCATGCCTCAGGAATATATATGGTTGAGAGGATAGGACAGTTATAACCCAGAGATCAGCTGGGGTTCACCTGCCTGAAGAGAGCTGGATAAAATGAGCTCAAAACTCTCAATTCCATTGGCTTTGTAAGCTTATGTCCTTCCCACAAAATTTCTACAAATGATTCCAGAGGTCTCTCTCCAAAATCATGACCTGCTCTACCTCCCACTTCTGCCTCAGCTCTCTCTGTGCTTCGGTCAAGGGGGCCACCCAGATGGAAAGCTCGCCCCCTTCTATGGCACCCCTCCATCCCTTCTCCCAACCAACAAATAAAGTCACTCAGCACCCAGAATTTCCACACATCAAAAAATTCACTGCACAATTTATGGGGCAGGGAGAGGAGGCCAAGGGGATATTTACAAGGAAGTGATGCCAGCAAAAACCTGAATTGTTGCAGAGGCCATCAACCACGGGGAGTAAAAGGCAGCTGTGTAGGCTGGGGTTCACTGCCTTTTGTCTCATCCCCATTCTGTCTCTATCCAGCTTCTTGCCCCTTTCTCAAATCATTACTCCTCTTCTCCTGGCATTCCAAATTCCCTCTCCATTCAGTATTCTGTAGGGTCCCCTTGAAAATGGCATGAATAAACTGAGGGTTGATGGGGGGGTGCGAGGGAGGGGAAAGTCGGTGATGGGCATCGAGGAGGGCACTTGTTGGGACGAGCACTGGGTGTTGTATGGAAACCAATCTGACAATAAATTTCATATTAAAAAAATACAATACAGTACAATACAATACAATAGAAAATGGCATGTTCCTAGGATTTCAATCTTGCCTCTGCCACTTACTAACTCAGCAGCTAGGGAAAATCACTTAGCTTGTCGGAGCCAGATTCCTCTTCCATAAAATAAGGATACTCATTGGTACAATATTTTAAGGCAATTAATGGGCTTTCCACTTTTGCATTTCTGTGTACGTAGTCTGCACCATCAATCTAAATGCACCTGGGGCGGAAGTAAGAAAATTATAGCAAGACCTCAAGGAGAAAGGAAGGAATTACTCTTGCTGGAATTTAAAACCAGACAATGGTATTGAAATGTAGGTTCTATCAAGAAGGAAATTCTCTTAAATGTCTTCATCTACCTCCTTTAACATATCAGGAGGTGTCCTTGTGTGGACGATATTACACTTCTATCAGGGAGGTCCTAGTCCAAAAGAGAAAGTATTGGAGACGCCTGCCCTTTCTCATCCCAGGGAAAGACAGAAAAAAAATACAAGGCAGAGATAAGAGAGGTAAGTGGACAGCAATACTCCATCATCTGCCTCCAAGCCAAAGTTCCGAAGCAGAGAAGGGGTGTTCACTAAGTTTAGGGGGGTGATGGCAGACCACTTAGGAAATGGTTGAAGTAATTTAGGAAGATTTCATGGAGTCTTAGACTTTGGTAACTGCCAATAGGGATTTAAGAAGAGAGAGAGAGAGAGATGAGGTAGTAAGGAGGCAGAATCACCAAGCCTTAATGACTGCCTATCTCTCTAATTTACATATTTTTGTCTTTATTATCTGCTGCATTTGCTTTTTTTGTTTTTGTTTTTGCTTGTTTGTTTGTTTGAGATCATTCCCCAAATTTTCTCCTCTCCCTATTTCCATGACCTCATACTACACAGTCATTCTGGCTCCTCTCTGAAATTTCATCCTCTGCCATGCAAGAGTTAGCTTGTTTTTTATGGAATAAGTGTCTAAAGAAGTCTGTAGAGGAGGAAATGGCCTGCTTTATTTCAGGGCTATGCTAGTGTTTGCAACCCATTGCACAACAGATTTTACAAGATTTTCTTTAATCTTGTGAAAATGTCTCATAATGCTAACTCTGGTAAAATTTCTATTACATAAGAGAATACCTTAATCCAAGGGGGGGGGGAAGCTAATTTAAAAATTAGTTGATAATTAATCAATATTTAGTATAGTGTAGTGCTGAGCATATTGTCATTAATAATGACTGCTTTGTATCTAACCTACTAATAAAAAAGGCTATCAACTGCTTTCTGTTTATTACTTTCGCCAGCTTGATGATAACAAGGATAACAATCCCTGGCCTCTCTATGGAAAGTGAGTGTGTACAAAGCACTTTCTGATATCTGGTGGCATCTCCAGGGCATATGAGGAAGGCAGTGGGGTGTTCTAGTATCTGTATTGCACAAAGGAAATAACTGAGGATCAGAGAGAGTATATAAATTGGGATACAAAGAAGATAAAGAAACTCTCATTAGTATCCTCTTAGGAAATACATTTCTCTTTCCCATTATCTGACCCCTCCCATGTTCTCCAGGACTCATAAAAGATTGCTGATGAAGAGATCTGGTAGCCAGCACTCTCAACGGCCTTCCATGAAAGTGCTCTGGGATGAGACACTTGAACAGTTTTAGTCCTTTGGCAGGCGCTGCTTTTTAATCTATTGGGACTTGATCACATGGGGGTCTCTAACGCTTCTAGTTGATTCCATTCATCTTGGTGGACAAGGGTACAGATTTGCTGGAACTCTTCTAATATAAGTAACAGAGAACCAACCCTAACTTCTTTATGCAAAGGACACAATCAATGTAATGAAGAAGATCAGGGGTGTGACAGGGTCTGAACACACTGGAACCGCGACCGGACTGTGCTCAGACTCCCATACCGTTTCTATACCTGCTCCTCTGTGGCGCCTTTAGCTTCTCCCCCTACAAACTAGGTGTTTTATATTAACGGTACATACAGTCATTGAATGGTCCCACATTTTCTGTCTTACAGATCTGGTTACCTGGAAGTAACAGCCCTCAGGATCTCTTTTGCCTGATTCCAAAAGTTCCCAGGGAAGGATTCACCAGCCAAGCCTGAGCAGGCAGTCCAACCCTGGACCTACCCCCCTGGCCAGAGGACCAAGTCAAGTTGCATTTTTATTACTATTCCCATTTGGTCAAAGATATTAGAAAACTCCTAGAAAAGGGGGTTGGATAGAAAAGCTGAGGGGTAGACCACCAAAACAAAACAAAACAAAACAAAAAAGATAAAAGACAAAAGGAAAACAAGCACGAATACATCTATTTCCCTCTGTCATGTTCTTACCACACCACTTGACCTAAGCTGTAGGCATATCTGCTCCTTGTCACCTTTCCTACTCTAAACCTAGCTAAACTCATCTCTTAATTTTTCTCACACTTGTAGAGCCTCACTTACTCTTTCTGATGTTGACATATTAATTTTTATGGACTTCCACCTCATTTGCTGCCTTAGGATCATTTATAATTATACACTCAATGGTCATTTTGCGCAACTCCCACCTCCATGGAGCCATCTCCCTATTTGAAGTCTGAAAGGAATGGCTACATTTTCTCTGAATTTATTACAATATCCCCAGTTTGACGATAAAAGGTGCTTTAACAAAATAAACCATATCCATTCATTTATTCCAAGAACACTGAAGTGTCAGACACTGGGCTGGATCCCGGGAGTGGGGAGGTACCTGCAGGAGAAGGAAGGGATCCCCAGAGACAACGCCTAACAACCTTGAAAGTCTGGCAGTAGAGGCAGATATGAGCACAAATTAACTAGGTGGGGTCCAGTATAGTAAGTGCTGAGGGTGATCTAGCCATGATGCATAGGAGCCCTGAGAAAGAAGGAATTAACTCGGAGGAGTAACTGAACTGAACTGAATCTCTGAACTGAGGTTAAAATATGCATCCTACCAACCTGTCTCTAGCTGGAGGCCTCCCATGATGGGGACCTCACTGGGATTATAGGAGAACAGGTATTGGCATGGTAGAGAAATCAAAGGGTTTTGGATCAGAGAGAACCGGACTCAAAATCCAACCCTTACTAGTGACTCCAGACTGGCCACACAGCCTCTCCGAGCCTCAGATTTCTTGCCAGTTAAGTGTTGTCACATTACCCACCATACAGGGTTGTTATGGGTGGGGGTTGTGACTACTCACCCGGAGGCAGCCCATTCTATTATGGAACGAATGGGATTGATACGAAGCTCCTTGTAGGATTAAGATGAAATCTGCTTCCTGCGCACTTTGGATGTGTTGGTCCTGATTTTGTGCTTTGCGTGGCAGAAAGAAAAAAGAAGTCTTTTTACTCCCCTAAGAGTACCTCAGACTGGACTGTGATAATAATAGACCAGTGCCCCTTTTCTATAGCTGCCTTCTCCCTGCTGCGGCCCAGTCTCCCATATTAGTGCATCCCTGCTAAATCATATTTTTCCAAATTCAACCATCTCAGCCCTCAGAGATTCAGACGACTGGCTCTCACAGTGTCTGCTTATTTCAATAAACAGGTTTTAAATTAAATCTTAGGTGCCACAGTTCACTTTCAATAGAATCACATAAAATGGAAGTGTCAAAAGTTGGAGAAGGTATAACTTCTGTTTGACAATTGAAGACTGAACCATGAGCTAGAGGAATTCAAACCAGGTCGTTGGGTCACACAATAGATGTTTCTGTTGCAAGGAAAATGGGGTGTAGGATCTCCTGCCTCTCCAAAATCAAATTCATTGTGTTCTGATAAGATGCCAAAAGGAATTCCATTTACAGAGGTAAAATATTCAAACTGCAGCCTCTGTGGCTGAATGCCAAGCTTTTGGTTCTCTTGGTCACCATCTTTAGCAATGCAAAACAAATAAAATGAGGCCTCTTTCATACGGGAATGGCAAATTTCTTATTGATCTCTATGTAACACAAACTCTTCTGACCAATGGCGGACTAACAGCCAAATTACCTTAATGTATTTGCAAATTGCAAATCAAAATAATATGCCATATTATATGTATACTGTCAAATTCACTTTCTGTATATATTTACCAAATACATTTTGTAGGGATGTGAAGGAGGGGAGTCAGGCAGCCCATCTTAATGTTATTTTAAAAATTTAAGGAGAAATGTCAGCAATTTAGAAATAACTGCAGAGTTCAAATATCTCCATTTCGCCATTTATCTACCATTGTTGTATATCCTAGAGATAAAAGAGTGAATGAATATCTTGTAATAACATTTAGAGTCATGGAAGAGACCCACAATTGCCAATTATACTGTATTTTAATTTAGAGATGCTTCTTTCAAAATCATACGTTCATTTGACATTTCCCTGGGAAAATAATGGAGGAGGAAAAACATCTTTCAAAGCTCTTGGGGCAGCTATTCAAAACCCAAAGTGCTAAGCAGACCTGCATACAAGCAGAGAGGTCCTTTGTGAGTGTGACCCTGCTGTTTTGTACAATTTTCAGAGTCAACCTATTGCAATGAAATATATTCTATAACCACAATTAAATGTTGTTTGAAAAGATCTTTCTGGATGTGAGAAGACGTTTGTAGTGTGAAATGCCATTAAAGAAAGGGGCTGGCATTGATGAGTTAGGGGGTGTTAGATAAAGATGCAAGTCAGACACTTAATGGGAAACGATTCTCACTTAATGTGAGAAGAGATTTCACAAGGAAATGGAAGGAGGAACCCTTGGACAGAGACAGTCTGGAGGGGCCTCCACTCTGGAGCTAAGGCTCTGGAGGAGAGCTGGTTAGAGCCCAGCCTTTACATCAGGCTGAGCAAGACAATCTGCTAACACCTAGAGCACTACTTTTGCACCTGTGAAACAGGATAATAGTAGTAACTTGCCTTAATGGAAAACATTTAGAATAGCACCTAGGACATGGGAAAAGCACAATTATAATTAGCTGTTAGTATAGTAATAACAGTAAATACCCCTTAAACGCAGGCAAGGGGACCCACATGAGTTAGTGTCCTCCTTATGATTTTGTAAAGGCATTTCTGATACCTACAATGGGCCTTGGGCAAGCAGTGCCATCAGGCAGGGTGTGCCCAGCCTGGATCTCAGCTCTGTTTCCCGCTTTGGAGATGCTCTCCAACTCTCTCTTCTCGCTCCTGCCCTGGGTGTGGGGTTGACAGATGCCCCCCCATGGAGCTCTAGGAATTGCGTCTATTAAATTGTACAGGAGCCTAATGGTTGGGCCCTGGTTCCAGGAGGGTGGCCCGGCAAAAGCACTGATCTCGCTGGCCAGCGTGGTATTTCTTTCATGGGAATCACACAATATTTAGCCACCAAAATCATACTGACATGTTGACTTGGGATGACTCAAATTTTTTAGACAAGGGTCCTGTAAAAAATATCTTCTGGGGCCCCCACACACCTTGGGGGCAGCCCCACGAGTAAGACATTATTGTTATCTTTGGATGCCCTTTTTCTGTTCCCATTTAGGAAGAGGACTCAAACAGTTCAAGAGAAACATAGTCATGAGATCCTAGATGATACAGGATACTAAAAAGGCAAATTATTTCAAGCCCTTTAATTACTTCAAACCAGCAAACCACTATAAATTACCAGGGGGGAGGGGGACGAGCTCTCTCCCAGACTCCCACAGCCCATGCTGGAGAGCACTCGCAAATCTCAACCAGCCCCAGAAGGGTTTTGATGCCTAGATAAGAATTTTAAAACTTACTACTAGTCAAAAGAAATAAAATTAAAATGATGATCCCACATGTTGCCTACCAGGAAAAAAAAAGTATTTTAAATAATAGTTCCAAATACTGACCAAGATGAAGTGAAAGGCATGTACCGAGATGGCTGGTTGTAATGTAAAATGGTTCAACCTTTGGGACAACGATTTAGTAATATGTGTGAAGAGAATTTAAAGTGCTTGTGCTCAGTTATATCACTTCTGGGAATGTAGCCTGAGGAAATTATCATAAATATAGAAAAAGCTGTCAACTTTTCTCTACATAGCAGCTGGCCTCCATCTCCTCCATTTTTCGTCTTGTAAGAACTTCTGGAGAACCAAGTAAAACACGGATTCTACTTTAGGCTATTCGTGGTGACAGACATAATGGGCTTATTCTTTGTTGTTTATTAAAACTAGCCTTTATTGACTCTTTACTAAATGCCAAACTGTGTGAAGTGTTTTATAGAGGCCAATTCATCTCATATTCACAACAACACAAACAAGTACATCGTTTAGGGTTCCTTCAACCTCAAGAAACAGAAATCCCAGCTCTAGGATTAAGCCAGAGAAAAGTTATAACAAGAATTCCAGAGGTAGACAACTCCATGACTGACAACTTCAGTAGTGATGGCATCATGCTCTCTGCCAACCTCAGGCAATCTGAACTTTGTGGTCACAAAATGGTCGCCGTAGTTCCAGACCTCACATGTAGACATGTAGACATGTAGACAGAAATACCATGTCACCTTAACTAGAACTGCGTTCCATGTTCCATAGCAATTAACACAGAGAAACATATGGGTGTGCAGAGAATGAATTACATAACAAATTTGGATTTGGGTTAGAAAGCACCGAAGGGGCAGATGGAGATTGGGTAGCAACCAAAATCTCGGGCAGGAGTGAGATATTTATTATGGGCATTTAGGAGCAGAGGAAGCTAAAGTCTGGGGAGGTTAAGCAACTTGTGTGAGGTCACACAGTCAGTGAATAGAAAGGCTGTGATTTGAATCCAGTTCTGTTTATCTAGGGTTCATACATTAGCACTATAATGTACTCACTTTCTACAAATGTGTATACAAATACATAGAAAAGTTCTGTATTAGTCAGGGCTCTCCAGAGAAACAAAACTAATAGGAGATATATATAGGTATATAAATACATAGATATATAGATATACACATATACACACATATGTGTGTGTATATACAAAATACGTATGTATATGGTTTATGTGCATACCATATACATATATATACATATATGTCATGTACATGTATATCCTGTAATATGTGATTCATTATAAAGAGTTGGTTTACATGATTAAGGAAGCTGAAGAGTCCCATGATCTGCTGTCTATAACCTGGAGACCCAGCAGAACCAGTGGTATATTTCCCATCTAAGTCCAAAGGCCTGGAAACCAGGAGAGCTGATGCTGTGTGTTCCAGTCCTAATGCGAAAGAAGACCAATGTAGGGGCACCTGGGTGGCTCAGTCGGTTAACCTTCCGACTTTCGCTCAGGTCATTATCTTGCTGTTTGCGAATTCAAGCCCTGCATCGGGCTCCGTGCTGACAGTTCAGAGCCTGGAGCCTGCTTCAGATTTTCTCTGTATCTCTCTCTCTCTCTGCCCCTACCCCCCTTTTGTTCTCTCTGTCTCTCAAAAATAAATAAATAAACATTTAAAAGAAGAAGAAGAAAAAGAAGAAGAAGACAACGACGACAATGACCAATGCAGCAGCTCCAAAACAGTCAAGCAGAGGGAGCAAATTCTCTCCTTTGTTCTATTCAGGTCCACATTGGGCGGGTTGGGGAGAGCAATCTGCTTTACTTGGTCTATTGATTCAAATGTTAATCTCATCTACAAACACCCTCATGGATATACCCAGAATGACGTTTAACCAAAATCTGGTCATCCCAGGGCCCAGTCAAGTTGACACATGAAATTATCCATCACGGTTTCTCAATGGAGATTGTTTGCTCTTATACTGTGCTTGTTCATATGTACTTCTTTCATGCCAGCAAACAATAAAAACATGATCAGCCACCATATTAAAAATGCATGAGGAAGAAAATTTACTTCCTCTTTGCTCTTGATTGGGAAGTGCTAAATAAACCGGGCAAGGAGCCTCATTTCATTCGTTTTCTCACTCATTCATTCAACCAGCATGTAATGGAAAGAATGGAGGTTTGGCCTTCACCACATGTGGGTTCCAATTCCCATTAAATCTTGGTCATAAAAGTTATTTGTAAAATAAGAAATGGAATACAAGTGATAGTGGTTGTCAACAGTACCAGTAGAAATAGAAACAATAGCAGTCTGACAAAGACAAATACTAATAACAAGGTAGGATTACCAGCCCCTTCTCCTCCTGGCAGCTAAAAAGCCTTTTCTATTGTCCATTTAGTTCCTCCCCATCCCCTGCCCTGTTCTATCTTTCTCTGCCTTGTGGGCATTTTGTTTGTTTCAATACAGAATAGGGAGGATGGGGAGAAAGGAATCAAAGAAACCAAAGGAAGAGGCAAGAGGAAGAAAGGCCAAAATCACCTGATCAAAGAGGAAGAAGGGCCAAAATCACCCGATCAAAAGCAGAGAAAGGCAAGCGTTTGAGAAGGAGGGTGTTACGAGTCAGCTGTGGGGAAGAAGAGGGTGAGAGGCTGAGAAAGGAAAGGAGGACATGGCTCTGCCTTTTGAGATGGATTTTCATCCATGTTCTCCAAGGGGTAGAGGTAACGCCTATAAGTGCTTCATAAATACTTTTCCTCATTGAAATATGTTTCCTTGAATGTGGCAGTGTACAAGAGGAATGATGTAGGGCCCTGGGGGTGGGGTAATACTAATAATAATGGCAATAATAATAGCATTAGTGGTAGCAGTGGCAGCCACAGGAGCAGAAACAATAGAGGTATCAGCACTCGGGCAAGTCACTTTCACTCTTGGGACCTCAGGCTCCTCGTTTGCAAAATGAGGGCACTAGAAACTACTTCTGAGCTCTACTATTCTGTGTTTCTATCCGTATCTACTAAGTACCTGGTCCTGAGTTAAGTGCCATAAGGAGAGACACAGGAAACATAACAGATGATTCTAGCCCTCCAGGACTTGACAGTGAGCCTTCTTGCTGTTCCTTCACATTCATAACTGAGCCCTGCCTCAGGGCCTTTACACTTGCTCTTTCTTCTTCCTGGAATGCTCTTGCCCCAGATATTCACATGAGCCTCCTCCCTCAAAAATCTTTCCTCAGGTTTTTGCCTAAAGTCTCCTTCCCAGTGAGTTCTTCCCTGATCACCTTACTTAAAATGGCAACACCCTATGAATTCGGAGAGGAATACAAACATTCAGCCTATGGCAGGATGTAAGGTTTCAAAGAAAGAAGAGAAAAAGAAAGAATGCTTATCACCTACTGTGTGACATGAGAATCTCAAGAGAGCTGGCATGATTAGTTTCTAGTCACAAGGTTGGTTTATAAGGCTTTTTTGGTAAAATTCAGTTTTATGGCTTATTTTATAATCAACAGTTAATAAAATAATAACACCTACAAAAAAGGTACCATTCCTTTCTATCTATTTTCCCCAATTTTCTAATACACTTGTCATCACCTAACATGTTACATAACGTATTTATTTGTCCAACAGCTGTTATTCCACATAAGAATTTATGCTCCATTAAGAAAGAATTTTTTGGAAACCCCTGGGTGGCTCAGTAGGTTAAGCACCCGACTTCAGCTCAGGTCATGATCTCACAGTTCATGGGCTCGAGCCCCGCATCAGGCTCTGTGCTGACAGCTCAGAGCCTGGAGCCTGCTTCGGATTCTGTGTCTCCGTCTCTCTCTGCCCTTCCCCCTCTCAAGCTCTGTCACTCTCTCTTTCTCTCTCTCAAAAATAAATAAGCATTAAAAATAAAATTAAGAAAGGATTTTTTTCTGTTTTCTGCATTGCTATATCCCCAGAAACTAGAACAGTGCCTGGCATGTGGTACAGGCTTAATAAATATTTGTCCAGTGGATGAATAAGAGACATGATATGACTTGGTCAAGCAGCAGAACAGCCTGCATTTAATACATGTAAGAGGTGAAAAATAAGTGCTGAAGGAATTCAGAGAAGGAAGGGAGGCACGCAAACCAGAGCACTTAGGAAAAGCTCATGGGGAATGAGCAAGTGGGAGACAACAGGGGAGGCCTTTTCAGCTTTTACAGGGAGTGGCAGGGTGGGAAGAAGGAATGTGGAATGGAGACAGAAAGACAACACTGAAAAAGCCCATGGTGTCCACATGTTATGTTATAGGATAAACAAAGAGGAGAGTCTACCTGGAGTGGAAGAAAGGACCACCTTAGGAAGTAGAGGGAGGTCAGGACAGGGAAGCAGTTGGAGACAGTCCAAGGAAGGCTCCAGCCCCCCAGACACACCACACGCTATGCCCAATGTTTCCATATATTCTAGAGGCTGAGTTGATGGACAGCCTGGCATGCTGGTATTGAGCACCTGCGGGTGCCACCTGCGGGTGAAGCTGTCCTCCACTGGCTTGTGCTCTCCTCCAGGAGAAATTATAATGCTAATGTCAGTAAGAACTACCTTATTTCATGAACATGGCACTGCACATGTGATATGAGATCTCCACCATGTCTGATTATCAAACGCTGCATAACAAACTACCACAAAATTTAGTGGCTTAAAACAACCATTTTATGTTTTTACAGTTTTGTGGGCCAGGAATTGGGGTGAGGGTGGGGCTCAGCTGGGAGGTTCGTCTCAGATCTCATGCCACCAGCTGGGGTGACTGGAGCTAAAGGGTTCACTTCACAATGGCTTTTCATCACATCTCTGGCACTTTGAGGTTCCTTGGCCTCTCTCTGTCTCTCTGTCTCTCTTTCCCTCCACATTGTCCAGGATCCCTCCATGTGGCTTGGACTTCTGTATCATGGTGGCTTCAGGATAGTCAGATTTCTTACACAGTAGCACCAAGAGCAAATGTTCAAAGACAGAGGAAGCAGATGATGCCATACTGTTAAGGTCTGGGCCTAGAAACTAGCACAGCACCTCTGGGGCCATGTTTTCTTGATCAGAGCAATCACAGAGTCTCCCTAGATTCAAGGGGATGAGACATACACCCCATTTTTCAATAGGAGTTATGTCAAAGAATGGATGGTGGTCCTCCTTAACCCACTGAAAATATTGTCTTTGTTTCTCAAAGACAGAAGCTAGTGCTAAGAAAGATGAAAATAGCTTATTTATTTTTTAATTTTTTAAAATGTTTATTTAATTATTTTGAGAGACAAAGGGAGAACATGAGTGAGGGAGGGACAAAGAGAGAGAGCGAGATTCCAAGCAGGCTCTGCACCATGAGTGCAAAGCCCAGCACAGGGCTTAATCTTACAAATCTTAAGATCATGACCTGAGCTGAAATCAAAAGTCTGATGTTTAATCAACTGAGCCACCCAAGCACCCCAAGAGTAACTTTTTTTTAAGTGTATTTATTTACTTTGAAAGAGAATGATCACAAGTGAGGGAGAAGCAGAGAGAAGGAGAGACAGGATCCCAAGCAGGCTCCATGCCATTAGAGCACAACCCGATGCCTCAAACTCACAAACCATGAGATCATGACCTGAGCAGAGATCAAGAGTCTGACGCTTAATTGACTGTGCCACCCAGGTGCCCTGAGAGTAACTTATTTAAAGAGAAAGTCCACATAACCTAACAGTTAAGATGATAGCTATCTTGACGAAGCCATTCTTAAACTTACTATAAATCCACTGTAGTCAACTTAGTCTTCTATTTCCGTAACACTAGACAAATGTGTGAAATTGAATACAGACCAGGATAAAGTTAATACATAAAGAAATAAACCAAAAATGGCCAGAAAAGGGCAACTTAATTCACTAGAAAAAACTGTGGTTAAAAAAAAAAAACCTGACTCATACCATATTGAAAATATAAATTACAGATGTAATAAGAAATTTAGGGGGAAATGTGGATAACCTTGTCCTGAGCAAGTTAGGGGTTGTAGAAACCACAAAATAAAAGATGATAGCAAGATAGAAAGATTAGATGATAGATGATGGATGGATAGATGGATGGATGGATGGATAGATAGAGAGAGAGAGACATAGATGGATGATAGGTAAATGGACAGAGATAATTCCATAGTCTTTATTATTTTATGACAAAAATATCATAAGTAAAGTCAAAAGACAAGTATTAGACTGGAAAATAAATACCTGCAACACATGTGGCAGAAAGATGGCTAGCCATCTACCAAGAATTCACACTCAGGGATAGCTGCCCAGCCAAAAACCACAGCCAGCCCCTTGCATCAATATTGCATCAATGTTGAATGGTGTATGGCACTTCTAGGTTAGGGCTTTTAAGAAGTTGTTAGGGACTCTCCACCCTACTCTTCCCTTTCTTTAGCTATATGCACAGAACTCCAAGGCCATAATGGATGGAAGAGCCATAAGATGGTAAGAATCCAAGTCCCTGAAATACCAATTGGAACAAAGCTGCCCACCTGCAAACCAGGACTGCTCATACTGGATTGTCAGAAGAACAAGAAATAATCTTCTGGGGATGCCTGGGTAGCTCAGTCAGTTAAGCATCCAACTTCAGCTCAGGTCATGATCTCATGGTTCGTGGGTTTGAGCCCTGTGTTGGGCTCTGTGCTAACAGCTCAGAGCCTGGAGCCTGGTTCAGGTTCTGTGTCTCCCTCTCTCTCTGCCCCCCACCTTCACACTCTGCCCCTCTCTCTTTCTCTCTCTCTCTCTCTCTTTCTCACTCTCTCGCTCTCTCTCAAAAATAAATAAGCACTTAAATTTTTTTTTAAATAAAGAAATAATATTCTGTTGTATTAAGCCACTAAAATTTGGAGGTTCATTTGTTATAGAAGCTACTACTATCCTAATTAATTCAACAAATTATATAAGCAAAGGGTTAACATCCCTAATATATAAAGAACATCTACAAATTGCCTATTTAAAAAGAAAAAATCAGAAAATGGGAAAATTATAAAAACAGTCAAATCACTACTGAGAAAATCCAAATGGATAATAAGTATGAAAATATTCTTAGAACATCTTTACTAGCATTCAGGGAAATGCAAATCAAAGTAACTCATCAGACTGACAACTGAAGAGGAGATAATAACCAGAGCTGATGAAAATGCAAAGAAACAAGCACTTTTGAAAACTGATTGCATGAATTGCCACAGCTTGGGGGGAAAGTAATCTGCCAATAGATATTAAAATTGAAAATAGGCAAACCCTATCTTTATGAATGTATGAAAAAATTGTTATACATATAGTTGCTACTTAGTATTTACTCAATAAACAAATTAATACATGAAGCAATTATAGAATAAAAATTATCATGTGAGTCTTTATAGTCTTTATCTTTCCCTTGTTATTCAAATAAAAATCTTGCAATTGTCCAATTAATTTCCCTAACCCCCTTCTTCTCTAGAGAACCAAGAGTCCAAAGAGAGTTACATTTGAAAAAACTTGAGCTTGTTGGGAGAGATATAAAACTGCTTAAGAATTACAAGGAAGTAATTCTTGGCGGTGGTACCTTTAGAGACTCTGAAGCAGCCACTAGGTAAGAGCAAGATGGAGAGAAAAGGGAAGGGAGAGTACACGATGTTTCAGTGAATGAAATGGTCCTTCCCCCTCTAGTGTTCTCTGAGGAAGTCAATAAAAAAATGAATATGAATTACTTTTGTATAATTTTTGCTCTAGCTACTTTTTGTTGTTGAGATGAGCCCTCTCTGAGGATGGACCATATAAGTCCCTGGAATAATGAGGATTACAACTGATAATATACTGTGTTCTCCACTGTCAACACCTGTAATGCACACCATTTCAGCTCTCAGGCCAAACGACAGCTCTTTCATTCACTTAACCAACATCTCCTGAACACCTACTGGGTGCCAGGGAATTACTGATTCGCAGTCTACAAGGGCAGAAGTACTAGAACATTCTGGTATTCGCACAGAGACATTCAGTCCCAGTGATCCATAAATTGACATTGTTATTTTCGAATGAAAACTGAAAATTAAAGTCTGTGGGGGATCTGGCGAAAGTGTAAGTGCGATTTAGCAGTTGATGTGGCAAAACACCAAACTTTCTTTATGACTCAACTCCTTCTCCAGGACCCCTCTCCTTTCCATATAAAAACATCCTTGAACTGAACCTGTAGTGACAACCTATCGTGATGTCTATACTTAAGCCTTGTCAAATGCCAGAAACAATGACCACCTGTCACTCAGGCGCTCAGCGAATGCACAGTTGTTGTCTGTTTGCAACCATTGACAATCAACACTGAGAAACAATAATTGCACAGACCCAAGTGCCCTAAAAATATTGCATCAGGCTCCCCTGAGCTGTCAGCCTGGTTTTCCTCTCTGCAAAGAAACCCGCTGATTGCCTAGTGACTCTGATGGGCAAGATGAATTATCAGACAAAGCCTTTCCCAAGCTCCCAGATGTTATTAGGTAGATGGAGAGAGAGGCTGAAGTCATACAGAGGCATGACTTTCAAATGGGCAGACTAAAATAGATATTGTGGTATGAGTGGGAAGGGTTACAACAGCTCTGGAGCTAGGTCATGCTTAACCCCTACATTTTTCATGATGCTGACATGTTTAGGGTCCCATTCCTTGTAAGATCTTTACTACCCTGTCCAAGATGAGCAAGTCACTTGACCTACATGGTCAAGTCTCAGGGCTGCTAACTATAAAATGAGGATATTATTACCGTAACAGGATTTAACTTCATAAAAAATTATGTATATGGGTATATGGATATTTACACCTACCCAAAATAGTGTGTGGTACATAAGATTATATAAATAAAGCATCCTTTTACATCCTCTGCTACAGCATTGCTAAATGTTATCGTGTCTGGCATAGCAGGCATTTGCTTTCCTAAAGGAGTCCTGAAGTACAAGACTGAGTGGCCTTTGGGACAGAGTCCATGTTTCAACAATGAGTCATTCAAACTCAAGTATAGCTTAGTGAACTGTATAAAAGCTGGAGATTAGGAAAGTTGGAATCTGGTTCGCAACCACTCACAAAAAAGAACTATCCATCCCAAAATGTCAATAGTGCTAAGAATGAGAAGCCACGAAATCACCACACTGTGAGGAAACTCAAGGTAACCCCTTGAACAGTCCATATAAACAGAGAAGATGCCTAGGGCACCTGGGTGGCTCAGTCAGTTAAGCGTCCAACTCTTGATTTCGGCTCAGGTCATGTTCTCACAGTTCATTCGTGAGTTTGAGCCCCACATCAGCCTCTGTGCTCACATTTCAGAGTCTGTTTCGGGCTCTCTCTCTCTTCCTCTCTCTCTACCCTTCCCCTGCTCATGTGTGTGCTTTCTCTCTTCCTCTCTCTCTACCCTTCCCCTGCTCATGTGTGTGCTTGCTCTCTCTCTCTCTCTCAAAAATAAATAAACAACCAAAAAAGAATATTTTAAAAACAGAGAGAAAATGCCTGAATTACTGTCCCAGCCATACCTGCCCAGATGTCAAACATGAGTGAAGGCACCATCTTGGACATTCGCTTCCAGCAGAAACAAAATGACAAAGAACCGAAGAACCCAGAGGCATCCAATTGAGCCAACCCAGATGTCTCCAGCAGTTAAAGCACCTTCAGCTGAAGCCCCACTCAGCTGGAAGCTATCCTCCCTGTATGCTATTTTCATTCATGACCAACAAAAGTGTGAGCATAACATAATGACTGTTGTTTTATGTCACTTCGTTTTGGGGTGGTTGGTCCACAGCCACTGATAATGAGAACAGTGATCTGTTAATCTCAAAGAAGAGATTAACCTTTAGAAATCATGAACCTGGTTTCAGGAAGACCGGTGAATTCAATCTCAAGCTCAGTGATGCCATATGTAAAAAGGGGGATATTAATCTCTATTTCTCAGGATATTGAGAAAATTAAATATGATCAGAAGTTTAAAAGTACTTAACAATAGGAGCACCTGGGTGGCTCAGTCAGTTGAGCGTCCGGCTTCAGCTCAGATCATGATCTTGTGGGTCCGTGAGTTCGAGCCCTACATCGGGCTCTGTGCTGACAGCTCAGAGCCTGGAGCCTGTTTCGGATTCTGTGTCTCCCTCTCTCTCTGACCCTCCTCTGTTCATGCTCTGTCTCTCTCGGTCTCAAAAATAAATAAACGTTGAAAAAAAAAATTTTTAAGTATTAAACAATAGTAGCTAACCTAGTAGAACTATTGCACAAGTAAGTTTAGGTTTGATTTGATCTGGTTTGTCTTCAGAACATAGAGCAAAGATGACCTTTCTCTCAGACCTTGAACGTTGAGTTGTAGAAAGGGACATGAAGTGGTTTCGTCTCAGAAATCCCCCTTCCCCCCACCTGCCTCAAGCAAGCATCCCTTGCAAACCATGTCAACAGACCTAGGTTGGAGGCCCACTTCTAAACCTCACTTGAGTTACTTCCTATCTCAATATCCCAATATCTCAACATCCTCCCGTGTAAAATAAGGACACTCATCTCGGGGCGCCTGAGTGGCTCAGTCGGTTAAGCATCCGACCTTGGCTCAGGTCATGATCTCACGGATCATGGGTTCAAGCCCCACATTAGGCTCCGTGCTGACATCTCAGAGCCTGGAGCCTGCTTCGGATTCTGTCTCCTTCTCTCTCTCTGCCCCTCCCCCACTCTCTCCCTCTCTGTCTCTCTCTCTCAAAAATAAATAAACATTAAAAAAAAAAGGACAATCATCTTATAGGGTGGATCTGTGGATTAAATGAGATAAATGCATATGAAGCACACAGCACAGTGCCCAGCACAAACCAAACACTCAGAATCCTTTCCTGGTGTGCAGTCCACCTACTTATGCGATGTCTCTGAATCCCAGCACTGGGCATAACCTAGACTCTAACTGGGCCCTTGGCAATAGCAATAAAATAAACTTTCTCTCACTCCGAATGATGCCAAAGGGACAACAACCAGGAAAGAGAGGTGGATCCGTTTCTCCTCCTCATTAATAAGCAAAGCATTCTGTGCAGCCCAGGGACATTCCCAGAAAGTCGAAGAGGAAAATTTGTACTTCTTCCAAAATCAGGACAGGAGGGATCCCCTTCTGCAGAAACACCCGGGATGGAAACCAGTCTCACATAGACCAGGCTGGTCGATCTCTCTGAGTAAACCCACCCCCACTCTTTCATCTGGGGGCTTTACCACCTAGCATTCTTTTTTTTTTTTTTTTTTTTTTTCAACGTTTATTTATTTTTGGGACAGAGAGAGACAGAGCATGAACGGGGGAGGGGCAGAGAGAGAGGGAGACACAGAATCGGAAACAGGCTCCAGGCTCTGAGCCATCAGCCCAGAGCCCGACGCGGGGCTCGAACTCCCGGACCGCGAGATCGTGACCTGGCTGAAGTCAGACGCTTAACCGACGGCGCCACCCAGGCGCCCCTACCACCTAGCATTCTGACCAACACAAAAAAATTGGTCTGCGAAATACAAAGGAGAGTACCAGTTGGAGTCCAGATTTTTTTTTCCCAGGCCTGAGAAAAAGAATTGTCAAAAAGCCATTACAACACCTGTCAGCAAGAAATTAGGCTGCTCATTGAGATGCAAAGCCTGTTCCCTGGCTCCAGCCTGTGGAGTTCATTACAACCCAGAGCCATGCCCTTCTGTCCTGAAGACACTGTTCACGTCTACCCTCAGGACTCGGGAACCTGAAAGCAAAAAGCTGCCACCCTAGGCAAACCCCCTAAATGAACAGCCCCAATGGTGGGACTGTCCAATTCAAGAGGTCTCCTCATTGTCCGGGACGAAAAATGAGGAATAAGTACACAAATATGACTGGAATCCTTCGAGAATTGTGAAATGATGAGGAAAACTGTAAAAGCGTTTATTTGAAAAATGGAGTCTCTTTCTGGTCTATAGTATCCGTGGTTTAAAATGAGCCTGAGATTGTTCTAAGGAAGACTGCTGGATTCAGTGATTATGCTGTAAATTGAGAGGAATCCCCACTGCCCCCCACACACACATACACACACACTCACACTCATACTCATTAGCCACCCAATTAAAACATTTGGCTTTTCTTTTTTTCCAGGCGTGTCGCCCATTTAGAGTCCTGTTCATTCTACACTCTCTCTGCTTTTACACAGCCTCCAAGATTCCCAAAAAGGCTCAGCTATGAACGAAAGAAAATAATTCCCAATATTCGGGCCACAAAGTATTTTCATATATATGATGAGGGCTGTCACGTAGACATTATAGCTTAAATTGCAAACCACCGCCTTCCCAGCACTTCTGCATCTCTTTCTGGAGATATGTTTCAGACAGCACTTACACCTCTGACATACCATATTTTCCTTATGCATGTATTTATGTTTTGTTTTGCCTGAACAGAAGGTGAGTTCCACGAGGGGGATATTTTCTCCATTTTGTTTACTGCCCTCTCCAAGGAGCCCACAAGAGCGCCTGACCCACCCCAGGCACTTGTATAAACCAAGCCTCAATCAGGAGACAGAAAGCACAGCGGCTATTTAAACAGAATTAGAATTAAAAATTGTTAACCAGACACGAAGCTATTAACCTGATGACTGAGTAAAAAGAGAATTCTAAAGCAACCACTTAGGGCTGGGTTAACCAAGGGAAGAGGCTGAAATGATTAATTATTAAAACTGTGGAACTTGGAGAAGGGGCCCCTTGGAGCTGAAACTCGAGCCTCTGAGGAGGGGACACTGCTGAGCGGAGACCGGTGTCCCTGAGCTCAGCGGAAGACCACCGCATGAGCCCGGGACCCAGTTATGACCAGGGGCACTGCCTGGCTGATGTCCGGCACGGACGTGATGAGGCTGAATCCACACGCAAACTGGCTTCAGGGGCTGCTACACGAGGGCGCCGCTGCTTCCAGAAGGATGCTTACCGGAACCGGAAGCGGAACCAGAAACCAACAGGAAGCCCCAGGAAGCACGCGAGTTCACGCAGCTAGTAAACTGTTAGGTTGAATGAAATCGTAGGTCTCTTAGGTCCGAATCCTAGCTGAGGATTTTTCCCAACTCAACAGGCTGAGGAAGAAGAAAGGAGCCAGGGCAGGAAGGTGGGAAAGGTCAGGGCAAGTAGAGGGGGGCCATGGGGACCATCATGGTGGTGGCAGGGAAAGGAGTTGAGATTTGCTACAGCAGGCAACTGTATGTTTTTAAACAGTCTAGTGAAGGTTGGTTAATATATATATTATATATCTATATTATATATAATATATATGTAAAATATATATATTATATATCTATATCTATCTATCTATCTATCTATCTATCTATATATATATATACACACACACATATACATACACATATATCTCCCTGGTATTATTATGTACCAGGAAAATTTTCACTGACAGTATCTCATTTAACCCTGTTGAATTTACAGATAAATTGAGTGAAAAAAATATTAACTAACGCGGGAGCGGTTCCTAAATTGAAAGTACCAGGGGGATTGAAATCAGGATCTGTGACTCCACCAAATCCAAGGCTCTTTCCAGAGACCACACAGGCGTTCATTTAGGAAAATAGCAGCTCATCGTGGTAACCCTGATTGAGAGCAGATCCTAAAGTCAGCTACAGCAAAAATCAACATAAGCGCCCATGTCAGTGCTTGTTTTTGAAGTTGACAGCGCACCCCAGGTGAGCCTCGCTGGGGCCCGGGTGTCTGCTGAGTTTACTGGAGGTGGGTTTGGTTTATCTCGCTGCACGGGGCAGGAGGCAGGGAAGAGGGATGGAGTTGAGGCACAGGCACCCAGAGGAGAGGAGGGAAGAGAGAGGGATGGGGGAACAAGATGGTATCTAAACCTCATGTCCAGGGGCAGCTCCAGCCCTGAGGGATGCTTTAACATGCTGAGGGCTCCAGGTGGCCCCACTGCAGGGCAGCTAAGGGACCCTGTGCTCTCAGAGATGTCACACTGCCACCAATGCCTCCAGGAGCCCTGACAGGACACCAGGAGAGGACAGCAGGAGAGGGAGAACATGGCAGACACCATAGGAAAACCAGCTTGTAAGCACCTTTGAGACATCCGGGGGTCTCCCAAGGATCCCTGGGGAAAGAGGGGACTTGGACTTTGAAGCACGTGTGTGTGTGTGTGTGTGTGTGTGTGTGTGTGTGTAAGTTCCAAGTTTAACTGTTAATGTGACCCCATCTGTATCCACGAACCTTTGAGTCCTGGGAACACTAGAGGTCACTACATTATTTCCATCAAAAGCTTTAGCAAAAGAACAAAAGAAATGACAAACTGAAAGAAGAGGCAAGGAAGGACAGGGGAGGGGAGAAGACGGGAGAGGGCTGGAGAGGAAGGGAGAGGAAGGAAGGAAAGCAACCCTCCTGCTTGGTCCACTTAGTCCCAGGCACCGAGCCCCGCGCCCCCGCAAACAACTGCCCTGAGAGATTCAACTTTTCCTCCTCTCTCTCAGCCAGAGCAAAAGAAGCTGTAATGAGGTTATTTATTCCCCCCAAGAAGCACTGTGGTAATAAGTCCCTTAGCTGACTCCTCTCAGGCTAAGCTACCTCACAAATATATGAAATGCCCAAACCCGGCAATCAGTACAGCTAATTGAAATGCCAACTTGAAGTTCACTACACGAGTGCCGCTGGGGTCACAGTCATTACCAGCGATTAAATGTTATGCGAAAAGATCCATGAAGAGACACGGTTTTAGCAATATGCTTTAACCCTGCACCCACAGTGGGAAAAAGGAAAAGACAGCCAAACCCTTGACAAGAAGGTGGGACTGGAACTAGGGCAGAGCTCGTCCTGGGGACTGCGTCGGAACACAGACCTAAGGCAGTAGGGGGCGCAGAGGCTGCCTGCCGAAGTGGACAGTAACAACAGAGGCAGACTGAACATCTTACTAAAGGTGCCAGTCATAGCTTCGCCTCTTTTTTCTCACCTGGAAAGCAAAGGTAATACTGTCTATACCTCGGAACTGCCGTGAGGATAAAATGAATAAGTAGTTTAAGTGCCGAGACGAGAGGCGCCTGGGTGACTCAGTCGGCGAAGCATCAGAATCTTGGTTTCGGCCCAAGCCACGATCTCACAGTTTGTGGGCTCGAGCCCCTCGTCCAGCTCTGAGCTGGCAGCACAGAGCCTGCTTGGGATTCTCTCTCTGCCTCTCTCTCTGCCCCTCCCCAGCTCGGGTGTGTGCTCTCTCTCTCTCTCTCTCTCTCTCTCTCTCTCCTTCAAAATAAATAAACTTTAAAAAACGCTGAGATGAATACCTGGCACATAGCTGTTATTCAACACGTTCCCGAGGCACCCGCGTATGGGCGGATCCCGTCCGGAGGGGCGGAGGCTGGTGGTCAGCCGTGATCCCCGCAGGAGGAGACTGAGTGGAGCTTTTCATGGCCATCCCGACTCGCGGCGGCCCGTGGGTGATCAAACGGGTGTCCTCAGACTGCACTCTGCTCCACCTCTCAGTGCAGGGAACTGCTGGCGGCCACCTTCCTGCCTCCCCATTCTCAAAGCTCACCTGCTGCAACCCGCCTGCTGGCACGTTCCTGCGGTCCCCCCAACCCTCCTACCCCCACCCTCCTACCCTTCTGCCCTCAGTTTCCTTCTCTGCTCCCTCTTCCTCAGATCACCCCGGAAATAAAGGCGTCCCCCAAATTTCTACCCTCTGCCAGCTCCCTTCCTCCCTCCACACTGTCCTGTGCACCCGCGCCAGGCTCGGGATGAGAGACGCACGGGAAGGAACGCGTCTGGGTAACATTAGTAAACGTGTAGTTTCTGGAGCACTCACTGCGTGCCAGACCTTTTATTCACCTGACGTCGTATATCCTCACGTTTCCCCCAAAGAGGTATGAGCCTCTCGTTTTAGAGATGAGGAAACAGAGGCTACTTAGCCCAACGTCACACAGCTTATAAATGACCGGGATTCAAACTCAGGTCTGCCTGACTCCAGAGCTCTCACCAGACTGAAGGCCCTGGAAGTCGGAAACCATGTTTTATGAGTTCTTGTATCCCCGCGGCACCCAGTGTTACTAGCTGAGCACACAGTAGGTGCTTGGCGACTGCTGAGTGCCTAGCAGACTCCTACCCGGACACACACTGGCCTGAGGAGCCCGTCAGCCAGGGAAGGGTTAACAGCCTTGGTGGATGGAGCTGGCAACGTACTCTAAATAATGAGCCTCTAGAATTCTTGCTAATGACATTCTCCTCTGGCTGCTTCAGGTTTTACTGGCTGGAGTAATGAATTAATTAGTGAATATGGGTGAGAAGCTCTTTGAAGCTGTAAAAAGCCCAGAGTACAAATACTAAGAAAAGGGACCAAATAGACTAAATCAGATACCCTGTGAGTGCTGAATAGCTCGCGGTGGCCGGGCCACCAGCTCTCCGAGGACTAGGGCAGACAGAACAAGGGAAAGGGACACCTGGCGGTGCCATAAATACACCCAGACACCAAAGGCAGCCTTCAGAGGCTCCCTGTCACCTGGGGTCTGGCAAACAGTCCATCCGGTCTGCTCATTCCCATGGAATAACAGTGATTGCCTAGATGATGGTGTCGGGAAGAATCGGAGGCCACCTAGAGGCTCAGCAGGAATCGTGTCATGTTACCAGTGTCATGGATGTTGATCTACTGGCTTAACCGCTGCTACAAAATCGCTACGTAACCAACCCAGGGACTTACAACAATCATCGTTTACTTTTATAATCTGCAGGTCAGCTGACCGAGGAGGGGCTTGGCCGGTGTGGCTCAGCCCTGCACACTCTCGTCCCCCTCAAAGGATTAGCAGCTGGTGCAGGTGTATTCTCCTCGTGGTGAGGGCAGAGGTGCAAGAGGGCACCATTGTGTCTCAGCTGCTAACGCGCCACTGGCCAAAACGAGACCTGAAAATGAGATGGGCCCAGAGACAAGAAAGTGTCCCCAACCGCAATGGGAGGACAGTGTAAAGTTAATTAGAAAAGGGGGCTGGATACAGAAAGGGGTAAAAAGGGGCACCTGGGCGGCTCAGTTGGTTGAACATCCGAGTTTGGCTCAGGTCACGCTCTCCCAGTTCGGGAATTCAAGCCCCACACCAGGCTCTGAGCTATTAGCTCAGAGCCTGGAGGCTGCTTTGGATTTTGTGTGTGTGTGTGTGTGTGTGTGTGTGTGTGTGTGTGTGTGTCTCTCTCTGCCACTCTCCCACTCATGCTCTGTCTCTCTAGCTCTCTCAAAATTAAATAAACATTAAAAAAACATGTAAAAAAGGGGGTAAAAACTTAGGGGCCCTTAGTATCATCTACCATGGGGACCCAGGGCTAATATGGTGGTGGCAACTCATCAAAGATCCGAACTCCCTACCCAGCTGCTTCCGCAAGGCAGCAGGCTAGAGCTCAACAGTGCCCGCCCCCTGTAAGCAGGGCATGAGCGCTCTGGTTCATTGGTCCCAAGCAGCCTTCTACCCTCACTTCTGCTACCTATCTGGTCCCTGACGGCACCAGAGGCTGAAACCACCATCGTAAAGTGTGCTTTATCCTTAACACTGGAGGTCAGACACATACGTGACATCACCACTGTCGAGGAAAGGAAGTATTGTGGATCAGCTGTCCCACGAGATAAACAGCTAAATTAATACTGGCGGGCAGCGGCTGAACATCTAAGCCTAACGAAGTACAAACATGGAACCTTTATTCCCTCCAGGCACCGCCATCAGTGCTGCTGTGTCACATCTCCTCCTCCACCCTGTAGTGACGTCCCATAGCTTTTTGGTCACTTTTAGACACTAAAAACCTCAGCCCAGTGCAGTGGAACACAAGTAAGTGTCATGTCAAGTTTGGCATCCACACCCTCCCCTCCCCCTGCTCGGTGCTCAGCCTTTCTGCCCCAGGGACTTGGTGGGGAGGAGCAGGTGGTTTCCCTCCCTCCTCTGTCTCCACTCCTAATCCCTCCAGAGGAGAAGAGGGGAATACAGAGAAGAGGAGGAAAGCCTTCTTCCTTTAGGCCACCTATAAGCTCTGAGTGGCTGGCATCCAAATGCTGGCTGTCTCACAGAGCACCCATGGGAGGACGTATGGGGTCTCTCCATCACACAGCTTCCTCATGTGGCAGATGCACTCTAGAAGCATCTCTCCCAGCCCCACCATCCCCACACTTGTACCTCACCCTGCAACCTACCCCACAGCCTACAGGGGCTGGGTACCAGCCACACAATTGTGCCAGGCATCTTTGATGCCCCATCTCTCTCTCGTCCTCTCGGCCACCATTCTGCCCTGGCTATCGTTGAAGCAACGAGCTTCAGAATCTTTCTTCTGCTGCCCCAGGCACCCCCTGCTTTCTGCCTGGCGCCCCTCACCATAGCAGCTACGTGCTGGAGTCTGCTCAGCCGCTCTGGCCTATGTGCAAACTGGAAATACACGGGAGTCAACCCCGTCTGGAAGCTTCATGGCCAGTGGAAGACAGAAATGGTTTTCCATGACTCTAGTGACAATTCCAAGGCAAGAGCCCGCAGGATCAAGATCCATTTGTCCACAGCAGTAACCACCTCGAGAATGCACCCTTAGGACTGGCTTCCCCTCCCTCTACATCCTTTTTCCCAGCCCCTCCACTCTTGATCTCCAGATTACTTCCCCAAATAAATGACCTGCATATGAGCCCTTGCTGTAGGTTCTGTTTCAGGGGGACCCCAGTGCATGTGAGCCCTTGCCGTAGGCTCTGCTTCGGGGGAACCCCAAGATAGCCCAGCAGACCATGCTTGGCTATTCCCCTGTGGCAACACTTGGCTTATGTGAAACTCCTACATCTTCCCATGCCGCAGGGATGAGGTAGGCTGCGGCTCATGGTCCTGCCTATAGGCACCGCAGCTGTGCCTACACCAGTGAACTCTTCCTGGAGGGAAATTCTCATTCAGACACGAAAGACATGGACAAGAGCTAAGAGGGGGAGATATTTGGTGCCCATGTTTGGGCAGCTTGGTAATCACCCCAGCTTTGTAACCCAGGGAGTCATTCAAATAGGCCGGAGTCCAGAGGTAGCACGTGCCTCATTTCCACACTCCACGCTTCACACAACGAAGCTGAAGGGAAGAGGAGGAAAACGACTTACCCAAGATGACTCATAGGTTACGGGCAGACGCAGGCAGGACCAGAGGCTTCCTGACTCCCAGGCCAGTGCCTTTCCCCCACGGCCACCACTCTTAGGGGAGGAGCATCGTGCCGTCAGGGCACAAACAAACACTATGAGACTTTATACACAAATGTGTGGATCCTGGTTCTTCTTAGTAGCGGTGTGATCTAGAACACGTTATTCAAACCTCTCTTGAGCTCAGCTGCTTTACCTGAAAAACAGTTACAATAACGCCTTCCTCATAAGGTCGATGTGCTCAACAGGCATGTGATTGATAGAAATGCTTACAATGATTACATAACCTCTCAAGGCTCTGGGTTTCTTATCTAAGAAATGTTGATAAATCATCTTCAATATTCATATTCCTGGACTTTGGGGAATCACAGTAAGATAATACATAGGAAATCACTTTAAAAATAAAAAATATTACACATATAAAAAACATTACCAGTAGTAGTGTTGTTAGTTGAAAACCAAAATAATTCCACCTGCCATCATTCAAATCATCGATCGGTGATTTCTGAGTAAAATGACTGCTGCTCAGGCTTTTCATAGAGGGAGGTACAACAGGTACCCATTTCCATGGAGTAAGGAAAAGAAAGATTTGCAAAATTACCTGAGGCCCTAAGACCTGAGAACATTCTCTTGTTGTTGTTACTGCTTCGCCATGGTCAGAAGGTCGGTACCCCAAAATGTTCTTAAGTGGCGGATGTAGGTATTCCACAATGAAAAGGTAATTATTGTCCCAGAATTGGGGAAATATTGGTTCTTTTTTAAAGAGATTGACCAAACTGAGGCAATTAAAGTTAAATCCCCCCAAAATGTGACCAGAACCCAGGAAATCACTGACCACAAAAGGGTCCTTTCAAGAGGAAAGTTAATAATTACCCTATATTCCCCAAAGTGCAATAAACATACCAGTGACCGGATATAAAACAATATACATTCAACAAACGATCACGAGCTGAAGCCAAGCACCCATTTGTTTTTTGCGTATACATACGCATACACACACACACACACACACACACACACACACACACACATATCTGTATGTATGTATACAGAGAGCAATCAAATGACTCGCAGGTGCTATTACACTAGGCAGTGCTGATAGACCTGGGAACCTCATCCAGGCTCTGTGTTTCTAGAACTTATCTTCTTTCCACTCTGCCTTGTTTGCGCCTTGAAGGCATCGGCTGTCTGGTTCTCCTTAGTGACCCACCGCAAAACCCTGAAACCCCAAACCCTGTGATTTGTCCTAGCTGAGAGCAAGGAAGCACAGGTTGGTTTGACCGTGTTAGGCTCCTCACGGGGCTTGAGCGGAGAAGACAGTACCCACGAGGCAGGGGATGGAGTGCATGGGGGCAGCTCCCGAAGGAGAGGGAGGCTGGTGGGTCCCAGGGACAGGCACACCTAGAAGCTGGGACCTGAGTGGGAGGCACTTCCTGACCTGATGGAAACTGTTCATATGCCTTTGCCTTTGTGGGCAAGTTCCATCCTTATCAGTGTTCTGTGTCTGAGAAAAAGCGGCATTTATTGCTATTGATGGTGACAGTCCATACCCTCAAGGGTCACCCCTCTGGTTGTCGTTGACAGCACAAGACCTGGGGCTCGCTCCTGGGTACAAGGAGTTGAGACAGGTCAGTGTCTTAACCCTCAACCCCGCTGAAATTCAGGTGGGGCGAGGATCCTTGGCCACACCTAAAGCCTGATGCTTCTGGTTGGATCTGGAGAGTTCCAGTAATGAGGAGTAGCTCCAGCAAGCAGGGGTTGGAAGGACTTCAGGGGCATGGCGGGTCTGAGGCAAGGGGTCAGAGGTGGTCTTGTGAGTCCTGGTCAAATCAAACACGCTGTTTCCGCCCAGGCCTTCAGCCAGGCCATACTCAGGTATAAGGGGCACCAGCCGGTCTTGGGGCCAACCCTCAGACCTCTGTTTCCCCCCCCCTACATCCTGAAATGGCCCAAAGGCTCCTACTGTCCCTTCTGTGGTCCTGAACTAGAAAAACTAGAGCGGTACTGACCAGTACTTCGAGACCTGAACAGAACCGAACCAGGCTGCGGCCTGGGTCGCGGGGCTGGAAAGCGGGCAAAAAACAGCCGGGACCGACAGAGGCCCCTGCAGCCCAAAGTTCACACTCTGAGCATCTAAGGAAGGCCAGCTTGGGTCTCCCAGCGCTTGAAGCAAACGGAGCGCTCCTTACAATACAGTCACTCCCCTCTTATCCGCGGGGGGAATGTGTTCCAAGACCCCCGCCCGACGCCTGAAATTGCAGACAGTACCAAATCCTCTATAGACTGCTTTTCCCTTAAACATACGTACCTATTTGGCATACGTATGTACCTATACGTATTTTGAGGTTTAATTTATGAATTAGGGACAGTAAGAGATGAACAGCAATAACTGATAATAAAATAGAAACCATTATAACAACCTGCCGCAATAAAAGTTACGGGAACGTGGTCGCTCTCTCTCCTTCAAAATCTTATCGTCTTGTACTCACCCTCATGGGGCCGACTTGGGATGATAAAATGACTGTGTGGCGAGAGGAAGCGAGAGGGGTGACTCCGGCTGTGTCGGGGGGTGGGGCTACCACTGATCTTCCAGTGATTGGTGGGAGGGAGGCTCATCCGCTTCCGGGATGTGGCTGCCCACCGGTGACGGACAGGAAAGCGGAACCTGGGGAAGGGAAACCACGGATAAGCGGGAGTGCGGGAGCACGAAGGACTCAATAGCACCACCTCCTGGCGAGAAGGAAAACTACTGCAGCAGAATTTGAAACCCACCTAAAGAGAAGCAACCCAGCTCAGACCAGGAGGAGCTTCAGAAGTCACGTCCTAGGTCAAGTCTCTCGGTTCACGAAACGGGAAACTGAGGCCCTGAGAGGAGAGGAGACTTACACACGATGAAACAGATTACCGGTGGCAGGGCTGAGGCTTGAATTTGAGACTCCAAGCCTGTCACTGAAAGTGTTCTTTCTGCCTGAGGCTGTAGAAAGCAAACCTTGTTTCTTATAAAGAACTAGGAGATGTAGAGGCGCCTGGGTGGCTCAGTTCGTTAAGTGTCTGACTCTTGATTTCGGCTCAGGTCATGATCTCACGCTTTGTCAGTTTGAGCCCAACGTCAGGGTCTGTGCCTTCAGCGTGGAGCCTGCATCGGATTCTCCCTCTTTATCTGGCCCTCCCTGGCCCAGGCTCTCTCTCTCAAAAATAAATAACATTAGAAAAAGAAATAGGACCCGGAGCTTCATGTCCCCACCACCACTGTGCCAAGCAGCACGCTAATGTAGATTACTGCTGTCTCCACTCTACAACGGGGGCTGTGAGCCTGCTCGGGGGTGTCCGAACTCCTGTTCAGGCGTGTTGGTGCCACAGTTCATGTGCTCTGATCACAATGTCGTGTTGCCTCCTGGCAGATTCAAAACTGAAGTCTGGAAGATTTCTATTGCAGCCGCCTTCCTGTATCAGTGAAGAATGCATTCACTCGACTTATCAGGAAGCCTGATGTGCACCCCTGAATTAAACAAACAGGGCTTTATCTTGCTCACCTATCAAGTAATGTAGAAGTAAGTGGTTGCTGGCATTTACTCAATAACTCGATAATGTCAAGGCGAGCAGCAGGGCTGTTCTCTTGACTTTTTCTCCCTCTTATCACTCCAAGGTTTCATGAAGCTACTGAATACAAGGCCACAAGAAAGAGGGAAGCGGGAAGCAGTGTCTGTTGCACTTTGCCTTTTTGTCAGGAAAAGCATAATGCTTCCCAGAGCGCTGGGCGGACCCAGAACCCAGTGACAGAGCCGCCCCGTCCACACTGCAGGATGCACCAGGCACTATGAAGGTACTCTTAGCTAGGAAGATGTGAGGCCCCGATATTGTCACAGAGGCTAACCACATCTGCCATACCATGCTGCCCCCTGAAATCTATAAACCGCCTCAGGCCGCAGCTCACCATCCCATCATCCAAATGGTTATCACAGCCTGCGCTGCCCAAAAGTTCCTCTGAAATCACCTCTTTTGGTTCTGTCTCCTTTATCGGGGTATCATCCGAGGTCTAGCATTCCTCATCTGATAATTTCAATGGCATTGAAAAGTCCCTTTATTATCTGGCCCCCACCTACCTCCCTATCCTTATTGGTCTTCGCTGAAATTGCTGCTGATAAGCAACACCAACATGCACGTGTGCTGTGACTGGTTCCATTCCTTCCCACTCGCCACTGCCCTGCCCCCTCCACCATAGCCTACCCAACCCCATCCAACCCCACCAGATCCTCACTCTTAATCCAACATATTTGTTCTCTTCTCATCCTTCAAGATGGCTTAGATGACCATTCCTCCAGGAAGCCTCTTTTGATTCCCACCCCTACCCCGTGTTGGTTACATGACCCTCTGTGCTCCCATAACACCTAGTCATGAATTCCACTCTCATCGAAACACCAGGGGCTCCCAAACCCCAACCCTCAGCCCCATCCTCTCTGTGGGTCTAGATTTAATGGCGTCATGACCTTCCTCTATCAATTGGGAATACATTCACTCACTTTATCAGAAAGCCTGATGGACACCGCCAAATTAAATGAACAGGGCTTAATCTTGCTCACATATCAAGTAATCCGGAGGCACATGGTTGCTGGAATTCATTCAATGGCTCGATAATGTCAGGGCCAGGAGCAAGGTTGTTCTTCTGACTCTTCGAGAAGGGCCAATAGTAATACTCTCTTCCCTGCCCAGTTCTGAATTAATTGAGAAATAACTTGTAGAAAATCAATACATAATCTTTTCACTGATAAAAAAAAAAAAAACGTGACACTGGAGAATATCTATTACAAATCTGAGCGAGCGAGATTCCTAATCCCGCGGCCCAGAGTTAGACAGATGCAATCCATTCGTCTGCTTCAGGAGACTGAAGCTGCTTCCAGGTCCGTGCCAGCTCCGCCCCTGCCGACCTTGTCTCCCGGCACCCTGTCCTCAGGCTGTGTGTCCGGGTCTGTGACCCCAGCATAGTAAACCCATGCATCTTGCTCCCTGCTGTTTCCAGAGGGACCACTCTGGTTTGCCCCTCCTCTCTGCATGCTCCCTGTGCTACAACCAGAGTGGTCTTCCTGAAACCGTATCTAATCACGTCACTCCACGGCTCCTAATCATCCAGAGGAAAAAGTGCCTTTCAGCTTAGCATGGCGTGTGGATCCGACGCCCACCTTGCCCAGAGCCCCTCGCCTTCACCCACCCCAGCCGCATCTCCTGTGTTCGAGCCACACCAGGCTCCCTGGACACACATGCCCTTTCTTGCCTCATCCTCTTAGCACTTGTTATTCCCTCAGCCTGAACAAAACATCCCCTTTGGTCTGCCTTGTATATGACAATCCTGTCCATCCTTTAAACTAAGCCAAGTTGGGGCGCCTGTGTGTCTCAGTCGGTTAAACAGCCAACTCCTGGTTTCATGATCTCACTATGCATGGGTTCAAGCCCCACAGCAGGCTCTGTGCTGAATGTGCAGAACCTGCTTGGGATTCTTTCTCTCTCCCTCTCTCTCTGCCCCTCACCTGCTTGTGCTCTCCCTCTCTCTCTCTCTCACAACAAATAAATATACTTTAAAAAATGTTTTTAAAAAAACTAAATAAAGTCTTTCTCCTCTGTGAAGGCTTCTCCTCACATTATTGGGCCTCTGATAATTAACTGGAATATAGCAGGTGCTCAACAAAAGCTTACAGAATGGAGGCGATATTGAAGGCAAGTGGATGAATCGATGAACTTGTGACCCAACTAGATGATAAATTTTCTGCAGGCAGGAGCCATGCCCTATGCTTTTTCATCTCTTGCCAGAGACAAAAATGAGGAGAAAGACGAGGATGATGACAAGTCCACACACAACGAGAAGGACCACCCTGAATCAGCAGCCCGCTTGGCCCTCGTCTTTCTCCCGGATGTCCGGTACCTCTGAGAAAGCTCTCCAATCTCCCTGATCTGTTGAGAGAAGTACCTGATAACATGTCAGAGCAATGTTTTTGCAAATAGAAAATGCTCTCCGAACGGTTTCATCCCCGGGGGCAGTCCCTGGCTTTGAACGGAAGTGGCTGTCTAACCACTTTAGCAAAGACCTGTGTTCTGGAACACACCCAGGGCGATACCTTGTCATCTGCTAAAAGGCTTCGGAGCAAGAAAACATCCCCGGTGAGAGAAATATGGGCAACGTCAAAATTGCGGGCAGCGATGAAGCCCTGACTGCCACCCTCTCCCTGGACACAGTGTCTGGTTGAATCTTATTCTCCTGTTATTTGAGACAGGGCTGAAGGATGGGGTCCCTGCAAGACAGAGTGCTCCTTTGTCTCTGTTGCTGGGGTGCTGGTCTCCCTATGGGCGGAGCTCTGCAATGTCCCCTGTGGCAAAGATCGGGGTCCGGCCCCAGGCCCCAGCTCTGACATTGACCAGCTGTACTGTATGATCCTGAAAAAAATTATTCACATCTCTGAGCCTCAGTTTCCCTTTTTATCTCCATGTCTCGGGAAGGCATCTCTGTTCTCTTCATCTTTCAAATCTATGCAATAAAATGTATTTCTTCCCCTTGGGGCACCGGGGTGACTCATTCAGTTAAAGCCTCCGACTTCGGCTCAGGTCATGATCTCACCGTTCGGAGTTCGAGCCCCACATTGTGCTCTGTGCTTGCAGCTCAGAGCCTGGAGCCTGTTTCAGATTCCATGATTCCCTCTCTCTCTCTCTGTCTCTCTGCCTCTTCCCCATTCACACTCTGTCTGTCTCTCTCTCTCTCTCTCAAAAATAAACTTTAAAAAAAATGTATTTCTTCCCCTCACTCACTCAGCTCTGGCTACACTGGCCTTTGTGCTGTTTCTAACACATTCCAAGCACCTACCTCAGGACCTTAACACTGGCTTTCTTTCTCCAGAGAGCAAGGTCAAGGTGGCTTTCTCTTCATGGCCTTTCAGTCTTTGCTGATCATTCTGCCAAAAACGACAACCCCACCCCAACTCCCTGGCACTTCCTGCCTCTTCTTCCTGGTTTATTTTTCTCCATAGTACTTGCCACCTTCTAAAATACTATGTCATTTGCTCACTTATCAGGTCTGCCTGTTTCCCACCTCCTACCCCATTGCAGTGGAAGATCTAGAAGGCAGAGATTTGGTCTGTTCTGTTCACTGTTTAGAACAATGCCTGGCACAGAGTAGGGGCTCAAAAATATCTGTTGAATGAGTAAATAATTTCAACACGTGTTTATTGAGCACCTACTATGTATCAGGCTCTGGGATGTAGAAATGAATAAGACAGCTCCTCAAGATGCTAAGCATCTGGTAGGAGAGACAAATAGGGGAATATATGTATGGTTCATAGTTAATCAATGAAACAGGTGCCGAAATGGGGGGGATGGTGGGATCAAGGGTAATTTAGAGGAAGAACTAGTTTGTTCTCTTGGGAGGAGGTAAAAGAGGATTGCTGAAGGACTGACTTCTTCCCTGAGTTTGGAAGCATAAAAAGCATTTCCTAGGGTTGGAGGAGCAGGAAGGCTGTTCCAAGGCAGAAACTTTGTTTCAGAAAACACCAAAGACTCTCATATGCTCAAAACTTCCCATCGTGAGCAGAAGTGTATGCCTCTTATCCTGTTCAATGGGTGTTGAATGTGTGAATAAAAGTGGCTCTAACAAAAAGAGATAAGCTAAGGCATCTTCTAGTTGTACCACTCTTTATGTCCAAGGTGCTATGGTATTACGCCAAAACCTTCTTCCCCACAAAAGAATCTCCCAACAGCCCAAAAAGAAATTCTACCATTATAACCTTCTCTGAGGAAGAGATTCTTCTCAGAAGGCTCAGCGAAAATGCACATTTGCAGACGAAGCTGCTGTCTTGAGCTACCGAGACAGGTTGTTTTGTTAAATACTTGAGTTGGCATCTGGAAATAAGCAGCGTGCCGAGAAGATGTAGAGACGGGTATATCGTCGTGGAGACTGCCATGGCATAGAGTAAGCGTGGCAAACAAGTCTGCCCACCACCTGCTTTGCATGGCCTACAAGCTAAGAAAGCTCTTGACATTCTTAGATGGTCGAGAGAGGGGAGGCAAGGGGAGGAATCCAAGGAAGAATACTATTTCACCAGATGTGAAAATTACATACAGTTCACCTTTCCATTTCCATCGGTAGGGTTTTAGGGGAACAGAGCACGCTCACTTGTTAACCTACAGTCCACGGCTACTCTCATATACAACAGCAGAGTTGAGTAGTTGCGACAGGGACAGTATAAAGGCTAAACTACTTATCATCGGAAGACTTAGAAATGCATGGCTATGAGCTTGTCTTTGGTAAATAATACTAGCCCAGAAGCTACCAAAGGGTAATAAGCAGGGCAGACGAAGCTACCCCTCTATAGGCTCACTAGCAAGTTATTTGAAAGCAGAACTCGGACCAGAGGGTCTCTGTGATGGTTAATTTTATGCGTCGACTTAGCTAGGTAATGGTATCCAGGCATCTGGCCAAATATCGGTCTAAATGCTGTGAAGGCATTTTTTTAGATAAGATTAACATTTAAGTCAGTAGACTTTGAGTCAAGCACCTCACACTCCTAGGGTGGGCCTCATCTAATCAGTTGAAGGCCTTAAGAGAAAACAGACTGAGATTCCCTAAGGAAGTGGGAATTCTGCCAGTAGACTGCCTTCAAACTCAGGCTGCAACATCAACCCATCCCTGGGTCGGGTCTCCAGCCTGCTGGCCTCCTCTGAATATTTTGTGTGAATAAACAATAGAATGTATGTGTGTCCATATGTACGTGTGCATGTTGCGCACACATACACACACACACACACACACACACACACACACACACAGCCTACTGGTTCTGTTTCTCTAGAAAACACTATTACAGTTTCCAAGAGGAAGTTTTTGAGCAGGAGTTGAGTCACTCTTTTGTCTTCTCATAAGACCTATTGTTTCATTTTATGTAGATGCGGTATCAGAAAATGAGGGAGAGGAAAGGATTTTTCAACAGAAAGAGAAGAAAAAGAAAAGGAAGAAAGTGGCCGGCGGCCAAAAAGGCCCGGTGTCCATTCAGCTCCTCTGAGAAACCGACGTGGACAGGGAGTCAGCAGCATGACAGACCTGTAGAGATGATGATGTTGTCTGTGAGAGAGCTGTGGAGGGGACGGTGTTGTACATGGAAGGTAGAAGGAGCAAGAGTAGGCGGATAAAGGCTCCAGACCATGATGCTGGTCTGACATCTAGGAAGGGAGAGGGGAGAAGAAAGAAAACTACGTAGGGAGAGCTTCCCCGCAGTACAGCTCAGAACTTTTCACCCAGCCCAGCGGGAAGCTCCTGTACAAAGACGGTCTGGAGAAGTGTCCAGCCCTGGGCAGTCATGGCAGCTCTGGGAGCCCCACCTCGCTCAGGCAGTGGGTCCTGAGGGCCCCGCCACCAGCAGCTGACTGCACCGCTCTGGGCGGTTGTCTCCTGAAGGGATATTTAAGCAGACTCCTACCTGGCTGCCTCAAGGCCTCACAGGGCTCTCTACTTGCATGGATGGTTGGAGAGGTTAAACAGAGAACGGACACTGAATCCACACTCTGTCGTTCTTCTTTATGGGTCCAAAATCTTACCCAAATACTAAACTATTAGTATTAAACTATTAGTACTAAACTATTAATATACTTTTAGGAAAGGCACATGGAACAAAAGCGTTGCCCCATAATGTGAACTATTTCTGATATGATAATCATGGGGGACAGATGCTGTGGTTGCCCCAGCACCTCCTTGGAGACTCACATCTCTGTCATTCTCAGTATTGTTGTTCTGGTGGCACCGTCCACAGGGCTTCAGGAGGGCAGGTCTCCTCTGCCTGGAGGAGCAGGACATTTCAGGCTCAGGCTGAGCGATGAGTTGAGAGAGAAGATCATGATCATTGCCAGGAAAATCAAAGCCCTGTCGAGAAAACAGTCAAAAAGTAGGTGTTCCTGGGGCTCTGGGATCGCTGGCTGCAAAGGCAAAGGAAGTATGGCGATATCTTGGCCATCATATGCCGAGGGACCCCCAGAACTGGGAAGCAGTAAGGAGTGGGGCTGAGAGAGGCAGAGACCTAAGGCCAAACTAGCAACTTTTTACAGAAAGGGAGGCAAACCCGAGCTTATCAGGAACAAATTTTCGTTGAAAACATGCATGTTTCCTCTGGAAGGAAACTGAAATCAGAAACTAGGTTCCAGAAGGAGTAGTAAACGAGGAAACTGGTCTTTCTAAAAAGTGGGCAAAGCTAAGCCAGCACCTGCAAGTGAATAATAAATCAATTATTCGATTAAACCCAAGTAATTAATTTGGGATAAAAACAAGGTTGAATGTGAATAACGGACAACAGTAACATGGGAGTTCAAAGGAGGGATGCTAGGGACACAGTAATCCAAGGTCCTTGCGTTTTTCAGGAGGAGTTTAGAGACATCGTTTAACATCAGACTTGTGTTATGATGTAGTTTAAAATTAAAGGAGACCAAAAAAAAAAAAAAAACCTTCAGGTAACTAAAACACAGGAAAAGGGATGAAGGGAAGAAGCATAAAAAATGTCAAATAGAGAGCACAAAATAAAGTGATAGGACTAAATCCAAATATATCAATAATCTAAATAAATATAGACTAAACCCCCCAGTAAAAATAAAAATGGTTATCGAGTCTGGGGCAGGAAGCACGTAAGATAAGTCTGGAATATATTGTTATACCAGAGAGCAAAGAAGTTATCAAAGATGACACGTGTCAGGTCAAAAGGATTATATAAATATAATTGCCCACACCAAGAGGCTCTCATTGTTCAAAGATGGGACAATTTGCGCATCAGTAAAAGGTAGTGACAGTCACTACAACTGAGGAAAATACAAAAACGATATTTGCATTTTCAAAACACATAAAGTATAATAGCAAATAGACCAGTCAATAAGTGCAATGGAGAGAAATACATCAAATACATCATGATGGTAACTTTTAAATGGTTATATTTAAGGAAATAAATTAATTTGTTCAAGCTAGTAAATGAAAGGAAGAAAATCAAACATTTATCCTGCCTTTCCCGTAGGAACAATACCTCAGGGCAACCAAATAATTGGGTAGGGAAATTTCTTCTTATGGAAGAATCTCAGATAATAAATGGGAAAAGGTTACGGAACTAGAATCATTTTAAAAAGGAAGATAGAATAGGGGTGCCTGGGTGACTCAGTCAGTCGAGCATCAGACATCAGCACAGGTCATGATCTCAGGGACTCGTGAGTTTGAGCCCCACACCGGGCTCACTGCCGTCAGGGCAGAGCCCGCTTTGGATCCTCTGTCCCCCTCTCTCTCTGTCCGTCCCCCACGTGCACTCTCTCTCTCAAAAATAAGTAAACTTGGGGAAAAAAAGGAATATAGAATCACGATTTTGCAACTCTACTAAAGCAATGACTCTAGCACAAGGGTTGGCAAACTTTTCTTAGAAGGCCAACTAGTATGTATTTTAAGTTTCATGGGCCATAGAAGCTTTGTCACAACTACTCAGTTCTGCTGGTGTAGCTCAAAAGCAGATGTAGATAAAACATGAACGGGCATGGCTGTATTCCAATAAAACTTTATTTATAAAAAACAGGAGCACTCGGGACTTGGCTCGCAGCGGCCGCCATAGTGCTCTGATCCCTGACCTAGAGAGTGACCATCAGCGTTTGCTAACAACATGAACAGAGCAACAATCGTACTGACCATCTTTTCCAGCACAGTGCAGTTTATTGAAGAAAAATAGCAAAACAAAAAATATAGTTAGAAGTTAGAAAAATAGACTTGTAAAAATCTCAAAGATCAAAGAAGGAATCAAATGGAAATGAGAAAATATTTATAACTAAATGATAATAAAAACACTCTACATCAAACACGTGGAGTTTTCCAAACATGTCATTTAGAGGGGCATTATAGCTTTAAATAGTATATTAGAAAACAAGAAAGATTGGAAATCAATGAACTCAGCTTGCAAATATTTAGGGAAAGGACAACAGAGTAAAAACCAAAGAAAACAGAAGAAAATACATAGCAAAGGCAAGAAGAGGAGTTAATAAATCAGAAACAAACATACGACAGAAGGAAAAGAAAGCCAAAAGCTGATTATTTGAGAAAAACAATAAAACAGACACAGCAGGAAACCCGGATGGCACCCACACTTGAAATAGGCTGAGTAGAAAGAAACCAAGAGATTTACCTTAAAAATGCTACAAATGACAGATTGAAAAGGTTAGAGAGGAAGCTAGTGTTTTAACTAACGACTGAAAATAATCGGGATTTATTCTGGAGGTTTACAGTCTCCTCTCCAGGTACTTGTGATACTTTGTGTTTTATTCAGAATCCACTATTTTATACCTGATTTCTCCCTTGGAATCTCCTTCTCCATTGAACCTGACCTCTCCTCTGATGTCGAACGTCGCTGAGGAAAAAGAAGCCAGTAGGTGGCAGTACCTCCTCACTCACGTCCCTGAATGTGCTCCCCCACGTGGCCTGTAGGCATTCTGTCACAAGCTCAAACCCTTGCCACCATGTTTAAATATGGCCTCTCACTAGTGTGACACCTTTTTCGTCTCAAGGTTTCTCCCACCAGGTCTTTTCCACACCACCACCGACTTCATTAACACACAACTGAACTAAACTGCAACCTCTTACCCTGACTGCCTGATTTCTGGTTGTTGTTGTTTTTCCCCAAATTCACCATGGCAACCATGGAGAACTTAATTTCAATAGGAAGGAAGGAAGGAAGGAAGGAAGGAAGGAAGGAAGGAAGGAAGGAGGGAGGGAAGGAAGGAGGGAAGGAGGGAGGGAGGGAGGGAAGGAAGGAAGGAAGGAAGGAAGGAAGGAAGGAAGGAAGGAAAGAAACCTAACAATGCTCTCAAGCTCCAAAGCCATCCACAACTCCCTGCTGCCTCTCAGATGAAGACCAAGTGTTGTTGGCCATTCAAGCCTTTAGCTTCCCACTAGCATTTTGCCCTGCTCCCATCCTTGCCATCTAGGTCTTTCTGGGGATCCGGTTTTTGTATCATCTCCTCCTTTGTTCTTTAAGGACTGCTTTCTCAGGAATTCTCCTGCATACCCAACATCTCCCTCAAACTCCCATGAACTTCCCTCTGTATAACAGATTTAGAGGCTTCACTTATAAAATATTTTATAAAATGAGTGAATTCTCATGCAGCAAGTAATTATTCTTTCATCAAATATTTACTGAGCACTTGTACCTAACGACCTATATCAGAACATTTATAGCAGCCCTATTTATAATAACCAGAACCTATAAACAACCAAATGTCTTCCTACAGAAGATTGGACAAATAAATTGTGCTATAGAATGGAATGCTTGCTATACAGCAGTGAGAATAAATGAACATCCATAATAGGGGACGTATATATGACCTCATCCACAGAGGTGCAGGAAAAGGCCAAACTAAGCTGTAGTGTTAGAATCAGGACTGTGGTTACCATTGGTGAGGATGAGGGGAGGGGGTGGTGATTGGAACAGGGCATTAGGGAGACTTCTGGAATAATACGGCTGTGCTTCCTGATTCTGGTCACAGGGTGTGTTTCCTTTGAGAAAATTCATCAAGCTGCATACTTTATTTGCACACTTTTCTATATATGTTCGACTTCAGCAAAAAGTATACTGAAAAAAATAACAAGCACCCACTGCGTGCCATGCACAGGGTTAGAGATGCTGGGAACACAGAGGTAGTAGGTCCCTCAAGGACTGGAAACCCCGTGCAGAGGTTCTCATCGATGACCTCTCATCGATGAGAGAGATAAGCATTGGGTGCAACCCATTCAACTCGTTAAACCTCACTTCCTTCATCTGTAAAATGGGAATCATATTTCCTACCCAAATGATGACTTAACATGGGCATGTCCCACAGTGTCTGGTGATGTGGTCTGAAGTGTGGGGGTTCGGAGCTGATGGCCAAAAAAAGAATTCTTGAGCCGTCTTCAGTGCAAAAGGGTGGTTTTATCCAAGCGCGGGGACAGGACCCCGAAGCAGAAAGAGCTGCCCTGGGATTGTTTATATAGTTGATTGATTATATAGTTCAGGGCTGGGGGAGGTGAAGACTGGGGAAGTTTCCAAAAGGATTTTCATATGCTAAAGAAGACTCACAGGGTCCTGGGGGCTGAGCTATTGTCAAGCTAAGGTTGTTTTTCCCTCTAGCAAAACATTAACATTAAAATAGTTAGGAGTTCCTGGAGGAATGTTTCACTCTGCGACCTCAAGTACTTGTCAATGGGCTGCGGGTTATAAGGAAATTTAATTATATCTACATTTCCTTTTTGCCTTTGTTCCCCACATCCTCTGGGGCATAGTAGGTGCTCAATAAATGGTATTTGAATTTGATTCTCAACACAATTAGTCAAGGAAAGCCCTACAAACAGCAGCTTCTCACACTGTCCCCATCGCCATTCACACGTAAGCACACACACTCAGGCACACATAAACACCACACACACACACACACACACGCTACTCGTCATGGCTTCTTGGATTAAGACAGCAGAAGAAAGTATATGTTAAACCTCAAAGGTACTTGTAGTCACTTTCTTTCGTTTCTGTAAGTGTCTGGGTTCCCGTGCCCGCTTATCTACAGTGGCCTAAACTGCCCTCAGTCAGAAGGAACCACAATTTCCTCTGCTGCCTGGTACCCAGTGACAGCCCTAAGGGCCCCCAAAAAAGTCCCTCGGGGGTAAATGGCCTGTGCCCTGAGGTGCGTGGCTAAGAAATGAATGGCTTCATTTCCGGCACTTTCTTTCTCTCACCAGGATCCAGGAGATTTTCAACCTGAATTAAAACAATCTTCCAGGGGCGCCTGGGTGGCTCAGTCGGTTGAGCGGCCGACTTCAGCTCAGGTCATGATCTCGCCGTCCGTGGGTTCGAGCCCCGCATCGAGCTCTGTGCCGACAGCTCAGAGCCCGGAGCCTGTTTCCGATTCTGTGTCTCCCTCTCTCTGACCCTCCCCCGTTCATGCTCTGTCTCTCCCTGTCTCAAAAATAAATAAACGTTAAAAAAACAAAACCAATCTTCCAAGATCTGCCTGTGTTTAGAAAGGAACGGGCAACAGGGATGGACCATGCTGGGTTTGTAGCTGTGGTTCGGGCTGGTTTCATCTGATAGCAGCCCCGTGAGGTCTGGTGGCGAAAGCGGACAGCACCCTCGTGGGCAGATTGCAGGGCTGTGGCACAATGGCGAACAGGTCCCCAAAGTGGTGGTCCGTGATGTGGTTTTGGGGTAGTTGGTGGGGGGTTGGAGCCCACGGCCAAGAAAGAATTCTTGAGACGTCTTTGGTACAAAAGGGGGTTTGATTAAAGCACGGGAACAGGACCCCCCCCCACCCCCCCCCATCCCCACCGTGTGCAGAAAGAGCGGCACTGAGGTTGTGACGAGTAACTGATCATATACTACCTAGTTGGGGAGCTGGGGGTGGTGAGGTTTCCGAAGGGACTTTCGTATGCCAAAGAGGGCTCACGGTATACTGGAAGCCTAGCTATTGTCAAGCTAAGGTTGTTTTGTTTTGTTTTTTTCTCTAGGAAAGCATTAGGTTAAGAGAGTAGGGAGTACTTGGAGGAATGTTTTACTCTGCCTGTCTCCAGTAGTTGTCAATGGGCTGCAGGATGTAAGGAAATTGAACTTTACCTGCCGTTTCCTTCTTGCCTTTGTTCCCCACATCACCATGCAGGGGAGGGTGATGTTAGGGCTCCGGGAGTCTAAGTGTATAGGTTTATGGAAACTAGGCTATTGATAAGATTGCCTTTTTCCTGTAATTTACTAAGACATTTGTAAACTGATGGAGACTCAAGGTCCCGCGTGACTGCGATCTCTATCAGTTAACCATTGGTTTTGCCTTTCCTTTGTTCTTGGGCAGGCAGGAGCGCCTGAGGAAAACCACACACAGCCCAGTGGCGGGGGCGGGGCACTGCAGGGTGTCGGTCTGCCTTATGCTCCCTCATCACTCAGGATGCAGGGCACTCCTTCCTGATGCCACCTGCCACCTGTCATTCCTCACCTGGAGATGTGAATGTGAGTCATCAGTCATCGATAAGTCAAGGAATGTGAGTCACTGGTGGAAGGAAATGCATTACAGCAAGTCGGAAGCCAGGATGGCACCTTAACCTCTCAGGTTCCCTCTTCCAAATCTCTCTCAAACCCCACACCTTCTTACCATCTCGCTTGCCAAAACCTAAGCCCCCATCACCGTTGGGCCATACCTGCGAGATCTCCTCACCTGTCTCCCTGATTCCTTCTTGCCCTGTCAGCTACACCAACCTCCCCTCATCCCCTCAAACCCACCAAGCTCCTTTCAAACTTGGCAGTTTGCCCTTCCTGGAACATTCCATGCCCCTTCTTCACCTGGCTAAACCTGCTCATGCCTCAGATCTCTGTTCCAACATCACCTTCCTAGAGTTCTCACCGACCCATCCCAATCTAAACTAGATCCCTGACCCTCCATTTTCTCCATGAATAACCAGCAAAGCTGGTGAGTACCTCCTGATCTGTGTTACTTGTTTGCATATCTGTCTCATTCACTGCTCGACTGGAGACTTTATCCACCCCTCTATTCTCAGGCCCTAGCAGTGCTGCTTCAAATATAGTAGGCACTTGATAATGTTTGATCGGTTGGAGTTTTGGTTGATGGATGAGTCTCTGTAAGGGGAACATTGCCAGGTAACTTAAAGAAAGGCTTTTCCTTCGTTAGGGAAAGAGGTTTGGGAAACACTAGGAGAATCATGCCACTTTTTACAGCTAAAAGTTATGGACAGCCACATGGTAAAGCACAGAACCAGACAGACCTCTTCCCGCCTCACGCTATCTACGTGATCTTCAGAAAGTGACTTAACATCTCGGAGCCTTAGTTCCTTTCTGACAATTGGGGGAAAAATACATTTTTTTGAGTTATGGGTAGGACCAGATGAAATAAGGAATAGGAGAGTATTTTATAAAATCGTAAAGCACTGGAGAGTTCACGGGGCCTGAGTTAAGGCAGCAACAGGGGAAGCAGAAAGTAATGGAAGTGTGCAATGTGTGTTCAGGATGGATTTCACACACGTATCCATACACAGGCACTGCGCTGTGTTGAGCAGTGTTCCCCTTAAATTCACATCCACCATGAACCTGTGAGCATGATCTTATTTGGAAACGGGGTCTGTGTAGATGTCATCAAGTGAAGATGAGGTCATGCCGAATTAGGGTGGGCCTTAGTCCAATGGTTGGTGTGTTTATGAAAAGAAGGCAATTTGGACAGAGATGCAGAGAAGAGCATGTGAAAAGAGAGGCAGAGAGTAGAGTGATGCATCCACGGGCAAAGAAATGCCAAGGACTGCTGGAAAGCCGCCAGTAGCTGGAAAGAGGCAAAAAAAGGATGCTCTCCTAAAGTCTTCAGAGAGAGCACGAGCCAGTCCACACTTTGATTTTGGACTTCCGTCTTCCAGAACTGTGAGAGAATGACTTTCTGCTGTTTTAAGGTACCTACTTTGTGGTGCTTTAACAAAGCACCGAAGACACTAATACACACACACTCGGCAACTTGCCATGTTGAATACCTACTGGTGGCCTGTGGACCCCACCTTTGTCCTAGTAAGTGAGCCCTTGTAACCAGGGAAACAGCCCTAGTACTTAGCCTTAAAAAGCTACCAGGGAGATTTCTCAGCCAAAGATAAAGAACAAAGATGAATTGTTCCTTTTGAACTCCTTGCTCCTCGGATGACACTTGTCAATCTCAACACCTCAGTTCCCTGCCTGCATATAACATCAGCCAAGATTACAGCAGCACCAGACAACTCCAGCTTTCCCTGCTGCTCAAGATTGAACCAATATCTGGCTCACCGTCCTCCTTACTTTGTCTCATTGGGGAAACAACTCCATCACCAGTTCAAACTGTCCGGGGAATGATTCTTTTTTTGCAGCCCTACGTAAGCAGATTGTATACAAATGACCCATAAATAGAACCTGGCCAGACGTCTCGCATCAGGGGTGCCACACATCACCTTTCCAACAGGATACCAGACAATGATTTCCCTTTTATGATTGCATGTTAAGACCAGAGCTAGAATAGCAGTCAACACATAGCAGTGACGGAGGGAAATCCTAACTCATCCACTAAGCCCACAGCTGGGTCTGCGTCTTCTTCTGATGTGTCCGAGAAGAATGCCTTTTCCCTCCATCTGCTGACCATGAGGGGCCATTCTTCCCCAAATATTTCCAGACCCTTGATGCTTACATCTCCCCACCAAGGTGGAATGAGTTTCCTGGTCCATGAACAGTATGGCCATTGGTCCACATTTCTCAATGGGGAGTAGTTAATCCCTCAAAGGGTCACTGGTCTCTTTCTCCTTCTCTACCCAGACAGATGGGTATCAGTGACCTGAGAAAGTGTGTCTGCTCTGCGGATGTGCCCTGGGGAGACGGAACCACGGACAGGGGGTAAGCGAGCCCATCTGGCTCTCAGTAGAGCATCTACTAGCCATCGATAAGAAAAGTTGCATTTTAGTCTCCACATCTTCGTCATTTTATGATTTTTCAGATGGTTCAGAACATGGGTGGTGAAGAGAGGTGCTATTTGGGGGGGCTCCCAATGACGCTGAGATACATTTGCTTCTCATTATTCAGGGTAGTTATATGATAGATACATGCTGTAACGTCATCGCAAACACTGAAGTAGCAAATACTAAACCACTGCTCTTAGGGAACACACACACACACACACACACACACACACACACACACCACCTAGATTATAACCTTAAATCCTAAAAACAACTCATCCTGGCAGATTCAATTATTTTGAGAAAACAAGGTTCAGAAGTGTTCAGTGACTTGCCTGAGGCCTCCACATGAACAGGGGCCACAGCTGGGATTTAACCCTGTCCAACCGGCCCGTATCAGAGCCCTGTCCGCTCCATCCTGCCTCCATCCTCTGCCCACCTGTGCGCCAGAGCTCAAACACGAAGGCAGAGTGCAGCACTGTTCCACCTCAGCTGGGAAGATACACATCGGGCAACTCAAAGCTTTTGCTGCTCAGGGCATGTCCACAAATGACTGAAAGTGCCAGAAGTATTGCTTTGGGGGTTAAAAATGAATTCTAGCAAGCGGATGAATCCACATATATAGGATCTGTCAATAATGAAGATCAGCTGTATATATTGTGTTATTGCTCCAAATTATTCACTGTCTTCACGGTAAGGGGATTATACATCCTTGTCCCCTACCTCCCTGGGGGTGAGGGAGTATATGCCCCGGCCCATTGTCATCAGGCCTTAGCTGTATGACTCACTTTGGCCAGTGCAATGCAAGTGGCAGTGATACGTGCCAATCTCAGGAGAACCTCTAAAGCCAATTCACGGTTTGAAACGTCTACTTTCTTGTTCTTTTTTTCTCTTCCAAGAGAACAGCATGTCCCCAGTGAGGCTGCTCCTTCTGCCTGGATCCTGGGATAAAGAAGACACGTGGATGTCGGCTGAGCTGTACTGTAAGTGAGAACTATCCCCTCTGGGTCTGTAAACCATTAAGACTTGAGGTTTGAAACTATAGCCTAGGAGCACCTGGGTGGCTCAGTTGGTTGAGCTTCTCTCTTGATTTCAGTTCAGGTGGTGATCTCATAGTTTGTGGGATCAAGCCCCGCATTTGGCTCTGTGCTCATAGCACACAGCCTGCTTGGGATTCTCTCTCTTCCTCTTTCTCTGCCCCTCCCCACCTGGTGAACACGCAAATGCACGCTCTCTCTCTCTCTCTCAAAATAAATAAATAAACATTAAAAAAAGAAACTTTAGACTAACCAAGCAAAAGCTAATAGACCCCAATGTGATGTATACAGCCTGCTGTTACCTTATCCTGTTGGTTTAAAGTAGTCATTCTCCAGGCACGTGTTCCCATAGCTCTTAGTGGCCACCTCTAACATATGTAATAGACTCAGCATCTAGAATATACTTCTATTTCTACAAAACATTTGAGAACCGTATCATTCCATTACCCATACAAGCAAATATGAAGGGACAACTGCCCTATCAGAGTGGAGGAGCCATAAGGTGAAGCCACTCACAGTTCCACAGCAAGTCCAGGCAGACCCAGAATTCAGACAATGTCCATGTAACCCCAACACTGTCACTGTTTCCTTCCCAGGAGACTTACACAGATTCTCCAACCCAAACGGCATGAACTCGACTGCTTCTGTCCATGCTTACCCATTTTCCCCCAACACGGAGGATGCGTCCAGTGGAATCCATATAGGGTCACGATACATACCTATTTCCACCTCGTTTCCCCTAAGTCAATGACACCCAGGCAAGGGGAGGGCCATGCTCGGGGCTGCACCAGCAAATGGAGACAAGACCCTAGAATTTCCAAGTCTATCCGGGATTACCATGAGAAAGCGGACGCCTGTTGTTGAGACTGTGCTGGCGCTATGGTGTTCGTGTTTCCTGAGCATCTACTACGTGTCAATCATTGCCTTAGCCCTAGAATTGGGTTGAAAACACTGAAGATCCCGTCTTCTCAGAACTAACTGCTTCAAAGCCTTCCCAGGTGTGGCTTAGAAGCGCAGCTCCAGGATTTCCTGGTTTGGTTCTAAATCCACAGAAGTAAGAACACAGCCTTTCCCTGCTGTGTGCGAGCTCGCGATGTTTTTTCTGATGTCGGTGAGGTCAATTACCCTCCCGCAGTTTTATAGTAAAGCTTTTCAAGACTCTCCAGTCACTGCTCTTATTAATTACTGTATCAGCTGTTTTACATACCCTAATTATCTCCCCATGGCACAGACAATGGCCTTTCTTAAGATTTTTTTTTCTCACTCTTTCTGGTAAAAATAGAAAATATGAATATGTATGTATTTTTTAAGCTTTTTCAGAATTTAAACGCAACACGAGTGCCATCTGCTGGCTAAAACGAGAAACACCTGCACAGATTCCTGTAGTTTCCATGTTGAAAATCCTACTACTAAGAAAACCAATGGTAAGAAAAATCACGATATATCTCAAAAATAGTATTTTAAAATACCATTTAGGGGGCGCCTGGATGGCTCGGTCGGTGAAGCATCCGACTTCGGCTCAGGTCATGATTTCACAGTTCATGAGTTCAAGCCCTGCATTGGGCTCTCTGCTGACAGCTTGGAGCCTGGAGCCTACTTCGAATTCTGTGTCTCCGTCTCTCTCTTTCTGCCCCCTCCCCAGCTCATGCTCTGTCTCTCTCTGCCTCTCAAAAATAAATAAATGTTAAAAAAATGTTTTAATTAATAAAATAAAATACCATTTAGGTATGTAAGGCATTCCTCAGCTACATGCCTGACTCCTCGTAGCATAATGAATTATTCTAAAATATTTGTCATATCGTCGCTAACAGTAAGGACTTAGTATGTACATGTTATCTCATTAAATCTTCACTGCAGCCGTATTTGTTGGGTTCCATTGCTCTCCACATTTTAAAGATTAGGAAAAGAAAGCACAGAGAGGGAAGTGACTTCCCCGGGAAGTAAGGGGCACAGCCAAGATTTGAGCCCCCGTGGGCCTGCCTTCTATTGTGTCCCAGTGTTGTATAAGAAGCTTAACCCAAGCAAACAGCACTGTATTTCAAGTACCTACAGTGAGTCACAGTTTGCAAAAGTCACCCAGGTACACGACCTTGTGCGGTCCCCTCCACCACCTCGTCAGAGAGGCTGTGTCATGCTCCCGTGTTACAGATGAGGAAGCTCTTGGCAGGAGGTTGAGTCCCACCCAAGGGTCACGCTCAGAGGAGACACAGGACCTGGACGGGGATCTGCTGACTGAACCCCGGGTTATGTCCACCACGAGATGCTTCTGTTTCACCCCTCAGCATCTTAATCAGATTCCCTTTCCCCTCCGGAGAGTCTCAGAGGACGGATTTTTAAAGTTTTTTGCTTCCTGAAAGTTCCCAGGAGCAGGAGTTCCAACGACTGGAGTAGAAATCCACCAGAAAGAGGGCCCTTCCTGTGAGTTCCCCAAACTCCTCCGTTAAAAAAATGTTTATTTTTGAGAGTAAGAGCACATGAGTAGGGGAGGGACAGAGAGAGAGAGGGAGACAGAGGATCTGAAGCAGGCTCCATGCTGACAGCAGAGAGTTGCATGTGAGGCTCGAACTCATGAACCGAATTCACAAACCATGAGATCGTGACCTGCGCTAAAGTCTGATGCTTAACCTTAACTGAGGGAGCCACCCGGGGCCCCCCACCCCGCACGCCTTCTTCTGTACTCCACAGCCATGCCCTCCTGGCTCTCCAGTCCCCGCCGGGGCGAAGGGACCTCTCAGACCCTCACCCTACAAGCAGGCCTCTCTCTCATCTCTCTCTCTCTCTCTCTCTCTCTCTCCCCCTAGCACTGGCTGATTCAGGGGTTAGCTTTTCCCAAGTCCCCAGAAATAGCAGGTGTCCCATGACTAACCCTTCTCTGTGCCTCCCGAACAGCACTTTGCACACCTTGCCGGTGACTCCCTGATGTCCAGGTGACTGAAGTGTTCAGACTGAGTGACAGAAGTGGAGGAATCCCCAGACAACAGCCGTTGAGAGTCTGGCAGGCAGGGTCAGGGCGCAGCTCCGCCCTTCACAGCGCGTTAGTTAGGCTCTTTAGTCTTCGGTTTCCTCACCTCTCAGATGAGGATAATAATCCCAAGCTCGGGAAAAGTCAGTGAGAATTAAAGGTACAGCACACTTGGATGTGCCTCATCAAATATCACACCGTTTTGTAAGTGCCAGAGAAAGCCCTTCCAGAACCATAGGGCTTTGAGAACTGCAAATTCTTCCAAGGATCATGAAGCCAGCTGGAAACAGAGAGATGTAGAGACTAACTGTCATGTGCTATAAGAATGTGCATTGTTACCGTTTTTAGACAGGAAGAGTGGGGGTTCCACAACAACTCCTCAATTCCACAGCCTATTGAGTGCTTCTGAGCTCCAGGCACCATGTGGGGGAAGGGGAGGGTATTCAGAATGCCCCACGGCCCTGGGCTTAAGGCAGTCACCCCTCAGCAGGAAGACCGTCCTCCTTCTGCTTCTCTTAAGCTGACACAACAAAGATCACGGCATATCTGCAAAAAAGGCCACCTCCAGCTCTGCAGGGGAAGCATCAGCTTCCCTCGGTGCATCAGCAAGGATAGAGCATTAAAACACCTCTCACGCCGGTCAGAGTGGCTACAATGAACACATCAGGAGACTATAGATGCTGGAGAGGATGCGGAGAAAAGGGAACCTTCTTGCACTGTTGGTGGGAATGCAAACTGGTGCGGCCGCTCTGGAAACCAGTGTGGAGGTTCCTCAAAAAAATTAAAAATAGACCTACCCTATGACCCAGCAATAGCACTGCTAGGAATTTACCCAAGGGATACAGGAGTGCTGATGCATAGGGGCACTTGTACCCCAATGTTTATAGCAGCACTCTCAACAATAGCCAAAGTATGGAAAAGAGCCTAAATGTCCATCAACTGCTGAATGGATAAGATGTGGTTTATATATTCAATGGAATACTCCTTGGCAATGAGAAAATAAAATCATGCCATTTGCAGCAGCGTGGATAGAACTGGAGGGTATTATGCTGAGTGAAATAAGTCAGTCAGAGAAGGACAGATGCTATCGTTTTCACTCATGTGTGGATCTTGAGAAACTTAACAGAACACCATGGGGAGGGGAAGGGGAAAAAATAGTTACAGAGAGGGAGGGAGGCAAACCATAAGAGACTCTTAAATACAGAGAACAAAGTGAGGGTTAATGGGGGGTGGGAGTGCGGGGAAAGTGGGTGATGGGTATTGAGGAGGGCACTTACTGGGATGAGCACTAGGTGTTGTATGTAAGCCAATCTGACAATAAATTATACTTAAAAATAAATAAATAAATAAAACACCTCTCAGTTTCTCTGACTGTGTCACTTGCATGCTTGTGTCCTTGAACATGCTACTTATCTCATCTACATACGATATCTGCTCAGATAATAAATGAAAATTATATCTGAACGGCAAAGTGCCAAGCAAATATTGTGGCAAAGACCTCTACTATGTCTCAATGTCATTGTCCCCCTTTTCCATAGCTGGGAACATGACTGCTCAAAAGACTACACTTCCCAGACTTCTGTGCAGTTAAGTGTGGTCATGTGACCAAGTTCTGCCGGTGGAGTGTGAACAAAGTGTCATGAGATAGATTCCGGGGATGTTCCTTAGAGAGAGCTGGTCCACCCACTCTGCCCCTCCTTCCCAACATCCCTCGGGCTGGGCTTAGAATGTAGATATGACTATGGAAGCTGTCTTGGGCCACGAAGACAGTGGCTAAACCCTGAGAGTGAGGGGGAAGCTTTGAATGGCCACAGCCCCAAGGACTTTGTGGAAAGAACGATCACAGCTGTCCTGGATTGGATTCTCTATGGATGCTTACTTAAAAGAAAAAAATAAATACCTATTTAAACCACTGTCAATTTTGAGTTTTCCATCATCCACAGCTTAATCGAATTCTAACTGATATAAGTATAGTTGGGTGTCGTGACTTACCAGGCCAGAATAGCCTTTCTAACAATGGGCATTGTACAACAGAGTAAGAAGGATGAGTAAGAAGGTCAGCACCTGCCACAAATAATACCCAAGGAATTACCAGGCAAATTTCTGCTAAGGTTATCATGGAACAGAATCTTCCACCATCTAGGTTCTAAGGCCCAGGAGTCCAGCGGGCATGAGACTAATGTTCATGGTGGGATTCATGACAGTAATCAACCATATCATGAATAACTCACGCCCACTATATTGCCATAACTCCTACCATGGGCCAGGTGCTTAGCGGAGCTAAGACGGGGTCCCTGCCCTCAAGTGGCTCAGTCTGGTGAGAACAACTGATAGCAACACCGTGGGGTCTGTGCTCTAACAGATTTTTGAGGTGCCGTGGAAACCTGGGAGTAGAGATATATGGTATCTCTGGTAGGGAGCCAAAGGGAAATCAGGGGAGTTTTTGCACAGGAGGCTTTTGAGCTTGGTCTTAATGTATCGATGAGAATTATCCGGAAAAAGAAGATTGAAGAGAGCATCTCAAGCAAAGCACACGGTGCAGAGGCAAGGAGGTGTTGGTTGAAACCCCGGGTAAGGATCCGTCTGGGCCCATCTGCTGCAAACCACAGGGCAGCGCCTGGGGGGAGCCATCGCCCCAGGAGAACACTGCCGGCCTTCAGGACAAAGCAGCAACCCCAGGTTTCACTTTCCAGGGTGACTCAGAGGATGACGTAGGACTGCTGTGGGCTCCCCAGTGGTTTTTCACAGGGGCAGTTTCTGCATTTGGGGTCATTGCTGGTGAGTAATGAGACAGACGGGCTTTACAGACAGAAAGTGAGAAAATATCCACAGGCTCAAAGCAGGAAGAGGGAGAGGCGGCTCAAGCAAAAGAGAAGTAAGTGTTATTAATTCCAGTTTTTAGAGACAACACGAGGTCCAAGCTTGCTGCCTCCTTGCTCGCCCCCAAAACGAATGGAGAATCTCAATTCCCCTGCTATGTCAACCCCAGAGGTCACATAGAATGTTCATAGCACCCCCCAACCCCAAGATGTTCCCGTCTTTTCTTCTACATCAGAACTGAAGCGGCCCCTTCTTCGGCGTATTTGGACACAGCTTTGCAGTCTCTGAGAGTCGTCCCTGCCCTGCCCTGCCCCCTGGGAGCTGCCTTCCAGAAATCCAGAACCCAACTCACCTCTTCTGGACCTGCTCACCCACTCAGCCTGTGGTCTGGCTGGAATTTGGCTAAGTCCCCATGTAGAAATTACCCCCCTAGGTAATAAGAAGGATGATGTTTGGAGAAACCAAACACGCCTCCCTCACATACAATCTTATGTGAGGATTCTCCCAACAACATTTGTGGAAGGAAGGCATGTTTATCTACCCGGCTCACATGAGATACTGAGGTTTGCCCTAATTGGACCAAGGCTTATACCGAGTCTGTGTCCCCCTTGTCCTGCTTTGCTCAGGAGGAGGTGTCTATTCCTGACCCCCAAAGTCCCACTTTTGCATGGCATGTGTGACTGTCAGCCTCCCAGCTGACACCACCCTCCCTGTGCTGGGGGCCACCGGAGATACCAAGAAACAGGAAGTGCTGCCCCAACCTTCAAAGGCCAGCTCATTTAAGAAATTCTTGCTGCGTATCAGACACCGGGCTGGATGTCTAGCATGAGTCACATATTTAATCCTTACAACAACTACAGTGAGGTTGGGGCTATCATCCCTAGTCTGCAGACAAGGAAGCAAAGGCACAGGGAGGCTAAAAGTGATCTGTCAACGATCTGAGAACTGGAACTAAAAGATTCGGTCCCCAAACCTGTGTTCTTTGTGCTACACCAGAGATCACCACCCTGTGCAGTGCAGATTCCTGGGCCCAACCCAGACTGGCAGAATCAGAAGCTCTGAGTGTGGCTTCCAATGATGTGCTTTTAAAACCATTTCCCCCCCATGATTTTATGGTTGGGAAACTGTGAGAACCTGCCCTAGACCAGCTAACCCCAAGTTGGAGAGTCAAGGCCTTTATGCCTCAAGAACCCAGGGATACTAGACAGTGGGCCAGGATTTGTCACCAGGCGTACCCGTGACATGGGAGACTGACGATGGCAGTGGTTGGGAGCATGGTCTCGGCAGCCAGATCACTTGGGTTTGGAACCTGGCTCTGCCGAACATCAGCCATGTCACTTCTGGCAAGTCACATCCCTCACTGTGCCTCATCTGAAATATTGGGGTCAAAGGGGACAAACCCACGGGGTTGTTTGAGGGACTGAGTGAGCCAGATGTTTAGAGAGTTTAGAACACTGCCTGCCACAGAGTAAGCATCCAAAATATTGTTGTCATCGTTACATGATTAATTGCCCAAAAGGACGCAGGAAAGAGGAGACCATCTGGCACAGTCGTTCCTGAAGGAGGAGGTCAAAGGGCAGAGTCCCAAAGGATTTGTGTGGCTAAAGCGAGAAGAGATCAAATAACAGCTCTTAATTCTTGAGTTTCAGGGCTGGTTCTTAGGTGACTATTTGTTATTACTGGGGAAATGTCACCAAGAGCAAGTCAGTACTGCTGAGACAGGTCATGAATCATTCTGTGGGGCTGAATCACAGCCAAAGCACAACTTCTCGGGATCTTCAGGGGAGGGCTACGATGGTTGATTCTCATCTAAGCTGCTGACTCCCTTCCCCAAGAAGTCCATTTTGTGTGCTTTTGACGGCCTCCAGGGGGAGACAAAGGGGACTTAATTGAGCTAAACTACGGAGGGGGGTTCTTAGGTTCCTTGGGGATCTGGCCTATTTCCCACTGCTTTGTTCTCAATCATGCCATTTCCCATATTTAGAATGGCCTCCTTTTAGTCTCTGACTGTGTTGTCTACCTCCCAGCCAGCCTCCTCATATTCACACTAACCTCAGGCCAGACACTTGTGTTAGGGGCCATGTGAGATACAGGGAAATATGAGGCATTGCTCTTACCATTGAGGGCAAGGGCATTTAAGGAATGTCTGCTGTGTACCAGACATTCTGCTAGTTGCCTAACATAAATTGTCTCACTTAATCCTTACGACAACAATGGTGAGGTAAGTTTTGTACACTCATTGTTCAAGGCTCGGTTCAATGGGAATAGTAGTCATGGCATGATTACTAAGTGCCAGACACTGCACTAAGCACTTTATGTGGATTAGCTCATTTCATTCTCAGAACTACCCCATGAGTAGGTACTCCTGTTACACCCATTTTACAGAAAAGGAGACCGAGGCTTAATGAGATTCAACAACTTCCTTGCCTAAGAACACAGAGCTAATAAGGGGGATAGACTTCAGATATGAACCCATGGAGTCCAGTTATAGAACAAAAGCAGCACCCTCACTACCCCCTTGGTCCTTCCAGAAAGCCTTTGACTTGTGGCCACACTGTGCTCTTCTTTTCTCCGAATTCTGATCCTACTTATAACCAACCCAATGAAGAGATGTGTGCTTATTTCTTCTCTTTCACACCTGGGTACATTCTACTCTCCCGTCCTATTCCCCCCCTATCACCTTTGGGTAAAGAGTGAGTTCCTTGAAGGCAATCACCCTATCTCAGCTTCATTCTATGTAGCTGCCGTTTACTAAGCACTCGGTGTGTCTACCATTATCAAGGGCACTTTTGTTCTTTGAATTTGTTGCCAGTTAGTCCTCATAGTAATTCTGGGAAGGAAATCTTACCATTCACATTGTATAGATAGAAGATTAGGTCTTGAAATTACATGACTCTAAACCAATGAATGTCACCTAGCTAGCGAGTAGAACAGGCAGGACCCCAAAGCTGACCAGCAACCCCTTACTCTAGATTATTGTCTCCCCCTCCAGCTTGCATAGAGCTGCACCCAGGGTTACAGAAGGCCTCAGAACACGCACTTGAAGGCTTCTGCTGGAGTTCCTGGTCAATGACTGACTAGTCATAGAACTTGAGCCAGTCACCTCACCCCCAGGAGATACAGGCCAAAAGCGTCATCTGTCAATTCCTATCCTGGTACAGTTCCTAGGCTCAGGCTGTCTCCTCTCCTCGATCCTGTTCCTGCCTCTTGGGATTCCATGTTTGAATGTCACTAGTCTAAGACCTCCTCCAGGACAAGAACTTTGTCGTATTCACCAGCATGTTCCTGGAGCCCAGGACTAGACCCCCAAACATGGTGAACTCAATATATGCTCAGTAAATAAAGGAACAAATAAACAAGTAAATTAATATATCTAGTCCCTCAGGCACTCAACACCCAGATCCTCACTATGAGTTGGCTTGACCACTTCCTACCAGCCTTCACCCTCGATTCCATTATGCAAATTTGGACAACATAAAAGCACTTTGTGAGCTTTATGAAATATAGTGGATCTCTCTCTCTCTCTCTCTTCCTCACCCTCTCCCTCTCTCTCTTCCTTCTTCTCAAAAATCAACCCTGCCTTTCCTGCCTTTTGAGGAGAATTCCATGGGATTAGAACTTCCCACAGTCACCTCACACTTTGGAAGCCCCTAAAGAGAGATAATACTTCATCTGTCGAATCTATGACATTGGCGAGGACCAATGGCAAGGACCAAGTCCGTCTGTCTAGAACTCTGATGCAGGAACAAAGATGCAGGAAAGGCTTCGTCTTTTTTTCAAGGATGTAGTTGTGTCAAGAGCCCAGCAATAGCATGAAGTCAGAGGAGTTGCCCACAGCACCAGCGGCAACATTCTGGTGGTGCTGTCCAGGGCTGACCTTGGCTGTGGTTGTTGCTGTCCAGTCTCCCTGAGTTCGCAGCCTGGCTCTCCAGCAGTGACCATCCATAGAGTGTCAGGCACTCAACATTCACTAGCCTATTTAACGCTGAATATAACCATCAGAGATTAGATCTACTGTGGTTCTGGTGAGGACAAGTGGGTTTTAAAGTTTTGACTAACTTGTCAAAACCAACAGCTAATAAGTGGCATCTACTGTCCTCTTTCTTGTAGCCATGAGCCTCTCACCCAACACTGGGTACACGTAGTAGGAGACACATTTCCTTGACTTAGATACTGCCTCTTTGAAATTCTAGCACTAAGTTCTGGATACACCACTTGGTGTAGTTATCCAAATACAAGCTCACTTTCTTGACTTGGCATCTTCCAGTTGGTCTATGGGATCCACTGACCGTAAAGGTCTGGCCTCAATGGGCTGGGGTGATGGAAGAGGCACAGTGGAAAAACCCCACGCTCCCAGGGCTGACCCCTGGCCCCACCAGTTACCAAGTCACTTAACCTCTGTCAGTTTCAGTTTATTTATCTGGGAACTGTGAGGATTAGGTACAAACCCAGCACAGGCCCAAACACAGTAGATGCTTCCTATGCTGTAGCTCTCTGCCCCTTCACCTATGGCTTTCCCTGACATGAGGCCAAAGAAGTGACAGCCCAGTGGAACAGCCAGACAGTCAAGATTCCTGTAGTTGCTGATGGGTAGGGGTTTGGGGTGTGGGTGATAGAGAGGAATGCTTTGTGATATATAGGGATGCTCTGACAAATTTGCTATAAATGGAGATTCTGGGGCTCCACCCATAGAGATTCCGATTCCGTAAATCTGGATTTTTAACCCGCTTATGGGGCATGCCAACACAGGCGGTCACCAGACCACCCTCTGAGGGACACTGCCCCTGGGTCATTTGATTCCATCATCGGGGTCCGTCAAATCCTCCTACCGTCTCAGTATTTAACTAATTGCTTGATTTATTTATCCTTGAGAGACAGAGAGAGTGGGGGAAGGGCAGAGAGAGGGAGAATCCCAAGCAGGCTCCGCACTGTCGGCACAGACCCTGATGAAGGGCTCGAACCCAAACCAGGAGATGACGACCTGAGCCAAAATCAAGAGTCCAACACTTAACAGACCAAGCCACCCAGGCGCCCCAAACTAATTTTTTTATTCACCATTTTTTATTCCTAACCACGTGCTTTCATAACATTAAATAAATCTATTTTTAAAACATGTTTCATATGAGTACCTTAAACGCAAATATCAAAAGGAAACATGACAGGCATTTAACAGGAGTGTGATGGGCCCCAGAGCCAAAACTGCCTGATTGAAATCCCATCTCTGTTGCTTCCCGGCTGTGTAAGTTTAGACAGGCTATTTAAAGTATCTGTGTCCCCAAACGCCGTGTGTCCAAAGGGGGTAACGAGAGGAGCTACATCACAAGGCTATTGTGATGATTAACTGGTTTACTCCCTGTAAAGCACTTGCCACGATACGTGGTACATCATAAGCACTTACAACAGGTAGGTATTCTTACTATGACTAATGTTTTTAAACACGTATCGCTTGCTACAAACAGAAAATAACCACCAAAATCCAAGCACAACGGTGAAAAGTCATTGAAAGTTCATCCGTAACGCGTCTAAAGTCGTCTGAGTATCTTCAGCAGGGGAACATTCTCTGCTTAGGCAAACATCCCTCCAGAGATGGCTCAGGGGCCGTGCCCACGTGGTGCTGTCTCTGGACAGACAGACTGACTCGGGAATTATTTTGGAGTTGCTTCCGATGGAATTTTGAGTTTTCCCATTGAGCTGAGAGCCGCATACAGCTAGGAAGAAAGAAATTTCCTTGGGAATCCACTGTTTGGATTCTTGGGGAAGCAGCCTGGAGACACTGTCTGCCCGGGGATTAGGAACTGATCCCTCCTCTGTGGGAAACAAAGCAGGTTGCTCAATAGTAACCTCATTAGCACTCCGTGCTTCTTTATCTGCAGATCTCAACGTGCCTCAAAACATTCATTAATGCTCACAGCACCACCCTGTCAGCCCAGAATCACAGTCCCCATTCTGCAGATGGGGAAATTGATAGAAAGGGCTATTAAGAGGCTGAGCTATTAAGCGCCTATTGAGCAAACAAGGTGCTGTAGCAAGAAGGAAAGTGATGCCTCCCCACAGATGGGGTGTTTGCCCTGGACAGAGATGCGCGCAGGGCAGGAGGTTCCCTGTGTTGTTCCCCTGCTGGGATGGGAACAAAGTTTCTGGAGAGTATTACAAGAGTCAGCCTTACAGTGGGTGTTTCATAAAGTGTCACGAAATTAATAGCGGGGGGTGTTCCAGAAGGAGTCCAGTTTCCCCTTCTTGTCCAGTTCCCCACCAGAAAGTGAAGAGAAGGGTCCAGAGAATAGGGCGGATTTGGCTGAGAGAGTTATGACCCAGACTGACAAAGGTCATGACCTTTAAGGAGGTCAAGAGCGTGGCAGGCATCAAGATGAAGGGCAGGAGAGCTCAGGAGCTACGGACAAGGTTCAAAACTTTCTCCAGGAAGATGTACAAAGAAGCTTCAAAATGCTTCTTTCAGGAATTTGTCTAAAGCCGGTAATAAGACAGTTATATAAAGAGTTCTATGAAATTATGTGGAGAGATCTGTAAGTGACATCATTTGCAACAGTGTAATTTATATTAACAAAAAGTATAAATAATCTAAACATTCAAAATCGGGAATTGAGTTAGAGAGGCTATGGCATACCTACACGATGCAGTCATTAAAAATATATCTAAAGATATTTAATCATATGAAGAAAAGGTCATCGGAAATAAATGAAGCTTCAGAATACAAAATAATAAACACAATCACAAAGATATAAAAAGAAACAGAATTCTACACTTAAGGAAAAATTAGAAATACTGCAAAAGTATGTGGATCATTTGGATAATAGAATTGCATGTGACTTGGGGTGCCTCAGTGGCTCGGTTGGTTAAGCATCCAACTTCAGCTCAGGCCATGATCTCATGGTTTGTGAGTTCGAGCCCTGCGTCGGGCTCACTGCTGTTAGCACAGAGCCTGCTTCAGATCCTCTGTCCCCCTCTCTCTGCCCCTCCCCTGCTCATGCTCTGATGTTCTCCCACAAATAAATAAACATTAAAAAAAAAAAGAATTACATGTGATTTGAATTTTATAAGTATGTTTTTGCATAGATGTAACTATTCAAATTTCAACAATAAATCTGTATTATTGTAATTAAATTTTTTTTCATGTTTATTTATTTCTGAGACAGAGAGAGACAGAGCATGAGTGGGGGAGGGGCAGAGACAGAGGGAGACACAGAATCCGAAGCAGGCTCCAGGCTCGGAGCTGTCAGCACAGAGCCCGACGCGGGGCTCGAACTCACAAAACGTGAGATCATGACCTGAGCCGAAGTAGGTCGCTCAACCGACAGAGCCACCCGGGCGCCCTGTATTACTGTAATTTTTAAATGTCAAGCTTTTTCACTTTTATTGTGAATACTGTTGGAGCTTTCATTAGAGACTCTGCTTAAGGGATGGCTGCGGGGTTCTAAAACAGATCCACAGACTTAAAGAAGTAGATCGTATCTGTTGCCTGGATACTTCATGGGATCCAAATAGCCCTCTGCATTTGTCAAAGGCATCGCAAGGCATGAGGATGAGCCCTGGATCAGGGGTCAAGAGATCCTGCTGGTTGTCCCAGATGAGATGTTTTCCCACCCCATGAACTTGAGCAAAGCACTTCACCTCAGATTCCTCAAAGTGGGACTAACATGGGACACCTGGGTGGCTCAGCCGGTTAAGCGTCCGACTTCAGCCTAGGTCACGATCTCGCCATTCCAGAGTTTGTGCCCCGAGTTAGGCTCTGTGCTGACAGCTCAGAGCCTGGGGCCTATTTCAGATTCTGTGTCTCCCTCTCTCTCTCTCTGCCCCTCCCCCACTCACATTCTGTCTCTCTCAAAAATAAACATTAAAAAAAAAATTTTTTTAATAATAAAGTGGGGCTAACAGTGCATGCTTTGACAATCTCACAGTGGCATGGTTTGTAAAGAGCATGATCAAATGGGAGTTGTCATTCCAATGGAGATGTAATAACGAGCATCCTAGACCTCGATCCAGTGAACTTCAGAGCTCACCCTTGGTAAGGTCTGCCTATCTATGTACACCTGCTCCCTCTATGGGCCACCCACTAGGACAAGTGCTCATTGTTGTGACCTTAGAGACACATTTACCTCCTGGAAGACTTTCTGAATCATCCGAAAAATACTAAATCAGGAGTGGAATCCTTGGAATTGTATAAGCACCTATGTTCACCAGGGTGACTCTCAGTGAGTCAGGATGTCTTAGTTAGCTGAAATATCCCATCTATCCCAGGCCCAACTGGATTAATACGAGGGTGGTGGAACATATTGGTTACTTTGAAGGACGTCACCCGTGTTCAACTGCTAATACACATTTGTGCAGAACCAGGGGCGCCATCTCCCTGGGGAATACCACCCCCCCCCCCCCCCCCGGGTAACTCTTAACTGCCTCGTTAACATTCTTTGTGTCTTCTGCACTATTGCCCAGCCCTAAGGAGTACCCAGAAGATTCCCTGTCTGCTTTTGTCCCCAGGAAGTCATGCTTCCGAGGCATCTTCAGCAATTAATTTACCGACAACCCATCATCAGCCCCACCACTGGGCATGCACATAGCTATGCTTGAACGTGGACAAATACTTCTGATTGGTCTTTTCTACTTTGTACGATTGTCTTGCTCACAAACACTGACGCATTAGTGGCTTCTACAATCTCAGGAGAAGATCAAACCATAGAACAATCGCTAGATAAAAAGTCAAGACCTCAGTGCCATGACATTGGGAACATGGCTTAACTTCTCTGACCTCGGTCTCCTCATTTGTAAAAGGAGGAGGCTGTATGTCCCTAACTTTCCTTAACTTTCTTCAAGTTCAAACTCCATACATTTGCACTGAGCAGGATAAAACAAATCTTCGGAGCCAGGAGTGAGAGAAAAAGAGTGTCAGCCATATGCAGGGGCCACGCAAGGTGCTTCATATATATAACAACAGACGATGTTCTCAACAGCACCCTCTCCTTGATAGCATTCCCATTTTACAGGTAAGGAAAGTGAGGTTAAAAGCAATAATGTCCAAAGGGAAGGGGCAGAACTGAAGTAAGAACACAGGCATGACAAGTACATCACACTGTCCCCACTGAAGACCCAAGGTGAAGGGCATGGCCACAATCCCTTGCTCTGCTTGCAGGCATACCATTCAGGCTGCTCTGTTTACCCATTTAAGTAGCTTTTGTAAGGTCCCCAAACTTGGAAAGGAAAATACTAGAACACCATGCAAAGGGTACCTGTCACACATGTCACATGCCCCTTGCTCCCTCTCAAATGTAGTGCTTAATATTTCCCACACTGCTTCTAGCCCTCTTGCTAAAGGCATGGTACTCGATGCCTGTGCACTCCTGAACCCCAGCAATGCCTGGCCCTGGGCCCCCCCAGGATGGGGGGGGGGATAGGGCTTGCCTGCAGTTTGCCGAGGAGGATATAAAGGGTTTACTGCACATGCTCCAGCAAAGGCATAGCGTGGGGGGAGGGGGATGGGGGAGATAGAGGGCATAATCGTTCAGTCACGTTCCTGAAGCATAAATTGTGGGCCCATGAAAAATCCAATCACAATCTTCTTTCATCTAATTTGGAAAACAAAAGGGATGCTTTTGCCTCAATCTAGAGGCAGGAAGCAAGCAGCATTCCTGAACAGAAGGGCCTTAAGCCAGGGCTCCCTGTCTGGTATTCATTAGCCCCTGGCGTGGGCAGGGACACAGCCAGTCTTCAGGAAATGGTGCTATAGATTTGACATTCCTGGCTGCAGAGCGATGCCATGACCTCTCATCTCATCTGGGGTCCACAAGAAGGAAAAATACATCCTAACCATTCCAAGACATTGCCATGGGCTCCACCCATTTGAGAATTTTCCCAAGCATCTCCATTACAAGGGGAAACATCTTCCTTCCATCAATGCCCATCATTTGAACACAAAAGGGAACCAATGGCCTTCCAAAATTCTCCTGACCAATGGGTTGCCTTTATACTGGGACTCAACCAGCCGTGCCAAATTTCACTGAAGAATTAGGACAATTACCTTTCACTGTGTCTCTGACTTAGAGGTTTATTTTCCCGATGTTTTGTAGGTTGATGATATTTTGGAGCGGTCTGGCTTTGTTGTGGGTTATTGTATTTGTGATCTAGAATTTCTCTGTCCACCTCTGAGCTCATTTTTCAAACCTGTGTGCACACTTAGTCACTGGCCTCAGTTGTGGAGCCCAGGGAGACAGGAACACTGTGCTTTGGTTCCCGATTCTTCACACCTTTTCTAAGAGAATGCTTTCTTCTCAATGGGGCATGACCACCACAACATCAAACACTGTAAGCGCATGGAAGAGGGAAATGTGACCTTTAGAATTCTAAGGAAAAAAAGCCCAAGATCCGAGTTGTTTATTACTATTGTATTTGTCCAAGATAGAGTGTCACTAAATGACAGTGACTGAGGAAAGCCACCAGAAACTTCAACCAGGATCAGGACCTCCAACGAATTCAGATCCTCTTTGTGTTTACAGAGCTTCTGAGTTGGTGTAACTTTGATGTACAAAGGAGATTTCCTAAGTCCCCAAAAGTAACTTCGGGCTTGTGGTCTCGCATTACCTCAAGCACTGAGAGGAGCTCCTGGCCATCTTAATAAATCAAATCCATGTCCTCTAAGGTCAGTCACGAAGATTCTTCACGAAGATTCTCCTTTCAATGCCAACTTTGAAGGGCCTGGCTTCAAATTTATTAAAGGATTTGGAGACTTGTCAACTGAATCCCAGACCATGTGTTCTTTCTCTTTTCTCTCCCCATTTCACCCACTTTCCACTCTCCTAAATAGGTCTGTAGGTAGAGAGAGTATTGGGGAATAAGAGATTATTAGAGCTCAGAGGACCCTTAGTTGGTCTCGAGCCCTGGTTACTAGCCTACTCACGCTATTTTCAAAATGCTCTTCAAATTCACGCCTCCTCTCCTGTGATGCTATTGTTCAAATCTCATGTCTCATATTCATATGTGATGCTTTTCTCCCATCGTGTCATATGAGGCCCATTGTTCTCGACTGCCAGAGTTTGAGTTCTGACTCTGTCGGTCAAGACCCTCAGTGTGTTTCCCTTCTCAGTGGCACACCCAAGTCACCGATTAAACTGTTGAACAACATTGAGTAGAGATTCTCTCCTGAGGCTCACGTTAATTTGCTAATGAGCACTTTTAGGGTAAATGGTTATTCAGGAAGCTTAGAATCCATGTAACTATTTTATCATCCGGCACCCATGACCCCAAATGTCTGAAAAAGACCCCAACTTATCCATAGAAGAGCCTGTTGAAAGCCATGCTACAATCCAGACTCTCTGCTCATGAGGATATGAGACAACTAATCTAATCACCATATTCGGGGGGGGGGGGGGGGGGAAACAACCCCTAGCCTTAAGTGGTTGGCGAATAGACCAGGAGGCAACAGACTCTGCTGATTAACAGATAAGTACGAGATCTCCATGGCTTATCATATACTTTATTCTTCATGCCTGTGAATCCCATATGGGTCAAGCAGTTCCCCATCTTGTTAGTTTGCCATCTAGAACGGTGGGCTCTGAGTCGGCCATGGAGGCATGCCAGATCTTGCCCCTGCTCACCATCCATTAACAGGAAGGAGTCACCAGCTCCAAATGACTCCAAGGACAGCTGTGAAATGTTGGGGAGAAAATGACTATTTGGTGGCGTGAACCACTTCCATCAGAGCTAGGTATGTTTTTACGTGTGATCTCGTGATCATATTTTCCCTCTTGTGTGCTTGGAAACCTGACCATCCACTCAGCATTTCTCGAATCCTCCACACGGAAGTCTTCGGACAGATTTCATTAGCATCAACCACTAGAGTCATAAATACCAGTACAATAACCTAGATGTTCCGAAATATTGCTTAAGAAGTCCCTTTCATGTAGCTGGGAAAAAAAAAAAATCTGATCCCCTGGCCACGGCTGGATAAGAACTCCCCGTTCCAAACAGCGAGCTTGACTAAGTCTGATTAATGAATTTCTGAAGTTATTTTTGTTGATCCTCCCACCCTTGACGCCATAATTTGCCTGTGGCAACATGTGTGTAGATTAATGAGGCTTTCAGCAGCCAGTGGAAAAGTGTTCATTAGCTTAATTATCCACACCTTCAAATTGAGGGCAACTCAGGGCTGTCAGGACACAGCAGAGCGTCTGTGCTAGGGAAGAGCAAACACAGGGAGAGAGTGCTGCCCACCCGGGACAATCTTCCTTGCGGAGGCAGGGAGAAGAACGGGGAAGAAAATTGGATGCACAGAAGACAAAATGACAAGAGACGATTCAGTGGGATTACCCAACTGCATGCTGAATGTGCATGCATTTATTAAGCACTGAGTATAGGCCAGCCTGAATAAGCAGGCACCCCCTATGCTTCTAGCCTGCTCGATCCTCATGCACAGGACAAGCCTCCGTCTCAAGGACCAGTCTCTCCTAAGTCAATGGGAATGGAATGTGTGGATCTTCATCAACAAGGTCAAACGTAAACCACCATGTCTATCCCATCCTGGACCCGTCTAACTTTATCGGTCAGTTGTGGTCAGCTCCCACCTCGGACATAGGACTTAGGACTCAGAGCCTTCCCGGTGTGCCTGGGCCCCATGCTTTCCCTCCATCATCTCCCACTTAGCCCCCCAAGGAACTAGTCCTACTTCTGAGCCCAAGCCCAAGGGGGAAGTTCCTCCTACTTCTTCACGCTGCCCCTCTCCTGCTGACATGTCGGCCTGTTGCCTCTCCCAGTCTCTCCAGTGCTATACTCCACCAACTGGGACCCATTTTTTATTTATCAGCCCAGACATGGAGCTTTCACCTTGGCCTTCTCCACCCAGTGGGTTATAGAGCTCTCTGCTGGACGCTGTGCAGGACAGAGATGGTCCTATGAGAGTTTCTGGCTCTTATGAGGTAAGACTCATACATGGAACTAATCATTAAAGGGAAGAGAGCTTCAGCACCTTGTAAATCAGTCTTTCTCAAACTTGCTTGGCCATAAAAATTGCCTTTTAAAGATACAACCTCCAAGGTTCTACCCATGAAGATTTTAATTCAGAAAATCTGAGGTAGACCCAAGCATTTTCCTAAGCACGCAGAAGATCCTTATCATGAGGCAAGTTTGGAAAACACTAGTAAATGACTATGTGACAGTAGAAGTGACTATTGGTTAAACCTCCATAAGCCACTCAAGGTATTAAGAAATTTACGTATATTGACTCCTTTAATTACCTGGACAAACTTTTTCCAACAGGGGCTAACTTTCTGCTCTACTAACGAGAACACCCAGATCCAGGTACATTGACTGATTGCTCAGAATCACAGATTTTGGCACATTTTGGCAGTAAGTGGCACGTTGAGAATTCAGTACTTCATCTCTTTGGTTCCTCACCCATATCAATTAAAATAACCTGTTTCTAACGGCTAACTGCTGGTGGAGACCAACCATCTCTGAGCTTTTTTCTGATTGAGCACCCTACCAACAATGAAACTTCAAGCACAGACTTTCACTGCATGCATGTATATTTTTAATTTATCTATACGTATTATTATTCTAATATATTATCAATATTATAAAATATACATAAAATGTCAATTTAAAAGGTTGAAATCAAGATGAATTAAAGAATTTTTATTAATTTTTATTTTATTTAGCGACTCTTAAGAACTTTTTTGCTTTCGTGAAAAATTATGGATATAATAAAAATTCTTTTAGTGAGACCAATATGATTTTGAATATGCTTTTCTCAGTTTTTTCAATCTTGGATTAATCTGCATGACATAGTGATTAATGGTTTGGTCCTAAATTCAGTTTGTTCTGACACTTGCTTTTAGTGCCTGTCATTACTGGAAGAGACGTGTAAATTCAAACGAAAGAAACACAGCATTGTTACCTTACTCAGTCATAATACTCATTTTTCAATTCCATCTACCAGTTATGCAAAGGTTTTTGGTGAAATTTGGCTAGTACATCTCTAAACTCCCGATAACAATCCATTCTCCCCACGATTTATTGGAATTAAAAAGAAAAAAAAACTAGCTGAATATTCAATAACATTACCTTTGGAAACTTAAAACAGGCTAGAATATTCTGTTTCAGTCCTTCCAGGAACACAGATCTCAGTTATAACACATTGTTTTTAACAATACTACCACTGGAAATGTTTCACACCCTCAGTGCTCAAACACTGTCTTCATGGGAAAAGTATCATTTTTTCCTTTGTATTCAAGAACAACATGCATACAGGAAAATGTACACATCACAAGTGTACAGATGAATGTATTTGTATTTAACTGAGCACACCCAGCTAAAGACACAGAACAAGAAACAGAACATTATCTGCAGTCACATTATCAAAAGCTCTTTTGTGCCCTTGCCAGTTATTTCCATGGCCAAGGTAACCACTATCCTAGCTTTCAGATTCATTTTGCCTGTTTGTTGTGTTTCTTTAAACTTCATGTGAGTGAAATCATACAGGAGGCAACTTTTTGTGTGTCGGGCTCATTTTGCTCAAAACTTTATTTGTGAGATTCATCCATATCACTGAAGTTGTCATGGATCACTTATTCTCATCACGTAGGGGATTGTCTCCTGCCAATGCACAATAAGTTGATCCATTTTGCTTTTGATGGGACGTTGGATAAATTTCAGCGTTGGTATATTAGAAACAGTGTTGCTATGCGCATTGCAAAGCCTGCCTTTTCCAAGAGCGTGTTTGAATTTCCATCAGGTATATGCCTGCAGTGGAATTGCTGGGTCACTGGGTTTGCTTATGTTCTGCTTTTTAGACAGTGCCAAACAGTTGCCTGACTGGTTCCGAGAATTTGCATTCCGGCCAAGGTTGGAGGTCTGAGCGCTCCACATTCTCACCTCCTCTTGGTGTTGTCCATCTTTTTTCATTTTGGCCATTTTGGTGCACATACGTACGATGGCATCTCACCACAGCTTACTCGTTTCTTCGGAAGGCAGTTACTGTCTCGTTATTAAGTGGTGACATCTACCCTGTGGGGACAACTTAAGTGCACTGTTTGTGTTTTTTTTTTTTTCAAATGTACCTGCTATAGCTCACTCCTGACAGCTACTTGTCAGCCTGGAAAAGATCAAATAATTTGAACCCTTGAATTTGTTCACTCGCCATTTCAAACACTTGGCCAGAAGAGAATAAGGGAATCCCTTCTTGAATAAAATATTTCCAGGCGAAGTTCCTATCTAATTACAAAGTGTTATAAAGATTCTGCCATATTTTAAACTTCTTGCCTCTATGTAATGATCCACATCAATGAGAGCCTGTTGTGCTCTGTACTTTTGCGGCTTAAACTTCCTGGCTTACATAGCTTGCTGTGGACAAAGCAGTAAATAAATTTCACATAGGGTGCTAGCTCATGAAATTTTTTTTCCACTCTAATCGACATACATACCCAAAGTATTGCTTTTGTTAAGAAATTCATTTACTGGGGCGCCTGGGTGGCTCAGTCGGCTGAGCGTCCAACTTCAGCTCAGGTCATGATCTCACACTCTGTGAGTTCAAGCCCCGCGTTGGGCTCTGTGCTGACGGCTCAGAGCCTGGAGGCTGCTTCAGATTCTGTGTCTCCCCCTCTCCTTGCCCCTCCCCTGCTCATGCTCTGTCTCAAAAATAAATAAAAACATTTAAAATAAAAAAAAAAAGAAATTTAGTTACTGTTGAGAACATAATTTTTTCTGGCACATATTTTCTTAAAGAGCTCATAAGAAAGGGCCCTCCAATGTGTTTCATGACTGACATGAGCAATCTAGAAACAGCATAAGCTGAAACATGCTAGAAATACTGTACTTTCCACCAATTGCATACCAAATCTCTCACACTGAATTATTTGTTTGATGTCCCTTCAACTCTTCAGCAACAAGGTCTATGAATCTTGCAACAATATGTAATGACTACGGAATCCATTTTAATGTGTCCCTAGGTAGTTTTCAGGTATTTCTTCAGCCCTTTTTACCATAGCAAGGGGAGCAAGCGTTTGACCAATGGATTATGGCCTCCCACTTTTGCTCTTAAGTAATAAATTCAAAATTATGAGTTTTAACCAAAATCTGTAAAGGCCTGGATTGAGTATCATGCCTTTAACCAGCTGGGGAAAAAAATTCTTAATGTCTTGCTAATTGCAATGGCTTCATACCCTCATCAGTTATGTCAAGATGCAAAGAAGAGACTCATCATTAACCACAGCGGATGAAAGGCCATATTTCAAATAGTCTTCTCAATAATTTTTTAAGTCTTTCAACCAATGCTGTGATTGATGTAATTAGACTGCCATTATTTTTATCCAGTCATTCGCTGAAAAGCGGCAAAAGCACTAGGAGTTACAGAAGTATCCAGCTGGCCATCCTCCCGCAGGTCCCTCGGGTTTGCCTCATTAATATTATCTTCAGCTTGCAGTTCCTTCACGGAACCACTTAAATCACTTGTCCATTTTGTGAGGATTAGTTAAATTGAAATGAGATATCATGAGCTGTAAATCCATTTAACCAGCACATAGACACAAATCAGCCAAATGCTTCTGGAAGGCATACAAATTTCCATCTCAGGAAGATTCTCCTCGTCCTGAAGGGTTCCTTTGAATAAAGAGTGCTTCTCTGCACTTCACCATGACAGTTTCCAATGTCAGAGCTCTCAGATCCTCTAGAAAGCATCTTGCCAGCCTTTTCATCTGACAGGGGAGGAGGTGGAAGCACCCAAAGAAAGAGTGGAGACCATGGAGACCGCTGGTTTGATATGCAAGCCCTGGTGATAGGGAACATAGGCTCAAATCCCAGATTCTGCCACTTCCTCCCTGTGTATTCTGGAGCAAATTATTTTACCTCCCTAAGCCTGTTTCATCAGGTGGATACCTAACCAGGGTGAAGATTACTGCATGTAAATTATATCTCCATAAACCTATCTTTAAAAGGAATAAAGGGAGGGAGGAGGCCTGAAATTAAACAGAGATTCTTAAATGAGCCTCGAGGTTTCCAGGGAGTAGCATTTTTATCTTAAGTATCTCTGTTGTCTGGCAGGCTTCGCACAATGCCTGGTATATACTAGATGCTTATAAGGTATTACCGATTGCAGCGGATTGAATGGTGGCCCTAAACGATACATACATCCACATCCACATCCCTAGAACCTGTGACTATGATCTTATTGGGAAAAGAGTCTTTGCACATGTAAGTTAAGCATCTTGGGTGGAGAACATCCTATATTATCCAGGTGGGGCCTAAATCCGATGCCATGTGTCCTTGGAAGAGACGAAAGAGAAGATACAGAACACAGGGGAGGAGGCCATGCGAAGATAGAAGCAGAGATCAGTGTGATGTAGCTACAAGCCAAGGAATGCCAAGGTTGTCAGAGCCACCAGAAGTTCAGGAAGGGGCAAGGAGGGATTCTCCTGTATGGTCTTTGGAGTGGGTGTGACCTTGCCGACACTTTGGTTTTGAACTTCTGGTCTCCAGAACCTTGAGACAATGCATTTCAGTTGTTTTAAGCCATCAAATGTGTGGTAATTTTTTTACCTAGGAAACTAATATATTGATCCTCTTGGCTTCACATAATCATGCAGTTTGTTATTATCTAATGCATTGATTTCCAAACTTAAGCTCGGCAGAGCCCTCCATGGCCACCATGATACATTAACAAATACAGTACTTCTTTTGTATTTGGAGGTACTTTTAAGATTTCTTGTAACCAACATATTCTGCAACTTAAAAAAAAAAAAGAAGCTAAATGTAAACATTTGAACAACCAACCCTAGATCTTGTCCGATGCTACATGGTAATGCTGAAGATCAGACAAGATACATGACTTGTCCAAGTCCTCTTGGAAGCAAGAGGTACAGCCACAGTCAGTACCTCCACCATCTTCCTCCCGATGCAGGGCTCTTCCTGGGCACCAAAGAGCCACAGTAAACTGCTGTCCTTGGAAAAGAAAGAAGAAAATATTAGCAGCACTCCCATTATACTCAAAGATAATACAATATGCCCTTGGTGATCAGTACTGCTATTCGCCTTCCAAGTAGAGGGTCCAAACACGGTGACAGGTAGAGATAAAGAAAGAAAATGGAAGAAGAGAAAGAAGAATTCAGGTAATGGGAAGGGGGTGTTCCTGATTGGCTACAGGAGATTTAAGGAAAGGACTCGTGCTATGTACACTCATAAAGGTAGAATGTTCTTCCTCCGTAGTCTGAGCTGTTAGTTCAGTCTGTGTCAGCTTGGGGTCAGACAAAAGCGAATTCCATTGCCATCTTGTCACTTATATCTGTGTGACCTTGAGCAAAATTAACCTCTCTGAGTCTCAGTGTCCTGAGTAGGTGGGAATAATCCCTACCTTGCTGGGTGGTTGTAGGACTTAAATGAGAAGACAGAGCTTAGGGATCCTGACCCAGACTCTGGAGCGAGGCTAGTAGACTCTCTACGATGCTGGCTGTGGACCTCGGGCAATTACCTCTCCGTGCCTGAGTTTCCTTACCCGGAAAGCAAGGATAATGTTACTTGCCTGCAAGGGTCAGTCTGAAGGTTAGAATAAGCTAATAGTTCTAAAGTACTTAAACTGTGCTTTAACAGCAGAATAGTGCTGTATGAGCATTTGTTAAATTAAAAATCAGTATGAAAATGCACCTAAGGAAGAGGTTACGGGGGGCGGGGGGTGCTACAGAGGAAGTGGGAAGCCCAGTGTCTGTCCCGGCCCAGGAAGAGATGGCATACAAGGATTCCCTGGCTCTCTTCCAAACTGGTCTGTTCACAGGGGACCTAGTGTAGCACCTGTGGCTGGCACAGGGGGACGGCCGTGTATAGGGGTGGCTGCTATTATCAAGCCTGGGGTGGCCAAGCATGGGCATGCTCCAGGGCCCGAGGAAGTGGTCCTCCTCCTGCTTCCCACCTTGGCTGCCCCAGAAGAGGGGGCTTCTTTGGATGCTGGGTAGACACCTTTCTCTCCTGGGCTGCAGGAGGGTCCACTCCAGCGTGATGGAAAAGGACACCCTCTCTGGGAAGACCCAGCAGGCAGCTTGGAGAGTGGGAACAGAGCTTCCAGAATTACACAAGGCCACCTAGCCGCCCCCCCACCCAAGTCTGACACCATCTGCCCAGCGGCCCTTCTAAGAGGCCAAACGCCCCTCGACCGGCCACACCTCACCCCCCCCCCACTTTTGGGTGCTCAGATGAGAGTTCAAAGGGGAAGACTCAGCTTCCAGAGGAGGGGCTGTGAGGGTTTGACCAGAGGCTCATCTCCCCAGGCTCTCTGTTTCCCTTTCAAGGGGTGACTCACGTTGCTGGAAAATGACAAACTCGGGTAAATAAGATAATAGGGGCGATACTCGTGACTCAGCTGATGTGGACACCCACCCAGCAGGGCACAGAGGTCCCACACGGGCAGGGGCTGCTCTTGGAAAGGGAGGATGGTTGTGAAGAAGGGATCCACTCAAGATACTTTTTTTTCATCTTGGTTGCAGACAGCGTTCCACGAGGTGTTTTTTCCCCCCCACCAGGAGCCCTGAGTCTGGCAGGCACTGGCATTACTCACAGGGGAGGGAATCAAGGGCCAGGGAGGAATGGGTGTGTGCAAACCTTCCTCTGACAGTCGTGGAAAACAGCAGTGCCCTCCCCGGTCCCAGGGACCGGCCCTGCCCCAGAGGACTGCTCTACGCCTCACTTTCTCTCCCGAATCCTCCACCAAAATGAATTTGGGCACTAGGGTATTTGTGTGTAACACAACAGGATGTCCGGGATTTATTTTAGAAAGTCCGCTCCCCACTCTGAAATCGTTGGCAGGTGATAGGTGAAATGGCCAAACGTCGCCAATTATTCACCTGGGGGAAGGGGCGTAGGGGTTCCACAAAACTGTCCTCTCTCCTTTTGGGTCTGTCCTGCGGTTTCCATAATGAAAACGCCTTTGTTGTTGTCATCTAGGAGCTTTGGTCCGGCCACCTCTCACTAGCCTTTAACCTGCTAGGGCAACCGGAGCTTGCTGGGAAAGTCTGAAGACCCCACTTCGCTTCCTGGGCCTCAGTTTCCCCAGAAGCCTAGCCGTCCTCTGATACAGGAGAGCGTCGGCTCCAGTGCTCTCTGAGCCTTTTCCAGCGCTGCTTCCCTGTGAGCTGATGAGCCCTATGCATTCCAACCTCTCGTCACCCCCAAGCACCTCAAGCCTGGGTTTTCGCAGCGAGCTTTCACGGCATGCAGAGGGCAGTGGTTAGAGCAAGGATTCTGGAATCCCAGCGCCTGGTTTTGAACCCTGGGCTGACCGCACCCTTACTGCAACTCATGTAGCACCTCTAGACATCAATCTGCTGATCTGAGAGATGGGGATAATAATATCCCCCTCACGGAGTTATTATCAGGATTCAAGGAGTTTATGTTTGTAAAACACTTAAAACAGTGTTTGCCATATGGTGTTACAGAAATCACGTTGAATAAAGAAAAGGAAAGATTTCAGAAGCCAGCTGATTTTCTATGTCAGACTGGCAAACTTTGTCCTCTAAATGCCAGATAGTAAATGTTTTTGGCTTCACTGGTCATATGGCTCTGTCACATCCAGGCTGAGGCGACCTGAAGCTGATACCCGCCTCCCTCTCTCTCTGCCCTCATGGCAGCTGTCACCAAGGCTCCGTGTCCCAGATGGTGTTACCACAAAATTGAAGCGAACTCACCATCCGCATTGCACTTCAGCAGAGTGAGAGACAAACTATGGTCGTTATTAAGCCGCTGCAACCTATGTGGCTTATTTCGTGACTGCAGCATAGCCCGGCCTGGCCTGACACACGGGAGGCAGCCCTGGAGGCCGTAAAGAAGGCAGCTGCCGCTCTCTCCTGAGTCCGCTCCAAGTTATGCAGACTGCCCTCGCTTTGTTTCTTTCCGTCGTCATACATGAATTCAGGTCCCTCTCCGGTGCTGGCTGCCACCTTCCCAACACCTTCCAATCGGCGCACCGCCTTCTCTAAGCCAATACTCAGGATCGACCACGATTCCCAGATGGACCCGACTTTCAGCAGAACGGGACCACCGACAGGAATATGTCCTAGGGTCACATCAGGTGTGCGTGGGGCGAGAGGGAAGTCAGATCAGACTGTTGACGCACATGGCCTTTCCTGTGACTCAAAACCCTTGCACGTACATCATCGTGCTTCTGCTGAGCCCGTCTTCTTGTGCGGTTTCTGCATAATTGGCTTTTAATGGACACCCAGACACCTGTTACATTTCCTCCTCAGGCTTCCATGCCCCTTCATGCCGTCACCCCGCTGAAGAGAACAGGACAACCTGAGAGGAACAGTCAGAACATACTGCTAATACCCACAGGGCTGTGACTTGCGAATCACAGTCCCAGGTTCTTGGAGGGATTCTGAAAAATGACAGTTCAGAGGCAGCCGTGGTTATGGGGACTGTTCTTCCCAAGCTGGAAGTCAGGATACAGATTTAAAAAAATGCTTTGGTGCTTCTGTGCGGGGCAGGCTGGGGGATTCATTTGGAGGCCGACACTGGGAGAATTGGGGGAACACTGGTGGTCCTGTGAACCAGAAGGAAAGCACTCTTGACCCCTGGGGTTCCCAAGGCAATCTGGAGGGTGCAGTTATAACAGATCCTATCGTCCACGGTCTCAGAGAAGGAAGGGATCTTACCTGCTATCATAGGGGCTAGAGGGGGGCTGAAGCACCCGACCCACTAGACGCTATCCAGGTGAGAAGCAAAGAAATTGAACTTGGGGGCCCAGCAGGCCTGCATTCGAATCCTGGTTCTACCTTTAACTACCAGGTGAACCTCAGCATGTCCAACTTCATGTGAATTCTGCTGGAATGGTGGGCCTACTTAGAAGAGCTGGGGTGAGGATTACATGGTGAAGGTCTACAGACTCCAGGCTTGTAGGAGGTGTTGGAGCTAGAGGTACCATTGTTCACCCCTTCTTCTCCTTCTGGATTCCAGGTACTTCTTCCACAAGGTACTAGGTACTTCTCCCACAAGATACTAAGTACTTCTCCCACAAGATACTAGGTACTTCTCCCACAAGGTACTAAGTACTTCTCCCACAAGATACTAGATACTTCTCCCACAAGATACTAGGTACTTCTCCCACAAGGTCCTAGGTACTTCTCCCACAAGATACTAAGTACTTCTCCCACAAGGTACTGAGTACTTCTCCCCCACAAGATATTAGGTACTTTTCCCACAAGATACTAAGTACTTCTCCCACAAGATACTAAGTACTTCTCCCACAAGGTACTAAGTACTTCTCCCCCACAAGATATTAGGTACTTTTCCCACAAGATACTAAGTACTTCTCCCACAAACACTAGATACTTCTCCCACAAGATACTAGGTACTTCTCCCACAAGGTACTAGGTACTTCTCCCACAAGATACTAGATACTTCTCCCACAAGATACTAGGTACTTCTCCCACAAGGTACAAGGTACTTCTCCCACAAGGTACTAGGTACTTCTCCCACAAGGTACTAAGGACTTCTCCCACAAGGTACTGGACAATTCTTTCACAAGGTACTAGGCACTTCTGCTAGGTACTATGTACTTCTCTCGCTAGGTTCTTATTCCTACTAGATAATAGATAGAAGGAACTATAGAGATAAAAATATTCACTTTATTTAAATGTTTTCTAACAATCTTTAGAACTGGAGACTGCCTTAGAGCAGTGGTTCATATTGCATATTAGAATCTGTGTGTTCAATCATGTCCACATTTTGGGTATGGGAAGCTTTTTAAAAAAGTCCCAATGCCTGAGGGCATCTGGGTGGCTCAGTCGGTTAAGCATCTGACTTTGGTTCAGGTCATGATCTCACGGCTCGTGAGTTCGAGCCCCGTGCTGGCCTCTGGGCTGACAGCTCAGAGCCTGGAGCCTGCTTTGGATTCTGTGTCTCCATCTCTCTCTGTTCCTTCCCCGCTCGTGCTCTGTCTGTCTGTCTCTCAAGAATAAATAAAGATTTAAAAAAAAATCCCAATGCCTGGGCCCACCTCCAGGGACTCTGACTGAAGCGGTCAGGGTGACTATGAGCCGCAGCTGGACTTGAACACCACAGCCCAGCACTTCCTCCCTCGCACCAAAGGGACCCCGCCCACACAGCACTCACGGTCAGAGTGCTAACCTTGAGGCAGCTCCCTACAAGTACCCAGACTTCGAAGTTCTGGCCTTGAAGGTTAAACACCATGGCCGCCTGCCATGTGACTTTCCACCCTTCTCTTGAGAAAAACAAGGATTTGACAAACTCTAGGAGAACCCAGTAACTCAAGCCTGGCGCGCCTCCTTTCCCAAGAGATAATTTGCGGATGTTACAACAAAGAGAAGGGAATGAAAGATGAGGTATTCTTCAAAGTCTCTGTATCTTGCTGTAAATCATGAGATTTTTTTTTTTCCATGCCTGTGATTCTGTAATAAACCCATTAGAGATTAGAGGAAACCGTGCTCCCAGGGCCCCAAATGTGAAAGAAGCCATAGCCATTAAATGTCATTGTTGTCAAAGAATAAATGTCTCAAGTATAAAAGAGGAAAGCGGGTCACCTTGCCCCTAGGCAAGCAGTGACCAAACTATGTCTTAGGACCTTGACCATGAAGGAGTCTCCTCGTGGGGATGGGTGAGAGTAGAGAGGGGAGAGGGGAGTGGTCTTCACTGTCCAGAATCATTTGAAACACTCCCAGGAAAGAAATCTCCACGGCAGAGAGCAGACAATGCAATGCAGGTGATGGCTGATTGTATCCCAATATGATCTTGAGTAGAAAATGGAAGGGGTCTTGTTGAAAACTCCACCTGCTGATATACGTCTCTTGGAATTCTAAACCTTTCACAACCTGTCTTACTAGCTTTTTAAATTCATCAAGAGGCTGGCTCGATAGAGAGAAATACTTCTGTTCTTTGGCCAAAACTTTTTCCCCAAACACCTGCAGGGAGAGAGAGGGCAGTTTAAAGCATGAAAAGTAAAAGTGCAAGGAACCACGTCAGAGTCGAGGTGAGTCCAGAAGAGAGCAGACAACACGCAGACTTGGAATGTTAACGCTGCTCAATAGACAAATGTGACCCAATGAACACCAGTCCTTCCTTCCCTGTATCCCCAGTACGATGACATTTCTGCCTTTTCCACGAGGCAACGCGAGTAAAGCAGTAGAGATGAAAATCTGCTTCCACAGAGGACAAATATATATGTTCCTGCAATTTCACACATCGGCGTGCCAAGGCGGGAAGGCAGGAGGGAGCGTCTGTGGAATATTCCTGAAATCACATCAGCCCCATAAACCCAAGGGCAATCTCATTACTCCCCTTCCCATGCTCCTTTAGTCTCTATTTATGCAACCAACATTTGCCTGTCCTGGGCACACAGTAGGTATTCCAAGGACCAAAAGGAAGTAGAAAAAGAGACCAGCTTCCACCCGTGCTTTATAAATTCCTCAGACCTCACGGTGACATTTTGCCAAGAAACAAGGCTGTCCTCTGTTTCACACAGCCCTCTGCAGGCTTCAAACCACCTGAGTCTCAGCCCTAGCCCTACACATCCCCCTCCACTCCCAGCCTGGGCTGTGACTTGACCAAGTCACCCAGGTCCTCTGCACCCCAACCCCTTGCCGACTAAAAGGGTGGTAGTTGCCTTACCTACCTCGTGGGGTTGCTGGAAGATCAAGTACGTATACAAGCAGTGCGGTGACCCACGAGGCTATGTATGGCCACGGGGTCTATATAGAATGGCATGGGAGGTGAGGAGGGGGGGACCCTGCCCCTTGCCCTGCCTCCCGCCCACATGCAGCTGTGGGTGGATGAGGGGAGGGAGGAGGAGGCTGCCGTTGATGGTGATGACAAGGATGATCACAGCCATGACAATGACCCTTATGATCTCACAGCACAGATTCTGTACACAGACTGAGCAGCGACCGGGACAGGAAGGAAACGACTCACTGGCAGATGACTGTTTACCTCTCCCTACGAGCATACCTTGGTTTAGGGTATTATCCTAGACAAGGAGACTCATACTATAAAGTTTGCTTTTGCAAATCATTTTCAGCGTTTTCTTTCTGTTTACATTAAAGATGAGCACTCCTTGGAAGTTGTCAAAAATGCCCATATGGGAACGGGTGGCAGTGACTACCACTGATGCCCAAGGCTTCGCGCAACAGTGCTGATATCCGGCCTCTCTGCCCGGCCGCTCCGCAAGCCAGTGCCCGTGAGATCTTTCAGGTGCACCCAGTGTGTCCGCGGGACCCACGGGAAGAGCGAGGCCCTCCTCCCTCCCTTGACGCTCTCCCACGATGTTGCAACAATCTTTCTGAACCAGGGACCAGAGGCGGGAGGAAGGCGACTAATGTTTATTGAGTGCTAACTAGGTACTTTACTTAATCCTCACAATTATCCTATGTAATAAAAATCATTACCCCATTTTATAGATGAGACACCTCGAGGTCTCAGAGATAAAGTGACTTGTCCAAGACCACATTGCTAACAAACAATGGAACTAGAGCTTGGCGGAGGCCTGGCTCAAAGCGCTGTATGCTAAGCGCTCTGGGAAATGCAGGAGAAATACACCTTGAAGGAACTTTTGGTCCAGGGAGGGAGACAAACAGGTGCAACTAACATAAACATCTATAATGGAGAATGTGAAAATGGCAACATACAAGTAATGGACTCTAGGTGCCAAAGGAGGAAACAATGAATTCGGACCCCAGGATGCAGGAAGTCTTCGGAAAACAGATGGCAACCATGAAAGGGGTAGGACGGTACCAGGAGGAGAGGTGGGGGAGGAGGGAGGGGAAGGGAGGGGCATCAGGAAGAAAGACTAGCCCTGGTGAAGGCCTGGGAGTCTGAGAGCACTTGAAAGATTGCTGAGTCAGGAGGGTGGTGACCACATCACCTCCCTACTGCTAGTTTTTTTTTTCTTCCAGGGTAAGATGCAGTCCCCTGGACGACGCTTATAAGCACCTACAGGAAATGGGCTTCGTGCCAAGCCATGAACCGCCATTGTGGTGTCAGTCCCCCGAAATCCCCACACCGCCCTTCACATCTAAGTCATTCTTGGTGAGACATATTTCTACTCCCAGAGGCCACCCTTATTCATCCTTGAGGGCTCAATGTGGTACCCTCACCCCAGGGAGAGTTAGGCTCCCCTTGAACAGGTTCTTGTGGACCCTCCATTTCCCATATGATGGTGCTTATCGAACCCCACATGGCACTCACCAGTATGTGTGTGTCTATACGTGCCATGAGGCTGTGAGCTCAGTGAGCACAGGGGCCTTATTTTGTTCCCCAGAGCAGAACGCGGCCCCCGGCATACAGGAGGCAACAGGCAAATAAAGTGGAACGGTTGACTGAATAAACGAGCCAACCAGGGAAGGAATGAGAAATGAGAAATGAGGCCAGAAAGGAAATCTGGGGCCGAGTTTTGAGTCAAGGGAGCGGGCAGGACTTTAAATGCCAGGTTGACTTGTCGCGTTTGTATCGCGTGGAAAATGGGGAAGCATTGATAGGTTTTGAGGAGGGAACTAGTGTGGCTCACGGACCAGATGGCATGGGGCAGACACACAGAAGAGCAGGACTGGGGACGGGGAGGCTCTTTAAGAAGCTTTTGTGATGGTCCGGACAAGAAACGGGAAGGCAGACAAACCGCCCACCTGAGGAAGGCTTTTCAAACCTGAACCAGAGGCCCGAGCACATATCCAGGCTAAAGTAGCCAAGAGCTGTCCATGATGCCAGAGGTGACTGTGCGGACAAGTCGGGGGGCGGTGAGAAATTGCCGCGTGCACATAGGAACTCTTAAGAAGTACGACACAAATAAGTGGAAGCATTGGCAAGGACGCCCCTGGGAAACCGCCTATTATATGACTAAGTCTCTGAGAAATCTCTGCTGATGGCCCGGCAGAACACTTGCCAGCCGAATCTGTCATTGAACTCCTCAGAGGGCTTCTGGGAGCATGTGGATTATGGGCTGTGGGAATCTCGGGTCGTAAAACTTTCGCCCAGCTGCTCGAGTGCCTGGCTGGGCAATTAAGGAGGATTTTTTTCACGCAGATCAAAAGGCTCTGGAGAGGTGATCTCAGGAAGCTTCCTGCCCTCCCTGCGAGGAAGGCAGGAGTCATTATCCTCATTTTACAGATGAGAAAAGTAGGTTCCCTGGTGACTAAGTCCCTTGCCTGAAGTCAAACAGCCAGGAATGGGTGGAACCCAAAATAAGCGTCTTGGTCCCCCGACTCCCAGGACACTGTCACTGCAGAGCTTCCCATTCTACGGCAGGCGGACTGTTTCTGGGATGTCTCACAGGTGAATGTCAGAGCACGGGGTGGTCCACGGATGCTGTTCCAACTACTCGGCACACACGGATACTTCCACGCACACACAGCGGTTTGGAATCCACCGCGTGCGACGTCTGATGTTCGATGGTCTTCTCACATGAGCATTTTGTAGAACCCGGGACCCCAATCTAACCGAAACACCTCAGTCACTCCTTGGCCCGTGAGAGATGTAGACCAGCTCACAGAACACACACAACCCTAGCAGTCATCGTACGGAACTTCTTCCCAAATTCCCAGGGTCACACCCGGCTCCCAATCCCCGATCTGCTTGTGCCATTCTCGGGATCTGTGCAAGTTGCTTAACCCAAGTCTCATTCCCACACAAATCGGAGATGTCAGAATGTCTCTCTAACCGGGCAGTTGTGAGGACTTGATGAGGTGGGGCATGTAAACAACGCAGCCCAGAGCCCAGCACGGAGTAATCACTCAATGAGTGTTAGCGATTACTAACATCACTGATCATACGAGTAACCCGAGTTTGAAAAGTAATTCATTCTCTATCTGTTCATCATCTGGATAGTAAGAACTTAAGTCTAAATCTTAGTATTGGGCCGATGCCCTCCCTTCCAGACCAAAGAAGTTCATTTGTACTCTGAACAGTCTCGACTACCTGCCATGTTTTACATGAGAGGTGATTTATAACTCTTAACGCAAAAGAGACTTGCTATGGCGAGAATCTTCTAAGACTCACAGAGATGGGGTCTAGCTCGTCAAGGTTTCAGAATTCTCTCTGGAGTTCTGCCCCGTACGTCCTTGGTCTTGCCATTGTCGCCTGGCCATGAACGGGCCCAGCATCCAACCAGTTAAAGGCGAGCCGCAAAGAGAGGCCTGCGGCTGGTGCTATGATGCAAGGTGGCATGTGCATCTGTGGCCCCTGGCTCCACAGCACCCTTGTCTGAATGAGTTTTATAGTGTCTTGTGACCCAGAAGACTATCTCTCCCAATGAGCTTTGGTTGTCCAATGTGTTTAAACAAGCGCGGCCTATTATTGGTGGCTATCCCCTTTGGATGTTATGGTTACGCTTCACGCACACCAACGTCCTGCCCCCATCCCATCAGCCCATCCCACAGGTCACCTGCCGGCTGGTGACAGTTCCCATACGCTCCTCTGCCTTCTTACTCCAAACCTTCATTTCCCTTGATCTAAGCTCTTTCTCTCCCACAGGAGTGCATTTGGCCCTTTTCTTAGGGCAGATCGGGGAATACGGCTCCCATGAGCGACCCTCAACTAATACCGGACAAGAATTAGTAAATAAATACCCCAGTTGTCTCACCCCTCAATGGGGAAACTCTGAGGGAAGCCGATACTGCCCCTTAAAGGGTCCCTGGCACAACTGAGTCGCAGGTGCCCACAGTGGCAAAAGACTCACTCATGCACCTTCGTTGGCTTCCTTCCTTCCCTGGCTCACTTACTCACCCCTAAATGAGCCTCCTCAGATCACCTTCAAATTAACCCCTGGCTCCAAATCCCTGCCTGGACTCTGCTCCGGAACCGAAACGAAGACAAATTCTTCATTCAAAAACAGCCTTTACATGCACAAATTATGTAACTATGAGTACTACGTTAGATAGACGTTGCCACTGACATGTGCTGCGGAGCAAGTCTGAGACTCAAACTCCTGATTGCAACGTGGTGCTCTATCTCAACAGACCCCTCTAATGCCAACGACTAGTTGACTGAAGGTCAGGGCCCCACTCTCTAGTCGTTCTAGTCCCAGCCATGGATGTGACGTGAATGCTTGCAGAGCCTGTGGCCGGCCAGAGCGAAGCACTCACAAGTGAACTCGACCTCCCACGGCCAAAAGACGGCCGCTCTTTGACTCAACCCACATCAACTTCCCACCACTCTCTTTCATCGTTTTCCTTCCAGATCACAAGCTTGAAAGGAAAATACAAATCCACTCGCTAGTCCTTCTCCTGAACAAGCCTCAGAAAGTCTTCGCTTCGTTGATGCCAGGTGCCTTCTCAATGACCCCTGATCAGCCACCTGCTCCTGGTTGCATACATCATCCCCATAAGAAAGGCGCCCTTCACTCAGCTCTACAGATGCTGCTAACATCGCTCTATTTTCCACCAAGACTTTGTTAAATTTGGCTTTGAGGGCTCTGTCCTTCTCAAGATTCCATGAATATTTGGAACCTCACGACAATTTGAAACAAAATTAGATAGTTAAATTTGCTGTGCCCTGAAACGTTTTCTAGCTTTTCACACATGTCTCAGAGTGGGTGCATTCGTTTTTATTTTTCTTCTACTGCTGTGCAACACGTTACCACAAACGTAGAGGCTTAAAGCAACACACACTTACGTCCTCACAGTTTCTGTGGGCCGGAAGTTCAGCCATAGCTTAGCCGGGTTCTCCGCTTAGGGTCTCACCAAGCTACAGTCCAGGTGTCCATTGGGCCACGTTCTCATCTGCAGACTCAACTGGGAAAGAATCCCATTTCCAAGCTCATTCAGGCTGTTGGTAGAATTCATTTCCTTGTGGCTCTCTCACTAGGGTCCTGCCTTTTTTCTGGCTATCAGCCAGAGGCTGTCCTGAGATCCTAGAGGCCACCCTCAGTTCCTTGCCATGCAGGCTTATCTACTTCATCAAGCCCACAGGGAGAGTCTCTGATATGACAGGGTCTTACATGATATGACCTAACTGTGAGAGTGACATCCCATCACCATTGCCACATCTCATTGGTTAGGAACAAGTCCCCGTTCCTGCTGGCAAGCCCATTTGAAAAGCACCTGCATTTCATAGTTTTCTTTTTCTTTTAATTGATTCCCTCACTTTTTTTTTTTTTTTTTTACTTAGCCTCTTCTTTGGCAATAACATCCAGTAACATTTTCCTACTACACTTTAAAATAAGTGGCTGATGACTAACTGTTTTTGATCCTAATTTGTTCAACATCAAAATGACTTTCGCCCCACCCCTGCTGTCCGTGCCCCACAGCCTCTGAGATGGTCCCCAGGGCTTCTCATCTCCTGCTATTCATTCCTTGTGTAATGCCCTCCTGAGTGCAGGCTAAATCTAGTTACTTGTTTCTAATTAATAAACTTGGGCAAAGATGATGGATGGCACTTTCAAGACAAGGTTTCAAAAGACTTTGATTTCTGACGTGTGTGTGTTTTCTCTTGCTGTCTCACTTGCTCGCTATGGGGAAGCCAGCGTCTTGTTGTGAGATACTCTGTGGAAGGTCCCATGTGGCAAGGCACCAAGGAGTGCCTCCAGCCAGCAGCTTCTGGGGCACTGAATCCCCTAGAACAAGAGCCAACAAGGAACTGAATCCATCAATAGTGAGCTAGAAAGCAAGTCCTTCCCAGTCGAGCCTTGAGATGACTCCAGTCACCTGAGAGACCCAGGGCCAGAGGACTCAGTGACACCTCTCCTGGATTGTTGACCCAGAAAACTCTGGGATACCAAATGATACTGTTTTAAGACACTCAGTGTTGGGGCAATTTGTTACACAGCAATAGATAGCTAGTACACCTTCAAACAATGGTTTGTGCCCTACACTTAGAAAACATAATTCTAAGGGGACAGAGTTAGACCCTGTTCCAGTGGGGTGGGTGGGGTCATGGTGGAAAGCAGAGAGACAACTTGAGTGCAGAGGTCAGAAGTTTTCCCATATGCCTCTTTATACCTGCCTTGGAGCTTGTATAAGAATCTGTGAGGAGAGAGGCTGAAACAGAAGAAACAAAGAAACGAATTATTTCCTTAAAATCTCCGTGAGCTACTGAGAAGCAGGGTGGCCCTGCTTAGGGTGCATGTAAACAAATAGGCAAAAAGAGATGGGCATTCTCCTTGGGTCAGCATGGAACACGGATGCTGGAGAGAGACAGTGGCCCCAGCACAGATACCAGCCACGGCAGCCACACAAGGACCTCCAAAGTTTGGCTGTGGACATCAGAGCAGACCGCTACAGCTGAGAAGAAGGAGAGTAAACAGAACACTGGAGCCAGAAGGACGGAGTTCACGTGTACCCAGGAGCCATCCCCTGGAACCTCCAGAAATAACCAAGGTGAAGTTCTTGGCAGGGAATCCTAGACAGTGGGGTAAGAGACTGGAACACGGTGAGCATAAGGTAAATATAAATATTTATTGATGGTTGAAAACACAGAGACTGTGATGCTGTGGAGACCCTGACCCTCCCCAAAGGCTGGGGTCTCTGGGGGCTCAGGAATATAAAACATTTTTCTTTCTTTTTTTTTTTTAAACACTTACTTGTTTTCGAGAGACACAGAGTGCGAGTGCGGGAAAGGCAGAGAGAGAGAGGGAGACACAGAATCCGAAGCAGGTTCCAGGCCCTGAGCTGTCAGCACAGAGCCCGACACGGGGCTCGAACTCATGAACCGTGAGAACGTGACCTGAGCCATCGGCCACTTAACCGACCAAGCCACCCACGTGCCCGAAAACATTTTTCTTTGTGATGGTGTTGTAAGTCCCACAGTGGCAGGATCCACTTTGCCTTCTGGCGTGATGTTTTACACTAAACACTCAGTGAAGAATACAGATGGAGAGAAACACACCGGGGTCTCCCCGTTTAATGATTTTAATACAAATAAGCTTATGCTTCACCCCCGTGGCCTTGTCCCTTGGCTAGAGGCCGCTTTTTCTTCAGGGTCTGATGAGGGCAGAAGCCTGTGTGTTCAGGGTTGCCCAGGACAAACATCAGCCCACCACGTCCCACCTCATCACATCGCAGCCAGACTCCAGCTCGAATTGATGAAAAGCCCAACTCAAAGCCCCCTCAGGCTGAACCCCCTCCTCAAGCTCTGGGTGAACCATCAACTCAAAAAATGTGGGATAGAGGAAAGCATTAAAGCATATGTGAACCATTTCCAAAACAATAAATGATACGGTTTTAAACCATTAAGTGTGGGGTAATTTGTTACACAGTGATACATAACTAATACACCCTCAACTGACGCTTTGTACCTCACGTTCAGAAAATGCCATCCTAAAGGAATACCATTAAGACCCCATTCCAGTGGGGTAGGTGGGATAATGATGAAAAGTAGGACAATGGGGGGTGGGGCGGGTAGGGAATTAGATGAGACACCAAGACCTCAGGTTTTAGTTCCAGCTGTCCCCAAACCTACCAGCTGTGTGACTCAGTGAGATCATTTCCTCTTCTTCTGTAAAGTGGAATTAATGATAAATGCCTTTCTTACGTCACACTGTTATTATGAGACTAAAATTACAGAACCCGAGTGAAAGCTTTGTAATATGTGAGGTTATATACCAAGTAAGGGGTTATAATCATCAACATTATCATTATCATCTTTATTGCTGGCTGTTATAAGGTAAAACCAACAAAAGTTTGAATGTCTCAGGTCAAAGTCCAACCAAGTAAACAGAAACCACTCTACGTGTTTGGAACAAGAGGAAACTATGGGGAATGAGTTACATGGGATGGAAGGGCTGAAAAACCCACCAGGAAACAATGAGGCAACCCAGAAATTAATTATGGCAGGAAGGCATGCCCCTTAGCTGGAGGGACAGAGGAGAAGGCAGAGGGTCATAGGAAACCAAATCCTGAGATCACCCTATAACCCTGGTGGGATCCAGAGTCAAGGATGAAATCCAAACTCTGAAGCAGAGGGGAGGAGAAATACCCTGACCATGGCCTTTTAATAATGCTCCACTGTCCCCCATTGGCTGGACCAAGCCAGAAACCAACTGACATGAGAGTGACAAGCAGATCTGGAGCCAACACGCCCTGGGCCAAAGAAGTCTTCTATTTAGCGAGAAAGGCAATAATAGGAATAGAGTTGAGAGTACCATGGTGAAGAGACTCAAAATCCCCAGGCCTTAGACCCCGAAAGAGCATGGGAATTCATCCGGTCCAAGCCCTCATTCTACGGGAAAGACCCCAAGGCAGAAAATGGTGTGATTTGCCCCAGAGCACGACACAGCCAGCGTGGAGTAGCCTGGAACCCCAACATCTGAATTTACAGCTCCTTCCACAACATGACTTTTACAGTCATGAATAGCAGAGGCACTTCAGCACGACGAAGGGATGTGTTCCAATAGCTGATTTCCAAGACAGTTGCGCAGACCAGGGAATTCATTTCCCCGTAGAAACAAGGTTATCTTGGCTGATTATGGTCCCAGACCGGCTATCGAATACCTATTCAGCCCACAACGTGGGAAAGTAAAGGAACCTTCCTGCTCTGATTTAATGAGAAATCCAAAAGCTGATCGTATCTTTCTCCCAGGGCAACGGAGAGCCCTCTCCCTCACCTCCTCCCTCTGGCACACGGGCTGAGGTTTCTACTTGCTCTCCATTAAGGGGATGTGGTGACGGGGAGCTGGGGAGCTCCTTGCCTTCTGTCTGGTGACGAGGACCTCCTTCACCACCTGGTCCTTTTCCCGGACCGGGTGCCTCAACACCCAGTGCGACAACCAGACAGAAGCTTCTGGAGGACTGAAAGCGCATCTTTTTTTCTTTTTTGTCCCCTACAGCTTTGCGCCCGTGGTGCCAACCCAGTCCTGCGATTCTCACCCACAGCCGTGTCTTCCCCGAGGGGGGAAAAAAACTCCTTTTGTTTTCATACTAGAAGTTAAAGCCAACGGGCACAAAAGCACAGGAAGTGCTCTTAGCTGGTGAGGGTGTTAAGGAAAGCTGGAGAGATGAGCGTGTTCTCTTCCGGGACATGAGGACTCCACTCCCAGGGGCTGCAGTGAGTTCACTACCCTGTGGTTGGGCAGAGATTTTCTCGAACGGTTGTCAGGTTGCCTACACTTGATCTTCTGGTTTTACACATGCCACCTGCAGCTGGTGAGCTCCAGTTCCAGGAACCAACCACCCAAAAGAGAGAAACTAGCCGTCCGGCCAAAAATTAGAACAAGGGCAAAATTCCTGGGAACTTAAAATGAAATGCAACTTGGCGGCTAATTGGAGAAATGGAAACCGAATCCATTTTCTGCTCAGCTGGTTGACACACAGCGATATATTTCCTCAAACCTTGACACCTCCCAGTTGAGGAGGACAGGAAATCAGAGTCTGTGCAGCTTTGAGAGCATTCACATGCCAGTGCCCTTTACTGTGAAGCTTCCTCTCTGCGCAGCGGTGGAAGTGATTGTTCCCCATCCTTCACCCCTTGCCCCTGCCCCTCGTTCCCATCTCACTAGGTCAGGGCCACCATTTATGGCCACCCGCGCAGTGCCCCGCACAACTCAAAAGGGGCCATTTTCCATCAGTTGCAGTGTGAATGGCGCCCCCAGGAGTTGTGCAATGCTTCCATGAGAACATAGCTTGCCGATCGCCTTGGACTGAGGCTGACACCCACAAAGCCATGAGCAGTTAGCTGAGTTCCAGTCACCTCTATGTCCCCGGCACCTAGAACAGTGCCCGGTACAGAGTAGAACCTCAGTATGAACCCCCAGGGATTTAAGAAGCAATGAATTTGAGGGGCACCTGGGTGGCTCAGTTGGTTAAGGGTCTGACTCTTGGTTTCGGCTCAGGTCATGATCTCACGGTTCATGAGTTCCAGCCCCTCATTGGGCTCCGTGCTGACAGGGCGGAGCCTGCTTCGGATTCTCTCTCTCCCTCTCTCTCTGCCCCCCCTTGCTCACTCTCTCAAAATAAAGAAATAAACTTAAAAAAATTTTTTTGGAAGTAATGGATTTGAGAAGAGAGCACCACTCTTAGACAAAAAAATAATAATAATTATTTGAAATAGGAACAAAATCCTTATTAGAGTATTGATACTCCTCGAACTAACCTTAGACACTTTAAAGAATAAATATGACATAGTGACTGAGATCTCTGGCTCTGGGTTCAGAAGGATCTGGGTTGGAATCCCAACTCCGTAACTTACTAAGCTATGCCAGGCACATTCCCAAACCTCCCTAAGCCTTAATTTCTCCATCTGTAAGGGTCAACTGAGATAACGCCTTAGCATAGGGCCTGGTACATAGTAATGGTCAATACATCTTTTTTTTTTTTTTTCAGTAAGTTTCACACTCAACGTGGAACCCAACGTGGGGCTTGAACTCAAGACCCTGAGATCAAGACCCTGAGATCGAGACCTGAGCTGAGATCAAGAGTCAGAGAATTGACCGACTTAGCCACCCAGGTGCCCCAACGGTCAACACATCTTAGTTGCAATGATGCAGTATGTTGCTAAGGGTGATTAAGGAATACAACGATGATCCCAAATGCCAATTTTAGCTACTAATATTTATAACCCACAGGAAGAAATATGCCCAAGACACAGTAGGTGCTAGATTAATGCTCATTGAATGGTACAAGGGGAGAGAAAGGAGGAGTGGGTGGGGAAAGGGTACCGAACTGGGAATCAGAAGAGATACAGACCCAAGCCTGTGTTGTAACTTGGAGTGAGCTCCTTTCTCACCCTCACCCGTTAATAAGGGCTTGGGGGGCTGTGTCAGCCCCTTCAGGATCCCCTCCCACAGAGAGGAGCGCTCTGGCTCCTGGTCACTTCTGCAGTGTTCCCTCACTACCGGAAGGTGGCGCTGCTGAGTCAAGAAGGAAACCTGTTTTTCTGCAGCCCGGTTCCCAGCTGCCAAGTTTCTGTATTAACAGCAGACTGGGAATTAGGGAAATCACTAACTGGTTGCTGAAAATGCCTGAAGCAGTAAACGAGTCATTCCATTTCCTTTCTTGCACTTGGCCTCTCCCGGTGCCATGAAAGCACCATGGGTGTGGGGAGGCAGCTGGCCCTGGATTCCAAGTCCAGTGCTGCTACATCCGGCCGGTGACCTTGAGCAAAGGCATTTGCCTTCTTGGGGCCCCTCTCAAAGTCTGCAAAATGAGGATAATTATACCACCGTGCCTGGAATGTTGGGGAAATTAATTCAATAGCATTTGTCAATTAAAGAGCACTGTGTCTGGCACATAGTAGATATTCCCCAAAATGTTAGTTCCTTTTCCTTGCCTGCTTTCATTCACTGGGGACCATGGTCAGTGCTTGACAAGAAATAAACAAGAGTGCAGTGTCAGAGCAATGAGGAGGCAGCTTTCCTAAAGGGCTGCTGGACGAGAGGACATGCCATCTGAGACAGGAAGGGTGAGAGAAAAGGCGTCCCGGGGGAAAGAACCAGCAAGTGCAAAGGCACTTCCCCTCTCATTCAGCTTCTCCTCCCCCGTCCCTTACAAACTGCCCCGCAATCCAGTGGCTCTGTCCTCAGAGCCCCAAGGCACACTCTGGGACAGCAGTCATTTGCCCCGTTGTATATTTTATGTACCCAGTCACGTCTCTTTGAGGACCAGGCATGCATTTTACTGACCTCTGTCTCCCCAGAGCCTGACACAGCAAATGCCTTAATGAACAAATGAACCGATAGAAGTGGCACATCGGTCTTCATTCCAAGTGTCTCACGGGCTCTGTCTGTGCGCATGCATCCTGACTTTCAGCTGCCGCCCATCTTTGCCTATCTCGCACTTGGTACGCGGTGGGTGCTCAGAAAATGCTTCCTGTGTTGAACTCGAATTGCATTTTCATTTACTGAGCAACTGCTGTGTGCCAGGCACCAGAGTGAGCACTGGAGACGGAGGATGCAGGTCGGGCAATCCCGGGTCTAGGGGGCTCCTTCTGAAAGACTAACGGTACAGGGGCCCGTACTGTGTTCATATCTCATGGCTAAGTGCTGTATATATACTCTTCCACGAACGCCTCACAAAACCCAGCGAGGTTGGGGCTATGACTGCACCATTTCACAGATGGAGAAACTAAGGTTCTGGCAGGGAGAGGTGCACAGGTGAAAGCCAGGTGCCTGGTGCTAAAGCCCATGCCAGGCACTGCTTTGTCACGTACGTATAATTCAGATGTGTGTTCAGTTTGGGACAGCCAAGGAGTGGGGAGAAGGCTGGGCAAGATTCCCCGGGGGACAGTGGGTGTGAACTGGACCTTGAAGGACGGGAGAGGAGTTTTCCAGATGGGATCACAGTGGCGGTGGGGCAGGTGCAGAAGAGAGGGAGAAGGAACGTTCTAGAAAGAGGGAAGAGACAGCCCAAAGAAAAGATGGCGATGAGGGGGTGACACAGAGCCTGTCTGGAAAACACAGGCCGTTCCTCCTCTCTGGAAAGTCAAGAGCTGGGTGTAGAGCAGGCCACCTGGAAAAAAGACACACAGGACCGGAGACTCCGAAAAAAACACATTTTCTAGAGATAAATTTAACAAATGGGAAATTTTACCCTTTTTGAGTAGCTGACCTGCGTGGCTTGCCTGCCTCTCATCTGGGCAGTCCACATACAGAGGCTCCAAACATTTATTCAACACGCACTAAACACCTACTCTGTGCCAGGCACCGACCGCTGAACCCCCATTCTGTATCACTGGTGTGTCGAACTGTGAGGGGCACTGGAACGACGGAGGTTGGAACCTCTCTGGGTTCAGATCTCACCTCCGGGACTCCTGTGTAACCTTGCACAAGTTATTTCGCCCCTCTGTGCCTCAGTTTCCTAATCTGTTAAATGAGAATACCGATAACAGCTATAACGTAAGGCCGTCGCATTCAGTGAGTTAACTCGTGTGACGGGCTGAGGACACAGCCCAGCAGGTAGTAAGCCCTCAGTGAACGCTGAATCCCACACGTGTGGGCTTCTAGTGAATAGATGCTCCTTGTGTGACACCAATAAGCACCAGGCACAGGGCCGGAAGCAGAGGGTCAGCGATGAGCAAGACCAAGCCCCAGCACTCAGAGTCTCGAAAGAGTGAGGTTTTCAAAAGAAGGGATTACAGCCGAGGGAAATCAGTGCTGTGTTAATAACAATAAAGAAGACCAATGTCTGTGGGATGTGTGGGTGCCAAGCACTACTTAAAGCTGGCATATATTCGACCCTCCCCCCGCCCAGAGCTTTGGGGAGACACCCTAGGTTCCCGGTTCTGCTTAAGGAACCAAGATCCCCCAGCAAGGGACGCAGCCGGTGTCTGGGTTCACACCAGAAGCCATGACATTTAAAGGGTCTGTGATTTAAAGGGTGCTGAGAAAGGGAAGGGTTTCCAGGGGAGAGGGCACACGATGTGAGGTCTAAGGTGGGAATGGTGTGGTCATTTGCAGAGAACGGTGAAAATTGTCGCGCCAGAAGCAGAGGGCAGGCGCGAGAGCCGTGGATGGAAAGAGGCCTTGAATGCCGAGCGGAGGCATTCAGACTTGCTCCTGGAAAAGCCGGAATCACTGACGTTTCTAATCAGGGCAATACCGAGCAAAAGGAGGAAGCCCCCCTCCATTCCTCTGTACCCCCCACCGCCGGCCCCCAGGAATCTGGGCCAAGGCAGGATCCTCAGGCTTCTAATTAACGCACCCCATCAAGGAGCCTGTCCAGCCTCCATATGGTGCGTAAATAATTTACAGTGACGGAGCGTGTTTATGTGGGATGGCAGCCAGCCGCCTCGCTCCTTCAGCCTCAGTGCTTCCTCTCGCTCTGCTGGCCAGCAAGGACCCACGGGGAGGAGTCAGAGGCCCAGGAGCACCCAGAGCCTCCCTCCAGCATGGTCCGCCCTCAGGAGGCAGAGATTTCACAGTCCAGGAAGCCTGCGGAGCCCCCTCCCCCCGCCCTCCGGCCCTGCTTCCCAGGGAAATCACGTGCAAGCCCAACCCCACGAAGGCCTGACAGGGCTTTGTCTGTTCTCAGCACATGTCTCCGAAACAAGCCAGAAAGGTCTGAGGTGGCCGAGGGGACAGGGCTGAGGGCCGGTCCTGGAGGTGAGAGGCAGGGTGGCCAAGGCATGGGGAGTGCGACTGCTGCCTTAGGCTGCAGAGGCTCAAGGCCTAGCTTGGTCCCCAGCTGCTTCAGCAAGGCCGGTCACTGCGTCCTAGTTCCCTGCCCTCGAATCGGCTCCCAGAGGACCTTAAGCCTAAGTGCTGTCTCCCCTTCCGTGGCAAAAATTGAACCAGTCTGCCAAATGCAGGATTCACAGATGTGATTTCGATTTGTAAGAAAAAAATAGATACTTTGGTCTCCATCCCTGTTCATGGCACAGATGTCCTAAAACCCTTGGAATTTCCTAAACATAGAGAGTAATGGAGGTGTCTTTTGTTATGTTCAATGAGGTAACTTCTGGAAAGCCCCTAAGTCACCTAAGGCTGAGGAAACTTGAACTCTACCCTCTGACCTCCAGAAAGGAGAGGGGGCTGGGGGTTGAGTTCTGTGGCCAATGGCCAGTGATCGAATCAGTCGCGCCTGTATCATGAAACCTTCTTAAAACCCAAAAAAGAGGGGCTTGGGAGAGCTTCCAGGTCAGTGGACCGGAGCACCTGACACATTGCTGGCCCCCAAACTCCATGGGGACAGAATTTCCTGCATTTGGAACCTCGCCCTATGTATTTCGTCATCTGGCTGTTAATTCATATCCTTCAATATCCTTTGTAATAAACCAGCAATCCAACAAACAACCTGGGTCCCTGAGCTGTGTGAGCCGCTCTAGCAAATTCATTGAACCCACGGAGGGGATTATGGGAATCTCTGATTTAGGGCCCATCGGTCAGAAGCATAGGTGACAACCTGCACTTGTCCCCGGCGTCCGAAGTGGGGACAGTCTTGTGGGACTGAGCCTTCAGTCTGTGGGGTCTGAGGCAACCTCAAACAGTAGTGTCAGAATTTAGATTACAGGACACCCTGGTGTCGCAGAGAATTGCTCAATGGTGTCGGAAAGAACACACATCCAAACTGGCGGCAGAATCATAGTGACGAAGCCAAAATAATCTCCAATTTAAAATCGCCCTGTCATCCGTACCAAAGTCACGCTCAGCTACGCTGCGGCACGAAGTTTCCGCAGGTGTACATCTGTACCTAAACCAAGTTGGTGAGACGTTGTGACTTCAAGTGCGTGTGGAAGCCACTTCAGGACGCAGAGAAAAACGCCGTTTGCTCGCATCTCCGCAGAAGAAGAAATGGTTAAATTGGATAAGGACTGCTACCACATGGGATTAGTAGGAAAACTCCCGGAGTCTACCTATGTGGGCTTGGACTTTATTAAGCCCTTGCTGCAACTCTGAATTATCTTGTTAAATATATTAACTTGTAATATTGAGCCACAGAAATATTTGGCAGGGGCTTAATGTTATACACAAGCACGCGCACACACACACACACACACACACACATCAATTCTCATTATTCATGGTAATTAAGTTCTATAAAGTTCCCATGAACACTGAATTAGTGAGTGCCATATCACTGCTCCTAGGGGAAATGAAAGGTTAGGTTCTTAGGGGCCTCTGGCCACAACATTTTCATCAACCCATGAGGACATAACCTTGTTTCGTGTGTGTTTCTGTTCAAAGGCACCTTATTTAATATATTCTGCTGATTCATTAGCATTGAAGTCAGAGCCAACAGCACTAGAGTTCATGGTCTGAATGAGGCTTTTCTAACACACCTGTTTTCTCCAGAAGGCAGGAGCCTCTGTGCTTAGGAACTCTAGACAGCACTACGGCACTGGCTTGGGGGCCATTTTAAACAGCAAAATCACACACACACACACACACAGCACCAAGATGGTCAAAACATGGTACTCATAAGCTATAAAAAGGACCCTTGTTTACAGGACAAGGGCTGAAACAAGAAGTCAGAGCATCATCCCGTATGGAATGTGTCAGGTGAATCGAATTTTGTCACCGCTCTGCACACGTCCTTGAATGGCTAAAAGGGCCATGAGTATCGATTTGGGGGTTGCAAGCAAATATTAGCCAGTAGGCAAATAATGAGGCTCATCTGTGTGCATGTGTGTGTACATATGTGTGTGCTGCACGTATGTATAATATCGTGTGTGTGTGTGTGTGTGTGTGTGTGTACTTGACTGTGGTCCCCAGGGATGCTGGCCACCGGAGCTCCCTCCCCTGGCTTCCCCAGGGCCCTCTGGAGAGATGAGGAAAAGCTGTAGCTATGTTTGGCAAGCTCCTGGATGGCAGAGCTGGGATAACACTCTGAGCAGCACTCATACTGCCTCAGTGAGCACTGAGCCAAAGCTTTCTCTGTGGACTATCCCAAACAGCCTGCACTGGCCTCTGCCCAGAGGTCATTCCCTAACATGACCTCCTGGTTGGTGACAACTTAGGCCCAGGAGCTCACCCAGCAGCCTCCTCCTTGAAGCCCTGCCTGACTTCCCCACAGATAGCTGCCCGCTCCCGCCTCCGCGGGCTCCCTGTGTGTCCCTGTGTGGTAATGAAATTCCTCGCATTGTCCATTCCCTCACCTGGGCTGCTGGACCCAAAAGGCAGAAACCCTGTCTTGTTCATTTTTATATTCCCAGCCTCCCGGCACAGCTCTCCACGACCGGGAGTTGTTGAGTTTTCTTGACTCCCTGACAGCAGAAACAGCAGGGACATTCAAGTTCAGCCAGCCCCGGGACGCTGGGGTCCGTGGCAGCAAAAGCAGCCTCACCTGAGAGCTTGTTAGAAATGCAGATTCCCCGGCCCCTCCCCAGACCTTCAGAATCAGAATTTCTGGGAGGGGGCCCAGCAATCTGTATTGTAATAGGTTTTCCAGAATATTCTCATGCCTACTAAATTTTAGAAGTTCTCAATCTCTTCTACTCCCCCATCCCTTTTGGAGACTTGGTGAAGGAACCTGTTTCCCCAGAGTCATTGGGGGCACCTGGGTGGCTCAGTTTGTTGACGGACCGACTTCGGCTCACGATCTCGAGGTTCGTGGGTTTGAGCCCCACGTCAGGCTCGCTGCTGTCAGCACAGAGCCCACTGGATCCTCTGTCCCCCTCTCTCTCTGCCCCTCCCTTGCTCACGCAGCTCTCTAGTTCAAAAATAAGTAAACATTTAAAAATTAAAAAAAACAAAGTCCTACATTTGGCTAAGGGCATCCCACCGTGAGGAGGCCAACTCGTGCCCGCACTGAAAGCCGCCCTTCTCGGTGCTTCTCCAGACAAGAACGGCTCTCATTTGGGTTCTCACTCATGGAGCTTCTCTGCTCTGCTCTTCTTCTCCTGTTCCGTCTTCCTCCTTCTCCTTTTTCTTCTTTCCCTCTCTCTCCCTCTCTCTTCCCCCCACTTCCTTAGCCTTCCCTTTCCTCTTTCCTCTTGGGGCAATAGCTTAATACTCTCTGGACACCTATTTGCCCTGCACGTGGAATGGAAATAACCCCGCCTCCTCTCTGGCCAGCTCGGGTCAATCCAAAGGACACATCGTTACCTCCAAGGGGATGTTTCCGTGGTGGTTGGAGAAAGGGACTGGGAAATTAAAGCGGTCCGCTCAGAGAGCAGGAATTATCTTGAAGCTCTCCTCCATCAAATCATCATCCCTGTCTCCCCCGCCAGCCTCGCCACCCCCTCCTTCAGCTGTGACAACAGGGTTTGTTTTTCTCTGCAGTGGGTTCTGGGTTATACATACAGGCAACTAGGTGAACGTTCTGTGAGGCCCGTTAGGGTTTCTCAGAATGAGTCATTTTTTCAAAAATAACAAAACCTCCCGACATCACTTGATTTCAGCATTCTCGCCAGGCTCTCGTAACCTCTTTTGCAATTGCATTCCAAGCACGCCTGACTTCTTTCTCAGGCCTGATGGCCAGGCCCCCTCCCTGCAGGACTTTGCTGATCGACAAAGAAACAAAGCCCAAGACCTACAGGTCCCGGTCCAGAAAACATTTAGGTTGCAGATGACAGGAGGAAAACGTCTGAAGGCTCTCGAGGGCAGTGGGCAAGGGGCATGGGAGGCCGCCCGGGCTTCTGACCCACAGCCGCTCACCGGCATTTGACAAACCACCGTGCTCCCGTGTCTTCATCCTAATTGGGACTGGCTAAGAATCCCCAGAGAGATAACTGCCATTTTTCTCACATGTCACCGTGGTACAAAGCACACTTCACTTCCATCACCTCTCGCACAGATGAGGACGATCAATGCTCCTGGAGGCTTGGAGAAGTTGACTGTTTTGCCCCAGTTCTTACCATTGGTGATGGTCTCTGCTTAGTGGTCCAGGCCCTGTACCATCAGTATCTCAGCGTTAAACTCTTTATTCACGAGTGCCCACAGGTGGGGGATTATTCTCCCCATTTTCCAGACGGAGAAACTGAGGCTCGGAAAGGTTAACTAACTTGCCCAAGATCACACAGTGAGGGGCAGAGTTTGAACTGGAACCCAGGTGTGCGTGGCTTCAGAGCTCACGTCTTCCAACGCATCATATGCAAATACTGCTCGTAAGGCACGGGTGCCTTTCTCCGTTGGCACTTGGCATCATGCATTTTAACTGACACTTGAGGTATCTTTGTCCTATGAGCTCTTTAAAGCAAGGAGAGCAGTTCATTTCATACCCCAGCCCATCGCTGTAGTTGATGTACACACTCAACCTTTGTGGGGTAAAGGCAGGGGTGAGCCCCACCTCTGGCCCTCGGACTGCAACCTGGCGTGTTTCCTACACACACGGCCGCTCCCGTTCCGGAGTCCTCAGAGCTTGGGGTACCCGAGGAACCCCAGATCTAAACTTGACTCCTGTACCTCCAGGCCGCGGTGAAGACACCTCACCTCTCCGGATTCCAGCTTTTTCATTGTACAAACATGTCATTGGACAAGAGATACTCAGAGGGCCCCCTTGGGCTCTCACGGATGACGGTTCTGAAAGTAGGTTGAGTTTTACTCAAGAGGACAGGGCCTAGCACATATATCTAGCAAAATATATTTTTTTTTTTGCAAGAAAAAAGGGGGAGCAAACTCCTCAGAGTTTGTACCATTGGCCCAGTGGTATTCTTCACACTTGGTCTCTGTAAGATCCTTGCGGAAAGGAGAAGAGGAACCTCGGAAGCCTTAACGCTTTGTGACTAAACTCCTGTGTGAATGAAGCACGGACGTGGGCACCCAGTATCGCTATCAGGCTTTGCTTCCGCTTGGAGACTCATGCTAGATGTCACTCCTGCCACCCCACCCCCTTCCTGTCACCTCCATCCTCGGGCTGAGCTGGGCCGGATGACCCTTCCCCGTGCTTACCTCGCGGCACACATCCCTTTGGCGTTGAAACGGCCTGCTTATTTACCTATCTCCCAGGAGACTGTGCGTCCACGTTTGTTTATCTGCTTCCTACTACCCTCTGCGCCTGGTGGCTCTTTGTATCTCCAGCACTTATCCAGCGTGCAGCCCAGAGCCGCCACTCCAGAAATGTTGGATGATTGCACAACTTCGCCTCTCTCCCGTCCTGGGCTCTTCTCGGGGCCCGTCCGCACGCTTCCTCCACGTGACAAACTTGGTCACTCAGCAGTGTCTCTCTCCTGGTGCCCAGTTGAAAGATGAAGACGCTAAGATTCAGGGGGTTGACCCGCTTATCCACCCCCGTGTGGCCAGGGGGTGGTGGAGCCCATGCTCAGATCATAAAATCACAGACAATGGGGTTTGGGGAAGACCTTGAAGGCCACCTGAAACAGAATTCTTTAACCTGTTTTTAGCAAAGGAATCTTTGTTTCTCCTTCTTTCTCTAGCGAAATCTTACTCCAAATCATGTCATGAGAGGGATCTGCCTTGGGTAAAGGAAAAGTAGAAAAACTGAAGGCCCCTGAGCTCAGCTCCTCAACCAGAGGAGAGGGGCGGGGTTATGAGCGCCGTTGGGGGACCACCGATCCAAGCAAACATTCTAGAACAGTTGCATCTAGTTTCCAAGCCGAGGCACCGCCCCCTCCCTGAGGCTGCCTCGCTCATTCAAAAGCTCCCCCTTGGTCACGTCTGTGTCGAGCGCTGGGCTAAATGCCGTCTGCTGTCGGGGACACCAAACACGTTGGGCCTGGAGTCCACAGACCCACTCTGGCCCCCCGTCGTGCCTCTTCCTGGCCGGAACCTTGAGGAAGTCACTTAACCTGTCTCTCAGCCTTGGCTGCTTCATCTGCAAAATGGCCCCACGGCTCGAGGCTCGCATTGAACCAGAGTCCATTGCCTCACGAACGTGAACACTCCGTGCCTGGACCAGACGCCCGCCCGATGCTTCCGGGGCACTGATGGCATCTGTTGTCTCAGGGCACTCCACGGCCCAATGAGGAAACCACTAGAAGGACCTGAGATCCCTTTTGCGAGGCTGTCCCCTTTTTGACTTTCATACTTGTGCATTCACGTTTACGGCCACTTGCCTTGTCTCACAAGGCCGTTGGGTTTACGTTCATGACCCCCGTTTCCGTTAAAGGCATCGATTTCAGGACAAGAAGGGGGTTGACTTCACCTCCGATGCCAAGAGAGCCAGGTTATGGGTGGGAAGCAGAGGTGGCCAGTGTGGCCCAGGTCCACCTGTACCTCCAGAGCTCCGGACGCTGACAAGCGAGCAGAGGAGTGTCCTGGGAGGGAGGAGTTCAGGGGACGCGGAGGGCGGGGGAGGGGGGCCATCCTCCCTACCCCACCCCCCGCCGTGTGCACCTCCTGCTCTCCCCACCTCTGGCCTCCGTCTCCCCGGAGGTGATGACAGGTGCCTCGGCATGACAAGTCATTCTACCAGGTAGCGCTGTGTGTGTTGAAAGCCTCCCAGATTGCCCGCAGGCCTCGAGGGGAAAAAGGAGACAAAGATGTCACGGGCAGAGGCCTCCAGGAGCAGCCTTCCTCTCCGCGCCCCGCTATCTTCCGTTTGATCTGCAGGCTGGCAGGAGCTGCCTCTAGAGCCGCCTCTCGTTCCAGCCTCCAAGGTGTCTATGGCTGTTAACAGCAATAATAATAATCCTCTAACATGCGTATTGTCCACCCGGCCCTCTCGCTACGTTGCTTCGTTGTTTTTTAAATCCTGTGTCTTGGGGAAGACGAAGGCTAGGCAGAGGCCGTTAGCCCTCCTCTGCAGCTGAGGAAACTGAGGCCCACAGTTGCTGGGGTTCACAGAGTGCACAGGAAGAAACACCTGGACTGGAACCCGGGCGTTTTCAGTCTGACTCCCGCCCTCCTTCTAAAGGCTTTCCTTCTAGAAACATCCAGTAACCCGAGCCGTCTAAGGGGGAGTGGTCGAGAGCAGGGACACGATGCCCCGTGCCTTGCAGACTCCCCCGGTCAGCCAAAGGGCAGGCGTGAGGCCGCGTTGCATGACGACATTGCCCGGGGCCTCGGGACAGCAGGGCTCAGCCAGCGGCACCCTTGCGAAGTCTTGGACTGGCCCTCTGGACTGTCGCCAGCACACTCAGGTCTCTTGTCTTCCCTCTACGGTTGGGTCAAAGAAGGCAGGTTCCCCTGGGACATCCATTGCCTTTCCCTTTCTCTCAGTCCCGGAGCCCTCAGACTGAGGCCAAGTTCAGAGGTCTTGGGACCAGAGTGGAAGGCACCTGAGGCGAAGCAAGCGGCCGGGGTTCAGCATGTTCAGCTTGTTCGAGATGCACATACCCACCCCGCTCCCCTTCAGGCACGTCACGGTCTCGGTGTGAGCTGGGCAGTGTACTTGGGACAAGCTCTCCAGCTAACTCTGCTTCACCACAGAACCCAGAGACAAGGAAGGGACTTCATTTTACAAAGAGGGGGGCAGAGTCCCAGAGAGGGGCAGTGCTAAGCCAGGCACGTCAGTGCACGTGGCAGAGCAAACTGAGGTTCTGTGACTCTGTGGCCCAGGACCAGAGACTCCCCTCTCTGGGCCTCGGTCCCCATACTAGGACTATGCCACTTTTAAGTTCCTTCCAGCTGACAATCTGCTTCTATGATGTCTAAGTCCCGCCTGGATCCCCTAGAGCCGAGGAGAGTCTCAGACGAAGGAGGCGGTTCCTCCAAAAGAACAGTTCTTCAGAATTTCTCTAAACCTTTCTCTAAGTTTATTTATTTATTTGGGGGGGGGGGGGAGAGACAGAGAGAGAGAGAATCCCAGCAGACTCCATGATGTGAGCATAGAGCCCAACATGGGGCTCGATCCCATGAACTGAGAGATCATGACCTGAGCTGAAATCAAGAGCAGGCACTTAACTGACTGAGCCACCCAGGTGCCCCCAGAGTCCTTCTTTAATGGAACAAAGACCAAGCTTTCACGGCCCCACTCCAAAGCCTTAAGACTCCTCATTATCAAAACAGGCATAGAAGACAGAGGAATAAAACACATGATGAGGGAAGGCATGACAAGGACAAACGTGGTGTCTCCCAGGGCTCAGGTCTGTACTCCTCTGTGCTGATTTCCATTGCTGGGCTTCCAAAGAAGCTGACTCTGCCTCCCCCTCCAGGAGCGTGACGTTGGCTAAGCCCATCACTGAGGTCCATCCACCTGCAAAAAGTGATTGGCCCAATCACTGGCCCTGGCCCGGTGAGAGTGAATTTCAGGATATTTGCTGAAAACATAGGAGAAAAATCACTTTCTGTCTCTTTCTGGATACAAAGGAAGAAGCGCATGACCAAGGAAATGTTGGAAGCCACTGTGCAACCAACAAGAGAACCAGCTTTAAATGAAAGTGACACCATAGGAGGCAGAGTGAAGAAATAGAGAAAAACCAGGTCTTCAGAGGCATCTTTGAGCTGCTGGATCAAGCACTGCCTGAATCACACCCTCTAGACTTTTTATTTACATTAACCGATACGTTCTCTTCATTATATAGGTCAGCTTGAACTAGGTTTTGCTGCTTTCAACCAAATGTTCCTGAAACTACCCTCTAGTTCTGAAACATGATATAACGGGTTAGCTGTTTGTGGTAATAAATCTCCTTCAGAGGCTGTGTCTCGGCTGCAGTATTAGCCAGGCGAGCATTGTTTAATTTACCTCATTAAAGTCGGGTTGCCTCACAAAGTGGTGAGCGTCCCATCTCTGGCAGCGTGCAAGGCTGACCGGCCCTCTCTGACCATGTTGGGCAGGGAATGATAGCAGGGGCTAAGTCTGGGCTAAGCACTCTACAGACAGGATCTCACCTACTTCTCACTACAATGCATGTGAGGCACTCTGTGTGTTACCCTGGGGTTCCAGCTTCCTGTCTGCAGTCTTCCATTTATCTTCTGCTTCAACTCCATTCTCCTATCAAGTGCCTTCTTTGGACAATCCCAGCCTCCCAGCCAGACTCCCCGCCTCCAGTCCATCCTGTGTCTCCTACGCGTCATGCTCAGCCCAGCCCCGGAGGGACATGTGCAAAATGCAGATCTGGCAATGTCTCCCACTGCCCTGCTAACACCCTCAGTGGCTCCCCAGTGCCTCCAAAGAAGCCCTCAGCCTTCCAGTAAGTCCTTAGATGGAAACTGTCCTGCCTACACCAGAGATACTGCTGCGACTTCCTCCCAGGCCAGCTCATTGCACCACAGGAAGGCACCTGACCAAAGCGCAGCCAGTTTACTGCTGGAAAGGGGCCTACAAGTGACTGTTGTGGTGGACTGGATCTGCGTCCCCCCGAGAATTCGCATGTTGAAATCCTAACCCCCAGCGTGATGGCATTTAGAGGTGGGGCCTTTGCTCTCTTGCCCTCTCTGCCACGTGAGAAAATGGCTATGAAGCAGAAAGCACTTTACCAGACACCAAACCCACTGGTACCTTGATCTTAGACTTCCCAGCCTCCGAACTGTGGGATGCTTGCTGTTTAATTAAGCCACACGATCTGGGGTATATTTGTTACAGCAGCCCGAACTGACTAAGACATCTGGCATGAGTGCCGTGTCCGTGGAGGTGAAGGTGAGCACCAGATCCATCAGACCCTCGGGCAGGGGGAGTTTACGCTCATCAGATGCTCTGTGCACCCCCCCCCCACAACGTCTCTCAGCCTTGCTGGCAGTTAGCGGGGGCCATGTGGGGCCATACTTCTGATCAATGGATTGTGAAGATAAGAATCAAGAGCACTGAGAACTGGTCTGCCTCCTTGTCCCTCCCTCTCTTCTCTTGCCATCAGAGACCTCAGAGGCCGCGTGTTCCAGACATACTTGTGTAACTGTGTAAAGCCACCAGGGTTTCAGGGCCTATCTGTTATCACAACAGAGCCCAATCAGTCCTAACTAATTTGCACTTAAGAATTTGAACTGAAAGTTCAAGAAACAGAACAGATGAACGTACGGGAAGTGGGGGGTGGGGAGGAGAGAGGAAAACAAACAACAAGGGACTGGTAATGAAAGAGAACAAATTGAGGGTTGATGGAGGCAGGTGTGGAGGAAGGACTAGATGGGTGATGGGTGTTAAGGAGGGCACTTACGGTGAGCACTGGGTGTTGTGTGTAAGTGATGAATCACTGAACTCTACTCTTGAAACCAATATTGCACTGTATGTCAATTAAAATTTAAATCAAAAAGAAAGAATTTGAACTGAAGATACACGTAGAGACTTGAACACAAAAGGGTTTCCTGTTAATGTCAAAGCTCTAGGGTAGGAACCAATGAGTTCTGCTACTGTGCAGAAGATGAGATGATTTAGTTACGAGAAGGAGATTCAGTCCTGAACAATTTTAGGTTGTCAAAGTAACTTCCAACCTCCACGAGGCCCGGCTGTCCCAAGGATCTTGTTCATCCTATGATGCTGATTATGGTGTATTCCTGGTTCCCCGAGAAGCTTGGCCTTAGTTCTGGAAGCTCTTGTATTCCCACATATATCCTCCCAATTACCCCATTAGTTGAAGCTACCTGAATACCTCTGCAGCCCAAAGAGGCTGCCAACACACCAGACCTTTAGGATCTGGCCCCTGCTGACTTCTCCAACCTTATCTCCTCTATACCTTTCCCAAGTTCCCCAGGCCCTGGCCCCAAGTACCAGCCACATTTACCAAACTCACCCAGCTTTCTGGTGCTTTGTAGACCTCGCTTTCTCCAGGACCTCCCATCCCACTGCTTCCTCTGTTTATTAAAAGGCTGTTCATCTTTCAAACCCCAATTCAAAGCCACTCCTTTCATGAGGTTGCCACAGTTTCTCCAGCTAGAATCAATCACTTCCCCTCCTTTGCTTCGATAGCACTGAGTACTATGTTCCATAGCACCGTGGAACAAAATAACGCCAAGTCGTTTGTTTTGTTTTGTTACCTGTAAGGCAGGTATAATAATTCTTACTTTACAAGGTGGCTGAGAGAGCCAAAGGAAACAATGGTGAGAAAACCCTTAGAAAAATGTAACAAACTATGTCAGCATAAATTTGTATTGTGATTGTTCTTCCCTGCAGGGGAGCTTTGTTCATTCTGGCTGAGATTATGGTTTGCTTTGTGCTCTCCTCCCTTCCATCAGTTAGGATGGTTTGGGTGGCATAAGGAAATCTGCCTACCTCAAGCACCCTCCCTATAAGAAAAAATGCAAAGGAAATAGATTAGGTATCAGTTAAGAGGTACATTTGGTTACAACTAATGAACTCCCAAAACTCCCCTATAGCGGTTTAAAGCATAAAGGATTCTCGGCAGAAGTCCAAAAGGAAGCTGTGGCCTGATGTCACTAAGCAGGGTTGATGTCTGTACGGTGCTTTTAACCTTTTCTTCGTGCTTATAAGGTGTCTGCCACAGCCCCAACCATCACACCCGCATCCCAGTAGGAAGAAGGGGAAAGGGGAGAGACATCCTTGGCGGATGGACACTTGCTTCTCATTGGCTGAGCTGCATGGCCACCCCTAACTGCAAGGAAGTCTGGGAGAGTGAGCTTTGAGCCTTCCACGTCCTGGAACAGAGAAAGCACAGCTTGAAGAGAGTTGGAGCATGTGTTGAGCGAAATAGCCTGTAGTACCTACCACAAGGAAGGCGTCGGGAGGAAGGAAAGCTGAACCATCAGACGGCAGGAACTCACAGGCAGTTACCTGAGTCACTCAGCTCTTGCCATTTGTAGTTCTTGGGTCACCGTTTCCTTTTCCAATGTCCAATTTTCCCGTTTGAGACAAACGGCCAGCCCTTGGCCAGGACAGTACAGGAAACCTGCCTGGCAAAACCCCAGTGTGCCATGCAGTGAGGGAAGGGGAGATACCAAAAAGTAAAGGAAGGGGCGAGGCAGATGAAAAACAGCCTTTGCATTTCCCTTATTAGGATGTGAGCGCCCCAGAGACAGAATCCCCTGACTTTCTCATCTGTGAATCTGCCACTCGACCCAGCAAAACGACGCGCTCCCCAAATCCACGGTGACCTGGGTGATTTCGCTCTTCGGCCGGTAGCGCTAGGTTGTTTTCTCCTCTTTGTTTTGATTTGTGTCATTGTAATTTTCGCCCTCATAGACAGCATGGGTCTTGAAGCCAGACAGACCAGGGATGGAGTTCTAGCTCTGCTAACCCTCTGTCTGTGGCTTCGGTCAAGATGCCTTACATCTCCATGCCTCAGTTTTCCTATCTGCAAAATAGGAAGAATTTAACCCATCTCTTGAGGTTGCCATAAGAATTATACAGTGTAACGGATGTAAAGCACTTAGTGGGCACTCCGACATCAACGGCTTACTATTAGTTTCACGTAGGAATGTTAAGCAATGACGGTGCAGTGAATAACTCCCTACATCCAATTCCCCAATAATTCCTGTTTGGATGCCTACAGATTGCAGGTTGGATATTTGAGGAGAGAGCAAAGTTCTAATCTTTCTCGTTCATCCTAAAAATAGTTAGCTCTTCTCTGTACATTCTGTCAGCTCAGCAATTCCCATCTAGGGAACTGGGAGATTGTGAAAGGCAATCTTTCTAAACAGGGGTCAAATGTTTTTCTTTACCCCAGAGTAACTCACAGAAGACGCACACGGAGATACAGAGGTGGCCCAGTGATGCGGGGGTCCTTCTCACCCAGGCCGGGGTCTGGTGTCTGGACCCCTCAAGGACAAAAGGGCAAGTTCATCCTAGGAAAAGGGATACTTTTCTCGTGTTTCTTCATTCAACCATTCAAGTTCTCTGAAAGACACTTACTGAAAGCTACCAGCTCAGAAACTGGTAAACGCAGCAGAGACGGAAATAATTAAGGGAGCTTGCCTCTAGAGATCTCATGATAAAGCTATTTCTTGAATTCTTCAAGCATTCAATAATAATAACAATAAATATTTATAAATAAATAAAAAATAAATATTATTATTTACATACACCATTAACCCTTCCTCTTTACCTTAACCTCATGAGATTATTAGTTTATCCCCATTCTGCTGATGAAAACATAAGGCTACTGAGAGTGCAATAACTTATCTGGGCCCTTTAGAAACTATCTGGAAAGCTTTCCATCATTGCCCCCACTGCTGGGGGGCAGCTAACGGATGAGGGGTCAGCAGTCATCACAGAAATGGCAAAAGAGGGCGCCTGGGTGGCTCAGTCGGTTGAGCGTCCGACTTCGGCTCAGGCCATGATCTCGCGGTCTGTGAGTTCGAGCCCCGCGTCGGGCTCTGGGCTGACAGCTCAGAGCCTGGAGCCTGCTTCGGATTCTGTATCTCTCCCCTTCTCTGCCTCTCCCCCGCTCGTGCTGTCTTTCTCTCTCTCTCAAAAATAAAAATAAAATATTAAAAAAAAAAAGAAACGGCAAAAGAACTTGAACCTAGTGCCACTTTGCTGCTGGTAAACTACTAATACCCTCTAGACTTTCTCAAGTTCTTCTCCACACTCAGGCTGTTCTCTCCCCGAAAAATTCTCTCCCACCAACTTCTTTGTAGCTATAACCTACTCATCTTTCAAAGTCCAGCTCCACTGCTGCGCCATCGAGAGAACTTTCCAGAATCCTCCCTACACACACTACCTAGCTACGATCTCTCAAACCTCTGTGTTTGTCCATCTCTGTTGACCCTCGTGTTCTACCAAAAGTTATGATGGGCTGTGTATTTGGCTTACTTGTCTCTGTTTAACAAGTGTTCCTCTGGAGCAGAGCCTATGCTTCAGTCAACTATCCCCAGGGCCTGGCATTCATGTGCAGATTCAAGGAGTACTGAACCCATAGTGCCAGGCTCACAGCAAGCCTTGGGAGGTGCTCGGCAACCATAGATGGAATGGAATTGAATGTGGAAACTGACAAAATGGCAATGTGAGAAGGGGCTCTTGCATTCCAGAGTTGAAGAAAGCCCAACAGGTTAGACAACCAGACCTTCTGAGGTTTAACAATTAGACTGCCCTTCAACTTAACCAGCTGTGTCCTCTGTAGCCAGCGGCCAGATTCCCCAGTTGTCATCCTGAGTAGATGAAAAACAGAAGTCATATTATTATCTTGTGCAACCTTTGGGGAAAACCACAGCTTCAACTCCTGTGGCTTCCACACCCCCTTCTGTCATTCCCTCCCCATTCAACTTTTTCTTCCCATCCACAGGGGAAAAAGCCAAATGTGCCTTGCTTTAAAAAAGAGATTTCATGAAAATTCAGATTGCCCAAGAGTATAAATCAGTTAGAAGTAATGATTTGTTTTACCAGAAATCATTAACTTTAAAAAAAAAAAAAAAGAAGAAGATTCTTTAAGTGACAAATTACCAACATGGTACACTGAAAGTGGACCATTAAATTTTGAGAGACTCAATACATAAATTTGTTTTTCCCTAACACATGTCAGGTGCATTACAGGATCAGCAAAGTCATTGGTGGAGTGAGAATGGAATATTTGGGGGATAACTAGAATGGGGGAAGGCTACTGAGAATCTGGAACTTGACTCCCCCCCCCCAAAAAAAAACCTTCCCATCTGCAATGTCTCTAGAGTTGATTTTCACAAAATATGTTCCTTGAGCTGATCCACCAGAAGTAAAGAGTCCCCATGATTAAATGAGTTTAACAAAGATACCTGCTCTGTCCTGCCTTTAAAGATACTGATCATCATTTGGTTATTGAAGACTGTGGGGAATCCAGAGGTAAAGCAGCTTGTTTCATTTAATTTAACCCTGTTATTACAGAATTTCTAAAAACACGCCATAGAGTTCCTTTCCAGAGGAGGCTATCTTGAGAAAGACGGTAAAGTGAAGTGGGTAAGTGGCTGGTGTCTGCGGCCAGACAGCCTGGGTCTGGATCCCAGCAATGCCCCTCACTCTCTGTGTGACATAAACACGCTACTCTACCCATATGCTTTGTGCTTTCATTTCCTCATTTGGAAAATGTGGATGATAAGAGGACTTACCTCATGAGAAGGGATGTGAGAACTAAAAGTAACACATGTAAAATTCTTGGAATGGATCCTGTATATAGTCAGTGCTCAATAAATATCAATTATTTAGAATGTAAGGCTCACATATTATCCAACAACATGAACACAGTTATTAAACATCTCAGAACCCTCTTCTCGCTTAGCCATACATTTCTGGGAAACAGTAAAATATAACCTAACTATACTAGGAGAAATCAGCCAAGAAAAGATGGGGTATAAGGAAGACATGACCAGGTCTTGGTAAGGATCCATGGTGACTCCCAAATAGTGGAGGAGAGAATGGAAGCGGTCCAAGGATCTTGGTTACTAACATGGCCTGTGGAATACAACCACTGAGGGTAAAGCCCGGTCACAACCCATGCTCACTGTGTGAGTCAAGGCCAGAAACCTCACCTCTCTGTGCTTGGTAATAAGAATGGCCCTGACCTTTTAGAATTCTTGTGGGGATTAAATGAACGATTAGGCGAACAGCATCTGGCTTCTAGCAAATAAACTTTAGCCCTGATTATTCTAGTCTTAAAATGGTGATGTCAGGGGTTTTGCTTTTAGGTTTGTTTTTGGTTTTTCCCCAAAACACATAGATTCTTAAAGTTAAGGGGTACCTTCAGTGGTCCAGAGCAACATCTTTATTTTGCCCACAAGGAAACAAGGCTCAGAAAAAAGTCCTTTTCCTCAGGTCCCAGGGCGAGAGGTGGAGGGAAGGAGCAACCTTCCTTCAGTGAGACGCAGAGAAACCGGGGTAACCTTTCCCTGACCGCACAGGCTCCCGGGGAGGAAGTAGGTCTCTAGAGAGGTGTGAGAATGGCAGGAAGTGGGCACGCATTCCCGGAGAGCGGAGGACAGTTGTTTGGAAAAATGGTCCCAAATCCAACAGCATTGCGCTGGGCCACCTTCCTCGCAAAGCACTGTTGATTTTCATCATGGCGGTGCAAGAATGCCTGACCCTGAGCAAGGGAAAGAATAATGGCGATTCGCCTGTGCGCCCTGCAGGGCTGCCTTTGAATAACGTTTGCAATCGACATCTCACCTCATTGTATCCTCCTGTCAAATTCCCCTGGTAGGTGTTGCTATCCTTATTTTTAAAGATTTTCAGAGAAGGTAATGACAAGCTCGTGAGTCACTCATGAGGACCCAGTGTTTCCCGTGACCCACTGCTGTTCCCCGGGGGTCACCCACCCCCACATCCATGAGACGACAACTCTAATAGTGGGATTTAACACAGACTTCAGGTCCTCACAAGCCACACGATAATCCTCCTGTGATGGCCCTGCAACTCATGTCTCAGTCTCACCCCTGCTGAGGGACCTTCTCTGACTGGCCTGTCCACTGAGCCCTCCCCGCTCCTCTGGACTCCTCCAGGGCCTGCTGTCCACCCTGATGGACACCTACCGATCACAGCCTGGCTTCAGGAAAGAAAAGCTCAACATCTCATCGTTCAAATTCCAGCACGGCTAGCAGTCCCCATGCACCTACTGGGCGCCTGGCTCCATGTTGGGTTACTTCCATGCTCAGCCTCATTGGATTCTCACAACCACCCAAGGGTGTAGGGTTTGTGGTCCCCATTTTGCCAAGGGAAGAACAGAGGCTTCAGGGGCTGAAACAAGTTTCTGTATTTGTTCCCTCTTGTGGAAACTACAAACTACCACAAACTCAGTAGCTTACACAACACAAAATTATTATCTTACAGTTCTTTTTTTTTTTTTTTTTAGCACTTATTCATTTTTGAGAAAGAGAGAGAGAGAGACAGAGTACAGGCAGGGGAGGGGCAGAGGGAGAGGGAGACACAGACTCTGAAGCAGGCTCCAGGCTCTGAGCTGTCAGCACCCAGCCCGACGCAGGGCTCTAACCTACAGACCGTGAGATCATGACCTGAGACAAAGTCAGACATGAACTAACTGAGCCACCAAGGCGCCCCCATCATCTTGCAGCTCTGTAGATCAGAAGTCTGACATAGGTCTCATGGGGCTAAATTCAAGGTGTCAGGAGAGCTGTATTCCCTCTTGGAGGCTCTGGGGGGAGAATCCCTTTCCTTGTCTTTTCCAACTGCTCAGGGCCTTCCCATTCCTTGGCTCATGGCCCCTTACTCCACTTCCAAAGCCAGCTATGGCCACATTATATCTCTCTGGCCCTTCCACTCTCTTGGCATCTCTCCCTCTAACCAGAGCCAGGAAAGGTTTTTCACTGTTAAGAACTCACATGATTAGATCAGGCCCATCAGGGTAATCCAGGATAATCTCCTTGTCTCAAATTTCATAGCCTCGGTCATGTCTGCAAAGTCCCTTTTGCCACATAAGGTAATACACTCACAGGTTCCAGAGACTCGAGCGTGGACATCTTGGCGGGCCTTCCTCCTGCCAGCCACACTTGGCCTGAGACCACGTGGCAATCAAGTGCAGGAACCCCGGTCCCTCCCAGACCTAGCTCATTTCCATGGTTCACTTTCTCCCTGCTCTATTCCACTCTCCCCATGATACCAAGTCAGCAAAGATTATCCGTGCAACGGAACAGTATCAGTTAATTAACTGATTAATTAACTAATCCATCTATGAGTCGTCTGACCAAGCCGGGCTATGCAACAGATTCATAAACAGAGGAGATCAGTGAAAGGAGCACAGACTTTGAACCTCTGAAGTATTGGATCTAAACTCTGGTTTTACCGTGAGGACATGATCTTGGGTAAATTAGTTAACCGTTCTCAACCTCCATTTCTTCCTCTGTAATCTACAAAGGAGAATATTAATCCCATAGGGTCGTCATGGGGATTCAATGGCACAGCATGTATGAAAGGCTTTGCCTAGTGCCTGGCACCCAGCAAATATGGAATAGGCAGTAGCTGTTGTGACGGAGGCTACTCGTCCCCACAATGCCCACGTGAGGAAGGCAGCACACGGAAGATGGGTCGCACTGGACGTGATGAGCACTGCATCAGAGCCGGTGAGGGGGAATTATAAAAGCGTGGTGGTCACGGAGAGTGGGAGCCTGGGCTCTCATCGGCTGGAGGGCGTAGGAGCCTGAATCTCACTGGATTAGGAAAATAGGGCCATAGGGTCCCCTCCGCCACAAGGACCTGAGGCACGTCTCTGTTAAGTCCCAGATTTGAGGCTGTTGCTCTTTGGTAGAAGCGGATGGCCAGGTTGTGGCCTTGGTTTAGTCCCCGAGTCTCAGTTTCCTCATCCCTGAAATGGGGGCGATAATCCCCTCATTCACTTTCTCTGAGGGTGACGTCGGTGAGCAATATAAATCATCAGGCAGCCCTGAAAGGTAGCTAGTATCATCCCATTGTAGGGATGAGCAAACTGAACCTCAGACCAAAAAAACACTTCCATTAGTTTGCACGGCCGGTGGGGTTAACAGTGGGGTTGTTGATTAAGAGGACTTCGGCAAACAGGACCCTGTGTGGCCAGGGCGGGGGGGGGGGGGAATGGGGGGGGAGGGGGGGTGCAGATTCTATAAGCTACATTGTGTTTCCCATGTGATGGTGGTAACAGTGGGCTGGGCCCGATTGTCATCGTCGAGGTCCCTTCAACAGGCAGAGTGATCCTGAAATCTTCATCGCCCCTCCATTCCTCCAAAGGTTTCCCATTTCATTCTGTTTTAATGTTTGTTTTTGAGAGAACGAGTGGGGGAGGGGCAGAGGGCCCCAGAGGGGCTAGAGGATCCCGAACAGGTTCTGGGCTGACAGCGGGGGACCCCCCCGCGGGGCTCCGGCTCACGAACTGTGAGCTCCTGACCTGAGCCGAAGCCGGACGCTCAACAGACTGAGCGGCCCAGGCGCCCTGCAAAGGCTTCCCACTACACTCAGAGAAAATCCAAAGCCACCTGCCCCCCAAAACCAGGCCCGCAGCACCTACAAGATCTGCTCAGCTGCCTCCCTGACCTCAGCTGTCCAGCCTCTCTTCCTGGGATCCGCCCACATGCTCCCACCTCAGGGCCTTTGCCCTTGCTGCCCCCTCTGCCCCTTGCACTCTCGCCCATACATCTCCAGGGATCCCGTCCTCACCTCCTCGCGGTCTCTGCTCCAAGGCCACCTTCTTGGTGATGCCTTCCTTGACCACCCTTTCTAAAATAGCATCCCTTCACTTTTCATCTCCTCATTCTGTTTGATTTTCCATCGAAACAAGCACCCCCACCTGGCCAGTCAGAATGATGCATCTCTTTGTTAATGGTCTGTCTCTGTCCCCTAGAATATGAGCATTCACTGCCATAGCCTCATCGCTGAGAACAGGACAGGGCACGTAGTAGGTGCCCTGCGCATATTTGTTGCACGAGGGACTGAAGTCTTGGGCTCCCCTGGCATGCCAGGCGGAGGCCCGAGAGGCCAGAAAGCCACAAGCTGAGCAAAGTGGGGAGGGGCGTGGAGGGGGAGGCAGAACCGTTCTGAAGGAGGAACTCCAAGGCTGCTGACAGCTGCCCATGGGTGCCCCTGTCAGGGCACAGCTGGGTGCAGACACTCATCTTCCCCCTTCTCCTCCCCCAAGTGCAGAGCGGCCCGGAACCACCGGGAGCAGAGCCCTGCCCCACAGCAGGCAAGAGAACTGAAAGCCAAGCCCGGAACCTTCAGAGGTGGAGCAAACCCCAGAGTCTCTAGTTTTGCCGGCCCCGCTTGCTTTATTTAGGACCAAAAGATGAAACACAGGAGGGGGCTGGGAGTTCATCCCAAGGAAAGGAGACTGGGGCCTAACAGAGTACTGATGATAACAAGAACAGTAGGTGCATCCACAAGGGTTCCAGCAGAAACCAGCATCCACCCCAGATAGTGCCGGTGAAGAGCGTCTATCAAAGGGATGGCTTTGAGATGGGGGCCGGCTGGTCATGGCTCCCAGCCGTGGCACCCCTGAGCAGCAGGGGGGCGGAGATGCTGAAAGAGGATGATGGGAGGACTTCGCGGAGGAGCACGGCCAAAGGAGCGAGCCTCTCCCCTGCCGTCTGGTCTCCTGCCAGGACCCTCCATGGCTGAGCTCAAGCAGAAGACAGGACAAGGGAGCAGGTGACGCAGTCTTCAGGGTCAGCCTCCGGGGCACAGAGCAGGGCAGGAATGCACCCCGTGGACCGTGGAGAAGCACCAGCAGAGGTGACTGATTGATTAATAACCACTGCCTGGTGGAGAGCGGGACACAGATAAGACCCTCAGTCCATATCGGTTGCATGTTGCCAGGCATCCCCAGCCCAACTCCCAGCGTCCTCCGTGCTCAGCACTAACACCAAAGGCGCTAAAAATCTTCACACACACACATGCACAGACACACACACACTCGTATTCAGTCTCACACACCAGACACACACACACCTCCGCAAACAGACCCACAAACTGGCACGCGTCTCAGAGTGAGCTCATAACCGCCTTGCGCTATGTTCTCAAAACACCCCACGAGTAATCTCCCGAGACTGAACAACCTGAGGGCAGGAGCTGTGTCTTACAGGCATTGGCTCGTGTTAACACAGTCTTAGCAGGTGCAATGCGATAACGAGCACACCGTGAGAGGTATCCCCTGCTGAGCCCCTACTACAATGGGGCGCATGTCTTAAGTCCTTCACAGTCATGGCGTCACTTACTCCCCATGAGGTGAGTGTGGAGGGTCCCCATTTTTCGGATATGAAAACAGAGGCTCCCAAAGGTTATCAGCTTTCCCCAAATGACTCAAATAGCGAGGGACAGAGCCTGATGCGAATATCCATGCCTCCAACCGCCACGTTCGCATCTCTGAGCCCAGCACCGGGCCTGCCGGGTGGACAGGTGAGCCAACGGTGGCCAAAGGGAACCTTCCCTGCAGCCTCCTTGGGGGCGGGAGGTTATGAGCCTGGCTCTGAACTTCATCTGTCTCCAATCCAAAATCACGAGGTGGGAAATGGAATTGCTCTGGTGGGTCTGAGACGAGCCTGTGGGGGAGGTTAAGGAATGGAGGTCTCCTGATGTCCCGGGTCACTGTGACTCCTCACTCCCTGTGTGTTGATCATCGAGGACCCCATCAATGCCCGCCCGGGTCTGCACTAGCTAATTAGCTGGAAGTTTCACTTCTGTGCCTCAGTTTGGAGGGATGCTGGCAGCAGGGGCAAAGTGCTGGATTTGTGGAAACTGACCTACTCCGAAATCAGAAACTGAACCCAGAAAGAAGAGTGCATTGATGGTGCAACTTTTGTTTGCCTACCATTTGACTTCTAGCAGGAAGTATTTTTAAAGGGTATTTTTCTCCCTTGCTGGCCAGTTCCTCATTGAGAAATTCTCTTTTGTGACACTTGGACATCTCAGCTCCCAAAGTGATGATGGGACTTTTTTGTTGTTTTGTTTTTGAATTTCCACTTCTAGGTTTGGATTCACTTCTTCATTCATCTGGAAGAGCAGAAAGGATTTCCAAACGCTCACTGAATGTCTCCTCTGAGCGCCAAAGACTGGCCTTGTCCCCAGACCCTGACTGTCAGCTCCTGGAACCATGTGGCACAAGATGGGATGTCTCCATCTCCTCTTCCTCTCCCCTGACCCCCACTCACGCGCCCTGCACAGTTTATCAGTGCCCTCCATGTCCCACCATACGTTATGAAGAAACATGATAAAATCTCCTGTTAGGTTTGGTAAGAAATAGAATGTAACCCAATGGTGAAACCATAATGGGCTTTGGAGCTGAAGGGGAACATGATGATGCTAGAAACTTCCTTACTCCCTGCCCTTCTTGGAAACCAAGAAAACAGAAACTGTCACCCTTTGTGGTAGCCCCATCGGCAGGGTTCCTCTGATCCCTTACGTGGCGCGTTCGCCCACCAGCAATCTGCCCGGCCCCCCTGGGCTTCCGTCCTTTTGATGACGACGGTCTGTGAGCTCCTGCCTACCCTGTAAGCTTCGCCTGATTCTCCTTCACTCACACTCTGTGCCAGACAGCACCAGGCTCCTGACACACCTTCTGTGGGCTGTTCTGCTTTTGTTCATGGTATTTTCTCTGCCTGGGACACCCTTCCCCCTCAGATTTTATCCAGCAAGCCCCTACTTATGCTGGAAGACTCAGCTCAGACTCACCCTGAGCATCATTTCCCGAGCCCCGTGCTGCACGGCACTTCCGTGGAGCCCCAGGCTTCCCTCCACCCTGACATTCACCACCTTGTGTTGAAAACATCTTCCCTCTGGTCCGTCTCTCACCTCTGAGTTCTGGGAAGACAGAGAAACCATGTCTGGCTTCATCCTGATTCCCAGAGCCCAGCACAGGGTGGCATACAGTGGATGCTCAGAGGAGCACTTTGTAGAATCTGGCTCAACACACTTGGCTTGACCTCATCCTCTAAATGGGCATGTGAATTGGCCTAAACTGGGCCCAGAGAAACAGGAACCTAGAGATAAGTACAAAGTGACCAAATCCCCCCGCCCACCATGTGTGGGGTGTGAAACAGAGAGCAAGCAGCCCAGAGCAGGGGCCCCAAGAAGCTGTTGGTAGTGAAAGTCCCAAGGGTGAGATGAATCCAGCAGGGAAGCAGGTGGCCTGTGTGGAAGGGGTTTCATGGATGGTTCCAGAACCACCCATCCCACCAGAAACTCCAGCAGTGGAACAACTTTCCTTCAGCTGAAACCTCTTGCCCTGGTTTCAAAGGAAAATCCTAGCGCAAGTACATCTAAGCTGTCTTTATTTCTACAGCTTTCTTTATAACCATAAAGGTTCTGCCCTGCCAGAACCTGGGTCCGTCATCTAAGGAGATGGGTATCCCTTGCGAATGAGGAAACTTAGGTAGAGAAAAATTAAGTTGCCCAAGATCACACATCTCAGAAATGGTAGAACTAGAATCCAAATCCAACTCTGCTTGGCCCCATGGCCCTTTCTTTCACCTGAAGAGTTAAATTGTCTACTTGAGTAAGAGAAAATTCTCCAAACAAGAACCAGGACACCTGTCATGTGACTTTGGCCTGGTCATAATCACTCTGGCTCTTGATTTCCTCATCATTTCCCTGTGAGTGTGCACGTGGCTCAAGACACATTTAACATCACTTCCTCTATAGAGCCTCTCCCAACCACTCCATGTCATGGCCAAGGACAGCTAACCAATCCTTCCTTTGTGCTCCCATCAGCCTCTCTGTCCCAGCACCTATGTATCAATTAGCTATCACTGTGTAACAAACCATTCCCAAACTCAATGGTTTCACACCAGCAGTCAGAAAACAGGTTCTCGATGGGCCAGATAACAAATATTTTAGGCCTTGTAGATTACATGGTCTCTGTCACAACTACTCAGCCCCTGCCTTTATAGCTCAAAGAAACTATAAATGATACATAAATAAATGGGCATAACTGTATTCTAATAAAACTTATAAAAATGGGTGGCTTGCTGGCCCACAGGCCATAGTTTACTAATCTCTGCTTTGAACAATAAGCATTTATCGTTGCCCATGAGTCTATGAGTTGGCCAAAGCAATCTACCTACTCATCCGGGCCACGCTCAGCTGATATTGCCTGAGCTCATTCATACATCTGTGGTCAGCTGTACAGACACCAGGGGCCGGATGGTTTAAAATGTTCATTTGCACACCTGGCAGTTGGCCTGCTATCAGTGAAGGTGACAGAGACGACGGGACCATGAGTCTCCTGTCATCAAGGCCTGGATTTATTCTCTGTGAAAGCCCTTAGAGATGATGGAAGAGTACAAGGTCAGTTGAGGCCCGGGCTCGAAGCTGGCACACCATTACTTGTAGCACATTTTATTGACAAAGCAGCTCACAAGGCCAGCCCAGGTCCAAGGGGTAGGAACATAGCTTCTGTCTCTTACCAGGAGGAACTAGGAACTCACATCACAAAGAGCATGAATGTAGCACGAGCCAAGGAACTGTGACCATGGCCAGTCATTCCACCACAGTCAGGTGCCCTTGTGTATAGGTGTTATAGGCATGCTTGTGTTACACGTATGCCCGCCTCTCTTTAGACCAGAAGCCCCTTAGAGATGGGTTTCCAGATCTTCTTCACCTTTGTGTCTCCACTGCCTACCACGGGGCCTGGAACAAATCTATTTCGCCTTCAAGAGCCCTCAAAGCCATCCATCTCTGTCACCACCACCTCCACCCTGGTTCAAAGGATTGTCAGGTCTCACCTGGCCCCCACCACTGCCTCCTGAGTGCTGAGGGGGTGGTTAACATTTACGAGGCATTGGGAAGGAGGAGTCTGCATCCGTTGGAGCAAGAAAACAAGGCAAGTGCTGAAGAACACTGAGCACTTGGGAGGGAGAGTTGGAGGCTTCTACTCATATAGGGGAACAGGGCCGAAAGAGAAGTTTGGGACGCTGGTGCTCTGGTCATGACTCCGCTCAGTGTTGGTGCTACTGTGGCTCCTATCAAGACACCTGGGGTCAACAATGGCAGGGAAGTCCAAGAACTTACACAGAGAACCCACATGGCCAGCCAGGAGCAACGTGGGTTTAGTCTTGGAATCAACACTCAGCCCAGCTGCTTTACTTAACAAATAACTTCACCTCTCCATGCCATCATCTGCAAAATGGAAATAAAAATAAATAATTCCCTCTCATCGTAAACAGAAAACCTGGAATGGAAGAGCCTATGTTAAAGGATGTCGTAATAAGAACTGTCACCCATGTTGTGCCAGGAGCAGTTTTTTACACGCTGTAGTTCATCTAATCCCCACCACAACGTCCCAGTAAGGGCCCTGCTATTATCCCCAGTTTACCGATGAGAATGCGGAGGCCCAGAAATGTTTAATAACTTGCCCAAGGTTGCACAGCTAGTAGGACGTGGGTCTGGGATCTGAGTTCACATTCTTTTGTTCCGGAGCCTATGCTCAACAAACTCCAGGTGACATTATTATCACACCTGTCAGCCCCCCCCCCCCCCCCCACCAAGGTCAGGTATGCCTTCCTCTTCCCTTCCTGTCTACATGTTCCTGGCCAAATGACAAAACAGAGGCCTGTGTCCTGTGCTTACCTCTGCCACTTACTCCACCCCCCCCACCAACCCCGGCCTTGAGCCAGCAAGGTCACCTTTCTGAAACTCAGTGTTACCTTTTCCATAAAATGGGTCTAATAATTCATGCCACCCCCACAGATCACCACAAGGAATAAGACCAAATGACCCAGCAATGCCTAAATTGGAAGGGCTATGGGATTAGCCCAGCTGAGAGAGTGCGGACACTAAAAGACCCAGTGCTCAATGAGGGGCCAGCTCCCGCAGAGCAGGCCGCCCCTACCCAGAGGCCACCTTTTTTATGCAATGATCAGCTCATGCTGAAACTCAGGAGGCTGCCGTCTGCCCTCAGAGCAGGCCCAGACGCCACTTTCCTCTTTGCTTCACTGACTCCAGGTTTGTTTTTCCTTTATTTTTTTTTTCCAATGTTTATTTATTTTTGGGACAGAGAGACAGAGCATGAATGGGAGAGGGGCAGACAGAGAGGGAGACACAGAATCGGAAACAGGCTCCAGGCTCTGAGCCATCAGCCCAGAGCCTGACGCGGGGCTCGAACTCACGGACCGCGAGATCGTGACCTGGCTGAAGTCGGACGCTCAACCGACTGCGCCACCCAGGCGCCCCTCGTTTTTCCTTTAAAAAAAAAAAAAAAAAAAAAAAAAAGTTTGGCAAGGGATGTTGTCCCAAAAATTTTAAGTGGTTTGGTTTTCGTTCTTTTTCCTGACTTTTTTTTTTTTTTGATTGCATGCAACTTCAAACAGTGGCGTCATTTACAGGCTCCAGGCGGCCTCCTGCCAGGGGGTCCCATGCTGAGTTCTGCTGTCTAAATCACTGGCCGCTGCCACGCTGACCCTCAGACCGCAGCTCTCCTCTGAGGGCGGGTCACGTGGCACCTGAGGGCTCAGTAGCTTTGGAGTGACAGTGTGGGCTAGCTAGAACTCTGATTTTCTATTTTAAACTCATCCACTGTTATAAGATGGTACATTTTTCTCTTCCTTCCCAATGTGTCCCCAAGATTCTCAGTGTTAAGCTCCATGAGCCTAACCCTCCCACTCTTGATTCCTTATTCTGGGAGATGTCATAAATAAGCCTGGCCAAAGTCTGCTGTCCTTAGACATGTAGTAACGAGGCTTTTCTACGCTCCCGGATTCTTGGAATTAGGGCACTTCATGTTAAGACAATGTTTTGGGGAGGAGATACCTTAAACCCTAGAAGTCGTTTACACTAGAGTATTAACTGGTCTTTTTAACAGATCTGAAAGCAGTGGCTAGATGGAGAAGGTGAAAAGGATGAGACTTCTAGGAGTTACGAGTGGGATGAAATACCACAGAGGGCGAGAAAAGAGTGGGAAGAGGGGATGGCCACACACTGAAAATGAACTTCCCCTCTGACATGAATTTGCCTTGTGCTGGGACCATGCCAAAGCTTTACTCCAAAAGGTTATCATCAAAGAGACCACCCTATTATTTGAGCTTTATCTTTATTTACTTTACCTAACAAATTTTATATAGCACATCTGTGTGCCAGGGGCTATCTCTTTACAAGTGTAATCTAATTGAAGCCTCACAGCAATCATATTGTATACATATTATTACCATCCCCGTATTACAGATGAGGAAACTGAGGTACAGAAAAGTTAAGTAATATACAGGGTGTCACACAGCCCCTAACGGGCAAAGCTGGAATTCGAATCCAGGCAGTTTGACCCCAAAGTCCATGCTAATAACCTCTGAGCTGTAAAAGCAAATGAACACAAAGCCATTGGTATAATTTTATTTTATTTTGGGGGACAAGTAAATGAGTAAACTCTTGTGATGAGTAAGTCATTTCCACATTCAAGTTGAAAGGCATTCTCAAGACTGTCAGAACCAGTAATCAGAGAGTGGCTTATGAAATTGATGATGACATTGACTAATTCACCTTTTTGACTCATTCATCAGGTATCACCAAGCATCCTCTACGCCTTCGGCCGGACACTGAGTGGACAACCATTAGTAAGACAGTCGTGGCCCTGCCTGCTCAGAGCTTACCACCTGGACAGCATGCAGGCCTCAGCTTGTAATTGCAATATAGATGGCAGGTGACAGGTGGCAGGTGTGGGCCATCCCAGAGAGTCCTGGGATGCAGAGGGGAAGGTTTAGAGGATTGACATCTACGCTGAGCCCTCAGAAACAAGCAGGAGTCAGCCAGATGACAAAGCAGGGGCCGACGGAACCAAGTAGTGGAAAAAGCACATACAAAGTCCCAGTGTTGATAGAAAGCAGGATGGTTGGGAAAACAGAAAGTTGAGTGAGGCTGGTGGGGGCAGAGAGAGTGCGAAGGAGAGGCTGGGGGCTAAAGATGGACAGACATCAGGGCCATCAGGGCCAGATGTCACAGAGCCACGTGGACCTCAATGTAGAGTTGAGGCTTACCCTGATATCAAAAGGGAGTGGCTTAAGGAGTTTTTAGGGCAGGGAGGGCCAGGTAGAGATTTGAGCAGGAGGGGATTTGTAGGCAGTGGTGGCTTCCAATTACTGTGGGGGGCAAAAGACACACCCCTCCCCTAAAATGGGCCTCTGGATCTGTGAGTTGATTACAGAAGACTACGCCTGATCACCACAAGTTATCATATGCTTTCACTCATGTGAAAGTTGAGAGACTTAACAGAAGACCATCGGGGAAGGGAAGGAAAAGTAAGTTACAAACAGAGAGGGAGGCAAACCCTAAGAGACTCTTAAATACAGAGAGCAAACTGAAGGTTGAAGGCGGTGGGGGTTGGGGGGGGCGGGGAAAATGGGTGATGGGCATTGAGGAGGGCACTTGGGAGGAGAACTGGGTATTGTATGTAAGCGATGAATCACGGGAATCTACTCCCAAAGCCAAGACTACACTGTATACACTGTATGTTAGCTAACTTGACAATAAATGATTTTAAAAAATAAATAAATACATACAAAAAATACAACAGTTTACCTGAGACATCCTGCTTCTCCTTGAAACAATACAGACTTGGCAGAGAAAACACGCCCATAAAAGAAAGAATCTGCAGTTATGAGAGAAGCCAAACTAAAGAGTCTCTATGATTACAGACTAAAAGATATGGGTAAACTTTCATTTCCCCAAGCCCCATGAGGACAGGACAAAAATGAAGACAAATAGGGACGTGTTACAGAAACTAAGTGATGCTAGTGGCTTGCCCCACCCCCACCAGGGTGTCCTGAAACCTTGGGCCCTCCTCTCAGATTCAGGGAGGCCTTGGCATGTCTCCTGTGCACAAGACAGTTCTCCCCTTGATTCGGGGATGTCTGTTCACCCACCCACTCACCTTGTGCTTCTAGTAATGTCCCTGGTGGCCTCCACCAGTCTCAAAGGCCACTCACTCTCCTGCCAGTATTTCCATGCTCCTGCTTCCTGTCCACGGACCCAGTCTGCTTCCTAGCACCCCCTCTCTTCCACACTCCCAGGCACAAAGCCTCTGATGCAGCCACAAAGCCAAGCAAACATGTCACCTTAGATGCTTGGAAACCTGTAGGCACAGCCCCTCTATTTCCTCGACGAGCTTATTTTGAGTGCTTGCCAAATGCTGGGCACTGGAGACACAGGGATGAATAAATCCCATTCCTGCCCTTGAAGAGAGCCCAGCCTCATAGAGGAGGGGAGAGCTCTTATGTTGGGCTCAAGCTTTTGAAGACTTTTTTAAAGCCTGACACTCAGGCACTGGCACAAGTAGAATGTGCCCAGGTGATGGTCAGGGGAAAGCATTCCAGGAAGAGGACGCACACAGGGTCCGGTCTCAGCCTTCTCTGCCATGAGGGCAACTCTCCACCATTAGTGCAAAAGAGAGCCCGGCACTCCACTCCACCTTGAGCTGAGAGAGAGTAACAATAACGGTAAGAATAATAGTAACTTGCTATGTTCTAGACCAGCTCTGTTCAATAGAATTTTCTGTGATGGAAACATTCTCTATCTGTGTTGCCCAATATACCAGCCACTAGCCGCATGTGGCTGGTGCGCACTTGAAATGTGGCTAGTGCAATTGATTTTTGCTTTAAACGTGAATTTTTTATTTTAGATCTTTTTTTTTTAATTTTAGTTCATTTAAATAGCCACATGTGACTAGTGGCTGCTGTATTAGACAGCATGGTACAAGATATTGTGCTAAGTCCTTTATGGGTAAGAAATCAATTCTAACAACGAACAATGAGATAAGCATGATTATCACCTCCATTTTACAGTTATAGAAACTGAGGCCCAGAGAGGTTAGAGAATTTGTCCATGTTACTCAGTAAGTGTGGAGCCAAGATTCAGATCCCAGAGACTAAGCCTAAAAAGAAGAGATAGTCCTTCAGGGCGCCTGGGTGGCTTAGTCAGTTAAGCGTCCGACTCTTGATTTTGGTTCAGGTCATGATCTCCCAGTTTGTGGGATGGTGCTTCCCATAGGACTCCCTGCTGACGGCAAGGAGCCTGCTTGGGATTCTCTGCCTCCCTCTCTCTGCCCCTCCTCCGCTTGCAGACTTTTGTGCTCTCTCACTTTCTCTCAAAATAAATAAATAAGCTTTAAAAAAAAGAAGAAAAAATAGTTCCTTCATTGTACCTTCATTCATTGATTCATTCATTCATTCATTCCAGAGACACATAGTTGTGCCCATTGTGAGTCATGTCCTGGGCGATGTGGTGGGGATATAGACATAAATGAGATTCGACCCTTGGCCAGAGGGAGCAGACAATCTAAAGAGGGAAGACAGACAAACTACAGGAAACGTCCACACCAAGAGACAACTGCCATGTTCAAGGTCAGGTCACAGTGCTAGGCAGTCTTCAGCTGGGACCATTAACCCAGCATGGGGATGTTGGGGAGTGGGGAGCTCTTGAAGATGAGCAAGCCTTCTGTATTCGCAAACAGAAGCCTCGGCCAGGTCTCCCCACTCCTTTCCCGGTGCCGCCTCCCAGGATGAGGACTGCCTGAGAAGAAAGAGGTGGACAGACCCAGGGAGAGATAAGGTCACCCCTCTCTCGTGAAGCTCATGGGACTTCAGCAAATCAAAACCTCCTGTGACATGCCTTCAGCTGTCCAAATTGCCCATTGGTAAATTATTCAGACTGCGCCTCCAGAACTTTCCAAGATTTGCAGCTTCCAGGACCTAACCCAGTGCTCAATTAATAATAGGCCTGCAACAAAGGCATGGAGCTTTAGCTTCAGCGAGACCCCGTTCAAGTCCCAGCTCCACCATGCAGTGGCCTGGTGGCCTTAGGCAAACCTTTTTTTTAGCTCTCTGAGCCTCAGACTCCTCATTTGAAAAACTGGGATAATAACATTTATTTTCCAGGTTTGTTATGAGGATTAAATGTGGATGAAATCCCTGATAATTTGTAGGCTTTTAACAGATAACTACTGTTATTATTAAAACTACCACTGATCAAAGGCGCCTGGGTGGCTCAGTCAGTTAAGTGTCCGACTTTGGCTCAGGTCATGATCTCACGGTTCATGGGTTCGAGCCCCGCGTTGGGCTCTGTGCTGACGGCTCGAAGCCTGGAGCCTGCTTCGGATTCTGTGTCTCCCTCTCTCTCTGCCCCTCTCTTTCTCTCTCTCTCTCTCTCTCTCTCTCTCTCACTCAAAACTAACTAAACATTAAACAAAATTTTAAATTACCATCAATTAAAGGTAAAAGCAGACCACGTCCCCTTGCTCCCCGGTCCTTCCCACCAGGACACTGAGGCAAAGGGGGAAAAAACCCAGAGTGTGGAAACTGGCTGAGTGTGTGGAGACCCAGAGTTCCTTCTGAGCTCAATCACTCACTTGTGTAAAATTGGATGGGGTAAATCCTCACCCTGGGTCTCAGTTTCCTCATCTGTAGAATAAGAATACTGGCCTACACCTGGCGATCTTACGAGCAAATGCCTACTAGAACAGGGCAGGGACAAAACAAAAATGAACTAAGGGAACCTGATGTAGGAGCATTGACCATGCAGTTGCTGCTGCCACTTGCCAAATGGAAATGCTGGCCTACCGTTCCCAGATATTCTGATTTTCTTTTTTCTTTTTGTTTTTTTGTTTTTTTGTTTTTTTTTTTGTTTTTTTTTTCCAGATATTCTGATTTTCATCAGAAGGCGGACATCTGGATTTTTTGTGAAAAATATTGAATTATAAAAAATAGTAACTCTTTGCCCCTTTTAATCCTATCAAACACTATAAAGTTAACTAAAGCAGGTCTTCAAGCCAAGGCTAATGCAGCGGCTGCCATCTTGGTATCTGTAGGCCAGATAACCTCTGAGGGCCTCTCAGTCCTGAGGGGCTGTGATTCTACCCCCACCCCCAATTCTGCTGCCCCCTTTGCCTGTTTCTGAGAAAACACATCTTTCAGGTCCCCTTTTCAGTTCCTTCCTCCACGTGCGTCACAAACCTACGAGGTGTCGGAGGGTGCCCCGCTGAGGGCCAGGACTCCTAGAACCCTACAGAAATGCGTCCTGGCAAGTTCTTGCATTTCCAGCGGCCTCTGCACCTCTCAGTTCCTGGTTCCAGTTTGTGATGATTGATTTCCTACGCTGACCTCACTCCTCACTTCACCAAATGGAAAGGGTTGATGAAATAATGGTCTCAGCCCCAGGAGAGCAGGTGTCAAAACCAAGGCTGAGCCAACAACCAGGGTGAATTAAGAGCCATCAACCTGCCAGGCACTGTGGAAAGCATGTTAGTAGGTGTTCACTTAATCTCTGTGGCGAACCTAGAAGGCACATGCTGTTACCATCATTTCACAGGTGAGAACAGAGGTTCCCAGAGAATAAGTAACCCGCTCAAGGTCAACCAGCTAGTAAGCGGCACTGCTGAGACCCAGGGGGTCTAGCGGCAGACCCCCATGCTTGTAAGCGATGTTCCCTCTGATGCTGAATTGCATCATCAGCCCCCTCCTAAACCTTCACAGGCTCCCCAGTCCAATCCGGAGGAAGTCCATCCTCCGCGGCTGGGTCTGTCTGATCCAGTCCCGTCCTGCTGGCCGGCATCCTGCCTCCCTCCCTCCCTTCGCGGAATCACGTGGGTCTCTGTGCCGTTGTACGTTCCGACCTTTCTGCCTAAGGTGCTCTTCCCTCTGGTCCCTAATTGGCGAGTACGACGACTGACCCTTCAAAGCGTCTTCTCTGTGAGGTCATCCTGGGCTTCCTGCATCTGCATGGTATATATATTTCATCACTGTAGGGCTCCCACTGGACAAGCGTCACTGTATATTTGTCTCCTCCAGAAGACTAGAAGCTCCTTGAGGGCAGGGCTAGGGCTTACTCATCTAGACCTGACAACATTGCAGGCTCTGTACACACTGCCCAGGATGACCTGCTCTGAACCCCTCCCCTTGTCCTGCCTGCACTGCTTTCCTATCGGGTTTAGCCTGGCCCCAGACACCACAGCTGGAGGACACTGCCATTGCATCTGCCGGTGGTGTTACCCTGTCTCAGTTTACTAGGACTGTCACAACAAGGGACTACAGACCAGGTGGCTTAAACAACAGAAATGTATTTTCTCACAGTTCAAGAGGCTAGGAGTCCAAGGCCAAGGTCTTGGCAGGTGGATTTCCTCTGAGGCCTCCGTCCTTGGCTTTAGATGGGCATCTTCTCCTGGTGTCTCCACATGGCTTTCCTTCTGTGTATGTCTGTGTCCTAGACTCTTCTTCATATAAGGACGCTAGTCGGGTTGGATTAGAACCCATCCAAATACCTCATTTCACCTTAATGACCTCTTCAAAGGATCTGTCTCCAAATACAGTCCCATTCTAAAGTTAAGACTTCAACATCTGGATGAAGGTTGGGGAGACACAATTCAGGCCATAACAGACCCCATTTTCCCTCCTTCCTCCTGCTTCCCGAGGAAGGATCATTAAACATCAGTCTAGGAGAGCCCTTCATGGGCTTCCAGCCCAACCCTTTGCATTTCACAAATGGGGAAACTGAGTCCCATAGAGGGGAAAATAGCTTGCCACCAAAATCACCCAGTATATTACATCGAAGCTTCTGACCGCTGACACAGGGGTCTTCCTGTGATCCCCACATCCATTCATAAACACCATTTTTGCTATTTTGAGAACCCCTCTCACCTACCAAGGCAGAGCAGAAAGTAGGCTCATGGAGTCAAGAGAGACTTCCTGCCAGTCACACTCCTCCAGCACCCTGCTCGGTGAAGATCGGGCCAATGTCCACACCTCACCTGAAGCCCAGGCCTCGTAAGTTGTTCCCAGCCACCTGCAAGGGGTCCACAGCTGCCCTGATCACCCAGGCTTGGCCTCAGAGCTCCCAGAAAGGGAGTCTGATTGAAATAGCAAGTATTTGATTTTCTCCTTCCAGTTTAGAGTGTCCATTTAAAAGGTCCTCTTGCCACCCCACATGCTCTGTCTCGACTGAGCTAAGGCTCCCCAGGACCTGAGAGCCACCTCCACTGTCCTGGGGACCTGAGGAACAGCCCCTGAATCCCCCTGTCCTACGGTCACTTCAAGCCTGCACAGCCCAGTAAAATCACAGCTCACGTCTGTGTAGCCTGGTCCTGTCCAGAGCTACCCTCAGTGCTTCTACACTGACAGAACTCAAAGCCCTTTCATGGCCCCCCGTGCCTGCAAAAGAACATTCGTCCTTCTCAAATTGCTTGGGTTCAAATCCTTTCTGTAGCACTTTCTAGCTATGCATTCTTAGAAAAGTTAAGCAGCCTCTCTGTGGGGCATAACAGTCAGACCTTCCTTATAGAACTACGTATATCAAACTAGTTCAGGGCCCCTGGGTGGCTCAGTCAGTTAAGCATCCAACTTCGGCTCAGGTCACGATCTCGTGGTCTGTGAGTTCGAGCCCCGCGTTGGGCTCTCTGTGTTATCTATCGCAGAGGGCGCTCTGGATCCTCTATCGCCCCCTCTCTCTCTCTGATGACTCTTTCTCTCTCTCTCAAAAATAAGCATTTAAAAGACTTAGTTCACCAGTGCACAGCACACGGAGTAGTGCCTAGGATATATTCAGCCCAATGTAAGTATTTATGAAATACATATATCCATGCCCCCCACTCCACTCAACACACCCAATACAACCACAACCAGCTTCTTAAGCACCTACAACGTACAAGGCACAGTTCCTGGCAGGTGAGGGCTTATGGATGCAGGTGTACTTGATAAGGGCCCTGAAGGGCAGGGAGAAATTCCTGGGGGTGTGTGTGGTGGGGGGGGCGGCTAGAGTAATCCAAGTAAACGGAAGGTTGTGAGCAGAGTCGGGGTAGCTTAAGAGTCTGTGGTGTTCAGCAAACACTGGGTGTGGCTAAAGCTCTGAACAGAAGGTGAGGTTGCGGGACCTGAGGCTGAACGGACAAGAGACCAAATTTTAGAGAAGTGGGGGTGCTGGGGTGACGGGCCTTCGGGATGTGGAGCCCTTAGCCCAGGAAGGTACCACGCATGTGCCCCTCGCCGGGCCTTGCGTCTCCTGGTCCTGTCCCCGCTCACCGTGCCACATTTCAACTCTGTCCCAGCTGAGCACTAGGCCCGGGACACAAAACTGCATAGGGTGCATGTAGTGTCTGCTCTAGAAAGGAGCACAGAGTCAAGAGGGAGAGAGGGCAGCTAATTAGCCAATTCGAGTATGGCGGAAAGGAAAAATGAGACCGGAAGTGGGGAGCAGCTCCAGCTGCATGCGGGAGGTCAGGGAGGACTTTCCAGAAGACAGGACACGTGAGCTGTGTGGTGAAGGACACCTGAGCTTTTGCAATGGGGTAAGGTAAGGAATGTTCCAGTCAGTGAGAAGGCACCAGAGCGTGAACTGTAGCCTGGCACGGCCGGAGCAAAGGGCACATCGGGGCCAAGAGGCAAGGGCCAGGGCTTTGGGGGAGAAGTGACCAGAGCCAGCAGGGTCTTGGGGGACAGGCCCAGGAAATGTACCATCATCCAGGAATTAATGGGCTCCAGAAATGGACTTTGGGGAGGGGAAGGGCGTAAACAGAGCCACATTTTAGAGCAAACCCTGTCAGCTCCCCAGCATTAGAGCCTGAGACCAGAAAGTGGGTGCGGGTGGTTTGTTTGTGAGGTGATCCCAGGAAGCAGCAGTGACAGTGTGAGGAGAGTGAGTTGGGGTTGGGGGGTAAGACACCCCCCCCCCTTATAAGAGATGTGTTATTGAACTAGTTACCTCTGTGAACAGCAGAACTCAGTCCTGCTGGGGAGCCTCTGAGAAACCATTAATGACCTTCACGTTGTCACCAACTTGCAGTCCCCACTGCTCGCAGATTGCCTCGGGAGGCATTAATTCTCTTTCCACCCATTGCTCTTCTAGGCACAGAGTCTGACTGACCTTCCACTGACTGTGGTTTTGAACAAGCCCTGCACGTTTGAAATAGGAGAGTCCCAGCGTGCACAAACCGTCCTCACTGTCGCGCTGGAATCAGGTGGCCCAAGGGAGGCGTTTCTGGGACGCAGAACATCTGCAGCTCTGCCCCCGGGTATAAGATGCAGCAGTGAGAATTACGCTCTGTTGAAAATAACAGGAAAACAAAAAATAATAGTAGCTTGATCAAGTTAGACATTTAATTCACCCTTGCATTGAAGAAGTCCAGAAATAGAGGCTTGTGGCTGGTACACTTCATGCAGGGTATTCTTCCGGTTCTGGAAGGCCATTGTCCAAATGGCCCAAGGTAACTGTTAGAGCTCCAGCCACCAGAACCATGTCCCAGGAGGCAGAATAGAGCCAGAAAAGAGCAATGCACCCTCTCCATTTTAGGGAAACCTTCTAGCGCCGCCACACAATACTTCATTTACATCTTCAAGGCCAGAACTTAGGCACAGAGTCATTCCTAGCTGTAGAAGCCTGCCACATGTTGTCTTTGAAGCTCTACCTGGCCAGCAGATCATTGGCCACGTACCTAACTGAAAGTTGGCATTCTTCAGCTAAGACAGGAGAAAGAATGGACCTTAAGAGGCAGCTAGTAGCCCCTGCCACGAGGCTGTGAGAAAGGAACCAGGAGGTTAATTTGGAAGCAGCTGTCATAATCCAGGGAGCGATGAGAGGGGTCCAAGCAAAGGGAGTCAGTGGCCGGGGCGGAAGTGGGGGGTGGAGAGGACCTGTGTGTGTCAAATGTCTGGGTGTGGAATTGGCAGGACGTGGTGAGGGGTGTAGAAGGGAAAGCAAGGGCAGAAGTCAGGAATGAATCCCAGGCCCTGACTTGGATGACAAGATGAGTGAAGACGCCATCTATGCAGGAAGGAAATGTGGGAAGATAAACAGTTTGGGAAAGGGCCATGAGGTCCCCTGTGGACATGCTGAGTCCGTGATGCCGGAAGGACGTTTAGAGATGTCCAGTAAGTAGACAGTTGGGTGGCCAGGTGGTCAGGACAGAAGTCTTGGCACAAGATAGCAATTTCAGGCCATCAGCCATTAGAACAGAGGAGCCCTTGGGGTAATACATGGAGAAAAGGGAAAGGGGCTCAGACAGCATAGCAGGCCAATGTCAGAGTGTAAGGAGCACGGGAGGCTGGCCTTTGTGAACTGCATCAGAGGGCAGGAAGAGAGTCCAGGCTATTTATACCCCTGGCTGGCTGGGCCCCTCTGTCGCAGGCCCCTCTTAAAGCTATAGTCTTTGGGTTCTGATAACCACTTGGCTTCCCCTTTAAACCTGGAGCAGCTAATGGCTCCCTGATATTATTCACACTAGAGTGTTCACCATTTCTGTTGCATTCTCCTAATCCTTCCATACTTTTGTAAATAGTGCCTTCATTATACTCTCCTTAACTAGATAGATGATAGATAGATAGATAGATAGATAGATAGATAGATAGAATAAATGGATGGATGGATGGATGGATGGATGGATGGATGGGGTGGATAGCAGATAGGTAGGTTACAAGCAAAGATGAATTCACAAGGCAAACTAGGAAGTGACAGCGGGGGAGGCAGGAGGAGAACTGCAAGTCAAAGGAGAAGTGAGCTCAGTGTCAAAAATGACCCTCACATTTGTTAAGAGAAGGGCTATGAGACATCGATTGGATTTGCCGCAAGAAGGTCACTGATGACCTTGGCGAGAGCAGTTCCATGTTGTGGGAGAAGTGAGACTGCAGTGAGTGGAGCTGGAGAAATGAGTGGGAGATGAGGAAGTGGGGACAACTGCTTTCTCCCTCATCTCCCTCTAAAAAGCCTGGCTCAAAAGTCACCTCCTCCAAAAACTTTCTCTGAACCTCTGTTCTTCCTCTGTGCTCCTTGAGCACCCAGTACGCCATTTGCCACAAATCAATGGCTGAGCTCCCAGGGTAGGGTTCCGTGACTCAGGACGTACACAATGTCATGGAAAGAGCACTGGACTTAGAGTCTAGAAACATGGCCTCAAAGCCTAAAACACCATCCAGCTACCTCCTCCAAGCTCCTGAGAAGGAAGCACATCTTGTCTGACTTGGCCAGGAACAGGTTTTAGGGCCCTGTCTGTCCAGTGCTCACTGCCCAACACCATGGAAGTTGTGGCCATAGTGGCCTCCTAGTAGGTCAGCATCCAGGAAAAGACCACAGCCCGCCCTACCACTGCCCCCATCTGCTTCCTTAGCCATGAGAAAATGTAGGAGCATCCAATGGTCATGGACAACCCTCTTTCCCACCATCTCTAGGACTGGTCGAAGTCAAAGGTAATCTCTGTTGCAAAATAATACCCAAGCTGCTCCTGGGGTCTCAGCAAGGAGCCCGGCTGCTCCCACCTAACCAGTCTAGGCTGTCACTGCCCAGACCTGTCACTTCAAGGTGAGTCAGCTCAGCGCTGTCTGACCACTGAGGCCAACACGCCAGCCAGGACTCCATCACTAGCAGAAAGAATTATCTAGAGCCGACCACAAAACTGACCTTTATGAGCCACTTCCTGTGTGGGAGGCGCTGTTCTACAATGGTACTTTTATCACCTCAGCCCTACAATAGCTCTATGAGATATGCGCTGTTTCTAACCCACCTTATGAACTAGGGATCCAGAAAAGACCAATCCCTGGAGTCATTTTACATCTTCAGATCCAAATCTCTCTTATGGCAAAATTATGAAAGAATGAGCATGGCAATTAACACTTCCTTGGCACCTCGTATATGCCAGGAGTATTGTCCTATTTTTTTGAGCCTTAACAACTACTCCTGGCAAGGGCATATTTTATGGGTGAGCAGACTGAGCCTTGGAGAGAGTAAGGGTTGCCCGGCAGGTCAGGGCCACCTCTCCTGCTTAATCTGCTTGAATTTTCTCGACTCTAGGAGGCAGGTAATGTTATCCCCATTACACAGATGAGAAATCTAAGACCTAGAAAAGTTAGAATGACTCGTCTGAGGTTGCTATGTGTTTATGGGATCTGAGGGCTGGGAGTTGGGGGGAGAGGAAGGAATATAAAGGAAGAGCTAGGATTCCAAGCGAGGTTTCAGACTTTGCAGCCTGATAATAGGCAGAGAAGCCAGAGAAGGCTCTTCTCTGCCCCTCACTTGTGCCACAGCCTCGGTGGCTTTTACATCCTCTACCTCTGCGCCTCTGGGACAGCTGCCCCTCTGCCAGCCTCAGTACCCAGCCGTGACACAGGGAAATGCCAGGGGTAGGAATTTCAGCCACCGTAAGGGGGCCGTTCCCGGTCGAATCCCCTGACCTCCTCGCTGTCAGCAGAGAAAGGGAAGAAGAGAGACGGGCATGATGCCGCTGACATCTCACCTTCCCTGCTCCGCTCTGCCCCGGCAGGGCTGCTGCTCTGAGCTCACGTGTGGGGTGCGGTGGACAACAGATGGGTTGGCTTCTTGGAAAGTGATTCATTCACCTTTCACAGAAAAGAAGCAGACTTTCTTGTTTTCTGGGCCCAAATCAAGGTCACCCTTGTGCAATCCTGCCCTTTGAGTTTCCTGGGTGATACTCAATCTGGAAATCTCTGCCAGACCTCAAACCTGTCCACTCTCCTGCTCGGTAGGACTGACAGTCACAGCTCAGGGCCGTCCCCCAGACCCTGCCTGCAGAGACGGCTTCAGGCTCCCCACTCAGGATCCTGAGGACCAGCCCCATCCCCAACCTGTAATGACAGGAAGTCAGCACCTTGGTGGCTTTGACCAGACACCTCCCCACCTTCCCAACACTGAGAGTGGCCTGTTCCCAGGGAAGGGAGGGTGTCTGCCTCACCTGGGGGAAACATTTGGGGAGCCGTTCCAGACAGTATTTTTTTTTATTTTTTATTTTTTTTTTATTTTTTTTTTTAAATTTTTTGACGTTTATTTATTTTTGAGACAGAGAGAGACAGAGCATGAACAGGGGAGGAGCAGAGAGAGAGGGAGACACAGAATTAGAAACAGGCTCCAGGCTCTGAGCTGTCAGCACAGAGCCCGATGCGGGGCTCAAACTCACGGACCGTGAGATCATGACCTGAGCCGAAGTTGGACGCTTAACCGACCGAGCCACCCAGGCGCCCCCCAGACGGTATTTAAATACACCCAAATGCTTTGGGGCGGCCATCCTAGTAGTAAAGTGTAGTGGGGGAACATGAACAAACAGATCGGAGTTGGACAGATATGGATTCAAATTCTGACTCCAGCAGGTTGCTGGAGACTTTGGGGACCCTCCCCCTCTGAGCCTCTGTGTTCTCATCTGTAACACAGAGCGGATTATCATGAGCGATGAATGCTGATGCGGTAATGTCTCTCAGGGCTGTGGGAAAACTGAAGAAAACAGCATGTGAGAAAATGCCCGGCATCATGTTCAAGCCCCATTGCCCATTTTATGGGGCTACTTCATGAAATGTGACCCTGAAGCCTCCCACGAGCCCCGCACCCCAGACTCCGCATCTCCAGCACCCTGTAACTCCCGTCTTGAACTATGGGTGTGGGTCTTTCCGGACTCCCATTGTTGGCAACTCTATCTTTCATCCCTGGGACAAATGTCTTTTTCCACGACATCAAATTCTTTTCCAGGATCATAAATAAGCCTTTGAAAAAGAATTTCTCATTGTCGGGTCATGTCTCAAGGACCGAGAGCCTGGGCTCTTTCTGCGGTGCTGACGCTTGTCCTCTACAGGGCTGGAGAGGTCCAGGATCCTGTCCAGAAAGAAGGCTCGGCTGGCGCCCCGGTCTGCACAAAGGGGTCCGTCAGATGCCAGCTAGAGCCACACATGCTTATGAACTCTGGTTCATAAACTTGGCAAATTTTAGCAAAGACCACACAACACCTCAAGACCCCGTTGGCTGATGGCCGTGGAGTCTGCGGGGATGTTTTGCCCACCAGATCTGGACCTCAAATGTGAAAACATGGAGAAATCAGCCCTTATGATTATTCCATCCCAAAGAAAGCAGCAAGATATAGTTCGGAGAAGGTGGACAGCTGGCTGGGCTCACAGAGCCACTGTGAAGTGAAGCCAGGGTGAACCTCCCTTTTCCATTCTATCTGCCTCCACAGGCATCCCACCTGGGGTCCAATTCCGCCCACAAGATTTCACTGTTCCTGCACTGGACCCTAGACACCAGAGGAATCGATGACTTTTGTACGATTTTACATTCAATCTTATGTTCCATTTGGCAAACACTGAGACCCTCGACATCAGAAGAACCAGAGAAGCTTTTTTAGAAGGCGGATGCCTCGGCCCCACCCCAGACCCACAGGCTAAGAATTTCCCAGGGGGCTTCCAAGGACGTCTGTTCCTGAGAAGGGCGGTTCTGATGTGGAGCCAGGGCCGGGAACCACCAGGTCTAAAATTAATCATAGGAAATGAATAATAAGCACCTACTAGGTGCCAAGCAGGGTCGCTGTGGCTAACTTCGCCACAATCCTGCAAAGTGGGCTTTCTCAGCTCCGCTTTCTGTAAGGAAGGGAACGCTACAAGAGGCCAAGGGGCTTCCCGAGACACACCGTTGGTAAGAGGCAGAACGAGGGTTTGAATCTGGGTCTTTCTGATTTCAAAGCCCTCTCTTACCTGCACTCCTTACGTGCGGTCCTACTGTGTGAGACCCCTGTGCTGGCAGATCCTGGGGAGAGGGGATGAGTCAGACTGGAGCCTGGTCTAGGAGCTCACACCTGAATGGGGGTGGCTGATACCTAAACAGTTTAACTTGCATACAAAGCTGCCTGAGAAGGATAAACAGAGGTTCCAAGGGCTAGGAGAGCCCTGTGGCCGTGTGGTGGGGACACCTGGGGAAACCAAGAAAAGCTTCTTGGAAAAGGTGACATTTGAGCTGGGTTTCCAATGCCACCGTAGGTATTGCCATCTATCACAGAATGTGCCAAGCTCTGTGCTTGATCCAGAAGCAGGGAAGGTAAACAAGACATGGTCCCTACCCTCACAATGCTGGCGCTCTAGCGTTCTGCCTTTTCTCCCATTTTCTCTGCCGGCCCTCCTGTCTCTCCGCCCTCCCTCCTCCCCTGCCCCCATCTCTCTGCTCCTTTGGTGCCCCGGCACCCCTTGGTCTTGCACAGCAAGCCAGGCCTTCTTGGTTGTCCGGGAAATGGGGTGCTCCAGGCCCAGAGTCAGGGAAGAAAGGGGCACGTGGGCCCCACCCTGGCCAGGGGACAAGGAGGTGAGCTTCAGAGCCATGGAGTGAGTCACCTTGCACAGACACCTAAGCAGTGGGGATAATAAGACACACTTCCCTGGGAAGTTGGGGAGACGGATGAGATAGGAAGGGAAAGTGCTTTGAGCTTCTCCGAAGAAAGAACCCATAAACAGGTCCAAGGTATTATTACCACAGTCATTACCTGCCTCAATTAAAGGGGTACGCATCTAACTACGTGAGGAATCATTAACTCGTTCTGCAACCCACACATGGCTGTATTTTTAATATAATTTCATTTTTATTATTAACAGATAAGACCGTGAAATATTCTGGGAGTCATTCTGACACGTTAATACTCCCCTTTGGCCTGGGTGGGGTGTCCTCCCTCCCACAGGGCTAGGAAAGGGTCCAGCCCAGGGAAAAGAGGCTGAGCCTCCCTTGACACTCCAGCTCCCCAGCCCCAGATTCTCGTCAAAGAAGCTTGGAATCATCTCTTGGTCCCTGATCCCATCGTCCAGATTGCCCTTCCTCCTGGCCCTCCATGCCTTTCCCTGCTTCAACATGTCTACCAAAACCTGCCCGACTTACCCTTCCATGGTGGGCAAGGAGAATTAGCAAACCCCTACTAGGAGCCGGGCACTGGGGGACCAAAGATCAGTTAGACACAGTCCTTGCCTCCGAGCGGGTAAGGGCACCAGGCTGGTTCACTCATTCACCCAGCTAGCTGTGAGCGCTGGGCTCTGTGCCCAGTACTCAGCACGGCAGGTGAATGACACATGTCCCCGCCCAAGGAAACATACTTGTGAGGGGAGACAGAGCCCAAATAGCCACAGAAATACCTATCCGTGTGTGCTGTAACAAAGCAAGGCCCCCAAGCGCTGGGGAGACTCGATGGAAGAGTTAAATCTGCCTTAGAGTTGGACTGGCAGGAGTGTGCATGGAAGATTCTCCAAAGGAAACAAGACATGAGCTAGGCCTCAGGGTGCTGAGGGAAGGAAGGGCATTGCAGGCTGAGGGAACAGCATGAGCAAGACAGAAATCCATGTTCGGGGATGGGGGGCGTCCACTATGGCTGGGGAGGTGAGGCAGTTCGGAGAAGGGATAGAAATGATGCAGATGTAGAGTGGGGGGCCATTGGGAAGGGCTTGGGCGGCCGTGACTGTACCCACGGGTAGCATTTACAGAAGCAACATGAGCCAGGCCAGGGCAAGGCACGTTCCTAGTGGCAGCTTTGTAAACCCTCACAGCTGCCCCAGGAGGCACTGCTGTCACCCGTTCTCTACTCAAGACCCCGGGTTGGGGACACACAAGCTTCCCAGCTAGGAGGAGGAAAAGCAGGCTCCGAAACACCCTGGCGTTTAATGCCCAATAAGGACTTCGATTGAGGGTGGAAGGGGGATTTTAGTCCGAGGGAAGGAGAGCCACAAGCTCCTTGGGATAAAGCGATGGGGTAACTGGGGGACATAGGGTAACTGGGGGGCATCGACCCCTTGAAGCGGGCAATGGAGGAAGAAGATGTAATGGGTGGGGGAGGGAGGGCACAGGAAGGAAGAGGCCCCCAGGGAGGGCCGAGCAAGCACAGCACTGAGTGCAATCACAAAAGGCCAAGCTGGAAACAACCTTACAGAAAATCTTCGGGTGGGGTAGGACATTCCCTTCCTAAATGATTTGCCAAGCTGCCACACTGTTACGCTTTCTGCACCCTAACGCAAGCCAATGGCATCTCCTGCTTAGACTGCTTTAGATGAAGTCCAAAATCCCTATCATAGCCCACAAGGTTCTGCGTGACCTCTTTCCGGCCTGACCCACCCCTGCTCCCCACCTCCTCACCCCTGTCTTGTTCACCCACTCCTCCCTCTGCCCCTCTCTGCACCCTGACCACACAGGACTTGTCCAAGTGTCGCGCAAGCGCCTGGCTCTCTCTGCTCCTGGAGCTTCATGCTTGGAATAGTTCTTGCCATTCCTCCCACCCTTTCCTGTCCCCCAGGCTGACCTGCCCACTTATCATTTCGGGTTCAGCCTTCCCTGACCCTCCTCCTCCCACCCCTGCCTGTCCCACCCTCCGTGACACGCTGGTCTTTTCCAGATGATGCTTTTTCACTTGTGATAGTTGTTCACGATCTGGCTCTGCACACGTTCATAAGTCGGACGTGCTCACTGCTCTGCTCCCTGAGGCTGAAACAGCCCGGCGTGGAACAGGGCTCATGAAGTAGTTTTGGGTGAATGAGTGAGTAAACAAGAAGAATAATGAGCAAATGAAAGCGTGCACAACCCTACCTCGTGTTTACCTTGTGCTGTACTCTTGCCTGGATCATCTCCTTTTCTTGCCTGCCGGCACCCCCCCCTCGGTCCCACTGGCTTCGAGAAGGCCTCCTCTGTATCTGTAACATGAGGGGAGATGCCTCTGTCTGCTGTAGGGCATGTAGTCTGAACATCACGGTGCTTAGGTAAACCCACCACAGCTTGTGGTCACACTCTGCATGTGTGAATCTTGCCTTCCTTGCTAGGAGATGCCTCGCCACGGCCTGACACTGCTATATACCAAAACGGGCACCAGAAAAGGGAGGTGAGGGGTTCACATGCCTGAAAGTGAGCTCAGCCACCAGAAGGGGATGACTCATCGTAAAGGGGTTTGAACATGACATAGCATCATATAAATGTAGCCGAGCCTCCTTTCCTTTCCTGCACTGATTGAACACGCCCTGCACAAAAGGATCTGAGTTAGGTCGGTACAGCAGAGGGAAAGGAAGGCTCTGATTTCTGGGTACTAAGAGTTGGTGACCTGGTTGCAATGTCAAGACGTGATCCTAAGCAATCACCATATAAGACCATCAGCTAAGTGCCCCAGAGAACCCCACCTCCAGAATTCCGTGTCTTTCTCATTGAATGATACCGAAGTCTGGCCCCGCACCCACGAGCACTTGGGTACTCAGCTCCCTTTCTCACTGGGGGGTGTTCTCTTCCACAGCACCGTCCTCACCGGACCTCCTATTTGCATTTCGAGAGAGAGAGCATGTGTGTGTACGTGTGTGTTACAGTGAGCTTGCCCCAGACAAAGTGCATGTTGTCACAACCATTCCCGGGTTGTCTGCAGAATGTGCTGTCTCCTGTGGCTCAGAATGGTTTATGAGTGTTTCCACTCAACAGCCTGCCTCCAGCAAGTTCACCCAGTTGGGTAATGTGGCCAAATGGCCACGGAGAGGGTAAATGCTAGCCCCTGGGGTCCAGAGGTTTCAATGAGTACTTGGAAGTCTGTAAGCACACTTTTAAGATCCTTCAGGGGCTCCTGGGTGGCTCCGCCGGTTGAGCGTTCGACTTCAGATCAGGTCACGATTGCACAGTTCTTGGGTTTGAGCCCCGCGTCGGGCTCTGGGCTGACGGCTCAGAGCCTGGAGCCGGGCTCTGTGCTGATTCTGTGTGTGTGTGTGTGTGTGTGTGTGTGTGTGTGTGTGTCTCCCTCTCTGCCCCTCCCCCACTCATGCTCTGTCTCTGAAAAATAAATAAACATTAAAAAAAATTTTTAAAAAAAGATCCTTTAATAGTAAAGGTAAAGTGTTTTCGATATGTATATGGAGAGAGGTCCCCGAAACCACAGGACAATAGATGAGTCGGGTAAGGTGACTCTTGGCACTCTTCGGGGACTGAGACTTGGGAGTTGCCAAAGTTTGTCAAATTTTACCACCCCCACCTTGAGCTGCCTGGATGATGAAATATTCTGAAGAATTTGAATTGCTTACACTGGTGAGCTGAGCTAAAACCCAGCACCCAGCCTACCTCCTATGTGACCACAAAGGACAACTGGTAGGACTTGCTGAGCCCCCCACGAGCACTTTACAGACGAGAGTGCAGCACCCCCTCCCCTCCCCGCCCCCGCCCCTCACCCTCCAATGCTGCCAGCATCGGGATGAGTTACTTCACATATTAGCTGGCAAATGAAATGCCAGGTGGAAGCAAAGTGTTGAAACAAAAATAGATGCATCCCCACCCTGAGGCGTGATGAAACACTTGGAAGGAGCCTCCACAGGCACTTGGCACCTGCAAGGGAGGGCAAGGGAGGTGGGCGCTGGGGCTGAGGACTCCCGGCCAAGGTTTGCACTTGAACTTGAGCATGTCATGTCTGGTGGCAGAGAGGCAGAGAATGGGGTGGGAAGGGGACTTTGGATTAGTGCAGCCGCATGGGGGAGAGCACAACCAAGGCAGAATTTGGCAAATAGATTCAGCCTTTGGTAGCCTTAGACAGTCTGCTTTCTGGCTAAGTATTCCAACCTGATCCTGGCAGGCCTGATAATTCCCTAAGACGTCAGTGCTAGCAGAAATCAGGAAGAGAGGTCTGGTCACGGAATGGGGAAGAAAGGGAGAAGAAGGAGGTGAGGAGGGAGCGAGAAGGGGAAAGAGGAAGAGAGGGAAGGATAGAGAAAGGGGCAAAGGGAGGAAGGAGAAAGACAAGCAGGGGGAGGGAGGGAAGCTAATGGAATGAAACTTACGGGATTGTATCTGTAATATTTCTGACCTGAAATATTCAGAGATCCCAGGAGTTTGAAAAAATGTTCCCAATGAACGGAACGGTGTGTGTGAATATACGTACAGGTATATACATATCTGATGTGTGCATGCACACACCGGTGGGTATATTTGTGCGCGTGTGTGTTTGTGTGCGAGCACAAGTGCATGTGCGAGAATATGTGCATTGGCATGGTATGTGAGTGTATTGTGTGTGAGAGGGCATGTAAGTGTGTGTGCATGTGTGTGCATATTTGAGGGTCTGTCTGTCTGTGCATCATCTCAGACTGAAAACAGCTCTGGAATAAAGCCTCCGTAAAGGAGGGATCTTATCCTGATGGGCTATGGGCCAGCCGCGTGACCTTGAGCAAGGCCTCTTCTCTCACATGTTCTAACTCCCAAAGCAATGCCTGGTACATAATAATAACTCAATGAATATTACTTAAACGAGCAACTGTTATTTAAGGATAATGCCGCCTATTTCTTTGGACTGGGGAAATGACAAAATGAGAAAACATATGCATAATCACTCTTACTCTCTCAGTGCTTGGCACATAATAGAAGCTCAAAAATTGTTAGCCTTACCCCTCCCCAAATTCAGGTTTTATCCCGTTGGTAGAAGGAGGTCGAGGAAGGAAATGAGGTATAAGGTCATTTGTCTTGTGCTGCCCGCTTCCGTGGGCTGAATACCACTGACCACATTCCTTTATTTTTATTTTAATTCCAGTATAGGTAAAATACATGTTGTATTAATTTCAGGTATATAATATAGTGACGCGGCAATTCTCTACACTACTCAGGGCCCATCATAATGAGTGTACTCTTAACCCCCGTCACCCATTTCACCCATGCCCACCCACCTCCCCTTTGGGATGGAGCAAACATCTGTTTGTTCTCTACAGTTAAGAGTCTGTGTTTTGCTTTGTCTTTTTTTTTTCTTTGTTCATTTGTTTTGTTTCTTTAATTCCACATATGAGTGTAGTCTATGGTATTTGTCTTTCTCTGACTAACTTATTTCACTCAACATTATGCTCTCTATCCATATCCCAATAGGTGCAAATGGCAAGATTTCACTCTTTATTTTATGGCTGAATAATATTCCATTATCCATATACATTTTCCTTATCCACTCATCTATTGGTGGACATTTAGGCTGCTTCCAGAATTTGGCTACTGTAAGTAATGCTGCTGTAAACCTAGGGGTGCATGTATCCCTTTGAATTAGTGTTTTTGTATTCTTTGGGTAAAAACGCAGTAGTATGGGAGGGGTTCTAATTAACTTTCTGAAAAACCTCCATGCTGTTTTCCAGAGTGGCTTCACCAGTTTGCATTCCCACCAATGGTAAAAGAGGGTTCCTTTTTCTCTACATCATGGCCAACACCTCTTGTGTTGTTGATTTTAGCCATTCAGACAGCTGTGAGGTGATATCTCACTGTAGTTTTGATTTGCAACTCCCTATCGGTAATTGACGATGAACATCTTTTCACGTGTCTGGATCTCTTCTTTGGAGAAATTTCCATTCGTGTCTTCTGCCCAATTTTAATTTGATTATTTGGGATTTTTTTTTGCTGTTGAGTTATATAAGTTCTCTATACATCTTGGATGCTAACGCTTTTTCGGATACGTCATTTGCAAATATCTTCTCCATTCCCTAGGTTGCCTTTTAGTTGTGTTGATTATTTCCTTCACTGTGTAGGAGCTTTCTTGATGTAGTCCCGAAGTTTATATTTGCTTTTATTTCCCTTGCCTCGGGAGACATATCTAGAAAAATGTTGCTACGGCCAATGCCAGAGAAATTACTACCTGTGCTCTCTTCTAGGATTTTTGTGGTTTCAGACACTGGCCATGTTCTTGAGCCAATTTCCAGAGGCTTCTGAGTTCTCATTATGTTATATATTAGCTAGGCCTCCTCTTCCTGCTCTCAGTCAAAGATTGACAGCAATTCATTTGCAAGAATTAAATGCAAGACTGAATTTTAATGACTCAGAAATTTGAAGCCAACTTTGCTTGCAGTGACCTTTAGGGAAAGGAAGCCTAGTAAGTGACCTGGTACCTGACCTTCCATCTGGTGGTATACTTGTAGGTCATGATCTTGCAAGATAGGAATTACTATCCTCATTATGCAGTTAAAGTGACAAAAGCTTGGAGAGGTCAAGTGACTGGCCCAGGGCCACCCTACTCACTCCAGGGTACCAGAGCTGTCTCCAAGCCCCACAGATGATCTTCAGAAGCTTCTGGAAGGTAAAATCTCTTCACTCAGGCAGACAGAAATGAGGGCTCTTAGGTTCTGAACCCACAAACATCTCAAAATCTCTGACTCGTCAGCCCTGGTCGAGTATTGGCAGATAGAGCCAGGGCCGTGTGGCAATCAGAAAACTAGTCAGGTGGGACTGGAACGGTGCCTCTGAGGTATTTCACAAACACGGGGAACAAACACATTGGTGTTGCAATCCTGGCCACCCGGAGCTGCCGCGTTGGCTGTTTTTTGAGCATGGACTGTGGATAAGGAGTTTGAGGGCTGAGGGCGCTAGGAGTCCTAGGTGGGCGGCCATCTTGGAGACTGCATCAGCCCTCATGGGACAGCTCTTCAGTCCCCAGACCCCTTACAGTTATGGCCAGACAGGACTGCTCCTTCTAAAGTGCCAAGAGCCACTCCAGACCCCTTAGCAAGGCACCTGAGGTCTTCCCTGGCCCAGAAGTAACCTGCATTTATATCTTCTCCAACTACTCTGACAAACACTAAGACCCAGACTCAGCAGCCTTCTGACTGGGTCCCAAACATACCTTGTTCGTCACCACCTCCATGCCCAGGAAACAGACGATCCCCTGCCCTCAAAAGAGCTATTCATCTTGTAACCCTAAAAACAAAAGTTAATTGAGACCAAATCTCTTTTAACATTTCACAATGCCCTCTGGGATCATTAGGATAGCTGATATGAACTGCTCCATAAACTCAGAGCCCAAATATGGTTACATTCCACTTATTTTTCCCATTCATCTCTTAAGCACACATCTGCATTGAAAGCAGAAAGTCCAGTATCTTCCCCTGGAGATTTCCTCCCTTCCCAACGAATTGTCCCAAAGCCCTGGGGACAGGCCAAGTAAAAACAAAAATGAGTCCTCGCACATACCGGACAGAGAGGAACTGGAATCTGTTCGGTTTAAAACTTCCAGAGATTCTCTCTGTCACACATTCCTGATAGCACACAGTTGTCCGTGCTGAAACTCACGCCTACACAATTTCTTGGATACATACGAAGGTGGAACCAAGCCCCTGACCAGCAGCCGGGGGCTTCGTGTAGAGCTTTGAGAGCATGATTCTTCCAATTCTTTTTCTCATACTTAGTTATTTCCCAGGGCACAAGAAGACAGCAGGAACCCTCTAACAGGACTGATTCGACTTTCCACCCCAACCAAATCCCTTTTCCCTGCCTCACAAGCACTGCGGGAACATCTCTCTCTCTCTCTCTCTCTCTCTCTCTCTCTCTCTCTCTTTCTCTCATAAGTTTATTTTTTTTTTTCAACGTTTATTTATTTTTGGGACAGAGAGAGACAGAGCATGAACGGGGGAGGGGCAGAGAGAGAGGGAGACACAGAATCGGAAACAGGCTCCAGGCTCCAAGCCATCAGCCCAGAGCCCAACGCGGGGCTCGAACTCCCGGACCGCGAGATCATGACCTGGCTGAAGTCGGACGCTTAACCGACTGCGCCACCCAGGCGCCCCTATTTATTTTTTTTTAATAAAATTTTTTTTAACGTTTATTTATTTTTGAGACAGAGAGAGACAGAGCATGAATGGGGGAGGGTCAGAGAGAGGGAAACACAGAATCTGAAACAGGCTCCAGGCTCTGAGCGGTCAGCACAGAGCCCGACGCGGGGCTTGAACTCACGGACCTCGAGATCATGACCTGAGCCGAAGTCGGCCGCTTAACCGACTGAGCCACCCAGGCGCCCCTAGTTTATTTATTTTGAGAGCGAGAGAGAGCACAAGTGGAGGAGGAACAGAGAGGGAGAGAATCCCAAGCAGGCTCTGCACCGTCAGCACAGAGCCCGACGTGGAGGTGGAACTCACGAACTGTGAGACCACCACCTGAGCCAAAATCAAGAGTCGGGTGCTTAACCGACTGAGCCACCCAGGTACCCCAACACCTTCTGTCTTTTAAATACCCAGAAAGAGAAACACCTTTTCATGCCCTTCCCTCAAGAGCATGAGGGCTACTTGCTCTGCACCTGTCCTTCTCAGGGAAGCTGGCCCTGGTGCCTTTCTTTTCCATCCTGCACCCTGATGTGACTGGCAACTTCCTCATGAAAGAGGAGGACAAAGGCCCAAGTTAAATCTCCAGCAGGGCACCTCCTGTTAGCACACCTGTGACATGTACAGTAAATTTTAGGGCATAGCCAGAGGATAGTAATTACATTTGGGAAGGGCCTACTGTCTGCCAGGCACTTTGACACATAGGATCCTCTTTAATCCCACAACACAGAGTGCAGCGCTTTCCAGAGGAGGAAAATGAGGCAGAGTGCTGACAGACCCAAAGCTAGACGACCATAAGGTGCTTTAGCCCTCTCTCCTTGCCTGGAGAGGCCCCTACTTGCCCCCACCCACAAGGGTTATCGCAAATGAGGCCCAACTAAAAGACACAGCCTGAGCAGCTTGAAAGAGATAAAGGAATCCCAGAAAAGAAGCCCAAAATGCTGTGTGAGGCCAGAGAGTGGCTGTTACCTTGGGGGAAGAGAGGTAAGGAATGGTTCATTATAGCCCTTAGAACATAGCTTGGCACATAGTAGGTGCTCTGTTGACAGACAGACAGATAGATAGATAGAGATATCGTATTTTAAACATATTATCATTGTAAATGATATAATGGATATCTGCTCTGAATGCTGCTTTAGCACCTGCTCTGTGCCCAGACCGGAACAGACCAGTGGAGCCCAAGAGATGATTCCAGCACAAAACCTCATCTCTGAGCTTACCATGAAGGAGAAGACTCCTTTCTCAATTATTCTACCTCAACATTAGAGAAGAAATATGATATCAAAAAACTACAGAAAGGGTGAGAAGAAAGCCCAGGGGGAGAAAAATGTTAACTTCCATCTGGAGAGGCTCAGGAAGGCTTCCTGGAGGAGTGAGCACTTTAGCTGGGCCTCGGAATACATATAACAAAAACGGTAACAGTAATCCATTACCTACTCTTGACCACTTGCTATGTGGCAGATACTATATAAACCCTTCTCATATACACTGTCTTATTTCATTCTTCCGATAAAATCTACGAGGCAGATACTATTGTTATACACTGTATACCGGTGAGGACACTGAGATAATAATGACAAACCAGTAACGGTCGAAGCAAGGATCGAATCCCAAGTTTACCTGGGACTTATCTACCAGGTCAGACTCGAGGCTGGGACAGAAAGGGAGAGAGGGATACCTCCTCCAGCAGAAGGATTCTTCGGAGGTGGACTTCCCCCATGAAGGCAGGAAATGAGCACATGCAGAGGGGCAAGAGGGTGAAGTCTCTTCCTGTTTGAGAGGCAGAATCTCCTTGCCCACTAGTAAACAGCACAGTGAGGAGCAAACTGTGACAAATGAAAGAAGACACTGGTTGCTTGCACAACAATTAGAGAGAAGTTGGGATTGTTTGCTCCAAACTTCCCCAAGTATGAGCGTGGGAAGAGGGGGAATGGACCGAAGGGCTCGTGTCCCACTAATGAGAGCTATCACTTACTAGGGGTGCAACATATACAAGGCTTTTGTAAGCATTATCTCACTGTAATTTTCCTAGAAACACTCTAATAATCACAGATAATATCCATTGATTGTGAATCATGTGCCAGACGTTGTTCAAGAAGCTTCTATATGTTTAAACTAATTGGATCCTGGGGCACCTGGGTGGCTCAGTCGGTTAAGCGCCTGACTCCAGCTCAGGTCATGATCTCACGGCTTGTGGGTTCTGTGCTGACAGCTGGGAGCCTGGGGCCTGCTTCCGATTCTGTGTGTCTCCCTCTCTCTCTCTGCCCATCCCCTGCTCGTGTTCTCTCTCTCTCAAAAAAATAAAAATAAACATTTAAAAAATGTTAAACTAATTGGATCCTCCCAGCAATTCTATACAATAAGTAGTAGTAGTATCCCCATTTTACACAAGAGGAAACTGAGGCATAGTGCAATTAAAGATTTATCCCTAGGTGATACAGGTGATAAGTGGAAAAACCTGTTTGAACTCAGCTCGTCTGGCTCCAGAACTCATCCTATTCACCACTATCTGTTCTGCCCTATAAAGTAGGCATTATTATCCACCACAAATAAATGAAGAGGTAGAGGTCCGGCAAGATTACAGGAACTTCCAGTCATTTTGGTGGCAGAACCAATGTTTGAACCCGACGTCCACACTCTTAACCACCTGGCAAGAGCAGCCCTCAGCCTGCCACTGACTCGTGATATGATGTTCACACACCACTTCTTTCCATGCCTCTGTTCCATCGCCTGGAAAATGGGAAGACAAAAAAACTTGATATTCTCCAAGAGCCTGATCAGCTCAGACCTCCCAGAGCAGGTGGGCAATTTGTACATCCCAGGGGATCACCTGAGTAAGGAACCAGTTACTTTCCGCAGGCAAACCACAGCCTAACCCCCAACGGCTAGTCTTTCGCATGCATGTAATTTGGGGTTCCTGTCACTAGCCCTCGTCCACCGCTGTGGCACCGTGTCCAGTCTGGCTGCCAACAGCTTCTCCCATCTCTGTACGTGCATTCTACTCCTCACAGCGAGAGGTGGGGTCTATTTTCTCTGCCCTTGAATCTGGTCTAGCCTTGTGATTTACTTTGCACGACCCGTGTGGCGGCCATGATGCCCCAGGACACTGGAGCCTGGCCTCAAGAGTGTGCAGAGCTCCGTCTCCAGCTTCTTAGAAGCCAGCTGCCAGACCAGAAATGATGGTAAACCGTGTGGAGAAGAAATGTCCGGAGCAGAAACCACGTTGGATGTCCCAGCCCTGGCAGGCTCCCGACCAAGTGCAGCTACTTGATTACCCCTGGCTACTTCATGTAGAACAGAAAACCGCCCAACTTTGGGGAGGAATAATAAATCCTTGTTGTTTTAAACCGCTACATTTGGAGTGGCTTGTGACACGGCAATTGAAAGAACCCCATTTCCTCTGCCTTATCTTTTTTTCACCACAAAAGATTACTCCATAACTCACAGGTGTCAATGTCCATCGACTTACGGCACTTACATATGCTCACGTCTTCACGATTAGGTGATGACTTCTGACATTAGGCAAAAGACAAAAATGGGGCTTCCTTCATTCAATGTGAGCATCTATCTGCCAGAAACCTCCTTGGATCTAAAGACTCGGAGATAAATAAGACACAGGCTGTGGCTTCAGAAAGCCATGTTTGGGGAAGAGCTGGGTCCCTTTCAACACAACACAGAGGGATGGGGTCAATTCATTTGTTCATCTAACATCTATTGACTACCCACCACACATCAGGAACTGCACTGCCTCTTTGTGTAGTGACCAATGAACAAAACACTGAACCAAACCCTCATCCCGGTTACATTTTAAGGGTATCTCATTCCAGTAACCACAGAGGTACACGTGAAAGCCAGAGGGAGCCCAAAGGAACTAATTGCCGGGATGAGCAAGGTAACATGTTTCATCCCCATTTTACAGATAATGATTCTGAGATCCAGGAGAGTTTAGAGTTATGCCACCATTCATAAGCTGTGTGACCTGGAGCAAATTACTTAACATTTCTGTCTTTACTTTCCTCATCTATAAAATGGGTTTAATAATCATACTCACATCCTAGATTGTCGTAAAGATTAAATGAGTTAATGTTTGTAAAGCACATAAAATAGTTCATTACTTACTTATTTAAGTACTATATTAATCTTTGTTAAATGAATTTCAGGAACAGATGAAAGACATAGGACTTGCCCAAGTTCACAGAACTGGGTAGATGTTGGTTGGAATTGACCCCCACCTGATCCAGCACTCCTTCCATAGTCCTCTATTCTGCTTCTGAAATAAATCTGTGTTCCTGTTTTCAGTGAGAGATTTAAATCATCTGTGCACTCCCTTCAAACATATATATAACAAGAAGACCCTGGCATGTCCCCTCTTCAAAGGATTCAGCAGAAAGGACTCCCAAAGCTCAAATCTTAGGCTCTCATGTGCAGGGTGGAGATTGTTGACATGACTCAGGTTGGGGCCAATTTACAAACGTATGTGCCATAAATCATGCTCACGCCCCAGCTATGTTGAGTGGGATTGGAAGGGTTAACGTGCACCATCCCGCAGTTAGGGAGTACCTAGGACTGCGACATCTCCACCGATATTCCCACCTTCCGTTGTCTGGCCACCCTGGGGTCTACCTCCATGACCCTCATCTGATGACAGTCAGGCCATCCGAGGCAGACTGTGCAGGCTTCCTGCAGCTGGCTTTGTCCTTCCATGGGAGTGGAAAGCACGGGCAAATAGGAAGACTGTGGTCTCATTTGCAGCCTGGCTTCCGTCCATGTACCAACAATGACACAACACCCTCCTCCAACGAGCATTTTCCAATCTCCACTGAGATCTGTTGGAGGAGGAGCCAGTTTCCATCACAGCCATGCACAGGCGGCTGTGGGTGGGGGTGTGGATGTAATTCTCTTCCACCCCAAGATCTGGGAAGACAGAGCTCATCTCCTCACCAGACAGAAGCCCAGCCAAGCACAATAGGCTGCTGCTAGGGGCCGTGAGGAACCAAGTGGGAAATGGCCCAACAGTGGGGACCGTGAGAGCCACAGTTGTCAGAGAAGCATGTCATCTGCCCGCTGATGGAAGTGTCCCAAAAGGAAAGATTTAACTTGTTTTAGGAACTAGTCAGAGCCTGGCTTGGGCATGCTGCCCATGTATTACGAGAACAATCTCTGGAAAATGTGGAATAGTTATTGCCAAGCAGATCATAGCCCTGGAGTCTGATATTCAGTGGCCCCTGGTATTCAGCCAGCCTCCTAATTCCTCAGGACCCCCCCGACCACTACCAGTGCCAGACAGGCTGACTCGTGTTTCTCAGTCACTCGGCACGTGGGGCAAGAGGGCAATGACACAGCCTCTGCCCTCAAGGACTTCTCTGCCCAGAGCCCACGGAGAATTACAATACAGTATGATGGGGGTCACAATGGCACGGTTCCGGGTGCCCAGGGGGAGGAGTGACTGTTCTGTCTGGACAATCCCAGGAGGATTCAGAAGAGGTGAACCGTGAGCCGGGCCTTGAAAGGTAAGGCTCTGCTTCACCAGTGTTTGTGAAGTGCCTTCTGGGCACCAGACAGAACACCAAAGCTGGCCAGGGACGGTGAGCCAGATGTAGGGGGATTCCAGCAGAGCTCTGTTCCCACCCTCCCTCCCAACCCTTGCTTGCCAGCCTTTAAACACTAGCAAAAATTATCTCCCTGGCAGGAATCATTTTCTGGTTTCAACCAACCCCTAACTCACCATCTCCTCTGGACCCATGAACTTAGTTCAGCCTCTTCATGAGCCAACTAGAAGACATTTATAGAGGCCCAAGAGTAGCTTAGAGGAGCTAAGAGACCACCCCCCCCCCACCCCAGCTTATGCTAGGCTCCAAGAAGAGAAGCAATGTTCCTGTCCTCCATTGGGTGCCAAACTGGTCATATTTAGAAGTTCACAGAAAATCAGAGATAGGGATGAAGAGAAAATTTATCCTCCCTGAGAATGCCAGTTGAAAAGATTCTTGGATTGCTTCAGGCGGTGAGCAGGTGTTTGAGCCCAGGGAAGCTACAAGGCCCTTGAGAAGAGAAGTTTGTGTTTTCTGAGTCCGGGTAGCCATCCGTCTCCTCCCCAACCCTCATACTTAAATTCCTAGCAGGGACATCTGTAGTGCAGAATGTACTTGCTATAGCCTGAATGCTGTGTCTCCTCAAAATCCATATGTTGAAATCCTAACTCCAAGAGTTGATAGTATTGGAGGTAGACCTCTGGTTGGTGCTTTGATCATGAGGTGGAGCCCTCGTGAATGGAATTAGTGCCTTATAAAAGAGGCCCAGAGCAATCCCTAGTCCTTTCCACCGTGTGAGGACGTAGCAAGAAGACACCATCTGTGAACCAGAAAGTGATCCCTCAATAACTACCTCACTGAATCTGCAGGCACTGTGACCTTGGACTTCCCAGCCTCCAGAACTGTGAGAAATTAATGTCTGTTTTTTATAAACTACTCAATCTGTGGTATTTTTGTATAGTAGCCCAAAAAGACTAAGACCGCACTCAAGGAAGCCATTCTGAACAGGAGAGGTAGATACCTCAACAGAGCTGAATCTCTCCTAGCCAGTCTAGAAGGTTCCCCCTAGCTGGGTCTGGGAAACACTTAAGGGGTTAGGATCAGGAAGCTTAGATATGCTATCCATCTGTAGAAGGCAGAAAGGCAGAACAGAAAACAGGAAGGGAGCGGGGAGAAAAAATGGAAGACAGGTAGAAAGGAAGGAAAGAAGGAAGGGTGGATATTTTTCCAGGACCTACTATGTGCCTGGCACCAATCTACCTACTTTTACACGCATTATTAAATACTGCTATATTTAACTGTGGCTCCCAAACAACCCTGTGAGAAAGGTTTTGTTGACTCTACAGATAAGAAACTGAAGCTCAGAAAATTTAAGTAACTTGCTGAAGGTCAGTGCCCTAGTAAATAGGGATCCAATCCAAAATCTGAAGACTCAGAAGCCAGTGCTTTTTCGAGATGGCCTGGATAAAAATAACCGCCATTTATTAAGAACCTGTTGCTCGCCAAGTCCTAGGAAGGCTCTTTACAAACACAGTACCACACTGAGATCCTCACTGAGCAGATTCTCCCAGCAGAGCAGCTCCCTGTCCAGTGCTTGTCCTGCACAGGAGGCAAGAGCCAGGGTGACCAGCCCATTTAGCATCCAAAGCAGAGCAGGTTTATTTTATTTTTTAATGTGTATTTATTTTTGAGAGAGAGAGAGAGAGAGAGAGAGAGAGAGAGAGAGAGAGCAGGGGAGGGGCAGAGGGAGACACAGAATCCAAGGCAGGCTCCAGGCTCTGAGCTGTCAGCATAGCGCCTGACGCGGGGCTCGAACTCATGAACTGTGAGATCATGACCTGAGCTGAAGTCAGACACTCAACCAACTGAGCCACCCAGGTGCCCCCCAAAGCAGAGAAGTTTTGAGTCTGGCCCAGAGCACTATTAATCATTGCAATGAGCATCTAGTCCAAATGACACTGTCTCTTGTGTCACCCTAGTTGAAGCCCACCTTCCAACCACCCACCAAGTCCCCGGAGCAAAAATCTTCAAAGACATTGAATCCACCTCTCCTGTATGATCCTCTAGTCCTCTTCACCTTCTCCAACAAAGGGTCACCCAGCTTCACAGGCACTGATCACACAGTCCACTAAGGAATGTAAAAGAAATTAGAGCAATGTATTTCAACTATTTGGCTTTGTTGTGAAACCAGTATCGTCCCATTCAAAAAATTAGCCTGGGCCTTGAGAACGTATCTTTCTTGCCTTCTTGAGCTTTAAAAATATTCTTTCTTTGGATGGCATGATGGCTATAACCAATTGAAGTTTGATTTTTAATGCCTTCAGTGGACAAAATTAAAAAGTTGACAACTTTATGATGTTAGTTTGCTTGGCTTATTTGGGTGTTCTTTTTGTTTTGGGGTTTGCTTTGTTTGTTTGTTCACCAACCTTTAAGTGTACAGGTCAGTGGTATTAAGTACATCCACATTGTTCTCCAAGCATCACCACCAGAACGCTTCCATCATCCCAAACTGAAACTTGCCTCCATTGAACAGTAACTGCCTCTCCTCACCTCTCCCCAGCCCCTGGCGACCACCATTCTACTTTCTGTCGCTAAGAGTTTGTCTACTGTAGATACCCCTAGAAGTGGAATCAGACAGTATTTGTTCTTTTTATTGGCTTATTTCATTTGGCGTAATTTCCTCCAGTTTCGTTCACGTTGCACCCTGGGTCAGAATTCCTTCTGTTTTTAAGGCTGAGTAATATTCTACCATATGTATATGCCACATTTTGTTTATCCATTCATCCATCGGTGGTGCTTGGTTTAATACTACACGTCGCCATAATCCAAAAACCTGGGAACCACTGATCCCACGTATGCACACACTTAAGTGCCGGGGTACTCACTCCCCACCCTACCAGGACTTCATTTTGTGCTTTATATTTAAGCCTGGATGACAAAAGGAGAGCAGACTTAACTGAGGAGGAATGTGGTGACATGATGGAGAATGGTTTTCAGGCCTGGGCAGCCTCCCTACACTTCAAGATTTGATCCTTCTCTCTGGGGGGGGGGGGGTCTAGAAACTCATTGTTCAACTTACCCAAGAATGACCAGACCCTAGAAAAAGGATTCCATCCACCTACATCCATGGTCACCTTCTTTGTTCATTCCCTCACTCACTGAGTTGTATCCTGAGCTCAGATACTCAGACCAAAAACTTTGGAGTTACCTCTAACTCCTCTCTTTTTCTCACACCCCATATGCAAGCATCAGCAAATCTTGTCATTAGCCACTTCAAACTATAACCCAGCCCAAGTTCTTTTTCACTGCACCACCATCTAGTCTAAGCTGTCACATCTTATGCCAGGGCTATGACAATTGTGTTCTCAATGGTCTCTCAGTGTGAAATTTTCCTTCTTACAATCCTTTCTCCTCCCCACAGCCAGACTGTCCTTCTAAATTATAAATGTGGTCATGTGAGTCTCCTAGAATAGGGAAGAAACCTGCCCAGGTTAACACAAAAAAAGTAATGGATGAGATCTTTTTAAAAAGACATCCCAGGAATAAACCCACAACTGTATGGTCAACTAATCTTTGACAAAGCAAGAAAAAATATCCAATGGGAAAAAGACAGTCTCTACAACAAATGGTGTTGGGAAAACTGAACAGAAGCATGCAAAATGAAAGGAACTGAACCACTTTCTTATAACAGACACAAAAATAAATTCAAAATGGATTAAAGACCTAAATGTGAGAGGTGAAATCATAAAAGTCCTAGAGGAGAACACAGTCAGTAACTTCTTTGATATCAGCTGAAGCAACTCTTGTCTAGATATATTTCTTGAGGCAAGGGAAACAAAAGCAAAATAAACTATTGGAACTACATCAAAATAAATGCTTCTGCGCAGTGAAGGAAATAACAAAACTAAAAGGCAACCTAGGGAATAGGAGAAGATATTTGCAAATGACATATCTGATAAAGGGTTAGTATCCAAAATATATAAAGAACTTCTACAACTCAACACCAAAAAAAGAGCAAATAATCCAATTTAAAAATGGGCAGAAGACATGAACAGACATTTCTCCAAAGAAGATATCCAGATAGCCAACAGACACATGAAAATATGTTCATCATCACTTACCAACAGGGAAATACAAATCAAAACTACAGTGAGGTATCACCTGACAGCTGTCAGAATGGCTAAATCCACAACACAAGAAACAACAGGTGTTGGCCACGATGTGGAGAAGAAGGAACCCTCTTGCACTGTTGATGGGAATGCAAACTGGTGAAGCCACTCTGGAAAAAAAGAATGGAAGTTTTTTAAAAAGTTAAAAATAAAACCCCCGTAGAATCCAGCAATCACATTACTGGGTATTTACCTAAACAATACAAAAATATTAATTCAAAGGGATGCATGTACCCCTATGTTTATAGCAGCATTATTTACAATAGCTAAATTATGGAAACAGCCTAAATGTCCATCAGTAGATGAATGGATGAGGAATATATATATATATATATATATATATATATATATATATATATAAATATTACTCAGCCATAAAAAAAGAATGAAATCTTGCCATTTGCAATGACATGGATGGACCTGGAGAGTATAATGCTAAGTGAAATATAAGGCAGTCAGAGAAAGACAAATACCATATGATTTCACTTGTATGTGAAATTTAGGAAACAAAATTGAGCAAAGGGAAAAAGAGAGTGAGAGACAAATCAAGAAACAGACTCATATTTACAGAGAGCAAACTAATGGTTACCAGAGGGAAGGGGGATGAGGGGATGGGTTAAAAAAAAAATATATATATATTCCTTAATGAAAGGCTGAGCTAGCAGAACCAAAAAGGAATCTCTTAAAGGCCAGAAACAACAAGAAAGCTTAAATCCATAGGGGTGAGCGAACAGTGGGGTTGACATGTGCCTGAGGTGGGCATGATCCCCAGTGGCAGAAAGGAGGTCTTAATGGATCTTGTTCACAGCGGTAGTAAGCAGTAGGGTGGGGAGCAGGAGACAAGGCCTGGGGCCCTAGCAAGGTGGAAGGTTAGACTGGAGATTCTCGTAAAAAGGTACCCTCAAAAATGGCAACCTCAGTGTATGAATGAAGAAGAAAGATGCATTCCACAGAATGAATCTTGCTGGTCAAGGCTTTGGCTCTGAAGAAAACCTGCACACAAAAAAAGAAAAAAACTATTCCCTAGAGAATTCCTGACCCCAAACCCAAATTCACAGTGTTTGGGACCATTATCTAAATCTCCTATGTAGCCCAAAGCAACCCAAATAGACCTAGTCCCTAGCAAAAATAGCACAAATACTCCCTGGAGGTGTACACTTTAAAGCTATTCCTCAAAGAATTACCACAATATTTTCCATGGCGCATACGTTCACAATCAAGAATCATAAACACACAAATAAACAAATCCTCTTAAATGAGAGGTAGCAGGATCAACAAAATACGGCACCAGCCTCATAAACACTGTAGATATTGGAACTAACAGATACAACATGTAAATCAATCATGCTCAATGCAGGTAATGAAATAAAAGAGAGAATTGAACACACAACAAAGGAAAAAGAAACCAACTAGGCATATTTGAAAAAGAATAGACCTTCTAGAAATTAGAAGGTATAATATTCAAAATTAGAAACCCAATGGATTGCTGAAACAAAATATTAACACATCTGAAGGGAAGACTAATGAAAACAAATCTAAAGAAATTATCAATAACTGCGCTGCAAAGAGAAACAAACAAACAAACATGGTGGACAGAAGGAGTCGTCTAATGTATGTCTAATTTGGTGGCCAGACGAAGCGAGAGACATTAAGGAAACGGTTGAATTTGAACACATCAACCTCCTTCCTCAATGTCTTCAATAGTTTCCCTCATTTGGGGGGAAATTACAAAGTTCCTATCATGGCTGACAAAGCCTAACATGATCTTTATCCTGACTACTTCTCCAGGCTGGCCATCTGTTCTGGAACCTACCATACTTCCACACCAGGGCTGCTTCGGGAAGCATCCCTCCCCCAAGGGATGCCTTATTCCTTGCTTCAGTCTGATTCATTCAGCTGAAAGGGAATCCATGACCACCCAATCTGACATTGTTCCCCACCCCAACCCCTGCCCTGGTTTATTTTGCTTCTTAGCACGTATCATTACCTAACATTATATTATAGTTTTGTTTATTTTGTATTATTTCCTTCACTAATATATAGACATATGGCTTGCCCTGAATAGATAGTGAATATTTTTTTGAATGAATGAAATGTATACATGCCTTAACGGTCAGTGCTGCAGGGGATAAAGATGAGTGAGGCAGAGACTCTGGGTTGACTTCCATTACCTACCCTTCCTTTCTCCCTTAGTAACAGTCCTGATTTTGTAGGGGAAACAATGGGATCCTCTAAAAACTTCTATTTTCCAGCCACCCTTGCAGAGAGAGGTGACCATTTGGCTATATTCTGCCTTGTGTAGTATAGGCATTTTTTTGTTTTCTCTTGCTTCCAGGAAAACCCCTAAAGAGGATGAGTAGACTCAGCTGGGGAACCTTATATTTCTTTCTCCCTTCTCTTTCTTGCTCTCTGGACTGTGAACATAAGGGCTGGGACGGCCAAGGCCGTTTTATAACCATAAGTCAACCTTGAGGATGGAAGCCATTGCTAAGGAGGGTAAGACAGACAGATAAAAGGAAACTAGGACATCAGTGATGTCATACACCTGTCATCCCAGGCCTATCTTCTTAACACGGTGACTTTTTTTAGTCACTACCTGCTAAAGGTACTTCTCAACTGATACCATAAGTACGATTGAGTCAGTGACTTCAGGAACGTACAACCAACAGTGGGATTCAGACACACTCAGTGACCCCCAGGGCGACTGGCCGGCCAGGGTCAAGTGTTTTGCCCAGGATGGGACTTGGTGGGCAGAAGGAGAGCACTGGTATCTCCCCAAGGAAGGATTGGGTCATCAGCTTGGCTTTCACACTCCCAAACTGTTGGGTTAGGCAAGGACTGGCAGTGTGAAGGGTCAAACCACAGCAATTTCTGCTCCTTCTGGAGTGACCCAGTAGGGGAAATGTCACATACGCTCATGAGGTGTCACCGGTCAATCGGCAAGCACTATCTCAGCACCATCTTTGTGCCAACATTGTGCCAGGTGCTGTGTGGGGAGGCACAGCGGGGAGAAAACGTGGCTCCTATCCTGAGAGAGCGGACACTCCCAGATTCTCACAGACTCATGTCTAGGAACAACCTTGGTTTCCTGGACTCACATTTCCCTGTGGAGGAACCTTATCCGGGGCAACACTTCCTGTGTCCCCACTGGGTTCATTCCTCATGAGAGGTGGAGCCTCATCTGATCAATGAGTCTGAGGGAAGAAACAGAAAAGCGCTTCTGGGTTCTCTCTCTTTGGGATCTGCCTTAAGATCTGCCAGCAGGATCATGTCCATGTGGGGAAATCCTGAGATGCCCAGAGTATCCATCGACGGGCCGATCAAGTCTTTCTAACCCCGGGAAGCGACATTATGAAGCTCAGTCACTGTGATCACATACCTGTGCCACATCCTTCAAGCCAAGTTTCATCAGTAAAAGAGTCAATATTTTTATCTCCATCTGTCTTTTGGTTCTGAGTTCAGAGGGCAGGAAGTGAAGGAATGAGTCATTTTGGGCCTCTTGGGATAATTAATGCTGACAGCTGTTATGAACAACCCCCAAATCTCACCATCTTACCACAGTAAAAGTTGTACTTCTCAGGGCACCTGGGTGGCTCAGTTGGTTAAGCATCTGACCCTTGGTTTCGGCTCAGGTCATGATGTCACAGCTCATGAGTTCGAGCCCCGTGTCAGGCTCAGTGCTAACAGTTCAGAGCCTCCTTGGGATTCTCTCTCTCTCTCTCTCTCTCTCTCTCTCTCTCTCTTTCTCTCTCTCCCCCACTTCTCTGTGCCCCTCTCATTAGCACGTGCATACACATTCACTCTCAAAATATAAAAAAATAAACTTTTAAAAGAAGTTGCATTTCTCATCTCACAAAGTGCAATGATGGTGTTTCTGGTCAAAAGACTCTGCTGTAGGAGGTGACTCAGGGACCCAGTTTGCTTTAACGTTGTATCGCCACCATTATGTGTCTTCCAAATCAGCCGGGAATCTTCCAGCCCTGAGAGATGGGGAAAGTCTCGGAAGGAACATCAAGCTGAGGGATGTTTCTTAGTGTAAACAGCGAGGCCTGGAAATGTCACTGATCACTTCCACCTATGCTCCATTAGGCAAAGAAAGTCATATTGCACCTTTTAGATGCGAAAGAGGCTGGGAAGTATGGCTTATTCACATGCCGGAGAGGAGAGGGGAGCCGGATGGAGGTGAACTTTAGCACTCTCCACCACACTCCAACATGGTCTCATCCCTTTGTCATGAAGATAGAAATTTTTAGGATCAAAGCGTGGGACTAAGTGGCCTAAAGCACACAGCCATTTAGCAACAGAGCTGGGAAGAGAACTGGGGAGTGAGACACTGAATGGTGTGTGTGGTGGGAAGGGGGGAACCTGAGGGCCTGAGCCCAGGTGAGACAGCTGCCCCGCTTCCGGGACAGAGTAGTGAGTTCCCTGTCACTGGAAGGAGGCAAACAGAAGCCGATCACTTGGTGGAGATACGACGAGTCAGTTTTCAACAGATGGCTATAGCGATTCCCACACTTTTTTATTCTCAAGGGCCCTTTCATAATTTTTCCCTTTGGACTTCATGTTTTGAAAGATTTCATCTAACAAACAAACTGCACTTATTGAGTAATAACAAATACATTTCCCCACTTCTTAATCAAGGTTGTGTGTGTGTGTGTGTGTGTGTGTGTGTGTGTGTGTGTGTGTGTGTTATCTATAATTGGATATGCTCACTTTGGGCACCATGACTACCATGTTTTTGGTCTGCTAATCATATTCCAAACATGCCTAGGATGTAATCAACAGCCAATCTAAGTACTTGACACCCTGCCTTGATGATTTAATTCCAGCCAAAGCAAAGGAACTAAGAGTTTAGCTGCCCCTGTGATGGGATAAGTTAACAACTTAAAAAGAGATGATTTAAAAGTGCTCCCAGACTCACTTGCAAGAGACTCACTTGCTTCTTCACTCAGCCCCTTAATTCTCCCCCCCCCAAACAGAAAACATTGGGGTGCATTTTGTCCCCCCGACTGAGTAAGAAGATTCTCCAGGACAGGGACCCTGTCTCTGTGTCCCCCTTGCCTAGATGGCTGCCAAGTAGTTGCTCAATAGTTAGCCATGAAAAATAAAATCTGTGAATGAATACAGCGAACTTCATTTTTAGCTTTCGGGTCAGGCTGGCAGATCAGAAGGATGCTCGATGCGCCTGAGCTTGGCAGTTGCCGTGACCAGAAAGGCAAGGTCAAAGGTCAAATATCTGGGTGGGGGTCTGCCACTCCCCAGCAAAAAGTCCTCAATGCGCATCTAAGTGGGAGTTCCTGGAGAACAGCAGCTCTGTCGATCCTCTGTAGAGACGGAGCCTCTTTGAGTGCCTGCTGTATAGTGGACCTTCCTTAGACACCAGAGGGCCCCTCTCTGGTCCCAGCTTCCTTCTCCACCCCCCCATTTCTGCCCCTGGCCCCCTCCCTTTTGCCAGCGTTAACACTCCCAACTGCCTTGCTCATATCTAGGCATGGCACAAATTCTCAGGACTGCCCTGCATGTGTAATAATTCACGACGGTCGTGCCTGAAATCATGAAATTCCTTAACTGGAGCTTAAAAATAGCTTTCTGGCCACATGTCCCTGAATGTGGACGGCAGATTTATCCTAGAAGTGTATTTCTTACATCTCACCTGGCTCCAGCATCCAGACCCTGAAGAGGGAATGGTGTGAGCCGGTGGCCTCCCCCCTGCCCTTCCGCAGGCCTGGTGCTCACGTTCTTGGTGGCGGGGAGTGGTGCCCAGCCCCCGCCCCACCCCCAGCCGGACCCCCAGAATTCCTGAGCACACCGCACCTCCCACTAGCAGGAAGAGCAGGGCGGTGGGGCCATGGCAGACGTCCTCACCCTTCGCCCTGTTCCTGTCCTTCGGAAGACTTATCCTCGTCTATGAGAACACATTTCTGCGTGTGAATAATCATTTGTTTTCTGTCTCCGCACTAGACTGTGAGCAGGGATCAGGGCTGTTGCCCTGCTGCCTCCCAGGTGCCCAGCCCAGCACCTAGAGGGCAGGAGCTGTTCGATACCAGCAATAAGGGCGCGCATGAACGAATGATCACGTGAACTCCGCTCAGTTCACTCAAGGAGGCTCTGGATCCCTCTCTCCTCCTGGCTTGGCTCCAGTGAGCTGTGTGTGACGCACTGGAATAAACATCCCACTGGGTGTGAGGAGAGCTGGTTTTAGATGGGCCAGCTGGGCCTTAGTTGTGGGACCTTGGGTAGGTCACCAAACTTCAACAGGCCGCACATTCCCCGTATGTACAAGCGAAGGGGGTGAAGTAGACGTTTGCAAGCTGGTCCTTCCAGAACTTCTCAGAACTTCAGGTTCCGCGGCAACCCCTCCAGGGCCACTGCCCAGAGAAGGAAGGGCAAGTAGGTGGGGACCCAGGCCCAGCCTTCTTTCTACCCAGCAGTGCTGCTTTTAGCTGGGAAATCTCTGTCCTGGAGCCAGCAACAATCCGAGGATTTGTACTCAGGTCGTCTGGCTCTGGAATCCAGGCTCTTAATCACAGGCCTGGCGCCTTAACACAGAATGGAGGCGAAAATCCAAAGTGGCATAAGATGTCTCAAATAGGACTTGGAATATAGCAAGTGCTTTAAAAAAACAATACCTGTAGGTTGAATGCATAAAGTTAGGAATGAATGATTCAGTGTGAATGTACAGAAAGCTTTGTGGAGGAGGCGATATTAAAGTCTGGGGGCGCCTGGGTGGCGCAGTCGGTTGAGCATCTGACTTCGGCTCAGGTCACGACCTCACGGTTCAGGAGTTCGAGCCCCGTGTTGGGCTCTGTGCTGACAGCTCAGAGCCTGGAGCCTGCTTCGGAATCTGTGTCTCCCTCCTCGTGCTCTGTCTCTCTGTGTCTCAAAAATGAATAAACGTTTAAAAAAATTTTTTTTAATAAATAAATTTTAAAAAATAAATAAATTAAGTAAGTAAGTCTAGAAAGCTGGGTAAAAGCTTCCCTGAGTGGGAAGGGAGGGCCACCATTCCAGGCAGAGGCCATGGCAAAGGTAGGACACTGGAAGGTTCAGGAAAGTCAAAGGGTGTTGATCGCCTGCAAAAGAGGGTTTTCCTCTCCCTGAGAGTAAATCCTGGTCAGACCCCTGCCTTTATACCAGAACCTGTAGGTCCTAAACCCCAGTGTCCAACAGCAACATTGCCAGGAGGCAGGAAGGAAATATCGGCCCCTTTAGTGCTTTGCAGCACGGCCTTGCTCCTACCACATTTAGAAGGAGTGTGGACACTGGGCAGCTGAAGAGCCTTCTGCCCTCTGCAAAGGTGAAGTGAGAACTTCAAGAATGGAGCTCAGTGTCAGTCCTCTGTACAATTCCTTTTCTGTAGCCATATTTTCTATCACCTCTGTAAGAGGTCATTTTTTTAAAAAAATTTTTAACTATTTCATTTCTAGGAATTGACCCTACGGATAAACTCAAATATAAAAGCATGTTGATATTCAAGAACATTCACCGTAGCAAATCTGGTAATAGTAAAAATTACCCAAAAAAGCTAAAAATAAATGAAAGGCCTCAGGGGCACGTGGGTGGCTCAGTCGTTTAATCATCCGACTCTTGATTTCAGCTCAGGTCATGATCTCGAGGTTCGTGGGTTCAAGTTCTGCCATCGGGCTCTGTGCCAACAGTGAGGAGCCTGCTTGGGATTCTCTCTTTCTCTCTCCCTCTCTGTCCGCCCCTCCCCCACTCATGCGCGCGCGCTCTCTCTCTCTCTCTCTCTCTCTCTCTCTCAAAATAAATGAATAAAGATAAAATGAGTGAAAGCCCCATTTATAAGAGTCCTTTAAATTCAAAACGGTATAATTTCTACAACTGAATATTATGGGGTTACTTTTTTTTTCAAGTTTGTTTATTTACTTTGAAAGAGAGAGAGAGACTGAGGGAGGGGAAAGGAGAGAGGAGAGAGAGAATCCCAAGAAGGCTCCACACTGTCAGCACAGAGCCCGACCTGGGGCTCCATTTCAGGAACCGTGAAATCATGACCTGAGCCGAAATCAAGGGTTAGACACTGAACTGACTGAGCCACCCGGGCGCCACATGGGGCTACTTTTAAAAACTAGACCGCTTTCACTGATATGGAAAGACATCCACCATAAACCAAGTGTGAAAAATCAGGTTGCAGACCAATGTTATAGTACACTACCATTTGTAGTGTTTTTGAGACTCTTTATGCAGATTTAGATTATATACGTGGAAAATCGGAGTAGTGATATGCAAAAACTCCTGAAGGTGATTACCTCTGGGAAGTAGAATTGAGGGTGTAAAGTGGGAAAAAAATATTTTTTCCCTGGCGGATCCCTTGCTTGAAAATTTTTACCATGTACATGTGTCATTTCCATAATGAAAATTAACATTCAGTTCTGTTCACCTGTAAATTAGCTTATTAATTAATTTTAATAGAACATGTGCCATGGGTACAAAGTCCATTTATAAATTCATTCAATGAACATTGAATAAGGGTTTATTACGCCCCCAAGCAAGCACTAGGGCCTGGGATTATGTATATCCTTGAAGGAAAATAGAGAGAGACACTGACTTCTTGTAGCTCATTGTCAAGAGGGAGGAGCCAGCCAAATAAATTTATAACAGGGAAAAATCAGTGTCGTGAGTGACAAAAGCCCTGAAAACCATGGGATGATGATACCTAGCATAGATGGTATGTTGCATAGGCTCCCTGGAGGAGGTGCTATCTGCAGACAGTTTTGAGAGATGAACAGAATCAAATTACAAGGAATAAGGAAGGGAAAGAACTTTTCAGGCATGAAGAACAAAGCACATCCAGCACACTGGACACTATGGAAGGATGGGTGGGTAATTTTAATCACAGCAAACACACACTCTGAACACTTAGGATGTCAAAATGCTCTTGTAATGGGGGGCGCCTGGGTAGCTCAGTCAGTTGAGCGACCAACTCTTGACTTTGGCTCAGGTCATGATCCCAGGGTTGTGGGATCAATCCCTGTGTCAGGTTCCATGTTGAGCATGGAGCCTGCTTCAGATTCTCTCTCTCCCTGTTTCCCCCACTTGTGCTCTTCCCCCACTTCTCTCTCTCTCTCTCTCTCTCTCTCTCTCTGAAATAAAAAAAATAATAATAACTCAAAAAATAAAAAATGCTCTTGTAATGGAATAGTACACAACCGCTAAAAAGAAAAGGCAGCTCCACTGGAAACAAGAGCCAGTTAGGCAAAGTGGTTAGGAGTGTGGGCCTTACAGCCAGATATTAGATTTGGTTCAGATCTTGGCTCCACCCACAGCAGACTGTGTCACATTCCTTAACTTCCCTCTGCCTAATTTTTTCCGCATAAAAAGAAAATGACAGTATGTTCCTCACTGGAGAATCTAGATAGTAGTAGGATGAAATAAGGCATACAATGTCCTTATCCCAGGGCTTGTCACAAACTAGGCATCGTACTCAATAAGTGACAGTTATACTCTCAGGGACTGAAGTCCAGGATATAGTAAGTGGCGGGGGGGTGGGGGGGATGGAGACAAATTGCCTTTTATCTTTATGATATGATCTCATTTCAGCACGGACTTTGCTGTTTTGTTCACCAGTATGTGCCCTTCAGCATATAGGTGGCACCCAATAAATGGCTGTTGAATGAGCGAATTCCTGTAAAAGAAAATTGTGTGTGGCATTTGCTAGTATATACATAGAAAAAGAAACTCAAAGGATATATACCCAAACTGTTAATAGGTGTTATCTCTGGAATGGCAGGCTTATGAAGGATTCACCCTTCTTAAATCATACTTTTCTCTAACAGATATTGTTACAAGGAGCCTGATACCTTGGAAAAAGCAAGAAAAGTGGTAATAATAATGACAGAAAAAATGTCATCACTGACTATATATCTTGATCTTTTCTTAATTAAAAAGTGTGTGGTAAGGGCACCCGGGTGGCTCAGTGAGTTGAGCATCTGACTCTTGGTTTCAGCTCAGGTCGTGATCTCACAGTTTGTGGGATCAGGCCCCACGGGCTCCGTGGTGGCCATACAGAGCCTGCTTTGGATTCTCTCTCTCCGTCTCTCTCTCTTTCTAAAAAAAAAGAATATGGATAGATAATTTTAAAGTTTTACTTAATGTTTATTTATTTTGAGAGGGGGGGAGGGGCAGAAAGAGAGAAAGAGACACAGAGTATTAAGCAGCTCCAAGCTCTGAGCTGTCAGCACAGAACCATATGCGGGGCTCGAACTCGCGAACCAAGAGATGATGACCTGAGCCGAAGTTGGCCACTTAACCGACTGAGCCACCCAAGCGCACCTAGATACATAAATTAAAAAAAAAATTATGCGGTAGACTGACTTCAGTCAATGCCCCAATTTGTTCCCCTGTCCTTGAATTCATGCTCTTTGGTAGTATGCTCCCGGCACTGCTTCTGACCGGGCCCTACGGCCGATTTTTGGCCGAGTAGCAAACATGACCACATGAAGGGCTTGAAAGGCACTTGCACTTTTGGGGCTTGGAGCCCCGCCATCACGTGAAGAAGCCCAAGCTAGCCCACTGAATGATGAAAGACAGGAAGTCCACTCCCGCTATCAGCCAATAGCTGCCAACTGCCCTACGCGTGAGTGAAGCCACCTGAGACCAGGCAGCCCCCGCCGACCGCAGACATGTGAGCCACCACGGACAGCCAAGCTCATCCAAGCTCAACCTAGACTGGAGAAGCACCTGGTGGAATTGTGACCTAAATAGATAGCTATTACTTCAGGCCACTAAGTCTTGGAGTGGCTTGTGGTTTGTCACACAACAACAGATAACTGATACAAATTATTTGAGTCACGTGGCTTCCAAACAAAGTGATCAACTCTAGGTGATTTTTCAAATGGAAAAAAAAAAAAAAACAACAAAACCCAAAGCTAAAAATCCTGCAACAAAATCACCACCAAGTATTTGCAAAGGACCTTTTGTTTTAATGAAACTGTGTCAAATCGAGGGCTGCCTTTTGAGAAGGATAACCAACGAAAGAATATAGGGATATTTTATACATTATGCAATGTGACGTAATATTCTTATACATACTGTTTGTATATGATGTTCTTCTGTATAATATTATTACATATTATATAATATTATAATGCAGCAAGGGCTGTAGCTTTGTTTTTTTAATGTTTATTTATTTTTGAGAGAGACAGAGTGTGAGTGGGGGAGGGGCAGAGAGAGAGGGAGACACAGAATCTGAAGCAGGTTCCAGGCTCTGAGCTGTCAGCACAGAGCCCAACACGAGGCTCGAACTCACGAACGGCGAGATCATGACCTCAGCTGAAGTCGGATGCTTAACCAACTGAGCCACCCAGGCATCCCAAGGGCTCTAGCTTTCTGACCATAAGAACAGCGGAAGCTGGCATAATACATGTGTGACTTCCTTTTGAGATGATACAACATGTAGTAAAGTGATTGATTAAATTTCTGGAAAAATTTATATATCTTTACAAAGAAGTCCGTTCTTAAAAATCACCCTGAACCCTCCTTTTTAAACATTCCTGAAACATGAAGAATCAGAATCAACCCACAACAAGGATCTACCTCTCCCGGTTGGGTTCCACAGTCACACACATCACCTGATTTGTTCCTCACAGGGTTCCCGAAGATAGGTGTGATTATTCCAGCTTAACAACTGAGGCAATGAGGCACAGAGAAGCTAAGCAACCCGCTCAAGTCCACACAGCTCCTGGGTGGCAGTGCTGGGCCCCAGGGCCAGATCTTCTGTATCCAGATCTCTCATTCACCGCATATACTCTGAGATACTTTGGTGTTGTTGGGACATTAGATGGGTTACCCTGAGCATCCAACAACTGAATGATCATATTCGTGTGGGGTTTACTGAATGCCAGATACTGCTCCGAACACTTGATGTACATGAATTCATCTTATCCTCCTGAGCCTAGAGGTAGGTATTCTGATTAGCTCCCTTTTACTGACGAAGGAACTAGCCTTAGTTAGTTAATAGACACTAAATGATGTGACCAATATCACACAGCGAGGACGTGACCGAGCCAGGATTCAAACCTGGGAAACACAGCTCCGAAATCGATACTCCTCAACCAATAAGCTACGCTGTACCAACACCCACCTTCCTGGCTTGTCTGGGACTGAGAAATTGTCACGGATGCTGGACTTTCAGTGCTAAAGCAGGACCGTTCCGGGCAAACCAGGACAGATGAACAAATACCTTATCTCGAACAGAGGTTACAAAACCAGCTGGTCTCGGGCCACCTCTCACCCATTCTGTTTGGACCACACAGTATTTTAAAAATAAAATTGAGCCAATGTTTAAAAATCAGAAGGTGTAGGGGCGCCTGGGTGACTCAGTCGGTTAAGCGTCCAACTTTGGCTCAGATTATGATCCCACAGTTCATGGGTTCAAGCCCCACGTTGGGCTCCGTGCTGACAGCCCAGAGCCTAGAGCCTGCTTCAGAGTCTCTGTCTCCTTCTCTCTCTGCCCTTCCCCAGCTTTCGCTGTGTCTCTCTCCTTCTCTCTCAAAAATAAATAAACACTTAAAAAATTTTTTTTTAATCAGAAGGCGTTAATACTGACAGCTGTATTTGGGGGGAGATCTGGCCCCGGGGGGTGTGCATTTAGGCACGGCAACAGTCAGCTGCAGCTCAACAGCCACTGATTGGGCCCTGTTGTCCTGGCAACAGCCCTCCTCCACCCTCTGTGGCCCCCACCATACACACACGGCCTCGCCCGCCTCATTTCTGGGCCTGACTGGACACTGTGTACATTTATTTGAGTGTGGGACCCAGCTTCACAGCATCACCCCGAGGCACTAGGCCTGGGCTTCTGCACCTTCAGGTCACCTGGGGACCTTCGAAGGTGCCCACGACACCTCAGCCTAATAGAACCAGAAGTTCTGGGAGTGAGTCTCAGCAGAATTCTTCAAAACTCCCAGGATTCCCAAGTGCAGAAGTCACACACTTCTCAGACTTCAACGAGCACGTGCATCATCAGGAGACCTTGTTAAAATGCAGGTTCTGATTCAGCAGGGCGGGGGCGGGCCCGAGAGTCTGCATTTCTAACAAGCTCCAAGGGGATGTGGATGCTGCATTTCCAGGGACCACACGTGGAGAGGCAAGGGGCCAAAAGACAGCGCCTGCTACCATGTGTCCCTCCCAACCTCGCGGGCTGGCCTCCCCAGCCCCCGAGTCCTCGGAGACGCGTCAGCGCCTTCAGCAGCAAGGACCAGAGAGGGGCAGCGAGCAGCCCAAGGTCACACAGCCTGATCTCTGTTGTTTCCCATCACACAGTGCTGCCTCCCCCCGCCCGGGCAACTTCACCCGCTCATCCAAAGGATAGCACGGCCTCGCTCACTTTGTGAGGGGGCGCTAGGCCGTGACTCCCCATGGAGGAGTAGGTCTGGCCGAATCTGCTTTTGGATGTGTGTGGGCATCAGCCCACTGGGGAAGGGGGTCCGGGCAGGTTGAATACCCGGCACGCCTGCCCCTGAGAGAGCCGAGGCTGAGGCAGGGAGGGGAGCACACTGGGGGCCGGAGCCCAGGGCGCAGGACGGCCTCCTCCCCTGGCCCAGATGAGGACACCTCACGGTGCCTGAGTCAGAGGGCCTGTGAGCTCAGCCCTGGGGCTGCTGGGCTGGGAGGGTGAGTCAGAGGGTGTGTGGTGAAGTGAACTTCTCCCTGGCCAAATATGGGGCTCTGCTGGGCTTTGTCTTGCCATCCATGCTGCCAGAGGCCAGAGGCTGGGTCTACTCCGCATGGCAGCGAGGTTCCTGAGCAAGAGGGGAGATTGTTCCACACTCGGCCGACCCCTCTCCTCCTGTCTTGTAAACCCTCCCGCCGCACATCTGCTCGCCCCACATCATTATACAAAGCATAAAATAGAGAAGTGATAACACATTTTGAAACGGTGGTTTTGTCACCACAAGGTCCTGCTCTGCCATCATGTACCCGCAAGACTGTAGGCCCGGGGGCAGGTGGGCAGGAGAGAGGCCACATCTTGCTTTTCCTTGTATCCCCCTCGCACCGCACACAAAAATTGGGATGGGGCAAGAGTGATCAACGATCGGTTAGATAAATTAATTACCATGTGCGTTTTGTGTACAGGCGCGTGTCATTCTCTGCCGCTGGACTTTTAATTCCTTGAGGAAATAATAATTTACGTAGACTGCCCCATCTAAAAGTCTCCTATTAGCTCATTAAATATGAAGGTTAATTCATTTAGTCCTCATAGCAATTCTGTGAGGAAAGTACTATAATTATCCTCATTTTACAAGTGACGAGCCTCAGGCCCAGAGCAGTTAAGAAACTCACCCGAGGCCATACAGCCCTAAAATTGTAGGATTCTAACTCCAACAGTGTGGCTTCAAATTCTGTGCTTTGAATGGTATTCGATTCATTTCTGGACCTCGGATGCCCAGCACAGTGCCTGACACAGGACAGGTAGTAGTAACTGTGTGTCGACTGAATGAATAGAAAAATTAATTTATTAATTACCGTGTGTATGTGTTTGTGTGTGTCTCCCACCAGACATTGAATTTCTAAAGTATGGGTCTCACCAATGCCTTCCAATGCATTTAATAAACGATCGAAGAGAGAATACATAAAAGAGTGGATGTTGCTAAATGTCTACACACTTGGTGTGCGATCCAGAGGACCCAGGCAGCCGACGGAGGTTTTCAGAGTTTATTCAGATGTCCAGGAAGAGACAGGCCAGGCCACGAGTCAGGGCCGGCTTCACGGCCGTGTGACCTGTGCAGTTGCACAGGGTCCCGTGCTCAGAAAGTTCCCCCCACTTGATTCAGTGTCCTACAGACACCATCTTGAAATTCTTAGTTTTTTTTTTTTGTTTTTTTTTTCAATGTTTTTTATTTATTTTTGGGACAGAGAGAGACAGAGCATGAACGGGGGAGGGGCAGAGAGAGAGAGACACACAGAATCGGAAACAGGCTCCAGGCTCTGAGCCATCAGCCCAGAGCCCGACGCGGGGCTCGAACTTACAGACCGCGAGATCGTGACCTGGCTGAAGTCGGACGTTTAACCGACTGCGCCACCCAGGCGCCCCGAAATTCTTAGTTTTTGAACAAAAGGAGTTCCTGTTTTTAGTTTACACCAGGCCCCACAAATCACATAGTCCCTCCTGCCAAGAGTGAATAAAGCCCATGAAGATGCCTATAGAAAAGGAGAGACAAGGAAAGGGTCTCCAGGAGCCGCGTGTCCATGGAGCCTTGGTCGTGGCGAGTCTTCTGGCCGTGGGGCCCAGGCTCAGCAATTCCAGCGCTGGGGGTGGGGGGCGGTCCCTCTGTAGGGTCACTGAATCTCGTCACCCCTCCCTAAGAGCTGCTCCTGAGACACCCCTAGTCCCCAGATTGCAACGGCTTCAAACGCACAGGCCCGCTTCTCCAGCCCTAACCCATTTCAGTCCTGTGCTGCTAGTGCTGTATGTGTGGCCGTGGGCTGAACACCACGAGGAGCCCTTGTCTCGATTTGCTGCTTACAACCACCACCCTGTAGGCTGGGAGTTTTTGACCCTCCCATCAACATCCAACTTAATAAGAGACGAGATCAAGTGCCAATAAATGATTCCAAGACCCTTGTTCTTAACCAATGGCCCCTACTGCTGCTTCACTGTTTGGGGCAGACTGTCTTTCTCTCCACCTGGAAAGCTCTCTCCCCTCTCCCCAAATGCCCCCCACCCTAACCTCTCCTCCAGGTGTGTAGCTGGGAAGCGACAGAACCAAGATTCCAATCCGGGCAATCCACCTCAGATCACTGCTCTTAACCATATTTGATAAATTTGCTCTCCTTTTTGGGCTTGGCTTGAATGTCTCAACTCACAGGAATGTGAGCCTGGAAGGAACTCTAGCTTCAGCTTCTTTATCTGTAAAATGGGAGCAACAAATAGACCCGACATCACAGACATGCCTGGATTAAACGTAATGCAAGAGGTCAAAGTGCTTTTTTAACAATCCACAGGCCCAAGCAGTTACTTCTATTAATTACCAGTGGTGAAGCTAAGGCTTGTTAAACATGATGCAGAGGAAACGAAGGTCATTCATTCTCATCTAATCCAAGGCCAGCCACAACCTTGGCCAATCGCCGGTCAGTAAAGAATTGAACAACACGCACTCCTGTGAATCACCAGGATTTCTTCTGCATTGTCCTGATATCCTGATTCTGCCACTTCTTACGCTGTGTGGCCTTGGGCAGATCACTTTACCTCTCTGAGTGATGGGTTTCTCTTCTGCAAAGTGGGGTTGATGACGATAGTTGTGCGTAGTGTGGCTGTAGGGTGCCCAGCACTGTAGTCAGGAAGTGGTGGTTGGCGTTATTCTGAGAAAAACTCTCATAGACACAAGATTCCCTCTATAGTAGTAAGCATCTGGGCAACATCCCGCTCTTTGACACGGTTGATTTTATGTGTCAAGTTGACTGGGCTAAGGGATGCCCAAGACCTGGTAGGACATTATTGCAGGCGTGTCTGTGACAGTGTTTCTCAGACTAGCCTTTGAACTGATAGACCGAGTAAAGAAGGTGGCCCTCACCAGTAGTCTGTTGAGGATTCACACAGGACAAAAAGGCAGACGAAGGGCAATTTTGCTCTCTCTGCTTGTGCTGGAACCTGCCTATTCTCCTACCTTGGACATCCATGCTCCTGGTTCTCAAGGCTTTGGACTCAGGCTGTGATTTATACCACTGGCTTCCCTGGTTCGTTCTCTCTCTCTCTCTCTCTCTCTCTCTCTCTCTCTCTCTCTCTCCTAATGGTTCTGTTTCTCTGGAGAACCCTGACTGACATACTCTTAGAACATTTTCTCTGAGTTTTGTCTTCCCACTGAAGATGTACCACAGCCCCAGAGCATGGCTGGGCTCTCTACTGATAAGTCCTAAATAAGCCAATCTTCTAAATCCCTCAGCCTGTTTAGATCTAGATGAACCTGCCATATTCCCCACAGCTCTTCCAGTGTCTTCTTCTCCCTTGCCTTCCCTTCCCCTCAGCCTGGCCGGTCTGCTCCTGGTATAACTGGGAGCCTTTTGATGTCACCCCTGCCCCCACCAACCCTTCACCCCTACAACCAAGTTGGAACTTTCTCTTCCGGTTTTTTCATCTTTGCAGAAGAGGGGAAGATTTCGGGTGTAATGAGGGGCTGGGTTACAGGATGTGGTGGAGAGTCCATTTAGAGTTGGATGTTCCCTGTTCTTCACCCTACTCTCTCCCCCAACCACATTTTTCAAAGGAAAGGAAAATTGTGCCCATCAGAAACCCACATACCAGCGCTATACCGGCTAACTCCGTGAGCTTCGGTGGGATACGTAATGTCTGTAAAGCACAGCTAACTGGGAACGGTCAAGGTGCCTATCTGCTAGGGCTGTAGTGGGGGTTAAGCGAGAGAATCCATACCAGGAGTCTAGTACAATTCCCGGCACATAGTAAATACTCAGCAAATGCAACTACTTCGTTGTTATCCGTGTTATATGGAAGCAGTTTCAAATTGTGAAATGGATGTCACAGTTTTATTTCATCCATGACAGTATTAACCTGTTTTTCGTCATCGTAGCAAAACTATGAGCAAACGGATACCAGTCAACTGATGGTGACATTTCACCAAGCCTCAGCGCCGTCCTGCCTGTTGCCCACCTTTGTTTTTTGCAGCTCCTATCAGTGCTCTGCCTCTCTTGGCAAAATTTTTGCAACTGAAAAACTTCACTCTCTATCAACTTGAGATATTTTATGGGTGACCAATTGTGGTTTCTTCCCTGATGCCTGTAATTATTGGAAGGCCCGTATAATCATTCTTCACAAAACTTGCTTAGAGGGCAGGTCAAACGCTACAGCGGGTAATGGGAGTGTTGAATGACTGTTTCATCCCCACCCATACTGCAATGGGAGCCATCTAGGACCAGCACAGAAGCAGGATACAGCCGCCATCTCAGCTTGAGATCCTGCACATGGTTTGAGATGCGTAATACAAGAAACAGTGGCGCTGTATCAACCCAAATATGCCTTCTGAGTACAAAAGTTCAGGGTGAATTGCAAAGCGTGAAGACTCCGGACAACAGATTTTTGAAGGCAGGAGTTCAACAGCATCTTGTTCCTCCGACTGATTGTGCAGCCAGAAAAATTTAGCAGTGGGAAGGGGGACTTTCTATTTCTGGTAGGGGAAAAAACTGAAAATTTTCAGAAAACATGAGAGAAATAATATTGCAATGATACTTAGTAGTGATTTATAGGTAGTGAAGCCATTGGGGGAGAAGTATCACTAATTCAGCCGAAATAAGTTTCAGGAAAGAGAAAGGGATTTTTTTTTTTTAATTAGTAGTTTAAAACAGGGGTCAACAAATTATGACCCATAGGCCAAATCTAGCCCCCCCCATCTCTTTTTGTAAATAAAGTCTTATTGTCACAAGGCCACATTCATTCATTTACACATTTTCTCCGGTTGCCCTTGCGCTACAATGACGGGTAAGTCCTTGTGACAGAGAGTTTATGGCCCACAAAGCCGAAAACATTTACTCTCTGGCACTTTACAGAAAAACTGTGCCAGCTACCATGAAGCTATGCTGTCTGGAAAGCCAAACAGTTATGTAGGAGTATGTCTGAAATCAGAATGAACCATGAAAGAAAAGAAGAACCTCATCTGTTCATTCCACCAATATTTAATGAGCACCTACTGTAAGTCTAGCTGTGCGAAGAATAAAAAGCAAAACCAAACAAATAGACAAAAGTCCCGTCCTCACAGAATTTACCTGGACTGAGGGATTTCCTAGTTAATCACTATAAAAGTGCACATATTCTTTTCATGATATCTTTAAAGGAACAATGAAGAATGACATGTTTCAGGGCCTTGAGAATGAGATCAGTGTTTCCCTGGCTTAGTCAATAATATGTGATGAACCCACTGACAGTGTAATGAAAGGCGTCTTGTCAACTTGCGCAAAAGAGACCCAAGAAGACCTCGAGGCCCGGCGTCAACAAAGAAAGGCTGTTAGGCTCATCAAGGTTGCAGGGAAAACTGGAACCGATCTGCACATGGTTGCAAAAGTGGCTTCGCAGGATGGAGTCGGCTGGAATAAAATTCTTGGCCGGCCCTGTCATAGTGTCGCTAACAGGAGCAGAAAATTGAATTGGATTCACAGCAACACGATGAAAAGGCAGCTAAGCATTTCCACACACACACGGTTACGTGGAGGTTTGAGATTCAGTCATAGTAAGTTCTGATCTGTGAGTGAAGAAAGAAAAGAACTCCAAAAAGCTCTCAACACTATCAATTCACGCATCTGAGAAAAAGCTGACAAGTTTTCAAAGCAATCCACGCACAGGAAGGTGCAACAGTCAGGAAGCTGTGTTATTTCTTGAAAATGCTAGGCTATCCATTATGGTATGTTGTGTTCATTCGGGTTTAACATCCTTTCAGAGATTATAAAACTGAGGAAATTGTATTAAACGATTCTTAAAAGATCAAATGTCTGATAAATTGGGATTAACTTCCGGCTATGAATTTATCTTTTGTTTGAAATGGATCCCATATTAAGTATTTCAGGAATTCTTTCAAGGGACTGAAAATGAAGTTATCATTATACACTTTTTGTTCTTTCTTCATTATTCATCATCCGAGGAAAGCAATAAACATCTCAAAACTATTTAGGCCAGAGTAGAATCGTGCCAAAAATAATCAGGGAAGTTTTTGGACTTAAGAAATCCTCCTTTGAAATGAGTAGCCAAAATACCATGGAAGAAAAAAGATCTTGGGAATTTAGATAGTCCTTTTTTTTTTTCTTCCAGAAAACAATATAGCAGTGACATTTTTTACTAAAGATCGGATCCTGACTTACTAAGTTTAAGTCTACATTTTAAGAATATAAGCATTAAAATTTTTTTGAGATTTCGTACATATACATACGTGGAATAAACCATTAATGAAACACATAAAAATGTCCAAGAATATAGATGTACATATGATGTAATGTGGCCCCATAACTTCATTTTCCTAGGAATGATGCAAAGTCTAATTTCCCTTACAAGCGCATCGATTGTAACCAATACCTGTTATTCCAGAACATTCTGATGTCTCAAGCCACTGCGTTTTGCTTCATTTCCTCCAACTGCTAGAGCAGGTGGACATGCTTATTCGTATTCCATAACGTCTTCAAACATATTGTGAAGTGTGCTAGCCTTTACTGGTTATTAAGAATGACTCAGTAATGAAACTGATGGACCTCAAAGGAAAGAACCAGTGGTATTTGGAGAAGCTGACTGTGAAGCGTGAGAGGCAGGCAGCGTTTTACTGACGTCATTTAACCTATCAGAACCATCCACTCCGACTGGCCCCTGGCCATGGCTGACATCCAATCTGAATTCTAAGTTTTAAGGCACGCTCCCCTGGTAACCACTGGACACTGTTTCTGGAGAGGATGCTGACATAATAGCAATAATCATGTTGTTTTTATTAGCATATTCTTGCACATTCAGAGATTTTTGAGAGCCCCATTTGAAAGCTCTCGCCTAAAATCTCCCACAGAGCACCTTACTTGTTTCACGAAGGTACTTTGTATGGAAATCTGCTGAAAACATGAAGGAATCTGGGTCCCCCACGAACGTCCCATCAGGCTCCACCTTGGCTGAGATTATTTCAAAATCCCATCTTATAAATGATGAAACTGAAGTTCAGAAAGGCCAAGTCACTGCCTTTATGCTTTCCCAAGTCAGCCTAAAGGGATGGCCTCAGTAGGTACCTTTGTCACTGTGTGTAGCGATTTATGCAAGGCATTGTTTATCTACACCAAGGCGATCCAGCCCTCGGAGAGGCCCCGCGTATGACTAGTATGTTTACAGCCCTGGGTTCTTGGGAACCCAGGGTAACACAGGGCCAGAGGGAGCCACTTCCAGCTTCCCTCCAACATGACCCCTGCCTAATCCACCCCACCCCACCCTTCCCACCTCCCCTCCAGCCACCGTGGACTTCTCCCAGTTCCTTCAACAGTCTGTGCTCCCTTTTAAGGCCAGCAGCTCTTTCTGGTTCCAGTCCATTGCCTAAAACATTCTCCCTCCCTCCCCTCAGCCTGGGCGCCCACCACTCATCCCTCCTGCCTCCTTGGAGTCTCTTCCAGGAAGTGCTTCCAGACCCCCCACCAACTGGATGGCGGATCCCTCCTGCGCGTGCCTATGGCCTCCCCTGCTGCCACTGGTCATCCCACAATGAGTAAACAATTGATTGTATGAACAGGAGGTGGTGTAACACAGTGGTTAAGGGTCTGGGCTCTGGAACCAGCCTGCCTAGGTTCAAATCTTGAGCCTCTTACTAGCTCTGTCACCTTGAGCAAGTCACTTAATCTCTCTGTACCCCTGAAGTAAGAATAAGAATGTAACCCACCTGTGGTGAAGATTCCAAGAGTTAACACATACGAGGCACTTCAAACAATGCCTGACACGTAGCAAGTGTTTGTTACTTATCACCACAGTCATCTACTGTTTTCTGCTCCATTCCTTCACTAGGCTGAGTCCTTGATTATAAAGACGGGGTCTTAATTGTTTATTTTACCACAACATCTGGCAGATAATAGGGACCCAGTAAATATTTGCAGAATGAATGAACGAGCAAGAGAGGCCACAGCCTCTGTTGAACCCTCTGCCCACAGTTGCCTTCTCCAGACTCACCTTGCTTTGCGTAGGCTCGGGGCCCCATGTGGCTAAGCCAATTTGCTCAGGGGAGATAGTGGTGAGGCAGAGGAGCCATGCCTTTGCTCTTCCCAGCTCTGAGCTATCCCTCCAAACACATCCCACTGGAGTTGTGCAATTCCAGGCAAGGCAGCTTTGCGATGACTACTCTTTGTCTGCCTGGGGTGTTGACCTGTTTTCATGCAACAGGACTTCCCCCAGTGGAAGGTCCCAGGGGCTCAGACTCAGCCAACAGCCTCACTGGCTGCTCTCTGAGTAGCTAAACCTCCCCTTGCCATCGCCTTGGCTGTGCCCCAAGCTTTGGAGCTGGCTGTCCCTGCTCTCCACCTGCTCTGGGCTGGCTCTGCCTTCATCTCAACGGCCACCACCCCCCCCCCAAAGAGATTTTCCAGACTACTCCCAAATGGAAATCATTTCTCACCACTCTGAACTCCCAAAGTCCTCTATCTACCCTTGTTTCTTCACCTCTGGGAGTCTCAGTTTCATTATCTGGAAGCGAGATAACGATGCCTACTTCAAAGGGAGGTTGTGAGGATCAGGTTGCTCAAGCAAATGTTTCCTATCGTCCACATTTGCTTATTTACTACCTTGAAAGTTCCTTAAAGCCAGGGCCCCTCTGTTTCATTAGCATATGCTTCTTATTCTTAGCACAGCGCCTGACTCAGATTGGGCATTCATTAAGTGTTTGCCCGACGGATTAATCAATCAAAAACCAACCAAGAAATATATAAATTATAGCAAGGTAGCAATATCCTACAGTTGTAACACAGAAAGGAATCATTCTTGTGGGATCTTCTTTCTTCTTTTTCTTTCTTTTTTTCCTTCTTTCTTTCTTTAAATTTTTTTTCAAATTAGAAATGGCCAACCAAATCAACTATCCCTTTCCCAGGAAGTGAGTTCACAGTGCCCAGTGTATTCAAATTATCGCTAATTAGCTAGAGAACTTGGACTCGGGAGTTAAAACACACACATATGTGCTCATACCCCGGGAATGGTTTTCAGAAAAGAGTGGGTGCTTGTGATTCTCCTCCACAGATAATGGGAGCATTGGCTACAATCAGCCAGCTCATTCATCCTCTTACCCCATCCTGGGCCCTCCCCTCCCTGCCATCCACATGCCACCACCTGTACCCGATGTCACCAAATGAAGTGATCATCCCCTGTTCTTCTTGGCAAACAAAATTTCCTCTCCCCACAGAACTCTCTAGAAACCAAAGGGGAAAGCCTAGAGAATTTCATTTTAGGGGAACGGGAAGCAAAGATCACTGCCTGCTGTCTTATAAGCCCTGGAAACATGGAAACAGAAGGACATGCCTACTTCTGAGACCGTCCTGCTCTCTCTCAACGATGTTCAGAGAAGCCTATCACTTTCACTGGGTACAAGTCCCCACCCTCCGTTCCCTTGCCCATGGCCCGAGCCCTGGAGGGAAAGCCCAGATTCCCTACAAGGCGGTGTCAGCCAGAAATTGCCCCATCCTCCTTATCAGACCTACTTGCCTTGCCCCATCCAGACCTGTCTCTTGTGCAGTCACGGGAGAGGCTCGGCCCAGGCGGTTGCGACCTGCTCAGGTGAAGCCAACTGACTTGCCTGAAAGCTGATGACGAGCCAAGACCAGGCCACCCAGGAAAACCCGGAGCAGGTCAGTGTGGCGGCAAGCCGCTAAGGTCGGAACACAGGAGGCGTAGACTGCCCCAGGCAATGCCCCGGGCCACAGGAAGAGTCTATATGGCCAGTTCCAGGCAAGAACCTCAGTGTCTGTTTGTCCTCTTGCCACCTCTGACTCTCTGCCAACAGCACTCACTACAGTTGGCACTGGCCAGACCACACTGGCGGGCAGGTGGATATGCACAGCGCCGTAATGGATCCATTTGGATGCCGGTGATCACAAGGCGAGCCAGCATTTTATGTACCTGTAAGAAAGATAGAAATGCTACCTACTAAATTATGACACAGTCATCTTTACTACTTAGAAGGTGTATTTTATACTTTCTGAAAGCTTTTTTAGACCTATTTGGCGTGGGTTTTTGCTGTATAGCCATCTCACGCATGCACGACAAGGAAAGTCGCGGTGAGGCAAATTGCTTACAGTAAATCCTAAAACCGTCGCATTCAGAATCCATGTCCTCCGAATCCCTTTTTGGCTCAGAGTTGTCCACATGCATGGTTTTTCCCACATCGTTGTCCTCTGCGCCATCAGGAGCACAGGGACGATCACAGGAAGGATGCAGAACTTACTCAGAGAGCACCTCACTATTGTCTGCCCGGTGGTCCTCCAACCCGTTGACCACATTGAAAACTACATCATGAATGCCTTCATCCCGAAAGTGACTTCGAAGTGCATGCCGTTTTGGAGATGATACAAAGAAGAGAATGTGCATTTAAATGGATCACAACAAGGAACAGTGATAGCTAACACAAACACCCCAGGAAATGTACTGAGCATGTAGCTTCCTGTGTTCCCTTCTGCCATCTTCCCTCTAGGTAGGCAATAACACGAGCTGACCTTATGCAGTGTTTGCTATGTGCCAGGCACTGTTCCAGTGCCTTATATATATCCACCCATTTAATCATGCCAGCCGCCCCATGAGGTCAGTTCTATTACTATCTCTATTTTGAACATGATGATAATGAAAATAAGTTACTTAAACAAGACTACAATGCGTGCACATCGTAAAATTGGGATTTAAAGTCTGAAGTCCAGTTCTAGAGTCTGAACCGCTCCCCTAGATGTGGTCCTATTAAGCTGCCCATTATACAGGTAAGGGAATTGAGGCATAGAAGAGATACCTTGCCCAAGGATACACAGTGCAAGGGCCAACATTCAAACCCACACCATCCGACACTAAAGCCATAGGGAAGACAAAAGGCCAAACGTTAAACCCAGATGTTTAGATTTCATCTTGTAATTTCGGAATCCCACGTGGTATCATTTTTGATAAAATTTAGCTTGCTGTCCTTTCTCTCAAAGAAGTGAGAACACAGTTTCCTTGTAGGGATCTGAAAGAGGTCTCATTCATCTGTTTGTTTATTCACTGAATGACTCTTTCCAAAACGTCCATTATGGCCAAGGCTCTGAACTAAGTGCTCCAAGGAGCTTACAGTGTAACAGGAATCATGGACTTTGTACGCGTGATCGTAAGTATGGCCAAGAGGGAGAGATGCCGGGGACAACTGGAGCCCCTCTGCCTCTGAGGAGAATGGTCCAGGAAGCAGAGATACAGAACGTGAGAGAAAGATGGTAGCCAAGCCATTTTCTGGGCAAAGAATCTGAAAGGGCAGGGGCACCTGGGTGGCTCCGTGGGTTGAGCACCTGACTCCGGCTCAGGTCATGATCTCACCCTCCATGAGTTAGAGCCCCACGTCAGGCTCTGTGCTGACAGCTCAGAGCCTGGAGCCTGCTTCAGATTCTGTGCTCCCTCTCTCTCTGCCCTTCCCCCGCTCATGCTCTGTCTCTGTGTCTCTCTCTCTCAAAAATAAATATTAAAAAAAAAAGGAATCTGAAGGGACATACGGTTAATTTACTCAAAACCAATACATTTGCCTTCTCATTATGTAACTCCCCCTATGCCCCTATACCTCCAGTAAAGTTTTTTTGCACATAGAAAGGCCTCGTGTGATGACTTTTAGGGGGATTTGGGAAAGAAAGTTGAGTTCCCCTCCTGTGTGAATATGGGTGATGGGGAAAACATATGAGAGAAGAACCAAATGTAATTTGCAAGGGGGAGCAGGGAAGCCCGGTTCAAACACTCAAACTTTCCTGGCCCACTAACCCTGAGCTCCAAGAAGGCAGCCACCTTGTCTGTCTTGTTCCTTGTCGTAAACCCCAGGCCTTGACGGATCCTGGCACCTAACAGGTGCTTAGTAAATATTATTTGATCGAATGACCAGACAAAAGACCTCAGCAGCCCTCCAGAAACTCTCCCAGGTGTATTTCCCCCTTAACATTCCCTGACGTGCCCTCAGGGCCCCAGCACATTGTAAGTAAGTTTCAGTGAAGAATCCCAGACCGGCCAAAACCTTTTTCCATAGTTTCGATAACCTCTTTGCATTGTCTTCCAGAGAAATTACTGACTCAAAGACAGTGGAGACAGGTTAGACCTCAAGATACATAGTAGCAAATCCTCTCCAAAAGGAGCGTACAGTCCATTCTGGTCACAGTATTGTGGCCAATCGCCTAGAACAATTTCTAATCCTCCCGTCAATACCTCCTGCCCCTGCCCCTCACAAAGAGATAAGGCAGCTAAGACCCAGCTCACCTTGGCCTCACCCTTGATCACAGTGCCTCGCCTTAGACTGAACACCTTGCAACCACTGCTCACCCTTTAGATGCATCCTCTCCTGGCAGCCAGGTTGCTTTTTGCAAAGAGCAAAATCTGAACGGGCTTTTCTCCTGTTTAAAATTCTTCAATGGCTTTTTTCTTTCCCTCCCAAACCTCTCCTATCACTAGGCTGGGAGGTGTGTTAAGAGTCTTCCTGACTTCTTCATTGATTCTTCCAGTCCATTCTCCCTTCCCACTCCCTAATCTACCCCACATCCCACACCCAGCTCTAAATATCGCTCGGGTCTGTCTCACTCCAAAGCCCGCTGGCTGCTAACCAACGTAGATGAACGCTTTGTGCCCCCCTAAATTAAATCATGCTAGTGATTTATTGGATCTATTTTTATGACACAACCATGGGGCACAGAGACTCCAGAATTCAGATGCCACAAATACTTCTCCAGCATGCACCTTGTGCCAGGCATTGACATACTGGGGCACTTAACTCCCTCCACAACCCTACAAGGCTGATAAAGACAGGAGGCTGAAAGGAATAAAATACAGAGAAGAAACGGCCCCAGTGGGAATGACTGACAGAAAGGGGTTTCTGACCGAAGTCTCCACACTCCTAGGCCTGTGTTCAGTGAGTATTTACTGAACACCTGTTCATAACGAGCTTTGGACCATGGGGTTCAAGGTAAAAGGCAGTTTCTGTATCTCCTTTTGACCTCACAGCATTGACACTGGGAAGTTCTTCCAGGTGTCTAATCTAAATTCCTTTTGCGACAACCCCATCCCATTCCCACCCCCCTACCTCATCCCTACCCCCAGATAAATACAAAAACAACAGTTGCTGATAAGATCACAAGCTTCTCCTCCAATTGTGGCTTCTGTCTTTAATTGCCACACAGGCCTGAGATAAGCCTCACAGAACAGGCTTCATATCTCCCTGGATGTTGCCTCCATGCTGCCAGTCCCTTCTCAGCCCTCGCCCAGAGCTGGGAGGACCAGTAGCTTCAAGGGCGCCCTCTCTGAGGGGGCAAGGAGGGAAATCAGAGAGCTGATCACTTCTAAGGAGGTGGCCACACGTGACGCTTTGTGGGAAGATGGCTGCCTCACCCGAGAGGCTCCCCAGTTCGGGGAGAGCGATGGCGGGCTACAGTTTTTGTTTGCCCTCCACAGCTGCTTGGCGGTTCCCACTACATGGACACCACAGAGGCTTCTTCTTCTGTGGCTCATCAAAAAAGACAAGGGCGGCAACCGCCTTTCTATAGAACTTGCAGATGACTGTGTCTGGGTCCCCTGGAACACAAAAAGGCCTATCAAATGTTTGATGAGTAAATGATTGAAAAAAATGAATGAATGTGAGAGTGAGTGAATAAATGAATTAGTATATCATTAAATAGGTCAATGAAGAGAGCAAGGGTATAGAAGAATGAATCTGAATGAATAAATGAATGAATCAAAGAAAAAACTTCTAAGGGCTTGAATGAATCCATGAGGGGAAAGAGTGACAAAACGGTTAAATGAGTACATGAGTGAGCATATGAAAAAATTAAAGCATAAACATGTGAGTCAACCAAATGAATACACGGATGATGGGTGGATGGATGGATGGACCAGTGAGGGAATGATAAACAGTCACAAGTTCCTACAGTGAGTGAGTGATAAATAGTCACAACTTCCTAGAGGAAGACTTGGGGGCTAAATGATGAACTCTATGAACCCAAGAACAGGTCTGTTTTAGTCCCTGCACTATCCCCAACCCCTTAAAATGTCCTACACATAGTAAGAATTCTAAGTTTTTGTTGAATACATAAGCAGATGGATAATTAGATATTCTCCTTCTTATAATGCATGGTACTAAAATTTACACTTGATGGAGACCTTCAAATTTTAAGATTCTTCATGTGAAAGGAGCTTTGACTCTTGAGTTGGATGGGCCTGCTCTTAAATCCAGCTCTGCCATTTCCTAAGCTGTGTGGTTCACCAAAAGACACTTGATCTCTTGGAACTTCAGCTTCCTCTTCTATAAAGTGGAGATGATCATGCATACATCATAGTGCTGTGGTAGAGGTGAAAGAGGAATATATGTATCTCACACATTAGAAAACACTTGATGAATGAAAAGTTCCTTTCTTTCCCTCCCAAGCATGTCTATCCATCCCTCTATCCATCCAAACGCACCAGCTCCAGTGCCCTTTGATGCTCTTTCCACTCAGGGGGCCCCCTTTCCTAGTAGCGGTCAGGGGACCCACCTAAGCTGCACCCAGATTCTTGGCCCACACAAATGGTGAGATAACAAATGTTTGTTGTTTTAAAACACTAAGTTTTGGGGTAATTTGTTATGCAGCAATAGTTAACTAATACATCTCTGTTTTATACATGGGGAAGGGGGGTGAAAACTCAGCGTCCCTGCAGCTTATGCCCTTGGTGAATGGAGGTTTCACTAAGGAACATGATATAGAATGACATCCCAGCTCTATTTGGCTAAACCTCATGTTTGACAGTGAGTAGGGCCTTTCTCACTGCCTGTGGGTTCATACAAAGATTTCTGGTCTCTGTCCCTGGTTCCTAGCACAGAGCTCCTAAAGTATTTGGGGTTTCTTGTGTGATAGGGTGATAGGAGTCTTTTTTATTCTAATGAGGTGACTCTAGGTGGGCCCCTAGATCACTTCAGGGCGGGGACTAGTCACTAAAAGGGCCAATCTTGATTAGAAGCTTAGAACTTTCAGTCCTACCCTCCAACCTAAGGAGAAGGGAGAGGGGCTAGAGATTAAGCCAATCACCAATGGTCAATATTTCAATCAATTGTGCCTACCTTATGAAACACCCATAAAACTTTACCCCTAAACAACGGGGTTCAGAGAGCATCTGAGTTGGTAAACACATTCGTGTGCCAGGAGGGTGGCACACCCCAACTCCACAAAGACAGAAGCTCCTGTGCCCAGGACCTTTCCAGACCTTGCTCTGTGTACCTCTTCATCTGGCTATTCATTTTGTCTCCTTTATAATAAACCAATAAAAGCAAGTAAAATATTTCCTGGGGTTTTGTGAGCCATTCTAGTAAATTATCCAACCTTAAAAGGAGAAGGTGTGGAGAACCTCCTGACTTTATAACCAAGTCCAGATGGCAGTGTGGGTAACCTAGGGACCCAACACTTGGGACCAGCCTCTGAAGTAAAGACAATCCTGTGAGACTGAGCCCTGAAACTCATGGAGTCTGGCACTAACTCTAGGTAGTTAGTGTCAGAACTGAATTGAATTTAGGACACCAGATTGCTGTCTGCAGAGTTGGAGAACTGGTTTGTGGGAGAAAAAAAAAGCCCACACGGTTGGAGTCAGAAGTGTGGTAGTAAAAATAGCTCACTACTCGGACCGATCCCTGGGCTGGGGGATACACTACCTCAAAGGCATAAGGAAAATATTGCCTAAAATTGGCAAACTCCCAAGCCCGTGGGGAAGGTGGGTAATAAGGGAGGCTGAGAACCAGCTCTGGCCTTTGGCAAACTTCCCCATGAGGCATCTCCAGAACCAGCCATAGGGGCCTGAGGCTGTCATGCCATCTCCCTCAGAGCCGCTTTCTGAGATGAGGAGAAGTAAGTGGGCTGACCTCACAGTTTTGATCTGTTCTCCCTTTTACTCAAGCTTCACTCAACACCTTTTCATGAAGTAGCTCATTTGGTTCGCCCAGCCCCGGAAGAGTTGATACCTTACTCCACTTGACAGATGAGGGTGTTCTTAGCTCCACTTGGCTTTCTGAGGCCTACAGAGGCCATGCTGGTTCCTCAAGATCATACATTTGGAGGCAGTGCCAGAACTAGAAAGCGGGTCTCCCGACCCTCAGTGGCCCAATGTTCTTATAACACCAGCTGTGCTTCTAAGAGTCAAAGAACACAAGGAGTGACACTGAAAGAGAGAACCCCCAGGAAAGGACAATTGATGAAGATCCATAGTGCACCCGCCTCTCGGGCAGAGATGACTGGAAGCCATGAGGCTGCATGTGCACCTAACACATACTCTCTTGCCCTGTGCTTACGAATGTGCCTGACCCTTTGGAAATCAATCACATTTGGGGTCCATTTCTTTCTCCCTGCGCCTGGAGACTCAGGTATGATGGAGTCTTGGTGTAAGACAGTACTGCAACCAGGGGCTGGGGGGAGAGGGGTGCAGCATCATGGCATCAGGGGTTTATTACGGTGTTGCATAATGCGGAGTTTCAGTTGGAATGATGAGAAAGTTCTGGGCGTGGGTGGGGTAATGGTTGTACAATACTGTGCATGTAATTAATGCCACTGAACTATACACTTTAAAATGGTTAAAATAGCAAATTTTATGTTATGTGTATCTTACCACAATCAAGAGACAGAGAGAGAGAGAGGAGACAGCCTCCCCACCACCAAAAAAAAAAAAAAACACTGAGAAAACATACTCAACTCTTGGTTGGATTGAGGCTGGAAAAAAAGATACCATGTCTTCTGTAGAGTGTAGTTTCTAGGAATCCTTCTTAGAGCCAGAGACCCCAAATGACACTAAGTCTTGGTCCCAGCATAACTGGCCCAGTTGCTGCCATTTGGGTCCTACCTAAGGGACCTCCCAGCTCTGCAGCAAAAGAAAGACAAGGGAATGAACGGCTTCACAAAGGAAGACCTGGGCCAGAATTTCCAAGATGGTGGCCCAGGAAGTGTTAGAGCTGCGAGGACTCTTAGAGGTCATCTGGTCCAACCTCTCATTTTATAGATGTAGGAATTGAGTCCCAAGGAGGAGAAGCATGGGCCAACAGAGCTGGTCAGTCACAGCAAAGCCAGAAGCCATGCAAGTTTCCTTGGTGGACATGAGTTCCAATGCGGCTGTATCACTAGAGGGTGTGTGACTGCTGATCTGGCCTCGCCCCTTCCAACTTCACCTTGCTGGTCAGGAAAAGGAGAACAAAGAGAGCCGGGATGACTGTCAACTTCACGTCTCAGGTAGGGTCAGTGAGATCTAGGATCTCAAGTGCCACACCCAGGGCCTGGTCCATGGTGGGCACCCACTCCTCATTCTAGTCCTTTCATCTGGACTCTCAGCCACCGCTCCCCCTGCAAACTCACTCTGTTCTTATCGCCAACAGTGTGAGAAGGTGGGAGGCAGATGGACCCGGGTGTCACCATACAGTGTAGACAGAGACATCTACTGAGCAGGCCCTCAGAAAAACAGAAGGTCCACTTTTTCCAGCTCCAGGGGCCTAAAGGCAGCTTCTGGTCAGAGGATATCTCATTTCCCACCTCTACATTCCCTCCCTCCCCAATGCTCCCCAGGCCAGAGGGCTGGGACTTCTGTGCTCCCAGGAAGGAAGATCTTCTAAGGGCTCCACAAGAGCCACTCACTCAACCCTTACCTCAACTGGGCCAGGGAAGATAATGACACCACCATGCAACTGAGAAAATTGAGACAGAGAGGGTGAGGAACCTGTCTGACCTCACAGGGCTGGGAAGTAGTTGAGGGACAATGTCTACCCAGAGTCCCAAGGAGGAGGGAACGAAACTGAGACAGAACTGCCTTTGCATCCCTCTCTATTCCTGGGCCAAAGGATCTTGGCCACATTACTTCAACTCTTTCTTTTTTATTTTCTAATGTTTATTTATTTTTGAGAGAGAGACAGAGCACAAGCGGGGCAGGGGCAGAGAGAGAGGGAGACACAGAATCCAAAGCAGGCTCCGGTCTCCGAGCTGTCAGCATGAGCCCAACGTGGGCTTCGAACTTACAAACTGTGAGATCATGACCTGAGTCGAAGTCGGGCGCTTAACCGACTGAACCACCCGGGCGCCCCACGTTACTTCAACTCTTAAACTCGATTTCCTCACAGGGAAAAGTGACATCAGTAATACGGGCCCTGCCTCATGGAACTCTCCATGAGAAAGCACCTGGCGCCTTGGTAGACCTGCTCAGGAAATGACCGTTTCTCTTCCCTTCCCTGAGGGGTCACCCCAACACTTCCCCACCTCCCAGCCAGCAGCCCAGCTCCTGCCCGTGTTTGTTGACACCACATCCGGCCCCGTGTTGTCACCCTACGTTACACCACCGCACCTCACCAGTGACATAACCCCCTCCATCCCCCTCCCCACCCACCCAGGCTGGCTGGCGTAACCAAGGCTGTGCTCACATCCTCTCTGAAATTCAAAACCAGATACTGCGCTGGTTTGCTGCTCTACTGGAGGGCAAAGCCAAGTCCAGCCTCTTTTTCTCTTCTCTCTCTCCCTCTCCCTCTCTCTCTCTCTCTCTCTCCCCCTTGGCCTCAGAGCCCTGAGAAGGCTGCCGGGAGCCAGGAGCTGGGAGGGGGCACTCACGGCAGCAGAGCCAGGCCCAGACCATCTGGCACGTCCCAGAAGTTCCTGAGGCTGGATGGCATGAGCCATGGGGGCAGTAACGTGGTGGGGTCAGGAAACGGGCCTGCCTGACGAAACCCATTTCTCAGAGACGAGAGCCAGAGAGAGAGAGCGAGAGCTTCAGCCTGAGTTCCCAGAAACGGGTCCCCACTCTCTCACCCACTCGGATGTATTCTTTGGGCGCCATGTACTAGGGTCCGTAGCTGGAGACACTGTCATGAGTGGGGCCAGACCGGAGGTCCCGGCCTCACAGAGCTGTGTGTTCCGGTGGATGGCACAGACCACAGCCAAATAAACCCGCGCGGAAAGGATACAAGAGGACCTCAGACTGTGAGCGATGCTTTCGGGGAGACGGACGAAGGCTGATGCGACAGCAGCTGAGGCCAGGGAGTGGATGCTAATTGAGTGGGGGTGATTCAGGAAAGCTTCTCTGAGGAGGTGGCAAGAAGCTGAGACCCAGAAGATGACAAGGGGGGGCCTGGGCGGCTCGGTCGGTTGAAGATCTGACTCTTGAATTCAGCTCAGGTCACGATCGCGTGATTCGTGGGTTTGAGCCACGCACTGGGCTCTGTGCTGACAGCGCGGAGTCTGCTTGGGATTCTGTCTCCCTCTCTCTCTGCCCCTTCCCTGCTCATTCTCTAAATAAATAAATAAAAGAAGAAGAAGAGGAGGAGGAGAAGGAGCCAGCCATGCAAGGAGCTGGGGCGGAGTGTTCCAGCAGACTGAACTGAAATGCAGAGGCTGTCGGATGGGAAAGGCTGGTTTGCCCCAGGACAAGGAAGGCACAGAGTAGGCGGGAGCATGTAGGATGAGAAGGGTAAGATCCGAGAGGTCTCCAGTTCCTCGACATCACGGAAGCGGGGCCTCCTGGGCCATGGCAGGAGCTACGACTGTATTCAAAGGGAGATTTTAAATATCCTGGAGGACTCCTCCTTTCCTGGGGCCCCAAAAGTCTGGGGGACAAGGGTGGCCAAGATGACTCCCACACATACGCAGTCGGATAGTGGGCCGCAAGGAAGCTCAGGATCTGTGAAGACCAGTGCCCTTGGGCCGTGTAGCTAGGGGCCAGCCCCAGGAAGGGAAGGGGTGTGCCTGCAACCACATCTGTGGCCATGGCAGAGCACAGCTAGAACCCTGGACACTGGCAGAGCAAGGGAGGGGGGCACATTTTTCACAGTCAGAGCTGTGATTTCCTGTAGCTCTTCACATCAAAGCCTTCCTTCTTCCGAGAAGAGAGGGAACGTGGTCTCCTCGGATCATGCCATCAGAGGAGCCGGACAGCCAGGCTCCAAACCCAGGTCCTCCTGATGCCAATGCCCACACCCTTTCCAGTGGGATTTTGGTGTTTCCCGAAGGCTGCTGGAACCTCGTTTGGGAAACACCGCAGGGCCAAAGCCGGTAAAACAAATGAGCCAGGTGCCCTCGCGCATTAGTCCTGAGATGAATGAATGCATTTTTTGAGAATAGACCAAGGAAGCCATTTATAAATAGTTACCACTAGGCAGACACTTCCCATAATCCTTTTCTTCATTAACGATCGGCTAGATCTGGCTCCTTGTAGGATGGTGGAACGCAACTTCCAGAGCATCAAACTAACTGAGAGGTTTTGTTAAAATACAGGCTGCTGGGGGAAAAAAATACAGGCTGCTGGATCTTATACCCAGAGTTCTGAGTCAGCAGCGGGTCTGGGGTGGGGCCCAGGATCTTGCACTTCTGACAACTTCCCAGGTGATTTGGATGCTGCTTGTTTGGGGACCCACTTTGAGAACCACAGCTGTACCGCTACACTGTGGTCTCTGCCCAGATTCCCTTTAGGACCCAGGTCCTCGCTTACCCAGGGATTGTCCTTCCGCAGGAATTGCTTTTTTTTTTAATTTTTAAAAAAAATTTTAACGTTTATTTTTTTAATTATTTTTTTTTTTTTTTTTTTGAGACAGAGAGAGAGACAGACAGAGCGTGAGCAGGGGAGGGGCAGAGAGAAAGGAAGACACAGAATCCAAAGCAGCTCCAGGCCCCGAGTTGTCAGCACAGAGCCCGATGTGGGGCTCGAACTCACTAACCGTGAGATCATGACCTGAGCCAAAGTTGGACACTTAACCGAGGAAGCCACCCAGGCGCCCCCACAGGAATTGTTCTTAAAGGAAGGGCCCTGCCCTACCCAGAGTCATCTCTCCTTCCTGTGAGCAGCCTACTGGTCAATGTAGACGTTCCAAGGGCTCCGTCTGGGACGAGTCTGCAGGGCCAGCTCAGCCTCAGAGCTCCCTTTGGGATCGGCCAAGGACTCTCTCGTGACTGCGTCAGAGTTCAGTTCGCCTCCTGCCAAATCCCACATTCTTAATTCCCTTGCAGGTGTCGTTCCCAAAGCACTTCCCATTATACACCCTGGATTCAAATTTCTGTCCCAGAATCTATCTCCCAGAGTGTCTGACTTTAGGGAGTTGGTACCAGAAGTGGGGTGGTCTAAGGAAGCAGATTAAACGGGATTTGGGGGACTGGATCGCCCATTCGCTGGCTGGCTGGCGCAGATACTCCAGCCCCTGGGCTGCAAACATGAAGTTCACAGTAAGTAAACTTGAAGCCTTTTTACTGGTGGCAAACTGGAATGGGTTATCTGTGGGAGGGAATGAACTGGGGGGTGCAGTGCCTCAGGCTTTTGAGAGGCTTCCATGAGGTTCCAATTATAATGACAATAAAATTGGATGGCTCTCACTGAATGCCATTAATGTACTAAAGAAGAAGAATGAAAATCACCCATTTAAGGCAAAAGTGTAGAAGTCAGAAGGCCTCTTTGGCACCATCTGAAGAACTCTCATGTTGTACAGTCAGAAGACAGGACTGAGAATCAGGCCCAGGTCTTCATTGTAGGAGTAACAGATCACCAGAAAAATCTCAACCCTGGCAATCCTGTTATGCCAAGTTCAGAGCTTTAATTAGAAAGTAGTGGGGCCTAGGTGGCTCAGTCGGTTGAGCATCCCACTTCGGCTCAGGACATGAGCTCATGGCTCAGGAGTTCGAGCCCCACATCGAGCTCTGTGCTGACAGCTCAGAGCCTGGAGCCTGCTTCAGATTCTCTCTCTCTCTCTCTCTCTCTCTCTCTCTCTCTCTCTCTCTCTTTCAAAAAATGAATAAACATTACAAAAAAGAAGAAGAAAGTAGTGGAGCCTTGTTACTTGGGATAGAGACTCTGGTGTGGATGCACTCAAGAACATTGAAGCCTCAGAACATCCAGAACTCTCTAAGCCTGCAGAAGTGGCCTAGGACTCCTAGTAAATACTAGTGCTCTCCCATCCCTTAAAGATGATGCCCCCACCCCGCAACCCCACCCTGGGTCACTTTAGGCCCACCCCGCATACAAGCACACACATCACCTCCCAACTGCCAAACTCCTAACAGAGGCCAAGTTATTATTCAGCCAGGAAACATAGGGTCTGCCAGGCTTCTCTGATAGGAACGAGAATGATAGGATCCCAAAATAATAGATGCCAGATGGCACTTAATCATCAGAAACAAGCTAAGTGCAAATATTGTGATAAGCAGCAAAGTCATGGAGGCAGCTAGGGGCCTGACCCACAAACGGCTATGAAGATGTTAATAAAACACGACATTCCTAAAGGCATGCTAGATGAGCAGCCAGCAAGGGGATTGCTCAATGTATACAATCAGAATAAATCACAGATCAGGATCTCCTGCCAAGTTTCCAGACCTCGGCCCATTTTCAATTTTGAGGACTGTTGGATACAAGGTCTGAGTTGACACACGAAACCCAAAATACTATCCCGGCCCCTGTTAGAATAAGAATGTCTGGGGGGTGCCTGGGTGGCTCAGTTGGTTAAGTGACCAACTCTTGATTTCAGCTCAGGTCATGATCTCACGGTTCGTAAGTTCGAGCCCCGCATCGGGGTCTGCGCTGTCAGCATGGGGCCTACTTGGGAGTTGCTTTCTTGCCCTCTCTCTGTCCCCCCCACCCCCCACCCCCGTGCTCACTCTCTCTCTCAAAAAAAAAAAAAATGTCTGGGAGTCAGGTAACAATTGGAGTCCCTGCTCAGACGTAGCTCATAGAAGTTCCAGGCGTTCACCCAGTAGTCATTTCCTCAGCCCCTGACTGCAGCTGGAATGGACACACTTGACAGTGGGCAGAACTTGCGTGTTGTTTCCTTGGCCTGTGAGGTAAGGGCAAGCAGAAACTTCTGAAACTGCCTCCACCCACCCCCCCACCACTAGCTGAGACAGAACATCGAAATCAATATTGCATCATGACGGAGATTAATGCCACCCTGAGAGATCTAAAAGATACAGGAATAGTAGTCCACACCATGTCTTCACTTAATGTGCCAGCCTGGCCACTAAAAGTAACTAGAAGGATCTGGAGGCTGACACTGATGTCCACACCACCAAGTAGTAGCTCTAACTGTAACTGCGGTGCTGTATGTAATGTCTAGTGAGCAGGTTAACACAGCCCAGGATGGAGCGTGGCTGCTGAAGGGGTGGGTGTGTTTCTCTCCATCTCTCTCGGGAAGGAGGACCAGAATCAGCTCACACTCGTGTGGAATGGATAACACTCTACATTTACAGCCTTCCCCCCAGGGTCACCCTGACCCTTCTACTCCCTGGCATAACACAGTCTGAAGAGAAGTGGACATTCCACACAACGTTGCACCAGGCGACTGTAACTACATTAATTAATGTAATTAATTAATAATTACCAGCAGGTAATGAGCAAGAAGTAGCAAGTACCTTGGAGGTCTGGAGAAGATGCAAGCACTCCAGAGGACGGAGATGCATCCCACCAAGATTCAGGGTCCTGCCACATCAGATTTAATGGGTTCTGGGAAAGGCCAGGACATCTCCTCCAAAGTAAAGGGCAAATTATTGCGTCTTGCACCTCACCTGACTCAGATGAAAGCACACCGCCTGGAAAGCCTCTTCGGGTTCTGGATTTAACATATTCCACACAGGAGACTATTGTTCTAAGCCAATTCCCAAGTCACACACAAGAGTGTCAGCTCTGAACGGAACCCAGAGGAGAAAGTGCCCCGCAGCAGGTCCCGGTTAGGGCACAAATGGCGGTAAGCCTCCATGGGGTTAGAGGCAAATCTGAAGGCGAAAGAGGCTGTGTGGTGGAGTTTACAGCCAGCTTCAGGAGGAGACTCACAGCGTCTACTCCTGTGGCAGATCTGCCCTGGCTGAAGAGGGGAGGGAGCCCTTAAGGTGCCACAGAACACATTTTGGGAACCACTGAGTAAAAAGCTCTCAAGACTCCCTCCAACCCAGATTTTTTTCCTATAGATCCTTCTTTCCATGGGTTTGCTCAAGCCGGGTCTCTATTGGTCTTATTTGTTTGGGGACCAATTCTGCCCGCGTGCCTTGCCAACAGCTGCCCAGGAAAAGGCTCTCTGACGCTCTCCCAAGGAGTTTTGGCTCAGAATGGGCTGTCTGAGAGTGCCAGCCAGTCAGGGATACTGCCAACGTGTTTCTAGTCAGAGTAAGAACTGTGGATCTTTCCTGTGACTCTGCCTTTGCTTTAGCTGAAGCCTATCTTGTGATAGTTTGGAAAACCGAGTATTATTCCTTTTCTCATGAGGCTGTGGTATGTGTCAATCCCACACAGCAGTAGTTGACTTGCCCTGAACCTTGCTTCCCCTGGAGGTGCAGGGTGCAGGTGCACCCCCAACGGGTGAGGCTAAGGGAGAGACTCTGTCGCAGGGATTCGGCACTGTAGAGGAAGAGCTTGTGTGAAGGCACCTTCCGTTGCCAACAACAGCCAGCGCCCCCTCACCCACCAACAGAACCCAGCTGCAGGAGAATGACTGGTCTAACTCCATCATGGCTTTGCTGTCTGGAAAACTCCATCCCCTCTCTGGGCCTCAGTTTTCCCCATTATAAAATTAGGGGGCTGGACACTCTGCCTGCCCTGATGTTCTGTGACCCACAACTTGAAAATGCAGGGCAAGGGCCGTCTGTCCTCCTCACTGTGGCTCCTGTTAGAATCACCCGCCTGCATCCAATCATGGATACGTGTCATTGCGTTTGCACTTTAAGAATGGAAATAAATGAAAAAAATACACCCTGGAAAGTGAGAGGCCTGGAAGATTGAGCAACCTCCCAGCTGGGGTAGGTGTGGGGATGGTGGCCCAGACTCCAAGCAGCTCAGTGATGCATATCCCTCAGATCTCACCCCTGTGGTGCTGCCCAGAGAGGGGTGGCTGTCTGTACAGGACACGTTCCGGTGAGAGAGCCCTTCAGTCTCAGCCCAGTACCTTCTGCTTGGCCTCCCTGGGAGACTGTTGGGGCAGCTCCCTTTTCATAGGCTGGGTGGGGGACGACCTGGGATGTCAACTCACTGGGGTGGGGAGAGAAGACAGGAGGGGCTGTCAAAGGGACTTCACTTCCACTCTGGAGAAGGAACTATTCAGTTTCAAGAGTAATTCCTGGCACACAGTAGGTGCTCAATAAAAAGTTATTTATGACTGGTGTGTTCAAGGCAATACAGCCTAGAGCAGTGGCTTTCAAATATTTTTGACCAAGAAATGCATTTTGCATTATGACACAGAACATGAACACACACACACACACACACACACACACACACACACACACCCAGTATGTGCATATGTATCTAACAAAATATTCAGAAATTAATCTTTAAGGCTTACTACAAACAATATACCCATGTTTTCTCTTCCATCTCCTTCTTAAATGCTAATCATGATCCACTAAATTGATTTCAAAACCCACTAAGAATTAACAATCTCCAGTTTGAAAAATATGGGCATAGAAATCAACCTGTGTCTGATTCATTTGCTGATCCCTATCTAATCCTCTGACACCTTAGTCCTCCCACCCCCAATCTGAAAGTGGCAGGGAACTCGAGACCTTACAAAGGCAGCTGTGTCAAGGTGCTGAGAGCCACGTGCTTTAGAGGAGACAGGCACACATCGGACACTAATCCTGTCCTGGAGGAGCTTACATTCCAGAGATGAGTCGTGAACCCCATTATTACCCAGAAGGGTGGCATCCTACAGAAAGTAAAGGCAACAGGCCTGGAGTTCAAGGTAAGCGCTGTTTCTTCCAAATGAGGAGATCAGAGCGGCAGGGTCGATGTTTACCTCATTCAATAAGGGGAGCCTCAGATCCCAGAGCAGCACTTGGCAAATAAGAAGTGCCTTATAAATATTTATGTATGAAATAAATGAATGCATCAAAAAGAAGATGGCCTGGGGGTGGGATCTAGATGCACACAGAAGAAGAGAGGGAGGATATTCTAGGCAAGCAATTCCATGAGGAGTCACTTTCAGAGGGGTCTAGAGTGGTGTTTAATGAAATCCAAACCCATCCCAGGGAACTGGAACCAACCTCCCTACTGCCCCATCCCCATAGCCCTAGAAAACTGAGGAAGGAAAACAGGAGTCTAGGTGTGGGAGTTTGTTTCCCAGCCCTGGGTCACTGGCATATGATCCTGGGACAAGTCACTTCCCCTAGCCTCTCCAATGAAGGGCATTGGGCAAGATACTCTCTAAAATCATTTCCGGGGGCATCTGGGTGGATCCATCAGCTGAGCAACCAACTCTTGATTTTGGCTCAGGTCATGATGTCACAGTGCTGAGATAGAGCCCTGCATCAGGCTCCACACTGAGCAGGGAGCCTGCTTAGGATTCTTTCTCTACCTCTCTCTCTGCCCCTCCCCTGCTCACGCTCTTTCTCTCTCTGTCTCTCTCTCTCTCAAAATAAATAAACTTTAAATAAAAATAAAATCATTTCCAAGTCTTTAAGTTCTTTGCTCTGGAAGCCCTTTTTCTTCCCCCCTCTCCTTTCCAACTACCCAAGGACAGCCCATTGTGTGCTGCTGTTGTCATTTTTCTGGATGTTCAGCCCATAAACACAGTCCACAAAGAGCTGGTTGGGTACAAGGTGTTCTGGTTACTGTTGCCATGAAATAAATTACCCAACACTTATGTACTGTAAAACAATCACCATTTTATGTTGCCATGATTCTTATGAGTTGAGAATTCAGAAAGGGCTTGACTGGGAGTCCTTGCTCAGACCTCTCATGAGATTGGAGTCTATGCCGATTTGGGCTGCACTCATCTGAAGGCTCAGTTGGGCTGGACATCCGAAATTATTCAGTCACATCCAGGCCCAGTTGCAGATGGCTGGTAGTGGAGGCTGGGTTTCGGCTAGGTGCTCAGATATGCCTCTCCAGCATGGTGGTGCTAGAGTAGTTGGACTAAATACACGCCAGCCAGCTTCCTCTAGAGTGAGTGACTCCAGAGGACCAGGCAGAAGCTCCATGGGCTTTTTTACGCCCTCATTTATGGAAGTCACACAGCAGAAAGTCTACTGCGTTTTATTGCTTACAAGAGAGTCATGAGGGCCAGCTCAAGTTTCAGGGGAGGGGACACAGACCTCACCTCTCAATGGCAGATGTGTCAATGACTTTGCAGACAAGTCTCACAATTGCCACACAAGATACCAGTCTGGCCATTGATAGAACATTGATGTAGACATGTGTGGCTTTGACCTTCCTTGTTCACTCCATCTCTATGGCCTCAGTGCCCTTCTACTATCCTGGGATACGCACACATATCCTGATGCCCCCTACTTTACCAGATCTTTTCCTATTCATTCCCCTCTTTGCAAACAAACCTTGCCTATTATTATGGATTGAATGCTGAATGTTTCTCCCTTCCCAAACTTCATACATTGAAGTCCTAATCCCAGATGAAATGGGGGGCCTTGAGAAGGTGATCAGATTTAGAGGAGTTCTTGAAGGTGGGGCCCCCATGATGGGGCCAGGGTCCTTATAAGAAGAGTTAGAGAGACCAGAGGTCTTTTTCTCTCCAGCATGTGAGGACACAGCAAGAAGACAGCCATCTACAAGCCAGGAAGAGAGTTCTCACCAGACACCAAATCTGCCAGCATCTCGGTCTTGGACTTTGAGTCTCCAGAACTGTGAGAAAGATATATTTGTTGTTTGAGGCACCCAGTCCGTGGTGTTTTGTTATCGAACCCCGGGAAGACTAAGACACTGTCTCACATCTTATTCCCTCAAGATCTCAGTCTATGTACAACTTTAAGAGATTCGAATAAAAAATAAGTGGACACCTGATCCCTGTTAAACATGCTCATCTCTAGAAGGCTTCTAACTGAGCAACCAAAAGAAGGCGATTTCAGACACTACGGCAGGTAAGAAAAGGAATAAGAGAATAGATGTTGAATCCTGATGGGTTTCTGATGTCTACTGTGGCCCTATATTGGGAGTGTATCATCGAACAAAAAAAATCCATGAGATCAGCAGGGCTGCACATGGGGAAATACATGTGAGGCAACCAGTTTCCATCTTCTCTCCAAACCTGGACGTGGTTTTAACATGCGGTTGTCAGGCAGAACAGCTATCCAGATTTGAGCCCAAGGACACAGCACTGTCTTTATCAGCAGCCCTCTGAATTGGCATTTGTTGTATCTCCACCTGTTACCTTACATTGGACTAGTGGCCTAGTTGGTTAAACTGACTCAAAAGAAACTAGTTGGGACTGAACATAATAAAATAGCAGAGCCCGTAAGGGATTGGGATGGGTTGGATGATAAAAGGATGAGATGTAACAGTGGAATGGAGTGAGCTGGAGGAAAATGTCCTCAGTGTGCTCACTGCTCAGGCCTCCATAATTTCTTTCCTTTTTCTGGAATGTTCTACCCCCACATAACCTTAGAGCAGCTCCTTCATGTCATTCAGGTCTCTGCTCAAATGTCACCTGCTCTGACCACCATCACTCTTCACAGCCCTTTCCCTGATTTATTTTTCTAATCTCCGTTTGTAAACATCCTCTATATATTAGCTTGTTTCTACTTCCTCTTCTAATTCCATGAGAGCAGGACTTTGTCTTTGCCTGCTTCATGCTGCTGTCTGCCCTTCCTAGATCAATACCAGGTATACAACAGGCGCTCAATAAATACTACAGGAATGACTGAATCGTTTCAACAAATCGAACTCATTGGAATGTATACAAATGGAAAGGATCACAGTAAAATGAAGCGGAGGGAGGAGAACATAAAAGGGAATCATGGAACGGAGGGAGCCAGGTAGAGTGTGGAGGGAGGGGCAGGTAGCTGAGTATGAAAGAAACAGAACAAAAGTCAATTCAGAGCAGCTGGATGGAGTGGAGTCATAGGCTTCAATCCTCAAAGCACACTGGAACCATCTAGGGAGCTTTTAAACCATACAATGCCTCATCTACCCATTCAGATTCAATTAGTCGAGGGTGGGGCCCAAGCACCATTATTTCTCAAAGCTTTCCATGTGATCCAAATTTGCAGCCAAGGGTGAGAACCACTCTATTAGGACATTCTGGTTATAGAAATTAGGTTAACCTCAAGCCCAGCTGTCAGGCTTATGCACAGAAGAGCTACCAGCCAGAATTTCAAACCCTACTAACAACACGTCTATAAGGGAACATGTTCATCAGCAGCAGCGGCCACAGAAAATCTCTCGAGTTTTTAGCTCTTGCCCAATAGAGCATGTTGTTCTGACAAAATGTGTGAGTGGAAACTCTCATCTCAGTCAAAGCAGCCTGATTCTTCTGAGGGGCCGGGCGTTCTGCTGGGGTATCTCTAGGGGTCTTCTCTGCACCATATGGATTGGGCAATTCGAGAAGTCATTCCGTCTTTGCAGGGAGATAAACGGGGTCGCCCTGGAGCTCCAGTCTTCTCCAAAGCAGACTCTCCCCTTTATCTTTCTCTGACAGCCCAGCTAATTGCAAAGTCTCCTTCTGCTTTTGACCAAACCAAGCAGAATTATAAAAGAGGCCCAAAGTCTGACTTCCACTATCTTCCTGACTTCAGATTTTTAAAAAATTTTTATTCAGTTTATTTAAACTAAACACACACACACACACACACACACACACACACACACACGTTTACCCATTTCTCCCACCTCCCACCCCGTGCCTCTTGAAACCACCAATCAATTTTCTACATTTATAAGCTTGTGTGTGTTTGTGTGTTTTAAGATTCCACACGTAAGAAAGATCACATAATATTTGTCTTGCTCTGTCGGCCTCATTTCACTTAGCACAATGCCCTCAAGGTCCATCTATGTTGTGGTAAACGGCAAGACACTTCCTTCTTTTTATGGCTGAATAATATTCCATTATATAATTTCTTTATCTAGTCACCCATCCGTGGACACTTAGGTGATTTCCATTCCCTGGCTATTATAAATAATGCTGTAGTGAATATAGTGGTACAAATGTCTTTTCAAATTAGTGTGTTCATTTTCTTCAGATAAATACCCAGAAGCATAATTGCTGGATCATATGATAGTTCTATTTTTAATTTTTTGAGGAAACTCCATACTGTTTTCCACAGTGGCTGCACCAACTTACAGTCTCACCAACAGTGCACAAGGGTTCCCTTTTCTCCACATCCTTGCCGACACTTGTTATTTCTTTTCTTTTTGATAATAGCCATTCTACCAGGTGTGAGGTAGTATCTCATCGTGGTTTTGATTTGCATGTCCCTGATGATGAGTGATGTTGAACATCTTTTCATGTGTCTGTTGGCCATCTGGATGTCTTTGGGAAAACATCTATTCAGATCCTCTGCCCATTTTTAAATCATATTGTCTTGGGTGGGGTGGGTTATTTCTTTCTTTTCTTTCTTTCTTTTTTTTTTTTTTTGTTATTGAGTTGTATAAATTCTTTATATATTTTGGATGTTGGCCCCTTACCAGACACACGATTTGCAACTTTTTCCCATTGAGTAAGTTACCTTTTCATTTTGTTTACGGTTTCCTTTGCTGTGCAGGAACTTTTTAGTTTGATGTAGTCCCACTTGTTTATTTTTGCTCTTGCTTTTGCTTTTGGTCTGCCAGTTTCAAAAAATCATCACCAAGACCAATGTCAAGGAAATGACCACCTATATTTTTGCCCAGGAGTTTTATGGTTTCGGATCTTATATTCAAGTTTTTGATCCATTTTACCCATTTTGAGTTCATTTTTTTCTGTAGGGTATAAGATAGTGGTCCACTTTCATTCTTTAGCATGTAATTATCCAGTTTTCCTAACACCGTGTATTGAAGAGTCCTTTCCTCCATTGTATGTTCTTGCCTCTTTTGCTGTAAATTAAGTGGCCGTATACGTTTAAGTTTATTCTGGGTTCTCTATTTGGTTTCATTGATCTATGTCTCTCTTTTTATGCCAATACCATACTGTTTTAATTACTATAGCTTGGTAGTATAATTTGAAATCAGGGAGCATGATGCCTCCAGCTTTGTTCTCCTCTCTCAAGATTGCTTTGGCTATTTCGGGTCTTTTGAGGTTTCGTACAAATTTTAGGATTCTTTGTTTCTGACTTCAGATTTTCCTCTCCCCAGTGCCAATTCAGGCCCCAGCTTTTATCCAAACCCACTCCAGCTCTCTGGAAAAAAAATAGTAATGACGATAATGATGATAATGATAACTACTCCTTCTTAAGCTCTGGCTATAATAAATGTATGTATCATAACTTGCTATGATGCTCAGTTTATATAACAGTTGACAGCACTTGCTGAGAGCTCATTATGGACCAGCATCCTTCTTTCAATGTTATATATATTAGTTTATTTATCAACTCTATGACATAGCTGCTATTAAATCATCCCCATTTAAAGATGAGGAAACTGGGGCACACAGCAGTTAGGTGAACCGCCTAAAGACACCCAGCTAATGAGTAGCACAGTGAGGACTTAAACCCCTGGCATAGAATCTGGGTTCTTAGCATATATAACCTGCTGCCCTATACACCCCTGTGTGTTCTTAATAACAGTCTCACCAGGCAGATATTATTTCCTGAGTTTACAAACGAGAACGCCGAGGTTCAGCTATGCCCCAGACTTACTCCAAAGCACCATACTGGATTTCAACCTCAACCCCAGTATTGTCTAATTCCAAAGTCAGCTCTGCCTCTCAGCTCACATGCCTGCGAGCCTGGGGAGCAGGAGCGGCCTCCCCTCTCCCTAAGAGCAGCGGTTCAGGCCTTCTCCTCACGGGCAGGAATTTCTCCCATGGGCCACCCAGTCAAGGGCAGGCTTCTGCGGCTTCTGGATTCAGAGCCTGTGTGTCACCATCAAGCAGCAACCCCAGGCCACACTTCCTCAGACTTTCTTCTGTTTTCAAGGCCCCAGTTAAGTGCAAGGGACTCTGTTCCATGACGGAGTGTCACTCGGTTCCAGGTGGTGGGCTCGAGTGGGTGAGGGAGGCCCTTTGAGTCACGGAGGAAACCGAAGAGTGGAGTCCCCACAGCCCCCAGGCCCAGGCTCCAGGAGGCCGCGCCCCGATACTTTGGAAATGTGTAACTCGCACCCTCATCCTCCTCCCACGGACCTGGGGTTCGGCTGCTGCTGATTCATTTTCAGAAGCTCCTCTTTCCACAGCAGCATGAGGAAGGACTGTCCCCCGCCAGAGCCATGTGTGCTTGCTATGATTCATCATATCGTCTGCAACCGCCTCAGAAATAGCCCTTACGCAATCCAGGAGCCGCTGGGAGCCTTGCGGCACAGGGGCTTCCCCTCTTAGTCACCCTCTGGGCCTCGGTCCACTTCCACGCAGCCACGGGAACGCGGAGGGACAGGCACATGCCCAAAAGAGGAACTTGGGAAATTAGCAGGCGGGCTGAAGGCCGCCCCCCATTGCTGGCAACGGCTATGAGGCAAGATCGCAGCTGTGCAGCTCCTGTAGAAGTGAAATGTGCACCGTAAACAAAATCTCCCCGGGCCAAGGGTGGCCTCTGCCCTGTGCCCTCTTGTCCTGGGGTCTGTGCATAGGAAGAAGGGCCTGGACGCGGCTGGCCTGCTCTTTCTGCAGATTTGGGTGTTTGCTGGCGAAGCAGGCCGCTGGCCTTGGCGGAAAGTGGTCCCAGCTTTGGAAAAACAGCAGCATGGACAGAAGGATGGGGACGTGCCCCTCGGGAGCTCCTGCTGCCGGCCCCCAAGACTCAGTCAGGTGTTTTTTGATTCTAGCTGGCCACGGTCACCTGGAGGGGGTGGGGGTGTAATAATCACGGATGCTGGAGCCCCATCTCCAAAGATTCTGACTCAACTGGCTGGGACAGAGCCTGGGCCTACTTTTCAAAAGCAGATATTTTATTTTATTTATTTTATTTATTTTATTTTATTTTATTCTATTCTATTCTATTCTATTCTATTCTATTCTATTGAGAGAAAGAGAGGCTGCACTGAGCCAGGGGCACAGAGAATCCCAGAAGGGGCGGGGCAGCAGGGAGAGAGAAAGAAGTGGGAGAGAGAGAGAGAAAGAGAAACGGGGCTTGTGTTTCCCCGAAGCGGGACTTGAGCTCACCTGATGTGAGACTCGAACTCATGAACTGAGAGATCGTGACCTAAGCAGAAGTCAGACGCTTAACTGAGCCGCCTAGGTGCCCTAAGGAAAGTGGGTGATGGGCATTGAGGAGGGCACCTATTGGGATGAGCACTGGGTGTTGTATGGAAACCAATTTGACAATAAATTTCATATAAATAAATAAATAAATAAATAAATAAATAAATAAATAAATGCAGATATTTTAGAGTTGGGACACTTCCCTAGTAAAAGCCCTCACTTTGCATTTGAGAAGACTAGGCTGAGAGAGTAACAGGGACATATTCAAGGTCGCACAGCAGCTAGTGGGAAAGATTAGACTTGAACTTTACCTTGGCCTACAAAGTCCTACATGACACCCCCGCTCCACATTGCCTTGTTACCTCTCCAAACTTTCTGACTGTCTCCTCTCTCCTATTCTCTTCCTCTCACTTTCCCTCTCTCTCCTCTCCCCTCTCTGTTCTCTCACCCACGTCAGGGCCTTTAAGTGCCCATTTCCCCTGCCTTTACCCCAAACCCTTCGTGATTCTCAGTCAGCAGCCTTCTCTGCCCCTCCGTCTCCTCCCCTCGCTTTATCTTCCATCATGACACAACTTGCTCTCCTGTCTGTATTCACTTATCAGCTTTTCTCCCATTAGAATGTGGCTCCAAAAGAGCCACGGCTCCCTGCGTGCCCCCCACACTCGCACCGTGACTGGCACACAGCCGTTGCTCAATAAACATATTTGTTGAATGGATGGATGACCCCAGCACAGGGTGCCCACGGGCACCCAGGCCCCCAGCCCACACCCACCAGGCCAGGGTACCGACTGCCTGCCAAGCCCTGAGGTCACACGTTTCTCCTCAAGGACTAGCTCAGGAATGCCCACGAAACAAGCTCAGAAGCCAAACCATTTCTCTGTACAGTAATGTGTCCAAGTAATGTGTACATTTCTCTGTACAGTAATGTGTCCAAGGCATGCCCATGGAGGACCAACACTGCTTCAGCGCACCAGGGTGATCACAACCAGAAAATAGCTGCCCCAGCCCAGAAACCCCCGGGGAGGCCTTTCTAACGATGGTCGCACTGATCAAATGCGTTCAGACTCCTGTGGGGTTTTGCCTTCACAATTTACCGGCCCCCAGCTCTTGACTTTATAGTCGCCATCTTGTTTTCAACCAATCGTAACCTGTGTGTGTGCAGCTGTTTATTGACCACAAAATGATTTTGCAAATATGCTCGATCCTCACGGCAAATCAGGGAGCTGGACGCTGCTGTCCATTTTACAGATGAAGCCCATGAAAGCCCAGAAAAGCAAAGTCACTGGTCTAAGATCACACAGCAAAGGACACAACCAAACTCGGACTTGAACCCAAGTCACGGCAAGGGCCAGTCTTCTGCTCTAGCCTCCACTCCAGCTGCCTTTCCACACTAAGTAGATTGGATCCCCTACCTCGGTGCCAAGCTTCACTCTGGATCACGTGCTGCCAGAAATCTCCCCCTCCTGGAAGAGGAAGGTTTGCCGTGCTCAAAGAGATATACCAGATCAGGTCTCAGCTTCTGAAGCTCAGTCCAGAAGAGGGAATACCAATGCTGTAAGTGACTCTAACTATTTGTGTCCCCCAAAAAGCAGAGCCTGAGACAAGGACTAGGCTTCACACAGATTATTTAGGAGGTGACCTCAAGAAGCAGGAATGAGAAGAATGGGGCATAAGTCAGAGAAGGAGGAAAAAGTCAATAGAACTGTGTGCTTTTGAAATTGCCCTTGTAAGCACAGAAGCTAGATTCTTCGGGGACCTCTGACTTCCGGGCTACCCTTGAACAAGGCTGAGTGGGCCCTCACTACTGGGCCTGAGGCAGAAAATCAGAGTCACATGTCTGGCGTCTGAGGTGGGAGGCGATGAGCAAGTGTCAGAACGCACACAGAACCCTCCGCCCACCCGAAGTGCAGCTAAAAGCAGACACAGGCTGCAGGGATGAGCTCAGGTCACCAAAGCATCCCCTGCAGTGACATCTTTGGAATAAGTCCACACAGTCTCTTCTGGTGACGACTTTGAAAGTAGTCCAAGCGTGTTTATTTAAAAGAAAAATCTGGTCACACTTCCCTTGCAGTTTTGACCATCAAAGAGTCAGAGTTATATAGGTCAACAATTTCTCAGCAACTTCCTGAACTCAGAGCTGGACTAGGGCCCTCCACCAACCCACAGCAGCCTGGGGCTCTCCGCACCTGGCAGTCACTCTAAAGCTCTACCAGGTTCCAGGTCTTCTGAGGCTGAACCCCAAGATCTCTCCGCATCAGGGCCCTTCTTCCTGCAAGAGGTCCTCACCAGGCCCTCGTGGCTCGGCCCCTGTGACTATGATGCTAGCCCGACTTGGCCCTTCCCCCCCAGATCCCCTGTGGTGTTGATGGGGACACTGGGCTGAGGTGACTGGCTCAAGGCCCTTGACAAGTTAGAAGCATCTGGCCCTTTGGCACACAGGCCCAGGACAAGCCACGTAATTTACAGGGCCCGGTGCAAATTGAAAACGCAGGGCCCCTTGCTCACAAATTAATAAGAGTTTCAAGACAGTGAGAGCAGAGCCAACTAAACCAAGGGCAGAGTCCCTCTGAACGCAGGCCCTATACGATCGTACGGGTTGCACACTCATGCACACTGCATAGGCCACGCCTCTCCCAGAGAAATTCCAAAGGGGAAGGGTGGGCTACTTCCAAAACAACAGCCTTCCAGCCAGTGAGCCTGGGATGGAATCTCAACTTTGCCTCTCACCTGTTGTGCAATTGATATGAATTGCTTATGCCCCTGGGCCTCAGTTGCCTCATCAGTAGAATGGGAACGAGATGGCAAACTGCACGTAAAGTACGTGGAACATGAAAGGCACTGAGCAAACATGTGTCCTTGGCCCTCCCTCAACACCTCCCTCCTCCATTTCAGTTTCTTCCTCTTCAGGCTAAAAGAACCAGGACACACACACACACACACACACACACACACACACACACGCCTGACCCCACCTTGGCCATGGTTTAGTCTCAAAATAACAGCTGGAAAAGGTTGGGGGTGGTGTCCAGTAAGGGAGGGGGCTCTGGACTCCCCGACTCTGCCAGGCTGGGGCCACCAAATCCGCCGCACCCCTCTGCTGTCTAAGGAAAGGTCAGAGGTTCCCATGGATGGCAATTCTTCTTTCTCACCCTCCTTTTCCCGGGACGGAAGGAGAACAGATGGAGAGAAAGGCTGCACGAGGCCTCTACTGACTCATCATGACATTGTGGGCAGGTCACACATGACGATCTGGGCCTCAGCTTTCCCATCGCAAAAATGGAGCCGATGATGCCTGCCTTGGCCTCAGCGACAGGATGTCTAGAGAGCATTCATTACGGCTGTTGCGCGACTGTCATTGTGCTTTCGCTAATAACACACCGCCCCAGTGAGGCCCAGAAGGCCCCGGGAGCTTTGGGAAAACACACTCTCATCCGTCTTCAAAGCGTCCCTGAGAAGTAGGTGGGCGGCAAGTGTCAGGTTATGGGGGGAGGGAAACAGAGGCAGTCCCCAGGGGCAAGCACCTGTTTGGCAGGGAGGAACGGAAGGAACCCCCGGGCACCCTTGGCAGGGATGGTGACAGTCTCCCCTCTGCTGGGAGTAAGTCTGAACGCCCCAGGCAAGGCGACCTCCCTGAGCTTCCTCCTGAAGGAGAGTCACGAGACCCACTTCTCAGAGTCACAGTGAAGACGGACCACGAGAGTGGCACCTAGTAAGTGTTCAGGAAACGTGCGTCCTGAAAGAAGGAGGGAAATAGGTGGGACTAGCCCGATGTCCTATCCACGTTCGCCCACTTTCAAGGACAGTGGTTTGTTGAACCTTCTCCTCTCGGTAAAATTGCATTTTACGTCTGCATTAGGCCACAGGCCACACGTCTCTGGACTCAGATACTACACGGTGACGGATGACCAGGTTCCCATCAGCCTCCCGAGGATGTCTGGTCCCAGCCTCCCCGCCCAGGGGGACATGTCAGGTGGAGGGGGATGGAGGAGAGCAGGACCCCTGTTCCAAGCAAAGCCTGGCGGGAGGGTCAGATGTTTATGAAGTTCCTACGGTTCGCTTGGGAAAACGGTGGCCTGAGAGGTTAAGCGGCTTGAGAGGTCCAGCGTCGCTGACAGGCAGAGTCAGGATCCAAACCCAGGACTCGGTGTGTCCGTAAGCTCTTTACAACATGTGACACCTGAGGCCAGGAACCCGGCCCGATAGGCAGCAGCTCGAGAGACCATCTTGCCCAATCTCTCAGCCTGAGGCCAAAGAAATAAGTGCTCAGAGAAGTCAGGGCAACAGCCCAGAGCAACTGGAGTCAAGCTGGGGCCCGTGCCTCGGGCCTTCTCTTCTGCCTTGGCCTGGGTTGGGGCGGCTCAGGGGCACTGACCAGGCACATGCCGGCCCTGACTCAGACACCAGGAATCCCCCTGAGTGCAAAGCAAGGGCAGGCGTGACCTCTCCGATCCTAGCTGCCCCTTTCGTAGTCGTCTGCCCAACTAAGCACCTGTTGGGTGCCAGGCCTTGGGGGCACAGACCACGACCACACAAGGCGTGCCCTGCAGGTGGGTGGGTGGCATTTTCCACACAGCCGGGGAAACAGAAGCGCAGGGAGGCCACACTGAGCTTGGTGGCAGGGCTGTACGAGAACCCAGTGTTTTGCCTCCACGTCGGCTGCCATCGGCCAAAGGAAGAGAGACGCCAGCAATGAAGACAGGGAACGGAACAGACAGTGACTGTGTCATTTATTGTCCAAACTGGGACAATTCTGAGAGTGAAAAAAGGGGATGCAATTAATAAATACGCCAGGACACCAGGCACAAACCAGATTGTCCCAGGCCAACTAGAACATGTGGTCGGAGGAACCGTGAGCCCGTGATGTGCCAGCCTCAGTGACAGCAGCTTCCCACATCACTGAATTGTCACATCAGTTCTGAAAACTAGATGCTAGTGTTACATCCCCATTGGACAGGTTCAGAAACTAAGGCTCAGGTCGGGTGATAAAGCCTGCTCAAGATCCCAGCACCAGCGGGCAGCTGCAAAAGAGGGATAAGTGGATACGATTTGGGGCCTGAGGGAAGAAACAAGACACGGGGCATAGTCAACGAATCTGGCCGCCTTGGGGAGGAGGCGTTATGGCCGGTGTCCGTCCATTATGAATGGGCAGAACCCACAGCAAGCTGGTTATTAAACATGTCTAGTATTCCCCCTGAGATAGGAGCCCACAGGTGGCCCAGGAGAGTAGAGTGTTCTGTGGGATGGGGGCTGGGGCAGGGGAGGGTCTTGGGTAGACAGGAGGGCCCCTCGTTCCTGGAGCTACGGGAGAGCTAGAAGGAGCCTCCTCCTGTGGCTTGGCCTCCCTGGGGTGGTGGCCTCTGTGAGAGGGAAGTCCTCTGCTTCCTTCCTTTTTCTCCTAAGCAGATTTGAAAGCAACCGGTCCGGGGTCTTAAGGGCCAGGGGGGCGCTGAAAGACGTGGCCACCTCAGTCAAGCTGGACAGAGGGCCGTGCCCCAACCTGGATGGGACCAGGCAAGGGACAGGAGAGAAGTTTGCAAGACAACGTGGACAGACCCGGCCAGACTCGGCCACAGGAGATCACGCCGGCCCTTGTCGATGGGACTGTGAGGGTCCCGGCGTCTGTGGAGGCCCCTCCACAGCCCCTTTGTGTCTGGGCCCGGGGAACACTGCCCCCTCAGCCCCACCTCCCAGGCCTCTGCTTTCTAACAGGAAGTGCCTTTCTCTTTCTATGTTTCCCCCCTTGGCCTGCACCCAGCTATCCCCAGCCCGGAGTCGGGGTGACTTTCAGGAAACTCATTGTGAAAAACTCAACCACTCCCAACTGACTGCCTCCAGCCACCTGGGGTGAGGTGCGAGACGTGGGCAGGCAGGGCCACCAAGCTGTCGGCATGGCCTGACTACCTGAGACCAAGGAGCTAGGGTCACGGCGGCCCCCTCCCCACCCAGCTCCTGCACACGTACACACACATACACACACACACACACACACAAGCACTACTGAAGCAACCCGGGGCAGAGAGGGAAGACACGCCCCATGAAGTGAGAGACTTGGAGGAATCTTAGAAGGCTTCCTGGAGGAAGTGGCATTGGATCCAAGATGTGAAGGATGCTTGGAAGCAAAGAGATGAGAGATGTTTCAGGTGGAGGAAACAACTCCATGGGGAGGCCTAGAGGAGCAGAGAGAAGACCAGAGTGACTGGGGCAGGGTGGGGACGGGGCGGGGGCACACAAGCTGGGGGAGAGGGAGGAGTAGTTGGGTTAAAAGTCAAACGGTTTGCAGAGACCACAGGGTCAGGAGTGTAAGGGGAAGCCTCTGAAGACTTTTAAGATGGGAGGCAAGGGGCACCTGGGTGGTTCAGTGGGATTTCAGCTCAGGTCATGATCCCAGGGTCCTGGGATTGAGCCCCACGTTGGGCTCCTTGCTGAGTGTGGAGCCTGCTCAAGATTCTCTCTTTCCCTCCCCTTCATGCCCCTGCTCACACTCTCTCTCTCTAAAAATAAAATAACATTTTTGGAGTGCCTTGGTGGCTCAGTCAGTTGAGTGCCCGACTTCAGCTCAGGTCATGATCTCACAGTTGGTGAGTCTGAGACACACGTCTGTGCCGACAGCTTAGAGCCTGGAGCCTGCTTCAGGTTCTGTGTCTCCCTCTCTCTCTGCCCCTCCCCTGCTTGCTCTCTGTCTCTCACTCTTTCTCTCTCTCAAAAACAAAGAAACGTTTAAAATTTTTTTAATGAATAAAATAAATAAAAATTAAATAACGTTTTAAAAAAGATGGGAGGCAAAGGCGTGGCTCCATCAGATTTGCCATTTGAAAGGTCAATCAGCTATGGAGGGGAAGAACACGTGGCCACATCCACAGACATTTTTGCTTGTCAAAACTTGGTGTGGGGGCACTACAGGCATCCATCGCCCATCCTGGGTAGAGGCCAGGCCGCTACTTACCACCCTGCGATGCCCAGGACAGCCCCCCACCACAAGGAATCATCCGACCCACGACACTGATAGCGCCCAGCTGCAGACACTGCAGGTCAGAGGAGAACAAAAATGGCGGCAGGAAGTGTGGGGAAGACGCCAGGGCAGCGAGCTTGGCAGGAGAAGCTGCACGCAAGAACTGGGGTATTGGCTGTGAAGACAGAGCAGACGGATCCGTGCCAACAGGACCTGGTGACGGGTCTGACGTGGAGAAAGAAGGAACCAGCTCCCTGTCCCATCACTCTACCCCCATGATGCTTCTCACTTCTGTTCTCTTTTTCATTCGCACTGCCCTCTCATGTGGACATGAGCAGTAGCCTCCCAGCTGGCCTCTCGGCCTCCAGGGACACCTCTCCACTCCATAACGATGTCAGAATGGTCTCTCAAAAGCTCAACTCCGGTCAGGTCAGACCCTTGCTCTAGAACCTTCCATGGCTCCCCAAACCCGAGAAAATGAACTGACAAGTCCCACTTGGCGTTCAAGTCCCTCCCCCCCTCCCTCACCCATTCCCAATTCCACAGGTCTTGTGGCACACATTTTTGGCCGCTTATCAAAAATACATCTCATCTTCCTAGCTAACAGAACCCCAGTGTTGTTTGATAATCTGTCCCCTTCCACACGCATGCTTCCCTAGGCCAGTCCTCTGGCCAGTAGGCGGGAGATAAAATTCTGGCCTTGGAAACATGCAGAGGAGCAGAGAAGTGAGAACTTCTAGGGAAGGCTTCTTTGCTGATAAATGAAAATTCCTGTGAAGAGACAGTTCCCCACCCTCTCTCTGCTAGACAGTGTCATGTCCACAAGCACCACCTGAACCAGCAGCAGCCTTCCTGGGGCCATGGCGGACAAGGCCATGGCGAATCTGTGAGATGAGGGTGGCGGAACAGAGACGGGAAAGAACCTGGGCACCTGACGAGTTAGTTGAGCCATCGTGTTGGCCAACCTGGAAGGGCCTTGCTTCGGGACTACATTCCGGGTGCAACCAACGAGCCGGAGTTTTCTGTTGCTTGTAGCCAGGTCCTGCTACGCCCCCTGCCTCCAAACCCAACTCTCTTCCCGCTTCTGCACTCATACTGTGCTTTCCCACGTCTGCGCCAGCGCTCGTGCTGTTCCTTCTGCCCATCTGTGGGACCTCACCCGTCCCTTTAAAGACCCATCCAAACGCCACCTCCGATCCTCTCTTAAACCCACTGACCGGAAGCAGCATCTCTGTCGTCTGCACATGACCCGAGCTTCGCCCTGGTGCTTATGGCTCTGCCCCTGTCATCAGAGTCATTTCCGTTAAGTCTGATTCCCAGGGCTAGACAGTGAGCCCCGAGAGGCTAGAGCCCACGGCGCGATTTACACTAGGAGACCTCACAGCACCCTGACGGGTATCTTCCTGCCCTTGTAGCAGCTTCTGCTGACCCCTATTCCCAACTGCATTCATTTCCTATTCCTACTATAACAAACGATCACAGATTTAGCAGCTTAAAAAACACAAATGTATTATATCACGGTTCTGGAAGTCAGAAGTCCAAAATGGGTTTCACTGGGCAGGATGGGATTCCTTCCTGAAGGTTCCAGGAAAGAATCTGTTTCCTTGGCTCTTCCAGCTCAGGACCGCCCGCATTCCCTGGCTCGGGACCCTCTTCTTCCATCTTCAGTGCCATTAATGGTATCAACCCAACCTCTGCTTTCCACATCAGGCCTCCTTCTCTGACTCAGACCCTTCTGCCTCCCTCTTATAAGGACCTTTGTGATTACATCAGGCCCACGCGATAATCCAGGATAATCTCCCCATCTCAAGAGCCTTAACCTAATCACAGCTGCAAAGTCTCTTTTACCATGTGAGGTTACATACTAGTAGGTTCCAGGCATTAGGACATTGGGGGGTGGATTATTCTGCCCACCGCACCAACTAGATTCCAAAACGAAACAGCCAGAAATTCATTAGAAAGACAGTAGGTAAACAGCATCATCAGGACTAGGAGACCTCAGGCGTCATTCCAGGTTCCTAAGCATTATAATGCAAATTTTCAGTTTGGCATTTCCCAGGATTTAACGAAATTAGCTTGAGTCATAAAAGATGTGAGCCCAGAATTGAGACAAATAAGGAAAAAGGGAGCTGAGCGACAGGGAGAACAGGTGCAAGAGACTTAAAATCTGAGACCCATCCCCTCCAGGTCAGGCCGTAACACCAGGGATGGGTCCAAGGGGCCGCCGGTAACCACTTTTCAGTCCTGTAAAGCTCTGCGTACTGCCTCTGTCTCCCTCTCTTTTTCTTGGATAGAGAGGCCTTCTCAGGGTGTGGAGGAGCTGTGCCTTGCTGAGCTGACTCGGGGGGCCTGGCTGCCACTGCCACCGGGCACGCAGCCCCGGGAGTGGCATTAGAGGAGTCCGAAGGCCCAGGTGAGGCTCCGGCCTCCACAGCCAAAACACAGAGGCTGGAAACTCAGTACAGCCTGGGACATTCGAGACTTAGCTGCCCTCCATCCCACAGCCCCGAAGCCCTGCTGTCTGTTATCAAATAAATAAGACTGCCACAAGGTGCTGGTGGCTGGTGACAAGCTGTTCTGTCGTTCCTCCTTTGGTAGGAGTTTTCTGGTAAACAAGGACCTCAGCCCAAGGAAGAAATCGCACGTGGTGGAAATTCAGCGCCTTTAACAGGCTGCCCGGGGAGGCATTTGGCCACCCCAGGGCGGCAGACGCGGTGGAGAAGCCCCACCTCGGTGGCCCCGCTCAGAACTGATCTGTGGCTCCCCCCCACCCCCCTCCGCCGCCTCCCGGCGGCCAGAGCCCCGCCTGGGCCTTCGGACTCCTCTAATGCCACTCCCGGGGCTGCGTGCCCGGTGGCGGTGGCTGCCAGCCCCCCTTAGTGAGCTCAGCAAGGCACAGCTCCTCCACACCCTGAGAAGGCCTCTCTATCCAAGAAAAAGAGAGGGAGACGGAGACAGCAAGCCGAGTTTACAGGACTGAAAAGTGGTTACCATCAGAATAATCAAGGGCAAAGCAGGTCGCCTCCAATTCCTCTTTGAAGCGATTTCACAAACTGAATTCCTTCCCTTTGACCAACTTTCCCAATCCTCACATATTTACCTTGCGGGGGAGGCTGCTAAACCCCCCAGCCCCGTGGCAGTGCTCCACTCAACCCGTCCCCCTGAAAGCCACCCCAGCTCTCTCCCCGAGAACCAGCAACACCCCCAGCAGAACACAGGTTCCAACGAGCGAGTTGAAATTCTCACATCACCCTCGGAGGGGGCCCTCGGGCTCCCATTTTACAGGTGAGAAAACTGAGGCTCTGAGACATTGAGGAACTTGTCCAAGGTTCACAATCAGCTAACAAAGAGCCCGGCTGGTATTGGAGCCCAGGCCAGCCAGCCTCCAGGCCCAGGGCTGTGTCCGCCACAGGAGCAGGCCTCGAACTTACGGCCTCAGGCACGCTTCACACTCTTAAAACAACTGAGGTCCCAGCAAGCTTTCATTTTTGTGGGTTATATCTATTGATATTTGCTATATTAGGAATTAAAAATAAGGAGACGTTTCTCTTTGTTAATCCACTTAATAACAACCCCATTTTATATCAGCATAAATCATACCTTCTCATGAAAAATTATCATACTTTCCAAAACAAAACAAAAATTAGTGAGAAGGGTGTCACTGTTCGACATTTGGCCAACCTTAACGTTGCACTTAAGAGAAGACAGCTGGGTGTCCGTCCCTGCCACGTAGCATATTTCAGTATGCTATAACCCGCTATCTGAGTTAAAAGTAGAGGAAGAAAAGCCTAGAATCTCACAAAATCTCCTAAAAGTATCCCTAAACAAGAGTCTGAGGAACGCGACACTACATATACTGCCTCATTTGTGACGCTCCAACCCCAGGTTCCCAAAATGGGGCTTGCACAAAGTAGATGTTTATTATGTTTGTTGAGTGAATAAACGAGGAAGTGCAAGGCAAAGCTGGGCAAGGAAAAAGTTGAGTCTTAGGTCAAAAAGCAGATTTAGGCTGTACCTGTGGGCTTCCACTACCCAGGCCCTGCTTTGCCAAGGGGAGAAGGGAAAGAGAGCGAAACCTTCTAAGTCAGGGTCGCTGCGAATGGCTGTGCAGGTGCTGGACTCTGCAAGAGCATCCGAGGTGGTGAGCGGAAGCAAGAACCCAGCCCGTGTTCTGCTCACCAATCCTTGTGCCTGGAACAGCCCGACGGAGGGCTGCATTTTTTCAATTTGCATAACTCCGCTGGCTGTGTCAACAGCAGTCAAGCCCTCATCTCGTAGATGTGAGCCCCCGCCCCCCAAACACATCTGGATAGAGAAGGGGCGGGTAAGTCCCAAATTCTTAGCAAGGGTGTCAGGAGATTCTGCAGTCACCCCTGGGCTGAGCCAGGCAGGTAGGACTGCAGAGAAGACAGGAGTCCTTATTTTCGCACCTCTTACATAGCCTGGGCCTCACTCTGCACCTACTACACGCCCACACAGCCAGGGGCCCTGGCAGGCAACCGCACGCATCGTACCCCCTGGATATGCAGCCCTGAACACGGAAAAGAACATCAAAGAAACAGCACCACGGGCTGCTATTCTTTCTTGTATCGCAGTAGTTCTCAGCCCTGGGGATGAACTGCCAACGTCTGCAGACGTGTTTTGCTGTCACAGCTTGGTGGGGCAGGGGAGAGTGCAGGAGGCAGCCGGTGGGTGGACCCCGAGGATGCTGTTCCGCCTCCTACGGTGCACAGGACAGCCCTACACAGCCAGGAAGATCCACCCAAAATGCGAACAGCGCTGAGGCGGAGAAAACTTACCGCAATGAAAATATGGGCTCTAAGCCCAGAGGTCCTGGGTTCAAATCCCAGCTTGGCCACTTTCTAATTCTGTAACTACGGCAGATCCCTTTGTTAAGGGATCCCTTTGTTAAGGGACAGCCTGTTGGCTGTCCTCTTCTGAGAAATGGAGGAAGAACATCTCCCCCACAAGAGGGCTGAGAGGATCACATCGGGGGAGTGCCCGCACTTGCCAGATGAAGGTACTTGGTCCCTCTACTCAGCCAGGCCAATGGTAACAATAACCCTATGCCCGGTGTCCGCCACTGGCTGGGATTCTGCCGGCTGCCTGCTGAATGACATCAGTCTCCGCTTCCTCTCAGGAAGCTCATGGCCCAGCAGCCAAGTAAAGTTCCACGATTGCAGCTATTTAAATCAGCATGCATGTGAACAGAGACTGGAATGTTCAAAAATAAGAGGGTTTATGGGTGGAAAGGTTTTTTTCTCTTTTTTCCAAAAAAAGAAATCTTTAATGTTATTTTTATGTTGTTTTCCCATCAAAAGGAGAAAGGGGGCAGGGAAGGAATTCAACTTGTTTTTTAAAAAAATATATAACATGTAGGGGCGCCTGGGTGGCTCAGTCGGTTGAGTGTCGACTTCGGCTCATGTCATGATCTCACGGTTTGTGAGTTCGAGCCCCGAGTCGGGCTCTGGGCTGACAACTTGGAGCCTGGAGCCTGCTTCAGATTCTGTCTCCCTCTGTCTGCCCCTTCGCTGCTTGTACTCTGTCTCTCGCATTGTCTCAAACATAAACAATATATATATATATATATATATATATATATATATATATATATATATATACATATGTATACATACATACATGTATATATACGTATGACATGTAGACGATTAAATATGAACAAAAGTACCTTTCTTCCTAGGCCTTAATGGTGGTCTGGGCGAAAACCTAATTTCCGCACATCAAATCATTTTCTAACACACGGTTGACATTTAACAAAGGCAGGTGCTGGGTCTTTTCTAAAGTTAAGAACAGTCCCCTCTATTCCCTGAGCATCTGCATTTTCATCTTGTGTAAAGCCAGCCCCTCCTGAAGAAGCCAGGCGCTCTCTAAGTGCTGATGCTGGGTAGCAGGTGTGTGTGGTGCATGGGGACAGTCAGAGAAGACTTCCTGGAGGAGGCAAGATTTGCACCATATTTGTGAAAGCGGGCATCGGCGGGGAAGAGGGAGGGCCACCTGAGGAATGGAATGTCATGTACAAAGACTCAGGGACAACAGCCCGAAGGAGACCAGCCCTGGGGAGGCCCTGGGAGAACACTCCGAGCAAGGTCCTTGCGGGACTGCCGGGGCTCCGGAGCTCTCCAGTGGAAAAGCCAGGTAGAAATGAGTCACAGAAGTTTCCTCACTGCAGTGCCCTCAGTCTCTTCACGGCCTACTGCCGGGAACTGGGTGTCGTTCTTACACTCGCAGCACCGCTCGCCCACCCACTCCAGGACGCCCAGCCCCGGGTATCCTTCACCTCCAACCCCACATGCCCTGGGCCCTCCTCTGCACCCACAGGTCCCACACACTGCGCTATCCTGGACAACTAAGCTCCCCTTTCCGAGCCTCACTCTCCTAGTGTTTAGAACGGATGATGACATTCACCTTCTAGGGTCGTCTAGGGCACTTCATGGAAGGCACCACGAGGAAAGTGCTAGACATCCTGCCTGAACCCACTCCTTCTTAAGGAAGGGTGGAGTCAGCCTCCCTCCCACACCCTTCTGGCTGCCTCCTCCGTGCTCCCTTGGGCTTCTCCCCTGAGGGAGCCAAGCACACACACACACACACACACACACACACACACACACACACACACACCCTACAGGCTCTTCTGAGAGATCCTGCCTGAAACACGAAAAAGAAGTGACTCGAGACTAAAAAGCTTGTACAAGAACAAGTTTGGTCAAGACAGCGACAGGGGGAGCAGACTTTGAGTACCCCTCCCCTCCGTGTTGAAGCTACCAGTCCTCATGCACACCTGCACACATCCTGACAAAGTCCCCGTGGCTAGGCACCGCCTAAGCGCTGGGCCCTGTGCTGGGCACTTACACACAGCAGCTGATGCGTCCTACAAGGAAGATGGACACACACATGGGAACCAGAGCCTAGAGAAGGTACGCAGCTCGCCAAGAACTCCACGGCCAGCAGAGCTGAACCGCATGATGTCTTTAACAAAAAGGCCGTGTTTCTCCTGCTCCCCGCCTTCCCTACCACCATCTTACCCACGCTGCAACCCACCCCCACACATCTCCATCTCCTTCTCGGGGCAGCACTAGAGTTTGACTGACCCACACTGACCCCAGCCTCCTTCTCCTCCTCTAGTAGAAAGGCGGGAAAGCCAAACAACCAACTTCCCCGTCTCCATGCAGTTGAGGGGTTACCATATGGCACCGTTGTGACCAGTGAAATGTAAGCAGAAGTCTGCTGGGAAGGGCGGGGGGAGGCATCTGGGAAAGTTTATGACTTTCCCAAGAAAAAGTAAACAGCCCCAGCTGGTGTGATCTCTCCTTCCTTCCTCCCGCATGGCCCATGGGCGTGATGCCTGGAGGCACAGCAGCCATCTCTGAACCAGAAAGCCGGAAGTCAACACACCAAGATGGCAGAGCGAAAGGCTGGATCTGGATAATATTGCTGAGTTTCTGCACTAGCTCTCGGCTGCCCACCTCCAGACTTCTTTCTTTATGAGAAAAAAATATTCCTCTCATTATTTAAACCGCAGCAAACTGAGTTTTCTATTACTTGTCCTGAACACACTCTTGATACACTATGCAAATTGTAACCCTACACTCCAACCAATACACATAGACAACCCCAAGTCCCACCCTAGCACCGTCCCTTAATACTGTTAACCTACCCAATCACTCTCCCACTTGGGACACCACCCCGGACCTTCCATGCCATCCTGGCACCCATTAAACGCATATGCCCCTAAACCAAATGCTCCACCTGACAGCCCAAGAGCTTACTCTCTGTCACCCAACCCCCCCCCCACTACACTCCCCCACCTTTCACCCTAGAGCAATCCCCGCCCTCCTCACCCCTCCCCACTCGCTGGGCTTCATTAACTGCCTCCACCATCTCACAGTCGTTTTGGGAAGACAACCAATGTCTCCCCAAGGCCAACGGGAGTCCAGTCAGGTTTCTATTTTCTGAGTTAGAACAGATTGCTTTGCCCACCTGAGATCATTCACCCCTCCACAGTGCAGAAAAACTCTGCTCTGTGTGAAAAACAAAAACAAAAAAGAAAACAACAGAACCTTTTGCCTTCTCTTTGAGAACTTTATTTCAAAACACTGGGCCATGTTGATCATTTGACAAACATGGCGTTGGGCAATACGTCCAGGGGCCAAGAGAGACACTCAGGGAACATCCTTCCACACAGGGGTGAGCAATCGGAGTTATAAAGGCCTTGGAAGTGGCCAAGCCAGGGTCACTCACTTAAGTAGGTGGGGAACAGTGGAACTGGAGAAAGAGGAGGAGAAATCCAGACGCTCAGACACAACACCTTTCGTTCTGAGCCCACCTCCCTGAGGAGAGCAGGAGTCAATAACTCATGGTGTGACGGCAGGAGGTTGGTGCCAGCCTCACCCGACCAGAGAGGCTGACCACTAGTCAGTCATCCCACCCCTTCCGATCCGGATCCTGAACCCCTCTACCATCTACAGGATGATTTTGTTATCCACCCACAGCTCTGCCTGCTAATGCAGAACTGGCCTGTGGGCACAGAACCAGGCCAGGAAGCCCCGAAGGAGACCAGGACAGAATCCCAGTGACCCCCCTTCAAGTTGCATGATCTTGGGCAAGTTACTCACCTCCCTGTCTCAACTGTATCTTTTGTAAAATCTGGGTAATAATAATTAGTATGAATGCCATAGGACTATGTTGAAAACGTGATGAGATTAGATGAGACACTGAAAAGAGTACCTCGTGCATGTGGGAACACAGATGCTGCGACAGGGGACAGGCACCCCGCGGCAGGCAGAAAGATCTCACCTCCCCAGGAGACACCCGCCTTCAGCCTCCCGAGAGCTGAGGTAGGCAAATGGGGGGGGTGGGGCTGAGGGGGGGGGGCTGGAGATGGCCAGGTTAAAAATTCTCACCCAGTCATAATCTTAATCCACTGACCACAGTGAGAAAAAGTGTGGGAATTAAGAGCTGACTCCAGGATTCCTCTGAAAGAAACAACTGCCTTTGTTTAGGGTGTGGGGGAGGGGAGGAGAATTATAAATACGTTGACAGGTGAGTGGGTGGCCGGGTGAGGCTGGGAGGGGCCATGGGAACCTCCTGATGGTTACTGTCAAACTTTGTCACACCACAGCCCGTGGTCAGACATACTTCTTACACCGTAACCCAGTAACACGTGTACAGAGTGACCTGTGTGTGCATGCGCGTGCACACACACACACACATGCACACATACACACATAGATGCACAGGAAAAAAATGGAAGAGATGGGCGGGAGTGTGGGTTTGGAGTGTCCACGGTAGTTTCATCTGGATCTCAAGGGGCAGGACAGCCCCTGTGACAACTGGGTTTTGTGTACAAGAACAGAAAGAACACACTCAGGGTTGTCATCCCTGCTCTCCCTCAACCAGCCTCTGGGGGCTGTGACTCTGTTTGTCTTTGTCACCGTGTGCCATGCATCTGTACCTGGGAGTCTGGGGGAACTCGTGTCCATGTGCCTGTGTATCTGTGTGTCCCTACATCCGGTGCCTGTCACTGTTCGCCCCTACAGGCCACGCAGGAAGAAACGCAGTCCCCTGAGTCGGGTTTCAGGGTTCTTTCTCCACGTTTCCTGGATCCTCTGTGTCACGGGACTAAGAGAAGCCTGGGCAGAATCCTGACTTCCTTCTGGAATCGGAGAACCTCAGCGCTGTAAAAGACCTTGGAAATTCATTGGCCCAGGAACCTCCTTTTAGAAATGGAGGAAATGGAATGCATATTACGGGAGGCTGAGAAGCTGTGGGGAAGGAGAAAGAGCAGAGAGTCAGAAGTTCTAGAACTATGCCATCCAGTACAGCAGCCACTAGTCATAAGTGCCTAGTTAGTGCTAGAAACATGACAAGTCCAAACTGAGAAGTGCTGTAGCATAAAATACACCCCAGATTTCAGAGACTTAATATGAATAAAGAATGTTAAATTACTCAATAATTTTTATACTGATTGCATGTTAGAATGATTATATTTTGGATATATTGGGTTAAAAATATATTATTAAAATTAACATTACCTGTTTATGTTTACTTTTTTTAAATGTGACTGACTACCAGAATCAGAGTATGTATGGAGGTCCCATTTCTGGTTCACTTTCTATTCCTATGGGACACACAGATTTAGAATCTTGTACCATTTAACTTCTCTGAGCCTCAATTTTCCCAACAGTAAAACGGGTGTGATAAGGCCTATCTCTTAGAGTTGCTATATTAACTGAGAGAGCATATGAAAGTACTTTTAAATACTAAAGAACTATTCAGATGAGGGGGTGGATGGTGGCAGTAACTGAGATTCTGGCCAAGAGAAAGGGACAGAAAGGATAAAGCACTCGATGGTCCGACCTTCAGGCAAACACCCACAAGACCAGCCCTGAGAGTAGGGAGAGCATATGGCTACCTACTCACCATGGTTTTGGTGCTGGAGAATGAGCCTCCCCCCTCCCCCGCATCCCAACCCCATAGACCCATCACCCAAACCAACACTTTCAAAGACTCTTTCAGCAACTGGCCTATGAGCCAGACCACATTATTCTCACCCTCCACAAGTCCCAGCTACCCCTCCAGCCTCCTCTGATCTGCAGGCTGTCTCTTTCCAGGCAGCCTGAAGCTTTCCTCCCCAGGACCCATGCTGAAAAGGACCATTTCTCATCTGGGTGGGATTTCCTAACTATGCTTTTTCTCTGCTCTTTCAAGAGATTCTGAAAAGAGGGAGATGGCCTCAACCTTAGCCTGGGGGGACCAGCCCCTTCCTGGGACCATCACCCAGGGCCATCCCTGTTGCAATGGTGGTCTCGTAACAATTGCTTACAAACCCGGTTAAGCAAGCTGCTTTTGCGTGATGGGGCTATCTTGAGTAAACAGCATCCTATGTCCCCTGCCGGTCACTTGCTCAAGACATTGCTGGACATTGCATTAGAGTCACTGACACACAGAGTTTTGAAAATGAAAACAGGCCCTCTGGCTTATGATCAGATAGCATTTAACTCATTCATGATTGCGCCAGGTTTTCCAAGGCCCTGGGGCCACAGAATGGATATTGCCACAATGTAGACAGGGGATGGTGGAGACAGTTGGAGGCTCAGGCCTTCTATGGGATGAAGCTTTCAAAGGTGAACAGGCCAGATGGGGTCTACATCACCTTGGCCCCAGTGGCCCTCACGTGTGCCTCTGGGGCTGTTTAGCTCATCGGCTCAACCATTATGGGGTTGGGGGAAAAAGTGTTGTTCGTTCTAGTCCATCAGTTTTGCCCCTTATTCTGAAGACCTTTCCTGCTGATGGAGCTCCTGAGTTGAAAGGAGAGCACAAGGGGTGCCTCAGTCGGTTGAATATCCGACTTCGGCTCAGGTCATGATCTTGCAGCCCGTGAGTTTGAGCCCCGTGTGGGGCTCTGTACTGACATCTCGGAGCCTGGAGCCTGCTTCGGAACCTGGGTCTCCCTCTCTCTCTCTGCCCCTCCCCTGATTGTGCTCTCTCTTTCTCTGTCTCAAAAATAAATAAACATGAAAAAAAAATTTTAAGGAAGAAAAAAGAAAGGAGAGCATAAGACGTATTTCAGGCATCTATTGCTACATAACAAACCAGCCCAAAACATAGTGGTGTGAAACAATAATGACTAATGATTCCTCACAGTTCTGCTGGTTGGCCAGACGATTTCCCTGCTGGTTGTGTCTGGGCTCCCTCACTCGTGCCATTGTGTTCAGTGGGTGGTCAGCTGGAGTGGAAGAACCAAGATAGCCGCACTTGTAAGTCTGGAAGGCCACCAGCTGGGGCACCCCAGTTCTCTTTCACATGACCTGTCATCTTCCAGTTGGCTAAATGGCTTCCTTACGTGGTGGTCTTGGGAGAGCATTCTCAAGGGGCAAAGGTGAAAGCCACAAGGCATGTGGAGGCCTCCATAATTCATACAGCCTCACTTCACCACCTTCTGCTGGTCAAAGAGACTCACAGGACCAGCTCAGGTTCAAGGGTAGCAGAATAGACTCTGCCTCTCGATTGGAGTTGCTGCTAAATGTTTTTCAGTCTACCACAAGGTGACAAAATATAAGTATCTTCGTGGAAAACTTTCCCCACCGCCAGAAAATAATTTGGCAAAGTTATGTTGTCTGAATCAAAAACCAAACTCCCAGACTGACAAAGAACTTTTGCCTGATTCATGAATGTGTATGTAAAGGTAAGTCAATGGGCTCACATCGAGTTATCCATGGAGTTAGACTCGAGTTAGAACTTCTCACATTGAGTTACTCAGGCCTGGTTGAACATTCAAGTCACTTGAGAGGCATTTCCAAATCCCAGTTGCCTGGGCCCCACCCCAGACCTCCTGGATCAGAACTGTGATTAGGGATAGGGCAGTAAGGCGGTGCCGGGCCTGGTGATCTGCATTTTCAAAAGCTCTCCCAGTGATTCTGACCCACAACCAGGATTAACTGGGTTAGCAAGCAAGCTTTATAACATCAAGGCAGGCTATCCAGACAAATGGGACATGTGCCTATCTTTTATACACAGGCTTCTCTTCAAACCAACCTAAGAAGTTGTTAGAACTAGCAGAGTCTAACCCTGGGCTCTGGACTGGCCAAGACGCCATCCCTGCTTTTAAATTATAGCTGACACTCACTGCCTGCCAAGCCCTGTTCTGTAGACTTTCCATGCATCACCCCATTCAACCTCCACAGCTCCCTGAGGTGGGCACTATCATTAGCCCCATTTTATACACAGGGAAACCGAGGTTCGGAGAGATTATGTGGTTTGTCCCAAGTCCCACAACCAGTAAAGAGAGAGAAATGGAATTCAAACCCAGGCCACCTGGCTTCAGAGTCCATGCCCTTAACCTCTAGACCACCTGCCTCACTCAGAGCACATCATCCAGGACAAGGAGGCTGACAATCTGCTACGTCAGGCCAAGAGTGCTCTGCACAAAGAAAAAAAAAAAGACCCCATCAGCTACGAGTTTGGAGTCTCTGCTTTCTCTGGTTCACTTACTGTTCTTAAAAGTGGATCTCGGGGCGCCTGGGTGGCTTGGTTGGTTAAGCGTCCGACTTCAGCTCAGGTCATGATCTCACGGTCCGTGAGTTTGAGCCCCGTGTCGGGCTCTGTGCTGACAGCTTGGAGCCTGGAGCCCGCTTCGGATTCTGTGTCTCCCTCTCTCATTGCCCCTCCCCTGTTCATTCTCTGTCTCTCTCTGTCTCAAAAATAAATGTTAAAAAAAAAAAATTTTAAAAAGTGGATCTCAACTCTGTACATTAGAATCATCTGGGGAGCTCTTTTTTTTTTTTTTAAGTTTATTTATTTTTGAGCGAGAGAGAGAGAGTCAGGCTGCAAGTGAGGGAGGGACAGAGAGAGAGGGAGACACAGAATCCAGAAGCAGGCTTCAGGCTCTGAGCTGTCAGCACAGATCCTGACACGACACGGGGCTCAAACCCACAAACTGTGAGATCGTGACCTGAGCCGAAGTTAATCGCTTAACCAACTGAGCCACCCAGGCCTCCCGGGAGCTCTTTTATTAAAATAAGGATGCCTGATCCCCAAAGATATTATCCACCTGCTCTGGGTGGAGTCAAATCATGGGGGTTTTTTATGTTGTTAAAGTTCCCCAAGAGAATCTAGTGCACAGAATTAAGAACAAAGTTTCTGGGAATGACCCGTTCTCGGTAGGGAGGAGGGTGACCCCAGTGTGGGCAACACCTGCAATCACCATCTCTCACGAACTTCCTAAAAATCAAACAGGGGAAAGGGGCCTCTGGATCAGGTGGACAGATGTTCCGGCCAGAGGCTGTGCATTGGCAGTAAATGGGTAGCTTGGAAATGATCGGGATGTCCCGCCCCAGACATTCTCATCAAGCTGGCCTCGGACAGGGTAGGGTATCTTCGTCTCCCATACTCACCCACCAAGTTGACTCGAAAGTGTACCCAGTGTGGGAACTACTGGTCCAGCCCTAGCCTCTCCCTTTACAGATGAAGAAAACAAGGCTCAGAGCGAAGTGACTTGCCCAAGGCCACACGGGGTGCTTGCTCCGGAGGCAGAACTGGAGCCCAGAGCTCCTGGCCTGTGCTGTTTCCATGCTGTCACCCCTTACAGTTTGCAAAACTATTTCAACTATTTTACCTACCTGGTCTATACCCTGCTGCTCCCTGTCACATGCTCTCATTTCACCGAGGAGGAAACTGGGGCTCAGAGAAGGAAAGTGACCTGCCTGAAGCCACAGCAAGAGACTAGATAAGAACTCGGGCCTCCTGGGGCACCTGGGTGGCTCAGCTGGTCAAGCGTCCGACTTCGGCTCAGGTCACGATCTCGAGGTTGGTGTTAGTTTGAGTCCCGCATCGGGCTCTGTGTTGACAGCTCAGAGCCTGGAGCCTGCTTCGGATTCTCTCTCTCACTCTCTCTCTCTCTCTCTCTCAAAAATAAATAAACATTAAAAAATTTAAAACCAAAAAGTACTCGGGCCTCCTGACTGCAGATCAAGGACATGGCCACGTCTCTCAACCCATGACCAGCCTCCGACCTGTCAAGTCCCACCAGCATGCAGGGTTCTCCTGAGCATCAACACGATGAACTGAAGGTTTGTCCCTTCCCCAAGGACAAGCTGTGCAGAAATCTGGACAGTCGCCAGGTGGCTGGGAGCTCTACGCAGTGATAAGCCCTTCCGCGCTGTTCGGAACGCACTGAGCTTTCCTGTTTACAATGTGTTTGCACCTACTGCTTCCCAGGTGTGTTAACGACAAGCCCCATTTCACCAAAGGGCAGACTGGAGCTCAGAGAGTCTTCAGAACTTTGCCCCAGAACCCAAGCCAGACCCGGACCCAGAACTCGATTTATGGGCTCCGAGTCCAGTCCTGAGTCCACCTGAGGCCGCACCCTGGGGCCTGGACTGAGCCCGCCTCCTTTGTGCCTCGTGGGAGTTTTGCCCTGCTTGGACAGATGGGCGGGAGCGCATACGACCAGAGGTCGGGGGTGGAGGGAGGAGGGGGGCGGGGGTGGAGGGCAGGTGCTCCGGTGTGACCAGTTCGGGTTTCTGGTTACCTGTTGCCAAAAGACAGCTATTTCGCACAGTGGTCAGTGCAGAAAGCAGACCCCGCTTCTCACTTTAGGGGAAGCCCACAGGCAAGTGATTTCTCCCTTCCTCCCTCTTCCTCGAATGCTTTGAGGATGAGGGAGATGAAAGGCCTGCTTTCTCCTTGTCCACACCTCCTGACAGTGGCCAGACACAGTGAGCCGTTATCTTCAGGAAGGGTTCAGGGTGGGTGGTCATTTGTTGCACTTAAAAGTGCTGATGGAGTGCTCCTCTGGGCGCTCTGAAACACTCACGTCACAACAGCCCTATGAGGAGGGCCCTGCTATCATGCCAACTTTAGAGATTAGGAAATAAGGCACAGTAGACACATGAAAAGATGCTCAACATCACTCCTCATTAGGGAAATACAAATCAAAGCCACAGCGAGAGACCACCTCACGCCGGTCAGAATGGCTACAATGAACACATCAGGAGACTATAGATGCTGGAGAGGATGTGGAGAAAAGGGAACCCTCTTGCACTGCTGGTGGGAATGCAAACTGGTGCGGCCACTCTGGAAAACAGTGTGGAGGTTCCTCAAAAAATTAAAAATAGACCTACCCTATGACCCAGGAATAGCACTGCTAGGAATTGACCCAAGGGATACAGGAGTGCTGATGCATAGGGGCCCTTGAACCCCAATGTTTATAGCAGCACTTTCAACAATAGCCAAACTATGGAAAGAGCCTAAATGCCCATCAACTGATGAATGGATAAGATGTGGTTTATACATACAATGGAATACTACTTGGCAATGAGAAAGAATAAAATCATGCCATTTGCAGCAACGTGATGGAACTGGAAGGTATTATGCTGAGTGAAATAAGTCAGTCAGAGAAAGACAGATATCGTATGTTTGCACTCATATGTGGATCCTGGGAAACTTAACAGAAGACCATGGGGGAGGGGAAGGGGAAAAATAGTTACAAACAGAGAGGGAGGGAGGCAAACCACAAGAGACTCTGAAATACAGAGAACAAACTGAGGGTTGGTGGGGGTGAGGGGCCAGGGAAAATGGGTGATGGGCATTGAGGAGGGCACTTGTTGGGATGAGCACTGACTATTGTATGGAAGCAGTGAACCACAGGAATCTACCCCAAAAACCAAGAGCATGCTTTACACACTGTATGTTAGCCAATTTGACATTAAACTAGATTAAAAAAAAAAAAAAAGGAAATAAGGCATAGAGAGGTTAACTGACTTGCTCAACGGCACACAGCTAGGAAGAGGTAAAGCATGAATTTGAACCCAGGCACCCTGACTCCAGAACCCTTCTTATGATTACCACAGCTTACCGTGCAACGTTTGTGTGGGTTTCTGGTGTCCGTCTCCCCAGGAAGGTTCTTTTTTTTTTTTTTAATTTTTTTTAACGTTTATTTATTTTTGAGACAGAGAGAGACAGAATACGAATGGGGGAGGGACAGAGAGAGAGGGAGACACAGAATCGGAAGCAGGCTCCAGGCTCTGAGCCGTCAGCCCAGAGCCCGACGCGGGGCTCGAACGCACGGACTGTGAGATCATGGCCTGAGCTGAAGTCGGACGCTTAACCGACTGAGCCACCCAGGCGCCCCTCCCCAGGAAGGTTCTAAGCACGATGCAAAGCAGGGGCTCCGGTTTAAAGAGCAGGTGCTCTGGTCTTAAATCGAGACGGAGACAATGCAGAGTAACCGTGTTTGAGGGCTGTCGTTGTACTTGCAGGCCCACGTGGATGCCCATTTCAGGACCTAGCTATTGCTTTCCGCCTTTCTTCTCACACGCACTGCTGCGACTGGAGTCTGCACACGGCCCACGCCAGCCCCCGCTGCTGGTATGGTGATAGCCCACTGTAAGGGAGGGAATCCCGAGGCTCAGAGAGAGCACACTGACTTGCTTAAAGCCATAAAGCTAATAAATGGCGGAGCTCGAAGTTAAACCCTCAGCTTCTGCCCCTTCATGTCTTTCCAGGAATTCTTCCCAGGAATCTCAAAGGGATTCAGCAAGAACTATGGCCACCTTCATGGTAGGACTCAGATGCAAGGTCATGTGATCCGTATGAGCGTCCAGCCTCTTAATCTCTGGGAGGGCCCTCTTCTACCTCCTGCTTCCACAAGTGCTCTGTGTCTGTTGCCATCCATTTCGGTCTCTGTTTCTGGAATGGAGAACCATGCATCAACCTGGTGGCACCTGGCCTGTGTCGAGCTCAGTAACTCCAGGTGGCCCAATGGATGCTCAGTCCCAGAGGGAAGAAGTCAAGTCTTGTCTGCCTGCTTTTTAGGGCTTGAGATGTCCAGAGAGCCAGCTCCTTTGCCTACCCCTCTCACAACATCCGGAGAGCCAACTCTGCCCTCCTGGGTGGATAGTGGGACCAGTCATCAAGGGAGGAGACAGGCTGTGGATGCGGCCATGTTCTAACGGAACCAGCACCCGGCAAGGCCAGGCACAGAGATCCCAGTAATAACAATAACCGGGGCACCTGAGTGGCTCAGTCAGTTAAGCATCCGACTTCGGCTCAGGTCATGATCTCGCAGTTTGTGAGTTCGAGTCCCACATCGGGCTCTGCGCTAACAGTGTCGGAGCCTGCTTGGGATTCTCTCTCCCTCTCTTTCTGCCCCTGTCCCACTCTCTCTCTCTCTCAAAATAATTAAATAAACTTAAAAATATATGACAATATCTAACATGAGTTGTGCTCTATGTGCCAGGCATTGCCCTCAGTATTCTAAGCCCAGCATCCACCTGGGCCACGGGCTTTACAGAGTGCTGATATGTTTGATGCCCTCGGAGGCAGGGGGGCCCGAGGATGACTTGTCACTGAGGTTGGCAGTGCACTTGACTGTGGTCAGAGGGTCTGCTGGGGTCCAACCACAGCCCAAAATCCCGGGCCCTGCCCCCCATGCACCCTTTCCCAATATCCGTTTTGCAATCAGTTAGCCTGACCCAGTAAACAACTGCAGCCTGAGCAGAACCCATTTTCCTGACCCTTTTCTATGTGTTTCCAAAAAGAGCCCAGGGTATAGGGGAGGAGAGGCCCCAGCCATCAGACAAGAAGCCAAGAGAAAACCATTGGGCATTGATCAGGCAGCCCAAGCCCCAGCCATCTTGCCAAAACTTCCTGCCCGGCCCCAAACTCAGGGAAGAAAAGGTCATCACTGGAGAGGAAAGCGGACAGCACTCTTATGGCCCTGGTTTATGTGGAGGAGCAGGAGGGAGGGCTGGCTCTTTTACCAAAGTTCAGAGAAATATTTCTCACTGCCTCCTGCTTGCTGTGTAACCTCAGGCAAGTCACTTAACATCTCTGAACCATTTTCCCTTCAGGAAGATGGTAAATGAGCCTGGCCCTCTTCCTGCGTTGTAGGATTAGTGATTCCTTACAAGTAGTCACATGAGCCTTTTGCCTCAGCAAGAGGTCATATGTCTCCTTTTATTCTCATGAGAGGTCTGTGAGGTGTACAAGGAGTACTGGTGCCTCCTCACAGTGCAGTTGAGGAAACCGAGGAACAGAGAGTTTTAGTGTTGTGTTTGTTTTTTTTAATTACCTCCACCAAACGCTTGATAAGTACCTACCGAGTATGTGCTCAAGAGACAGGAGACTTTGGGTGAGCCTTGGAAAGAGCAAACGACTTGCCTGAGGCTCCAGGTAGGAAGCCACTGGGACCAGACCCAGCTTTGAGCTCCTGCCTTCCAGCAACCGTGAGCTCCGAAGAGAAGGGAAAGAAGCCTAAGCCAAGGGGAATCCACCCGTCCTCCCGTGGGCCCCCTACACCTTCCCCACATCTATCAAGCGCTCCAGAACTTTTACACCTGGCCCTCCGCAGGTGCTTAACAAATGCTCGCTGCACACATGCAGGAACAGGGTGCAACCAGGGAAGGTGCGGGAAGGGCATTCCAGGTGAGGGAAATGAAGTCAGCAAAGGTATGGAGGTGGGAAAGCCGGGGCCCGCCCGTGTGCTCCCCACCAGCACCTCTCCATAAGGCCCTCAGGCCCCTGCCCCCGAAGGGCCGTGTGCCCATCGTCTTAACGAGAGAGGGCCACCGCTAAGGAAAGGCAGGGAGGTGAGACAGCCCATGGCCTATGCAGAGTAAAGGAATTACGTGGTTTGGCTGATGGCTGCCTCCTTCACCTTCTGCCAGTCTTTCTTCTTTAGCTATGAGGAGGGGGGCTGCATCTAAAGTCTCTTGATATTGATGTAGAAGTTTCTATCTATCAGGGGCTTTACATACATCTTACATTACCTTTTTTCCTAAAACTTCACTGAGGTTGGTAAGACTTTTTAAAATTATCATTGTCATGAAGATAAAAGTAATACACAGGGCGCCTGGGTGGCTCAGTCAGTTAAGCATCTGACTTCAGCTCAAGTCATGATCCCACAGTTTGTGGGTTCAAGCCCCGCATCGGGCTCTGTGTTGACAGCTCAGAGCCTGGAGCCTGCTTTGGATTCTGCGTCTCCCCCTCTCACTGCCCCTCCCCCACTTATTCTCTGTCTCTATCTGTCTCAAAAATGAATAAACATTTAAAAAAAATTTTAAAACAGCACTGCGTTGTCCACTTGAAAGGAGCTAAGAGAGTAAACCTTAAAAGTTCTTACCAATAAAATATATATACATAAGCATTAAACATATAAAATTACACACATATAATTGTGTGAGTGACAGATGTATGTAGCTAACCTTATTGTGGTAATCATTTCGCAACATATACATGCATCAAATCATCACGTTGTACACCCTAAACTTACACAACGTGAGATGTCAATCCATCTCAATAAAGCTGGGGGGAAACATTTTTGAAGAGAAAGAGAGAGAAGTTGTGCTGCTGGAAAGCCAGAGAAGCAAAAGTCTCCAGATGACAGACGTGGTCAGCTTCAGCAAAGGCTGCCAAGCACCTTGACCGTGCCTCTTTTTCCGAGCAACGCGACCCCCATTCAAACAAGCTATGGAATCCCTTGGCTCTAAGATTCACTTTCCTTTTTCAAATGTTAACATTGCGGACATCAGGGTACCCCCTGCGATCAGCATTTTTCTCCACCACACACCCCAGCCTTGCCAACAGATAAATAAAGAAAGGCTGTTACTAAATCAATACAACATCTTCCGATCAAGCGGGGCGGGGGGGAGGGGGGCACATTGTCATGACAACAAGGAGGGAAAGGCCCCCCGGAAGAGAGGCAGTCATCAGGCATCTACTGGGATTGTGCTTGAAGTATCACCCTTTTTATCTCATCAAACATCAGGAGAGGGAAAAAATTTATAAGGGAAGGAGAAACATTTTCCCAGTTTAGCATGATAAAGGACCCGAGCCTTATTCCTGAAAAGCAACAGGCTCTCCAGCCAGCTTGTTTTGCACATCCGTCATCCCCACCGCCACCCCCCCAGAACATCACCGAGGAAATGACAGTCTGACCAAACTCAGTGTTTTCTCAGAACGTTGTAAAAAGCTTTTAACATATACAAACACAGCAAGTATTTTCTAGTCATTTTTTACAAAAACTAGGAGACATCTTTTTAAATAGGTAGGAAACACAGCACTTTGGTTTTCTGAGAGCTGTGTTTGACGATTCTTTCCAAAGTTTTGGCTCATTTCTGCTTGACTGACTAAACCACCCTGACTTGCTGCTGAGCTGGGTTTGCTCAAATCTCAAATCTGCTATCTCTGAAGAGGAGACCCTCTGGGCTTTGAGCACCTGCAATGTGGGCAGAGATTCAGGGAAATGGACTGGGTTTGTTTGTTTGCTCATCAGTAGCTTTGTGAATGACACATTCATCTTTGGTTTTCTCTCTCTTCCTTCCCTGCCTTCCTTCCTGCTTTCTTCTTTCCATCCTTTCCTCTTTCTTTCCTTCCTTCCTTCATTCTCTCCTTCTTTCCTTCCTTCATTCCCTCCTTCTTTCCTTTCTTCTTTCCTTCCTTCCTTCCTTCCTTCCTTCCTTCCTTCCTTCCTTCCTTCCTTTCAACAGGTATGTACAATTCCAGCCATAGGGAACAGGAAATACAGCCTAAACCTTTACCCCCTTCAGAGCCAGAAATATGGTAAAGCCAAGATCAAGGGTGAAACCAGACTTGTCTTGCCCTTTTCTGGGATCAAAAGCTCCTCAAGGACACGTCCCTGGCAGTTTTCCTTTCTTTTCTCTACTTCCAGGGGACTGTGTTTCCCTCCTTAACCTCAGAGCTACACCTTTTGATCATTATCAAGCCATCTGTCACCACCACTCTACCTGGCCCGGGAGCTTCCCCTCCCCGGAGGGCCCATCTCTCCCTCCACAGCCACGCCAAGATCCTCCTGGGGACGCAGACTGTCACAGGGAGCAGCTGCGAGGGACCAGCCACCTCAGGAACTGGCTGGGCCACCTCCATTTTCCCAGACAGCACACCGATGAGCACACCAAGGGCTGGGTCCCACAGCACCTTCCCACCAGGACTCCCGGAGCCTGATCCTATCTGCCATCTCCCAGTGAAGCAATCCACATAATTAGCCGTTTTAATACCCAGGCTGTCTGAGGCCGCCTGTCTCAACCCGGGACCTGGGCGCCTGCTGGCAAGAGCACTTTAATGATCATTCAGCAACCTTCCACCCAGTTGAGTGTAGAAAAATGGGGTCTCACTCTGGGATGGCTGCCTAGCACCTGTCTGTCCAGGACAGCTTTTTCCAGAAAGTCAACCCCTATGAGACAGAAGAGCAATATTTTGACATGGCAGCCAAAATGCCAAGATAACCCCAGGGATTTTGTACCTGGCTTTGGCCCTGGACACTTTTTGTTAACCAACATCTGCTTTTTAATTTTATCCTTTATTTTTTGAATTAATTTATTTAAAGTCAAGTTAGTTAACATATAGTGTAGTATTGGTTTCAGGAGTAGAACCCAGTGATTCATCTCTTATATATGACACCCAGGGCTCATCCAAACAAGCGGCCTCCTTAATGCCCGTCACCCATTAGCCTATCTCCCACCCACCCACCCCCAGCAACCCGAGGTTTGTTCTCTATATTTAAGAGTCTCTTATGGTTTGCCTCCTTCTCTGTTTTTATCTGATTTTTGTTTCCTTTCCCTCATGTTCATCTGTTAAGTTTCTCAAATTCTACACATGAGTGAAATCAGATGATACCTGTCCTTCTCTGACTGACTTGTTCCACTCAGCATAATACCCTCTAGTTCCATCCACGTAGTTGCAAATGGCAAGATTTTATTCTATTTCATTGCTGAGAAGTACTCCATTGTATGTATACACCACATCATCTTTACCCATTCATCACTCAATGGACATTCGGGCTTTTTGCATAATTTGGCTACTGTTGGTAGTGCTGCTATAAACATTGGGGTGTGTGTGCCCCTTCAAATCAGCATTTTGGTATCCTCTGGAGAAATGCCTAGGAACGCAATTGCTGTGTCATCGGGTAGTTCCATTTTTAATTGTTTTCCAGAGTGACTGCACCATTTTGCATTCCCACCAACAGCGCAAAAGCATTCCCTTTTCTCTGCATCCTCGTCAACATCTGTTATTTCCTGAGTTGTTCATTTTAGCCATTCTGACAGGTGTGAGGTGTCTTTGATTTGTATTTCCTTGATGAGTGATGTTGAGCATCTTTTCATGTGTCTGTTGGCCATCTGGATGTCTTCTTTGGAAAACTGTCCATTCATATCTTCTGCCCATTTCTTCACTGGATTGTTTGTTTTTTGGGTGTTTGGGAGTTTGATAAGTTCTTTACAGATTTTGGACACTAGCCCTTTACCTGATATGTCGTTTGCAAATATCTTCTCCCATTCTGTCAGTTGACGTTTAGTTTTGGTGATTATTTCCTTTGAGGTGCGGAAAGAAGCTTTTTATCTTGATGAGGTCCCAGCAGTTCATTTTTGCTTTTATTTCCCTTGCCTCCAGAGACATGTCTCATAAGAAGTTGCTGTAGCCCGGGTCAAAGAACTTATTGCCTGTTTTGTCCTCTAAGATTTTGATGGTTTCCTGTCTCACATTTAGGTCTTTTGTCCATTTTGAATTTATTTTTGTGCATGATGTAAGAAAGTTTAATCAACACCTTTTGAGAGTTTTTTACGAGCAAGGCTCTATCAGGGTTATTAAAATACTCTAAGGAAGGACCTCTGACCTCCGATTTCCTGTTTCATAAAATAAAGCACACGCATCTGAAAAGACAAAGTAAGTTGGGTGGGGAGCAGGGCTGAAGTCTACACTGACACCGCAAGAAGAGAAACGCTGCCCCTGAAAGGTCTCACAATCCCCATGTTAAAGGCTCAGATTTGTTCAGCAGAACCAGGGCAGGAATGCTCTAGTAATATTCTCTGTGGCCTGCAGAGATCTGCTTTACCTCTCTGGACCTTCAATCCTGATCAGTCCAGGACTAGTTCAGTCACTATCTTAATTATTCTGCCAGCTTCAATGCAGGTGGGTCAGCCTCCAGAGACCAGATAGCACCCAGGCTCACCTGACACTTCCAGAGTGATGTTGATAGTGGCACCCACAGCCACTGGGCACTGGGGAGGGAGGGGTGTGGCTGGCTCTGCATTGGGGACGGAGGGGGTGTCACAGGCAATGAGGGGTCTTGAAGAGCAGAAAAGGAGGAGGCGGGAGTAGGCTTTATAGGCCCAGGCAACAGAAAAGACTCAGACACGGAGAAACAGGCAGGGCAAGTTTAGGGAAGAATGAGAAAATGAAAGGGACCCTCAGACCTGCGGCCCTGCCTCTCCAAACTCCCAGAACCTTCATTTTCAGACTTTTCCACTTCCTAGGTGATGGAGCTGCATTGCTCAGCTCTCGTGCTCAGTTCCTCACAGGCGTCCCAGGCCCATTCCAGGGAGGATGCCAGACATGGGTCGTGGATGACCACACAGATTGAGTTCGAGCCAGGAAGGATGCGCCAGCTACCCCTCTGTGAGGTGTCTCTCCTAGCCGTGTCCATCTCTCCTTGACCTTTTCTCTTTCAGAGCCCGTTCCCAGTGCTACCCCTGGCATTCCCTCCACCCCACACAGCAGCAAGGGGTAGTGGCTCTGCGTTGAAATCCAGGCTCTACTGCTTGGGAATTACGCACCTCAGTTTCCTCGTCTGTACGATGGGGAGTATCACGAAGGTTCATTGTGAGAATCAAGAAAGTCTAATACACGCCCTGTCTCTAGAATAGCACCCAAACCCTCGTTAAGTTCTGCATCAGTGTTAGCAAGGGCTAACGACTGGACATTGTTTTCTTTCATTCCCTCCTCTGGGAATCTCTGTATTTCTGCATTAGCATAACGCCTTTCCGAGAGGTGACAGAAAAGATGTGCGAGGTCATTGGTGTGACTTGAATCGGAAAGCCAGAGAGAGCGTCGCACAGAGGTTTGTGTGTGGGGTCCGAAGTCCCACGGCCTGTGCTTGGATCCCAGACCTGCTACTTACGAAGGGTGGTTTTGGCAAGTTACTTAACCTCAGTTTCCTCATCTGTAACATGGAGATTAAAATAGTTCCCACCCGAAAGGATTCCTGTGCAGATAAGCAAGGTAATGCCACGAAGCCTTCATCAGAACACAGGGGCTGGAGCATGGTGGGGGCCGGTATTGCTCATGTTACCACACATGCACTTGCTCTCTGAGGATTCCGCATCTCAGGCTGGAGCTCTGGAGGACAAAATGGAGAAAGGCACGGGTCTTGGTGCCTTCTTCGTCCCCTCTCCCTCCCACGCCAAAGCAAAAATCTCCTTGTCTTAGTCAGTGAGGTAGCTATGGGAGAAGCAGCCTTTGTGAGCAGAGGACAGAAGTTTCGGCTCCGCCAGGTACTGTGTGTGTGGCCTTGGGCAGGTCGCCGCATATCCCCAAACCACAGTTGCTGGTAAAACACTGCTCCATTAAGTCATTCACGTAATTAGTCTACTTGGGCCTTCCCCCAAGGAAGTAGTGAGAGGAGCTCCTTAAGGGTTGGTCCCTACACAAACATTTATTGATTACTACCATGTCCCACCCCGGGATGGATGCTGGAGATGCTGTGCGGGGTCTTCTAGGAGATCCCAATCTCCTACAGGAGGCAGAGACTCAGACACGAAGCTCTGCTAAAGGTGCTGAATGGCTAACACACATCGAGTGCTTACTGCAGCAAGGTACGACGCAAAGGGTTCTAGAGATGATCTCTTTCCACCTTGCTACATCTCTGTATTGTCAGGACGATTGCCTGCCACTTTACAGCTGCGGAAACTGAGGCTCAGATAGGTTACATAATGCGCACAGGGTCACACAGCTAATCAACAGCTCCAAAAGAGGGGAGCCCGGAGGAGGACCCGAGCAGGAGCAGTGGGTGTGTCAGGAGAAACAGCCTCCTGGAGGAGGTGATGTCTGCACTTGAAACATAAGGAGGGGTCCGCAAGGGGAAGATGTATCAAAAGAAGGGACAGAAAGGGCAAGAGGCCAGGGAGCAAAGAGATCGTGAACAATACAAATGGAATATGACAACAGGGGAAGCTGGAAGATAGAAGTCAGGTGACTAGGGGCGCCTGGGTGGCTCAGTCATTTAAGCGACCGACTTTGGCTCAGGTCATGATCTCACAGTTCGTGAGTTTGAGCCCCATGCTGGGCTCTGTGCTGACAGCTCAGAGCCTGGAGCCTGCTCTGGGTTCTGTCTCCCTCTTTCTCTGCCCCTCTCCCACTGGTGTTCTCTCTCTCTGTCTCTCAGAAATAAATAAACGTTAAAAAATTTAAAAAAGAAGAAGAAGAAGTCAAGTGACTAAAGGCTTCATTGCTAAGATCTGGGGGGTTTTATCTGGAAGACAATAATGAAGGCCCTTTGAAGGATTGTAAACGAGGGGAAAATGTGGTGAGATTTACAATTTTGGAAGCTCTGCCCACCAGCCCTCATAAACATCCAGGCTTCCTCAGGCTCCCACCTCCAAGAGGGAGTCTGCAAAAGGTGAGAGGCACCTCTCAGACAGCGAAAGGCCCCTTTCCTTTATGCCACCAGGGCCAGCTCATTCATTTGACTCGACACTACCTACTGGCCAAGCTACTTTATCTCTCTGAACCACAATTTCTTCATCTGCATTGTAAAGTAACAGCAGTCCTGTGGTTGGACTCTTACGAGCATGAACTTGGGATTGCGTCCGTAAATACCTACTCCAGCACCCAACACATCAAACGTGCTCAAGAAAGGGGCTTCCTTCCCTGCTCCTTTTCCTGAGATGCATCCTTCTTGTTCCCAGGCTGAAAATAAACAATTCTCAGACATGTTCTTTTGATTCACCAAATGATTGATTGATTGGACCTTTATTATTTTCCACATTCAGTGTTTTTGACTCTTCATGAGCAAGCCTGGAGGCCTCTGACACCTAGTGGTTTTGAATTTAGCAGAGGCCTGGCTTAGAATTGCGGAAGCAATAAGGTTGGTAGAAGGAGCACATCTTTTAGTCTCTCCATATGACTTAGGTGAACACTGAGCTGCCATTACAAAGAGGCCTCAAAATGCAATGGCTTGAACAATACGGAGGTTCTCTTTCACGAGAAATACCCGAGATGAGCCACCCAGGCCGTTGATGAAGCTCTGATCCTCATGGTCATTCAGGGACCCAGGCTCCCACATCTGGTTTCTCTACCATTTCCTAGACTAGAATACTGTCGATGTCTGCGTGGTCCACGATGGGTCATCATCATGGCTGGGGTGCAGTTGTCAGAACAAGGAAGAGGTTTGCCCAGTGACCGAAGTCAGACCTGCCAGTGGCATACCCAGCTCCCACCGGCAGGGACTCTGGCACAGGGGCACACCTAACTGTTGGGAATGATGAGAACTCAGTCTAAGTGTCCATCCACAAGTCTGGCTACAATTCTAATAATAGGAAAAATAGAAGAATGGGTTTTGGTGACCAACTCATAGACAGCAACAGCCTCACTGGCCGTCATCAACCATCCACAAGATATGATACTTTGCTGTAAGTCACCATTAGTGATTCTCAGATATGTTTTACTCACTCAACACAGGGGTTCCCAATCTGGGGGAACGGAGGAGCCATTAGGCAGAGGATGTTCTCTCCAGTTCTGCCACGAAGCTCTCCACTCCCTATTTTTATAACACAGGCCAAATTCACATAGTTATCTCATATGCTTGGCTCCTGTAGGCATTTGAGCCTGGGGATCTTGTTCTCTAATATCACTCATAATAATAATGATTGAGGCTGGGAAATATTGAGATGTTACGCCTGAGATGCATACCAACCATCTTACCACTTACTGCCCTCTATTATGTGTCTTATCTCTATACTGCCATTTGCTTTTTATTCCCATTTCCCATCCACCAAACCCATGTTCTTCTTTTCATCCCCAGCACACAGCTAGACTATATTGCCCAGCCTCCCCTGCGGTGAGGTGTGGCCACATGACTGAGTTATCTCCAGGGCAATATATATGGAGGTGATACTCAGGCCTGGCCCATAAAACCTCCATGCACTCTTTAACTACTGGTTGAATGGGTGGCTGAAATGAGCCCCAGGGTGACCTTGAAAGCTACATATTTAAGATGGCAAAGCCAATGGAAGTCAATGTCCCCAAATGACTACATGGAGCACAGCCATCACCAACCTGGAACCACCTTAGACTGTGATATAACAAAAAACATCCTTCTTGACTGAATCTACATTTGGGGTCTATTTACTACAGCCATTGAGCCTACCCTGACCAGCACACTCCATTTTATAAATATAGCAACGGTCACAGGGAGAGGTCAAGGTATCTTCTCAGTGTCACAAAGATAATATGTGGGACTCAGGGATTCAAACCCAGTGATTCCAAAGCCCCCATTCAAAACAAATCTTATGACTTATTTTTTAGGTGGGTTTATTGAGGTATTATTTACATGCAATAAAACTGATCCTTTTGAGAACACATTTTCACGACTTTTGACAAATGCAGTCATGTACCCGTCTGCACAATCAAGATATAGAACATTTCTGTCATCCCCAAAAGGTCTTTTGTGCTTTTTGGCAGTCAACGCCCTTGGATTCCCCTTCCCCCAGCCCCTGGAAACCACTAACCTAATTTCTGTCTTTATACTTTTGTTTATTTATTTATTTTTTTTTTGAGAGAGAGAGAGAGAGAGAGGGAGGGAGGGAGAGAATCTTAAGTGGCTCTACACCCAGTGCAGAGCCTGATGTAGGGCTTGATCTCACAACCATGCAATCATGCCCTGGGCTGAAATCAAGAGTTAGATGCTTAACTGACTGAGCCACCCAGGCACCCTGTCTCTGTAGTTTGGAATCACATCTATATGTGTACACAGCCTTTCAGGTCTGGCTTCTTTCGCTAAGCATAATGATTTTAAGATTCTCCCATGTTGTTGCAGATATCAGTACTTCGTTCTTTTCTGAGTACTACTGCGATGCATGGAGGCACCACTATTTATTATCCATTCACTAGCTGAAACAACATCTGGGTTGTTTCCAGGTTGGGGCTATTACAAGTAAAGCCACTCCAAACATTCAAATGGTTTCCCAGATTTTTATGAAGAAGGCACCGAAAGCGGGTAAGAATAGGAAAGGAATAGGTAATCCTTGTCTCGACCAAAAACCTACTCCAAAGCAAAGGCTTTGGAGACTAGGAAGACAGTGGTAAAAGGAGCCACCAAAACAATGAAGATCCACATGTCACCTACTTTCAGCAGCCCAAGATGCTGTGGCTCCAAAGGCAATACAAGTAATCTTAGAAGAGCATCACCAGGAGAAACACTGCCACCATCAAGTACTCCCACCATGAAGTTGGCCATGACGATTTAATCACACGGGTGCTCATCGTGGACGTCAAGGCCAGCAAGCACCAGATCAAACAGACTGAGAAGCCAATGCTCTGGCCAGGTCTCATGGCGAGAAGGCATATATTTGGTCCCTAACTACAATATTCTGCGTGTCGCCAAAAAATTGGAATCATCTAAACAGAGCCCATTTGGCTAATTCTAAATATAATAAACTCTTTTTTTTTTTACCGTCATAATAAAAAGCAGTTATCCCATTTTGTCTTCCCACCAGCAACATGCATGACTTCTAGTCGCTCCAAATCCTCACCAGTAATTGGCATTGTCAGTTTTTTTAATTTTGGTCATTCCAGTGGCTACGTATTGGTATTTCTCTGTGGTTTTAATCTACATTTTTGTGATCACTAATAATACCGAGCATCTTTTCACAGACTTATTGGCCATTTATATATATTTCAGTAAAGCAGTTCTAAAAAGTCTTTTGACCATTTTTTACTTGGATAGTTTATCTTCCAAATGTTTTCTCCTACTTTGTGGCCTGTCACCTTATTTCCTTAACAGCATCTTCTAAAAAGCGTAAGTTTTCATTTTGATAAAGTAAAATTTATCATTTTTTTCCTTTGTGGTTTGAGTTTTTTATTATTTTGTCATTTTGTCTTTTAATGATTTAAAATTGCGTTTATGCCTCATCTAGAGAGACCTCTCTTTGCAGGATGACAATGGATGATTTTAGGTTAAATTTACATACCAAAATTGCTTCTTTGGGGGCAGGTTACTGGGTTTTTGTATGGTGTGTTGTGACTTTTTAAAATCTTTGTTTATGACAAGGGCCACCAAATGAGAAAGAAACAAGGCAACATGAAAAGGCAGTTCAGAAATTTTGTGAGCCCAAGACTCTCTTGACAGAAGACCGATTCAAAAAATAACAGATGAAAGAGTCTTGCCAAATGAGTAGGAGAATGTGACAGACAGGACCCATGGGCCTGGAGCCAGCCATCTGAAACCTATGGACAGGCCAACCCCCGACCTGGGCTTGTCCAAGACAAAAGGATTCCACTGCTCAACTGGACTCCCAGAAGGGCCCATTTATTCCCTCCAATGTTGAGCACACTGTACTAACCAAAGCACAAGGCTTCTTGTAAATGGTCCTGCCAGGAGGATTAACTCCTTTCTTCCCTGCAGTTATAACCAGCAAGGCAATTCCAGAACAATCTGAGTCCCAGCTTACCAGGAAGGGACAAGAGTAGATAGCATATTTTCCATGGCCTTCTCAGTGTCCTGCTGGCCCTGGATCTCACTGGCGCCAGCCCAAGGTATTTCAGGGTTGACACTGCATGAGATTACATGGCTGCGAGCACCCAAGCCTTCAACTGCTGAGCCAGTCTAATTCGAGACCGCGTCCGTGCCTGCTGCTGGGTTATGGGCCCATTCTGCAGCTCAAAGATGGCATAGAAGGTCACAGGGCCTGGATTAATTGGATTTTAAAGGCCACCTGTCTAAATCTGGATTTTTCAGGAGATACCCAGTGTAATGAGAAGAGTGCCTGCACTTGGGTGTCAGAAGGCCTGAACTTAAAGCCCCACTGCACCACTTACTGGCTGTGTGATTGAGAGCGATTTATTCCACCTCTCTGGTCCTCAGTTTCCTCATCTATAAAACAGGGATTAATGAAACAACAAAGGGGCATTTGCGATGACACAAAGGTACCCAGCACGGTTAGTCGCTGGCACGTGGTATGCTCTCAAGAAAGCACCTTTCCTTTTCCTCCCCAAGAGACAGTCTGAGAGCAAGTCCATGAAATAAACAGCCGGGGTTAATGCTGACATGGACACATTTCCCAACATCTGTGCATCTCACTTCTGTATGGGTAAAGAATGCTCTGAAGAGAGAGACCTGAGCTGAAAATACCGATCTGGGCAACATCAACAAGTAGAAAGAGAAGCAACCATTCAGGTGGAGTGAGGAAAAAGACAAAGGGGGTGAGATCAGCACAGCGGACACACCAGCATTCAAGAGTCAGCTGGAGGAGGATGGGTTGAAGGAGACCAGAGAGAGTAGATAAAGGAGGTGACAGGGAGAATGCGGACACCACAAAGAGCACCAGGAAGAGAAGATCCAGTACATGCCCAGGGCGCATGGCTTTTGGGAGGTCATGTATTTCAGGGTAAGCGATGGGGGATGAGGGCAGTCGAAACGCTGAGGTGGGCAGATGAATGAGTTAAGAACACACGGGGGGGGGGGGGCCTGGGTGGCTCAGTCGGTTAAGCGGCCGACTTCGGCTCAGGTCATGATCTCACGGTCCGTGGGTTCGAGCCCCGCGTCGGGCTCTGTGCTGACAGCTCAGAGCCTGGAGCCTGTTTCAGATTCTGTGTCTCCCTCTCTCTGACCCTCCCCCGTTCATGCTCTGTCTCTCTCTGTCTCAAAAATAAATAAATGTTAAAAAAAAAAAATTAAAAAAAAAAAAAAGAACACACAGAGGGGAAAAGGACGAGAGTTTAAAAACTAAAGCCAGTGGGGTCAAGTGATAACATCAAGACGGGGAAGATCTCGGCACGTTAAAATGCAGCAGGAAGGAAAGGAGACTAGACAGTGACAGAAAGCCATCAGGAACCAGGAGTTCTGTTGGGTCCATGTGTGGAAGCCAACGGCCAGGCCACAGAGCTGTTCAGCACAATCCTTCACAGGGGCTGTTGGATGAGCTTGCACAACTTTGACTCATGAGTGATAGAGAGCCAGGTCAGTGAAGTAAACAGCCCTAGCAGCCCTGTGACACAGCGCTGGCCCAGGGAGTAGCAGGCAATGTGCGGGATTCCACCTGAAGTCTCCAGGAGTGTGCTCAGAGGAGGGGAAAGGAGAGTTGGAGAATCACTCCATTGGCCACGTGACTCTCAGGATAGTGAGGATGAAGTCCAGTCAAGAGCGTGGACACCATTGCAATTCTCCCCTGGGGTCTATGAAACCCCACGGGCTGTTGGGGATGGGAGCATTAGGAAGAGGCGCAGAGAAAGCCCAACCTCTGGGGTTCCATGGCCATAGTGGCCTTGACTAATATCTGTCTTGTCCTTTGCAAAGTGCTCTTACTGACATTATCTGAATGGGAAGAATTAGTCCCATTTTACCCAATTGAGAAACAGGTTCCATAAAGTTCAGTGGCTTGTTCAAGGTCATGTAGCCAGGGATGGCAGGGCTGAAACCAAGCCCCCTATTTCTGTGATTCACGGTCCAACTCCGTCTCCCCATCCAGGGAGCTTCTGAAATCAACCCAAGCAAACACACGTTCCTTAAGCACCCTTGTGTGTTAGGCGCCATGCTAAGGCACAGTGAATTTCAGGAGTGTCAGGGGTATTAACTGTTGGCCCAACACCCAACCCACACTCCTTTATCGCCACAGAACTCTGATTTCACTTGGGGGAACACTGTGCCTTTGGACTAAACCAGACGTGACAGTCCGGCTTCCCAGTGTCCTCACAACTTAGAGGTCATAACATGCCCCAGTTCTGGCCAATAAGGTATAAGGAGAAATCCACCAGGTGGGGCTTCTGGGAAGATTCTGCTCTATTATTTTTTTTTTTAATAATTCGCGTATTTTTAAGTTTACATCCAAGTTAGTTAGCACATGGTGCAACAATGATTTCAGGAGTAGATTCCTTAATGCCCCTGACCCATTTAGCCCATTCCCCCTCTCACAGCCCCTCCAGCAACCCTCTGCTTGTTCGCTATATTTAAAAGTCTCTTATGTTTTGTCCCCCTCCCTGTTTTTATATGATTTTTGCTTCCTTTGGGAAGATTCTGCTTTCTCGATAAAAAGGAACAGACTCAGCTGTCTCTCCCAGTCTTCCTGCCTCTCTATGCTCCTTCCTCTGCCTTGCTTGTGACCTAAGGCCTGAGGATTCACTTGTGACCCAAGGCCTGGGGATGGTGACCTTGCATTCTGTGATCGTGAGGACACAGCACTAGGATATGGAAGATGAAAAAGATAAAAGCTCTGAACTAATGCTCAGCTAATGCACCCACCTCCACATTTCTAAACGTGTGAGAAAAAGAAACATCTCTCCGCCCCAGCCATTGATATCAGACTCTATTATCTGCAGATAAATACATTCCTAATTGAGAAACAGGCCCAATTCAATTATGTATTTGTTTCTGTGTTTACTGGTACTTAGCGATGATGGTTAATTTTATGTGCCAACTTGATTGGGCCACAGATATTTGGTCAAACATTATCCTGATTGTTTCTGTGAAGATGTCCTCAGATGAAATTAACATGTAAAAAAAGTAAAGCAGATTGCCCTCTGAATGTGGGTGGGCCTCAACCAATCAGTTGAAGGCCTGAACAGAACAAAACCACTGATTATCCCCCACAATAAAAGGAAATTCTTCCTGCTTGACTGCCTTTGATCTGGAACATCAACTTTTTTCCCACTTTCAGACTCAAATTGAAATAGCAGCTCTTTTTGGGTCTCAAGCCTGCTAGTCTTTGCACAGGCACCATACCATCAACTCTCCTGGTTCTCAAGCCTTCAGACTCAGATTGGAACTACATCATCAGCTTTCCCGGGTCTCCAGCTTGCCAACTGCAGATCTGAGAACTTGTCAGCCTCCATAATCATGTGCACCAACTCCAATAAATAAATGATAGATGGATGGATGGATGGATGGATGGATGGATAGATAGATAGATAGATAGATAGATAGATATGGATGGATAGATAGATATATGGATGGATAGACAGATAGATATGGATAGATACATAGATAGATAGATAGATAGATAGATAGATAGATAGATAGATAGATAATAGGATCTATGGTTCTGTTTCTCTGGAAAACCATGGTTAATATAGTTGTCTTTTTTCTCCTACAAACTGTATATAAATGGTGAGAGTAGCTACATTCATGATAGCCAAGAAATGGAAATAAATCATATGTCCATCAACAGGGAATGAAGAAACGAATTATAATCTATCCATACAATGGAATTCTACTAAGCCATGAAAAGGAGCCACTGCTGGGATACACGAAAATATGGTGCATCTCAAAAGCCTTATGCACAGTGAAGAAAGCCAGACACAAAGACCACTTACTATATGATTCCATTTATATAGAACTCTAGAAAAAGGCAAATCTCACACATAGTGGCTGAGAGCACATCAGTGGTAGCTGGGATCAGGTACAAGGGAACACTGGGATGACAGAAATGTGTTCCATACCATCATTATGGTGGTAATTACAGGGGTCTATATGTTTGTCAAACTCATCAAACTATATACTTAAAATGGATGCATTTTGGGGCGTCTGGGTGGCTCAATCAGTTAAGCATCTGATTCTTGATTTCACCTCAGGTCATGACCTCAGAATTTCTTGAGATCGAGCCCTGCTTCGGGCTCTGTGCTGACAGCGCAGAGCCTGCTTGGGATTCTCTCTCTTCCTCTCTCTCTCTCTCTCTCTCTCTGCCCCTCCCAGGCTTGCTCTCTCTCTCTCTCTCTGAAAATTAATAAATAAGCATTTTTTAAATGGATGCATTTTATTTATGTAAATTTCACCTCATTGAAATTGATAGTGCAAAAAATATTTTTTATTTTGAAAATAAAATTACATCCACGTAGGTGGATATAATGCACATATATATAAAGAAATGGAGGAAAGAAAGGCTGAACATTAGATGAAGCCAGGAGAAAGTCAACTCACAAAGCACACATTAACCACTTGATTGCAGGGAGCTGCAAATTAGCGCTGAGCTTCCCAGGAGCCAAAGCAAAAAAAGAAAAAGAAATGTTCTCAAGCTCTCACATGTCCGTAAGAGAACATCACGGTGTTCATAAAATAAAGTTGCATCACAGAGATATGGTGACTTCAAAGTATTATGGGAACACAGAGAAGGAAGTGACTAATTCTGTTTGGGAAAACCAGGAAATGCTACAGAGGTGAGCGTAGGAAAAAGAAATCGCTAATACTGACTGGGGAACGTGGCTGCGGTAGGGCGGGTCTGAGCTCCTGGACGGGAAACAATCAGCTTAACTCATTTCCTAGATGCCCTTCAACTCCAAAGAGGTCGTGGTCTCAGGAAGCAGGAAGAAGGCTGGGGCCGAAGCCTGCGTCTGTCTCTGCAGAGCCCAGCGAAGGAACAGTTGCCCCACAGCCAGCACAGGAATGGCCTTTATCCATAGGCTTGCCACGGTCCCAGACCCCAGCCGGACCTTGCCTGGAAGACCTTTGCTGGGTCTCAGCGCTACCCCCTTCGCTGCTGGATTCAGGGGCGGCGGGGGTCCCCAGAGAGGGCAGCACTGCTGGGGAGGCAGAGGGGATTACTAGAGGCCACACAGAGCACCGCACTATTTTAGCCACCACTCTGGCCAGATTGCGCTTGATTATCAGGGACGGATGGTCCCTGCCCACACGGACGGCCTCTCCTCCCAGCTGCGTTCCGCAGGCCGAGTCATGCCTGATTATCACCAGCTAATGAGAATTCCTGGCCTTGGTCAACTGCCCACACTCAGGAATTTGCTATTCATGAGAAATGTCAACTTTACGAAAACGAGTCCTGTATGTCAGCTCTTTTTCCCACATTCAGGGTTTACAGCTGACAGGACTTTGTTTCACATGATTTGCTGATGCGGAAAGAGGCCGTAATCCAGGAAACTGCTCTGACAAATCATCCCTGGGCCAGCAGAGCATTCTGGAACATTCTTGTTATTTGTCCCCTCAGAAACCTTCTGGAAAGGGAAACCTTGGGATTTGAACGAGGCTGAAGTGGAAGACGTGGTGCCCGAAGGGACAGTAGAGCAGTACTGTGGGGACACAGGCCCCCCGCCCCCGGCCCTTTCTGCCAGCAGACACACAGAACAGCTCCCACACGGAGGAGAGCTGACTTCCGTGGGAATCCCAGCCCCCTGGCAGACACAAGAGATGCTACTCAGGACTCGGACATTCCAAGACATGACCTTACTGCTCATTCATTCGTAGGTTTTGAAACTATAAAGCTATCACTGTGGAAGATGACAATATGCTTTCTGCCACTGGGAACACTTTCAACAGCAGCAGTGCCTCAAAGAGCACCCGTTCCAAGTCTGGCTATGTGACTCTCCCTTTCTCTCCTAATCTGACTTCTGGACTAACAGAAGACTGATTTCATAAACGATGACCAGTGCCATCCTTGGACCTCCAGCAGCACCTGATGCATATTCTAGGCCACAAGACTGGGAAGGGATATTTCATAAGGCAGGGTGGGGTCGGGGGGGAAACCTTCCTTAAATGCAGAGATCCTGGATTGTAGGTGTTTGACACGATGATTCTGAATGGAGAAGAGCACAGGAAATACCAGAGCTGTACAAACAGAGAGGACAGGAAGGGCTGGGCTCCCCCGACCCCTACCCCGTCCCCACCCCCATTCAGTGCAGCTCTCCCCCAGGGCCCATCCAGCCCCTGCCAAGTTCCCAAAGAACCGAGATATCATAGTCAGCTACATCCTGATGACTGCGTTTGTGTGGCACCTCGCAGTTTACAGGGGCTTCCAACCAAGCTTCCCACAGCCCGACAAGGAAGATTCAGTGGCTTTACTGAGATTGGGAAACTGAGGCCCAGAAAAAGGCCCCAAGTCACACAGTTAGTCAAGGGGAAAATAGTCTAGTGGTCAACAGTTTGGGCATGGCAGTCAGAGGAATCTCTGAAATCTTAGCCAGCTGCCTGAAGCTTGTTACCTCGCTCTCTGGAGCTGGTTCCCTCCTCTGCGGTATGGAGTGTCCCCCAGGAATAGGGTTCTAGGGCCCCCTTGCCAGGCATCACTGCCAGCTGAATGACTGTGGGCAGGTTATACAATCTCTCTGTGCCTTAGTTTCCTCATCTATAAAATGGGAATGATACTGGTACCCACTGCACACACACGAGTAACTCTAACAAGAGAGTTGGAGAGAAAGAAGTCAGACACAAATCACTGTGTGATTCGTTTATTTGCTATTCAAAAACGAGCCGACTGCTCAATGAGTATGGGGCTTTCCTGTGGGGTGCTGAAAATGTTTTGGAACTAGGAACAGGTGACGGCTGCACAACGTTGTGAATGCACGAAAAGCCACTGTGTTATTTTTAAAGGGTTAGTTTTGTGACGTGAATCTCACCTAAATAAAATTTTATTTTTTTACTTACTTATTTATTCAATGGGCCACACTCACCTTCAGGGCTAGAAGTCAAAAGAGTGGTTAGTTGAGGCTGGGGAGAAGATAGTAATAACTGGGCAGGGGCACGAGAGCGCCTTGCGGGAAATGCTCTGTATCTTAACCTAGGTGATGGGTGGTCCCATCGGTAATAACGAATCCAGCTCCATACTTGAGATTTATGCGCTTTAGAGGGTTGTTGTGATAGTTAAATGCGGTCATCTATGCAAGCTCTTTATATCAGCCCTGACACGTAAGAAGGGCTCAATATTCTATCTGTATGAGAGACGGATGTTAGCCAAGCCTACGGCGGTAATCATCACACAGTATATGTAAGCTAAACTATAGGGCTGTGTGCCTTAAACTTATACAGCGATATAAGTAAATCGTTTCTCAATAAAACTGGAAAAAAATAAAATAAGTAAAACAAAAGAAGCATATCATAATTATCTCAAGAAATAAATGCTCAGTAATCAGTAACAATCATCGATGTGATGATTATCACGTATTGTTTGAAGGATCAAAAGAGACAATGCACATAAGATATTTAGCATGGGAGCTGGTTTTTCATATATGTCTCCCAAAGAGAGTCAATTCTCATTAATATTAAACTGGACCCAAACCTTCTAGCTCAAGATTCAGAGCACTTTGCAAAGCACCATCCCGCGCACTCGAGAGGTTGGTTTGACATAAGCACTGGGGAAAAGAGCCAAGGATTTAAGGATTAGAGGTTGGTACAACATAGCACAGCCTCTGGATAAGCTGGGTTACCTCCCACGGGCCAGCCTGGGTACAGGGCAAACCATTCACCCTCACACAGGCAGAACTTGAAAGGGAAACGTCACCTCTGGGGAAAGACTTTCCTTGTTAAATCCTGATGACAGATGGAGCCCACCTAGCTCGTTAATGGGATTCACTGATAGGCATCCTACATTGTCCAATTACATTTGATTGGCAAGCTTCATACAAACCCAAACGAATGGCCTCTCCTCCATTGGGCCACACTGTCCCAGGTACATACTCACTCTCCCAGGACCTATGAGGTATGGCAGCCTTCGTTCAATTGCATGTGACTTCTTCCAAACCCCAGCTCCCTGCGGGCAGCGGCCCTGTGTCTGTCACCTTTTCAGCCCAAGCTTTGCTCCCGGAACATAACAGAATTAATAGACGGGTGAGGATCGGTGGGAGAGAGCAGGGGGCTCCCTGATGGGGCAGATCCTTGAGAACAGAGTCATTTCCCTACCTCTGATGCTGAGAAGATTTGTTCAGGAAGGAAACATGGAAGCAGAAAGAGGCCAGGGGGAAGTGCACACGCTTCCTGGCTCTCTCTCAGTTTAATTCCATTTAGAAAGGGTTATCAAGATACAGAAATTGCAGTAATTGTTGGTTTGGGGTCAGAGGGGAGAATGAAGTTAGGTACAGAAAACATGGTTCTACGATGTCTTTTGTTTCCATCATGGGTCCAGGTCCCTCATCAGTATGGTGATTTTGCAAGTATATGATGCCAACCATAACACAATTTAATCTCGACTAACTGAATTTAGATCTTAAAAGTAAGTGCAACTCTTTACCTCCAAGGTCATCCTCCCCAAAGCCCATAACTCCAGAGTAATCCTTAGAGAAGCATCAGAAAAATCCCACCTGAGGAACATTCTACAAAATACCCACCCAGTACGCCTCAAGACTGTCAAGGTCATCCAAAATGATGTCCTAGAAACTATCACAGCCAAGAGGAACCTAAGGAATTATGATGCAAAATGTAATGTACTATTCTAGACGGAATCCTGGAATAAGAAAAGGACATTAGACAAAAACTAAGGAAATCTAAATAAACTGTGAATTTTAGCTATTAATAATATATCAATATTGGTCCATTAATTGCAAAAAAAGAAAAAAAATACCATTCTAATATAAGATAATACTAGAGAAAACGGGGTACACAGTATATGGGAAGTCTCTGTACTATCTTTGCAATTTTTCTGCAACTCTAAAACTATTCTAAAAAATAGAGTTTATTATTTTTTTTACAAAAATCACTGCAGAGCATTTTCTAAAATGTCAACCACCTTGTCCCACTCACTACCCCCTCCAAAATGTAGCTGGTCACCAAGATTTTAACACATCAAAGATTTCACCTGCCTTGTGTCTCTTCCTCCCAAAGTGTCAGACCACCATTTAAGGTTGAAGACAGTTGGGGTGGGTTGGGGAAATGATCCATTTCTGGGCTGTCCCCCATTTCATTATTTCAAAACTTAAAATGACTCTAATATTTTTAGCTACAAACTAACAATTTGCCTATCCAAACTTGACCATTTATGTAGGCATGTAAAAAAAAACTATTGAGATTTTATTGCAGGCCAAGCTTCCAGAACTTTCCATGAGAAAGGCAAACATCGCCCCTTCCCTCCTGGGGCTTATAGTTACATCCCAGGATGCATGGTAAACAAGTGAGCCAATAAAGGGATGAGGGTGTGACAGACCAAGAGAACTTCTGCTCAGGGTCTGCTCCAAGTGCAGTGGTGGGGGGTCAGGAGCCATCCACACCCTTTGGCCCCACCTCTCTTTGGGCCAGAAAGATGGCTAACTGAGGTTTGACATAGCCTGTGGCATTCAGGTTAGAGCTGTTTCTAGCCCAAGTGATTTGGGGTCTGAATTTTATCCTGACGGCAAGAAAAGATTTCTTATGTGGCCCCATTACTTTGAAAAATCATTAATAACCCTTCACCAGAAAATTGCACTCCTTGGGGTGCCTGGGTGGCTCAGCTGGTTAAGCATGTGACTCTTGGATTCGGCTCAGGTCATGATCTCATGGCTTCGTAGGTTCGAGCCCCAAGTCGGGCTCTGTGCTGACAGTGTAGAGCCTGCTTGTGTCTCTCTCTCTCTCTCTCTCTCTCTCTCTCTCTCTCTCTCTCTCTCTCTCTCCCCTCCCCACCCCACTCACGCTGTCTCTGTCTCTCTCAACTAAATAAAAATAATTTTTTAAACTTAAAAAAAAAAGAATTAAAAAAAAAGAAAAATACACTTCTTAAGTGTCCAGGGAGTATCAGCTGCTGTGCAAGGAGATAGTGATATTGTGACAAAAGGCTCAAGTAGCTCAAAGTCTAGCGTCAGATGCAATCCAGAAAACAAACCATGAAAATACAGTGTGAGGGGTGCTGTGGTATAGAGCTGAGACCCACCAGGCATCCCAGAGCCAAATGCTCTGAGTGGAGGCTTCTTTAAGAATCAACTTTAGGGGCACCTGGATGGCTCAATCAGTCGAGCATCCAATTCTTGGTTTCGGCTCAGGTCATGATCTCACAGTTCACAAGATCAAGCCCCATGTCAGGCTCCACAATGTCATCTTGGAGCCTGCTTGGGATTCTCTCTCTGTCCCTCTCCCACTCATGGTGCGCGCGCGCTCTCTCTCTCTCTCTCTCTCTCTCTCAAAAAATAAATAAACTTTAAAAAAATAAAGCATTTTTTAAATAAATAAATAAATAAAAATCAACTTTATTAAAGAATAATTTTCATAAACAAAACACATCTGTTTTAAGTATACATTTCTATGAGTTTGACAAATGTATGTACCTGTGTAACCACCACCACAATCATGATGTAGAATATTTCTATCACCTTAAAAATTTCCTTTCTACATTGTTATACTCAATTCCTGCCCTCTGCACTCCCAAACCCTGGAAACCACTGATTGGTTTTCTGTTATTATAGTTTTGCCTTTCCTAGAACTTTCTGGAATCATACAGTGTGTAGTCTTTTGTTTCCAGCTTCTTTCATTTAGCCTAGTGCTTTTGAGATTCATCCATGTTGTTGTGTGTATCAGTGCATTCCTTTTTTGCGGCCGAGCAGTAGTCTCTCGTGTGAATGTACCACAGTCGGCTTATCTATTCACCAGTTGATGGGCACTTGGATAGATTCCAATTTGGGGCTATCATGAATAAAGCTGCTATTCACCTCAGTCTTAAAGGACAATGGAAGTTAGTCAGTTAGAGAAGAATGTTCCAGAAAGTGACATCAGCAAAGGGAGGAAGAGGAGGATGAGGCTGGAGAAAGAGACAGAAGGAACAGCAAGGGTACCAGTGCTAAGGGAAGGCAATGGTAAGACATGGAAAGACTTTCAGCAGGAGGCTCGCTTGGTACAGCATGCAAATCGGAGTCTAACGATGACCTCCAGAGGGTTGGAAGTAGGTGCTTGTGATGCCTGCCAGACATCCAGGTAAGGAGATTTAATGAGAAGTGGGAAAAGATCTGTGCTAAATAAACAGTTGGTAGATAATAGTTAAAGCCATGGGTGTTGCTGAGATCAACCAGGCAGAGCACATGGAGTGAGGAGTTATTGGGTGCTCGTATGTCTCTCCATAAGCATGGAAGAGCCAGACTGAGCATCGTGCAGTGGTTAAGAACATGAACTCTGGATCTAGACTTCTGGGCTTCAAATGCCAGCTGTGTGACAGGGGGCAAGTCACTTGATTCGTTTCCTTATCCATAAAATGGATTATACTACACCTATCTCTTTGGGCTGATATACAGGTTAACTGAGTTCTTCATGCCTATATCTTAGAACATCATCAGATACCTGCACATAAAAAGTGCTCCATAAGTTGCAGCTATTATTAATATTAAAAATCTATAATGTAGGTACCAGAGAGACCTCAAGTTGAATGTCATATCCATTCATGACAAGCTGAAAGACACTAATAAATGTAACATGTCTGAGCTGAAAGTCCCTTACGTGAAAAATGAGGATAATAACTGTTACCTCAGAAGTTATTGGAAAGAGTAAATGAGTACAAGATTAGAAGTAGAAACCATCAGAAACCTTTCCCTACAGGGTTAATTTTTGTTCCCTCCTCCCTTCCTCTATGTTCCCATGGAACACTATCCATTTCCTTTCCCGCACTTTCCTCACCACTAGGATGACCTGTTGGCTGATGTATTAGTCAGGATGAGCTAGGTTATGCTGCAGTAACAAATAGCCCCAATTCTCAGTGGCCCACAACAGCACAGGTTTATTTTTCATTCACCCTATGTGTCCAGCACAGATTGGTTGCCCCTCTGCTCAGCTTCACTCTGGAACCCAACTGGACAGCCCATTTGGGAAATATTGCTGGTTGTCATGAGAAAGAGAAAAGAAAAATAGTTTAAAAAGGTGTTGACTTTTAACGCTTCCACCCAGAAGTAATACACATTCATTCTTTTCCCATTTCATCGTTCAAAGCACATTAAATGACCACATGGGTGCTGAACAGGACAAAGATGGGCAAGCCTCCTAAAGGAGGGACAATAATACTCTATCACAAACAGTCTGTATCGGCCACTAAACTGAGAGCTTCTGGAAAGAAGCACTGGGCACTCGTCACAGCCATGCTCCCTGGCTTGGCATCATGCCCTTGAGGTTTGGTGAATTAAACAAGACCGAGAGTTCTTTAATTGGGCCTGGAGACGTAAGTTTACTCTGCCCCAAGGTGGAAAGCCCTCCTGTAGTCGCTGCTTCTGTAGAAAAGGGAAAGAGCCTCCTGTCATCAGAAGACAAGTCCCTTTTCCAAGTCACCAGAAGGCGCTGTGTGTCTGATGACAGGTAAGGAAACTCCCACGGGTGCTGGTGGCTCCCCAGGGAATCAAGCACCTTTTTATGTGGGCACAAGAACGATAATTCAGCAAGTGCCTTACAAGCATTGTTTCATTTGATTTTCGAAACATGCCTGTGAAAGCTATGACGCAGTCAGGTAGCAGCAACCCCAATGGGCAGATGAGGCCATCAAGACAGCGGAAAGCCCCGCGCATTGCCTATAAAAGTATAAAATGGCGTACGGGCACCCGGGTGGCTCAGTCTGTTAAGTGTCCGACTTCGGCTCAGGTCATGATCTCACAGTTCATGGGTTCGAGCCCCACATCAGGCTCTCCGCTGTCAGCGTGGAGCCCGCTTCGGGCCCTCTGTCTCCCCCTGTCTCTGCCCCTCCCTCGCTTGTGCTCTCTCTCTCTCTCAGAAATAAACATTAAAAAATTTTTTAAAAAGCATAAAACGGTGTAGCCACTGTGGAAACAGTACAGCAGTTCCTCCAAAAATAAACATAGAATTACCACACAGTCCAGCAATTCTACCTCTGGGTATACACCCAAAAGAGGTAAAGTAGGGACCCAAACTGATATCGGCACACCCAGGTTCATAGCTGCATTATTCACAACAGTCAAAAGGTAGAAGCAACCAAGAGTTCACGGACAGATGAATGGAGAAACAAACTGTGGTTTACGCATACAATGGAATATTTATTCGGTTTTAAGATGCAAGGAAATCCTGGCACACGCTACAACGTGGATGAACTTTGAAGACATTATGCTGAGTGAAATACTGTCACTGACGGACAAATACTGCGCGATCCCACTTATATATGAAGTGCCCAGAAGAGTCCAGTTCCCAGAGACAGGAAGTAGAATGGTGGCTCCCAGAGGCAGGGGGCGGGGGGAGAATGGGAAGTGAGTGTTGGCACGGGAACAGAGTTTCAGTTTGGGAAGATGTAAAATATTCCGGAGATGGATGGTGGCTGTGGTTGCACAACAGTGTGAATACAGTTAATGCCACCGAAATGTACACTTAAACATGGTTAAGATGGTAAATTTTATGTTATGTGTGTTTTACCACAGTGATAGTAATAATACAAGGACGGAGTAAAGTAACTCGCCCAAGGGCACCTGGACAGGAAGAGTAAGACTTGGGCCTAGAAAGCGGAGGCCAGGGTTTATCTTCCAATACCACGTGGCTTCTCACTGTCACTGGCTCCTTCTCTGTGCCAACCTGCATATCCTGCCTCCCTCACCCACAGTTCCCTCAGCACCTGACTGTGGGATATCTCCTTTACCCAGACCTAATCCTGGTAGCTAGAACATAGTGTCCTATGTCATTGATTCACTCACTCACTCATTCATTCGTTCAACAAAGAGTATCAGAACATCCGCTATGCGTCAGGCTTTCCTTATGCTCTAGGTGTTAACCATGAATAGAGCCCAGTCCTAGCTCTCTAGGCTAGACACTTTGAGTGCACAAAGTACTGGAAAATAGTGATGAACAGGAAGACACAGGAATGCAAAGGAGAAGGCTCTCGACTCCGCCTGGAGACACCAGGGATGGCTTTTAAGTGGAGAAGACATTTAATCTGAGCCTTGGAACATAAGCCGGAGTTTTCCAGGAGGAGAAGGAGGAATATATTCCATATGGAAGGAGCATTGGGTACAAAGTCACAGCAACAAGACAGAAGAGGTGGCCGAGGAACCCGAAGTCACTGAGGCCAGGCCAGCTACTCGGGAAGTTGAGAAGTTTTCAGGGACCATATCACATCATGGGGGACCTGCTATGTCAGGGTAAAGAGTCTCACTTTCTTCTTATGGGCAATGGGGAGTCATTGCAGGATTAAGCAGGGGAATGACATGATTAGAGTTGCATTTTAGAAACACTCTACAGGATAGCTTATAGAAAGTCAAGGCCAGGGGCGCCTGGGTGGCTCAGTTGGTTAAGCATCCGACTTCGGCTCGGGTCATGATCTCACAGTTTGTGAGTTCAAGCCCCACGTCGGGCTCTGTGCTGACAGCTCAGAGCCTGGAGCCTGTTTCAGATTCTGTGTTTCCCTCTCTCTCTGCCCCTCCCCTACTCACGCTCTGTCTCTCTCTCTCTCAAAAATAAATAAACATTAAAAAAATTTAAAACCAAAAAAAAATGAAAGTCAAGGCCAGAGAAAGGAGGTTCAACCACACAAATGTTGTCAAAGCTCAGGCAAGACGTAAGAAAGGCCTCAACCAGGAGATGACAATGGCTATGAAAAGATGGAGCCCACTGTCTGCATAGGATGGAGATTTTTCTGTGGTTCATTGCTCTGTGCTCACTAGCTGGCATACAGCGGGCTCTCATATATACTTATTAAATGACCAATAATCGTTAACACCAGAGACAACTAGGAAGCAGAGGGATAGGACTTTGAATGAGCAGATGGACATTGAAAGAATGTGGGATTGTGGAAAAGCAGAATCTAAAATGATTCCCAGGGTTTCGTGTTGAGCAACCAACTAGGCTGATTGATGTCTGCGTCTCATCAAGACAGGGAACTTGTAAGTGGGAGAAATGTTAGGTTGGACAATGATGCACACAGCTTTGGGCTCTCCAAGTCCGGAGACGGTTGATCATCTGGGTGGAGATGGCAGACACCCAGGTGGAGGTGAATGGACAGATCCGGAGTTAGGCAGTGAGATCTGGGCTGGAGAGAGGCATTTCCTCTGGGAACAGTAGGCCTTACCATTTCGGGCCAAATTTCCTTTTCAAGCCAGGGAAGCAGTAGGGCCTCTGCTATCCTCCTCCCCCTGGGGAAATCCCAAAGGTGGTACACACCAGCCCTTGCAGATTTGGCCTCTCGGCCTCTGGCCACGCTCTTCCCTCCTCAAAGCAAGCCACCATGCTTCACTTCCTCTTTCCATCTGCTCGGCCTCCAGGAGGATCCTACCTCCCTCCTCTGCCCTGGAGCTGCCCCCAGCCAACCCAGCCCACGGGAATCTCACTTCTTCCACATCCCAGATTCTGGCGACATCTGCGTGGACACCAACACTGTGCCCTTTAATGCTATAGTGGTGTTCCTTTGGGTCTGGGCACATGTCACAGCTCATCCAACTCCCACTGAGTGCCCAAGCCTATGGCACGGCTGTCTACTTGCCCACTGACTGGCCTGGTGCAGGCTTCCACCTCCAGTACCCTCTGGAGTAAGGACAGCAGCCTCCTCACCCATGACCCACCTACAATCTTGCCTCCTCTCCGGATCAATGGTCCATCTACTGAATCTCCAGCCCTTCTGCTAAAGCCATCTGCCTACACACAAGTCTGCCAACATCCCTCCCCTACCCCAAAGCTTCCTAGAGTTCAGCAAGGCCACAGGACCAAAGCCAGATTCCTCAGCCTCGCTATAAACTTTCTTTGAGCTAGCCCCAACCTACCCTTTCAGTCTGAGCCTCTGCTCTGCTGCCCCTGCCAACACGACACTCTGGCTGATTTCACTTCCCCTCCAGAGCCCGGCTCTGTCATCTACCAGCCATGTCACCATGGGCAAGTTCTGGAAGCTCTCTGGGCCTCGGTGGAATGAGGATAGTAACAGTATAGTACCCTTATAGGAATAGGGATGGTAACAGTCCTCTAGGACTGTTGCAAGGATTAAACGAGTTAATATTTGCAAAGTGTAACAGGGCCGGGCACATAATAATGCTGGGTCTGTGGTTATTATCGACACCACAGCTCCCTCCCTCCAGCACCTCCTTCCCCAGCACCCACATTCACAGAGTACAGCCCTCTGTCCTTGAAGACCCCTCTGACATGAGCTTCCTCCACGACTGCTACCCAGACCTGTCTGCATCATCTCAGGACCACAGAGCTTTCCGCTCACCCATCACCAGGCAGTAAGGGCCTGTGGTTAGACACTGCAGCTCGTTCCCTTCTGGAACCCCCACAGCCCTCAGCTGAGCTCCGGTCTGGTACCTATATGGCAGCATGATTCGCAAAACCGAAGTCTGACAGTCTCAAATTCACGCTCTGGCTCGTATGCTTACTAGCTGTGCACACGTGGGTACGTTACTTAACCTTTCTGAGCCCCGATTTCTACATTAGGAATGAGGACGCCCATCTCACTCTCACCGAGTTGCTGTGGGGACAAATCCGATAACGTCTGGAGACCCTGACATGGTTTCTGGCACAGAGGAGGCCCTCGGCCAAGGACAGTTTCCCTTCCACCTGTAATACGTGTCGAATTCACGTCTTCCAAAGTTTGAACGTAAGCACCCAGAGCGCAGGGATCATCCCTCGGTCCTATAAATGAGAAGATATGTGCGCCCATGGTAGGTGCTCAATAAATACGGGAGCCACAACAGTACTAAGCTTGAAAGAAACAGCTTCCTGTGACGTCCCTCCTCGGTCCCTAGGTCAAAGTGGCAAGGGTGGACATCTAAGTGGCTCTGGAGGAGGACAGGCGATGTCGATGTTGGGGCTGGAAGGCGATGAGTTTTATTTGTTGCTAACCTGCCTCTGGGCAAAACCCCTGCGACTCGCCTCCTTCTGAAAGTGGAATAAACAAGGCTGCTTCCGGGGCTCCCAGCGTCCTGTCCCTTTGCCACTGCAGAGGCTCCAGACGCAGCCAGACCCAGCAGCATCTCCCTTCTGGCTACAGGGGGGAGAGGAGACTCCATCCGTGTCCTGGCTCCAGCTCTGTTTGATTGGCGAGGCGAGGCCGCCCCCGCAGGCTGCACTCCGCGGCCCACGCCGGGCTGCTGTGTGGCATGTCCCGGCCGCCCTCTCGCCGCCCTCTCATTCCCTAACGCTTTCCTCATCTGACGTTTACGCAAGACGAGCACAGATCTCTGAGAACACCAAAAGAAACACCCCACCGGGCACCTCCCTGGCCAGCCGGCACCCCCCTTTTGGGCGGGTGGTTTCCTCATGGAGGTCCTCGATGTCATTGTCATTGCCTCGATGTCATTGCAGGCCACTTGGTGGGTCGCTCAGAGCTCCGCTCCTCAAACGAGGCTTCCTCCAATCTATGCCTTCACCCCTTCTCCGCCCTCTCTCACAACAGACTGGAAGTTCTACTCTGTATAGAATTACATCTGTCTTGCTGTGTGTATAGTAGATCTTTCGGGAAATGTTCCTGTAACAATTGGACAATCGATCGAGCGATAGATGGATACAGATAAAACTTAGTTTCTATCACATATAAAAGTTAACTTCAGGTCTCGAAATTCATCATTGGCCTGAATATGAAACTTAAAATTCTAAAGCGTTTAGGAAAAAAAGTAAATGCAAGATAGGTAACAATCTTTGTATCACCGGGTCAGGCAAAACTTTTCTTATAACAGAAAACATGTAAACCATAAAGGAAAAAAGTGGCAAATTGGCCTTAATAAAAATGTAAAACCCTTTTCGTTTGTTTGTTTCTTAACTTCCACATCTGAGCGAAATCATATGGCATTTGTCTTTCTCTGACTGACTTATTGCATTTAGCTTAATCCTCTCTAGATCCATCCATGTTGCCGCATATGGTAAGATTTCATTCTTTTTCACAGTGGAGTAATGTTCTATTATATATGTATACCACATCGTCTTTATCCAGACAAACAAACAAACAAAAACAGACTCTTAACTGTAGAGAACAAACTGACAGTTACCAGAGGGGTGGGGGGGGGGGGGGGGGGGGGGAGGGGGAACGGGTGAAATAGGTGAAGGGGATGAAAAGCACACTTGTCGTGATGAGCACTGAGAAATACAGAGAATTGTTGAATCACGATATTCTCCACCTGAAACTAATATAACACGGTATATTAATTACGTTGGAATTTTCAAAAATCAATAATTTTTTTAAAGCTAAAACTTCACTTCCTCAAAAGGTACTCTTCAAGAATGTGAAAAGACAAGTTAAAATTTTTCAAGTTTATTTATTTATTTTGAGAAAGACAGAGACACTGTGAGTGGAGGAGGGGAAGAGAGAGAGAGAGAGAGGGAGAGAGAGAATCTCAAGGAGGCCCTGTGCTGTCAGCGCAGAGCCCAATGTGGGGCTCGAACTCACAAAACCGTGAGACCATAACCCGAGCGGAAACAGAGTCAGACACTTAACTGACTGAGCCACCCACGCCACCCAAAAAGACAAGTTATAGACAAGGAAGACCTATCTGCAAAACACACATGTACTGGATGAAGAGCTTGTCTCTGAAATATAAAAAAATTTCCCACAACTCAAAAAGAAAACAAACATCCTAACTGAAAAGTAGGCAAAATACTTGAGCAGAGACTTCACCAAAGAAGAGACAGAGTTGGCAGACAAGCCCAGGAAAAGACGCTGGACCTCATTAGTCATTGCGGAAATGGAATCTAGAACCACGACGAGATACGTGACACATGTACCGAATGGCTACAATATTAAATAAGTGATTTCTTCGCAAGGTAAACATACAATCCAGGAATCCCACTTCTAGGTATTTCTCTGGAGAAATGAAAACATACACCCACACAAAGATACGTCCATTAATGGTTATGGCAGCTTTACTCGTAACCCCAAATTGGAAACAACCCAGATGTCCTTCAACTGATGAATGGATAAACAATATGTGGTATATCCACACAATGGAATATTACTCAGCAATTATAAAGAAAAAGAAGAACATGGGGCTCATGGGTGGTTCAGTCAGTCAGTTAAGCATCAGCTCAGGTCATGATCTCACAGATCATGAGTTTGAGCCCCAAGTCGGGCTCTGTGCTGACAGCTAAAAGCCTGGAACCTGCTTCAAGTTCTGTGTCTCCCTCTCTCTGCCCCTCCCCCACTGACACGTACTCACTCTCTCTCTCTCTCTCTCTCTCTCTCAAAAATAAATCAACATTAAAAAAAATTTTTTTAAACAAATTGGTATACATACAATAAACAGCATAGAGGAATCTCAAAAGCATTCCGTGAAGTGGAAGAACACAGACACAAAAGATTATATCCATATGGCTCCCAGATTTGCTTGACGATGGAAGCATTTGTCAAATCTCATCCTCCCATTCACTAGACAAGGGTGAATTTTACTGTAGGGAAATTATATCTTGATGAATTTGACTTTTAAACAAACAATAGACTAAAATAAATAAATACAGTAAAAGGTAAATCTGATGGTACTTGTCCTTCACATCATGAGGACAAAATGACAATAATAACAGCCAACATGCAGCAGGCACTGTCCCAATTTTCCCACATTGTCTCACGTAAGCCTCAAACAATCCTTGCAGGTCCTTAAGCACACCAAGCACTTTCCTGTCTCAGGGCCTTTACGCTTGCTGTCCCCTTTATGTTCCATTAGACAACTCATCTCCCGCATATCTCTAGTCTCTATTCAAGTGTGACCTCCTCAGAAGCAGCTTTTTTTCCAAAAAGGTATCTAAATGTTCTATCCAAAATAGCTCCCCAACGTATCACTCTCTGTCCCCTACCTACTTTTCTTTTCTTCACAGAGCTTAGTACTATCTGCCATTATATGGTACACTGTTTATATCTCTCCATAAGAATGTCATTCTTTCACTCACTCCTTCTTCAATTGGACCAACACCCACTGAGTGCCTACCCTGGGGCATATATGGGCAAAGTCAAAGCTCCAGGAGGCAGACAGTTGCCCCAAGGCTGAGATAGTGTTGACCAGGTTCCTGTCTCTTCCCACAACCCCTCTCATCCCGATAGAGGTCTCCACAAGATGCTTTCCTGTTTTAGGGTCACAGAAGCCTCATCCTGGAAAGAGCACCCGTCTAGGAGTTAAAATACCTTTACATCAGCCTTTCCAACATCCCCCTGGAGACCCTGAGCCAGGTGCCCCCCTAACAGGGCCTCAGTGCCCCCACTAATAAAATGATTTAGACATGTGGTTTTCAAATGTTAACATGAGTAGGAATGCCCTAAGAAACTGATTAAAAATGCATGTTCCTTTCCCAGAAAATATGATTCAGTAGATCATGGGTGGGGTCAGAGAATCAGCATTCTTAACCCTCACCCCACACAATCTAAGGCAGGTGGTCTAGGAAATAAATTTGGGATATGAGTAATGTTCCAACTGTTTTTCAGCTGCAAAAATCTTCCTCCAGATAAAATTTTACCCAGAAAACCACATATATCTGAGAGGATCTGAGCAGGGGAAGGGAGCAGAATGATGCTGGTTCCTCTTCAAGTGTTTCTTCTCGTACTCTCCATCCCACCATTCTGTGGCCCCAGACACCCTAGGGTTCCTTGGAACAGAGTTTGAAAACCACCACTCTAGAGGTCCCGATTCAATCATTGAATAAATATTTGTGCACATTTGTCATGTGCTACGCACCATTCCAGATACTAGGTATCCAACAGTAAACACAACAGAGAAATCCCTGCTCTAACAGATTTCACATTTATGGGGACAACTTGCATGGGACGGTATGCATGTATTAGTTCATTTATTTCTCACCAGAACCGCACCAGACAACTACCAACATTTGCCTTATTTTACAGAAGAGGAAACTGAGGCCCAGGGAGATTAAATAACTTGCCCAATGTCATAGTCTAAGACTTGAACCCAGAGATTTTAACTCTGGCCGACATGCTCTTCTGAAACCCTGCCCAGTTCTCTACGAGCCCAGGAGGTATGTGGGAGCCCACGTAGGGAACAGGGGCCTGTCTGCCTGCCTCTCCACCGTAGGTTCAAACCAATCTCTTTAGCACTCAGGCCCTAGGGGGTTAAGACTCCAAGCCTGGGCTCCAGGTGAAACTAGATCCCACATGACTTCAAGTTGACGCAAGTGGCCTTCTCTACCTGCAGGGACGCTGAGAAGCTCATCCCTGGGGTATGGAAGAATGTTCTCTCTGGACCAGGTGCTGAGTTTATTCTGGTTGCCTCTATATCGCTTGGCCAGCTGGCGGCAAAGATATCTGTGTCCAGCAGCTCTGCTGGTATTCCTAAGTAGTTGGGTGACATCGATATGTCTGCAATTAGAACATCAGCACCGAGTTAGGAAGCAGAGTGGGGACGCAGCCAAGGGAATGCTGAGTTAGAGTGGAACACACATGGACAGATGAACTCTTCCAACAGGAGGTGGGGTGGCGGGGCGGTGGGGGGTGCTTAGAGGTCACTTACACCCGAGTTGCTCACTGCCAACAGGGAAACTGAGGTGCAAAGGGAGGAGGCAGCTGGTGTAGGATCGTCCTAACTGGGTTCTCAGGCTCCTGTCATTGCATCCAAGGTACAGAGGGACAGGATTGGGGATGGGTTGGAGGTAAGGAGACCCGAGGCCGTATCTCGGGCCCACATTTTGCTAAGCTTTGGGACCTTGAGTGCTGAACATCTGAGTCCCATCTGTACAGTGGACATGAGAACATCCCTCAACGATGCCGTGAGGATCCGAAGAGATCATTCATTCAACACACCCGATGCCAAGCAGCTACTCAAAACAGTACTTTCTCTGCACTACCCTCCTTCTGGATTTACCCAAAGTAGACCCGTTTTCAGGAATTAGCTCATCTCAACTGAGACCTAACAGGTCTGTATTTGGAAATGGGTTTCAACCCCATGCTGCTCTGATTGTGGTTGGTAGGCTAGCGGCATTGACTTCACCTGGGAAGGGGTTGGAAATGCAGATTCTCAGGCCCTACTCCAGCCTCAGTGAATAGAATCTGCATCTTTTTTTTTTAATGTTTATTTATTTTTCAGAGAGAGAGAAAGAGAACAGGGGACGGGCAGAGAGAGAGAGGGAGACAGAGAACCCTGAGCAGGATCCACGGAGCCCGGCACCGGTCTTGAACTCACAAACCATGAGATCGTGACCTGAGCCGAAATCCAGAGTCAAAGGCTTAACCAACTGAGCCACCCAGGTGCCCCAGAATCTGCATCTTAACAAGATCCCCCACGCCCACTCACGAGAAGCATTGTTTAGTATATTTTTCTGATGGGTTGACTTACTGCCTCTGACCATCTTTGACCCTGGTTATTGGTAACCAACATTTATTGTGCATTTTCTGTATGTCAGGGAAACGCTCTCCAGGCAGGATCTTATTTCAACTGCACAGTCTCAGGAGGTGAGAATTCTCACTAACCCCATTTCACAAATAAGGCAACCGAAGCTGAGATGGCTAAGTACTTGGGCCACACCGCGGGCCTCTGTGACTCCAGGCTCCTCTCTTGGCCACCCTACTGGCTAGAACTGAACTACCCCTGCCTCAGCAGACGCTGGCCATGTGCCAATTGTTTTAATCCCTTCTCTCCTTGTGGGATCCCAGTGAGATCTCCATTTTCGGAATCAAGGTAGTATCCACAAAATGGCAGTTTCAAGTCACCCCCCCACCCCTCCCCCCACCAGGGTGAGTTTTCTGACACCCCGGAGGAGCTGGACAGCTGGACGAGGTCACAGAGGCCAGACTGCTTGCTCCTGAACGACTAAGATCAAGGTCAGCAGGCCCCCAGGTGGTAGGAAGGTTGACCCCCTAGGCACTGCCCTGTTCCCTGCCATTTTACCCTCCCCTCCAAGCTGTACCCCAAACAGCCAAAACTCTGACTTTGGCGAGCGCGCGAACCGGAAGAGAAAGAGCAGGGAAGACAAAGGAGGGAAGGGAAAATGCTTAAGAATGACAAGAGGAACACTAGTCTCTGCCTACCGTCCAGACCGGGCCCTTGATGTGATTTATCACCAACCCTGCTGGAGGCCTGCAGCTCTTATGGTTATGTATCATTTTATGGATGAGGACATTCTGGGTCAGAGAGGTTTTGCAATTTGCTGAAGGTCACAGAGCAAATAAGTAGCTAGGCTGGGATCCAAATCCGGGTTTGTCTGCCCTCCCAGCCTGGGTTCTTTCTACCGCGAAGCGATCTGAGTTTCAAGCCAGCTGTGTGGCACCTTGGGGCTGGGGCTGGATACACAGCATTTTTTCACGTATTTTTCACGGCCACAGCCTCTGTTGTAGATGTTCTCACTGCCGTTTCGGTTATGACTGCGGCCGAGGCAGGGAGCGGTCGGGGGACTTGTCCGGGCCCTCCAGCCAATTAGCGACAGAGCCAGGGTTTGCTGCTCGGTCTTTCTAATCCCGAAGTTCAAACCTCTGCGTCTTTACCGCTAACTTCGCAAAGTGTCAAATGCCCAGCATCCTCTCTCAGGAGAGGTCGGGGCACACAGACATGGTAGGACTTGAACTGTGCGGATAAAATATAAAAAGTGACGCCTGCCGAAATGGGGCAGCAGGCCACCCGCCTGTTAAAGGCATATTCTTTAGGGTGAGCCGCTCCACGCTCGGATCCCATTCACTACCTGTGTGACCTTGAGCAAGTTACTTAACCTCTCTGGGCTTTCCCGTACTCACCTGGAAGATGGGACAAATAAGAACTCCTGCCTCTGGGGCGCCTGGGTGGCGCAGTCCGTTAAGCATCTGACTGTGGCTCACGTCGTGATCTCGCAGTTCGTGAGTTCGGGCCCCGCGTCGGGCCCTGTGCTGACAGCTCGGAGCCTGGAGCCCGCTTCGGATTCTGTGTCTCCTTCTCTCTGCCCCGCTCACGCTCTGTTTTTCTCTCTCTCTCAAAAATCAATAAACACTGAAGAAAAATTTTTAAAAAAGGATAGCTGCCTCACAGAGGGGTCTTGGGAATGAAACGAGTCTGTGCTCATCAAGTGCTGAAGCAGGGCTGGGCGAGCACCAAGCTCCAGACGTGTGGGCTCCTCTCGTGCCTCTAATGACTCCTTCTCTCTGCTCCCGGCAGGCACCGGCTATTGAGCTGCGCGTCCGAGAAATACGGAGCGTTCGGGGGGGCTGCCAGGGAAATGTCATGCGCAGGTTCGTTTCCCCAGCGAAGAAGGAAGAAGAATGCTCATCAGCAGGAGCTCAGAAACCCAACTGTAACTCCAGCGACGGAGAAAGAAAGTTCCAGATACAAAACGAGCCTCGACGGCCGACTGGCCGCTCTTTCCCGTCTCAGGCGCGGCTTCCCCGTCTCTAACACGAGCGTGAACCTGAACGAACTGCTTCCGGGCCACTGAGGGCTGCAGCAGCCCCGCCCCACCCCCTCCCCCCTCCCCGGGCGCAGGGCACAGAGTAAGGAACCGTCCCCCTGGGGGGGAGGCAGGCAGCGGGTCTGCTGGCTCTCCGCGTCCCAGAGACCAGACGCCCTCGGGCCTTGGAGCCTGGATGAGAAACGTGTCTGGAGTGTTCCGGGAGCCCCGACTCCCACGGGCCTTCCGCTTCAGACGGGGCGGGTTCATCCTTCCTTGGGCAGCTATTTCCCCTCTCACTCCCGCTGCCTTGGCGCTGGTGAGGCGGGGAACAGCCCCCAGACTGGCTCACCGGCGGTGGCTGACCAAGAGCCATGAGCAGATGAGGAAACTGCCGGAGACACTCAGTAGTCACCCATCTAAAGGTCAGACCTCGAAACTGATTTTTCAAAATGTCATGTCCTGTGTCAAGAAGAGCCTCTGACACGTTCCGTGGACACGCCTCACATTCAGCCCTTTGTGCTCTAGACGCGTTCCGGAAGGTCACACACAGCACACCAGCCAGCTCCCAGCAGGGCAGGGCCTGGGGAGGCCGGGGCCACCGTGTCCTTGCTGCTAGCTGGCTGTGGCTTCTGGGTCTCTGCCTTGATTTCCCCTCGCTGAAAGTGGGGGCAGTGGACTCAGTGTTTTTTATTCATGAACTCGTGATTTTGGAATAATTTTAGATTTCCAGAAAAGTCGCAAAGATAGCGTAGAGATCTTCGTGGCGCTGGCTCCAGCGTCGCCATTTCAAGTTTCCATGGTACATTTGTCACGACTAAGAAACCAATACTGACACCAAATTATCGATTAAGCTCCAGATTTTGTTTGGATTTCACTCATTTCCCCGCTAATATCCTTTTTCTGTTCCAGGATATCGCATTGCACTGAAGACTAAATAGTTTATAAAGTTTAGAAAGTCCCCTCCCAGTTCCAAAAGCAAAGGGACAATAGGCCTTCATGGGGAAGTAAGAGCTCTGGGTGTGTTCGTTAGCAAACGAGGGCTGTGCTGTGCGACTTTGGGCAAATCCCTTACCTTCTCTGAACCTCAGGCTCTTCATCTGTAAAAAGGGGACAATAGCGGTACTGCTCGATAGGGCTGCTGTGAGGTGATCACTTGTTAATTTACGTGAGGCACTTCTCAAGGCGCTCAGTATGCTCTGAGCCGTCTGTTGATAAATCTCAACTGGTAGAAATCACAGCCCAAAACCAGGACTGCTCCAGCATGCTTACGCTTCCTGGCAGAAAATGCCCCAGCAAAATGGCTGCTCCAAAAAGAAGACATGTCACGGGCCTAACACGTCAGACTCAATTTGCAAAGCCCAGGACGGGAATGGACAAAGACCTACAGTTACCAGGCCCGGGTTGGAGTCTGACACACCGCTCCCGCCACAGGACCTCAGGCAGCCTGTTCAGCCTCTGGAACTCAGCATCCCCATCTGTTAAATGGGAACAAATCGCCCACCTTACAGGGTTGCCGAGAGAGAGAATGAGGTGCGTGCCATAAAACATCCAGGAAGATTGAGGTGTGATGTTTGGCTACATCTTTCTCTTCTGCGCCTTCTAGGAACCACCAAGTCATTGACTGCGCTGGGGATCATTAGAGAAATCCACCAAAATCTGATACGGGCAGTTGTGGGGCGTTGGTAAGGAGATCCCACTCCTCTATTTTTTGAGGAGAAGGAAGGGGGTGATTTACTAAGCACTCACTTTCCCTGTCCCAGCCAGAGCTCTACTGACAAGCCAGTTCCATAATCCTCGTCCCTACAATGCCTTTCCTTGTCCAGAGTAAAGCTAGACGGGGAACCCAATCACTCTGCTGGACTGTTTTAAAAGGAAGCACAAAACTATTCCCATGGTCAGTCTGACAAGGATCCTTATAGGACCTGTTTTCACAGAATCACAGAACCGTTCGGTTTTCACAAAACAGCAGCTGAAGGGACGGAAGAAATCAAGGAGTATCACTCCCCTTTAAAGACAAGCAAATAAAAGGGCGCCCGGTGACTCGGTTGTTTGGGCTTCTGACTCTGGATTTCGGCTCAGGTCATGATCCCAGGGTCGTGGGATCGACACCGAGCGTGGAGCCTGCTTAAGATTCTCTCTCTCCCTCTGCCCCTCTCCCTCGCTCATGCTCTCTCTCTTTCTTTCAAATTAAAAAATACATAAAGATGAGCAAATAAGAACCACAGTGGCAGATCTGCTTCTTCAAAGTCGTACAGCAGAAGGGGTTCAGAGTTAGAACGATACCCCAGTCCCAAGATTTCTGCTTCCCTGCTCATGGTTCCCTGAGCTGTCAGAAGACACCCATGCATCCAACATCCATTCATCCACCTGTCCATCTATGTTGACATTGGACACCTTCCTTGTGGCAAGCACTGCTCTGGGTTCTGGAGAGCCGAGGCTGAACAAGACGGTCACAGTCCCTGACCCCAGGGCGCTTCCCACTCCATGAGCTAGGAGGACTGAGGTGGGGTCATCTGTTTGCCAAGGGTCTACAGTGCCTGGCGCACGGTAGGTACACAGTAAGTGTTTATTGATTTACGTATCTCTCACCTTGTGGGACGCTCCCACCTTTATGACTGATGTGCTGGGTTGTTGTGACGAGACTAGTGGGGTAAAGGCTCAGTATTTGTAACTATCTCAAACCACCTTCTCCACTCATCATTCTACCAGAAGACTTCATGGGACGGTGTGCGGACACAACAACAACAACGTTGAGCAAGGAGTCCAAAGACCCAAGTTCGAGTCCCAGCTCCGAGCTGCTTACTCCTGAGTAACTACTGAAAGGCACTCACGCCTCAGTGTTCTCGTCTACAAAATGGAGCAAATAGTATTTGACTTGCCTATTTCACTCAGCTGCTGGGATTATAAAAGGGGGAAGGGAACTGGGTGGGGGAGGGAAAGAGTAACACTTCTAGAAAGTTCCACTATGAGTAAAAGGTTATGGAGATGTTACTTGAATGATTTGCTCATTCATTGAGAACACAAGGGGAATTACAAATGATCAGCTTCCCAGCCAGTGTTTGCACACTCTTGTTCCAAACTTCTATAATGGGACTGGTTGAAATCGCCCCTGATTTGTCCCTACCTTTGAAGAGATTACATTCATGTATCTGCGGCATCACATGTCACCCCAGCCAATCCTGACCCATGTTTCTCTCCATTCGTTGCATGTAACAACAGTACTCAGAGGTGTTGTAACCTTAATTGCTTGCAAAGTGTTTTGAAATCCTTAGATTAAAAAGCTCAGGGAAGTCCAAAGTATTACCTCTCTCTCTGTGTGCCCAGGGAGCTAGGCCGAGCTTCGTCTGGATTTGTGGGAGCAAGGAGACACGACAATGCAGATTCTGAGGCTCCAGGAACTTTGGGGTTTAAGGGTCCTATTCCTGGGATGGCCCCAGACCAACCCCCAGCTTCCTAAGTTTCTAAGCTACTCAGGCATTTGGCCATTTCCCCCCACCCCGCGCTGCCTCTGATGTGTTTTTTCCATTTCTTTTAAGTTCCTGGGTCACGAGGCCTGAGTTGCATTTACTTTGGTGTCATAGGTCTCCGTTCTTGGGTGATCTCAGCCTGAGTCCTAGAAAAAGGCAATTGTGTCATCTGTAACTTCTGTATGCCTTTCCATTTAAACCTAGAACTCATTTCTTCCATTCTAATTTTTACTGCTAAAAGAGGAGTTACAATTCTGCCCCATGGGAGTGACCCTCGGGAGTGTGGGGGTGGGGGCGGGGCAGGGGTATCCCTTAGGAACTGAAAGGGACAGGGAGACGTTCCTGGGATCCGGGCAGTCTTTTGTGATCTGGATCCGACCGCTGGTTCTGCCACTGTCTTCCTGTTGGGTTTGTGAAAATTCAGAGCTGAACACTTTCGTGTGCATTTTTCTGCAGATTTGTTACACTTTACAACCTAAAGTTTTTTTCTTTTTTAAATCACTCTCGATGCTAATTTATTTCATTTAAAATGGATTCTGATGAACAGTGAAGGTATTAACCTAATAAAAATCCTTTCTCTCTTTGCCTTTGTGTTTCAAAATAATGCCTTTAGTTTTTCCATCCTTTATTTCCATTTTTACACTTACGGTGGGGGGAGGAAATGTCTCAATTAGCCATTTTAACTAAGCCGAATGCCCCAGTGGGGCGGGGAGGCTAGATCCCAGCAGGAAGCTTGGGATGCCCTCAGGGTCACATGAAGACCTCAAAGTTCTGGTGGATTTGCATACACATCTATACTTTTCTAAGTGTCCATAGCTTTCATCAAAAAAAGCCAGAGGGATTCTTCCAACTCAAGCCTTATTTATGTTTGCTCCTCTTTAATGTCTCTCGGCTGTGTCTCAACTCTCAGCCCTCGCCACCCTGATGTCACCAAACTGGCTTCACCCATCAAAGTGAATTTGCCCACTTCAATGGAAAAAGTGAAAGGATTCTACTCTGCCAAAGGTCATACATAATAATCATCTGTTTACTTCTGTGTGTCCCCTGTGATATTCCAAACCCTGCGGCCAGAGACCTTTGCATCCCCAGCATGAAATTGCACAAGGCAAAGGCAGATTGGACTCCCAAGAAATGCACTGCGCCTATTTACGAAACCCGATTTATTAAAATTTCTCTACAAGTCAGAAACGGTCGTCTCACTGTTCACATATATACACATGTACAGGAAGGATCTAGTGTTTCGAGCTTTCCCGGCAGAAGCCCCAGCCAGCCCAGAGTCCTCAGCCGGGTAACGTATCACAGATACAACAGTCGAGCAACCACGAGCGCGTTAGTGCGACAAGAGGCCTCTGCCCTCTCTCTTCTCCGAGTCCCATGATTCTGTCAAGGTAATATTGCCAATAATCATTCACATTTCACGTGGTTTTAGACACGCAGGTTATTCAGACAGACACAGACAACAAACCAAGCCTCAGAGCCAAAACAACAACACATATCGGACAACAGGTATAAAAGGTAGAATATATATACAAAGTACACAGTACGTGAGGTATTGACAACATTCTCACAATGCAGGTTAGTTGTCTGCCTAGGCGGAGCCCTTGAAGATGGCCTGCCTGTCTCTGTGCCATTTCTCAAAATACAGTATGTTCGGTTTACCCGTTTAACCACCTGATTTCAGTACTGAGACATTTACTGATATTTCTTGGGTTCTTGTTTTTTTTTGTTTTTTTTTCGTTTTTAATGCGAGTTGCAGTTTCTCTGTTAAGCAATGTCTTTCGTAGGTAGTGAGTTCCCATCTCTGGAGGCATTCAAACAGATGCTGGATTCCCACCTGAAGGAAGGTTAAGTTGGGGGGGGGGGGGTTCTGCTTTGGGAGATGGCAGAGAGAGGAAAAAAGTTGGACTGGATACTTTGAAAGTCTCTTCCAACTTGAAAGATTTGGGGCTATTTCACTCCAGATGCTGATCATAGAGATGTATTCATAAATCACATCAAATTTAAAATATTAACAACCCATCATGCAAAACTGCAGACGTGACACACAACACCAGGGGCAGACCATATCCATGAAGGGGATGCGTGGGTCTGAGAGTCGTCTAAGACTATCCAAACTCCACTTTCGCCGAAGCACAGAGAGGTTTACCATTTGCTCTTGGGAGAGGCGAGGAGTCTCCCTATCTTTCTTCTCCTAGACAAAATGCTCCACCCTGAGATGGTCTTGGGGAAAAAGGATAAAGGCTGACCCGTTTCAGGGGAACCAACAAAGCTAACGGTTTCCAAGTGCTCAAATTAACGTTAAAAATCTGCAGTCTCTCTGAGCTTAGAGTTCCAAAATAGCCAGGAGTTCGAATCTCTTGTGATACTTCTCCACAGTTAGCTGGTAAGTGCTGACAGCAAAGAAGGGGACGTTTCAAGGTCAGATAGAAGGCATTAGTGCAAATGAGGTCTTGGCAGGAAATGGAGGAGAGTCTGGGTTCGTAGTTCAGGCAGGCTCCTCTGCTCCAAAAACAGTCTGCTCCAAAAATGGAGCAGGGTCATTGGTAACTGTGAGTGTGAAGAAACGGTGTGTGTTAAACCAACCCCCCCCCCAAAAATGAACTTTCCAATAGAGAAGCTGGGGTAGCAAACGTCTAGCTCCCAAAGACAAGTTCAAAGATGGCAGATTCATTGGCCCAAATGATCTGTCACCCTGCTGAAATATGGTTATTGCCCAAAATGCCACTGTGCGACTCACTTCCTCTCCCTTTAAAATGTTGGAGTTCCTTTCACTTGACCACACGCCCCGTAGGATATCCATACTCTCTGCCACCTATGAAGACACAGAACCCACCAGCCCCCACCCCTGCATCTGACAGCGGGACAGTTGCTGACGGTTCATTGAGAAGGGAAACAACTTTGCGGGGCAGCCGGATCAGAGTGTGTGCCGCTCAGATCAATACAGTCACTCATCATAACAAATAAGGGGGGGGGGGGCCCACGTTGAGTTCAGCAGCTACGGTCTTTACGCCATCGCATGTCTGGCTGGCACCACGCCAAAAGGCCTGTCCATCTTTAGAAATGGAAATGCTATGTGTGAGAATTGAGGTTTCTGAGGTTTTGGGATTAGCAGAAGAAGGAACTAATGTCACTGTCTTCCTGGTACTCTGGAACAATCTGGTCTGAAGTTCCTATTTCTGAGTCGACGTATCCAGGTTCCAAGACAGACTCGAACCAGGGATGGAGTAAGATCTCAGGAGCAGTGAGTCTCTCGGAAGGCTCCCGTCTCAGGAGGCTGCGAATGAGGCATCTGGCTTTGGGGGAAATGTGCTCAGGAATGCAGAACTGTCCACGGCGGATTTTGGAGAAGAGGGCACTGGGGTCTGAGTCATGGAAGGGGTATCGTCCCACCAAAAGGGTGTAGAGCATCACCCCCAGGCTCCAAACGTCTGCTGCCTTTCCAGAGTAGGTCCCTGTGGTGTTCAGAATCTCGGGGCTCACATAGGCTGGGCAGCCATGTTTGTCTGACAGAGCGTCGTCTTCTCCCTTGATTATGTGTGTATCTTCTAGACTTTCCAGTCTGAGCTGGCTTCTGCAGGAGAGGAAACAAGCTATTACTTCCAGATCAGCTGCTATGAAAAACAAGGCCTTCTCTATTAACAGTGCCCACAGGCACTAAAGGCAAGGGCCCAAGGAATGCCATTTACCCCTTCATCCAGTAAGCAGTGCCCTGCAACCACCCAGGACTCGGGATTTCACAAACCAATACAGACCGCAATAAACATTTGCAAAGTATCGAGAGAGAGCCTGGGGCGGGAGGGTATGATGCAAAGCCCCAGATACTATTCATTATGCTAGAGCTTAGAAGAGATATCCTAATAGGGTTACACAATTTACAAAGTTCACACTGCAGAAGTGGGAGCCGGTCTCAGGGGAATTGCTAACATTTTCTACACACGGTATCAGGGAAGAACAGTGTATCCCACCTCTTCAGCCCCCCCACCCCACCCCGCCCGGAGCATCCTACAGGCCCATCTTATTCTTATGCCATTAAACTGCCAGGGCTCCATGGGCCCACACTTGGCATCACAGAACATGGGGCCCAAAGTCACTGCTATTATGCACATACGTCACGCTGACAGACACACACAAAGGGAACTCTGTCCACCTGGGCCCAGGCCGCGGTAACTGTGATGAGATAGGGGCCAGGAATGTTAATTACATTTATTGGGGTGTTTAATTGCAAAGAACACTTAGCCTGGGCCGAGAGGTCATGTGAGCAAACACAAGTGGCTAATGGATTTGAAGGTTGCGGGGCCTACAGACATCCGTACATGCGGATGGTACCTCAACACCTAAACAGATTTACTCTACGTGGGGGGTTACCTGTCCAGGTAACAGCTGAAGTCTGAAACATCTTTAATCAGAGGCTCTTACGAAGGTGCGGGTGCCTCCTTATTCAGAACCAGCCACCCACGGTTCACCGATTCCCCCCAAACCCAGAGCCACGTGGGGGGAACCTCTATTATCTGCTGGCAGTTTATGCTCTTTCCTGCTTCTCTGAAATAGCCCTGGTATCAGTCAGTCACTTGTTGTGAAGTCAAATGCAAACATTTGGTACTGGCTAATGGGTCAATTTCTTTTCCTCTCAAAGGTCTGGCTGTTTTTGTTTTTTTTTTTTCCTTCCTGCCTTCCTGTTCCCTGGAGTGTAGTATACATGTGCTAACTTCGGTATGTCCTCAGCCTGACCTCCTCGTCGTTATGTAAAATACCCATTGGTTCTGTAAACGGAAAATATGACTCAACCCGCACTGTCTGCCCCTGATTGGCTGCTGTAGTACTAAAACCCTGCACCTGTGCTGGTTACACGACTAGCGTCAGCCTGCCATTGCTTAACCCTCGGGTTGCCAAACTCCGTGCACATGACATTCGCCTGTGCAATGCAGATTTCAAAAGCTGGTAAGGAGGTGTGTAAGGCATGTTTCAGAAAACACATCAACATATCGAAGGAGCATGTTCCAGGAATTGGAAACTTCTCCATTGCAAACACTTGGCTTTTCTTTGCTAATCGGTGTGTTCCAATAAGTATTGCAAGGTCAGATACAAAGCGATGTTTTATGGCAACTCAACCCCGTAATCTTTCCTACGATCTGGAGGTAAGGGTAAAAGTGCACAAGTGGGGGAAAGCCCCGCATGAAAAGCTACAACAAAATCATGCACACCCCTGGACAATTCTCCAAGGGTACTGCCCTTAACCTCCCCATAAGGGATGTGGCTCACCTCTTACAATCAGGTGAGGTTTATCTCCTGCGGCTTCCTGAATTCCCTGGTCTGAAACCACAAGTCTGAATCTTAGTGTCTCATTATTCTCTTATCAAGCTCATCTTGTCCTTTATGAGGTAAGTCATGATCTATACTTAGCAACCAATTCCAGCCAACTTCCATTTATTATTCAATGTGGCTATTTTCTGAAGATGTATCCAAACAAAAGGTCTAAAAAGTCACCAGAGGATGTAAAGAAAGGATTGGGGGCCAGACTGAAAAGAAACAGGAATATGGTACAGAGGAGGAGGGCACAATTCTGCAAATACAACAGTTTAGCTCTGTGATACTTTCTAGGTACAAAAAAAAAGGCCCCACTTGGTAGAAGCAAGGACTTGAAAACTTCCTTTAGGGGTCCAGGTTGTGACGGGCAGGGTGACATCCGCACCCCAGAAGAACTGACCTTTCTGACAACAATGGGGAATAAACTTGATCCTGGAGTGGAAGTGGGGAGGGCATCCTGTCATCATATGACATCCCACAGAAAGAAGCACCAAGATGTCCCCAGGCCACATCCACGAGAGTGCAGAATAAACCATCCTTGGCCACGGCTCCTCAGGAGAGGACTTCTAAATACTAAGTCTGGGACAACTGAGCCCTTGGCTCTGATTTGAACCAACACTCTGCACCTAACTGCACCTAACTGCGCCCTGAAAGGCCACAGGAGGAGCTGCGGAGGCTGCTCACCTCTCCTCCGTGGAGAAGACAAATTTCCTAAGTTTCAGGTCCCCGAGCACGATGGCCGACTGGTGGCAGTGGGCCACCGCGGACACAATCTGCTTGAAGAGCCGTGCAGCCTCCTCTTCCCGCAGCCTCTTCCGGCTTCGCACATAGGAGTGCATGTCCCCAAAGTCCTTCTCAAAGAAGACGTAGGCCTTGGTTTCCCCGAGGATCACTTCCACGATGCCAGTGATGTTTCTGTGTGATGGCAGCTGGATGTAAGGCCTGATTTTGTCCTGGTAGTGTTTAATGGGAAACACCTGCAGAGAGAAGAGGACCCATTTAGGAGGCTAGGAAAACAGAGGCTGCCGTCTAAATCCCAGGCTGTGCTCGAAAGCAAGGCTCCTTTCATTCCCCCCCCCCCCCCCCCCCCCCAATCTCTGCCACCCCACCTGCCTCTAACACCCCAGACTGGCAACATCTAGGGCTCTGGGCTAGCAAATAACCACTGGATTACAATATGGATGGTTTAAAAGCATCCTTATATGTGTCACCTCCTTTCATGAGGCCATCTGAGGCCATCCGCACAGGAGAGCTAAGCCCTAAAGCCCCAGCCCTCTGTGGCCCTCCCTTGTTTGCAGGAGCCCCCTGGGATCTCCAGGAGCGAAAAAGCAGTCCTTGAAAATGCATGACCTCCTGCAGACCCAAAGTGCTCAGCACAGAGAGCACAGCATGTGGCCAGTCTGCAACCTCCAAGTGGAAGCTTGGAGGGGCTGGGGAACATGAAGATCTGTCATTAGTCAGAAGGAACAGATGACTCGAAGAAAGGCTGTGACAACACAGCCTTAAACAACCTGCCTACAGTCTGACTCAGGTATAAGCGGCCTTGAGTTAAAATTGTCACAGGAGGGGTATGGGATGTTGTCCAAGGTTTTTTCATTTGTTTGTTTATCTCCCCCCCCCTTCCTTGGCCCCACCTTCACCAGGAAAATGGGTAGTATCTCCTCTCAGAAGCTAGCTGGTCTCTTTAAGCGCCTTTTGTTTAGTCCGGTTACTCATATCCTAGACTCAACTGGAAACGGTGACACATGGGCTGTCACCATCTGGATTCAGCTATTATCTGCTCAGAGGAACTGGAAGGGGTTGCACAATGGCCAGACCCACCCCACCTCTGAGGCCTGGCTGCCCTAGCACCAGCTAGAAAAATCTCTCTGCCGCCCCCCTCCCTCACCCCACCCCACCCCACACACATATCTTCCCCTAACCGCTCTGAGCCCGGGGGCCAGAGAAGGAAAGATTTCCCCCCCTTTCCACTGGGCTTGAGATGGCATTTGGAATTTCATTCAGGTCGGACAGTAGGTGGCAGCAGCAAGCCCAGGGAGGGGAAGGCGGGTGGAGTTCAGGTGAGTTGCGGAAAACCCAAGAGCGACTTCAACTGAGGGGTGACCCTATCTTTCGGGGTTGAAAGGGAGCAGCCCGGACGATCCTCGGGGAGGTCCGAGACGGGAGTCAGGCTCGCAAAGGCTGGGCTGCGGGAAATGTTCTGCGTCTATGGGCGCCGGAGGAGCACGCGGGAGGACCCCGTTTCTAGGAGTTCTACCTCCTCCGGAATGGAATCTCTCATATTCAAAAGAAAATCGCTGGCCGGAAAATAAAGACATGAATGGAAGCGAGGGTTCCTAGCTGGTGTGGGCTTTCCAACATTTCCGCGCCAGACAAATCCCCCGCCCAGACTGGAAGGCCATCTCAGACCAATCTCTGGGGTCGGGGTGGGGTGGGGTGGGGAGCGGGGATGAGGTTCTCATCCCCGGGGGTGCGGGTTCAAGCCGGAATCCCCACGACCCGAGCCTGACACGATCCTCCCACTCCCTCACCACCCACAGCTGAGCCCGGGTGCCTTGAAACCCCAGCAAGAGAGCCGCCAGCTGCTCCAAGCTCCAAGGAGGCACCCACTGCGGGGCGTCCTTCCAGGACAAGGGGCGGGGGAAGCGAGGAGAATGAGAGAAGGGGAATGGCATGGCCCTGGAATCCATTTCAATTCCACAACTTATTTGGAACGCCGTGCGCTCAACTGGGCGCTACGGAAAGAACAGAGATAAAGCCACCGAACACCGCACTTCCTCCTGCTCGCAGAGCCCCCATTATACCACCCCGTCCGAAACCCCTCAATCACCCAAAGGGTGAACCTGGCCAAATGCCGCCTACCACGCTCGAGTCACCGCAGGTGGCACCTGAGGCCCCCGGCGCCGGAGGGCGAGACCCCCAAGCACCTTTGCGGGCTACCGCGTTCCCGCACCGCCCCGGCGGGTCCCGACCCGGGGCTGCCTACCTTGCAGCGCAGCTCGCGGCCCGTGTGGATGCACAGCGCCCGGGACACATGCTCGCGCTCCGCCAGGGGCAGCAGCAGGTAGTCGGCGATGCGGCTGGGCCCCGGCGCGCTCCCGGAGCCGCCGCCAGCCCCCGGCGCGGCGGGCGGCGGCTGCGGACTGCAGGGCGAGCCGGGGGGGCTGAGGTAGTCCGGCGGGCTCGAGCACTCGGAGAGGCGCGGGCACTTGGCCGCCACGGCCGCCGCGTCGTCCGCGTCCAGCAGGCGTTTGACCGGGGCGCCCCGGGCGGCCGGGAGCAGCAAGGCCGGGCCGCGGGGCTGCGAGGCGCCGCTCATGGCAGAGCGCACCGGACCGACCCGCATCCCGTCCCGGGCCGGGCCGGCCCCGGCTTTGTATGTCCCGGGATCCGCGCGGAAAGGTGCTGAGGGCTCGGAGCCGGCGCCGCGACCTACTCCAGCCGGCGGGATGGACTTTGCAGACGGAGCTCGGCTCGGCCCCCACGGGGGTCAAGGCAGGAGCCGCTCCCGGGCGCTCGCGTTGCCCGCTGGAAGCACGCCGGCCGCGCGTCCGGGGAGCAGAGGCCGGCTCGGGTCCCGGGAGCCCCGCGGGCACCGGCTTGGGGCGCCTGGCCCCGGGCGGCTGCCGCTATTGTTGTCGAGGCCGCCGACAGTCCCGGAGGCAGAGGAGGCGGCGGCTGGTGTTCCCAACGTCCCGAGCCGCGAGGGCAGGATTCCGCAGGCTCGGTGGAGCGGCGGAGCAAATGCACTTCCCAAAGCCCAAGTCCCGGAGAGAAAGCCGGAGCAACTTTTCCGCGGCGCTCGAGATCCTGCGCGCTCCTGGGCTCCCGGCGTGTGTGTGAGCGAGCGAGACGCGCTCGGAGAGAGTGACTGAGTGTGAGTGAGTGTGTGCGCCGCACGGATCCCGGCCAGTGCACTCCTCCTTCTCCTTTTCCTCCACCTCCTCCGCCTCTCGGTGACTCACGCTGTATACACACACACACTCACAGGCCGGGCTGTGTAAACAGTTGGGAAGCCGGGTTGAGCAATGAGGTGGCTGCGACGACTCGGGCCCTGCCGCCCGGCAAGCAGTCACCGAAGCGGAGGGAGGAGGCTCGGGGGGGGGGGGGGGGGAGGAGGTGGAGCTGGGTCGGCGGGGGCAATGGGGGTGGCCCGAAGGCTGGGGATGCTCCGAGCTGCGCGCGCTCGGGCGCAGGTGGTGTGTCCCGAGCCGGCTGGGACGCGCGCGCACCCCCCGCCCCGGGCTGGGCAGGAGGCGGCGCGCTCCCTCCCGCAGGCCAGCGGCCCAGCTCGAGCTGCAGGGGGAGGGGGCGGAGGAAAAGTTCCCGTGACGTCAGCGTCCCGGGGAAGTGGGCGGGAGGGGCGGGGCCGCGGGGGACGAAGCGACCGCTGATTGGTGCGCGTTCCCCATTCACACCGAGCACAATGGACTATGGGCGCGCGCACCACAGTTCCCTGCACCAGCAGCTCGCTGCAGTCGGACGGTTACGTCGTTCGCTTCAGGGAACCCCCACCGCCCCGCGCCTTGAGACCTCCGATTGGAGCCGTGGGCGCCGCCCAGGCCCCGCTGCAGCCAGAGGAAGGCAGGATAGGAAAGGTGATGAATTCCAGAATCAGTCATTCACCCCCACGCGGTAGTTCCGGGGAAGACCTCTGCGTGGTAGTGGATGTGGCTTTTTTTTTTTTTCCTTTTCCTTCCCCCTCCCAGCTCTAATCCCCAGCGTCTGTTCGCTTCCACAAATAGAACCTTCTGTTGGATGAAATAAAAGCAAACACTGGGCCTTCTGCGCTGCCTCCACCTCCACGCCCCTCCCGCGCCTGCCGCCCTCCCGGATTGCACGGAAATAGCTTCTCCAGGCTCCTGGGCCGCCCCTTCGCGGTGACTAGCAGAAAGAGCTTCCTGAGCCGGGGCCGGTGGGAAACAAAGGATGTGGGGAGCTAGCGGAAGGGGCCCACGTGGCTGCCGCCGGATTCCTGCCCCCTTCCCGGCCTCCGCACGCGGAGCAGGGTCTGGGGCCCGGTGCCAGCCCTGGTTCCGTGGTGGGCGGGTAGGGGAGTAGAAGTCATTCTGGCCACCGACTGTGATACTGCCTACACCAGGACATCCCTGCCAGGTTGTGTGCGTACATTCGTGCAACGTGATTTGGGTGAGCATGAAATGTGTGCCAGACCCTGCACCAAGAAACCTCCTTGAAAAAGGAATTTAAACTCTGTCGTTTCTCTTTCTTGAGAGATCCGGGTCAACTTGGAGTCTCTAGACGTCCGACATAGATAACTCTTATCAGAGAGGCTCTGTACTCACTCCTGCTAAACGCTTAATTTTCTAAAACCAGCTCGAGCCCCAAGGATAAATCCTTTTAATATTAAATCTCCATACATTCAACAAACACTAATTAAGCATCTACTAAGGGCCAGATGCCGGGGATTAGAAGATGAAAATGCAAATAATTGCTAACATTAATAAATGCTAACAATAATTGCTAACATAATGTGTCAGGGACTGTTCTTAGCACTTTATGCATAATCCCTTCGGTTTTACAATCAGCCTGTGGGGTTCTTTTTTGTCCCATTTCAGAGAGAAAGAAACCTGCAGATTTTTAAGTTCCTTGCTGGAGTCCAGTAGGTAGTAAGTGGTGATTTCAGGCTCTGAAGCACTCATGGGGACTCATGGGAGGGATTACAATGTGTTTGGGAGAAAAGAGGACTAGGGAGGAGTCCCATCTAGAGGCAGCATTTGACCTGGGGAATGTGTGGGATTGTGAGATCGTTGCTGTGGGGGGCCGGGGGGTGGGGGTGGGGCAGCAAGCAGCGGGTACGAATGGTGAGTAGTGGGGGACTCAAGGTGGGCTCAGTGAAGCCAAGGGGCTTGCACAGGTGGTGGGAGCTGAGCCTGCAGAAGTCTTGGGGGGCTCCAGTGCCATGCTGAAGAGGTTTGCTTGGTCCTGTGGCCAGGAGAGAGCCTACCTGAGGTTTTCCTTCTTTCGCGTTCATTCTGTGCCAGTATTTAAGATCCACTGAGCTGCCAGCTAGGCACCTGCATTTGGATGGCGAACACCACGTGAGCCATCAGCTTCTTCCTCCAAGGCTACTCTTCCTCATTGCACCTTCTGAGAGAAAGGCATCCCCACCATCCACCCCACCCACCCTCCAGGGCACTCATTTCCCCTCGAATCCGCCCTTTTCCCCCATTCCCCACAGCCAGTCTCTGGGGCCACCCCACACCTCTCAGAGCCGGCCCCTGCTCTCCCCTGTGCAGCTCTCTGGGGCTTCCCCTTGCAAACTCTTCCCAGGCTCTTGCCCACCAGCTTCCAGCCCAGTTTCCCAGTGGGAGGCCCTACCCCTGATGGGGAGATGAGTAGCAGTTACTTCCTCCCTTTCTCTCTGCTCCAGGCACTGGCTATACTTCTGCGGCTCCAGCCCCACCTGGGCAGCCCCTCTGTACGGCTGTTGGGACGTGCCACCAGATTCCGCTTCTGGACTGAAGAATTTATCCGCCCCCTCCTGCCAGGATGCCTTTTGGGACCCGTTTTTGAAAACTGCCTTGACTGAGAAGAGCTACCTTGCCTGGAGGTCTATATCCAGTGGCTGGTGATTATCCAGTGGCTGGAGTACAAAGGTCCGGCCTCCCTGCCCCAACTTGGTTGGACTCTGAAGGGCATCCTAGCTTCAGACCTCCCATTTAGGGTCACCTGAGGCCCTCCTTGAGACTGCACTGAGCCCAGCTTTTCCCTCTGGCCAACCCTGTTCATTCCCTTCCCTTCCAAGAGCATTCCCCAGGAAGGCCACTACATGCTAGCCTCCATGTCTGAGTCTGCTCCTTGGGGACCCCAACCTTGGCACCCCTCCCTCTTCACTCCTGGTTTACTCTAGGGACTCTGGTTCCTGGGATGACACCACTTTTGTCCCTCCAGCCCTAGGGTGGCAGTAGCTTCCTGATGTTGCTGATCTCTGGGTTATCCCGCACCCCCCCTCCCCCCCGCACCTGTACCATGTCGTTCTGTTGCGTTTCTGTTCTTCCAGTACTTTTATAACTAATTCTCCACTGTTAACTTTCTTCATCGAACTTCCTGGCCTGTTTTGTTTCCCCGACCAGACCCTGACTCAGACAAACCCTGTACTTTCCCCACGTCCAGCCCCTCGTCTCCATTCTCACGATCTTTGTTCAGGACCTTCCCCCGGATTTCCTCAGTAAGCTGCCTGCTGGGTCACTGCTTCATCCCGTCAAGAAACAGTGAGCACCCACTCTGCCAGTGCACCCATGAGGTGCCGACGGGGTGGTATGCCGAACAAAATGTGTCCCTTCCCTCCTCACTCCATTCCCTGCACACCTCTCAGAGTACTTTTTTCCTAAAATTGGAATTTGATCATATCAGGCCCAGGCCTAAGGCTTTGCAGGGACCCTCAGATGAAAGCCAGACCACAGTGTGGAAATATAGGCCCCCTCCTTGGCCCCGCTTCCCTTCCCAGCCTCACCTTGTCTCCTTACCTCCCTTCCCCTTGTCAGCTCCTGCCAGGGTCCTAAACATGCCAGGGCAACTCGTACCTCTGCACCTTTGCCTGTACTGTTCCTCTCATTGGAATTCCCTCCACTTCTCCTGCCAATCTGGTGAACTCCTATTCATTCTTCAAAACACCACTCAGATTTCCCCCCCCCCCCCAGCACCACCGTCAGATTTAAATGTCCTCCTGAGTGCTGTTGAGTGTTCCACCTAGCTTTCTTTTAAGGCTCCTTCCACTCAACAGCAGTCCCAGAGGGCAGGGACCATGTTTTATCTGGCAGTATATCTCCGGGCCCTGGCCCAGTGTCCACTGTAAAGGAGAGGCTTCGTAAATGTCAACCAAATAAATGTACTCAAGGGCAGAGCGTCACCCACAGGGTTGGTGAGGAGGGAGAACAGGCATTTGGGCAGATGTGGGGGCTAAGGAGCAGGGCCCAGATAGCAGAGTTCAATGTCCGACCCTGGAAAGCGGCAGGATGTGGGTGGTTGGGGAAAGAAAAAAGGATTTAAGCTTTTGAGGCCTCCTACCTGAATGCCTGGCAGGGGATGGACATGTACACCTGGTAGGGCTGAGATCAGGTCAGCCAACAGCACGAGTGAGCTAAAGTTGTCCTGATCTCATGGCTGGGGCTTCCCCTGCTGGCAAAGTCCGGACTTAACTTCCATCAGACCTTTTTCAGATACTAATTTGAGGAAGCTCATTATAGGGCCTCAGTTATCTTACCTGTGAAATGGCATAATAAACACCTACTTTCCCTCCCCCAGGAGGTTCTTATGGAAACAAACAGGTACCAATATGTGAAAAGTATGTTTGAGGTATGTACCCGTACACAAATGTGATTATCAAGTATGGGTATTCCTTGACCGTTCTCGAACTATGTTCCTTTAGTCAACAAATTTTCATTCATTAAAGACTTGCCATATGCCAGAACTGAAAAAGCCCTTTACTATGAAAATCCAAATTGACAAATACAAATATTTGTAAATGAGGACATAAGGTGTTAATTAGGAAGTAATTCTTCCCATTTTATAAAATGACACCATTTTATATGACACCATTAGCAAGCTCCTTTGGTGCATTTTTAAAATAATTTTTTAAAATTTATTTTGAGATAGAGAGCATGAACAGGGGAGGGGCAGAGAAAGAAGGAGAGAGAGGATCCCAAGCAGGCTCCCCGCTGTCAGTGCAGAGCCCAATGCGGGGCTGGAACTCACGAACTGTGAGACCATGATCTGAGCTGAAATCAAGAGTCGGATGCTTAACCTACTGAACCACCCAGGCGCCCCTCCTTTGGTGTATTTTTTATGTGGCTTGGTAAAAATGTAGGAACCTGGAAGCAAGAATCCCAAGGTTTGATGTGGGGCTCAAACCCATCAACTGTGAGACCATGACCTGAGCTGAAATCAAGAGTCAGAAGCTGGGCCACCTGGGTGGCTCGGTGAGGCCTCTGACTTCGGCTCAGGCCATGATCTCATGGCTCGTGGGTTCGAGCCCCAGGTCGGCTTCTGTGCTGACAGCTCAGGACCTGGAACCTGCTTTGGATTCTGTGTCTCCCTCTCTCTCTGCCCCTCCCACACTCAGGCTCTCTCTCTCTCTCTCTCTCTCTCTCTCAGAAATAAATAAACATTTTCTAAAAAAAAGTCAGAAGCTTAACTGACTGAGCCACCCCGGCACCCCTCCTTTGGTGTATGTCTTATGTGGCTTGGTAAAAAATGTCGGAAACAAGAATCATGGCCATCCATGTGTATGTGCATGTACCCATCCCTGGCCTCAGCACGATGCTGAACTGACGCTGGGTGCTCGGGACATGTTGAACTGGGGAAAAAATTGACTTACCTCCAACTTTTCAGGAACTCACATATTATGTAATATGAAGAAAACCTGTATTGATTTTTCTAGACAAGGTTGGGCTTCTCATAAGCTCAGGCTTGGTTCGTTTTCATTCATGCCCAGGTAAGTGCTTGGCAGCTACATTTGGAAGGTGCTAAGCATTCTGCCCACTCTCGAATGCTAGGAAATTCTTGGAGCTGAGATTCCCTGCTTCATGGTACATGAGGCTTCACAGCCACATACAGGATCCAGTATGCTCCCACCCGAACTCCTCAGCAAATGAACAACAACAAAAAAAATCAGGACACATCCAAGGAAGACAATAGTGTTCAAGACGAGGTCCCAAAAGCCGGGAAAAAAATACACACTTACTGAGTTTCCTCGCTATGCTAGACCTTGACCTAGTCTCTTTGTTTAACATTCAAATTAATCTCTGCCATTAACTCCCAGTATGAATTTGGGCGAGTCACTTCCCCTCTTTGGACCTCACTTTTCTCCTTTTTTTGCACAAAGATACGAACTGGTGGTTTTCAAACTGGGTTCCTTGGAACCTGAGGGCTCCATGTTGGCACCTTAGGAAGACAACAGGAGGCCAGCGTGGGATTCCAGGCTTTATCAGATGTTCTGCATCATGCTTCTTCTGTACGATCTTGTTTTGAGAAAAGTTTTCCACTGCTTTAGAGAAAATAAGTTTGAAAATCACTGGTCCGATGATCTCTGAGGCCTCACCCATCTCTAACACTGATTCTTTTATTTACCGTCAGGAGTCACAGGCCAGGAGCTCCCAGGCCAGATCCAATCTGCGAGGCCACTGCAGGAGTGAGGCATGCCCTGTCTAATTCACCGTAGTCCTGACTGCTCCTTTTTGTGGGACACCTGTCACCTCACACATTAGCAACCCGGCCCCTGGAGGTCTTTGAGTTTGCTTCTGCAGAAATGCTCCCTTGACAGCCTCTTCCATGAGACACACACACACACACACACACACACAGAGATAGCAGAAAAGAGAGAGGATCAGAACCTGGAAAACAGACAACCCCAATCTAGACGGAGTGGGATGGTCTAGTTATGATGGCTGCCCTTCTCTCTTCACAGAAGACCGCTGTGGCAGTTTTAAAATTATCACTGCTGGGCGCCTGGGTGGCTCAGTCGGTTAAGCGCCCGACTTTGGCTCAGATCATGATCTCGCAGTTTGTGAGTTCAGCCCCGCGTCGGGCTCTATGCTGACAGCTCGGAGCCTGGAGCCTGCTTCAGATTCTATGTCTCCCTCTCTCTCTGCCCCTCCCCTGCTTGCGCTCTCTCTGTCTGAAAAATAAGTAAACATTAAAAAAAAATTTTTTTTTTTAAATATCACTGCAACTTCTCTTCCACTTTTCCCCTTGAGAGGCAGGGAGTCTCAGATCTGGGCATGTTCGTGACTGCTTTGACCAATCAAGTACAGCAAAAATGCCTCTCTGAGACTTCTACTAAAAGGGCATATGTGGCACCTGCTTTGTTCACGGGGACACATGTTCACTGGAGCCCTGTGTGGCAGGTAAGAATTCTGTCCACCCTGAGGACACAGTGCTGGAGAGGCCACAGGTAGGCCTTCCAGAGACCCTTCAGAGGATCTCTGGACACGGTGGAACCGGTCCCACAGCCGTCCCAGCCCAGGTGCCAGACAGGTGAGTGAGGAAGCCATCTTGAGAATGATCCTTCAGCCCCAGCCATCCCTGCCTTCCCAGCTGAGGCGCCCAGAACGAACCCAGAACAAACGAGAGCCATCCCCACCGTGCCCTTTCTGAACTCTTGATCTACAGAATTGTTAACCCGCTTAGTTTTAGCGTGGTTCGTCACACAGCAATAGATAACTGAAGCAACATTCTGGAACCATTCTGGATAAATCAGGAGGTCTATCAGGCAGGGCCCCACCAGCCCATAGGACACCTTTAGACGCTAACTAGAAAAGGGTACCCTGTCCTCTGCGTGGGTACCACCCCACACTGGGGCAGAGGGCTCAGCCAGCAGAGTGCAGCCTGGATTTCCCAATCATGTGCCCCTGCTGACCAGAGACATCTTCTTCTGTTCTGCCAGGATAGCATGAGCTATGCTGATCGGAAGGGACGCGTTTTCTAAACGCTCATAATTGCCCCATAGTCCCCTTGAGTATCTCCCAGGATTTGCGGAGGCTCCCGTGCTCACACCTTACTATCTCTGCCTCACCAGTGAATCATCTCAACACATAAAGCATTCATTTAAAATACATATTAAAATATGTATACAAATATGTATATTAAAATATTCACACGCACGCACAAACACACACATACATATCCTACAGGCTGCTTTTTCTCTTTTCTTATTAAAAAAGGTCCTACCCTGGGGTGCCTGGGTGGCTCCGTCGGTTGAACATCTGACTTCAGCTCAGGTCATGATCTCACAGTCCATGAGTTCGAGCCCCGCGTTGAGGTCTGTGCTGACGGCTCAGAGCCTGGAGCCTGTTTCAGATTCTGTGTCTCCCTCTCTCTCTGCCCCTCCCCTGCTCATACTCTGTCTCTCTCTGTCTCAAAAATAAATAAAAACATTAAACAAATTTTTTTAAATAAATAAATAAATAAAATAAAAAAGGTCCTACCCTACCGTGATCTAATCTGAGGTCTGCAGGCTATTTTGAAGTAATTCATCTTGTCTCTTCGAACATACCATTTTCCCTCACTCAGCGTGAACTAGCCTATAGTGGCAGCTGGCCAAGCTCGTCTCGCTTCATTCTCGAAGGAAGCCAGCTCCATGCATGGGACTATTTGGGCTCTGGGTTTGGGTTTCCTTTTATTTTATTTTTAAAAATGTTTATTTATTTTTCAGAGAGAGAGTGCACACATGTGTGGAGGAGGGGCATTGAGAGGAGGACAGGGGATCCGAAACAGGCTCTGCGCTGACAGCACAGAGCCCGATGTGGGGCTCAAACTCACAAACCCCAAGATCATGACCGGAGCTGAAGTTGGATGCTTAACCGACTGAGCCACCCAGGAGCCCCATGGGCTTTCCATTAAAAGGAAGGAAGGAAGGAAGGAAGGAAGGAAGGGGAAGGAAGGAAGGGGAAGGAAGGAAGGAAAGAAAGGAAGAAAGAAGAAAGAAAGAAAAAGAAAAAGGAAGGAAGGAAAGAAAGGAAGAAATAAAGAAAGGAAGGAAGAAAAAAAAAAAAGAAAAAAAAAGAAAAAGAAAAGAAAAGAAAAGAAAAGAAAAGAAAAGAAAAGAAAAGAAAAGAAAAGAAACAAACAAATCTCTGGATGTGTGCCTCTTCTACAGATTCCTGAGGATGAAGTGGGCTGGGGGCACAGCACTTCGGTCACCAATTGCTGTGTGCACACATCTCCACATGCAAGTTCATGAGAATTACAGAGGGTGTGGGAAGGCCCTGTCAGCAGGGTGGCAGGGAGGCCATGCGGGGGGCGGGGGGGGGTGGCGCAGCTCTCCCTCATGGCTCTGGATCCCCCTGCTCTCAGCATGGAGGTTTCTTCCCCTCCGCAGGCCCAGCAGGGGCAGCTGACAAGGGGTTTGCACAGACACTACAACTCACTTTACACGAACCTGGCAGACCAAAGCCTGGCTTTCTGTGAAAGATTGCTGAGGGGTAGGTGTCCACATAGCCTGTGGGTTCAGGCAACCCCCTTCCTTGGGAGAATGTCGGCTCAGAGATCATTTGCTTTGTTGGCGAAGGGAACCCGCCTCTGCTGATGATACCCGCTCTATGTCACTCACATGCTTTGCATACATTCTCTCCATCCTCACAACAGTCCTGCAAATAGATATTATCTCCATTTGCCAGCTGAGGAAAGAGAGGATCAGAGAAGCTGAGTAACTTGCCCAAGGCCACACAGGTAGAAAGGTGGGAGCCAAGATTCAAACCCGTGTCCGGGCATTTGTGCTCCCCTGGTTCCTTCTCTCCACCTCCTTCCTCAGGTGCTTTGCCACTTGCTCTTTCTGTCTCTTATTCCTTCTCTTTAAGAAACTACAGAGTTACGTGCCTCTGCTTAAACTATGGGGTGAGATTACATGAGGCCTCACGTGTAGGTTTGAGGGGGGTGCCTTGCATAGCTCATGTAAAACACAATTCAATTTCTCAAAACTTGTTCTGAGACCTTCGAAGAACACTCCTGTTTTGTACATTGAGACGAACTTGGACTGGGGCTCTGGAAGGGGTCTTTATCGATGGCCAGAGTCATTCATCAGTGGGCCCACATTTACCCAGCTCCTGCCAGGTGCCCAGCATCATGTTAGACATCCGAAGTATGGAGCCACCCTGTCCCCAGTGAACTCCCGGCAGAATAGGGAAGGAGGCCGTGTTACACAGCCCTGAACACGAGCAGAATGAAGTGAATACGAGGAGAGGGACATGCAGGAAGGAGAGGTCAGTTCTGCAAGAAGGCCCCGCACAGGCCAGACTCTGGAAGCCGAGTTGTCCTGGTAGAGTGTGGACCCGCGGCAGAGGCAGATTCCCTGGAGCAGGGTTCCCGGAACTCGGTGCTTGGTGAGAATGACGTTGATAAAGGCAGGCATCCAGAGGCTAGGATGTGTGCATCGGCAGATCAGTGAAAACATTCTCTTCACCTAGATGAGCCGCCCACAGGAAGCCACATTATCGGAAAGCTGCGTGCACTAGTGGAATCCACAAAGGGGACTTGGCAGATATTAAGAAGTCTATTTCAGGCCCGCAGCCTGAGGCCATCTCTGACCCCAAAGGGAAAGTCTTCTGCAGGAAACGTTTGTCATCAGGTTTGCTCTGGCAAAACTCCCTCCACCCTTACGGAGCAGGGTTGCTAGTCAGGGCAAAGCTCTGCCGCTGTGACAAAGACAGCCCGAAGACAGTGGTTTAAAGAACACAGAGTCTGTTCCGATTCTGTGTCTCCCTCTCTCTCTGCCCCTCCTCCGTTCATGCTCTGTCTCTCTCTGTCCCAAAAATAAATAAACGTTGAAAAAAAAAATTAAAAAAAAAAAAAAAGAGAAAAAGGGGCGCCTGGGTGGCGCAGTCGGTTAAGCGTCCGACTTCAGCCAGGTCACGATCTCGCGGTCCGTGAGTTCGAGCCCCGCGTCGGGCTCTGTGCTGACAGCTCAGAGCCTGGAGCCTGCATGGAATTCTGTGTCTCCCTCTCTCTCTGCTCCTCCCCTGCTCACACACTCTCTCTCTCTCTCTCAAAAAATAAATAAACATTAAAAAAAAGAACACAGAATCTGTGTCTCTCCCCTGTAACTTCCGGAGGTGACTCTTCCTGACTGACAGAATTTAGGGACACGAGTTGTCTCCATGTTGGAGTTCCTGGTCTCGGCCGCATCAGTTTCCAGCTGGCTGGAAGAAGGCAAGAGCGTGAAGGGGGCACACCCACGTCAGCCTGGGAATGACGCACGTGCCCTCCGCTCGTCTGCACATTCCATTCGTGAGAATTTGGTCACACAGTCAACCCAACTTCCGGAGAAGCCGGGAAATGTGTCCCGCCACCCGCACAGGTGGATGGAAAGATGAGGTATGTAGGTGGACCCCTGACCATCTCTGCTTCAAATGGAGACCGGGATGTTTCAGGATGATTTAATTTATATCCTCTTAAACCCAAAGGACAACTGTGGGCCGACTCCAGGGTTGACTGGTTCACCAGCACAACCACCATGGGGCGCTCCCTGTCCCTATCCTCTCCACCCGCAGGCTGGCCTCCGCATGGCTGCAGCAGGTTCCCATATCACATCCCAGTGTGACAATTTTCAAAGGGAGACAATTGTGCTATCAACCCAGTGCTATCCTTTAGGAGGAAGGAGACTTTCCTCAGAGGCCCCTACTCCACCCCTTCTCCATCCTCTCTTACTATTGGCCAGACACGGGTCACATGCCCATGTCTTGACCAGTCATTGAGGTTACCGGCCGATTTGTGCTACCTCCAAAAGCATATGCTGAAATCATAACTCCCAGTACGTAAGACTGGGACTGTATTTGGAGATAGGGCCTTCAGAGAGGTACCTAAGTGAACACGAGGTCGTATGGGTGGGCCCTAATCCAATATGGCCGGCGTCTTTTAGGAGGAGGAGATTAGCACACGGATAACAAACATGGCAAGAGACAACCGTGTGAGGACATGGTGACCACCTGGAGGCCAAGGAGAAGTCGCAAAAGAAACCAGCCATGCTGACACTTCCATCTTGGACTTCTGGCCTCCAGAACCGTAAGAAAATGGTCCACCAGTCCACTGGTGGGGCGCCCAGCTACACGGGGGAGGGAAGTCAGGGTTCTGTGGAAGGAAGTCGGCAGGATGGGTACCCAGGCAGCGATGCGGGTGATAGATGCTATGGTTCCCTTCACCCCATCGGTGCTGCTTGAAGCTTCTTCTCTGACCAGCTCCCTTTCTGCTCACTCCAGCCCGTTCCTATCGTTCTCCAAATAGACCTCAGGCCAACTATTTGCCCACCGAAGTACCTTCACTCTCCAGTTCACCTTGCTAGGAACTGGGGGTTGCATGGTCTCTTCTCTGGTTTCCACCACTGAAGACCAACCCTGCTTTAATTCTTTTTTTTTTTTAACATTTTTTAAAGTTTTATTTTTTTTATTTTGAGAGAGAGAGAGGAGTGGAGAGAGGGAGAGAGAGGGCGAGGGAGAGGGAGAGAATACCAAGCAGGCTCTGCACTCTCAGAGCAGAGCTCTACTCGGGGCTCAAACTCATGAACCATGAAATCACGACCTGAGCCGAAACCAAGGGTCGGATGCTTAACCCGACTGAGCCACCCAGGAGCCCCAATCCTGCTTTGATTCTGACCATACCTCATTTCCAAGCTCTTGGGGGACAGTGGGTGCTGGCCCATATTTGACCATTGGTTCTGGGCTGTAATATTTGTTGATGTCTGTGATGTAAGGACCGTTCTCAAGTACCCACAGGAGGTCACTGAGCGCGGAATGGGGAAGAGATGCCCCCACCGGCAGCCCCAGCACACTTCTGCTCGGGGACACCTCCGAGTGTCTCTTGCCTTCGGGGATGACGATCATCTGAGAGTCCACATCGCAAGTGATGTTTGTGGGAAAATGGTTCGTGGGGTAGGAAAGGGTTAAACATGTTCCGCGAGCCCCTGGATAGGAACAAACAGAGGGCATGGGAAAATCCCCAGGCTGCTGCATCCTGGAAGCATCCCTCGCCTTCGCCAGTTCCCAGGCTGTGAGAATCAACGCCACCCCAAAGAATGGAGTGCAAGTAGGGCTCAGCCGGCGCAGGAGGGCGAGGACGCTCCCCGCCGGAGCCCCCCTTCCCCCATTCACCTCGTACAATCCGTCCTCTGTTCCCGGGCTCCTCTTCCCTCAGGGTCCCATCCAAGCCCGAGTCATAATAAAGGCCACCATTGATGGGCACTTCCTCTGCACCAGGCACTGGGCTGGGTCCTGCAGACCGATTTTCTCATTGAATTCACACCACTGCCCCCACAGACTTGGTGGGAGTAGTTCCGTCCCCAAAAAGGAGGTTCGTGGAGGTCGGAGGGAACCGTTTCAAGGTCATGGTGGCAGGACCCAAGGGACTGAAACTGTGGATTTTCCACAGTGCCTCTGGGGTCAAACAGGCCAGACAGAGTCATAGAGTAATAATAACGATGGCCATGGCTGACCCTTACTGAAGATGTAGTTCAAAAAAGTGCGGACGCAAATGCACATTGACCTCCCTCCAGGATGGGGCTGAGCTATGGCTCCCATTCTGCTCAGAAAGGGCGTGCAACTTGCCCTGTGGTAGGGCTGATCAGCGGCAGGACAGGACTGGGGCTTCTGCAGGTGGGGGGGGGGGTGAGGTGGGGGCCGCTGCCCAATCCCTTCCTGCCCCGCACCCCATTCCCGAGCCTGGCTTTGGCTCCCCGACTCTCTATTCCCCAGAGGACTAGCACTTTGCAGGAGGTGTTGGGGAGAGACCCCAAGTCCCACGTCCTTACCACGGGCACTTGCGGGTGGCGGGAGAGGAAATACCTATCCTTCCCCGGGTGCCCTCCCTCCTGTCAGCCAGCGAGCCAGCACCTGGGCGGAGAAGAGGATAGAATGGGGCTATTCAGTGTTCCTGACGCAATAACCGATTGCTAAACCCTTGCATCCCCGAGCGTTTTATGGAGGGTGGTGATTTTGAGCAGGAGCAGGAAACCCCACACTTAAACCCAGCTGCCACAACAAGGCCCTGCAGGTCGAATGCTAGTCCGAAAGAACACTTTCCCTGAGGCCAGGCATCAGAAAAACAGAAACACCACCAACAACCCACAGTTGATCCAGCGGTGTCCACACCCCTAACTACATCTGACCAATGAAATCCTCTCGGCCGGCAGGGGCAAACCCCGGTCTCGATTTATAGATGACAGCACTGATTTACTGATTTGCCCAAGGTCACGGAATGAGTGAAGGGCAGAAATGAGGTGCAAATCTGACTTTCCCACTCGTGGTCTAGTGCTCACTTCGCCACAGTCCGGGACCTGCGCTGGGGACGGCGGGTGATATTGTCAAGAGGGCCCAGAGGCCGCCAGGGGCGTCGAAGAGACAGAGAGAGAGAGAGACAGAGAGAGAGAGAGAGAACAAAAGCAAGGTACCCATATCGAGACTGCAAACCACGGGCCTGCAACATCAGGCAAGTCACTTAACTTCTCTGAGCCTTACTTTCCTTCTCTGCAGGCAGAACAGGGGTGTGGCTAAGAGTTTGAGCTCTGGAGTCAGAATGCTAGATGTCTAATCTCGGCTGCCCAGCTTCCAGCCTGCGTGACCTTGGACAATTCTCTGGGTTCACACCTCTCTGTGTTCAGTTTCCTTGCCTGTCAAATGAGCATTTAAAAAAACCCACCTACGGCTTCCTGTGAGAATTTTCTTTGCTAATGCAAGTAAGGCTCTCAGCACGGGCCCTGGGTGATGGTAAGCAGTCAGTAAACATTAGCCATTATTGCCATCTGCAAAATGGACAAGAAAAGGGCTTTTGGAGGTCACATTACTGGTTTGGGGGGGGGTTGTGTCTGTGTCTATCTGTGTCCAGGTGTGTGTGGGGCGGGGGGAGGGGTCTCTGTGTGTGTCTGTGTAAGGAAGTGTGGGGATTCCTCCACAGACTGCACTGGTACCTTCTAGAAAGAAGGAAGGTGCAGCAGAAGGGGACCCAGGCTGGCCCTGGGATATTTCCCTCCTCTGAAACAACCACCTGGCCTTCACCTGTGTGCTCTATTGACTCTTCCCTATGAGTCAAGGGCTATGTCCTTCCAGCCACTCCTCGTTCCCAACAAGATTCCCTTGGGATAACTTCCTCAAGCTGGAAACCTCCCTGGCTAGAGCAGTGAAAGGGCAACATGTAAATACACATGGGCCTCAGAGTTTCATAACTGCCATGAGTCACCCCTCTTCACAGAAGACACGGCCAAGGGACAAGAGCTCCAAGTCTTATCGGTGAGGCTGGGCCCGAGCACCTGTCATATATTCTGCGTCTGGGTCCTGGCCGTGCTCTCCCTCCCCAGGGAGCACGTTCCCTGAGTGCTCTGCCGGTGCCATGTCGGTCTCAGGAGAGGAAACAGAACATGGTCAGGTGAAACGGCGTTTCCGTCTTCTTCATTCTTGGTTACTCGGGGGGCCCCTGGGTGGCTCAGTCGGTTAAGCATCTGACTTCAGCTGAGGTCATGATCTCACGGTTTGTGGGTTTGAGCCCCGCATCGGGCTCTGTGCTGACAGCTCAGAGCCTACAGCCTGCTTCAGATTCTGCGTCTCCCTCTCTCTCTCTCTCTCTCTCTCTGCCCCTCCCCCACTCGCTTGCATGCTCTCTCTCTCAAAAATAAAAACACTAAAAAAAAAAAAAAATTAATTCTTGGCTATTCCTAATCCTTTCCCAGCTACCTCAGAGGCCTGGCAACTTGCTGTGTATTTGTTAGAAGTTTTTTTTTTTTCAAGCTTTTATTTAAATTCCAGTTAGTTAATATACAGTGTAATGTTGCTTTCAGGTGTACAATACAGTGATTCAGCACTTCCTTACCTCCCCCTCATCAGAACTTATAGTACGATAGTAATTTGAGAAGTCATAGTATTATAACAAACAGGGGTTGATTTTCTCGCGTGAAAAGAAATTCAAAACGGAACAAAACCCGTTGGTATTTAGGCGGCACACCAATGTGGAATCATATCGTGATTCTGTTTGTTTTCCCTCAAGGTTGCAAGGTGGCTGCTGCAGCTCCAGATAATCCTATCTCCTCTCGAGGCAGAACAGGAGAGAAGGGGGGGGGAGGTGCCTGGGTGGCTCGGTCGGTTGAGCTCTTGGTTTCAGCTCAGGTCATGATCTCACGGCTCGAGCCCCACGTCTGGCTCTGCGCTGGCAGCTCAGGGTCTGCTTTGGATTCTCTCTCTCTGCCCCTCCCCTGCTTGCACCGTCTCTGTCTCGAAATAAAGAAAACAAAGAAAATTTTGAAAAAAAAAGGAAAAGCAGGGAAGGGCACAAAAAAGTGGCTCTATTAACGTCTGTCCCTGTGTCAGTCAGTTGGTTACCACTGCATAAGATACCACTGCAAAACTTAGTGGCTCAAAACAACAAATATTCAGTAGCGCGTGACTCAGGGTCAGAGTTGGGGCTGGGATTAGGTGGCGGTTCTTCTACTGGTTTCTGGGGCTCCCTCAGTGACGGCAGTCAGGCGATGGCTCCGTGGGGGGCCTATTGTCCAAGATGGCCTTGCTCACAAGTCTGGCACTGGATGCTGGCAGTGGGAGATACAATGACAGAAGTAGAGGTCAGAGGATTGTCATGGCTGGGGGGGGGGGGGACACCGCTAGCCAAGGAGTGTGGGTGGCCTCTACCAGCTAGACTAGTCAAGGAATGGACCCTTCCCTAAAACGTCCAGAAAGAACAACCCCGCTGACACCTTGATTTTACCCTTGTAAGACCCATCTTGGATCTCTGACCTCCAGAACTGTAAGATAATAAATCCGTGTTAAGCCTCTGCGTTTGTGGTATTCTAGTATGGCAGCAATAGCAAACTGTCTCCCTCAGATGCTCTCTAATTCTCTGAGGCCCCGCTGCCTGATTTTGTAAAGATATATGGGAACCTGGCCATCCATTCTCTCCCAGATGATCTATGTCTGCTTTCGTGCTACGGCAGCAGAGTTGTGGTGATGGAGACCGTACGGCCCACGGAGCCTAAAATATTTCCTCTCTGGCCCTCCTCCTGCTCAAGCAGGCTCGCCGGGCTTTCTTGCATGGTGGTTTCAGAGAAGCAAGAGAGCAAGGTTTTGCTGCTAAAGTTCTTGGACGTTCAAAGGCTTGGAAGTCCCACAATGTCACCTCCTCTACATTTTGGTCAAACAAAGCAAGTCCCAAGGCCAGTCACAGAGGTGAAAAATAAACTCTACCTCTTAACGGAGGAACGGCAGGGTCGCGTTGCAAAGGTGCGTGTGTACGGGAGATCTTATCGGGGCTGCCTTTGCGGACAGTCTCGGAGCCCCCTTTGGTCTGGGGATCAAAGTACCCCCCCGCCCCGAGACTCCCCGCCAGATGTCCCTTCAATCTCAGTGGCCGCAGCTGGGCGGCGTGGGGAGCTGGGGAAGCAGGAGCCGGCTTATTATGACTGGCTTAAGCCAATAACCGTCTACCACTCGGGAGGCATCCTCCGTTAGCCAGGAAAGGGGAGTGGATGCTGAGCCGGCTGTTAGCAGAAGTTACCTTACCTGTGCTGTCTGGGTGGTCTTGAGTGTATTGAGTTCACTCACTCAACGAACAAACGTCCAGATATCAAGAACCTGCTCTGTGCCCGTTTCTGGACAGGGTTGGTGTGGAGGAAGGCTATAATCCCTGTCCTCGAGGGGGCTGCAAGCCCCTGGAGAAACTCTCCCGCATGGACAAAGAAGGCGTGTGCAAGGATTTTTCACTGCACACCTATTTTTAGAAGTAAGTGAAAGCAATCCTCTGACGGGAGAGGATAAAGAAACTAGTTCTATGATGGGCACTTTTATAGTAATTAAAATAAATGAGCCAAGTCCTCACACATCAACCTGAATAATTCATGAACACGTCGTGAGTGAAAAACAGCAAGGTGCAAAATAATATCATTGACATAAATCACAACACATAAAACAATGGTGTACATTTCGTATGGAAAATTGCATGTGGTGAAAGGAGATAAGCATGGGAGAGGGAAGGGAGAGGAGGTGGGAACGTAGCTTGAAGCTCTAATGTTTTGTTCCTTTAAAAAAGTAGAGAGATTAGAAGGACACATTACAACTGCTATAAATGGGTTATATTATTCCCGTGTGTGAATATGTGTGTGTGTGTATATATATATATACGTACTATTTCATAACAAAAAATTTTTTAAACCTACCAACTAGTTGAGGAGTTGCAACGATCAAAGGCAAAGTAAGCAGGGAACCGGTCAAGTGCAGTCTGTAGGACAGCCTGCTCTAGGTCAGGCTTACTGCTCCCAGGGGACGTCCTGTGTTAAGCTTGTGGTGAGGTCCTGGAGCGTGGAAACTTAAGTGAAGGGGGAGACGCGGTTGTTCCAGGAGTCCAGAAAAAGGGGGTTCTTGGGGGTCCAGCCTGGAGAAGGGGCTGCGGCCTGAGGCTGGCAGGATGGGTGGCGTCCCCCACACAGCTCCTTCTCCTTCCTCCGCAGCCGACTCAGAAGTTTGTTCTGTGTCGTAGCAACGGCGGGTGTCGGAAGGTACAGAAGCCTGGAATCACCAGACCTGGCGTGGGGCCCTGACTTCTGCCAGTGATAAGCTGTAGGACTGTACAAGTCTTGTATTGCCTCCCTGGGGCCTCAGTTTCCTCTTCTGTAACATGGGTATCAAAACCCTTGGCCCGTCTCCCTCACTGGGTTGCTGAGGGGGCTGTAAAAGATCGAGGGTGTAGAAGCCCCACAGGCCGCGGAGGCCTGTGTGCTCCCCAGTCTGTGTAAACTGAGGGTTTCCACGGATTTGTCTGCAGACCCAGGAGCGGAGCTGAGACGGTTCTCATCCACCCCACCCATCCGTGGACTCATTCCACAAACATTCCACGTGGGCTTGGAGAACAGTGATGCTAATGGTGTCCACCTTTAAGGAGCACTCAGCATCGGGGGTGAGGGGGGGCGGCTGCCAGCCCAAGGAGTTCTGAGACTTTCCACCACCTTCTCAACTATAGGTTGGGAAAGAGAGTAGCAATTTGCCGCTGCTTCTAGAAGCTTCTTTGGGAGAGGAAAAGACACCCACCTAGGGACAATCTTGGAAGCAAAGTAGAATTGTCCTAGTTTGGGAGGGAATCCCGGGTGGAGGGGACAGCTTGGATAAAGCCCAGAAGCAGGAGAGCTTAAAATGTCCCAGGACTCTGAGGGAACAGCTCCACGGAATATGAGCTTTCGTCTCTGTTTTTGGGTTATTTTGTTTTGTCACCTCATTGAAATTTAAGCTAGAGCTGAATTTTGCCATCAATATTAGAGTAGGGAGAGCCAGAGGTCAGACTGAGTTCCTCCACTGCAAATTCGTACTAAGCCTCAGTTTCCTCTTCTATAAAACGGGCTCGTTGCAGAGTTGATCAAATGATGAAATGAGAAATGGACATAACTTTCCAATGAACGAACACTTTTATTTACTTTCTAATGTTTTTTTTCTTTTTTGAAAGAGAGAGAATGTAAGCAGGGGAAGGGCAGAGAGAAAGGGGGACAGGGGATTCGAAGCAGGCTCTGTGCTGACAGCAGTGAGCCCTACGCGGGGCCCGAATTTATGAACTGTGAGATCACGACCTGAGCCGAAGTCAGATGCTTAATCAGATGCCCAGGTGCCCGTCCAATAAGTGCTTTTAATTAAACTGCTCAGAACCGTACCTTGCCTACCTTCTTGCTGACTTTTCTTTGTTTCTCAGCGCCCTGAGCCTACCGTAAGGAGCAAACTAAATCTTCCCCCCAAAACACACCCTCCGAGGTGGTGGTTCAGCTGTCCGTGCCCTGGGGAGAGTGTCCCCAGAACCACAAGTGACACCAGTGGGGCCAGGGAGGGGTGGTGCTCCAGTGGGAATTGGGGAAGATGGTGGAGGGGATATCCAGGCACCTTGTCTTTGGGGGCTAGAGCAGGAATTTCCCTCGAGAAGGGCCTCTTTCCCCTTTGCCTTCTGACCCGCGCACTGAGCCCATCTGCCTGGTGGTTTCACATGCCCCAAGCAGGTCCCATCCCAGACAAGGGCAGTGCCCCGGGGGCCTAAGTCACTCTCCCAGGAGTGGCCGTTGTTTCAACCGTGTCCCGTGAATTTGGGCAGTAGCCAGATTTGGTGGGGGGGGGGGGGGCAGGGGGAGACAATGAGAACATTCCCAGAGGCCCCTGGGCCGTCTGGCGACCTCCCATATCTGCCATCATGTCTGCCACTGTCTGTGGTGCCTTCCTGGTGTGAGCCCTGCCCCCCTTCCCCATGCAGCAGGTGCTCGGCAGTCGTGAGGGCCCTCAGGGGCCACAGAGCCCTGCAAGGTGGCCTCACCGCTCTCTTCCTCCTGAGCCAGCTCAGAGTGATTCAGCTAAATGGCCACGGTGGCACAGCTGGTAAGTGACAGAGTTAAAGACCTGCCCTGTGGTATCAGTATCCATCTGACTACAAAGGCCTTATGGCCCCCACTGCCTCTCTTCCCCTAGAGAGGCAGGATGTGGAGTGTGAACGCACTTCCCGGAAGGGGCGGCCGGGGAGGCTGAGGGTGACTCAGAGCCGGCCCTTGGCCATGTCCTCTCAGGAAACACTAGGTTGATTGTGGTCCATTGTTGCTCTCCCTGCACATGAATAAGTGTCAGTAACTGCAGAACGGAACGGAGGCAGTTCCTGGGGAGGGGCGCACACAGAGGAGGGGCGCTCTCGGGAACACGAGGTGCCCCTTTCCGGAGCCAGGAGGCCTGAGCCCCATCCTGTCCGGGGCAGAGAGGGGACAGCCAGGAGGCCCTCTGCTTGGCACTTGGGGATGCCCCGCGAGTGCACTCTGAACACCCGCAGACGCCAGGAGACGGTGCAAGAGTGGGGAACTGGGGCGCAGGCGACCCTGAAGCCTGAGGGCCGCGGGAGAAGTTGGGAATAGCTTCTGTGGGCAGGGGAGAGGAGACGTGGGGAGCTGGGGAGGCTATGGGCAGAGTTGAGGAAAAGGTGCGTTGGAGACCATCGATCCGTGGGGCAAGGGAGTGCCTGGGGGACGGACCAAGCGACCGCATTGGGGGCCCCAGCTTTGCAGATGTTCTGCCGGCCTGCTCCCACAAGGCAGGGCACACGTGCGTGGCCACGGGCCGGGGGTGCGAAACGAGGTGGCCCGGGCCCCGGCACAGGTGCTGCCGTGAGCCGGCGGGAGCGGGGGTGCCTCGAGCGAGTCAGTGTACCCTCTGCGGGCACAGAGATCAGACATCAGGGCAGCACGCCTGGCCGGACCTCAATAGCTGATGGCTCGGAGTAAAGCCCGAGGGAGGGAGGGCATGGCCCCACGGGGTGGCCAGAGGCGACTTCTGAGAACGTTTACCGAAACCGTGTAACATCCTTCTCAAGTGTGATGAAATTCAAATTCCTCCAAGGCTGCTCAGCCCTGCCCCTGCCTCCTCGAACTTCATCTCCTCATCATATTCCAGGCACATAGTTTTCTCTATATAAAAGTGGCAGACACTTTCTGCCCCAGGGCCTTGGCACCAGCGAAATCCTCTTCTAGAAGCCTCTTCCTTGCCACTCACCCCTTTTCCTCTCCCCACCAACTCCCACCCGTTGTTCACGTGTGAGCTGAAATGCCCCTTCCCCGGAGACACCTTCGCCGAACCCCTGAACTAATTTAGCTGGGTCGCTCTGTTACTCCCGCCCCCAGCATCCAACGACGCTTCCTTTGTATCACTGACCATCACAGGAAAACTCTTTGTGCAATTATTCGTTTGGCGTCTCCCCCCACCCCCACCCCGCTAGACCACAAGTGCTGGCAGGCCAGCAACCACATCTATTTCTTTTACCAGTGTGTCCTCAGGCACCCTTTATCGATAGAAAAAGGGGAAGGAAGGAAGGAGGGAAGGAAGGAAGAAAAGCAGGCCAAATGGAATGGCGGCTGATTGGAAGGAAGCGGGGAGGGAGAGAGGGGGGGAGGAGAGAGGGCTCCCTGGCCTGCGGCAGCAGAATGGGGCGAGCCACAGGCCCCCAGTGAAGGATCCTGTGTGCTGGCTTCCCTCCCTGGCACGGTCAGCCGTGGCTGGGCGCATGGGTGGCATGGCCCGTGCTCCCGGTGGAAGGATGAGCAGAGCAGAGAAAGGTAGGTCCACCTCCCCCAGAGCCCCATGCAGAGCCCCAGACTGGGGCAGCCCCTCCAAGGAGCTCAGTCTGCAGGGCAGGGTCCTTCACTCGTCACAGCCTCACCCGGCTCTTCTGGAGAGCGAGATAAAGCACCAGCCTTCCACCGGCGCCCAGAGCCGGGAGTCGGACTGGGGTGGCCGTGCTCAGGCATCTGGCCTCTTGCCTGGCCCAGCATGGGTGTTCAGCAACGGGGCGCCTCTCCCAGATCCCGTCTCTTCACTCTCCTCTGGGCTCCTTCTCGGTCTTTCCCAGAGTCGCTACTTCCGGCAGACCCATGTCTGCACTCGGAGAGAGCCCAGGAGGGAGAAGAGAAGGGGAGGAAAGAACGTGGGTAGCCGCAGGGAACCTCAAAGAGCACAGATGCTGGAGTCCTACCTGTGCTCAGATCATGACTCAGCCACCATCTGGCTGTGTGACTGTGGCAAGTGACTTAGCCACTCTGTGTCTCAGTTTTTCCATCCATAAAATGAGGATGACAAAAAGGCTTATCTCATGGGCTTGTAATGAGGATTGAATGACCTGATACTTACAAAGGTCTTAAAATAGTCCCTGGCACATAACCATGCTTATAAAATAATTCACATAATAATAGCTATCGTTTATTGAATTTACCTCCGGCCTGGCTCTGGATAAACATTTTCTTTTTCTTTTTTTTTTTAAGTTTATTTATTTATGTTGAGAGAGAGGGAGAGCATGAGCGAGAGAGGAACAGAGGGAGAGGGAGAGAGAGAATCCCAAGCAGGCTCCACACTGTCAGCGAAGAGCCTGACGTGGGGCTCGATCTCAGGAACTGTGAGCCGAAATCAAGAGTCACACGCTTAACCTACTGAGCCACCCAAGCGCTCCTGGATAAGCACTTTCATGCATCATTTCTGCCTCCCAAGAAATCCAGGACGTGGGAACCCATCCATAGGGGTTAAGTGACTTGTTCAAGGTCACACTGCTGGTCGGCGACAGAGCTTGGGTCCCAGATGCAAAGGGAGTCGTTTAAATCTTTTTTTTTTTATCTCAGGCTACAGCCAAGGATACCCTAACAAAGGGCTGCTCACTATCTCTCACAGAGGTGATAAGTCCCCACCTTGCGTGAGCCAAAAGAAATGCCAAGAACAAAGTCACTTAGGTGTTCAAGGTGGAGGTTACTCATACGTGCTGTGTCAGGCTTTTGTATTTACAAAGAAAACCTACTTCTTTAACTCGGGGAGTGCTGTCTTCCTTCCTCTTTGCTTACCCCGCTGACCTTGATCTCAGCAGCTGGCTCCCTTGGAGTTACTGCTCTGCGGGCCCAGGCAGCCCTTGGCCCCATTCCTTGTTCCCTTACGGGGTAAGGGTTGGGGGAGAAGGGCTTCGGCTCGGGGCATGGAGTCCTGGGCCTCCTTCCTTTGCTGGCCCTCTCACTTCCCTTCTCTTAACCTATTTCCCCCATTTCTGAAAGAAAGGGGTTTAAGTTCGAACCAAAGGAGCGGTTTCCCACCCAAACTACATATTAGAATCACTTGGGGGGAGATTTTTTAAAATACCTATGCCGGCCCCCAGCCGAGGTTCAGATTAAGTGGGCTATCAATACCATTAGAGCTCCTTTCCAGGTGATTCTAAGGGCCGATGGATAAGACCTGTGGTTTCAGGAGCAGAGTGATATGTTCTGTTATCTGTGGCAAAACGAGAAAAATGACCAGAGTGCGTTAAGTTTTCCTTGGAGGTAAGTGTGTTCAATTTGAAGATACCCTTTATCTGAGATCATATCCCTTCTATTCTGTGGAGCAGCTAAAGTTCTTTCTCTTGGGATGTGATGACAACAGACGGTGGGACCTTTCCTTTTTTTTAACATCCGTTTTAACCAAATAAAAAATGGGCAACATTGGCCTCCAAAAGTATGAGGGAAATATTTCCTGGCCAGTGAAATTCAAACAGAAACACCAGCCTAGGTCTGTGCCACCCACTATGGTAGCCACGAGACATAAGGGGCTATAGAACACGTGAAATGTGGCTGGTCCAAGTCAGGTAGCACTACCAATATGAAATAGACACTGGATGATGAAGATTTAATATGATAAAAGAACGTAAAATAGCTCGTGAATATTTTTTACATTGGTCAGGTGTTCAATGTTAATATCTTGGATACATGGGGTTAAATAAACTATATTACTAACTTTAATCTCTCCTGTTTCTTTGCACTGTTTTAGAAATGTATCCCCTCGGGGCACCTGGGTGGCTCAGTCGGTTGAACATCCGACTTCAGTTCAGGTCAGGATCTTACGGTTCGTGAGTTCGAGCCTCACGTCGGGCTCTGCACTGACAGGGCAGACCCTGCTTGGGATTCTCTGTCTCCCTCTCTCTCTGCCCCTCCCCAGCTCTCTCTCTCTGTCTCTCTCTCTCTCTCTCTCAGAAATAAACAAGCATATAAAAATATATAAAAAAATAAAAAGCAAGAGGCCGGAAGCCGCAAGAGCTCTGGGACCGAGGCTCGGAACTCACCCAATGTCACTTCTGCCGCGTTCGATGTCCAAAGCCAGTGTGAAAGCCCGCCTAGATTCCAGGGCCGGGTAAACAGACTCTGCTTCTCCTCTTTAGTAACAAGTCCTGCAAAGGAGATTGTGGTCAGTCTGCAATCCACTCACTCCAGCTCGGTGGTCCCAAACAAGGAGAGGCTATGCCTTGCTCCTCAGGGCCTCACTGGGCCTTTCGTGGATTCTCAGCACTTCGACTCCCATGACCCCTTCCTCCATAAGACTGACAGATAGATAGACAAATAGATATTCTATTTTATGAGGGCATCGGTGTAATGATAAACATAATCGGGGCTGGATTCGTGATTACATATTCGTTATTGTTATATTCTTTTTTCCTTCTGGTTTCAAAAGAGATGAAAATTGAGCCATTTTCGGGGGCCCCTGTGAGTATCCTGGGCACTAGGTGTTGTGTCTTGTGGGCCACGTGGCCAAGTGGGTCCCGTTTTTGGTGGCTGATCGAGCACAGGGCACCCCAGCCCCAAGTGGTTCAGAGTCCCAGCAATTGCCCGGCAAACTGGGAGCTATGCAGGGCGACAGAGGGTGGGGCAGGCGTCCTCTGAACGGGTTACAGAGTTCCCCAATTACCTGTGTTCCGGATCCCCTATAAGGACATCTGTACTTTGCCCTTCCTTCAGCGATGGGCCATCGCTCCCTTTCTAGGGAAACTCCTGGAAGCCAGGTGAAACCAGGAAGTGCATTCAGGGCTTCAGATGGTGATAATAACACCAGGACCCTCCCCTCCGGTGGATCACTTTACCGGCTGGCTGTCCGTCAGGGGCTTTCCCACGCCTCCCTGCGCTGGAGCCTCTTATCCACACTCCTGCGGTTCCACCCACCTTTTCACAGATGCGGAGACTGAGGCTTGGAGATGTGAAACCACTTGCCCGGTTAGTGGTACGTTCACCGGGGGCCCAGGTTCCCTGGGCTAGCTCCCGGACACCAGGTGAATCCTGCAGGATCTGACCCTGGCAGCGTCCTGCACACCTGGAGGAGGGCAGGCCTCGGAGGACAGGCCCGGCCCGGCTGGTGAGAGGAGGCGCCCTGACAGCCACGTCGGCCACATGTATTGGGGGCGGGGGGAGGGCTGGGTGGGCCTTTTCGATTCCTGGGGGAATATGCAGCCCTTCAAAATCAGGGCCTGCTTTTGGTTTCTTCCCACATGTGGACACAGGTCTGGTTTTTATTTGGCTTGGTTTGGGTTTTGGTTTTTTAAATTGTTTTAATTAAAAAACTTTTTTTTTTAATGTTTATTTTATTTTTGAGAGAGAGAGAGAGAGATACAGAGTGTGAGCGGGGGAGGGGCAGAGAGAGAGAGAGAGACACACACACACACACACACACACACACACAGAATCGGAAAGAGCTTCAGGCTCTGAGCTATCAGCTCAGAGGGACGAGGGGCTCGAACTCAGAAACTGTGAGATCATGACCTGAGCCAAAGTCAGCACTTAACTGACTGAGCCACCCAGGAGCCCCATGTTTTGGTTTTTTTAGAGAGAGAGAAAGAGGGCTTGAACAGGGGTGAGGAGTGGAGGGAGGGAGGGGGAGAGAGAGAGAGAGAGAGAGAGAGAGAGAGAGAGAGAGAGAGAGAATCCCAAGCAGGCTCCACACTCAGAGCAGAGCCTGACGCAGGGCTCCATCCCATGACCCTGGGATCATGAAGTGAGCTGAAATCAAGAGTGGGACCCTCAACCTACAGAGCCCCCCGGGCACCCTGCTCTGTTGTTTTTAACAAGCTTATGTTATGACCACTGTCTATTCGGAGAGCCCATCAGAAAGAACACGGTCCAAAGCCAAGCAGCCCTGTATCTTCTGCCTCCTTCTCTCACAGGAGCTGATTTAGCCTCTCTGACCCAGTTTCCTGAAGCTGAAATGAGCCGAGGGTCACCCAGCTCCTAGGGACCCTTTGTGAGGATTAGCTGGGGAAAGACGCGGTGAGTTTTTAGCCCGCTGCTCAAGGGCACGCTCCAGGCTCTGAGGCGCTCATGGTGGGGACCCCTCTTGTCAATGTTTATTTGCCCAAGAAGCGCATAGAGCATCATGAGGGCCAAGCCGATCACACCGCAGAGCATCTCAAAAATCCCTTCCCCTGCCCATCTTCGCATGGCCCCTGTGGATGAAACATGGGGTCCACTACTCCAGACCTAGGTGGCACAGATATTCTAAGCACCATGGACGTTTTTCTGGGAGAACATGAACAATTGGGATTCTTGCCCCTCAGGGCACCTGTCTGGGAATGTGTGGACAAGCCCTGGGCCCCAGAGCTGGACCTGCATAAGCTGCGACGCAGGGGCGCTGGGGCGGGCCAGGGGGAAGCCTGAATATTAGTCACGTTTCCTACATATTTACCCAAAGCCATTTCCACCCGCTGCTAAGGATGTGAGAAGGCCCCCCCCCACCCCCCGTCCCCACCCCGCCCTGGAAACCACTCTCCTCCCAGCTGGCCCCAGTGTACCTCAGCGTGGTGACAACCTGTTTCCTGCCACAGTCTTGGGGCCTTATGAAAAGTCAGCTCAATTCAAACAGTTAGTGGGTGCAGCCAACATACCAGACTCTGGGGTGCGGAGACTGACCGGTCACAGTCAGGACCCTGAAGTCATCTGCAGACGAGCTCAGCAGAGTGAGGAGAGGAGCAGGACCCAGTGCGACTTGGAGGCACAGAGCAGGACCATCTAATAAAGCTCAGCTGAGATCAGTGTAGCTGGGGTGAGATCAGGGAAGGCTTCCTGGTGGAGGTGATAGCCGAGCCGCCACTGGGAAGGGCATCTCAGGCAAAGGGCTCAGCCTGAGCAGGGGCTCTGAGGGCACCACGGGCTCTGGAATGCTGGGTACTTTGGTGAGGGGGAAGGGAAGAGGAGGGAATGGGGAGGGGGGCAGGAGAACACTGGAGGGGACCGAGCGTCAGAGAGGCCCTGGCTGCCTCCCAGGAATGGAGCGGAAGGGGCAGGGCTCCAGGAGACAGGGAGGTCCCGTAGGAGCTGTTGTAAGAGGCCGGCAGCAGGGAGGGCGAGGGTCCCATCAAGGCACTGGCAGTCGCAGAGTGGTAGGTGGGGAGGAGGGGACCCACTTAAGACGTTCATAAGATCCAGAGAAAAGGGTGGGGTGGGTGAGTGTAGAGGAGCAGGGGGCTCAGGGGACGACGATTCCCAGCTTGCTGGGTTGGGAGACTGGCCCCCCTAACCTCCTGGTGGCACCTGTGAAGGCTGTGAAGGCAGCTCCTGGGAGGCTGAGGTCAGGAGAGCCTGGGTGAAGGCAGGGTGCTGGGGCTGTGCAGAGCCCCACCCCCCGGGTACCGGGTCCACAGTGACCGCTCCCTGCAGCCTGCGAGTCAGAGACCCTGGGGACCAAAAGGAGAAGGGACAGTCTGGGGAGGGGGCGGGTGGTGCCCAGAGGGGGCACATACGTCCACCGGAGCTAACACGTGATCTGAGGTGGTGCCTGAATGGATCATTTCCACTTTAAATTTTTTTTTTTTTCAACGTTTATTTATTTTTGGGACAGAGAGAGACAGAGCATGAACGGGGGAGGACAGAGAGAGAGGGAGACACAGAATCGGAAACAGGCTCCAGGCTCTGAGCCATCAGCCCAGAGCCCGACGCGGGGCTCGAACTCACGGACCGCGAGATCATGACCTGGCTGAAGTCGGACGCTTAACCGACTGCGCCACCCAGGCGCCCCGGATCATTTCCACTTTAATATGTATGCGTTTGTTTTCACGAGCATTAGAAAAATACAGAGAGAACGTCGTGCCTTTTTAAAAGATGTCCTGGGGCACCTGGCTGGCTCAGTCGGTTAAGCGTCCCACACTCGGTGTTGGCTTAGGTCATGATCTCATGGTTTGAGGGTTGAAGCCCCATGTCGGGCTCTGTGCGGCCAGTGTGGAGCCTGCTCGGGATTCTCTCTCTTTCCCTCTCTCTGCCCCTCCCCCGCTTTTTTTGTTGTTGTTGTTATGTATTATTTATTTATTTATTTATTTTTAAATTTACATCCAAGTTAGCATATAGTGCAATAATGATTTCAGGGGTAGAACCCAGTGGTTCACCCCTACCTATAAAACCCAGTGCTCATCCCAACAAGTGTCCTCCTTCATGTCCCTCACCCATTTAGACCATTCCCCCCACCCAAAACCCCTCCAGCACCCCTCGGTTTGTTCTCTATATTTAAGAGTCTCCTATGTCTTGCCCCCCCACCCTGTTTTTACATTATTTTTGCCTCCCTTCCCTTATGTTCATCTGTTTTGTATCTTAAAGTCCTCATATGAGTGAAGTCGTATGAGGTTTGTCTTTCTCTGACTAATTTCACTTAGCATAATACCCTCCAGTTCCATCCATGTAGTTGTGAATGGCAAGATTTCATTCTTTTTGACAGCCGAGTAATACGTTACTGTATATACATACCACATCTTCTTTTTTTCTTTTAATTTTTTTTTAACATTTATTCATTTCTGAAAGACAGAGACAGAGTACCAGCAGGGGTGGGTAGAGAGAAAGGGGGGCACAGAATCCGAAGCAGGCTCCAGGCTCTGAGCTGTCAGCACAGAGCCCGACGCGGGGCTCGAACTCACAAACCGCCAAGATCATGAGCTGAGACGAAGTCAGATGCTCAACCAACTGAGCCCCCAGGCGCCCCTACAGACCACATCTTCTTTATCCATTCATCCATCGATGGCCATTGGGTGCCCCTCCCTGGCTTATGCTCCCCCTCTCTCTATCTCTCTCGAAGTAAATAAACAAACGTTTTAAAATATTAAAAAGTAAAAAATAAAAAAAATTAAAAGATGTCTCTTGGAATTCTTCAGGTAAAGCGAAAGGGTGGATTAACGTCGCCAAATGCTGCTGAGGATTTGGGGCAGGTACTTGCTGATCCCAAGGTCGGCATGCAACAGGCGGCAAGCACTCAGCAAAGAGCTGGTGAAGGAAGAAACCGAGGAACCCGGACAAAGGGAGGGCTTGGTCTGTGTGGGACGCAGGGTGTTCTCAGCGGCGGGAGCGCCTCCGTGGCTCGCTCGGTGGCCCTGTGGACAAGTTCTGGCTCGGGTCAGCTGCTGAAAAGGGAGCCAGCTCGGCCCCTCGGGCCTGGAAAGGGCAACTAGGGGCCCAGACCGAGTGTGTGGATGACCACAGCGAGTGATGAACTCACTACATCCAAAGTGCCCTCAGGTGCCCTGGCAGCCGTCCTTGGTCATGCTTACCTGGGAGTTCCTCAAAAAATTAAAAATAGGGCTACCCTACTACCCAGCAATTGCACCAGTAGGAATTTATCCAAAGGATACAAAACTGCTGATTCAAAGGGGCACATGCACCCCCACGTTTATAGCAGCGCTATTGACAATAGCTAAATTATGGAAAGAGCCCAAATGTCCATCGACTGATGAATGGATAAAGATGATGTGGTTTATATACACAATGGAATACTACAAGCGATGAAAAAGAATGAAATCTTGCCATTGGCAACGATGTGGATGGAACTGGAACTTCGCTTATGCAAAGCGAAAGAAGTCCGTCAGAGAGAGACAGACGGCATGGGGATGTCACTCAGAGGTGGAATTTGAGAAACTTAACAGATGAACCTAGGGGAAGGGAAGGAAAAGTAAGATAAAAACAGAGAGGGAGGCAAACCAGAAGAGACTCTTAAAAAACAGAGAACAAACTGAGGGTTGATGGAGGGGAGGCGGGTGGGGAGGTGAGTTAAATGGGTGATGGCCGTGAAGGAGGGCACTTTTCGGGATGAGCACTGGGTGTCATATGTAAGAGATGAATCGCTGGGTTCTACTCCTGAAGCCAAGGCTACACTGTATGTGAACTAACTTGAGAATACTACTGCCACTAATAAAGAGTCAAGGGGGAGAAGTGGACGGCAGCCATGGCCACCTTCCCCCTCTCTGGTTGGCATCACCACAGGGCGATGGCATGGTTTAGGGGCCACACTAGAAGCCACTCCTCTGCTTCCTGAGGAGCAGACCACTGCCCGGAGCCCCGGGGGTCGCTGGGGGGGAGCTCCGGCCACTGAGACCGCACAGCATCCCTCACAAACCGAGCCCTCCCTTTGTCCGTGTGCTGTGAAGTCCCCGACAACCCACAGTGAGGTGATCACAGCCCGTGTCAAGCAGTCCCTTTCTGTGCCAAAGACCTTATGAGCCTCATCTAATTTATCCCCCAAACATCCCCGGGAGGTAGGTATTTGGGTTGTGTCCATTTTATAGATGAAAACACTGCGGTTCCAGAAAGTTAATTAATATTCCTCGAGCTCACGTGTCTGGTGAGTGGTGGAGCCAGGGTTTAAACCCAGATCTGTTTAAACCCAGAACCTAGGCGCTTGGACCCTTCTGGGGCATTGCCACCACTGGTTATTTTCGGAACGGGCTTGTGGAGGTATAATTCACATACCATAGAGTTCACCCTTTAGAGTGTGTAATTCAATGGTTCGTAAGGCTGCACAAATTTAGAACATTTTCATCATCCCCCCCAAGAAACCCCCGTGCCCTTTAGATACCACCCCTCACCCACCCCCTCCAGGCCCTTCCAGCCCCAGGCAACCACTAACCTGCTTTCTGTCTCTATAGACTTGCCTCTTCTGGACATGTCATAGAAATGGAAACATAATACGTGATTTTTCGTGGCTGGTTTCTTTTACTCAGCATCACGTTTTCCGGGTTCATCCGCATTGTAGCACATGTCAGTACTTCATTCCGTTCCACTGCTGAGCAATATTCTGGTGTCTGGATACGCTATATCTTGTTTTTCGGTTCATCCACCGATGGGCGCTTGGGTTGTTTCCGCCTCAGAATTTCTGGGCCAAGTCGTGACTCTGTGTTTACACGACTACTGTTCTGAGGGCGACAAAATCAGTGTCCGTTTTCAGATGAGGAAATAGAGACTCCAAAAAACCCAGGACCTGCCCAAGTTGTACAGAGCGTTAGTGGCCAAGGCAGGCTTTGCTTATTTCAAGCATACTCCGCTGTGCATTGTAGGAGCTCAGTTCCCACAACTTTAAGATATGAGGGGTGGGGAAGATGCTGTCAGGGTCAAGCCAATGAGTTAAGCAGGGTCTCTGCTTCTGCGCGATTTACCGTTACGAGGCCACTTACACCGTGAACCTTACGCAGCACGTGCTATGTGCCGAGCTCTTTACAAAAGTAAAGAATGCGCCATCCCGGCCCCTAAGGAGCTCCAGCTCTATTGAAGAAGACCCTGGGCATATCGGCGAACAATGCTGATGAGTGACAGGTGCCGGGGCCGATGGAGGTGCTCGGGACGCGTGGCAGGACTGGGGAAGACCTCCCAGAAGTTCTGGCGGGTAGACTGGGAAATGAACAAGGAGCATAAGCAAGGTGAGAGGATGGTCTGTTTAAAGGTCTTACAGTGTTGGTGGGTCTGGTGGAAGGCACCAGCAGAGGCCAGGACAAGCAGATGAGCGGCCGGTCAGGGCCTCAAACACCACACCTGGGAGTTTGGACTCGCGTTTTTAAAGTGTGTGAAGCAGGAATGATATAGGGTAATCTGGTGGTTAGAAAAATCCCTCTGGAGCAGTAAAAAGAATGAGAGATGAAAATGGAGCAGGTTAGAAGTCTACTGCACCAGTCCCAGCAATAGAAGGGAGAGTCTGAATAGGATAGTAGCTGTTGGGATGGAGAGGAAAGGACAGACGACAGAGGCATCTAGCAAGGAGGGAAGTGTCTATGCGGTTAATTGGCACTGGTGGAGGCAACTTCTGGAATGTAGGGGCTGAATGGTGGCCCCCCCCCCAAATATTTGTCCACTGGGAACATGTGAATGTGACCTTATTTGGAAAAGGGGTCTTTACAGATGTTATTAAGCATTTTGAGATGAGATCATCTTGGATCATCTCAATAGGCCCTTGATGTTTGGCCTGGCTTCCAGGACAGTGAGAAAATAAATTTCTGTTGTTTTAAGCCACCAAGTTTATGGTAATTTATTACAGCAGCCCCAGGAGACTGACAACACACAGCGGGGTGCAGGTTCTTGGGTGCGGGAGACCCAGCATCACATTTCCGCACCTCTGGGCTCTGTGGAAGGAGGTTCCCCGCTCCCGGGCTGCGGACCCAGACAGAGCAAGGCCGCAGAGAGAGAAGCTCCCCATAAGGCCCTGCCTCGTGCTAAGAAAACAACCTCCAGTGTGTTGCCACATGAGGATTAATGACATAATTATGAGCTCTGACCTCCCTGTGTGATTCGGTCGGGCTGAAGGCTGAGGCCTCGGGAAGAGCGAGTGGAATCGTCGCCTGGTCAGGGAGGAAAGGCAGCGTCAGACGGCTCCCAGAAGAGGCCGGTCTCCGTGGGAACCTGCAAGAAACCCAACCAGGCTCACAGGTGACATACCCCAAACATGAGCCAGTCAGGTGAACTGGAGGCCACTGGCCAGCCACCCAGCCTGACTCATTCCCCTCTGTGCAGCGAGCCTTACCAGGCACTTCTGTAGGCTCTGTCTCAGGGGGGGTCCAACGATGAGGGGGCGGGGAAGGTCAGGTCAAGTCATCCCATCATGAGAGACTGGGGAGCCCAGTGTGGCAGCAAGCTCAGGGGTTTCGGAGTCTAACGAGCCGGGTTCAAATTCCACCACCACCTCTTTACAGCCCCGTGTCTCTGGATACCTCAAGTCGTTTCCCTCAGCCTCAGTGTTTTCATCTCTAAAATGGGGATGACTAGACCCACACTGCAGGAGTGTTTAGAAAATTAAATGAGCGGTCATATGTCAAGTGCCTAGCGTATAGGAGATTTTTTTTAATGTTTTTATTTATTTTTGAGACAGAGAGAGACAGAGCATGAGCAGGGGAGGGGCAGAGAGAGAGGGAGACACAGAATCCGAAGCAGGCTCCAGGCTCTGAGCCGTCTGCACAGAGCCCGACGTGGGGCTCGAACCCACGGACCGCGAGATCATGACCTGAGCCGAAGTCGGTCGCTTAAACGACGGAGCCACCCAGGCGCCCCATGGGAGATGTTTCTGATCAATTGGCAAACGTGTTGAACACCTACTGTGTGCCACTTGCTAAGAACAATGGTGGACAAGCGTGTGGCCGCCCTCGTGGAGGAGCAACCAAACACGGCAGGCACAGCCCAGAGTGGGGAGGCTTGTGTGGGAGGGTCAGGGGCCAAGGGGAATTCCAGAGGAAGTTCAGTCGAAGTTGGAATCATATTTCTGTTGGCCCAGAAGGATTCAGGGATCAGCCTGAGGTCGTGGGGCGAGTCGTGGCCAGGTTAGCCCGCAGACCCACGCTTCAGACGGCCACCGGCTGTCACCTCTGCTCTCGGGCCCCGGCAGGCTCTGAGGGTCCCGTTGTGCAGGACCGGGCCAGCTCTCGGTCAGACAGCCCACCTGGAACCTGCCAGGCTTCGCCCTGGGGACTGGACACTCAGCCCATGGCGCAGGGGGCCCCCGGCCTTGGTCCTCTATGTGATAGAGGCACCACCGTCTGCTTCTCCGTTCACATGCCGGTGGAGAGTTGGGTTGTTTCCCGTTTGTGGTTGTTACAGACAACGTCGCGAAGAGTATTCGTGAACCAGTCCTTCTGTGGGCGTATGTTTTCACTTCTCTTGGGCAGATTCCTAGGACAAGAATGGGTAGATCACGGCAGTTATAATTTAGGTTTGTAGGAAACCGCTAAACTGGTTTCCAAAGTGGTTATACCGTGTATATCCTCACAGTGTATACATGTCCCACTTACTTACTCCACTTCCCTGACGACACTTGGTATCATCAGTCTTCAACTTTAGCCACTGTCTTAGTCTGCTCGGGCCGCCGTGAGAAACGCCGCGCACTGGGTTGTGTAAACAACAGCAACTTATTTTCTTACGCTTCTGGAGGCTGGGAGTCTGAGATCGGGGTGCCAGCCTGGTCTGCTAGTTCTGGTAAGGACGCTCTGGTTTGCAGATTGATGCCTTCTGTGTCCTCACCTGGTTGGGGGCGGGGGAGGGGAAATGGAAAGAGAGAGAGAGAGAGAGTGAGCGATAACATCTGTTTATCTTTTGTTGACAAAGTGTCCCTTCAGATCTTCTGCCCATTTTGTAAATGTGTTGTGTGCTTTCTCGTTATTGAGTTTTGAGAGCTCTTTATATATTCTGGTTGCCAGTCCTTTATCAGATAATACGATTTGCAAATATTTTCTCCAAGTCTGTAGCTTAGCTCATCTGTCTCTTAAGAGTAGCTTTAAAAAAGCAGAAGTTTATGGGGCGCCTGGGTGGCGCAGTCGGTTAAGCGTCCAACTTCAGCCAGGTCACGATCTCACGGTCCGTGAGTTCGAGCCCCGCGTCAGGCTCTGGGCTGATGGCTCGGAGCCTGGAGCCTGCTTCCAATTCTGTGTCTCCATCTCTCCCCGTTCATGCTCTGTCTCTCTCTGTCTCAAAAATAAATAAAATGTTAAAAAAAAAATTTTTTTTAAATAAAAAAAAAAAAGCAGAAGTTTTACAATTTTGATGCAACTCAACGTACCCATTTATGTGACAGGTTACACTTTTGAAGTCACATCTGAGAGTCTTTGCCTAACCCAAGGTTACCAAGTTTTCCTTCTATACTTTTTATTCTAGAGATTTCATAGATTTAGGTTTTACATTTACACTTATAATCTATTTTGACTTAAATTTTGTATCTGGGGGCGTCTGGGCGGCTCAGTCAGTTAAGCATCTGACTTCAGCTTGGGTCATGATCTCACGGTTTGTGAGTTTGAGCCGGCGTCCTGTGAGCTCAAGCCCTGCTTCAGGTGAGCCCCTCTTCTCTCCCTCTCTCTCTGCCCCTTGTGGGATTCTCTCTCTCTCTCTCTCTCTCTCACTCCCTCTGCCCCTCACTCACTTGCACCCCTCCACTCTTTCAAAAAAAATTTTGTATTCCGGCACATGGTATGGCCCAAATTCACTCTTTAGCATATGGATATGCAAATGTCCCAGCATTATTTGTTGACTAGGCTATCTTTTCTCCACAGACCTGCCTCTGCACCCATGTAAAACAGAATCAGTTATCCATACACGTGCAGGTCTGTTTCCGGACTCTCCATTTGTCCGTCATTCCACCAATACCACACCGACCTGACCACTGCAGCTTTGCCATAGGACTTGGTTCTTTTCTTTTCTTTTCAACATTTAATGTTTATTTATTATTATTATTTTGAGAGAGAGAGAGAGAGGCAGAGCATGAGCAGCAGAGGGGCAGAGAGGGAGACACAGAATCCCTGAAACAGGCTCCAGGCTCTGAGCTGTCGGCACAGAGCCCGACGCGGGGCTCAAACTCACGAACCTCGGGATCACGCCCTGAGCCGAAGTCAGGCGCTCAACCGACTGAGCCACCCAGGCGCCCCTAGTTCTTCTCCAAAGAATGGTTCTAGGTCCTTTGCGTTTCCATATGAATTTTACTATCGGTTCGTCAATTTCTCAAGTAGAAACAATGCGGTGAGTTTCTGTCCCTGGTGGTTGCTCAGGAAACTGTCAGGGACTTTGGTGTAGCGTATTCACATCACTCTGGCGCATCGTGGTTTCCTGGGCTTTTCCACGTCCTCACATCAACTCTCAGTAGCCCTGTGACAGAGGCCGGGGCAGCTGGTGTCCCCCACTGTACAAGGAAGACTGAGTCTCAAAGACAAACAGCGTTCCCTGTGGTCACCACCATGGTCACACTGCTCGCGAGTGGCAGAAACGGGTTTTGAATGCTTGATGTCAGGACTCCAAATCCAAGGGCTTTCCGTGCTACCCTGGCCTCTGAGGAGGGGTCCGCAGTGTCTCCTTAATAGTCTAAAAGTTTAATAAAGTGCACAAAAAGAGGCACTCATTGTTTTGGTTACTTAAAAAAAAAAAAAAGCAATTTCGGATGTTGGTGCCATGCAAATGTATTTCCGTTGCCCTAATGTGAACGCTTTCCTCTCTTCTGCTTAAATGTGGGCGTCCGTCTTAATAGGAAAACCATATGTCTTTGTTCCCTTTTAACTTTCTTTCTTGGCAAGAATACCGCTCCATGGAGGAAAAGGGAGAGGAAATGGGGATACATCACAGAAGGAGGGATTCCGGTTTGAAGTAAGAAAGAACTTCCAGATGGTGAAGGTTGCCAAGCCCTGGATGAGAATGCCACAAAGAAAGACCGCTTCCAGCCTGGAAATCCTGAGGCCCACCTCTCCCCAAGGAATCGTGATGGAAACTCTGTCCTGGGTCTTCCCTCTGAATGCGTTCTGCCTGGGACAGTCACGGGGGCTCCGAGGCGAGCCCGCACTGCCAGCGGGACCCATGAGGGAGTGGAGGTACAGTGTAGGTAGCAGTTCTGAAATACGGGTTTTCTTTGGTGTCGGGTCCCCTGAGAATAGTTTCCGAGATGGGGATTTGCATGCAGGCGTGTTGGGTGCGCTCTCGCGGGCAACATCTGGGTGGGGGTGGGGTGGGGTGCGGAAGAAGCAGACTGAGCAGAGGAAACAGACTGGGACATCGACGTGAAAGGCAACTAGGACAGAGGCCTCAGCCTGTCTGAGCCCTGGAGCTGGCGTGGCCCTGGAGAGTTTGCGAGCAGCTCGCCGCCAGCCCGTTACCCTATTTGCATCTTCTACGCCTTCCTCTGGCCCTGCCGTGTCTCTCCCCTTGGCCCTCGTCACCCCCACACCCCTGCATTTGCTCCTCTGCCTTCATTGTCCACGTCCCCTCACCTTTTGTCTGTTTTGTTCACTGCCGTAACCCTAGAGCCTAGCTGGGCACAGAGCACCCGTTCAACACACATCTTAAGATGAAGCTACCGGGGCGCCCGGGTGGCTCCGTCGGTTGGGCCTCTGACTTCCGCTCAGGTCACGTCTCGCGGTTCGTGAGTTCGAGCCCCGCGTCGGGCTCTGTGCCGACAGCCTGCTTCGAATTCTGTGGCTCCCTCTCTCTCAGGCTCTGTCTGTCTGTCTCTCTCTCTCTCAAAAACAAACGAGCGTTAAAAAGTGTTGAAACTCAGAGGACAGAAGTGCAAATCCAAGGCGATGGCGTTGCCTACCTTGTTGGCGCGAGGCCTCCATCTCACACACGTGGGTCCCCAAGTTTGCGGGTAAGTCTGTCGGGTGGACCCCCTGGAAATGGGCGCCATTTCCCACAGCCTGCGTGGGGTGCCTCCCAGGACAGCTTCGGAAGTGGGTTGGCTCTTGCCTCCCCCACTGGGGTTCACACGCGGCCTGGTGGGGCTGGGAGTCCGGGAGACCCAGGAGAGGCTGCTTGCGAGGGGTCTCGCAGAGGAAGCATTCTTTGTCACTAGGAGCCTGCTCTCATGGCCACTGCCGCATCCAACTTTCTCATTCGTGCTGTGAGCAAACGGCCTGGACGGAGAGCGGTGCCCCGACCGAGCCCTGGTCTCACTTCACCCTCCCGGCCACCGCTGCAAGGTGCCAGGGGCCCCGTCCCTTCGTTTCAGGGATGGGGGCCCAGGGCTGGGAGGGGTCAGGGACTCACCCCCCAATCCCATGGCCAGTCTTGGGGCTCCTGGACGGGGCTCTAGCCCAGAACGGCAGGCTTCAGCCCCGTCTGTCCCTGGGCAGTTTGGGAGGGAGCGGCGTCCAGAGAGGGTGGGAAGCTGGTGGTCTTGAGCTCCGAGTGCATCTCCTGCCACCCTCCTTGGTCTGGGCGGGGAGAGGTCAGATTTGCGCCCTGCACAGGTGCAGCTCCCCCACTGCTTCCTCCGTCAGCCAAAGCCCACGTTTGGGGTGGCTTAGTTGGCTCTCCTGGGCGAGAAAAGGATGGTACAAATGACTCCGTCTTTCACTTCCCAGACCCCGCCCAGTGCACTTTTAAGATGTGGAAATTTTATTAAATCCCTGAGCACGGCTTCTCTCTACATTTTCTGTGGTTTAACTCTCCCTGGGTCTTTTTGCTTATGGTTTTGGCTTTCTCCCCCCCCCCCCCCTTTAAACCTGAGAGTTTCTTTCTCCATTGTCGCTTAAATGAAACAAGTGCTAACATTTCTGGTATTTGTTATAGGCCTTGCATACTCGGGAAATGCACACTGACCTAGCAACCAGTGTGTCCCTGGGTGCGCGAATCCCCAGATCTCCAGTATGAATCTGGGTTCTCTTCTCCCTGACCACCCCTCCCCTTCACTCCTTCCTCTTCGGTCTGGCCTCAGGACCTTTGCTCATGCTGGTCCCCTGGGAGAATGCCTTTGCTCCCTTCCATTTATCCAAATCGGTCCTCCTCGTCGCCACAGGCAAGTTTCCCAGTCCGTAAAATCCTTCGGACCACTGTAGCTCCTCTCCTTCCTCCTGAAGGACTGTGTCTGCCTCACGGATCCGGCAGTGCAATTCAATGCTGTGCAATTATCTTTGAAAAAGACTAAAATAACTGCAAAGATATGAATATGTATTCTAGGGAAATGAACTGCCCCACCCTCAAACCTGGTTCCTCCCGCCCCTGCCCCCTCCCAAGGTAGCCCATTATGAGTTTGCTTGATACTTTGTACTATTTCATTCTCCTTCATGCACACGTATGCAAACAAAATGCATTCGCCTTGAAAGCAGGAACAGGGGCTGAGGCGTCCAGCCAGGCTTCTGCTATTCCTGTTCTATTTCTTCGACATGTGAGGTCCCCCTGGATCCGGACGGCCCAGGAGGCAAGCGGAGCAGAGGGCAATCCCTCCTTTTCACAGGTGAAATCACAGAGGCGCAGAGAAGTTGATGGAGTCACCTCAGGTCACAGAGCTAGTAAGAAAGAGAGTGAAATTGGAACTCACGTCTTCTGACATGCCCAGCTGTTCTGGGAAACCAACCCAAGGACGCTTGACTTCCCTGAACCTCACTCCCCGAGTGCTCGGCTCTGCAGAGCTGAGGTTAGCTGAAAACATGTCGCAATCCCTCGTCACTCTCCGCGCAGCCAAACCCGGGTTCTCATCTGTGACTTGATATGTGCCCTTGGGTGGGAGCTCCTTTCACGCCTGTGGTCCAGGATCCACATGGGTGAGTCATGAGCCGTCATCAGCCAGCTGTCGCCTCACCTTCAGCTCCGTGAGGTGTGAAGCTTGTTTTCTTTTGCTGGCGTAAAGTAGTCACCTCGGACACAAGGCGGGGTGTAGGACACGGCCTCGAGGGCAAACACAGACCCACAGCAACAACGGATTTGTAGAACGCGAGCATGCAAGCACTCCCCGGGGCCAAGAGCTGGCTTCCCCCTAGGAAGCTCCCATGCATGACAAGGAAGTCACCTGCCTCAAGGAAACAGATGGGACATGCTGGGGAGCTCACGGCTACTGACCCAGGGGAGACGAGGGGTGCCTGGCCGAACTCTGTGGGCGTGAGCCAGGACGGGCAGCCCCGGAGGCTCAGAAATATTCCCCGGCTCACACTTCTCAAGTGAAACTCGGATAGGTGGTCAGCACGAACCAACCCCTCCCGGGCCTGTTCTTTCTGCCCATGCGTGCTGAAACCCCAACCGCAGCGGGCGGGCGGGCGGGCGGGCCTCGATGATTAATAGTCCAAGCTTCGTGCTGGAGCCAACGCGCTCTCAAGGGACTTCTTTATTTCAATGCTGGCAGCGTGTGGAGGGAGGTTCTTAGGGGAACCTGGTGGGTGTGGAATGGCTTTGGGGGCTGGCCTGGACCCCTAGTAGGGCTCCATGCAGGAGTTGCCCAAAGGGCCACCCAGGATGATTGTAGGGGCCTCAAGAACATCTATTTCTTTCATTTCGGTAATTACGTATTCACTTTAATATGTTTAAAATATACTTAGCACATCCAGCCTGTAATTTCATGTAATTATGTATTTTCACATATATTATTATTTAGGAGAAGGCTAAATTTTTTTTTTTTTTTTTTTTTTTTTTTTTTTTAGAGTGACTTGATTAGAGTAGAAAACTAAGCAAATAATAACACAGGGTACAAGTCGATACGGCAAAACCTCTGATGGGGGAGTTGGAACAACTGGAGTTTTGAGAAACACTACTTTCTCGGGGAATCCAATATCCACGCCAAAAATATCAACGGAGCCTAGATCCAGCTGAGGGGGATGGTTGGAGATCTCTTTCAGGAACCACATTGGTCTATTTCCATGCTTTCAATGTATATGAACTTTTGGAAGGGGAAAGGTACGTGAGAGGTTTTTTGTTCTGGTTTGTTTTAATCAAGACTTTGACGTATCTGAGGCCCTGGGGATTGGAGATGAAGAGATGCTGTCAAGGGGGTAAATTAAAAACAACCCATGAGGGTCACCTGGGTGGTTCAGTTGGTTAAGTGTCCAACTTCGGCTCAGGTCATGATCTGTTTGTGGATTCGAGCCCCACATTGGGCTCCGTGCTGACAGCTCAGAGCCTGGCGCCCGCTTCGGATTCTGTACCACCCTCTCTCTCTGCCCCTCCCTCTCTGTATCTCAATAAATGAATAAATGTTTTTTGTTTTTTTTTTAAAGAAAATCCATGAAGTGAAATCTGAAAAGGTAGGGAGAGAGTGATGAATGGAATTGAGATGAATTGCATCACAAGGCTTTCTACTCATCAGACTATTGTTTATTATTTATTTATTTATTTAAAAAAATTTTTTTAATGTTTTTATTTATTTTTGAGACAGAGACAGAGCGTGAGCAGGGGAGGGGCAGAGAGAGGGGGAGACGCAGAATCTGAAGCAGGCTCCAGGCTCTGAGCTGTCAGCACAGAGCCCGACGTGGGGCTCGAACTCACGGAGTGTGAGATCATGACCTGAGCCGAAGTCAGACGCTCAACCGACTGAGCTACCCAGGCGCCCCCAGACTATTGTTTCAAAAGAAAAGAAAGACTGGGGCGCCTGGGTGGCTCAGCTGTTAAGTGTCTAAATTTGGCTCAGGTCACGATCTTGAGGTTTGTGGGTTTGAGTTCCGCATCAGGCTCTGTGCTGACAGCTCAGAGCCTGGAGCCTGCTTCGGATTCTGCGTCTCCGTGTCTCCCTCTCTCTGCTCCTCCCCTGCTCGTGCTATGTTTCTCTCTCTCAAAAATAAAATAAACATTAAGAAAGAAAAAGATGTAAAACTTTCTGTATTTACCTACAGTCTTTTTGGAGCTTTTGACACAAAAGTGTGGTGTTTAGATAGCTGTAACTCTAGTGTGTGTGTGTGTGTGTGTGTGTGTGTGTGTTCTGTTTGGCTTTATCAACTCAACATTAATAACTTTGCGTGCCAGGTGCATACGGTCTCCACATGGAGTGTGATTCAGAATCCGCCAAAACACTTGTTAAAATGCAGATTGCAGGGCCTGCCTCCCAGGATTCTGACTCAGTGGTCTAGAGTGGGGCCTGGGCATCTGCATTTTAGCAAGCTCTTCAGAGTGTCTGATAAAGGGGCTCCTGGACCTTACTTTGACAAACCTTGGTGCGTAGGAAATACACATGATTCAGCTGTGGACCCCACCCTCAAGAGAACATGGCCAAGGGAGGGAGATGACGTACCCATAATAAATCATAAGGTAGAAAGTACCTCATGTGGTAGGAGAACAGAAATAAAGTACAAGAAACAGAAATAAAGTACAAATAAAGTATGGTGGAGCTCTCACCACCATCACCCAGCCCATGGGTGCCAAAGCATCCTGTTCCGGAAGGTTCCATGCTTGTGCCGTATTGTATTTCAACCAACCTTAGTCTTTTCTTTCAATTCTTTTTTATTTTATTTATTTATATATTTTGAGAGAGAGAGAGAGAGAGAGAGAGAGAGAGAGAGCACCCAAGCAGGGGAGGGGCAGAGAGAAGGAGAGCCAGAGTCCCAAGCAGGCTCTGTGCCATTAGCACACAGCCCGACGCGGGGCTCCAACTCATGAACCATGAGATCATGACCTGAGCTGAGATCGAGAGTCGGGTGCTTAACCAACAGACCTTGAATATTTACTCATAGCATTACTCCTCCATCTGGCAGAGAATCATTTCCATGATCTAGGCTCTTATCTTTCATTTTGGTGAAGGGTGTTGGGAAAAAGAATAATATTTTGCGGCATGTGAAAATTTTAGTCAAGTTGCAGTGTCTCTAAATACAGTTTTATGGGAACACAGCCACCGTCATTCATTCATGTCCTGTCGGTGCTATACCTCCATGCTGCCACGGCACAGTTAAGTAGCTCCAACAAGGAACAGATGTCCTGCAAAGCTGAGAATATTTGATGGCTGGCCCTTCCCATAAAAACTTGCCTACCCTTGCTTTTGAAATTTGCTTTGAAGCATCATTACATAGGAGGAGAACATCCTGTAGTCCAGGGCTAACTTTGCCCCACTCTGGCCAGTGGGAGACGGAACATTCTCAGGCCTGTGTGAGTTCAGATGTGTGTTCTCTCCGATCTTCTGGGAGGTACTTTCCCCACCCCAGGTAGCTTCTTCACTGGCACAAGCTGATGATGGCTTAGCTGAGGGCTCCAGGGGGACCCTCTGAACATCTCCAGAGCTCCCTCTCTGGGCAGCTGTCTCCTTTCTAGTCCTCTGCTCTGCAAATTCTAGCTGCTTGCCCTCCCTGAAACTTCAGCTCTGTCTCCTCAATAAAGACTGACCACCAGGGCTCCTGCCGGATCCCCCTCTCTCTGAGGGGGCCCAGGGACTCTCTAGGCAGTAGCAAGGGCAGTGTCCAATGTCCTGTTGTCCAACATCTGCAAAATCATAGATGTTGTCCAGATTTTTAGTTGTAAAAGATGAGAGGGCAAATCCCATGCCTGTTTGTCCATCATTGCCAGAACGGAACTTAGTAGTTCAAGAGGTGAGTGTAAATTTACCTTTATAGCAACAGCAATGCAACAGGAAAATAGTTATCATTTTTATTGGTGATAAAGTCACAGGGACTGTTAATTATACTGCAGTTTATAATTGCAGGAAATGCTAAGTTCCGATTAGAGATTAGTAAAAGTAAAGATGTAATTTTTTCCCCCCGTACTGATTCATAAACCTTCTGAATTTTATCCACAGTCCCCTGGGGGCCCATGGTTTCCCGGATGAGAGCCTTGTGCTAAGATGTAACAGTACTTTTTCTTCTGAGTATTGAAGATCCTTTCATTGGCCCTCTCGTAGCACTTAGTGTCAATTGTCTTGGAGCGTATTCCTCACAAAGTCCCCTGTTTGGTACAAAACAGAAGCCTCAGTTTTTTTTTTCTCTGTGGCAACAACATTCCAAATCCTTTCTGCATAACACCCATGTTTCATCATCCTTAGCCTGGTTTTTGCTGTTCTCTAATCAGAGACTAATCAGAGTCTCTGTGTTCTTTGTGAACTGTGGTGACTAAAAGTAGCCTAGAAACTCAGCTGGGGGCTCCCATGCAGAGCCTAATGGCCGGGGTGTCCCTGGACGGTGAGTGACAACCTTTCTCATACATTCCAGCAGCATATGGACTGCTTCCTTTCAAAATTGTATCTTGCTTTTTCTTTTTGTTTTAAAACCAGTTCTGTATTTGCTCACTAAAAAAATTCCCACTCAGGGTGCCTGGGTTAAGTGGTTGACTCCGTTGTTTAAGTGTCTGACTTTGGCTCAGGTCACGATCTCGCTGTTCATAGGTTGGAGCCCCGTGTTGGGCTCTGTGCTGACAGCTGGGAGTCTGAAGTCTGCTTCCGATTCTGGGTCTCCCAATCTTTCTCTGCTCCTCCCCTGCTCATGCGCTCTCTCTCAAAAATAAATAAACATTAAAAAATTAAAAAAAAAAATCCCCACTCAATGTTCCTTTCTGTGACCAGAAATGTTTATGGCATCGTTACATTGGGTCATTCTGCCATCCGCTGAATGATTACGAGGTCATCTTTAGGGACTGAATTTTTTCCTTCCCAACAGCAGGATGAACAGAGAACAGAAATGGCCAGAACTTTTACTCCATTATACTTAAAAAAAAAAAAAAAAAAAAAAAAAAAAGAGTAGTCTCTACCTGAACCCTCTGAAATTCAAAAGCTCTCAGTAAGTAACCTTTCTTTTCATGGCAGTTAGTTACTTGCATAGATTCAGTAAGACTCTGTTCTCCTTGTAACAGGACACCGTTGGAAACACTGGTTATTTTACCAAGGCTTTGACTGGAATGTCGTATTTGAGACCGACACTCATAGACTCAGATAAGACCAAACAGTTGTAAGGAATTCTAAGGTTGACTTTATGAAGCATGAAGCCAATAAGGCCCCCTGGAAATGTTGGCCGGATACGTCACTTACGGAGTTCCCAGCATCCTCTCCAGGTGAGCACAGAATGTCCCTTCCCGGCAGGTGCAGGAACCTCAGGATATCTTGGGGACCTCGTGAAGAGGAATTCGCCCAAATTGACAGGTGTTGCAGGCATGTCTGTTGGCAAGTACTTGGCCTGGGCTTCTGGGCCTGGAGAGGCTACTAAAAGTTCAATCTAGATTCCTTGTAAAAAGTTCCAGCAAAACAAATTTTCAAAGATCTACGTGACCAATCGCTGTTCTGGCTGAGCTTATGCAAACAATTAGGCCGAGTGTGTTAAAACTGGACTTGATCTACAAACAAATTAGTCTTGATTCGGCTATCTCTGGAAATGAAGGCTATTCGAGAGAAAAATTCTGTTTCATCAACGCACCTTTACGGATGTTAAATTCTACTTCTGGTGGTCTTTAAAGGTTTGTTGCTTGCCCAAACTACACGACTCGAGGTAAGCTTCAGAGAAGTCGTCACAAAAACTCATGTAGAGAAAATGGTTGTGCCTGTTGTCCTCTGGGTCATTCAAGAGGACACAGACATTTGAGTTACAAATCTGAAAAACCCATCTGATTCCTACTGCCTGTTCCCACTCCCATCTGAAGAGGCGTCAAGGCAGACATCTAAGTATCTTCTCCCTGGCAGCACTGGGTTTGTAACCTGCTCTAACCATCAACCTACAGTTTTCTTGTTTCTATAAAAGTACCTCTTGGGGCGCCTGGGTGGCGCAGTCGGTTAAACGTCCGACTTCAGCCAGGTCACGATCTCGCGGTCCGTGAGTTCGAGCCCCGCGTCAGGCTCTGGGCTGATGGCTCAGAGCCTGGAGCCTGTTTCCGATTCTGTGTCTCCCTCTCTCTCTGCCCCTCCCCCGTTCATGCTCTGTCTCTCTCTGTCCCAAAAATAAATAAACGTTGAAAAAAAAAAATTAAAAAAAAAAAAAAAAAAGTACCTCTTGTTAATTACCTGACGGCTTACTAAGCAAAACAGAGTCTATACAATGGTTAACACCACCCACTACACAATCAAGGCCTTAAAAGACTCTCAAAATAACATTATATTATTAAACACTAACAGAACTCAACTGCACGAAATAATTTTACAAAATAAAACGGCATCAGATGTTTTCACTGCTGCACAAGGTAGAACTTGTGCTCTCATAAAAACGAAATGCTGTGTATACGTTCCAGATTACCGCAAAAATCTTTCTGAGTCTCTAATTGACAAGCACTCGTATTGGTGCTTTAAATGATCCCTCTCTCCCTTTAATAATTGGTTAAACTCCTGGACTAAAGGAAGGTTTTTGTCAACTGTCAAAGGACAGATTTGGGCTTCTTCTTTTGGTTAATTTAACATGTTTTGCTGTTTTCTCCCTGGTCTCTCCACTCCTTCACTGCCACAACTTCAAGCCAACAGATGATCCTTTCTGCTAGAGAAAACTCCCATATGTTATCAGCTCTAGATACAGCTGCCTGAGGCTTTCCTAACTCCTATTAAATTCTCAACTGACCAACCTTACCCATAAGTAGGGACGTCTCTACGCCCCTATCTAGCCGGAAGAAGCTACGGGAGATGAGACCTTCCGCTTTCAACAACCTTAAAGATTTAAGGATCAAAATCGCTCAGGGGGGAAAATGATGAGGGAAACAAAGGCAAGAAAAATGTAGCTTAAATTAAATTTCCTTACAGCCTGCAGCCCACTGACAGATGTCAGACGCCTGCAGGGTGAACATTCCCCAAGACCTTTATGTGTGTGCCTTAATGCGTACGCTTCCTTTAAAAACTAAAAGCAACCTTATCTTGTCAACAGTTAAATCTTCAGGTCCTGTGAGACCCTGCTTTCAGCATACAGAAATCCCTTAAAAACTAACTTTATCTCTAACCACCCCTCCCCGCCAAACCTAAAAGGATATAATCAGTCGCTCCTCAGGACTCCAGTGCAGCTCTCTGCCCTTGGGTCCTATCACCGTGCTTTAATAAAATCACCTTTTTGCATAAAATAAAGCCGTTAATTAGAACTATTGGTTACTATTAGTGACCAATGCATATAAGATACCTACACAATAGGGACATAAAGAAATAGAAATAGGTAAAATTAAGCTCCTTAGGGCTATCGGTCAGTAGTCTTAGCTTCTCGTTAAACCTTAACAGTTCCTTAGTAATTGCTACTTTTTTTTTTTTTAAGTTGATTTATTTTGAGAGAGAGGCTCTAGTAGCACAGAGCCTAACTCAGGGCTCGAACTCACGAACCGTGAGATCACACAACCTGAGCAGAAGTCGGCGCTTAACTGACGAGCCTCCAGGCGCCCCTAGTAACTACTACTTTTTAATCCTGTGTTTCTTCAGCCTTGATTTCCCGGTTGAATTTAGGGCGCCAATAGCTTCTTATAGCTGCTGGCTAGTTCCAAAAGATCACGAAGAAAGCGCTCTCCTCCCTGACCTGTAAAGCAATCTCCACTCAGCTGGTTTGGAACATTTATATGCCATAAAATTCACTGTTGGAAGAGTTGAATTCAGTGACTTTTAGAAAATCTCGAGGCGTGCAATCCAGTTTCAGAACACGTCCTTCACCCCAAAGCCATCCCTTGTGCAAGTTACTCTCCATTTCCATCCCCAGCCCCAGGTCACCACGAATCTACTTTCCGTCCCTATGGACTTGTCTTTCCTGGACATTGCTTTTCTTCTTTTTTCTAAAATGTTTATTTATTTTTGAGGGAGAGTGCGCCAGCGCCTGTGCAATCGGGGGTTGGGGGTGGAGAAGACAGAGAGAGAGGGGGACAGAGGATCCAAAGGGGGCTCTGAAATGACAGCAGAGAGCCCGATGCGGGGTTCGAACTCACAAACGGTGAGATCATGACCTGAGCTGAAGTCAGACGCTCAACTGACTGAACCACCCAGGCGCCCCTTTTCTGGTCACTTCATATAATGAAATTAATTCATACACTACATGATCTTTGTGCCTGGCTTCTTCCACGTAACGTAATGCTCAGTCCCACAGGATAGTATGAGCTCGTAAGTTCTCCACTCCGGCTATCTCCAGGTAGTATCCGACCGTGGCCATTCCTGCTTTTGTTTATCCGCTCACCAGCTGGACAGTTGGATTGTTTCCACTTTTTTCGCGATTATAAATCATATTACTTATGAACGTTCACACATGAGTCTTTGTGCAAACATGTTTTTACTTCTCTTGGGTAGATACCTAAGGGTAGATTTGCTGGGTTGTGCAATAAGTTTATGTTTAACACCTTTTTTAAAAGGTGTGTGTTTATTTTTGCGAGACAGAGAGAGAGAGAGAGAGAGAGAGGAAGAGAGAGGGAGAGAGTGGGGGAGGAGCAGAGAGAGAGGGAGACAGAGAATCCCGAGCAGGCTCTACACTGTTCAGCACAGAGCCCGACGCGGGGCTCGAACCCACGAACCGTGAGATGATCAAGAGCCAGATGCTGGACTGAGCCCCATGTTTAACACCTTTTCAAAAAGCCCGACTTTTCAAAGTGGCTGCACCGATTCCCATCTCCCCAAGCGAGGTAGGAGGGCTCCTCCTTCTGCTGTTGTAACTGCTTTCCTTTCAGAAGTGAGTCCCTTCTTCGGAGTCGGACACAAGCCGGCAGGCAGATCTCCCAAACGAAACAAGTTTCCAACAACACCCTCACAATTCACTCCCCATTCTCCCAAACACGTTTCACAGACTCCTTAACTTGGTCTGAGTCTTGGTACCCGATTTCCTAGTGTTTGGTTACTCAACAATTTTCCTCTATTTCCTTTCTCTGTGCCACCATCGTCTATACACGGTGCTCACATGACCTCTTATGGGATTTATTTTTCAAATATCCGTCTGCCTCAACTAGACACTAAGCCCCCTCCGGAGGGGAGATTTTTGTATCCAGAGGCTAACACAAAACATGGCACAGAGCGGGCCTTCAAGAGTATTTGTTGAATGAGCAGTTGAAGAGGTGACGTGCACGTTTGGTTCAAATATATACTAATTTCCGTATCAGCCTGTTTTCCTTCAAAAGGGCTTATACTCCCTTAGGACCTGTTCACTGAACACATGACACAGAATCTTAAGAGTTTATGGAAACCCTGGGGAGAAGCCCAAATCTTTCGGTTCACCCGCAAACTCTAAGGCCTGGAGGGACAGTGACTCACCCAAGGTCGCCTGTATGTGCCACGCGGGAGTACCGGGGCGAGCCGCTCCCAGAGGAAACCTGCCGTCAAGAGAGGGGAACCGGAGCGCTGGGGAACCCGGGGGATACTGAGGCAACAGGGGGGAGCTGGTCTGTGGCAGAATCCTGAGTGCCGGGCCTGAACTCCACTCTGTAGGAAAGGAATGAACGTTTTTGAGTAGGATGTGAGATCGTCCCCTCGGTGTTCTAGCAGATTAATATGGCGAGGGGGCAGACGGGAGGTCAGAGAACGGTCTGAGCGTGAAACAGAGAGGGAGCGCCCAGACTTGGGGGGTCTGCCCGGGGATGACGGGGTCTGTGAGCCTGGGAAACGGTGGTCTCAGAACTGGGAATAAGGAAGGTGGGGCAGATGCGCAGGTCTGATCACGTATGTGTTCTCCGCAGCCCCGGGGGGCAAACGGCCTCGCGTGTCAGAGGGCTGCTTCTGCACTCACCGTTCCAGTCCAATGTGGGCTCTTCCACGCACAAGCGAGTGACCTTGGGCAAATGACCTCATGACTCTGAGCCTTGGCCTCCCCATCTGTGAAACAGGGGTGATAACAACCTCCTGGGATTGTGGGGAGGATTAACTTAGGTGATACATCTGAGGTACTTAGACCTGAGCCTGCGGTGTAGCCAGAGATGAGTCCACGGTGGCCTCGGGGCTTCCTCCTCCTGTCCTCGCGTGAACTTTCAGGAGGCGACTGGTGGGCAGGAAGCCACACTCACTGGGAACTGCCTTAAACTGGACACCCTGTGTTTGAAGTTCTACATAAGGTAAAGGATAAACTGTCTTATCTTTTGGAGTGTGTGGAAATGTTTTAAACTTCACTGGAAGTTACTTTCGAGGAACTAGAATTTATTGTTATTTTTATTTATTTAAAACAAAAATTTTTTTAATGTTTTTATTTATTTTTGAGACAGAGGGAGACAGAGCATGAGCAGGGGAGGGGCAGAGAGAGAGGGAGACACAGAATCCGAAGCAGGCTCCAGGCTCTGAGCTGTCAGCGCAGAGCCCGACATGGGGCTCGAACTCCCAGACTGTGAGATCATGACCCGAGCTGAAGTCGGACGCTCAACCGACCGAGCCACCCAGGCGTCCCTCGAGGAACTAGCATTTAAAAAAAGTCTTTTTTTAAAATATTTATTTATTTTTGAGAGAGAGAAAGAGAGAGAGTGTGTGCGAGTGGGGGAGGGGCAGAGAGAGAGGGAGACGAGACACAGAATCTGAGGCAGGCTCCAGGCTCTGAGTTTCCAGCACAGAGCCCGACACGGGGCTCGAACTCATGCACTGCAAGATTATGTATGACCTGAGCCAAAGCCGGGCGCTTAATCGACTGAGCCACCCAGGTGCCCCAAGGAACTAGCATTTTTAAAAAGATGCCATGTGCATACAGTGGTCTAAGTCTGAAATGTCACATACGGGAAAAAATTGATTTAGCTACAATGTCTTGTAGGGTTTTCAAATGTCACCTGCGGGGCCTTGGGTGATCTCACATAGGACTCTGGGGCCGCCCTGGCAGAAGGGGATAGAAACTCCTCTCGACTAGAGCTGCTCCCCTTTTAACGAGCAATACGAGTTCATTGAAGAAAAGGTTTCACTTTTTTTGGAAAACGCTTGTAACAGAAATTTAACAAATATGTTAGGACAACCAAATGGCAAATCTTCAAAGATGAAAATAAATTCTATATAAAACTTCAAATTGTTTAATTGGCTAGACACATTCATGAAACATAGCTTCTGAAGACTAAAAAAGAAGGAAAAAAACCTCACAAGATACGAAAGGCTGCACCTCTTCCACAGCGGAATGGTGCTATTTGGCATTTTTCGAACGGATACTGGTGTCCACACCAATATTCTGGAATTCTCTTTAGAAAGAGTCGGGGGAAAACACAAATCAAATCTTGGGCAAGTATTTCATGCTTGTCGCTATCTGTTTAGGAAACAAAGTATTTCACAAAAGAACCACATTCCATGAAAAGTCTGTTTGTTCTCGCTTAAAACATAATCATTTCCTCAGGAAGTCTGATTCAGACGAAGCAGCTTAAGAAATTCAAATTGACTTGGTTTGTAGACAACCGAATGTCATCCTCCTTTCTGAATTCCATGAACGTGTTTTCAAAATTAACTCTGCCATTTAGACTAGGCATTTAAACTCAACTATGCGTTATTTTATGGCCTTCGCTGCCTAGTAGACGTTAACTCCGGCTAACGCACCTCTTTGCATACATGCATGGATATGCTTGTTTATTTACGGAAGCTTCATGTTTTAAATGTGGTCTTTGAATAGACTTTTAGATCTAAATAAACCAATAGGGAGGAGGAGAGTACAGGATTAAGAATTCAGACTCTGGGACTAGGGCTACCTGAGGTCTTGTCCCAGCTCAGCCACTTACGAGCTCTGTGGCCTTCCACGGGCTCCTTCACCTCTCTGTGCCTCGTTGGACTTATCTGTAAAGTGGGAATAGTAAGTGTACCCCTCTCATCAGGCAGTGAAGACTATAGGAGTGAACATAGATATGTTAACTTGGAACAGCACCTGGAACACAGTAAGTGCCCAATAAATGTTAGCAGTTGTTAACGTTTCTCGGTTTCCTCGTGTATCTGGTTGATAAAAGGTTGCTACGGAAATTATTAATAGATTAGCACTCTTCACACAATTCGAATATATCTGAAGATATTCAATTTAAAGGCCTGGCCGGTCCTCCTCAGTCCACAGACTTTCAGGGCCAAAGGGACACCAGAGAACATTTCGCTTCACATCTCCACTTCATGGTTGAAAACCCCAAGGCCCAGGGGCATGAGAGCCACCGAGCGAGGCAGAGACCGTCAGGATGTGGTTGCTTCTGACGATACTTTAGGCTCTCAGAGGGCTGTGGTGAAGTTTCCATTAAGGGCATCAACTACCATTGCCCTGATAAGCCAGTTACCAGCGCGTTCTGGGCTGGTCAGAATGACAAATAAAATCATTTACATATTTGGAACTGTCAGTAGACAAAGTAAATTTGCTTTATAACCTCAGGCTGTTATTTATGATGCTGATAGACAATGCTTGCACCTGGGATGTTTCTATACGTTTCCACGTCAATATCCTTTGAAAGACGTTGTTCAGTTAAAACTATAATAAAAAAAAGTCTGAAATATTAGGAATAGAAAGGCCTGGCCCCACCATGCCTGCACCATTGGAACAGTTTACACACCGGGGGGTGCACGGATAGGGCACGCCGCAGGTAACCAAAGGTTTATTTCAAATTATAGGACACTCAAAAATAAACAATATAATATGCTTGAAGTTTTGTTGTGACATAGAAAAATGCTTCTGATTACACTTAAAACCTTCGAGTTTTACCCCAACAAAGTATACTTTGCAGCCAGTCGAAGTGCTCTGACAAGCACCGCTCTCTCCAGATGGCTGGGGTAGGAGGTAGGCTGCAGACATCCCTGTAGGGAGGTGTGTTTGTCCTACTCGGAGTGACGAGTTTTCTTCTTGTTGTGGCTCTCGATGGCCCTTCTAAGTGCTTCATCCTGGATGAGGTCTGACATTCTCACATCTGTGTGGCTACAGCCAATTTTGGGGCAACTGGAAAGGATAAGAAGATCACTTAACTTGAGGCCTTCAGCATGAGCTTCTCTCACATACGAGTATTTCAATGAAGACATTTTACCCCAAAGGAGCATGTCTGAGAAATGAGGACTGATGCAAACTCACTCATTTATTCCCCGAGTGCCTACTGGAGCCAGGCCAGGTGCTGGGGGCATAGGCCATGGCCAAGCAGGGCCCACCTTCCAGTGGGGACACAGATAACCGATAAGTCACCAAAGAGTGCTGGCTATACGTTTATTCACGTTAAGTGCTCTGAAGGAAAGGAAGCAAGGTCAAGGGGAGAGTGCGGGGTGAGGCTTCTCTAGCTGGGTCAGGGCAAGCCTCACTGAGCAGGTCTTATCGAGAACAAGTGCTGTGTGTGGCCCAGGCAAAGGCAGGAGCCTAGGAGGCAGCAGCTTGGTGGCCTGGAGTGAAAAAGCAAGGTCAATATGGCTGAAACACCCAGGGCTAGAGGGAGGGCATTTGGGGAGGTCGGAGGGTCAGGGGGCCTTTGGATTTTATTTTTTATGTATTTTTAAAAAATGTTTACTTTTGAGACACGGGGGGGGGGAGAGAGAGAGAGAGAGAGCACGCGCGTACAAGTGGGGGAGGGGCAGAGAGAAGGAGACACAGACCTGGAAGCAGGTTCCAGGCTCCGAGCTGTCAGCACAGAGCCTGACACAGGGCTCGAACCCACAAACTGCGAGATCGTGACCTGGGCCGAAGTCAGACCAGGCGCCCCTAGATTTTATGTGAAATATGAAGAGAATTTGAGAGTCTGAGATCGGGGAGGGATGCCACTTGGTTTATGTTTAGAAAGCATGGCTCTGGCTGCTTAATGCAGAAGACAAGCAGAGTGGAAGCAGGAAAACAGGAGGGCCCTGGGCAGTCCGGGCGAGAGGGCGGTGTGGCCGAGGCTGGTGGCAGTGGCCAGCTTCAGGGCAGAAGCGGACACAGAACCTGTAGGACTCGCTGTTGGGTCAGAGGCAGAGCGTAAGGGAAAAGAAGGGCTGAGCTTCGTCAGAGTCTGCCCCCCTCCCCTGCCCCATGGGTAACTGGCAGTGCCCTTTATCTCTAAAGAGAACGACTGGAAAACCAGGCTGGGGATTGGGATGGATCTAGGAGACCCCGGTTGGCATATATATTCCCTCCGAAATGCCCACTAGTCCCTCCCGGAGGGAGACTGCGTGGGTTAGTGGAGACTCAGGGGAAAAGCTGTGGCTGAAGAAATCAGCGCGTGAGTCACCCACGGAGGGGGAGGTGCTTGACGCCATGGCTGTGTTTAGATGTGGTCTCCTCTGGGGGCAGTGGGCTGCATGAAGTCACCTGGTTTCTTCTGTCTGGACTTAGGGTGACCCGGTTTTGAATTTGGCCAACATCTACTGGCATTCTGAGCCTCTATTCCCTCAGATCTGAAGTGGGGGCAGGATTCCTATTTCCCAGGGCTAAAGGCAACTCGGTGCCTAGCATCCCTGATCATCATACTTCTGATACATTTTGCTTTTTTTAAAATTGATTTTAAATTTATTTTTTATTTTAGAGAGCGAGCGAGCAAGCAAGTGGGGTAGAGGGGCAGAGGCGGGGAGAGAGAGAATCCCACCCACCATCCTGGGATCATGACCTGAGCCGAAATCAACAGCTGGACACGCAACCAACTGAGCCACCCAGGCACCTCTCTTCCATACATTTTAAACTTGCTGATCTCTCGGTCTCTTGCATACACCTACTGTATGCATGCCGCACATTCGTGCATGCATTTGACCTTCTGTGTGGTCCGTCCTGTGCTAGGTTCTAAGCACCCAACTGTGAAATACAAATGTAGGTTCCTGCCCACACAGAGCTCCAGCCCAGTGGCCTGAGACAACTCTCCGAAAAGCACAGGTATATTAAGACACGAACTAACAGCTACAAGACAAGAGCAAAAATAACAAATACAAGACGAAAGACATAAACCAGAAGGGGAAGAAAGTTGATTGCGGGAACTCATCTGTCCAGTGGTAGGAAGCCCAGCTTTTCAACATGAAGGAGAAACATCTTCTGGGCTTGTGCCTTATGGACCAAGGCGTCTTTATATAAGAAGGGACAAAGAAGTGTAATGGACAATATGCTTGCTAACAATATTTATTTTTAAAAATACTGAAATGAGCCCCATGGGGGCAGGTACGTGCGCTAAAACGTGACTATAAAAAGGCCCTCACAGGACAGAGGACCGGGGTGATCTGCCCAGGGATGCCTCCTTCTGGAGACTTGGCTCTGTGTTAGAGTAAGGACTGGGGGCACTTGAGAAAGGTCTCACACTGGTTTCCCAAAGTGAACTGTTTCGTCAACCGTGACAGCCAACAGCTGAGATTATGAGGATATAGACACTCACGACACACTCAGACGACATGTGCTGGGGTCACCCTCGCTTCATACTGACCAGCCTGGTGGACACGTACTGCCACGGTGGGCCTGGGTCTCTTCCCACTTCCTAGAACCGAATCTCTAGCACCTACAGCCAGATGATGAATAAGCGTGGAGGGGGAAGGGGAGGCTGAGGTGGGGAGGACTTCTGGTGACAGCAGGGGCCCTGTGGGGGAGTGCGAGGACTCTGAGAACGTCTGATGGGGTCAACTGCACGCTCACTGCTGAGCCCGCAGGCACATTCTTCTCAAAGGACAAAGGATGGAGCCCAAGGTGACCTAGGTCAAACAGAACTCTGACCTCACTGAGGGGATCGACTCTGGGCACAGAGGCATTGACCAAAAAGCCCTCCCAAGGGGGAACTGATGGCCTCTTGATACAAATACAGGCTCAAGAGTGAAAGAGACGTGGGCTCGAGTCTCCTGGCTGTGACCCTCTGGGCAAGTGGCTTTACTTCCTGTGCCCCAGTTTCTTCTTCCATGAAGATGAGACAGAACGTAGGGTCGCCGTGAGAGGTAAGTAGGATAATGTATGATGAGGGTTATGGAACTGGCTCAGATGTCACACAAACGGTTTCTGCCCTCGTCCATGGCTTCAGCTCCCAAGAAGCCCGTGGAGAGGAGGTAGCCCACTGACGATGCTGGCGGGCCATGGGCGGGCCACGGTGCATGGGGCGCTGTGGCAGGATGAATGAGGGCATTCCGCCCAGCATGAATGAGGGCTCAGGGAGACTTCCTGGAGGAGAAGATGATGCAGGAGCTGGGGGAGAACCTTGTTTCTCACCCCATCTCGAATAAACAAACACAAGTTTTTTAGCTACAAAGGGTAAGATGAGGCCATAATGACGTGATACTGAATCAGGGCACTCCTTCTCTGGAGAAATAACACTCTACAGAAGCATTAGTTCATTAATCCCCAGGACATCCTGGTGAGCAAGCCAAGTGTGGCAATACCCAATCCCAAGTTCTCGCGTCATTGCTGTGCAGAAGTCAGACCTACCGGCCTCAAAGGAGAGGCTGGGTCCTGAACTCAGGTCACTGAGGGCAGAAGACGCCACCAGAGCAGTGGGCAAACGTGCAAGTGTCTACTGAACAAACAGAGCACGGGTCTCAGGGGTCCCAGAAGGTGGCAGGGAACCCTGGCCTCAGTCTCAGCTCAAAGGTACACGATTCTGAGTCTTGTGAGCTCTTGGATCTGGGTCCCGAGAATTCCAGCGTCCAATTCAGCTCTAAAAGAGGTCTATGGATATCTCTGGAAGTCTGAGTGGGATGGATTCCCATCATACCTAAACATGCCGAGTAGCTCTGTCCTACATCCTCTGAGTCTCAAATAATGTGTCACCGAGCAATGAGGTAAGTAGTAACATGGACGTTCTCGACCTTTATAACCTGACTGCTGTTTGTTTAGCGTTCTGTAGTTCAAAAGGAGCCTTCTCTTAAGTGGTTTGCTTCTCCACTGCCAAGAAATGTCCTGGTCCAGATCTAGACTGGAATTTCTCCGCTGCTTCTTTAATCCTAAAATTCCATGAGACGTTACTGTCATTTCTACTCTGCAGGTGAAGAAACCGAGGCCCTGGGAGGCGAAATGCCCCGTGGGCCAATGGAGAGAGAGAGAGAGGCCCTTCAACGACACAGTCCCAGTCAATTTGGTTTTATTCTACATGCTGTTCAGTGTGACTGTTTGTTAAACACGGTTCCTGCTCTTTCACAAAAAAGGAAAAGAAATGACTGTGGAACACTGGAAATATGTTATTAATATGAGACTCACAAGGCGGCTTTGTCAGTAAGAACACACCCAGCCCACTTATTCAGGAAACGGTTTTAACTGCTGTATTTTGTGAGGGCTACAGTCGCCACAATTTTATTCCTCCTCGAGCCGGTGGAGAGGGGTCTTTCCAGAGGCTGAAGCATAGACAGGGAGCTTCAGTCGGTGCCCAGTAAGGAAATGGACTGGAACCGCAGTCTAACAAGATGTAAACTAGAACCATCTAGGAGGGAGAACTGAGATGTCTCAAACTGGATGTGTCACAGGCATTTTTAAACAAAGGGGACCCAGAACTGCTCGTCACGCTCACATGCATCATGGGAAATGACAATACTTCATGCTCACTCAGGAAGCTCTGGAGTAGGTGATGAAGAGGCCCGGCAGTGGTGATCTGTTGCTCCCGCGATAAGAGCCCCCCCATCTTCTTCCTCTCTCGCCTGGCTACGTCTCAGACGGCTTCACTGGGGTCTTCTTCCTCGGACTCTCTTTTCATTAATGAGGGAAGCGCCTTTCTGAAGGTCCATGTGGGGGCCCCGAGGCGGGTGCTGAGGGGGGTGAGGCTGGCAGAGCAGGGCTGGCCTGGCGCTGCCCGGAGCCAGGTCACAGTCCTGTCCTTGCTCTCAGTCAGCTGTCACGTGCCCCGAGCTGCCCCTCTGGGGTTGGGCTCCTCTGTACCAATAACCTCACAACGACATCTCGAGCTCAGAGCTCTCTCCTTGGTCCAAAACGCCACGTGTTCTGCACCCCCTGGACACTTCCAAATGGCTGTGTTGCTAGGACTTCAGGTTTATTCATTTATTTTTTTAAATTTTTTTATTTTTTAATGTTTATTTATTTCTGAGACAGAGAGAGACAGAGCATGAGTGAGGGAGGGGCAGAGAGAGAGGGAGACACAGAATCTGAAGTGGGGTCCAGGCTCTGAGCTGTCAGCACAGTGCCCGACGCGGGGCTCGAACTCACAAACCAGGAGATCACGACCTGAGCCGAAGTCGGTCTCTCAACCGACTGAGCCACCCAGGCGCCCCTGGACACCGGGTTTAGAATCGACAGTCACCCTCCACTCCTTCCTCCCTTCGACTCTCAGTTGCCAAATCCTGCCAGCTGTGCCTCCGTGATGGCCCCATTCTCGTTCCCTGATACCTGTGACTCTTGCCTCAGCCAGGCTCCCATCACCGTAACTTAATCTCCTGCAAAGGCATCCTCACTGACATTGTTACCCCACGCCTTTTTAATCCATCCCTTGAACTGTACTGGAGTGACTTCCTAAACTCCAGCTTGACTCACCTCATTCCCTCAAAACCCTGCAATGTTGTCTCGTGCCTCTAGAATAATGGCAACAAGGATAGTGGTGGTGGTGATGGTGTCTTCCGAGTCTTGCCGTGGACCAGGGGCTTTCAAGTACTTCACGCAGATCTTCCTCAAATTTCAAACATACCAGTGAGGCCATTACAACTATTACCACCAATTTATAGACGAGGAAACTAATGAAATCCCAACCTTTGACGCCTCTAAGGGAATCTTTATACCACTCTCCTCAGTGTTATTGTCTACGGCATCCTTCTATTTTCCCTCTAACATACAGTAACTACAACCGCTCCTTCTGATCACCAAGGAGAACAGGCTCTGAACGGGGCAGGCCTCTTGGCTAGAAGGACTCTTCACCACTGTCCGACGTCCTTCTCATTTGAGGCGCTTGGGTGGCTCAGTCGGTTGAGCATCTGACTTTGGCTCAGCTCACGATCTCACACTTCGAGCCCTGCGCTGGGCCTGCTTTGGATCCTCTGTCCCCACCCTCTCTCTGCCCCTCCCCTGCTCACACTCTCTCTCTCAAAAATAAATTAAAACACAAAATTGAAATCCTTCTCATTTTTTCAAGGCCCAGTCAAAACAGTACCTTCTCTGTAACTCTCCCGCATTCCTTCCACTTGGATTTAACTGTTATTATTAAGCTATGAGAATCTGCAGAATTTGCCCTAAGTTATAGAGAGGTATGACAGAAAAAAGAAACTTTTCTAAATGACAAATGTTACTCAAGTGCTCAAATAGCACGTATACCTCGAAAGAAAAAAAAAAAAAAGCTAAAGGATATTAGAGAGTCAAACAGGTAATTAAGAAGATCCATTTAAATGTGAGCCGGGTCTTGTAGTCACTCTCCCCGTCCAGAGGCTCATGAAAAACGCACGTTGCTATCAGTGCCCGCCCTTCCCGCATCTGACCCGGGAAGAAGATCACAAACTTTAAGACAGACGAGCTGTGAAATGGGACTATCTGGGAATAGCAGTTCTTAGCAATTATCATTTTAACAAACTAACAGTTTGTTTTTCCGAGAACGAACACAGAAAAAAAGTCAGCAGAAAGGGAAGGCTCAGACGTTCAGAAGCAAAAGGAAATTATATTCACAGGGAATCTGGAAGGTTGACTAGGGAAATACAACGTCTCGACTGGGACTCAAAAATGTACTCGAATGCTCTCAATTTTGCAACCGGTTGGCCATTCTTCTAGAGTAAATAGGGTAAATGACTTGACTTAGTGACCATCAAGATTATGTACAGTCTCAAATACCCTATCTCTGAGTCCACACCCACAGGAGGAGTGGTGGGGAATTCCAATTCTGGGTCTGGACCAGCAAATTTCTGGGTGATGGAGAAGGGAGCTACACTTCAAAGTGACTGTTATCAAAAGTCCACTGAGACCTGGTCACACCTGCAATTCCATTCCTAGGACAAACCTGTGATAAGAGCACAAGAAATGCCAAACTGAATTATAGCTAGTTGGGCCAACTCAGGATTCCATACTGTCACAGGAACACAGCCATGGTCCTCCCAGGTTGAGCACCAGAGGGGTAGGAATGTACAGGTGGGGGGTAGAAATATATATAAAACAGGTGTAAGAGGAAGATTCTCCAAACATCCCAATTAAGAAAAAAATTCTCACGGAAGTGACCCAAAAATTCACTTGAACCTTTTGGGAAGCTATGTAAGTAATTAAAGATGCGAAAGGTTTTCCCTGACAATTAAATCTTGATCAGACCTCTGGATACAAATCTTATCTCAGAACATCTTAAACAAATTACCTGTACTGCAGGATGCAAAACAAACAAACAAACAAACAAACAACCCCCCCCCCCCAAAAAAAAAACTGCCATTCTTTCTTGGGTGAGTATACACGGAATGGGAAAAAGAAATCTTTCAGTATCAGAGTCCTCCTTTGTTTTTTTTTTCAGGCTATAGCACAATTTCATAAAAATTCCTCTTATTTAATGATGAACATGCCACCCGAGTCCTTTCTCTCCTGTTTCGAAGGTGTGGCTGAAATTTCTTTAGCTTCTTCCGGAACAGACTACTAATTTTTCCCACATGTATTGTTTTTCCAGAAAGCCAGCTTCCATGTTTATACTCTGAGGGAGGTGAATGGGCTTTAGCGGGGGGGAACATTTAAGTATCTTTTCCTCTAGCGTGAGCATACCACCTCTGACTGACCACCACTGGGAAGGCTCACTTCCCTTCCTGCATCGACTCACCAGGCCTTTTTCTTCCGCCTGTGCTTGGACTCAATCATGCGAACAATGGCTTCCTCTTCATAGGTGTGGCCACACACTTTATTTTTCACCGGTTTCTTCATTTCCACCTGCAATCAAGGAGACATTCAGCTTTTAGGAATGATAATGAGCCACTTCCAGTAACTTCTCCAAGTCACCGAATTATTTGGCACTGTTTTTTCCTCATCTTGGGGCTTCCTATGTTTAAGCTCCCCATCTCATGGCTTTAGATAATTGTTAGGGCAGATGGCCACAGAGGAAAAGGCAGGGAGACCGTGCATGGCTCCGATGTCAGTTGGCCTATGGGTCAAGAATTTCTTCCTTGATCCCTCAGGGCATGGTTGCCTGAAAAGTCTTGGACCTTTCCTCTTGGACCTCATCACTCTCCTTTCGTCCCTCCTTACCCTGGATGTAAGATCAAGTTAAAAAGCAAATAGGAGTCTTTTGCCTCTTTGTCTTTCTGGGAAGGAGGAGGAGATGGTACCTGTGTAATGGGGCAGATGAAGTTGGTCTGGCTCTGGGTCACAATCATATCTTCATCAACTCCTTCTGTTCCATCAACCTCTCTGTCAGCTTGAAGACCATCTAGAGGGAAAAAGGGAAGTCGCTGAGCCTCGTTGGTCTAACAGTGTGCCAAGGACAGGAAGGAACGGAAGGAAGGAGGTTAACTGTTTCCCAGTGTCTGCTGGGAACCTTGCTGGGCACTTGGATGCACGTTAACTCTTTTGTTCTTGAAAGAATCCTGCAGGGTAGGTAGGATTCTGCCCATGTTTGATCAGGAAACAGATTGAGAGCAGTGAAATAGCTTTTTCAAAATGACAGAGAATTAATTTCTGAGGGAGTACTGTCCAGTAATCAAGAGTGTGGCTTTGGAGTCAGAAGGACCTGGTTATCTCTTGCACTTCCAGCTAAGGGACCTTGGGCTGGCAAGATCTTTTTTGAAAGCCTTTACTTTATGGCTCTGGTGAAAAGATTAAAAGAGGCGAAGAATGTAGTATGCTTTGCACAGCCCCTGGCACAAGGAGACACTCAATAATAAATGGTTACTACTGCTAGGTAGCTCAGGGGTTCTCAAACCTTTTGGTCTTAGAACACTTTTATACTTCTAGAAATTATCGAGGACCCCCCAAAATTTCTTTGGGGTTATAGTTATCAATATTTGCCATAGTAGATATTAAGACTGAGGGTTTAAAAAATATGCATTTATTAATTCATTAAAACAAAAAGCAACTCCAGGGCGGCTGGCTGGCTCAGTTGGGGGGGGAGCATGTGACTCTTCATTTTGGGGTCATAAGTTTGAGCCTCACGTTGGGTGTAGAGATTACTTAAGCAAACACAACTTAAGTAATTACATTTTCCGGAACAACAACAAAAAAGGGTTAGAGATAAAAGGTGGCATTGTTTTTACATTTTTGAAAATATCTTTACTGTTTGGCTTAAGACAAGATAGTTAGCCTTTGATATGTGTGTATACATCTAGTCTGTCGTGATATCACGTTGTGCAGCCTCTGGAAAAATACACTTACGGAAAGATAGTGAAAAAGACAAGGGACATCTTAGTATTATTATGAAGACAGTTTTGACCTCATGGGTACCCAAAAAGCTCTCAGAGAACCCTAGGGGTCCCTGGCCCACACTTTGAGAACTGCTGAACACATGCCTGGTAGGGCTGCCTTCGGATAGGTTATTTGATTCTGAAATCTATGTTCTGCTCATTTCGTCACGCTTGCCCCTCACTGAGATGTTGGGTGGCTTCTGAACAGGATAATGAGACTAAGTCTCTCATGTGAAAGCTTTTCTTTCTGGAGAAGGGAGACGTCATTTTGCACAAACATCAAAGATCAATAGCTCTTTAAACACAAGTGTTGATGGTGCCTTCCTTCCTCCTCCCCTGCCCCCCATACCCCTGCTCCCTTTCCTGTCCTTACTCTCTTCTTCCTTCCCTTCCTTCTTCATTCTGGCAAAATAACATCGACACTGAAAATTGCTTTGTTTTCACGGTGTGAGGGAAACCCTTGTCTCAGGTTAGGATGGTCCTGCACATCGTTCAGTTCCTAGAACTGATGGCCCTAGCCTCCTACCTCTGCCAGATGGAGTGTCTGTCCAGAAAAGTACTACTGGGGCCAGGAAAAGGGCCACAGAGTGCTTGTTCAAGGTCACCCAGTGAACTAATGGCTGCCACCCAGGGATTCTGCCTCCAGTTACTGTTTTTTGTTTTGTTTTGTAGGGGTTTCACCTTGTTTTAGGAGACTACTGTTATTTGTACGTCAGCTTGTACTTTCCTAGAGAAATGTCCCTGAAAGCAGCTCTCATTCCTTGAGGAAGGCAAGAGTGGAGACCTCAGAGCTTAGGACTTCCCGGGCAGAGCATTTTTAACCGTATGGAGCCCGGGGCCTTCTAACTTTTCAAGGGCTGTAAAAATGTCTGATACCCTGAAAACTATTTGTTGGCTTCACAATAGGCTAACTACAAAGCTGAATTAATAAATGATAAAGGTCTACAAAATGTAATGTTAGGTTAACTTCGTTAATTGCTGACTTGGCAATCAAAAATATTTCATTTGGAAGCAATATGCAGGCTGGATTTAGGTTTTTAACTTCGTAATTCCCAAGTATGCTAAAATAATTTCTGATAAATAGACAATAATAAGCCACTTGTGACCAACCTATTTCCAAAGCAAAACCATGAAAATCTTTTTTAAAAATTTTGTCAGCAATAAAATTATATTTAATGTGGAGGCTGCCCTGCTTTCGTATGTTTGCTGTGATGTGGGATGGGGCCAATGAAGGGTTTTTGGGTCTCCCAGGACCTGCTGGTATTCACGGAGCAGGAGTTAGACTCCTAGAGGAGTCCTTTCTCAACCCACTGATTGCTCACAATGGCTCAGGAAAGTTGGAGAAGTAAGAAGAAAAGTCTAGAAGCAGAGCTAAGAACATTCTGTCTCTTTAATTCACTCTCCAAAGCCTCCTCCTGTGGGCAGCTACGGCCAATTTCTGATTATGTGCTGGGTAGTCAAAATTAAGGTCCCTCTTTGTCCATTTCTTACAGGGCTCATTCTGAACTGACAACAGATTTCTGACCGTATATGTTATACTGTGGAATTCATCAGAAAATCTGTGAGATGAATAACAGAATTCAGCCAATGTGAAAGACTGTGGGTTTGTTTTCTATTTTCTATTTTTAAATTTCAAAAGGTAGAGGAAGCAAGAAAGCACAACTCAAATGCAATGCCGACCACTAAGGAAGGCTGAGTGGGGAACTCAGAAACTGTAGGTGGCTATCAACATCCGTGATCACGAAAGAAGGTAACAAAAGTAAGACTGAGGAAGAATGCCATGCGGTGAGTAATAGCCCACGGCCCGAGAGTCTAAAAAGAGAAAGATTCTCAAGAGCTAAACTTCTCTTGAGATAGAACATTTCCTCACCCGAAATCTTTATTTATAGAAAGTGATATTAACGTCGGGATCTACAATGTGCTAACAAAAGGCCACATCTGGCAATAAATATCAGTCACACTGATTTCGCTGATCCAAAGATAAAACTTAAAAAAAACATTTTTTTTTTTTTTTATGCAGAGCCTGACATAGGGCTCAAACTCACAAACTGTGAGATCATGACCTGAGCCGAAATCAAGAGTCGGATGCTTAATCAACTGAGCTACCCACGCGCCCCTAACACTTTTGACAGAGTACCCAGCAGGGATGTGTCCAGGTATGAGGTAGTAACTCGAATGTGACTTCTTCGGATGTCATAAAATGAACATGAAAAGGAAAGAGAAGCCGTGGAAATGCTTGAGGTAGTAATTAAGTCAACAATCGAGGAATTCCAAAAGTCTATGAATATTCCCTAGTGATGTAAAGTTAGGGGGTAGGGAGGGCACACTGTTGAACCCCTAGATGTGGGTTCATGGTTAGTTCTGACGGGGAGTGAGGAGCTAAGCAGCCCTGTCTTCGGCCTGCCCCAGTCAGCCATCATCCTTCTAGATGCTACTGGAATTATTCTTACTGACTCATTTTCCTTCGTTCCTCACATCTGAACCATTGGCAAGTTCTGTTGACTGGTTCTAAACTCCACTCCCTAAATCTAAATCTAGCCCCTTCTCTCGATTTCTACTACATCCCAGTCCAAACCACCATGGCCTCCCGCCCAGACCTCTGCCGTAGCCTCCTGCCTAGAATCTCCGCCTTGACCAGGGTCGCAATGCTCCCGTGCACGCTCCTTATGAGTGGCGCTCACAGCCAACCTCCCTGACACGTCTCCCTCTCACCCACCACGCTTGACTCACACTGGTCTTTTCTCTGTTTCTGGAACATGCCACACTCCTTCCCATCTTTGGGTCTATACACTAACCTGACTGGAATGTTCCTTCTCCTGATCTTTGCTTTTCCTACTCCTTCTTGTCATTTTAAAATGTCGATTTAAATGTTATCTCTCTGGAGAGGCCTTCTCTAATGTCCCGAGCTAAAAGAGGCCACCCAAGCGTGCTCAGTCACATGACACGGTTGTGACTATGCACTGCACGTATCCGCAAAGTACTGCTTTCTGGTATGTCCCTCCCCCCTCCCCCGTTCTCTTCCAGGAAAGCGAGGACTTTGTTGTCTTGTTCACTGATGTTTCCTAGAGTCTAAGTGTCCTTGGCATGGAGGAGTAGGTGTTCAATAAACGTCTGATTAGTAAAGTGCTTCATCTGACAAGGCAAGAGTGGGCATATTTTTCACAAGGATGTACTTTATGTATTTAACAGACACGGTAACACACACACACACACACACACATCCTCACACAATAATGGTTTTACAGCTTTTAAGCAAGTAACAGAGAGGATTTCACTCTGGCTCGGGGTGCGGCCTGGGACCCTGAATTACATGTCAAATGCAGGAAGTAAATATAAGTTTTACAATTATAGTAGGCCGTGTGGTAATTATAAAGGAGAGTCCAGACATGGTCTTGTGGTAAGAAAATACATTTGGTCCTGGCCACACACAGCCCTGGTATTAGTCATTTGTCTGTCTTCAGGCATCCCAAATTTGGCTACCAGTAAGACAGTTTTATGCCAGCTGGGAAAAAAAAAGTTGATTACTGTGTGCTTTTTCAATTAAGCCTGAACATTTTTCTAAAAGTACTTTTCTCTTGCAAGTTAGCAGCATCTGAAGAAAATACTTCGCAAATATTTACTGTCTGCTCGAAATGCTTATTGCACTGTCCAGATTTCTTTTGCTTGCTATTCCAGACAGCGTATTTGGACGGGCTGAGCTGGTACAGGGGAGATGTGGGGGCCTCCCTAATGTGTAAAAGAACATGGAGTTGCAGTTTGAAACGCTAAGGCTATCTAGTTACAGAGTTTCCAACTGCATAGTTTCTGCAGTATGTGTTTATGCCAATGCCTGCCTTGTTTCTCCTACCAAGTAACCTACGGCTGGGTCTACGAGCGGCCCCACCTGTGAACATATCTTAGACTCTTAAGTAGGAAAAGAAGTAGGTCAGTGGGCTCAGTCCCTTTGGCTTGGAATTAAGGGCACGTGTATCGTTTTGAGGTCCACTCCACTGTGCTGTTGGTTGTCCACCACTGTATCTCTTTCTTCCAGAGACTGGTGGCCTGTCCTGAATGCTGGGCCAGCCTGCCGCCGAACAAGCCGATTCCTAGTCTCCACTAGTCTCTGGCGCGGGCTCAGACTCTGCTGTGTGTTGTGCAGCTTTTGCAGAATTAAGATCATGTCCAGAGAGGGCCTACATAATCAAAGATTCCCTAGATGTCATTAACCTTCCCAGGATGGCAAAAGTCAACAAACGAATTTTCAAGAAGCAGAGATTGAGTTAGTACCATTCGATCAGGGCACTGGCTAGAATGTAATAAGGATCCAATAAACGTTAACTTATCATACTTTTACTGCTATGTGCCAGCTACTATCCCTGCCATTGGCAAAAAAGTCCTTGCCCTCCAGGGGCTCAGTCACATGGGACGATAGAGACAGAGTGCAAAGCGGTCTTGTGAGGATTATACATATTTGCTGGTGCGACTCTGCTCTCCCTTAAATAGGAGCGTTTCATTCACAGCCACCTCAGGTCAACATTCTGATTAGTGTTCTTCCTTTTCTCAGCTATGATCTGTCTACTCATGTAGATTCTATGTAGCTGGAGAAGCCATCAATCCAACTGATCCCTTCTTTGAAATCCGAAAACACCTGTTGCCTGTGCTGTATCCTTAGCTTAAACTTCTTCATTATTCAGTTGTTTCCCACAGACGGAAATTCTTTTCCAGGTACACTGAAAGCTCCTTGAGGACAAGCACTGTGTGTCCCAGTCAAGCCAACTCCACACAAGTCGCGTTTATGGAACACCCGCTCTTTGCCAAAGACCACCCAGACGCCAGGCGTAGATACAGAGTATGAAGATCGGGCCTGCTAGGGGAGAAGGTTACAAATACTCAACCACCTGTGCAATGAACGTAATGCTAACAGATGTGAAATAATAAATGTGTTTTTGTACAAAGTATGCAAATGACCTACACCATCTCTGAAGGTGGGGTGAGGAACCAAGATGAGCCTCAAGGAGAAAGTGACGACCAGGGGCGCCTGGGTGGCTCAGTCGGTTGAGTGGCGGACTTCAGCTCAGGTCACGATCTCACAGTTCGGGAGTTTGAGCCCTGCGTCGGGCTCGCTGCTGTCAGTGCAGAGCCTGCTTTGGATCCTGTCCCCCGCCACCTCTCTGCCCGCCCCCTGCTCACGCTCTCTTTCTTAAAAGTAAATAAAACATTACAAACATTTTTTTTTTAATTTTTTTTTTTCAACATTTATTTATTTTTGGGACAGAGAGAGACAGAGCATGAACGGGGGAGGGTCAGAGAGACTGCGCCACCCAGGCGCCCCGACAAACATTTTTAAAATAATAATAATGAAAAGAAGTTCTGACTGAGCCAGGTTCTTTAGGGAGGTGTGTTTTGTTTTTTTTTTTTATTTAAAAAAAAATTTTTTTTTCAACGTTTATTTATTTTTGGGACAGAGAGAGACAGAGCATAAACGGGGGAGGGGCAGAGAGAGAGGGAGACACAGAATCGGAAACAGGCTCCAGGCTCTGAGCCATCAGCCCAGAGCCCGACGCGGGGCTCGAACTCACGGACCGCGAGATCGTGACCTGGCTGAAGTCGGACGCTTAACCGACTGTGCCACCCAGGCGCCCCTAGGGAGGTGTTTTAACAAGAGGGAACTACTATAATTAGGTACATGGGCTCTGGAGACAGCCTTCCTGGGTTCGAATCCTGGTTCCATCACTTTATCGGCTGGGTGCTCTTGGGCAAGTTACTTTATCTTTCTTTGCTTCAATCCCCTCAGCTGTCAAATGGAGCTAATAATCATATCTACTTCATGGAGCTGTATGAGGAATGAATGAGTTAATCCATGAAAGGGTCTTAGAATGGTGTCTGGCAAATAGCAGGTGATCAATAAACGCTGTTATGATTGTTCATATTGTTACTCAGCATTCCCACAGAGCTAGCATGGAGGGGGTGTGTGCCCACATATATGCTCAATTAAATATAAAAATGATGTGCTATGGAATCACCCAAAGAGAAACCAGAAGACTGTCCAACCCAGGATTCTAAATGGGACAAGCCCTTCCTTGCCCCAGGGCGGAGTGAGGTCTAAATGAGCCCACTTGTTGTTAGCTGACACAGCACTATCAACATCTTCAATTTGCTGCCCGCTTTCACTTCCATGGCTCTTTCGACACACTCTCCCAAGACCCTGAAAGTAAACTGAGCGAAGAGTTTCGGGTTATTTCTTCCAAATGAGCTGACATTTTTAAAAAAATATTTATTTATTTATTATTTTTTTTAATGCTTATTTTTGAGAGAGAGACACACACACACAGAGTGTGAGTGGGGGAGGGGCAGAGAGAGAGGGAGACAGCATCTTAAGCAGGCTCCAGGCTCTGAGAGGTCAGCACAGAGCCTGATGTGGGGCTCGAACCCACGGACCGCGAGATCACGACCTGAGCCGAAGTCTGATGCTTAACTGACGGAGCCACCCGGGCGTCCCTATTTATTTTTTTCAATTCAAGTAATCTCTACACCCAACGTGGGGCTCGAACTCAGGACCCGAGATCAAGAGTCTCATGCTCCTCTGATGAGCCAGCCAGGCACCCCCAAATGAGCTCACATTTAGCAAGATGGGCCCTTTCACGTTACCACACACCTGTTAATTGTCTATTGTTGTTTCAGACATACCCTTTGTCCTCAGCTGACATCATGGAGTCATTTGCCTCCATTTATTTAAGTATTGTCAAAATATGAAGGTTTTAAAATAACAGAACCCAGTGCCTTCTACGGGTGGAACGAAAACCAATCAGTCAAGATCTGGTCATACAGTATCCATTCCAAGCCAATAAACACCGAAAACTTCCCCAGACTCTGTACTTGCATTTAGTACTTCTTAGAGGATGAGGTTTAATGATCTTCTCTAGGTCACCAGGTGAAATCAGAAAATCCAATGCACACATTCTATTTCTTTGTTCTGGGCAATTTAACTACACAACACATGACAGGAAAACTCTGACTAGCCGGCACTCAGAGGGTCTACAACTCTCAATTCTGTAGATCATAGCAGAGGAAGAAGCCAGCACAGATCAGAAGGTGAGAAATCCCATGTGGGCTCATTTATGTATTCTTATTTTAGAGGGTTGTTAAGTACCACTCATGCATGTACCCAAGACAGTACGTGAGATTTTTCATATACCCTTTCCAATCTCTGTCTTTAAACTATCTTCACGCTCTTTCCTCCTCTCTGTTCTCACTGCTGCTGTCCTAATTCAAGTCCCTAGCATTTCCTGTGTAGAATACTGCAAAAAGTTCTTTATTCATCTCTCTGCCTCAGTCTCTCCCCATTCTAGTCCTCCTACTCCAGGTACTTGTCTTTCTAAGAGCACGGCCTCCTACACACGACAAGACTTCATTAGCCGGCCCAGAGCATCTTCGGGTCCTACTGCTCCCCACCTTGGTCCCATCCGCCATATGCACCCCAAACTGGTCACCGTTCGTCCACACTTGCCATGCTGTTGTGCACCTCTGATAGCCTCTCTCCGGACCAATCCCTGACCACTCTTCAATACACGATTCAGGTACTTCCTCGGTGAAGCCCCAAAGCAGAGATTGATTTCTCCTTCAGCCCCCAAAGGGTCTTTGTACATGCTGTAATCATTTGTTTACTTCTCTATCTTCCTCCCACACTGAATTCCTGAAGGAAAGGAGCTCTGCCTTATTTGTCTTGCTATTTTCAGTGAGTCAGGCAAGGTGCAAGAACTTAGTAAGTATTCACTGAATGACCAGTTGCTGAAGCAAGACAATGCTTTGACTACACTTAGACATAACTTGACAGTAAGATGAAAATGGTGAAGACTGTTTTGAAGGCAAATATTTTTTTAAAAATTTTTAATGTTTATTCATTTTTGAGAGACAGGGAGAGACAGAGCATGAGTAGGGGAGGGGCAGAGACAGAGAGAGGGAGACACAGAATCCAAAGCAGGCTCCAGGCTCTGAGCTGTCAGCACAGAGCCCGATGTAGGGCTCGAACTCACAGACTGTGAGATCATGACCTGAGCTGAAGTCGGACGCTGACCCAACTGAGCCACCCAGAGGCCCCTAAAGGCAAATATTTTGGAAGACGACAACCTGGTCCTTGATCTAATTACTAATTGTCCAGAAGGGAGCCATGTTGCACCGCGTGTCATTCTATCATATAGTCTCTGCTCCACTTCTGCGCAAAAGCTATTTACCAAAATGCAAGATGACAGAGGTCCTATTCCAAGAAGTAAATTATTCCACAGTATGTCTTTTGATTGATTCTGATTCTATTCTCTTGCCCCCAAACCATCTACGTTCACAGGAAAGTACAATTATCAGTCATCGAAAATGTGAAAATTGGGGCGCCTGGGGGGCTCGGTCTGTTGAGCGTCTGACTTCGGCTCAGGTCGTGATCTCGCTGTCCGTGAGTTCGAGCCCCGCGTCGGGCTCTGTGCTGACAGCTCAGAGCCTGGAGCCTGTTTCAGATTCCGTGTCTCCCTCTCTCTCTGCCCCTCCCCCACTCATGCTCTGTCTCTCTCTCTCTGTCAAAAATAAATAAACATTTAAAAAAAAAAAAAAAAAGAAAATGTGAAAATTATCTTAAGTGTGTTGAGTTTCCCCAGGTAGGGCAGACTGTACATGCACAAGTACAGCAGTTCTTGTAAGAGAGAAACACTGGGGGGCTCTCCTTATCTGACAGACTAAGTGTAAGTGACCTATGGCATCACCACTCACAAGATCTGATAGTAATTCACAACAATCCTTACCATCGGAAAACACTGATGTTACAACAAGGTGGAAACCAATGAAATTAAAACTGTATGCGTAGCACGAATTAATTTTTAAAAGGGGTACATAGGAAAAAAAAGACTGAAAGAAAATCTGACAAAATATTGCAGTCCATCTGGTCCCCACGATGTAACTACTATATATGTGAACGGATGGTGCAGGAATCAATGAAGACATCCAAGATTTTTGAGGAATAATTATGTAGCTGGCACTTTCCATGTCCAGTACTCTTCATGAGACCAAGTGGTATGAATGAGGTAAGGAGGGATGACAGCAGCAGGGATGGAATGGATTTGTTTATTTGACTTGTCAAACTGAAACACATTATGAAATCGAGTCCAGAGATCATAACATTAAAAAAAGGAACTTTAAAATTCATACTTGCTCAACTTTAAAACTGCCAAGTTTCAACTTTGGGTAACACGGGCACTAAGACACCATTTCAGTTCCTGGTAGTTTCTAGGTGTATTATCCTAACAATGTATTTCAAACGAATCTGCTCCCCGCCAAGGCAAAACGTCACAAGTTAGTTTATATACTATCTTCTCCCCCCATTGATGGCCCCTCACATTCGAGCTCCAGACAGCATAATGAAATACCAGAATAGAATGAGGCCTTAATAACAGAATAAAGTTCGCCCTAATAGCATACTTTGGTAAAGCTTCTCAAAACAAATGATAATGATAAGGAGTATCAACATTTGTTTTTGATACACTTAAGAATTCTTTTTGATGATGGCACAATGTCGTCATATTAAAAAAAAGAAGAAGAAAGGAAAGAAAGGGGAACAATCCCCAAAGTGCATTCGATATAGAAGAAACTTAAAAAGGTCAGGAGCCTGAGGGTCCAAATCTGGTGAGGCTTAACAAGGCTGTCAGCAACAACGAAGTCAGCGAAGCCACTGGAAGGTAGTTCAGCTCCCAGCGTGCAGTGCTCAGAGCCAGTCAGGGCAGAGTCAGCCCAACTTCCAACAGTAAGGAATCCATAGATGCTCTGCTCTGGTCCTCCTGGACATCTGGTTTTGGTTTTCGGGGCCTTGTCTAAAGTTAGTCTAACAGAAAACATACAAAAAAAAAAAAAAAGGCTGCCAAGTGGAAAGAAGAAGTAAAATGAAAGAGAGGGGGAGAGAAAGGGAGAAAGAGAAGAAGGAAGAGGAAGAGGAGGAGGAGGAGAGGAATGGAGTAGGGGAAGGAGGGGGCGGGGAGAGGAGAAGACAAGACAGGAAGGCAGGAACTAAGGGATGTAGGAAATCTTCAATACCACAGAGCCCAGGGAAAGGCACCAGCGCTTACATACCCTAGGACCAAGTCCTCGTCTGTAGGCCCTCCTTCCTCTCCGCACGCCCCCCTTCACTTTCCACCCTCTTTCAAGCCTTCCCCACATACAAAGGAAGACACATGACTTCAAAATCAGGATCAGTTTAGGACATGGCTCTTGTGAATGTGTACAATAGATCTGAGTCATTTGCTCATTCTGTAAACATGAAGAAATAACACTTTTAAAACTTCCTCCTTCATGACATTCATAGCACTTGACAATATGCTTAGCGTGGAACACTGACTCTTTTCCTTATCCACACCCAAAGTGTCAAGAGGGACCGACTCTCTTTCTCACTGACAGCTCACTTGTTCCAGGGTAGGTAACAAGAGGGGGCACGACAGGGAAGCAGGAGCAGGACTGACAGTGGCTGCAGGGTCTACGTATCTAGGCCGGGCCACACAGGAGCGTATGGAACTGAGGAGCCCAGGAGAGCATCTCACCAGGGCCCTGCCTTCCTCTGGGAAACCTTCCACTCAGGGACTTCCCCTCCCGCAACCCCCTCTACCCGCCCCCCCCGCCCCACTCCACCCTGGACACTTCATGTATTTATCTGTTTATGCCACTGTCTCTACGACTGATCTGTAAGTGACCAGAAACAGGGACCACTTCTATTCATCTCTGTATTCCTAGTGCATGGCACAGGGTCGGGGCTCAGGAATCCAATCTTAAGGGGTCCCTGGTGGCTTAAAACTGGTTCTGTTCATGCCCTAGCTCTTCTGTGGAGAAGGGATTCTACAGACAACCCAGAGAAGAGTTCTGCAAGGCATGGACTTCAGGAGGGTGGGTGGAGTCCAGACGTAGGCACCGCTCGGTTCTGCGGCAGGCTAGCACCCTTCATGTCTGTTTCATTATGATACAGTCAAGATGAAATCAAAATGTCTTTGCCTCGTTCAAAGAAAAAACCGAATAATGCATCAAGGCAGCAACAAAAACATCTTGGGTAAGGAGAACCCTGGAGAGAGTTTCCAAAAGCGCAAAGCAGGGTGACTGGTTGATCTTGGTTTTCGTTTTCAAAGCCCGTGGGGGAGGGGCGTCAAGGCTGTGCACTCCGACAGCCGTTCATAAGCTCCAGAAGATTACACTGATGTGAGCAAAAGAAGGGAGTGGTGAGCAGGGATAAGACCAAGGAAGTAAGAAAGGAGAATAAGAGGAGAAACAAAGGCTCTCAGGACTTGCTTTACAAACCCTCCAGGAAAATACAGAGACCTCGGACAACTCCCTTTCTGAGCTAAGGATGCTGCTGGCTTACAGCCACACTCTCCAGCCTGCAGCGGGGGTCTAAGCTAGATCGGGCTGAGTGGCGACATGGCACCAAATACCAGCTCACATCCCCCAACAACGCAGGACAAGCCTCTCCTACAGCCTTCCATTTCTCTGACTCCAGCTCTCTTCCTTAGCTAAAAGGTCTCTCTTCCTTAGCTAAAAGGTCTCTCTTGCGCTCTCTCCTTTTTTTAAAGTTTATTTATTTTGAGAGAGCGAGAGTGGGGTAGCAGCACAGAGAGAGGGAGAGAAAGAGCATCCCAAGCAAGTTCCATCCTGTCAGTGCAAAGCCCGATACGGGGCTTGAACTTATGAACCGTAAGATCACAACCTCAGCCAAAATCAAGAGTCAGACGCTTGAGGCGCCTGGGTGGCTCAGTCGGTGAAATGTCTGACTTTGGCTCAGCATGATCTTGAGGTCCATGAGTTCGAGCCCCGCGTGGGGCTCTGTACGGACAGCTCAGGGCCTGGAGCCTGCTTCAGATTCTGTGTCTCCCTCTCTCTCTGCCGCTCCTCAACTCATTTCTCTCTCTCTCAAAAATAAATAATAAAAACATTGTAAAAAATTTTTTTAAATGTTAAAAAAAAAAGAGTTGGATGCTTAACCAACTGAGCCACCCAGGTGCCCCTAAAAGGTCTCTTAAGACAAAAGAAAAACAGTGGGGCAACTGGTGGGGTGACTGGAGAAGGCTCTGTCTCACTGTGACACCCTTGACCATGAGCCTGTCCAGGGAAAAGGCAGCAGGGGACTGGAAAGCAAACAGTGGAGTCAGGCTCAAAACACATGAAGGGCGAACATCAAGGAGGCAGGGAAATTATGCAGGGGGAGGTAATGAGCACACTAATTACAGGGGTCATAACGAGGAGCAATGGAATGAAATTAAGGAAAGGAAAATGTTAATTGTCAGGAAAAACTTGGTTGGGCCCACTGAGGGAGAGGTGAGTTTCCCATACTCTACACAGACGGAGGGCCATTCATCTTAACAAGGCTGGTTCAAAGTGAGCTAGAAATTATTTAGAGGGAATTTTATTTTTGTTACCAAAAGCAGACTAGGTTACTTGATGACACACAGAGGCCTCTTGTGTCTAATTTTATCACTCTGTTCTCTGTTCTAAATGAAATAGTAAAGTAGCAAATGATAAAAAAGCCTGTGACTGTTTCATTCCAGAAATATGATTCAACATCTAAGGAGATCAAAGTCGGCAAAGTGAGAACAAGTAAAAGGAATGGGAGATAGTCAAACATGCTTCAATTTACAACAGATTTACAGTGGAGACTTAACCAAAAAGGGCTACTAAAAATAGGCCTGGTTTCTCCTACTTTCCACAACGAATTCAGTTACTTTACGTTTCAGAATTAATACAAAAACGGCAACTAAACCTAATCACTGTCAGTAACTGGTAAAGAGCATTCGCTTTCAAAGCTTTACCTGGTCTTATAAAGACACCTACTAGTGTTCTCACAGCAGGAAGAGAGCTGAAACCCAGAGCCCTCAACAGGGTGACACTTCATCTACTTAAGAGACTACAGCATTGGAGGTTTAGGGCCAGGCGTAAAACGTAAAGAAAATGTATTTTCTCTTCCTCATTTAGGAGCCCAGGGTGTGATCCCTGCAACTTTCATTTGGTAAATGTCCGCCGACCTAGAATGCTGCCCCAGAGCTCGTTGTGAGCTTGGGGGACCTCGGGAGCTCACAGGAGGTTTCTGCACGTGACTGTGGGAGGGACAGCGGCGCTGGCAGGACTCCTGAAGGAAAAGGAGGTAATGATGACCGAAGGCCAAAGTGTGAGAGAAAAAATGCCTGTCTGTCACTCCGTCATTCTCAGTGACTCTGATCACAGGGGCGGATACCCTGTCATGCGTGTTAGAACAAATTAAGAAAAACATTCTATTTTTATTTATTTATTTATTATTTTTTTAATGTTTATTTTTGAAAGACAGAGAGAGAGGGTGTGAGCGGGGAGGGGCAGAGAGAGAGGGGGAGACACAGAATCTGAAGCGGGCTCCAGGCTCTGAGCTGTCAGCACAGGGCCCGATGCGGGGCTTGAACCCACAAACTGCGAAATCAAGCCTGGTGCTCAACTGACTGAGCTGCCCAGGCACCCCAGCAAGAAAAGCGTTTTAAAGTCAGGCATTCTGATATTACTTAGCATCTCCCCAGCAGTCTTTCTTATGTAAATGCCTCCAAGAAGGTAGGCTACACAGGGGCTTGTCTGCTTGCTTCCTCCTCCACCCACACACCCGCCACCACTGATTGATGCCCATCGTGCGTGGTGGGCCCTGTGGACACCGAGGTCAGTAAGACGGAACCCCCGTCCCCCACCAAGGGACTCACTGTCTAGTGTTGGCACAGAAAATGCCATTAAAATACAGCGGGTTGGGGCGCCTGGGTGGCTCAGTCGGTTGAGCGTCCGACTTCAGCTCAGGTCACGATCTCACGATCTCGCGGTCCGTGAGTTCGAGCCCTGCGTCGGACTCTGGGCTGATGGCTCAGAGCCTGGAGCCTGCTTCCGATTCTGTGTCTCCCTCTCTCTCTGCTCCTCCCCCGTTCATGCTCTGTCTCTGTCTCTGTCTCAAAAATAAATAAACGTTAAAAAAAAAAATTAAAAAAAAAATACAGCGGGCTAAGTTCTATGAACTTCAACTGTGGGTTCCAGAGGCAAAGCTAAGCAGGCAACGTGGGGGGCTCCTGCCAGGCCCGTGGGCAAGAGATCAAGGTGCCTCTGGAGAACTCAGTGTGTGGCTCGGGAGCACGGAGGGAGAGGAAGCTTGGAGTGCTTCTCTCCAAGCTTCTCACTGCTAGGCAGTGACCCATCCGCGGCAGCGAGGTGTCAGGGCCCTTTTGGAAATTTATCCTCCCGAATATGAATTACGAACATAGAACATTTTTGACAAGACGCCAGGGTAAGTCATACCTTGTGATGAGGTGCTCCGTGCCCTCCCCGGTGGGTCGGCTCATCCTTGTCCTTCATGTCAACTATAAATTCAGGGCTAGTGCTATAAATAAGTTTTCAGAGAATCCTCTAGAAACCTTTGGTCTGATTTCAGATCCTAAGATGTCTTAAGCACTGTGATGGCCTGATTCAATCCTTATCAAAAAACCTTTTCCATAAATGTTCAATTTCACCATACATACTTCATTTATTACTCCTGCAATAAATTTCATTTATTATAATTCTACTACTGACAACAGACACTGGATTTTGAAAGGACAGACAGCCTGCAGGCAGATTTAAAAGTAGAGTTTACAACACTCAGGATTTTATAATGCAGGCTTTCATCTTGTACAATATTAACTATATAATTGCTAACTTGATCTTTCTTTCTTTTCTGTACTGCTTCTGAGATTCTGAGATGAACTGTTTGCTGCCATTGCTAATGAAATTCAGAAAAGGACCATCGGTTTTTCACTCCACTTGGGAATTTTGATGCAATAGAGGTTTGCACATTGCTGTCAGAACAAATAAGATTCCTTATTCCTAAGTGCAAAGGGAACATGGCTTTTCAGGAGAAAAATGGAAGAAAATTCAAGCAAAGGGGACTTTGGGGAAATCTGGCAGGAGGAGACTTGTGTTCTGTTGATCTGATTGTATAAGAAACATTGTCAAGAGCTTTTATGTAATAGACATTTTTTTTCCCCAATCAACATCTAGGGTAGAAAAACACAATGCCTCCAAGTCAACTGTTTGCCAATTACAAGAAAATAGTACTTTGGTGGAAAGTGCCCCGGAATGACTGGAAGTTCCCAGCTCTGCCACCAATCAGCTGTGAGACCTGGAAGGTTTTTGACCTTGTTCTCTCTACTACCTGAGAAATAATAGGATGAGAATAGGAGGGAGGGTAGACGATGGTCTCTAGACTATCATCTCAAAAATCATGGTCTTAAATCCTTTATTTGGACAATCATTATCAGAATTTTACCCAGAGAGGAATCAGACTATGTTTAAAAAAAAAAAAAAAAAAAAAAGGTTTGAGGAGCCTCAGTGGCTCAGCTGGTTGGGTGTCCAGCATCGGCTCAGGTCACGATCTCACGATTGGTGGGTTCAAACCCCACATCGGGCTCTGTGCTGACAGCTCAGAGCCTGGAGCCTGCTCGGGATTCTGTGTCTCCCTCTCTCACTCTCTCTCTCTCTCTGCCCCTCCCCCACTCCCACTCTGTCTCTCTCTCTCTCTGAAAAATATATAAAAATTTAAAAGGGTTTTATTGAATATTTAGGTAGTCCACTCAAATGACTGCTCACACTGATCTCAAGGCGAACTTGTTGCTTCCAAGAGTCAATCTATTTGCAAGCCAAACTTGCACAACATCCTGATTTATGTTACAGAAATAGGTGGCCATTAATAACCTAGCAAATAAAATTTGGATTTCAAGTGATGAAAACATGTTTCACTATGGCCAATATGAAGTAGGAATTGAGCAAGAGAGATGGTCACCCAAGTATAGCAGGTAGGTGCAATGTGGTTATTACTAACATTTTGAAAATTGTATTCAGGAAACCTTATAATCACAGCATTATTTTACAAGAGTCAATGAACTACAAAGAAGAGTTATGCTCAGACCTGTCACATACTTAGAGGAGGAGGAGGGCTGCAAGTCAGCAACAGTAACAGAAATTAAATCCGTGGCTAGAATGTTTTCCCAGTGAGATGAAGCAGTCTTCTTCAAGCCAGGGACCTTTAAAGCAAAACATTTGCCCATTCTTCTTTTTATTCCCCCTTAGTGCAAAATCCTCATATAGATTAATCTCGTCTTCCCAAATTATAATTATTTTTTCAAAGGCTCCTATGAATTAGTTGCAATGCGTACAAATTCACATCATCTCACAAATTTGAAGTAGCCCATCGGTCATCGAAAGGGCAAGAAGGTCGGAGCCGGGGATACTACTGGACGTAGATGGCCAAATCATGGCACAGTCGGGGCAGAAGATTCCCTTAGCTTTCGGGGGACTTGCTCGTGTCAATGTCTCCGTTGCCAACAGAACCGTCAGTTTAAAAATATGAAAGACCACACACGGGAACCAGGGTTTTCCTGGAACTATTATTTAAAGATGCACCAACCTGGAAGCCCAGCCTGCTCCCGTGTACTAAAATGTGCCTTACAAACAATTTTCAAACAAGGAATTCACATTCCCCAGAGGAGCGGGCTGGGTGCGGCTAATATTTAATCCTCCATGGTGCAGACGGGAACGTGTCACCGTGGTGAATGAAACTGCGCTACCGACCATGTGAACTTCCCCGGGGTCTGCTTCTCCCGTGTCTACTCCACAGCAGCTCCACTCAACAAGACCACCAGCATCCTCATCACTGCTCCAAGGATTCCATTCTGACCCTCACCAGCCTTCCACTCACTGCTTCTGACTCTGCACAGGACCCGTCCTCCCCTCTTCCCGGTGCCATGCTTCTGACCGAGGCAGCGTGCAGCGTGGAAGGGGCCAGGGGCTCGGGGTCGCAGCTAGGGGAACCCTGCCTCCCCCAGCTGTCTGACCTCAGGTAAGTCACCACCAAGATCCCAGAGCCTTAGTTTCCTCATCTGTAAAATGGGACTCTTGTAAGGACTGAGCATTTAACTGAGTGCCTCATTTCATTTAATCGAGTCATTGATTATTTAACGTACTCGGCACATAATAAAGCACCTGACAGTTCTTTTCTCCCTTTCCTCTCTCCGTTCCCTGTATTCTGAGATACTGGATATGTATCTGCTTTTGCCTTCTGCTTCAACTCTGTCCTTCACATCTTCTTCAAAACCATTTCGATGACCCATTCCTGCTGGCACCGGGGTGCTGCCCCGCTTCTCCCTGCATTACCAGGTGCTGTGTGATAATACATGGCCCCGCCTAGTTAGTCACTTTCCTGGTCCTGGCTATTCACTCCCTTGCTAGAGTGTCTTAGTAAACACAGAGCCATAAATGTTTTCTGAGGACCTATCTCCCCCAGTGCCACCACATCATCTGTGGAGGTCCCACATCGACCTACCTACCCACTGTGAACTTTCCCCTTTGGGGAAGCAATGCCTGGTTCTCAATCTTAAACACCTGAAATCATCAGTAACTCTTCTGATATAGGACACATGCTTATCCCTCTTTTCCTTCTCACTGGGTCACGTCACCACGTCAGTGGTCTGCCCAGTGAGAAATCTCTGGCCATTTTCCACTTGTCCCTTTTTGAGCAAAATTCAGACGACCGCCAGAGCCTGTGTGCCCCCTCGGCCCCCAGCCTGTGAAATCATTCCTCATTTCACTCCTTTCTTTGTGTTTAGGCAAAAAGGGTAATTTTTAGTCGCCTCTATGCCTCTCAGTATTCTCAGAGAGGCCACGACTTCCTTCGGGACTGCTTCGAGGTGCTTCATAGCCCCTCCTGGCCAACTCCTTCTCGAACGCACTCTGCCCACTACTCCCTGTGCCGCATCCTGAGCTCTCAAAGCCTCACCTCAAGACGTCCTTGAAATGTGAACTCCCAAGGAAAGCCTTTCCTGATTAAATACAATGGACACAGTTAGATTCCAAACTTTGAGGAAAAAAAAAACCAAGTCCACTCCAGCACAGGGAGGTGGGAAGAACTCCCAGGGGTCAAGCAACCTGCTCCTGACTTGCTAAGTGACCACAGCGGAAGCACATCAACTCCTCTAGGCCAGGGATGCACCCCAGGAAGCTTGGAGCTTCCAGGCTGGAAGATTAGATTCTCTGAATTCGGTATCCTCGGATCCCCTGTCTTCTCCACCTATCAGTGTTGTTCTGTAGTTTCGTGAACCACCTTTACGGCCCCGGCCCTCAGAGGCTGCTCTCAAGGGCAGAGCCCATTATCTGGGTAACTCACTTAGCACAGCCTGGAGCGCTGTGCCACAGACAGTATTAACGCATGCATTTCGATGACAATGATCAAAGCACCTCCAGTGAGGCACAGACAGCTGCCACTAGATGACTCATACCTCTCTGCAAAATGGCTTAATTTAGCACCCTTTCAGTTGTCTGAAGAACAGACTCTAAGAACGAAGTGAACGGGACACCCTTTAACTAATGTAACCTCACAATGGCCCTTTAAGGTCGGAGGTTTTTATCTCTAGAATACAGATGAAAAAGTACAGACACAGACGGATTTCATCCGTTTCTCCTGAGTCAACAGTGGACCCAGGGGCCTGAGGGCGTAGTGGAAAAAACCATGGAGTGACAGCGAGGGAGATCTGAGTCCCAGGCAGGCCTCTGTCGTTAACCGTGTGCGTGATCTTGGAGGAGGCACTTCTCCTGCCATATTTTCCTTGTCTGGAAAATGGCCTGGGGCGGTGGTTCCCAAGCCTGGCGGGGTATCAGCACCACAAGGAAAACTGTCCGAGAAACAAATCTGCATCCTCAGATCCACTCTTGGAGATTCTTATTCTGTAGGTCTGGAGCGGGACCCAGGACTCTATTTTCTGCATATGTACCCCTTTTCCGCCACCCCACCCCCAATATGGGAACAAAGGCAGCAATAAATGCCCGGCACTAGAGTCACAGTTCAGTGTTTCACTCAGAAAACTTGGTCTCTTCCCAGTTCCAAAACCCATTAGATCGTCTTATCTTCTCTCTCTCTTGAGGAGAACCCAAACTGGACGATTTCCAAGCATATTGCACGGTACCTTACCACATTCGTGAGAACCCAAAGGATTTTGAAATCAAAGGTTGGTTCATGAGACTCACAAGGCAATAAAGAAGTAATCTTGTCTTAACAGAAATCCAAGCTAAAGTGCGGGAACTTCTCCCTGAGCCAGCTTCTCATAACCAAACATGGAACAGGACAGAGGAAGGGGAGAAGGCCGTGGGCTTGCGACAGCAATATATGAAGTTCTTTTGAAAAGAAAACTTGTGATGTCTCTGGCTCTGTTGGACTCAGCTTTAAAGATTCAGCTAAAATCTTACGAACAGGAGAAGAACTCACCCAAGAACCCGTTTGCTGTATAACATGAGAGCTCTTATCTGCTGAAGGCTCACCACGTGTGCCAGGCCCTACACTGAGCATTTATACACACTGTTCCATTTCACTGACACAGCTCTCTTGCAAGTACTGTTAGTCACATTTTAGTGAAAACCTAAGTTCACAGAGCTAGACAAACCCGGGTACATTTGGCCCCAGAAACCTTGCGATACGACAAAGATGATCTTAGTGCCAAAAGCACTGAAGGTCAAGATTTCTCGACAATCTCACACCAAATCGGAGAACTGAGCAAATCTGCCAATTCTGGACGAATCTGTGAATTGGAGACGGAAGTATATTCTGTATGGAATTCTTCGATTTGCTTTACGGAAGGGGAATGTGGACACACGGGAAGAGGGTAATTAATAAATATAGCCCAGAAAACTGGGAATCCAACGTCACACCACACTCTTGATGTTGGTTTGCTGTGTATGTGCTCTTGAAAAGGCAGTTTTCCTATCTGGCTGTGGGTTCCCTATCAGCAGAGTGAGGATGATAGGAGCCACTTCCAAAGGCAGGGATGTTGTGAGGATTAAACAGATTAAGTCCACAAAGCAGCTTTGATCTCCTCAGAGAAAGGTACCAAACAAACGAACACAGTGCTCGTGCTCGAGCTCGAAAAGCCTGTAGCCGACCAAAGCGTCTAAGAAGCATCTTGGAGACCAGACTTCCTCCACTGTTCTCTGAACTTTCCGAGTTTCGCCCCTGCAAACAAATCTGTGACTGCAAATAGTGGGCTACGCTACCCACTGTGCCTCTGTTGCTGATTGGAATTCGAAGCACAGGAAGCTGGTTTCGAGTTCTTTGCAAGGTAATTTGGGCTGGCAAACAAGTGAGGTAGGTGCCTTCTTACCACACTGGTCTGATTTTGAAGGCAGTCCTCAGACTGTGCTGTTATAAAGCATCCATTAAAAAAAAGTGTGTAATAGGACCTTGGCTGTTTTCTGTGGAAAAGTCAAGAAAATAGGTTTTTTAATTTTAGAAGTAGAGAATTTACAGGGTTTACGCGTCCCATGCTGAGCTTTCCCACTTCATCTGAGGTTACTCTTTCCTATGACACAGCACTTGACATTTACACAGTGTTTTACAATCTGTTTACTATCTAATGTTCACAAGCAGCCTCCGAGGGAGGGCCCCGGGTACTGATAAGTGGCTCACAGGTGAGGAAACAGCCAGCGAAGTCTAATGACTTGTTCAGAATTGTGAGAAACCTTTCTCCTCTTTTTTTTTTTTTTTGAGGATTTTATTTTATTTTTTAAAGTAATCTCTACACCCAACATAGGGATGGAACTCATGACCCCAAGACCAAGTCGCAAGGCTTCACTGGCTGAGCCAGCCAGGCGCCCCCCAAATTTCTCCTTAATATAGGACATTTATCACCTCTTTCAGAATGTGTGTACCAACACAAAACCCCTATGCGGAGAGGAAACAAGGTTTGGCTTTCGCTTTTAGTGGGCTGGGTATCGTGTTAACACTGAAAAGAGCCGGGGCGCCTGGGTCGCTCAGTTGGTTAGGCCGCCGACTTGGGCTCGGGTCATGAAGCCTCGTGTCGGGCTCTGTGCTGGAAGCTTGGAGCCTGGAACCTGCTTCTGATTCTGTGTGTCTCACTCGCTCTGCCTCTCCCCCACTCATGCTCTGTCTCTGACTCTCTCAAAAATAAATAAAACATTAAAAAATAAATAAAACAGAAAAGAGCCTGGGGTCATCCAGCGCAAACCCTGCACTTGGCAGATGGGCCCTGGGAGGAGGTGGGGACTGAAGGTGGCCGCTCGCTGGACCCAGGGTTGGGATGCCCACGGCTCATCCAAATCCGAGATGCAGAGGTTCCCACATCAGCTGCCCCTTCTTGTTGGGATGGGCAGGTCTAAAGGGCTAGATGTAAATTCTATTTTCTTTAGCATCTACTACGCACTCAAGGCTTTAAGAAATGAATCACAAGACGTGGCACTGAATCTAGAGTCTTTTGGGTGCAAGCTTACCGTTTAGTCCATGAAATCCTCAAACCTTTAGAGTGGATCTGTGTTCCCCTGAGGCTCACCTTCCTCCTTGAGGCTTGAGATGATCAAAAGGACTGTGGAGTAGATCTCCACACCTCCTCCCACAAAAGCTGGCTGTTTTCCCCTCTCTCATTATAGCAGCTTTATTTCCAGCGCTCTGAAAGCTGCACACCCTGAATACTTAAAGCTGCCCTTTTCCTCCCCTTCCTAAGCCGTCGCCCCTCCCCCGCTTTTGGCTCTACCCCCCACCTCAGGGGCCCAGAGGGCAACAGTTCTCGGTAGTGGGGTAGTGGTGGTTCTTTGGGAAGGGCCCGGGGAGAAGGGGCGATTAACAAAAACAGTCACGACCACTCTTACTACTAACACCACCACTGGGACCACTGCTACCTCCAATTGCTTTATTAAGTGCTATGTTTCCAGGCCCTGTGCTAAGGGAACACTCGGCGAAAATCAACCCAATTCACAATGTGTCTCGCTACAACTCTAGGAGACAGGTTACAAATATTATCCCCATTTTACAGACAAGGAGACTGAGGCACAGAGAGGGGAGTTTACCCAACGCCACAGAGCTAATAGGTATGGTGCCAGAGGCCATACTCATTACCACTCTATACTGTGAAAGGGACCACAAGCTAAAGGGCCTCCAGACTCCCCAAGTGGTGGGTGTCTCCAGGCAAGCCAAAGGTGTGTGGCTGGAGAATAACATCATCTGGCAGTGAGCTTGTCTGTAATCAAAGGTAGATGTGGATCCACATAGAAATCGACATAAACACCTCGCCCCAAATATAAGCAAAGTACAATAGTGGTTCAAAAGGAAATGTTCTTATTAACTAAAAAGAGAGGAAACAGGATACCAAAAAAAAAAAAAAAAAAAAAAGGGGCAATTCAAAGGTTTTGTGGTGGCTTTGAAGGAAGAGCCAAGCTGACATCGGCCAGTCCTGTCACGGATGGGGGCTACTGAGAAGCTGCTGCTGTCCCCAGGCTGAAGGAACCGGGGGATGTGACAGCAGGGCCGCATCAGGTTTTCAAACACGACCAAGAACACCTTAACTACTTAACCTATAACGAAAGGGTGCCCTGTTGCGGGCTGACGTCAGGCCGGTCTTGTGACTTCAGCTGAAGTTTCCTAGAGTGGGGGTGTCACCGAGAGAGGAGGGTCCCCCTGCTGTTGCTACATCAGGATTCAAGAGTGGTTTTCTCTGGATCTAAACTCACAGCCCAATCCTGGGTAGGTCGGCACAATACTCTTCACGTGTCTTTGGTCTGCAGACGGTTTGAGGGGACAGGGGTGGTGTGGGCCGCAGAGAAGGCGCTGAGCGTGGGTCAGATCTGACTCCGGGTCCCAGTAAGGCAGTAACCAGACATTTCCTCGTCTATGAGAGGGCTGGGGCCACATGGCCTGGGATATCACTTCTAGCTATAACATGTTAACATTATAACGCCCTGCCACTAAAAAGAGAAAAGAAAAACACCAGAAAATGGAAAGCCAGCTGGCTGGAATGAATGGAAAGGCTGAAACGGTTTCTGATGAAACACCAGTGGTGGATCTCCTAACCACTGATTCATGCTAGAAACCAAACAGTGAAGGTTGGGATTTTGTGCACCAGCCTCTGAATCATATGGAGGATCCTCAAGACCACATTTCGAAAATCCCTGAGCTGGGCTCTCACAAGAGAACTACTCATCACCGACCTCTGGCTTGGCAGTGAATCAAGTTCCCAAACCAGCAGGGCTCAGCGTACAGGTTTTCTCCACTGAAAAATGTGTATCGAAATACTCCCTGGGCTGGCACCAAACCGGGTCCCGCCCTGGGGACTCAAGACGGTGGGTCATTTACACATCCATAGCTCTCCCCATGCTTTTAGATGCACTTCTTTTCACTAGAGGCTGATGCGACAGGCATGGAAACATGGAAATCGATCCTTCAACCGGGGGGGGGGGGGGGCATATTTAGCTCCCCTTCACCTTGCACTAATGTATGTATGATCTCGTGACTAATTTTTAGGCATCTCTTCTAAAGACATCCTGAAGGTTCCTACAACCGGGTTTAGAATATGCTACTTGCAGACGTGATTCTCATAGTCCATTTCCAAGTGGGAACTAAAAATATGATCAAAAGAATCTGTAGAAGAGGGCCAGTGAAGTGTCTCTGGGTGAAAAAGTCACTGGCCAACTTGGAAAACTGGCTGGTGCTATTTCCTTAAAATTAGTCTGCCTAAAGCAAACAGGCTTAAGAAATGTTTTTCTTTGTGCTAGAAAAGTTCACCTGCAACTACGCTAGGTCTTGAATATGGCAATCTTTTCTCGAGGAGGAGCTCTTTAATGCATACTAATCTCCAAAGATTCAAAGGGAGTCCCCAGATTATCTATTCATCAGTGTGCTGACACACTCAGAGATACTGAGACTCTTTGTAAACCCATTTCATGACAATCCCTACGGTAATTAGTTACCTAACACGATCTTGCCTTTAAATCCTTCAACGATTACATACTTCCATTTTGTGGTTTACTCACACCCTACTGGACAAACGGGGTCCTACACGTCACATGCTCAAGCCTATAATAAACCCAAAGAAATCTTACTTTCAACACCTTTTATTTCCTTACATTCTGTGCCCAATACTTACATGAAAAATACTTCTAACCTCCTTCCTTCTGTGCCTGCTCTCTTGTAATATAGTGGTAGCTCTTACATACTACTAAGAACTTTAATTTTTAGCTCAATGTATAAGGCCATTTGAAAAATAATACTCTCTTGCTTCAATCTGATCAAGAAGTGAAGCATCGAATACTTGAGTTATTTGGGACAAAGCCATAAATTCAATTTCTTAACCCAGAATAATCTTTAAAATCTCCCCAAAAGATGACATTCTGTAAGACTCAAGACAATGAAAAACAAACCAGACTGTATTTCAGTTCTCTTTCAATCGGCAATTATGTTTCAACTGACAATTCCCAACTTTTGCTTTTCTCTTTCCTTCCCTTCCTTTCTGTCTCTGTATCTTTTAAAATTTTAATTATTTTAGAGAGAGAGAGAGCACACACATGCAAGCGGGGGAGGGGGCAGAGAGAGAGATTGAGAGAGAGAGAGAGAGAGAGAGAGAGAGAGAGAGAGAGAGAGAATATCCTAAGCAGGCTCCACGCTCAGCACAGAGCCTGACATGGGGCTCGATCTCATGACACCAGGATCATGACCTGAGCTGAAATTAAGAGTTGGACACTCAACCAACAGAGACACCCAAGCGCCCCTCTCTCTGTATCTTTTTAAATGAGAGTTTTCCTTTTTAAATTAAAAAAAAGAACTGTGCACACACATGGTTAAAAAAATTTCAAAAGAAGTGAAAAACAAGAAGTAAAAGCCTTGCTCCCTTGCCCACAAACCCACAATTCCAATCCTCAGAAATTACTGTTAGGTTTTTGTGTATGCTTCAAGAAATCTTTACACACACACACACACACACACACACACACACACACACACACACACGTATGTATTTGAATATACATACTATATACATATATGTATGTATATGTATATACATACTATATACATGTTAAACATTATATTTACACACATACATATATATAATGCCTATTTTATACTCAAAAAGGGATATGTTAATATATATTGTCTTGCACCTTGCTTTTTGGATCTAATAATATATCTGGGGGACCATTTCATATTGGCACATACAGATTGACTTCATTTTTAAAAATAGCTTCTTAATCTGTTTTATAGGCATCCAGAATTCATTTAATTAACATTTAAGTAGCCTCTGACCCCCTATTTTACTGAGGTATAACTAACCTATAATGCACATTTCAAGTGTATAATCTGATTAACTTCATATGTGTACGCATCCATAAGACCATCACCACCATTAAACTAGTGCGCATATCAATCTTCCCAAAAGTGTCCTTGTGCCCTGGGTAATCCTTCCCTTCCACACCTTCCTGCTCCCCTGCCCCTCCCCCAGGCCACAACTGATCTGTTTTCTGCCAGCCACTCGAGGTCAATGTGCATGTAAAGAATTTTATATAAAGATTCATGTCTTATGTGTTCTTTTCTCTGTCTCCTTGCTGGTATGAGTTTTGTTCCTGCTTTTGCTAAGTAGTATGACATTCTATGGATAGAGTATTTATTCATCAGTTGATGGACATTTGGATTGTTTCCAGCTTTAAACGATTATAAATAAAGCTGCTATGAATATCTGTGCAGAAGTTTTTTTAGGGACATATGCTTCCAATGCTTTTGTGTAACACTTGGGAATGGGGTGGATGGGTCATGTGGAAGTGTATTTTTTTTTTTTTTATTTTTATTTTTGGAGAGAGAGAGGGAGAGAGTGCCTGCAACAGGGGAGGGGCAGAGGGAGAGAGAGGGGGTGAGAGAGATTCTTAAGCAGGCTCCCAGACCAGTGTGCCCGGCGCAGAGCCCGATGTCAGGCTTGATCTCACAACTGTGAGATCAAAAGTAAGATCATGACCTGAACTGAAATCAAGAGTCAGAAGCTTAACCGACTGAGCCACCCAGGCACCATAATACATTTTTCATCTTTAAAGAAAGCGTTGAACTGGCTTTCTGAAGTTGTATCTTGTTACATTCCCAACAGCTGTGAAAGAGAATGAGTTACTCCATATCCCTGCCACCACTTGGTACAGTCAATTTTGTTTTGTTTTAAATTTTAGCCATTCTAATAGGGGTGTATAGTGGGATCTCGTTGCAGTTTTAATTAGCATTTCCTTAATGACTAAAGAGGTGGAGAATCGTTACCTGTGCTTGTCACGTCTTTTCTTTAAAAAAATTTTTTTTAATGTTTATTCATTTTTGAGAGACAGAGAGAGGCAGAGCGTGGGCAGGGGAGGGGCAGAGAGAGAGAGAGGGAGACACAGAAACCCAAGCAGGCTCCAGGCTCTGAGCTGTCAGCACAGAGCCCGACATGGGGCTCAAATCCACAGACTGAGATCATGACCTGAGCCGAAGTCAGACACTTAACCAACTGAGCCACCCACGTGCCCCAGATCATAGTATTTTCTTGTAAGTACTTGTTCACTTCAATATTTTTTTGCCCACTTTGGTATCTTTTCAAGACCTTTTTTTTTTTTCTATTTTTACTGGATTATTTTCTTATTATTAACTATAAGAGTTCTTTATGCATTCTGGATACAAGTTTTTTATTAGATTTGTCATTTATAAATAACATACCCCAGTCTGCCACTGGTCTTCTCATTCTGCTGAGCAGCTTTTAAAGAGCATAAATTTGGTGTGCCCGGTGGTTCAGTTGGTTAACATCCAACTTTGGCTCAGGTCATGATCTCACAGTTTGTGAGTTCGAGCCCCGCATCTGGCTCTCTGCTGTCAGCACAGAGCCCGCTTCAGATCCTCTGTCTGCTGCCCCCCACTGCCCCCTTCTGCCCCTCTCCACACACTCACACCCTCTCTCAAAAATATTTTAAAAAATTTAAAAAAAGAGCCTAAGTTCTTAATTCTGATCAAGTCTAATAATTTTTACAATGGATTGTTTCTTTGTGCCATATCTTTTTTTCAATTTATTTAATTTCAGAGAGAGAGAGAGAGAGAGAGAGAGAGAGAGAGAGAGAGAGAGAATGGCAGAGGGGCAGAGAAAGGGGGACAGAGGATCCAAAGCAGGCTCTACGCTGACAGCAGTGAGCCCTTTGTTGGGTTCGAACTCACAAACCGTGAGATCATGACCTGTGCTGAAGTTGGGTCTTTCAACAGACTGAACCACCCAACTTGCACCTCTTTGTGTTATAATCTAAGAGATCTTTGCCTTAACTAATGTCACAGTTTCTCCTGCTTTCTTCCAGGATTTCTCCACGGTTCTAGATTTTACAGTTAGACCCGTGACCCATTTTGAGTTAATTTTTATATATGGAGTGAAATATGGTTCAAAGTTTATTTTTTAAATATGTGGATAGCCAATCACTACAGGACCATTTGTTGAAAACTCTTCTCCACTGAATTGTTTTTGCATGCTTGTGGAGAAGCACAGAACTGTCCTTTGTGCACCTTTGTGGAAAATTAATTGGCTGCCTATGTAAGGATCTATTTCTGGACTCTTTCCTGTTCCATTAACCTGTGTAACTGTGTCTATCTTACTAATACTGGCTTGCTTCCTAGAGCTTCCTAAGTCTTGAACTCAGGTAGAGCAGCTCTCTAACTTTTTCCTTCTTCCAAGTTATCTGGGCGGCTCTCGGTCCTGTCCTTTGCATTTCCATATGAATTGCAGAATAAGCTTGTCAGTATCCACATTAAAAAACAAAAACAAAAACCCCAACCTGTTGGGATTTTGACTGGGGTCGCTAGAATCAACAGACTGATTTGGCGAGAAATAAGGTTTTAAGTATATCAAGTAATCCACCTCATTAACATGGTTCATCTCTCCATTTATTTAGGTCTTCTTTGACTTCTCTCAGCAATATTTTGTAGTGTTTAACGTCCACTCTTGCACATCTTGTCAGACAGATTCATAGGTATTTCATATTTTTGATATTATGAATGGCATCTAAAATGTCCAATTTCTCATTGTTGGTAGTATGAAAATAGAATTGATTTTTATTGATTTTGTATCCTGCAAATTTGCTAACCTCATTTGTTAGTTCTGGTAGCACATTTTGTAAGTTCCATTGGATTTTTTTTGGCACAGATGATCATGTCCGCCACGAATAAAGACAGTTTTACTACTTTCTTTCCAATCCAGATACTTTTTTTCTCAGTCAGAGAAAGACAATTACCATATGATTCACTCATATGTGGAATTCAGGAAACAAACAAATGAGCAACGGAGAAAAAAGAAAAAGAGAGAGACAAGCCAAAAAACAGACTCTTAACTACAGAGAACAAACTGATGGTCACCAGATGGGAAGTGGGTGCAGGGTGGGTAAAATAGGTGATAGGGATTAAGGAGTGTACTTGTGATGAGTGCCGCTGGGTGATGTATGGAAGTGCAGAATCGCTGTATTGTACACCTGAAACTAAAATAACACTGTATGTTAACTACACTGGAATTAAAAGTTAAAAAGGGGTGCCTGGGTGGCTCAGTTGGTTAAGCGTCCGACTTCAGCTCAGGTCACGATCTCGCGGTCCGTGAGTTCGAGCCCCGCGTCAGGCTCTGGGCTGATGGCTCAGAGCCTGGAGCCTGCTTCCGATTCTGTGTCTCCCTCTCTCTCTGCCCCTCTCCCATTCATGCTCTGCCTCTCTCTGTCCCCAAAATAAATAAACATTAAAAAAAAAATTTAAAAAAAAAGTTAAAAAAACATGGGGTGCCTGGGTGGCTCAGTCAGCTCAGCGTCTGACTCTTGATTTCGGCTCAGATCACAGTCTCACAGTTCATGAGTTCAAGCCCTGAGTTGGGTTCTGCTCTAACAGAGTGGGGCCAGCTTGGGATAGTATTTCCCTCTTTCTCTGTCCCCCCCCCCCCTTGGTCCCACCTCTCAAAATATACATTAAAAATTTTTTTTTTAAATAAGAAAAAAAAAAGAATTGACATTGGATTTTGTCAAATACTTCTTCTGCACCTGTGAGATGATTTTTCTTTTTGGTTTGTCAATATGGTGAATTATAGTGATCGATTTTCAAATGCTAAATCAACCTTCTATGCCTGAATTAAGCCCCACTTGGTCATGATGTATTATCTTTTTTTATATATATATTTGGATTCCATTTGCTAAAAATCTGTTTTCAATTTTTGCATCTATGCTTGTGAGGGGTATTGGTCCACAATTTTCTTGTATTAACTTTGTTTTTGGTATCAGGGTAATTGTGGCTGCACAGGATGCATTGGGTAGTATTTTCTCGTCTTCAGTTTTCTGTAAGAGTTACTGTTGACTTGGTATGATTTCCTTCCTTAATATTTGGTAGAATTCATATTGAAGCCATCTGGAGGTGGAGTTTTCTTTGTGGAAGTGTTTTCAAATACAGTTCAGCTTCTTTAGTAGAGAAAGCATGACTTAAGTTACTGATTTCTTCTTAAGTGATCTTTGGTAGTTTGAGCCTTTAAAGGGATTTGTCTACCTCGTCTATGTTGTTGGACTTATTGGCATAAAGCTGTTCATAATATTAATTTATGATCCTTTTAATCAGTATAGTACCTATACTGATGTAACTTCTTTATTTTCAGATACTGGTAATAGTGTAATCTTTCTTTCCTTGTTTTTTTCTTCTCAGGCTGACTAAAGGCTTATCAATGGTATTGATCTTCTCAAACAGCCTGCTTTTTAGCTTTTTCTGACCTTTTCTATTGATTTTCTGATTTCTATTTGACTTATTTCCAACCTGATTTTTATTTCTCCTTTCATCTCCTTAGTCTGGATTTCATTTGCTCTTCTGTTTACAGTTTTTAGCCTGGAAACTGAGGTGACTGACTTGAGACTTCCTCTTTTCTAATATGGGCAGGTGTTTAATGCTATAAATTTCTCTGTAAGTTTTGCTTTAGCTGCACTTCATACATTTTGATCTGCTGTGTTTTTCATTTTCATTTAGATTTCAAAATACTTTTAAATTTCCCCTTTGATCGCGCTTTGACCACAGGTTATTTAGAAGAATTTAGTTTGCAAATATTTAGAAAAATTTCAGGTATATTTCTGTTATTAGCTTCTTCTTTTTAAATATTTATTTTGAGGGAGGGAGGGAGGGAGAGAGAGGGAGAGAAGAGAAAGAGAGAAAGAGAGCACAAGCAGGAGAGGGGAGGGGCAGAGAGAGAGAGGGAGAGAGAGAATCCCAAGCAGGGTCCACACTCAGTGCAGAGCCCAACAGGGCTCCATTGCAGAACCAGGAGATCATGACCTGAGCCAAAGCAAGAGTAGGACACTTAACCGACTGAGCCACCCAGGTGCCTCTGTTATTAACTTCTAACTGAAATTAGAATTCTGTGGCCAGGAAATGCTTAATATTATTTGAATCCTTTAAATGTACTGAGAAATGTGTTATTGCCCAGAAAGTGGTCTCTTTTAGTAAATGCTGCAAATGTACTTGGAAAGAATCAACATTCTGCTATTGTTAGTTAGAAAATTCTGTAAATGCCCATTAGGTGAAGATTGGAGATAGTTTTATTGTTGAAATCTCTGTCTTGTAATTAGGGATGTTTTTTCCTTGCAGTTGCATTAGTTTTTGTTTCATGAATTTTGAAGCTTTGCTATGAGGTATATCAATGTATATCCTCTGAATGAATTGATCCTTTTATTATTGTAAAATTACCCTCTTTATTCCTGGTAATATGCTTTGCTCTGAAATCTTTGATTAACATAGACACATCAGCTTTCTTTTCATTAATGTCATCATGGGCTCCCATTCTTTTACTTTTAGTCTCTTTGTGTCTTTATTTTTATTTATTATAAAATCTTTTTAATGTTTATTTATTTATTTATTGAGAGAGAGAGAGAGAGAGAGAGAGAGACAGACAGACAGACAGACCACGAGCCAGGGAGGGGCAGACAGAGAAGAAGATACAGAATCTGAAGCAGGCTCTAGGCTCTGAGCTGTTGGCATAGAGCCTGACGTGGGGCTCAAACCCATGAACCATGAGATCATGACCTGAGCCAAAGTCAGACGCTCAATCGACTGAGCCACCAAGGCACCCCTGTCCCATCTGTTCTTTCTTCTTCTTTTTTCTCTTTGGTTTGGTAACTTCTGGATTAACTGAGTATTTGTTTTGACTGCATTCTTTGCAGGCTTATTAACTATAATCTTTCGTTGTGGTATTTTAGTGATTACTTTAGATCACAGTGCATATGTAACTTCTCACAGTTTACTTTCAAATGATAATATACTACTCATGTATAAGAGATTTAAAACAGTATACTTCCATTTCTCCCCTCCTGGCTTCTGTGCTGTCATATACTTTGCTTCTACATATAATATGAAGTGTTATTATTTCTGCTTTAAAAAGTCAACAATCACCTAAAGAGGTTAAAGTAATTAGAAAAAAAAAAAACCCTCATATATACCTATATTAGTGTATCACTTATAGGGCTCTAATTTCTTTGTGTAGACCTGGCTATACATTTTCTCTCTCCTTGAAGAACTTCCTTCCACATTTCTTATAATGCAGGTTTGTAGGTGATAAGTTCTTTCACATTTTTTAGGTCTGAAAAACTATCTCATCTTAAAAAATATATATATATATATATATACACACACATACATACATATATATATATATTTTTTTTTCTGGGTATAGAATTCTGGATTGATAGTTTTTCCCCTTTTAGTACTTTAATGATTTTGCTCCACTGCTTTCCAGTTTACATTATTTTTTATGAAAAATATCTGTCATCTTTATGTATTTTTTAAATTTTGTATGGAACATGTTTTTTTTTTTTTTTTTTTTTTTTCCCTTCTGGTTGCTTTTAACATCTTTCTCTTTATCACTTGTTTTAAGCAATTGGATTACAATATGCTTTGGTGTCACTTTCCTCTTATTTCTTGTGCTTTGGGTTTGTTGAATTTGGATCTATGGGTTCATACGCTTCATCAAATTTGGGATGCTTTCAGCCATTATTTCTTTAAATATTTTCACAGTCTTCCCCTTTCTCTTCTCTTCTTTGGGAACTTCAGTGACACATATATTTGACCCCTTGAAACTGTCCCATGTCACTAGTGCCTTGTTTTTTTTAAATCCTTTTTTTTTCTTTGTGCTCCATTGTGGATAGTTTTTTATTGCAATGTCATCTAGTTCATTAGTCTTTTCTTCTGCAGTGTCTATGCTGTTGCTAATCCCATTCAGTGTCTTTTTCTTTTCCTTTAAATCTCAGCCACTGCAGACTTCATCTTTTTACTTTAGGTCTTTAAATATATGTATCTTCCACGTCTTAACATGGGCAATCTTTCCTCTTGCTTTCTGAACTTATGAAATGCAGTCATAACAATTCTTTTAATGATCTTGCTTATTTTTATATCTATTCAGTTCGTTTTCAAATAGATGGATCCGCCCCCCCCCCCCCCCCCCCGCCAATTATGGCTTGCATTTTCCTGCTACTATGCTTGCCTGGTAATTTTTGATTGGATGCTAGGCATTGTGGGGGTGATATTTATTTTTGTCTTCTTATAAACATTCTTGAGTTTTGCTCTGAGATGTAGTTAAATTAATTGGAAACAGTTTGATCCTTTTAGGTCTTGCTTTTAAGATCTGTTCAGGGTGACCAGAGCTATGTTTAATCTACGATTAATAAACGATTACTTTTTCTCCACTACTACCCAGCAAGGCTTAGTAATGAATACCCTTTAATTGTATATTTTTTTTCCTTTCTGGCTGTTGAGGACACCATTTTCTGTCCCTCTGTGAATTTCAGGCACTGTTCTCTCTAATCCTTTACGTTGTTCTTTCTCTGGCCTTGGGTCGTTTCCTTATATGCATGACATCATTTGTACTCAGTTCAATACCCCAGGGAGACCTCAACTCTCCAGATTTGTCTCTATGCAGCTCTCTATTTTAATCTAGCCATCTTGGCTTTCTTAGACTCCCAGCAACATCTCTTCCAATCAGGGAGACCATAGGGTTCTGCCTACATTCCACCTCCCACTACTGTGGCCTGGGGACTCTCCGGGCAGTAGGCTAGAGCAACCATGGGGTTCATTTTGTTTTCTGTCTTCAAAGATGATTGCCTTCTGATGTGTGATGTCCAATGTCTTAAACACAACTGTTTCATTTTTTTTTTTTTTTTAAAGGTTTCAGGTGGAGGTTAAGTGTGGTCTCTCTTCATCTTGATCAGAAGCTGAAGTCTTGCTTCTAGTTTTGGGCTGACATAATAGATGCTGCAGTAAATGTCACTGCATATATACCTCTGGTCAATATGTGGATCTATCTTGAATAAATTATTTAAGGTGTCATTGTTAGATTGAAGGATAGGTGCATTTTAAACATAAATGCTTTTGCCAAACGGCCCTCCAGAAAGGTTTTACCAATCAATAATACCTCTACTAACAGTTTTTGAGAATGCTTACTTCCCCATATATTCTATAGCACTAAGTATCACCAAATGTATACATCTTCACCATTTTGATAGGTAAAAAGTTATTTTATTTTCATTTCTTATGTAAGATTAAACCTCCTGTTACATGCTTACTGGTGATGGGCACTGTTTTTTCTGGAACTGCCTATTTATGTCCTTTGAATGTTTAGAAAATTAGTTTTCATTTTCCTACTGCCTAAGAATTTTTGTGGGAGATTAACCCTCTATTAAATGAATTACAATTCCCCTCACCTCCCCCCCCCCCGGTTAATTTTTACTGTCCTCAGGGTGGTGTTTTTGTTGTTGTTGCCATGAATAATTTTTATATTTTTTACATAGTCTAAGTTATCAACCTTTTCCTCTGTGACTTTTGGATTTTGCATATTTCCTGGGTACACATATGTACATGATAGTAATAAGAGTTTACATCTTAGATTCAGAATTAATAAGTGAGACAATGTAGTTTCTTTTTATTCCTATAAAATGAAATTTGGTAATAGTGTTGCAACACTGGGTTCACGTAACTAATGCTGATCAAGATCTCTAATGGGCAAATTTCTTCACATGGAAGATGTAAATTATTACCTGTAAATGCAGTTTGGTAAGGAAGAGTTTCAAAGCATGATGGAAAGCAGAGGCATAACAAAAGAACTTTTGGGGAACCACTGGCTTTAAAGCAAGGTCTGCCTTTTCCCAGAATGGACTCAACTTTAGGGTTTGCTGGGAAGGTGGAGGGATGATATGAAACCAAAAGCAAAGGTTATTCTAAGACATGCTGGTTGGCTGTAAGCTGTTTCCTAAAGCCTGGAGCCTCCCCTGAAAACTCCAGCAAATTCTCCCTCCCCTGGATGACCAATGTACTTACTGCCAGTGTCATAAACATACATAGAACAGACTTTGTACCTTGTCATATGTACTTTCTTCATATTGTTGCCTAAGTTTTATTTTTCCCAACAAGGCAGTTAGTCACTTGAGTGTAGAGCCTTGGGCCATATGCTCCCCCACAACATTGAGTTTAGACATATATACAGTTGATCAAGGTGAGTTGTACTGAGCTTAAGCATGTGCTATTGAAGGCAGGAAAACTGGGTAAAAACTACCTCAAATTAGGAGTCAGAATTCAAGAGGAGGGTATGCTATTCATTTGCTTGCCTGGGGATGGCATTTGTCATCATCTGACATTTGACAAGACGAGGCTACTGTCCAGCAAAGGAAAATGGATGCAGTGAGGTCTGAATGGAAGATTCCCTCCATGGAAAATATAACTGTTAAAAATGGTCATGTTTTCTCTTAGGTTCTCTTGGCAGTCAGTGAATAAATTAATGAGGGACTTATAATTGCAAAGTGTCGTATTTCTTTAGGAGGAAAGAGCTAATCTTCAGCGAGGGTCTATGATATGTAACGATGGAGAAGAAGAGCTAACGTTTATTGCTTATCATGTACCCAGCACCGTCCTAATAAGCACTTTTCATGAAGGAGATAATTGAATCCTCACAAACCCATGAGCGAGACAGTATTATCCCATTTTGTAAGTGAGAAAACTGAGATTCAGAGACATGCAAAACGTGTCTAGCCGACTTAAACACAGAGAGATTTGAACACAGGTCTAGCTGACTCCAAGCCCAGCCCCTGTCTATACCACAACACACCTCATTTCCTCCTCAGAGCAACTCAGAAGCTTTTCCATGGTGGCGATGTGCAAACCTGGAGCTCTGAGGTCATGGAACTGCCTGAGGACTGTGTCGATGTTTCTGACTCTACAGCTCGTATATTACTGTTTCAATACATGGAGCCTCACATTCCCTACTCTATTCCACCTGTCCCTCTTGGTCCCTGTAACTCTCCTTCCATCTGTTTCCAGTGCATGTGTGTGCCACGTGCACACACACACACACACACACACACACACCACCACCACACACAAAAAGGAAAAGAAGGTTTAGTCACATGAGAAAAGTCACACGAGAAAAGCCGTGCACGGTCATTCTTCTGTGTGTGTCGTAGCTCATGTGATTCTCTGTGCCTAATTATATCTTCTTCCTTTAAACTGTTCAGTGCGAGTCTAGTTACTCCTTTGAGGGCCTCCTTGATCCCTCTCTTGAATTGTTGCTCTCACACTTCTGCTATTACGGTACCTCTCACCCTCTACCGTTTCCCCGTCTGGACCCCACTTCGCATCTGACTCAATTGCGGTATCACTCACAGGGGGCACAACTATTCAGGTATGGTGCACGATGAATGAACTCAATAGCATGAATGAAGGCCTAGAGGTCGCTGCACGGCACTGACTATTGAGGAAGGAAGCTAGCGTGAGATCGCGGCCCTGCTCCCGGAGATGTGAACAAGATAACTGGCCGACAACCACTGCCTGGGCCTGGTTATCATCAGGGAGGGGCTGAGTGCTGAAAAATGCAAAGCTCCTTGAAAGGAAACTGCAAACCTAGAAAAGCACATTACTGATTTATGGGATCCGCATAAGCTTTTTAGTGGCAGGGAGGAATTAGCCCGCTGTTTTGATATCCACTTATGCATTAGAGACCTTGCTTCTACTTGCTGGATTCTTTCGAACACATCACCTTCTACATCCACGTAACTCAGATCTCTGCATGTTTGCTACCCTACCTGATTAGCAGTCCTTTTACTTATTTATTTTTTTAAGTCTAATTTTAGAGAGCGAGCGAGCATGCACGCAAGCAGGGGAGGGGCAGAGAGAGAATCCCAAGCAGGCTCCACACTGTCAGCGCAGAGCCTGATGCAGGGATCGAACTCTCAGACCGTGAGACCATGACCTGAGCTGAAATCAAGAGGCAGACGCTTAACCGACTGAGCCACCCAGGTGCCTGTGATTACCAGTTCTCAAATACGTCATGCCTTTGAATACCCTATGCCCGTCTTTTTCACTTTCTACGATTCTAAATAACTATCTCGCAAATGTTGTATAGCGTGACGTAGATCCAACAGGGCTGCCCAGGAGGCCTTAGTGGCTGGGTGACAGTAAGAGAGCATGCACAACTTTCTGCCACTATTTCAGTGTAACAGCTGGTGGACCGGACCTCGGGTCTAGCATTTGGGCTTCCTTAGATTTTTCATTTTGTCCTGCAAAACCAATTCTCTTAAACCTGTTGAGAGAAGCAAAGGGAAAGTGTGGGGGTTCTTTATTCCTCCTTTGTTACCAGACTTGCTACCAGTGTCTCACTGTCCACGAAGGAAAATGGGGCGTGAGAAGACTACTATGCTGGGGTTGAGGGTCCAGGGAGGACAGCAGTCACAAGATAACCGATTTTGAGGATTTGTCTCAGTCTCCTTAGTTTATGTGCAAGCTGCCAACAAAAAAAGGTGTCAGCTTGGCAAATTGTGAGGTCCTGCTCTTTACCACTGAGTACTGCCTGTCTGTCATCGAACACAAATCTAGAGCTGGCAGCTGGTTCAGCCTTGGCATACAGGCCCTAACTATTTCTTCAAAGTGGTTTCCACATGCCATTTTTAAAGTCGGGAGAATTCTGAACCACAGTAGTAAGCTTTCATAAAATTCACCCAACTGCTAATTTTTGTCTCCTGCTAATGGACTTTTATCAGAGCTGCCTCTTTCTTCCTTTAGGGTCCTATCCCACCACTCCTGTCTTATGCTCCAGCTACGTCTGCCTGCTCACAGTTCCCGAACAGCCATTCATTCCAGCCCCAGGGTCTTTGCACATGTGGTCTCCTTTCCTGTGTATGAGAGCTCTTCCCTGCTGGTTCCTTCTGGTTCAGCTCAAAGGTCACTTCCTCTGAGAAGGCTTCCCCTGACCACTCTCCTCAAACAGTACACCCCCTCTGCCACACCAACCAGCTGTCTCTCACTGGCCCTACCCCAACCTGCCACTGGGCAGAAAGCTCGTTACATAACCCTTACACCTAAACTAGATCTCTCTTGCCTTTTGCCCTGCCCAGTATATTCTACTCCCCTGGTCCACCATCCTTGTTCTGGCGGCACTGTGAATGCAGCACGGATTCAAGTGTGAATCCACGCTTTCAAACAAAATCCAATGCTTTAAAACAAAACGAACAGGTTTCTGTTACATCAAGAAATCAAATAAAAAAAAAATTTCCAGGGGCGCCTGGGTGGCTCAGTCGGTGAAGCGTCCAACTTCGGCTCAGGTCATGATCTCGTGGTCCGTGAGTTCGAGCCCCGCGTCGGGCTCTGTGCTGACAGCTCAGAGCCTGGAGCCTGTTTCAGATTCTGTGTCTCCCTCTCTCTCTCTGACCCTCCCCCGTTCACGCTCTGTCTCTCTCTGTCTCAAAAATAAATAAACGTTAAAAAAAAAATTAAAAAAAAATTTCCAAGCATCTGAAGTTTTATTTTACTGTTTCTATTTCAGTTTAGCTCCTAAAATATAACAGATACATCTTCTGCAAAGCACAGAACAGAGACATTAAGGTTTATCAAATGTCTTAGACTTTATTTCTAACGTTTGCACTATTCCCTCTGGGACTCTGTCATTATCTTTTTTCAAGAAAAACAATCATTTCTTGATTCCATTTCATCATTTAGATTCACACAAACTGTTCCAAATTTCTTAATTTCCAAGCAACACATTAAATTCTTCAGATTTCTTTCAAAATCGCTATGGGGAAATCCCTGATGATTTCAGCTGACAATTCCTTAATCAGGAAAAGACTTTAAATGCTAATCATCAGAAAAGTTACAATTTACAGGAAAGAAGGGGGGAAATGCTGACATATTGCACAACATACCATGAACAAAGCATGGTTTATTAATTGAATGGCATACTCATGCTGACAATTTTAACAAGAATTTCTACTGAAATCATAAACTATGTTAGAGGAAATGAACTATTTCTATTGTCCAGGTTTCTGATAGTCCAAGGTGAAATAAGATTCCCTTCTTTGGAGATTTTACGGAATAAAGGAAACAATCTGGGAACTATTTTTTCCTCCAGACTTCTACAAAGATCCTAGGTTATAAATGAAGCAAAGAACTTAGCTAAAGGGAATTCTTATTTGGTGTCTAATTCCATCCAAGAATGGAAGAGAGTGCTTTTCTTTGTGGTTTCTATTGTTCACTGGAGGAGAGAAATGGCCTGCTTCTGCTTCTAGCTGTGGGCACACAGATCAAAGTTCACTGCAGGTGGGTAAAGGCAAATGCTGCAATAGATCCCCAGAACAAAATACTCCACCCCCAGCACCCATTTACAAAAAGAAGACAGTCTGAAGGTAGGAACGACCAGGATGGGACTCTGACTCCCAGTTTATCTGATAAAGCCCATTAGGTTTCAATTGTAGGAATTATGTAACATATTAAAAATGAGATCACCACGAGTCCTGGGATTTCCCCCTTGTAGTCTATATAAATCCATAAATAAACTACAGTCTTTATTAATGCTTTATTAGAAGTGATTACAAACACAAGGCATTTCATAAACATATCTCATCAACTGTTACATTGTAATTCAGCAGTAGGTATGATGCCAAAACCATCATCTTCAGTAAACGAACAGAAAACAACCAAAACTCCAGAAGGCTGAAACAGATCTCAAGTGACTCATTCCAGAATCAGCCTAAACCTTCAATTAGACTGGATCTCAAGCCTTTATTCATTAGAGGAGGACTAGCTTAGAGAGCAGAAATCCCTGGAAAGGTAAGGAAGGAGATACTGGTGGGCATACAGGAGACTGAGGAAAGGGGCTTAAAGTGCCTGGGGATTTAAATATAATTATGGAAAACTTAGAAATGAAACTATCTATGATATTGGTTATTATTTTGAGAACCCTATTGAATACCCAGATAACAAGTCTTTATGTATTTCCATCTAACGGGATAGCAGCTGCTAGCACTTGCTAGGTACTGCTCCCAGAGTTCTCCACACATGACCTCTTTTCATCCCCATGACAATTCTATAGTGTTCAGTTCCCATTTTAGGGCTTAAAAAACTGAGGAGCAAGAAGGTTAAATAACTGGCCCCAAATCTCACAGCTGGCAGGCTAGGAACCAACTCATCTGAGTTATTAACTGATATGTATCTTCTCTACTCTGGCATTTTGGAGCTGGTTTCCCCCAGGGACCCTTTGGGACCCTAGCCAAATGTTTTAAGTGTTTTCTGATTAGAGTTTCCGAAAAGAAAGATACCATCTATTGTTTCTGTTTAACCACACCTCATTCCACTTTAGCGCCTTGCTTACACAGGCTGATGTCCCACCTCTCACAGGAAAAATGAAAAAGAAACCAGCTTTATTGCTTTTCTGAGGTCCTCTCAACCAGAGCTTTGCATGATCCCTTCTTAAAAACCTGGTGACCACAGCCGGGTGCTCCGTGTTTTCACAGCTCAGTCTCATTAGATCATGTTCTAGCTCAGCAGACACCTTTGCTCAATACTCTGAAATTTCAGACCTACCAGAGCCACTAAAAACTTTTCGATGGAGGGGCCCACGACCTCACGTGAAATCGGAGTCATGGGAATGTGAACAAAGGGACAAAGCAGTTCTACAGTAAACCGAAAACTATGATAATGGACTGAATGACTAATATTCATAGATGACTGCCTATCCAAAGCCCCCAAGTGTTTACTGCATTTCTGTGAGCTGATAATAAACTTCTGCACAGTACTCACTATACTCTGTACTGTCCAATTGCCCTCAGGTGGCTGGCAGCTGGTAAAGAGGAATGATTGCCCCCGCCCTTCTACCTTCAGAATAAAGAAATAGGGGTGCCTGGGTGGCTCAGTCAGTTGAGCGTCTGACTTCGGCTCAGGTCATGGTATCACGGCTCTTGAGTTCGAGCCCCGCGTCAGGCTCTGTGCTGACAGCCTGCTTCGGACTCTGTGTCTCCCTCTCTCTCTCTCCCCCTTCCCTACACTCTCAAAAATAAACACTAAAAAAAATTTAAAACAAAGAAAACAAAAGAAAGAAATGATACAAAGGAGGAAGATTTAGAGTCTGGCAGATCTCACCAAGTGAGGCGTGCTGGCCTGGACGAGGGGCCTGTGGAAACTGGGGGAGAGGCTGGCCACGTAGCTCAGAAGGAGAGAGGCGAGTGGCTTCTCAACACAAGTAACTTATGGCTATTTCTGCACACGGTACCTTTGTATCGTGTGGCCCCATGACTCAGTTTTCGGCTCTACACAATCTATTTCCCCTTCAGATCTTCTCGCTCCCTTCCCCAGATCCAGCCTATAACCTCAAATCTCTCAGCAGCCAAAAGGAGATGACTAAGGACAAGGCCAGAGGGTTCAGCTTTGGGTTGTTGTTTAGCCTGTCTTACTGGCAGAAACCAGAAACGCATAAAATGCCACCATGAAAAAGGTCAAAGGAAAAAGACTGTTCTCTGACTCAGGAAAATCATCAGGTGAGGATAATTTTCAACGGTGTGATTTTTTTTAAATAAATGACACAAAAAACGCTTTCCTTGGGATTTTTCCTCTTAAGTCAGAGAGCAAAGGCCTGGGTACTCAGTATTTAGCATCTTAGTCAATTTAGGTCACGGAGCGTAATGAGAAGAATTTTCGCTTTTCATTTGGGATTATATTAAAAGAAAATAGCACCAGGCTCTAAGAGATTTATTAACTCCAGTGCACTCTGGACATGAGCAGGAGGACAGGAAGTGGGCCAGGTGGGGCTACAGCAAAGTGGAGAGGCCCCGAGAGGCACCGCTCCCCTACTCAGGCAGACTATTCCACATGCGAGGGAGGAAAGATCCAGTGTTGTCAGATCTTCTGTTCCTATAACCAGGCGTTGGAGATGCAGATTGTTATGTGAAATCTACCAATTGTTGTATGTTGCAACTAACTGATACACGTATATACAACTACGTGGGCCAAACCAAATACATCTGTGGGCTGGATCCAGTTCACAAGACTCTGCTGTCCAACCTCTGTGATCACAGTGATGGTTTTTAACCCTTAAGCAGTTAGAAAGGAACAAGATCTGACACATCCTCTGGGGACTAACTTACACTGGTGTTTGGTCAAAAGGCCCGTTGTGATTCTACTGTGTGGGGTTCTAAAATAACTCGAAGAAGTTGATGAGTTTATTCTACTGACAATATTAAGTCTACAACTTTGCAGCTCCCTGTTGGGAGGAGGTTGGTATCAGGAGACGACCAGGATAAGTCAGGGAAGGTGCTTAGGAAGGGAGATGTTCGCTGGCACGGCAACATGAGGTGTGACCAACTGACTCCAGGGGGAGCTCAGGCCACCTCTTTAAACATCCAGGCTTTGTTTCTCTTCACTGCTGCCAGAGACAAATGAGCCCAAGAAACGTGTCAACCAACGTCTTCTGATTGGCAGCTCAAGAGGACCGATGGAGAAGTTCGGCTACAGGGAAAAGAATCCTACCTATCCCCTTGCGATCTGACGACAGATCACAGAACACAGACAACACCATGGCTGGCTGGCTATCTTCCTTATCATACACAAGGCATGACGCCACACAGCGCACTTCTTGCTACCTTCCCGTACTGCTCCTGGAAGATTTCTAAACATAGCCACTGCACGTGCGTTGGGAAGGAAGGGGGTTTCTAAGAAGGGAAATTTCCTCGTCTCTGGCTATGGGGCTTGAACTGATCACTCACTCAGTTCTACTGCGGGCCAGTGATCCTCAGTGTTGAAAGAGGAAGAGGAGACAAATGTTGTACTCTCCCTTCCACACTAAACGAAAGGAGAGCTGACCTGGGACTCATTGACAGCAGGCTGGGGAAATCTGTCCTCACTGGCCTGGCTGCCATCTTGACATGTTATTTCATCCACTGGATAATGAAGTACTACCACTAACACCTGACCTTTATAGATGGCTTACTATATATGTGTCAGGTGCAGTTCTAAGGGCTTACACATATTAACTTGCTTATTCTTCACCAACCCGAAGGATGTAGGTTCTATTATCACCACCCTTTTACACATGTGGAAACTGAAGCACAGAGAGGTTAAGTACTTTGTGCAAGGTCTCACGGTTAGTGACGGGGGGAATGTGAACTCAAATGTAGACAGTCTGGCTCCAGGGCCTATGCTCTTCACCACGAAGCTAGACAACCTCTCAAAAGAAGACTGGATCTGAAGGCGAAGGCCATAATTTGAGACCAGGCTGCTTGCCGTACAATATGAAGGCTCAGAAGTTTTCTGTTCCGATGGTCAGTGGAAAAGAAATTTGCTACTTTCACATTTTAGGTAGGTCTTGGTGCAACTGTTCATTCAGGGCAAAAAAGAAATTTAAGAAATTTCAGTGTGTATATTGGACTCCAATATGGGGTTGAATGGAGCCACATTGTATCATGATCCATAGAGACTCAAGCATACTCGCTGCGGGGAACAGAGACAGAGAAGAGAGATGTGGAGATGGAACTGAAACACGCAGTGGGGGTGCATAAAGGGACGGGGTGGGAGGCAGGGAATAGCCGTTTCTCAGCTCCCTAAAGCCTCTCACTGTGCAGCGCACCCTCTTACTGGGTAGAGTGCAAATCTGTGATGGAAAGATAAGGCTGTTGGTTTGTCGTTGTTGTTTTTTCTCTCATGTAACACAGCTCCTCAAGGCAAGCCAACTACTTCATCTGGTGCTCGACTGAAAAAAAGTTGCAACACTTGAGAAAAAATGTCTGAGTGGGACCGACTTAGAGATGGTGCCTCAGCCTCCCAAGTCATCTGCAGTGTATTTGCTTTTTGCCTTCTACACTTAGAAACTCCAGCTTCCTGCATAGACTGTAACCAAGTTAATTTCAGGATGTATGATCTCAATTTGTCTTGCAAACATTCTTAAGCATTTCCGAAAGATATGATCTACGGTGATTTTTAGGCCCGGTAATTTGTTTCTTCAATATAAACTAATTCCATATTATGACCTGTGACCCTAATTCCCTGGCTGTTGACTTTCCAGTCTGGCTTTGGAGTTGGTCTTACATAGGACCCTAACAGAGGGCACTATAATAACAACACTTAAGCCTATGCTGTAATTGATAATGGCTTGTTACTACTGTTTTATTGCCTTTAAAAAAAAAAATGTTTATTTTCGGGAGAAGGAGGGTCAGAGAGAGAGGGACAGAGAATCCCAAGCAGGCTCTGCTCTGTCAGCACAGAGCCTGATGTGGGGCTCGATCTCAGGAGCCATGAGATCATGACCTGAGCCTAAATCAAGAGTCGGATGCTTAACCGACTGAGCCCCCCAGGTGCTCCCGTTTAATTGCTTTTTAAAATTAGGGCTCACCATTCGACTAAAAGCTCTGTGAAGGCTAACAGTGACTGATAAATACTCTGCACTCAATACCTAGCTGAAAAAAGAAATGCCATGCAAGTTTATATACCAAAGCACGATGCTGGGGTCGGGAAAAATTAGACCGCATATGGGTCTATGAGTGTTTCCAAACTCCTGGACCAGGAGTTTAGAGCATTCACGTTTGAACCGTCATTTACTTAGAGTCTGTTTCTCTTTAACTCTACATGCCTTGCTGGGTGATCTCATTTGCTCCCTGACATCAACCACAGGACAGCACCACCCGCATTTTCACCTCTCTCCTCAGCCCCTCCTTTGAGCTACAGGTCTGGTTTTCCAACTGCCCTCAAGATATCTCTGCCTTACTATAAGCAGCACGAGCGTAACACTTCCAGGACTAAGGTTTATCTTCTCCCTCCCGACCTGATTCCACTTCCCCTTTTCCGGAGTGAGGGCTTATTTCCTGCCGTAGTTTAAAGCAAGGCTTCGGTGTCAGACAAATCCATGTTCAAATCATTAGGCTTCTCTTAAGTTCAGGTTTTTACAACAGAAAAATGGCCTTGATATTACTGATATCACGCCAGTAAAATCTGGTATCACTCCACAGAGTTGTCATGAGGACTAAATCAAGTCATGTATTAACTGTATAAGCAAACAGTTTCTGTCTGCAGTAAACGAGGGCCTATTCTGATTTGTTCTTTATACCAGTTCAATTCATTATCTCCATACACCCAAAAACCTCCTTAGCTGGAAAACTCACTGCTTCTTAAGTCAAAGTCTCTAAGTTCTGTTCGTTCTACTGTTAAGACTTCGCACACTGGGCTCCTCCTCTCCATACCCAGTGCATGCCTTCATTCCGGCCCTTGTCTGAACCCTTGTCACCATTTGCTAGTTCCTTGCTGTGTTTCCGGTGTCCCCACACTGCAGCCCATACACCACAGTGACACCAAAGTCACCTCTGTTAAAACCAACATCAATCACCCCTCGGCCTAAAAGCTTTCCGCGGCTCCCACAGGTAAAGTCCACGGCCACACTCGTTAGGAACGGGGTAGGAACCGTCACTCATTATGACAAATAACTTGTCGGGATCTTTAGTTTACTTTTGCTGTTTCACTTAATCACTGCAGCCATGCCAATGGAATACATGCAATTATCTTTGCCTTACAGATTTAAGACGTGAAGCTAATCACTAGTCAAAAAATTCACCTGCGTCTAAATCACTCCAAGACTAGAAGTCACAAGCCGGTTTGACTCCAGCCTGTCCATCAGTCAGTACAAGGAATTCACATCTTATCCAGAGAACAAACGCTAAAGTCAAAGCATGAACTGAAAATCCCATGTAAATCAAAGACAACCTCTCAGAGGGGCTGAATGCAGCCAGTATTTCTTCTAGTGGTGGAAAGGACGCTTTTTCTTCAGCAGACACAAGACAGAGAAGTGGCTGACAGGTAACACGTCTACTCTTTCATTGCAGTCTTCTTCTCTCTCCAGTTTTGCTCACTGTGCACAGTTCGATCCGTATCTAGCAGCTGGAATCTCTGGCTAGCAGAGCACTGAGAGTATGCCATAAGCATCTGTAAACTACCGGCACCCCCGAACAGCTAGGGGGACGGAAACCACCCAACTTCACGTTCCTAGTATGGGGCATTGTATGCTGCGTGCAACAGACAGCTCGTTTACACACGTGCTGAGAAGAATCGACACTCGTTCTACTTTGTCTTACAGTTCAGCTCCCTCAACGATCAGGGTGTATTTCAAATTAGTGGAGTATGAACTAAGATGCTCAGGTAGGTCCTCGTTTGATCCTGCAAAACAAATGAGCAGCCTGACTTTGGGGTTTGAGAACAACATCTCGCAGAGGAAGGAGTATGGCAGTTCCCACAGGCTCCTGAGTCAAAGCTGAACTGCAGGTTCACGGGCAGAGACAGCTGTTCCGAAAGCCGCCTCATTTGCTGGTGTAGTGTGGTTAGGAACAGGAAACTGAACCTTTGGTATTTTGGGCTTTGATTCTACCCTGCCCTTAACAAGCGCCTAGCGACACTGGGGTCTTTGAATGTGGCAGGGGTGTGCCCATTTAACGTGCCCATTGGGAAAAGAGAAGATGTTGGAAGCCTGAGGCTAGAGCTTTGATACTACGCCCACCTGCTTGGTGCCCAGGAAGAACCATTTGTGTGGTGAGTGCTGTCCACGCAGATTCTTTGTCCCTGATTTCCGGAGTCCTTCGGAAGCACGGGAACTAAGTGTGTACCCAGGTCCCCCGAGGGTCCTGCGGTGTGGTCAAGTGGAGTCTAAAATTAGCCCTGCTACCACCGGTATGGTGCCAAACACATTTCCCATATTCACTAAATTGCAGTGTGACGTCACGAAGTCACTCAGATTTGGGCTCAAGTACACAGGCAAGCTCCCTAAGCCCTCATATTTCCTGCATGGGGCCAAGTGTCATTCACTTTACATCATGATTCTAATCTGCTTTTTGGATCTGATTAAGCCAGAAAACACAGGTCAAACACTGTGCACAGTGTCTGCTATATTCTAGAAACTCAATAATCAGCAGTAGTCGTTAGAACTCCTCTCTCAACTCTCACCCCAAAGTGACCTCAAAGTCCCAACAATGGCATATGGCCTGTAAGGCCCTGCAAGATCTGTCCCTTATTACCTCTGATGTCCTCTCTTTTCTTCCCCTTATTCATTCCATATGGCCCTCCTTGTCATTCCTGGAACGTGCCAGGCCCATTCTACATTAGGACCTTTGTAAGGACTGATTGCTCTAATTTTCCCCCAGTGCCCGGCATGTAGAAGACAGACACTAAATAGATGTTGAATGAGTCCTGAATGGAGACGTTGGCCTGTGTGGTAAACTAGGATCTCTTGCAGAATTGGAGTCCTGTACTAAATACTTCACTAATGGCAGAGGTCTTGATATGTCTGGGTCCCCTTCTAAGGGAACAAGGACTCTGGCCCCCAACACCTAACAAGAAACTTTCAAGTGCTTTCCATGAATTAGTTTAATCCTTACCCCACCTGCCACCCTGCTGTAGTGAGATATAGGGAGGGACTATTATTAGGCCTTATTTTAGAAAAAGCCAACCACCGAGAAGTGAAGTAATTTGCTGAAGGTCATAAAGCTCGTAAGTGATATAGGCTGGATATCACAAGCCATTGCCTACTATTATTTTTGGCCAGGGAACAACCTTCAGGGCTGATGACTACTTTGGATGCTGCTTACTATCCAGCTCTCACTGATTTTACAGTCTCCTCTGGATGTCAGCTACACAGGCTGGGGATTTTCCTCAGAGACCTGCTTTCCCACCAGCCATGCTGCTGGGGTTCTAGCATATTCCCTAGCCAATCTGCTCACTGATGGAGGAGGTCAGGCCAAATGGGTAGGGCAGACTGTTCATCTCAGGGACAGAAATGCCTTAGGGTTTTTTTCTTCCCTCCTTAGAACTTATATTTCACAAAGCCAGCTAATCATTAAGACACAGAAATGACTGTTTTCTTCAACAGTTAAATAATGATAGGATTTGAAGTGAGTGGGTCAGACAGGACATTATTTGGAGCTGATGCTGCTGGTTAGGGAGGATGGCTAAGGACTGCTCAAGAGGATACAGACACCAGCTAGAATGCCCTCTATCCCTTCACCTTGCTCTCGCCAATCCATTCTTTAGGACTCACGTCAGCACTCTGCCTCCCAGGAAGGCTTCCTAGACCAGCCCCACCGTCACCCTCCTGCCTCCCTCCCTGACGCTACATTAGGTGACCTCCTCTCTACTCTCAAAGCATCCTGTATCTTCTTCCACCATAACACTTGCTGAACTGTACTGAAGTCACCTGTCTACCACCCCATGGACTGTAGACTTGAGTTCAAAGACAATGTCCACCGCATGTTTGTGTCCCCAGTGCCTACTGAGTAAGACGTGCTCAACAAATGACTGTTGAATGGAACAGTACCACCCTACTGAGATACCACAACCCCTTAGATCTCCAAATCTGCCTTGTCATCTTTGATCTGACTCAGACAGACCTAAATGGCGCAGCCCTTAAAGTGACCAGTTCGAGAAAGCCAAAACTATGTGATCAGAGTAACAGTCTTCATGCTGCATGGCATTCTCTTGCCATACACTCAAAAGTTCTCCAACTCTTCTCAATGAAATTAATCACCTCAAATTCTCGTGAAGTAAGTGTACTAAAGGAGTCATCACATTTTCCATCAGGCTCTTCCTTTCTCTTTCAAAAGACAGCACAATGATAAAGTATCTCCTCTTGATCCAGCCAACACATTTGATGATGAGAAAGCCAGCATCAACCAGAATATTTATAACCTCTCGAGTCCCACTGTGTACAGATTTAAAAATGCAAAATGTTTGTAGGTGATGCTATTAATATTCCTGAGAGCGTACTTTCTGAAGAGCTCATTGGGCTGCAGTAAAGAAATATCACATACAGGGAGAATAACAATACATTCCTTTTCACTAGCATCAGCTATTCATGAAATGTTCTGCCTTGAGTATGCACGCAGATAAATATTTCAGCAATAAAAGGGGCAACAGAGTGCATTTTAAGTATCTGAGGAACAACCCTGATGGGACTTATGAAGTCAGACTCTTTAATATCACCCCAAACTTAATCCTATCAATGTTGACTAACACTGTACTGAATTTTGTAGTTATCAAGATTAATGAAAAAAAAAAAACACAAAACACCCTCCTTATTCTGAAGCAACATCGACAAGAGTCTCAAGTCGGTGACAACAAACCACATACCACAAAGTATTTACATGAATCAGAAGTTCGGGTGGGGTCTAAACTTAAAAAAAAAAAAAAAGCACAGATGTTGAGAACCACTGGTCATGTTCCGTGGTATTCCATTTTGATTCTTTTCACAGATGAGGAAACTATTTTCACAGATGAGGAAACTAAAGTGCAGGCTGTTTAAGGAAATTCCCCACACCACCTGGCTAGCCGGGTGTAGCCATGGGATTTGAAGCTCTGGCTGAAAGTCGGCACGACCAAGGGGAGACAGACAGTAGGGTCTCCGCAGCCAGGCTGCGTGGTTTCAGATGCTGGCTCTGACCCTTACTGGTCAGGTGATTTTGAGCAAGTTTCTTAACTCTATGACTCAGTCTTCTCATCTGCAAAATGGAGATATTACTGGTATATACTTCAGAGGGCTGTGGTCACGATTAAGGAGTTAACTTATAGAAAGTGCTTGGCATCCAGTCAGCATTATTTTGCTCTTATCAGACTTCAAAGCCCATGCTTTTTCTTCCACATCAAGGGTTAATGTCATGAAGCACACATGTTAATATCTCCAAACATAATTGCTTTGCATATTGCAAGCAAGTAATAAATGTCTATGAATTAAGATATCTCACTCTGGTTTTCGCTGTGTCTCAGTCCCAGAAGGAAGTGTTAGTGTTAGAAGCAGGCATTAAAGGACACGCAGTCTGGCTCCACAACGGAAATCATTTCCACCACTTAGAACTCCCTGAAAACGGAAGGAGCTGCCTATCCCAGGAGGTGCCTCAATCAAAGATGACTACTTAGTGGAGACAAAGAGCAGATTCAAGAACTGCTACCTTTGCAGGGGAGGGGAAGAAGTGTGGGGGATAAACCCCAGGGATCTGGGTTTTCACTGGAGCACATTACTAGCTTGAAGTGCTGCCTTTGAGGCATTTTTATAAGAAGAGAACTGTAGTTACATTATTCTCATACTTACTTTGACAAAAGGCATGAAAGGTATGCTACAGAGGCTGTTAAAGATGAGCATGTAGGCACAAAGTGTGTGTGTGTGTGTGTGTGTGTGTGTGTGTGTGTGTGTATGTGTTAGAGAGAGAGAGAGAGGGAGGGAGGGAGGGAAGGAGGGAGGGAGGGAGAGAGGTGTTAATTCAATCATTGATTTGGGATATCTCATAGTCAAATGGCCAGGGAAGCAATTACAGCAACTTAGTTGAACAAGTGACTATCAATAACTTTATGCTTGCAATGAGAAAGCAACTACTTTCTGAATTTCTAAATATATTCCATTTTTCTATGCAAAATAAGTAATCATAGGTGTTTGGTTTTCTGAAGGAGAACTGGTATAAGCAACGTTCCTTTTTGTTCTAATTTCTGAACGGAAAACAACAAGCAGAATCTCTGATTATTTTTGGTCTGTGGAAGACACATCTTGGCCGTTTTCCTACAGGAATATTCGGCCTGGGGTCTGCCTCTCCTTAGCAGTTTTTGTGCAAGAACACAAAGGAGGAAAAGCTTTAACAAAATCAGGACAAAAATGAAAATACAAAACTCTACCACAGCAAAACTTAATTTGCTTCCCTTCTTGAAGTGTGCTACCTCTCATTCATTCATTCCCTCATCCATACACTCTGTCTCACCACTTTGCCACTTCTAGTGTGTGATATGATGTAGGAAAGGTGGTTTCTCATGATTAGATATGCCATGTACATAGGGGAGGTTGTTTGCTGTGGGGTGAAGGGTGCAAGCCCCGGTTAAGGCAAGCGCTAGATGTCATTAAACCTCAGGTTGTAAAATGGGGTTAGTAACAGGACCTATTCCGGAGGGCTATGGAAAGAGTTAAATGAGATCATCATAAAGCTAGGAGTAAAACGCCTAGCACATAGTCAATGCTCAGTAAGTGCTAATTATTTTTTTTTTAACTATTCCTCAAGAGCTAATCATTTTGCAAAAATAAGAATCTGAACTCAAATTCCTACTAATACTTTAAGGAATACTATTTAGTTCCTTGATAATTCTGAAGGCACAGGGGTCATGGTTGTGCAGTAGTTCAGGATCCTCATTAGAGGCAACAATTATCATTGGGCCACAACGGGCTTAAGTTTTAGCCAAAATAGTATTTCAGTTAATAGAATGCTCAAAACAGAATTTCCTAAAGGTTAAAAAAAACTAATCAAAGCCAGCTCCATAAATGTATAAAGTTATTACTTCCCTGTACTTTGGAGAGACAAAGTTCAAGCTCTTCCCGTAAATCTAATTGATTCTCCCAAGAATACTACCCCCATCTCTGCCAAACACAAATGTGCTTGCTATACAAATGCATATTAAAAGTTAAGGACCAAATAAGGCAGAACATATAATGATGTATTACAAAGGGATTAATTATCCACTCTTCGTTTTCTCCTTCCTTACTCTGCCCCTCCTAGACCTTCTCAGAGCTGTGCTAACAGGAGACAGACATGTAGAGCCCAACAGGGAAAATCTAGACCTGGGTGGGCATTTTCTCTATGGGTCAGGAAGGATGATCAGTCTTCCAGTAGGGTCCCCTTTTGGGGGACACTCTCTGGGAGAGCTTGAGACCCTCTCTCAAGCATACATCCCCCGAATTTTGATTAACCTTTTGTTTCTTTTCTCCCCAGATGACTCTCGTGCAGGCCCTTTTCAGACATCTGCTAGCTGGTGCAAGCAAGACGGTGGAACTCTCACACACCTTCTCAGCCCTGAATCTTTTTCTTCCGTTGACAGAAACACAAAGACAATCACACCAGGAGCCTATGCAAGGGAAAGACACGGAAGGTACACCCATAAATTGTAGGTATTTAAGCAAAGGAGCTAAAGATCACAATGCTTGCCCTGGAAACAACGGATCTGGAGGCAAACAAAAGTCATGAGAAGGTGCTTTCCCTCGTTCTGGAGCCAGAACCTGATGTCATCCCAGCAACACGGCATTTAAGAAAGTCCAACCTATTTTAAGTAGTTTCAGGTGACAGATTATTGGCCCACGACGAGAGACAGACTGACGGATCACAGAGGAGAAAAAGCTCGCTGTGCTGTGAACCACCGCTAATCTCAACTGATAGAACTAGAAGAGACACACATCTCCACTTTCAAGTGTTTACTGGGTGACATCACTCTGTCGATTTAACCCCAGTGCTGTCTGGATTATCCAGTAAATGTCACATAATGGTACTTGAGTAGCTTAGATAAAGGCCTCAGAAGCACTGTGAATGAATTCATACTGCAAAACAAATTTCCCAGATAAGTGCATAATCTCGACTCCGCGTCATTTTCCTTGGCGTTCTTTTAGGTACAGCCCTAAGCTCGTAAGTGACATATGTCTCGCATAGAACTATGGTTTTGTTTTAGAAAGTCAATCCAGGAACGTAAGACATTATGTGCTTAAGAAAGTATAAGACTGAAGCCGTTGCCTTAGGTTGGCAAAATAAACATTACAATATTGATCCATCAGGGAAATGCGTATCAAAACAATGAGATACCACTTCACATCCACGAGGACGGCTACAATCAAAGAGACAGATAATAACAAGTGTCGGCGAGGACGTGGAGCGATTGGAACCCTCACACACTGCTGGTGGGAATGTAAAATGGTGCAGTCGCTTTGGAAAACAGTCTGGCAGTTCCTAAAAAGGATAAACATAGAGTTACCACATGACCCAGCAACTGCACTCTCAGACAAATACCGCGAGAAATGAAAATGAAAACATACGCCCACTTGTCCACGAATGTCTGTAGCAGTGTTATTCACAACAGCCAAAACACAGACACAATCCAAATGAAACGTGGTGTATACAGCCGTGCGATGGCACGTTATTCAGCACTAAAAAGAATGAAGTTCTGGTACATGCTGCAACACGGGTGAACCTTGAAAACATGCTACGTGAAAGAAGCCAGTTACAAGACCACGTATGCATATTTACATGAAATGTCCAGAACAGGCAAATCCACAGAGACAGAAAGTAGGTTAGTGGTTGCTGGGAAGGGAGGGGTTGGAGGAAAAGAGTTAGGGAATGCTAATGGACACAGGGTTTCTTTTTGAAAATACCCTAAAATTGACTGTGGTGATGGTTACACAACGCCACGAATATATTAAAAACCATTTATTGTGTACTTTAAATGGGTGAACTCTATGCTATGTGAACTGTACCTCAATTAAGCAGCTAATATTAACACAAGAGATTGAAGGAAATCTGATCAGATCATCTAACTAGAGTAAGGACCGCTTCTTTGGGGACCCTAATGTCCACCTCCTTCACAACATTCAGTGTGTAACCTATCAGCTAAAGGCTCAAGAACGAAAGAATAGCCTTCTAGAGTTTCAGCGACCTCACTAATGTTCAATGTAATCCTACTGCTCCTACTTATCAGTACACTGACGATTAAGCTTTCCCCCTGTCTGTATTCCCTACGGTAAGTAGCATGGAGCTTTCCACATAGTAGATGCTCACATATTTATCGGATCCCATTTACATACATGTCCAAAAATAACCAACTGGAGTCAGTAAATAAAAAATCAAACCAAGAGCACTTTGCCCCGAGGACAGCTGATCAGCACCATTAACAGCTACTTGCCAAACTAAACCTGGGGCATGTGAAATGCAATCATGTCCCTCAAATTTTAGTCAGTCCTGGTGACAACAATAAGATTGATGCTCTTCGACTGCCCGGTGTGTCTGTCCCTTGATAAAGTCAGAAACTTCCTGGGCAGGAGCTACTTCTCATGTGGATTAACTGACAGGATCCCGGAGAGTACAAGGAAGGCGGCATTCTGTTTCTCTGATATTTAATGCCAGGAAGTCCCCAGGAGGTCCTCTGGTTTGTGATACTACAGCTTAGTGTTGATGAGGATGACTTCTAGAGCTAGTCTGCCTGGGTTTAAATTCGACCTCTGCCATGTATTCCTAGCTGTTTAACCTTGGGGCACATTACTCGACAGGTCGGTACTGCAGTCCCACCATCTGTGAAGTGAGGACAATATTAACACACACCACACGAAGATTTCTGTGAGGGCAGAGAGCACGTAGAAGGATGCCCGGAATACAGTAAGTGCTCAATAATGTAAGCTACTTTGTAGTAAAGCTTATTTTGCAGAGCCCCTGACACAGGCCTCGGGCACAGACAGCCATTGTTCTAAGAGAGGACCATAAGTTATCGGACATAAGCCAGGTCCACTGGACAGATCGAAGTAAAGCTACAGAATCACACTCTTTCCTCCATTCTTGGTTGGGAAGTGCTACTCCAGACTGAAGGAGGTGTGCAACAAATACAACCTACCAACGTTTACATTCTATTTTTCGCACTGCAGAGCCCTCCTGGAGGAGGAAGATATCCTTTGATGGGTATGTCCTGACCACAGCTGTACTCTGGACAAGAGGATCAGAACTACCACCACCGTGATCAGATACCAACAATCTTCAGAATCTGTATGCTCTTAATTTTCTTGTGGACTTTCCATCACTGACAGGGAACCACAAGCGATTTGTAGAGGTGAACAACATTACCAGTGGTAAGAGGTTTCTGAGAGACATTTCCTAAATTCTTTAACTTTCTTTCTCTTTCTTTTCTTTTCTTTTCTTTTCTTTTCTTTTCTTTTCTTTCTTTTGAAAAATAACTTGCTTGGAATCATTTCGAATTTTATCAACAAAATTCTTTTGAAACTACAAAGGCCTTTTCCACAATATTTCCACATGTTTCCCTTTCCACATGTTTCCCACAGCTTCTCGAATCTACACATTGCTAGCATGGCAGGCACTGAGAATACTCACCAATATCGACTTTGTCTTCTTCCTCCTAGGTCCCTAAATATACATTTCTTCCAGCCTTCCCTGTAGGTAGGTGTGGTACATGTCCCGGCCACCGAAATGTGAGTGGAAGTAATGTGTGTTTCCTTGTGTAGGTGTGGCCCAAACTCATTCTTTCCCCATGGACCAGCTTGAATGGAGGGACCTCAGGAGGAGGAGGGAGCCCCAAGATGGAAGGAGCCTGGGCCCGTGAATAACTTTATAGAGCAGATGTCACCCTTCCCCATCTGCACTGAACTCTGCATAGGAAAATATACACAGTAATAAGCCACTGGGGTTTTGGAGTTGTTTATACAGAAGCTCATGTTAGTTACTCTAATTAATATAGGTAGGTCAAAACCTTGGTAATTATTGCTTAGGAGACCTGGTTTGCTTCTATCTAGAGTAATTCTATCTCTGCTAGATATTGGCAACAAGTACACCCAAAAAGCACATTTCTTAAATCCCTTTGCCTTTAGTCTTTTTTTTTTTTTAACTATCACCAAGATCACTGGATACACCCTTTCCATCATATTGACGAAACACATCCTGGTGGACCATCTGATCTTGCCACATTCCCCATTCGAGAACATGTCCTTTGCATCATGTTATTTGTAATTTCAGTGCAGGTCTCTCTGCAGAGCTGGGCAAAGCATAGCTGCTACTGTGCACTTAATCAATCATTCACTATCTTAGAGAATTACTTTATAATTACACTAAGTCCTGGGCTCGGAGTCGGCCAATTGAAAACCGTCAGATAAAAATTAAAAGTCATCAGCAAATTTGAATTATATTTATTTATACATTTCAGGTGGCTCTTTATAGCAATCTTTTTTTTTTTTTCCAACGTTTATTTTATTTTATTTTTGGGACAGAGAGAGACAGAGCATGAACGGGGGAGGGGCAGAGACAGAGGGAGACACAGAATCAGAAATAGGCTCCAGGCTCTGAGCCATCAGCCCAGAGCCCGACACGGGGCTCGAACTCATGGACCGCGAGATCGTGACCTGGCTGAAGTCGGACGCTTAACCGACTGCGCCACCCAGGCGCCCCTATAGCAATCTTTTAGTAGCCCATGCATTTAATATAAACCACAACTTTTTGGATTAAATTTATAAATGGAATAAAACACAAATGGAATCCGTTACGATTACTGTCTCCAGCCTCTTGGGATGAATAAGCAAAGTCAATATGGCCACCATACTTTGTATTCTTGCTTAGTAACTCCTTTCTCTCATCTTTTAAAAAAGTTCTTAGTATTCACTACAGTTACAGCTAAAAACTATTTGCTTGTTTATTGACTGTTTTTATTATCAGACTGTAACACCCAGCACAGCCGATATTATCTGTTTCTGTTCATCCAATACATATTACTGAATGCCTATTGTCGGACACTGTTGCAGGTACTGGGGAATTAGACATAAATAAGGTATGGCACCCGGCTTCCACGTGCCTGTAGTTTGGTGGAGGAAACAGGCAATAAGCCTATAAATAATGTATACTGGGATAAATCCTATGTTGTACTTTTCACTTCACGCATCCTTGGCTTGGTGGTAGTGGGGCTGGCTGTCTGTCTGTCTGTCTGATGGCCCAGCCTGCTTGAGAACTGCCTCTTTTGCATTCATATGGTTACGAATGTGACTGTATTTGTATCACATGACTCTGCGCAACTGCTCGGACCACAGAGGACTACTGACCTACGTTGCAGCAACCAACTTCTCTCTTCTGAGAGGCTGGAATTGGAACTGAGAGATTCTAACGCAGTCTGAGCTCTTCAGCTGAATTGAAAGAGGGTCTGTAACCTATAGAGTCTGTGTGGTGGTCATCTTCTGCCAGACAGCTGGGCAAACTGAGAACGCTAGTTTAAAGAGAGAAGAAAGGAGCAAGGCATGGAAAGAAGTAAAGATGAGAGATTTTATGGTCGGAGAGAGACCTGAAAGCCCATTTCGTATGCTGGTTCTAGTCCTTTCTCCCATGAGACATCTGTACTTTATGGCCCTTTTCTCTCTCTCTCTCTCTCTTTTTTTGCAAAAGCTATTTTATTAGTGTCTTCTGTTTTCAATCACGTCTGGACGGAGACATTTGTATTTAATATGAAATATGCACAATTCTACTTAATTTCACTCACTTTCATAGTGTAAGACACATGTACTATCACCAAAAAATGTAGCTCTTTTTTCTATGTGACAAACATTGCATCTGTTGCATTTGAACACTTAGGAATTCTAGCAGCGTTTCTCAGGTGTTCGCCCAGAAGTTTCCCTGTTTCCTCACTGGTGATTTTATACTGCAGACTCATTTCTTTTCAAGGGCAGAACATCAAAGGCCAACATTCTTTAAACTCCGTGAAAAACACTATCACATGTGTGCACCATCTTTTGTGGCTAGTTAACATTCAGGGGAGAAAATAATTCTTCTTATAAACATCAATGGTGTGTTTGTACTCATAAACAAAAAGGCTTTGATAATGAACGCTTTGATTTGAGCTCAGTAAGTTGATCAGCTAGTCTGATTAACAACTGTTAACTGGAGACCCCAGAATCTGAGCACACCTAAAATTCATTGCTTGAAGGTCCGACTCAAGAAAAGGAACTTAAACTTTTATGTAACTACAGCTTTACATGTATATTCATGTTACATTTATACTTAAATTTTATATTATACACTAGAGAGTTCTGTAACAGCACACCTATAAACATCTGCTACTTCCAAAGCCCATTTCTTCTTTGTTCCGCACAGATAGGTCAGGCTCTGTGAATGTAAGGGGAGTAAGACTTGGTCTCTGTCCTAAATGAGCTCAGTATACTGGAAAAGGCAGACAGGAAACAGGACACCATCACTCCATGCTCTGATAAGTGCCTTGCCAGAGATACCAATACGGATGAGAGGCATCTAATCTGTCCTGAGGTAAGCCTTTGGGCTGAGTCCCACAGAATTAGCCGCAGTTAGGCAGAGTCAGAGTAGAGGCAGAGACAGATTTGCTGAGAAAAAGGAGCTCATGTACTGGCAACAATGTGAGGCGGAAGAGGGTCTACATGCTAAGATCCAGGGTAACAGCTGCACCAACAAGTCACTCTGGATAGTTGCCTGTATTTTCCCCCAAAGCTCCTGTTTCCAATGCTTTTCCTGTGTTCTGATTGCTCTAGAAATTCTGATTCAGCTCAACAAATATTTATTGAGAACTTAGTAAGTTTTAGGTACTTTTTAGTCCCTGGGAGTACACAGATTGAGTAAGACGAGGGAATAGCACTTGTCCTAAGGATGCTCAGCCCTAGTGTCCCGGGAAGGCAGGCACACAGCATCTGGAGACGGTTCAGAAGGACACGTGTGTATCAGCCAAGGGACAACACAGCCTCAGGTGAGCCTTTAAGGATGAATAAGAACACACTAGCCATGGGAACAACAACAAAGTGAGAGAAGCATTTCAGAACGGGGAGGGACATGAGCAACAACTGGCAGGGACAAGGACCAGCGCACAGGGAGAGAACACATCTGACAAGTAGCTACGAAGCAATACAACTGAAATGGGACGGCTCAGAGCGAAAGAGGGGGTTAGTGGATTTGACTCCAGGTTTTTTGACTGACCGGACGATCCATTAACTGAGGCAGGGACCGCAGAAGGAATTTGGGAAGGAATAAAGGTCACGTGGAAGCTGCGGCGTGGCCACATCCAAGTGGAGAGAGAAGGAGAAAAATGGGATTATGGCTAAGGAAGTTTTCTCAGGAACACAAACGGCAGGTGAGCTGAAATCACGATGGCGGACACGAAGCGAGGAAAGCCGGTGTCGAGGAGCACAACTGAAGCAGAATCCTTGAAAAATAGCAGGAGCAGCTCAGGAAGGAGCTCACAAAGGAGGTGAAGTCGGCGGCAGTGAGTCTCTAGGAGGATTCAGGAGTCAAGACTCAGTAAGATACTGAGTCAAAAAGTTTAGACTCTGCAGAAGGCTGGAGAGATCTTCGAGAGAGGCTCTGTAGAGTGGCACAAATGTCAGGCCGCCATGATGGAGGAGTGAATGGAAGGGAGGAAGTGGTCCCTGGGTGTTCAGATCACTCTTGTAAGAAGGCTGCCAGAGAAGGGGAAGTGAGAGAAGGGCAGTCCCGATCTCTATTATCTATCATACTTTATTTATGTTTTAAAAACGTTTATTTATTTTTGAGGGAGAGAGTGACAGAGTACAAAGGACGGGCAGAGAGAGAGAGAGAGAGAGAGAGAGAGAGGGGATCCCAAGCAGGTAGAGAGAGAGAGAGAGAGGGAGGGAGGATCCCAAGCAGGGAGAGAGAGAGAGAGAGAGAGAGAGAGAGAGAGAGAGAGAGAGAGAGAGGATCCCAAGCAGGTTCCACGCTGTCTGCGCAGAGCCCAACACGGGGCTCGAACTCACGAACCCTGAGATCATGACCTGAGCCGGAATCAAGAGTTGGACGCTCAACCAACTGAGCCACCCACGCGCCTCTCTATCAATACTTTTAAAGGAAAAGACTAAAAGACTTGAGTGGGTTTCCAGGCTGAGAGGAAAGCCGGCAGAGATGGAGAGACTAAAAGTATTGGCAAGAGAACGTGACTCAAGGAAACAGTCCTAAAGGGGAAAATTGTCCTAATGAGGTCATCTACTTTAACAAATTTTAGCTTCTAATGGTGTCTAGCCAGGAGAGTTGTTGAGCATCTGTGGAAAGCAGGCGCAGCAGCAGGCAGGCAACTGGTGCTGGGCTTGGAGCAACCCCAGAGAATAGGAGACAGACTCCCTACCTTACTAATCCTGGAGGCTTCTGACTTGCGCGGTAAAACCCCGTAAGAGAAGGCACGTGTAGTGACATTAGAAAGTTCACCCCCCTCGTCTGCATCTCCTGAAATTCTGTAATAAACGACGGAACACAGCCCCCAGTCCAAGGGATTGTAATCGCTGCACAAACAGCACTTTCTTGGGCTGCAAAGGAGTCAGATTTGAGTTTGAGTCTCAGCTTTGCTAGAGATTAGCTACCAGCTTTGGGCAATTTCTTTGCTCTAGGCCTCAGTTTCTTGACTTACAAAATGGAGCCAAGCGATTGATACCGCAAGCCTAGATGGTGAGGCTTAAGCAAGTTCACAGGCCTGAAAGTGCTCTGTAAAAAAATCACGCTCTCTGCAAATAGATGGTGTATGATGCACACGTAAAGATGGGATTTGAAGTCTCAGAAAATTGGGCAAAGGCCACGCACAGTTTTTGTTGTTGTTACCCCTGTAAAAAGACATATCAATTACAAAGGAGAGCGTTAAAGCCAAGACCTTCAGCTTTCACTGAAGACCAATTCCTTCCAATCCTGAGGAGCCAGAAGGTCAGGTGTTGAGGGTGGAATACAAATGCGTTCTCCCAGGGACTGGAGCCTGGGGAAATGGGGCCACCAGGGGCACGCACTGTCCCTGGAGGCAGGGGGCACCAATGCACAACGGAGACTGTACCCACAGGACTCCAGGCTGTATCCTCACAGTGAAGGGCTCAAGTTTGAGTCAAGACAAACCCGGGTTCGAAATCTGGCTCCGTCACGTATCAGCCGTGTAACCTCAGACAATCCAAATGCACTGAGCTTCCATTTCCTCATCTGTAAATTGGGATGACAACCTCTACCCTGAGAATGCTGTAATGATTAAATACAACGTGTCTGTATCTGTGTAATAATGCACGCATGCATTTCTGTGTGTGTGTGTGTGTGTGTGTGTGTGTGTTCAATTGTAAGTGTTCAATTAATGGTAGCTATTATGTTGGGTCTGTTGTTGTAGGCTTCACAGAAGCTTGTTTTCACACACAGCTGTTATTTACTGATACTTAGTAAGAGCTTTACAGGTATAGTGTTAGCTAAACATAATGTTTAAAGTATAGGATCGAGGGGCGCCTCGGTGGCTCAGCTGGTTGGGCGACTGACTCTTGATTTCAGCTCAGGTCATGATCTCACGGTTTGTGAGACTGAGCCCCATGTTGGGCTCTGCACTGACAGTGTGGAGCCTGCTTGGGATTGTCTCTCTCCCTCTCTCTCTGCCCCTCCCTGGCTCGTGCACACATGAGGACTCTCTCTCTCTGTCTCTCTCTCTCTCTCTCTCTATCAATAAATAAACTTTAAAAAAAATCTTAAAAAAAAAGTATAAAATCTATTATGTCAGTTGAACTTAAAAAAATTTTTTTTAATGTTTATTTATTTTTGACAGAGAGAGAGAGAGAGAGAGAGAGAGAGAGAGAGAGAGAGAGACAGAGCATGAGCAAGGGAGGGTCAGAGAGAGAGGGAAACACAGAATCCGAAGCAGGCTCCAGGCTCTGAGCTGCCAGCACAGAGCCCGACGCGGGGCTCGAACTCACAGACCCCGAGATCATGACCTGAGCCGAAGTCGGATGCTCAACTGACTGAACCACCCAGGCGCCCCCGGTCACTTGAACTTTTAAAACTGAGAGCAAAAACTACCTCTATTCTATTTTTCTCTCCATCCTTGGGTATAATAAAGTCTCTAGCACAGAGCAGGGATTTAAGAAATGTTTGCTGAAAGAAGGAAGAAAGGAAGAAAGGGAGGGAAGAAGGACAGGAAAAGCAGAGGGGAAAAGAGAAGGAAGGAGATGGATAGTGAGAATACTGACGCAGGTGTTATGAAATTCAAGGACTGACAAAAACAGAGACAAAGCATTTCCGAGCTACTGAATGAATAAAGACTTCTTATAAAAAAGTCACTTTCTCGTGCTGATGTGATTTATTTTTTACTCCTCTAAGCTCTGGTATAATCTTTCCCTCCATCTGGCAAGTGGGAACGGACCAGCTATATTTCAAGTTTGCTAACAAAGATTGCTGAAGGTAAATATTTGTGGCTTGCCAGAGCAAACCATACCATTTCAGTTTTAGGTTGTTTTAATGATAAGCTCCTTCAGATCTAGCTCCATTGACACTTTGTAGCACAGCATGGAAGTACATTGGACTCAAATTCCAACTATATTTAGCATCCCTTTCACACCGCATCCTTCGAGCAGATGTGGGGCCAGCTGCTGTGAATTCTTTCCTAGAATCTTACCGAGATGTAGATTTTGGTACGATTTTCAAAAATAAGTTACACAGGTGTCATCTCTGAGTCAATTAGCACTCTAGCTATAAAAAGAATATGTACAAATTGGGCTCTCTTCCTACGAGTTCCGAGACAGGAACAGGGTTTTCGCTGTTTCGATCAATCTGTTTTCATTTGATTGTATTAAGTGATTTTTTGCCCGCAAAACAAAAATAAAGTTCTCCCTGGGCTGTGCCACTGCAATTTTGTTCCCTTCTTGCTGTTAGCACTTATTCTAGTATTATCATAGAATGAGGTGATTGGATAAAATCCTTTCTTTGGATTCCGATTCAAGTAATATTGATGGAACACAAAACTCTGGGAGTGTCTCCATCTCCGCTACGTTATTTTCCTGCTTAGGAAAAGCGGTTTAAAGACATCGAAACAAGCCTGAATGACCTGTCTTCAACACCATGGTAAGTCCGGAAAACAGCTGAAAATCCTGAAAGCACGTGAACCTAAGTATCTTGGGGGCGGGCCAAGGTCACTGGTTCAGCAGTCCTGGACGAGGCCGGAATGTCCGTAGACCAGTTTCCTCACTTCTCAAACAAGGACTCATGGACTGGTTGGTCTCAGATCCCAGGCGGCTTGCTAGAACCTCCTGTGCCCTGCAGGAGACCACAGTCATGGGCCTGCCTCAGTGTGCCACGGAGTGGTAGCCACGGTGAGGACCTTTTCAAAAGCAAATCAAATAATGAAGTTGTGAGAGTTGAGAAAAATCTCTCTTCAGGGGGGTATTTTTTTTTTAATAAAGTGGGAGTACCCAAAAGTCAAATTTACATTCTGTAAATTTTTGTTTTAGTCATTCTAAAGCCAATAATATTCTTTCTTTTTTTTTTTTTTTTTTAATTTTTTTTTTTTCAACGTTTATTTATTTTTGGGACAGAGAGAGACAGAGCATGAACGGGGGAGGGTCAGAGAGAGAGGGAGACACAGAATCGGAAACAGGCTCCAGGCTCCGAGCCATCAGCCCAGATGCCTGACGCGGGGCTCGAACTCACGGACCGCGAGATCGTGACCTGGCTGAAGTCGGACGCTTAACCGACTGCACCACCCAGGCGCCCCAATAATATTCTTTCTTTCTTTCTTTCTTTCTTTCTTTCTTTCTTTCTTTCTTTCTTTCTTTCTTTCTTTCTTTCTTTCTTCCTTCCTTCCTTCCTTCCTTCCTTCCTTCCTTCCTTCCTTCCTTTCTTTCTTTCTCTCTCTCTTTTTTTTTTTGAGAGAGAATCCCAAGAAGGCTCAATCTCACAACTCTGGGATCATGACCTGAGCTGAAATCAAGAACGGAACCCTCAACCGACTGATCTGCCCAGGCAACCCAACCCCCCCACCCCGCCTAAAGCCAATAATATCCTAAGGCTGTGTTGTGGACCAGTGTGTCTGAGCAGAAACCGAGGGATGGGCAAAATTGGCCTTGGGTTCCTCCACGATTGCCACGTCGACGGTGCTGTGTCACGAGGGCCGTGCGCCTTCCCCATGTGGTTACGCTCACAGTTCTCCCCTGCCATCAGACAGCAATTTTCATCTGTGCATCTCTTCATGTGTTATAATACTTAATTACACTTCATCTTCATATTATCCTAATCTTACTGATGCTCAGAGAGGTTAAGTGGTTTCCAATAGGTCCCAGCTACAAAGAGAGGCAGAACGGGTGCCTAAGCCCAATTCCTTTGATTCTCAGTTCAGTGCTTTCGGAGTTAAACACAACAGTAGCAGCAGTGGTGAAGAAGTACTCTGCATTTACTGCGCATCAGGCGTTGAGCTAAGAGCTCCACATACAAGGTCATCTTATTTCATCATGGTAGGAACTCTGTGATGTAGATATTATTACAATCCCCACTCACAGATGCGGAAAGCGAGACCACAGAGAGGTTACGTAATACGCCCAAGGTCTCACAACTATCAAGACGTACAATCGAGAATCGCTTTCTCGCTTGCTCGTTCGACAATTACGCTAGATTTGCCTTCTTACAATAGATCGCTGCTGCCATCATGGTTTCCATCCATAATTCAGGTGCAAATATACACTAGAAGAGTCCAGGGCTGCCTAATATGGCCTCCGCTGGAGCTCTGAGTCATGTATAACACAGATCATCGGCATTGGGGTATCCTGCTCTTGTGCGGCTCACAGATTCTCTGAGGGCACCGACTACATAGCTTTATTCTCAGTGTCCAAACACAACTGTATTACATATAGACAATCATGGCAACCGTGTGCTGAGTGGAACCCAATGGAAATTACCAAGTCTTCGTCAACACAGACGGAAGTACAGACTGTCTCCTGGTTATAACTGCAGTTGAAAATTAAGAGACATAAGCCTGAAACCAAAAGGCTAAGTTTCGACTTTTAATTCAAGGCAATCAGCAGAGCAGAAGTAAGTATGTGACCCACCAACTATGTGTATCCTGCAGACAGGTGTTATTCAACTACACGTTGCCTTTAAATTTCTAATCAGTGGCCAATATTTAAAAATTAAGAGATTTCATAAGAAAAATCCCAATGTCCAGTTTCTCTAGAAAAACTGAAACACACGACACTAGATGGGGTATCGGCTGGCTAGCTCACCAACCGCAATGGGACCAATTTTATCTATTTATATTCCAGGGCTGCTCTGGGATTCTGAGGTTGTGAACCTCAGAAGCTGCACAGAGGGCAGAAGAAGCTTTGGAAGTACACGGGAGTCTCCTAAGGTTCCTGAATCACTGCTTCAACCCAACAGTTGACTCTACGAGTCTTGCCATACAGTAACTTGAAATTTCAGTCATTTGGTGACTGAGCCGTCATCTTTGCCTCAGAGGACAAAATAAACTGACTGCTCACTCTCAACCTGGTTTACTTGTCACCAAATCTAGAATGTCTCCAGCTTTAAGCTCTACCACAAAAATGATCAGGTCAGCATCCCTTCGATGGCTGCGGGTCCGATGCTGCATGCTGATGCTTTACAGGTGGGGCAAAGAGCAAACTATATCCCACCGATATGTTTTAAGGAAGAAAGGTGGTCATTGGCAAAAACACTGAATCTTTTGGAAAAGCCACCTTTAATCAGCTTATTAGTTGTCACAAGGGTGTAGGCAAAAAGTTGACATTCGCACTCACTGACCCCCTTCTGGGTAGGCGAGCAGGGTTTTCGTCCTGAAAATTCTGTGGTCTCTGCAGCTGTGCTACTATTCAGGAAGACCAGAGGTCTGCAGAGCCGCAAGCAGGGAACTAAACATGCATTTGAGAAAGTCTTTAATCACTACATCAGACAGGTTTATGCAATCCAAACACAGCCACCGATGAACTACACTGGTATAAAAGGAGACTGCCCTTACTGAAATTTTGGATTATAATGTAAGAAAAACATTTCCTCCATTGGTCAGTGGCTTGCTCTTGAATCCTATGCCTTAAATAATCTACAGACACTTAAGGGCTTTCTCTTGTCTGGGTAGCAAACAAAACACTAAAAACCTAGAAGGGGTCAACAGTATTGCTAGAATTACACATTCAGTATCATTTTATGTTACAATCAGCTAGACTTCAAAGAGAGACTTTAAAAATGTAGTTAATGGGATCATTTCTGAAGAGGATTTTTTTAAACTATGTATGATTGGAAATACGCAGTTTCTTTCACTGTTAAAAAAAATAATGCCTGCTTGTTAGAAAGTCTGCAATCAACTCAGCTTTATTGCTTCAAATAAGCAGTTTGCACACAGAACAATAAAATTGTTTAATAAAAGAACATAATAGGCTTAGCAGATGTTGCAATCATAGAACATTTTAGGTAAATGGTTTTAAAAGGACATTTCCTCAGTTTAGAAACACACTTTGGAAAACGAAATTCAGTTGCTGATTTTATACAGCTTCTCTCTGAGGGAGTATTTGGGCTTTTTTTTTTCTTTTTCTTTTTCTAGCAGACACACAAGACTGAGTTTACCATGAGCCAGCTTCCAGCAAAAGCGGGCCGGAGGGAGTTTTACTCCTTTAAGTAGCTCACATACCCACGGTTCCTACTAATAAAGACATCTTGGTGGTTTCTTCCAAGACATCTTTACCATTTGTTCGCTGACAGCTTTGGGGTCTGAAAGAATATTGTCGCTTTCTCAGCAATGAATCCTTCAACATTTATTCAACACTCTTCAGAGGAGGACATAAAGATGTGCCTCATTTCCTGCCTGCAAGGAACTTACGTTCCACCAGAAACACAGAAAATGACAAGATACAAGCTCATGGTTACATAGTTCCGGACGGCTGGGTGTACTAAGTCGTTCCTCTAATAAACAATGCCACCTGCATAAGGACAAACTTTTGAAGGCTGATGAAAGACAGGGCTTCGGCTCAAAGGAGGAAAAAGTGTTACAACGTTTAAACGTCACTTAATGTAACCTATCTCCCAAGAAGATGCGCAAGCATGGCAGGCAGCCAACATTTCCAATTGCGTGCCTATTTCCTACCAGCAAAACTGGACGAGGTACTCGATCACTTTAATAAATTATAAGTTATGTTTTAAGTCTGTATAGTGTCTCAGCACTTAGCTTCCAAAAAAGAAAAATCAAAGTAGTAATCTTCCCATCTTAATGCATCCTTTTCTGCCTTATGACCAATAAATGCCCCAACGCTAAACGCTCGCATTGTATCTGCTAGAAGTCCAAGCGGACTTCACAGCAACTTAGTGACTTGATTCTAATTAGTTCCCTTACTTAACAAAATGCTTGTATCATATATCACACACCATAATAAATCTACGTGTGAGAGAAGTCAGCACGGTCCTTATCATTCTTAAGTAATAAGACCATTTGTCACAAGGAACTTATTCGGACAGTGGCTCAGAAAATGTTAACGTTTCTGCTGCCACAATCAACCATTTACAATATATATGGGGGGAGAAACAACCCTTAATATATCTCAGTGCTCCATCTGTGCTAACTGCCTCGGGCTCAACCATGTCTCAGCTCCCAGGTGCACTGAACCACATCTATCAAAATATTTACCCCTAGAATAGCTTTGTAATAAGAGTGGAATGTCCTTTTTGATGACTTCCTTTGAAAAATCCATATACTGGCATTTCTAAACTTTTGGAGATGATAGATTGCATGAATCTACTCATTTAAAAAAAAAAAACCCAAGGTGATTAATGTATTATAATAACTATACAAACACATAATATATTTAATATGCTTTATATTTTCACCTGTGACTATGGTTCTAACCTACAGCTGAGTGTGCCTCATTTCTTTTTTTTTTAAATCTTTATTATTATGTTTATTTCAGAGAGAGACAGAGAGGAGATTTGAGAGAGAGAGAGAGAGAGAGAGAGAGAGACAGAGTGCGAGTGGGGGAGAGGCAGAGAGAGAGGGAGACAGAGAATCCGAAGCAAGGCTCCAGGCTCTGAGATGTCAGCACAGAGCCCGACGTGGGGCTTGAACCCATGAGTGTGAAATCATGACCTGAGCCGAAGTCAGACGCTCAAACGACTGAGCCGACCAGGCGCCCCCGAGTGCGCCTCATTTCTAATGCCATCCTGGTTCTCACTGTGAGTTGCATCCCTGCTAGATGGTTAGGAGGGAGACAATACTAGGTATGAACCTTCAGCGGCAATGGCATACCAACATGATACATGGCTAGTGAAAGCTATGAAGGTCTAGAGTGGTTTTTGAACAGGTTAAAGCAAATTAGCTTCTGGGACTGCAATTTATGTTGCAGAACGAAAAAGAAAAGAGCACCCAAAATCTTAAATACAGAGAACAAACTGAGGGTTGGTGGGGGTGGGGGTGGGGGAGGGCAGGGAAAAGGGGGGATGGGCACTGAGGAAGGCACTTGTTGGGATGAGCACTGGGTGTTGTATGTAAGCGATGAATCATGGGAATCTACCCCCAAAACCAGGAGCACATTGTATACACTGTATGCTAGCCAACTCGACAATAAATTACAGTTAAAAAAAAAAAAAAGAAAGCTGGGTAGGGGAATTCCTCCTGATGCAGCAAAAACATACCAAAAATCTACCGAACTTTTAAATATTCGGTGCTCATTGCAGAGGAAATACCTCGACCATACCGTCCACATGGTCACTGCATGATCAGTACTTAAAACAGTGGTTCAGCACTCTGAGCCCCCCAGATGTGAAGGGCAAGTGGAAAGTCAGTCCCTGCATGCCTCGCACAAGCAAACAATGGAAACACCGCAGGTCCCTCCGCTCCCGCACGGTTCCCAGGTCCTGGCTGTGGTGTCCCTTTGCTTCATCGGCTCTAGCAAAGTTTTGCCCTCGGGGCTTCTGTGCCGCCCCCAACCTCCTATCCTCGAAAGGAACCAGACACGGTGGCAAGTACACTGAACAGGGCCAGGCAGAACATTCAAGAGGCTCTTACTGGTACCACCCAAGGGCCCCAAAGATTGCTCAACGTCTCCGTAGGAATGTGGCACCCATTCTGCATAAGTGGGGGGAAATTCCCTTCAGTCTCTTTTTTCTTTTTGTCAATAAAACAAAATGAACGTAAGTAGAATAACAAAATATCCTTACTTCCTTCCCTTCATAACAATGATGACCATTGTTACTTTACTACAATCAATTAATATCCAGCATTAATTGGATATTAATCCAACTGTCTGGGTCTGAGAACCCAGGCATTTGGAAGATATCAAATATATTTAACTTTTAGAGTCCCAACGTCAACATCACATCAAACATACTAAAAGTTGTATTCATAAGCCACATTTAAAAAATGATTTTATGGGGCGCCTCGGTGGCTTAGTCGGTTAAGCATCTGACTCTTGATTTCAGCTCAGGTCATGATCTCACACTTTGTGAGATCAAGCCCCATGTTGTGCTCTGTGCTGACAGCGCTGAGCCTGTTTGGGATTCTCTCTCTCCCTCTCTGCCCTTTCCTTGCTCTCTTGCTCTCAAAATAAATAAATAAATAAACTTTAAAAAAAATTAAAAAATAATTTTAAGGCCAGGGCGCCTGCCTGGCTCAATCGGAAGAGCATGCAACTCTTGATCTCGGGGTCGTCTGAGCCCCACGCTGGGTGTACAGATTACTAAAAAAAAATTAAATTAAAAAAAAAAAAACTGATGGCCAAGGCATTTTTGAAAGAATTTTTGCCTTTGTTTTTGAAACTATTTGGCTACTACTCATTTATTTCATAGTTGGCTATGATTTCTCAGTAATCATGGATACATTTAACATCTACTGAAGACAAAAAACCTGATTCTGTATTTGTTTGCTTAAACATTTATTGTTGATCCCGTACTATTTTTGAGCCAATGTTTTTTCTTTGGAGATTTCCGACACTTTGAGTGTTCTAAAAACGATATTATTTAGTCATTGCGCCCCTCGTGCCTAATGATTACCACGATGGCCTTGACTGTAATAGCCAGAGAGGCAATGTGAGGGGGAGACACCTCCATCGGGACTGCAGGAAAGACACAGGGGGAGCACGGAGGGAGGGACACGTAGGTGAAGGAGACGATGGCCGATGGAAGCTTGCTGTGGGGGCTGCAACCCAGTAAGACAGCAGACAGGGTATCGGACGGTTCGACAGTCACTCTGCCTATGTCTCACACGAGACACAGATGAAGAAAGCACGTTCTCTCCTCCGAGGAATTCATTACTCAGTGGGGGAAAGAGGGCTTTCAGACAGCATGTGAGGCAGGGTGGGTATGCTGCTGTCAAAGGCTTTCCAGAAGAGATGGCATTTCGGCAGGTTCATTTACTGGCAGAGTAACCATGAGCTTCATTTGCTCATCTGTAACTGGGACAATAACACTGACTTCACTGGGTCAGGAATCGCAAAGATACATACATGTACGGTACACTACCTGTGTCAAATGTACCTTCCTTTCTTCTTTACTTAAATGAGCTTTTACCACGTGTCAGAGGCTCTGCCAGGCACTGTATATACAACGGACAATACACATCAGGTTGCCTTCACGAAGCTTGTAACAGAGACTACTCTAGGATACGAGGAAGGTGGGCCAGGCAGAAGAATCAGTGTGAACAAAAGCAAAAAGCAAAAGTGTGTTGAGAGAACAATCAGTCACCCAGTTTTTGGAAGTGAGGAAGGAGGAAGGAGTGAGGAAGAGGGTTTTAGGATGTTTGTTACTGTCAGTGGTTAAGACCAACAAAGAGTAGGAAAACCACTCAGCCACGGTAAGTTAGGGGGTAGAACAGAATGGCAGATGGGTTGTATCTACTATATCAATTCTCATCGGTTGGTAATGGCCTCCTGGAAGGCCATATTGAAAATGAACTCATGACTGCCAATGTCCATCACGGGCATTGTAGGGGCTAGGTGTGATATGTGAGTGGCAGATAGGGCATTCTTTGTCTACACGAAATTGAGCACTGTCTTTGTAAAGAGTCACATCCGGAAGAATGTGTGTCATTTCCTTAGCAGAGACCTAGAAACTAGAGCAGGACAGAAGACCCAGTGGGGGAGGTAGATCTCTGACTAATGGCCCAGCGGAAGGCCAAGAGATCAAAGGAATATAGGGTAGTGGTGACTGCTTTAATGAATTGGCTTAGTGTGGAATTCATGTCAGGCTGAGTCACGAAAATGGAGCCAACAAATTGGGAAAAGTAAAAAAGGTTGGGTTATGGAGACAGAGTCCCGTGTTCAAGTTACAGCTCTTCCAATTATTAGCTTCTTATGCCATTCAATCTTTCTGAACCTTAGTCTCTCAGGATAAAACATGTGGATATTCATACCTCACAGGGTTGTGGAAATGACTAAAATATACTGGACAGTACCTAAAATGCACTGGGCGCTCAATAAATAGTACTTCTCTTCCTCTTTTCTTGAAGTGACTGAAGGTCCATAAATAGAAAATTGTGTAGGTCTACAGAAAAGGAAGGAGTTAGATGGTAAATATCCAGTGTGGCTGGGCTGGGCAGTAGATGAAAATTACAAATGCCTAGAATTAAGAAGTCAGGGAGTGTCGAGATCGGAAGCCACTGGTTTGGCTGGCTGTCCATGGGCATGGTCTTGGAGGTCACATAGAAAGTTACAGTGAGGAATATGGAATGGAACCCTGCTGGTGGAGCTCACAGCTCATTGTGAAGATCATTTTAACCGAAGGTTATAATAAGTGTGCCCCAGAATTAGGCAAAAAGGACACGAGAGGGTTAGGGGACAGGGGACAAGGTGAGAGAGAAATTGGGGAAATTTTCACAGAAACGGCAACGAGAGTTGCATCAAAGGTCATCAAATTTTTTCCCAAATGCAGTGAAAGAAAACCACTCTTCTACGAAAAGGGAAGAGTATGTGGAACAGAAATTAAGTGTGAAGAGTTTTAGGGGCCTTTTCAGCAAAGATGTCAAAATCACACAGGACAAAGGCAGGAATGAGGAAGACGGGAAAAGAATGAGTCAGGGGCTGAGGTCACCTAGGATAACCTATTATTCTCTTGTTATTGTTTTTATTCTCTTCAAATTGGCCAAAACAAACTTTAAGACCAATCAAGAATAGATTCTTATCGTTAGATTCTAACCCTAGTCACTGAAACTCAACATGCATTTACCATACATAGAAAACAACCTAATTAGGCAAATAAATATGCATGAAAATGGAAATGTTATAGCCCATATGCAAAAACACTTGCCCAGCTGAAAACTGGTAGGTGACATCCAGTTAACTGAGCTTAGAAGACCTTGACTGACAAATCAGAAAGCAACTTGTTTTTTTTTTTTTTTTATTTAAAAAAAAATTTTTTTTTTCAACGTTTATTTATTTTCGGGACAGAGAGAGACAGAGCCTGAACAGGGGAGGGGCAGAGAGAGAGGGAGACACAGAATCGGAAACAGGCTCCAGGCTCTGAGCCATCAGCCCAGAGCCCGACGCGGGGCTCGAACTCGCGGACCGCGAGATCGTGACCTGGCTGAAGTCGGACGCCTAACTGACTGCGCCACCCAGGCGCCCCTTGAAAGCAACTTGTTTTTAAAAGCCAGTATCATCTTCAAAAAAATTAAATGAGCTTAAAGTCATTAAGTTGGTAGGAATTAAAAATAAATTCATGCATAAAAATCTTGCCCTGAAGTTTTAAAAATCCTGTTTTGCTAACTTTAGAACCTCCTCATTTTCAGTAAATTAGTTGGAACATTTTTGTTTGTTTGTTTCATTTTCTGTTTTGAAATCTTGGATGCCTTCCCTTGCGGTTGGGACCTCCAATCTGCCAGAGAGTGTGTATGGCTTAAGCTTCACTTGTATATTGGGCTGAATGAGGATGGGGTATACAGCAGTTATGCCTTTCTTAAACACAGTTTGAGACGCCCTTGTCTCAAGAGCTCTGGGAAGTCCTCTGAGAGTGACATCATCACCAACGTGAATCATCTATAATATGTTCCACCTCGCAGAAGGAGAGGGACCCGAATACAGCACGAGTTAAGCTACACGGGGCAGAAGAGGCACCTGGCGCGGGGTGCTTTAGAAAACGTGGGCACCTACTGGCTCCAGGCTGTCCCATCAGGAGACAGGCAGGTTGTCAAGAAACACCCACACTGGTGAGATCTCAGGATTCTAAGATTTATAGTCCAGCAACCCCACTTCATAGGGATAGAAACACAGTCACGGGAAAGGATATCAGGTGACCCTCACCTGTCATCTGAGCCAGGAATGGAGCCAGAATTAAGAAACTGGTCTCCCAACTTTACCGTTCGTTCCTAAGCCCCCTTTACTAAACTGAAAGACACACACTTCAGGGGATGATCTGAAGAATCGCCAGCATACTGTGGTCTAAATAAAGAATGAAATAAACACCAGTTGCAACCTCAAATATGTCCATAAGCTGTAAGTCGGAAAGGTAGTTTTAAAATACGCTTTCTAATTCTTTTGAACTAAAATCAAATTTGGGACGCCGTAGGAAGGCAGTTCAAACAAAAGCTAATTTTGTTTAATGAACTAACCAGGAAGGCATTGTGAAAGTATTGTGCAACTGAATGCTTAGCTAATTACTGTGAGATCAAATAACTGTTACCATGGTTACTGCACACTGTTTTCCATAATAACTTTTATCACTTCAATAAATCTTTGTGACGCAACAAATATAAAAAGTTTACTGTAACATGACTATAATGTTTTGGAAGGCACACACTGATGACTGACCTACTGAAATTACCTTCCCATATTTGTCAGTGAACAAGGGGTGATGCCCGATCTAGTTGACTCAGTGTCAAAATGTTTCAACGGCTCCTTGAAGAAAAGTCTGTAATTCATCAGAAGTTGAATTTACCTGGTCCTGTCATCCGACAGAAAAAAATCGGAGGGCTCTCTCAGCATCACATCTCGTCTTTGGGGATAAAAGTAACAGCAACCGTTTATGAGGCAGTAATTGTCAGGTTGCACGCTGGGCAGCTGACCGACGTCACCCTGTAATCTTTCCCACTCTGCTGCGGGAAGCGGATCCGGCTAGTGTCATCCAGCTCCCTCTTGGAAGACATTTCAACCCAGGTCAGTCTAGCTCCAAAGTCACTTTTCTTTCCAGCACACCACACGGCCTTATGTATATAAAGACAGACAGACAATTTCTATAATAACTGTTTTCTTGCTGCGGAGTACTGGTAAATTTGCACCAAAGTGCCATCGGAGGCTCCCTGACATAATGACTGGCTGGTCTGTTAGCTGGAATGATGTCATTGCTCCACTGGAAAATGGGCCTTCTTTCCCCGGATATACTGGAGTTAAGACTTGCTTATATTCCTATTCCTGGCCCCTCCCCGCCTCCACATAGGCAGGGCTGAGTCATCTGGTCACTTTCACTTTTTGCTGTATCTTGCTTGCCCTTTTCTGTATCTAAATGCTGAGATTTCTAAGTGAAATAGTAAACATGATCTAATAAGTTAAGACTGACAATGAACATGAGTATTGAGTGCGATAAGATAAAGGAAACTGCAGATGTAGAATTCAGTTCTGCCGAGGTGAGGCTGTAGAGCCTCGGGCAGGTCGGTCACTGAGTATCTCTCTGGGTTTTCCCATCTGGAAAATGGGGCAGTAATCACCTACTAACTCACAGGGATATTATGCAGATTAATTATTTAATGTTGTTGCGTTTTTTTTTTTTTTTTGAAGATACACAGTGCTAAGCCATAATAATCATCATCAAGGTGAAATGTAAAACATACATATGATTAGAGTTATTAAAAAGCACAACCGGAAACCACTGTTGAAAGGGTATCCTACTGCAATAAAAGCAAGGATGCATCTTCCAGAACCCTGAAGCAGAAACCCTAATTCATGAACCCTGATTCATACCTATTCAGCACTGTTCCAAAGGTCTCAGTTTCAGAGAGGCCAAAAGCCATTTATTTCATGGTTGGTTTCAGAGATGAACAGGTAGGATTCATGTCCGGGACTGAATCAGCCTTGGATGACTCAGCTGCTGTAATCTCTCTCACGTTTAGAGATAGCCAAAGGCTGACCCTTCTGTCTTTTGTCCCCCACCGCCCCGGCATTTAAGCTGCAAACCTGTCCTTGACTCTCTATCCCGTCTCTTACCACCTCCTATCTTTCCCATTCAACCCATTACTGCTACTTCCCAAATACCTCTCGAATTCAGTTCCTTCTTTCCGTGCCCACCTTAACAGTACCTTCAGGAAGACTTGTCTCCTTCCTGCCTTCCTGTCTCCAGTTTCCCCTCCTCCTTAAATCTGTCATAAGGATTTGCATAATCGCATATACTGTTTCCAGTTCATTTTTTACTTCTTTCCTTATCCTACTCTCCTCACACTTGCTCTTACAGTTCCCGATGCTTACTGCTACTGTAACATCTACTACTACACGGTATTAAAATTTGTGTGCTTTGTACCAGATGCTGGTTCTGAAGAACCCCAAGGTCAGTGACTGGCCTTTACTTCAGCCTGGCATGAAGTGTGTATGTGCTCGATAAATGTTAAATGAATGACGGAGTGCATGAGCAAAAGCTTCCAGTGGACAGGTTAACCAGGTACACTGGTTAATAACTCTGTTGTGCCCTCAGCTTGGTAAAAGGCTCTTGACCGATTATTTTTAACTGCAGGTGATGACAGTAACTGATTCAGGATGTCTTGTTATGACGACTCAGTGAATTAAGTTGTCCTTTGTAATACGGAGCTACACAATTCAAGTTTGCCTGAAAGCCTTTCAATTCAGTCTGATTCCATGAACTACTGCCAAGAAGCAAACACAAAGCATAAAACAAGAGCGTTAATGATTTTGTAGAAAGCTGTGATCACGGAATGTTCACATCTATCAGAACTCCTACTATTTAAAAAAACCCCTCCTCTTCCAAAGTTATGTCAAGGGACAGGAAAGAAATTAATCAAGCAGTAAGTGGAATACAGAGGAAGGCCATTTTAGGATGGGACGGTTTTGTTTGCGCCACAGATTGAAGAGGAAAAAAATGAAAGAAAATCAGTATTTTACTTCCTTGCTCTGGAATGCTACTAGACACATAAAACCAAGTCAACCACATGTTTAAACCGGCTTCTCTTACTCAAAGTAAAAGAGCCAAATTTACCTTCGTCTATTCTGGGGAATGAGCAAAAGCAGCCGTTAAGAAGCTCATATTCGGTGCGAATACAAAAGATCTCTCCCCAAATATCTGCTGATTAAAAAGATAAGTCTCTGTTGGGGCGCCTGGGTGGCTCAGTCGGTTGAGCGTCCGACTTCGGCTCAGGTATGATCTCGCGGTCTGTGAGTTCGAGCCCCACGTCGGGCTCTGTGCTGACAGCTCGGAGCCTGGAGCCTGCTTTGGATTCTGTGTCTCCCTCTCTCTCTGACCCTCCCCCGCCCATGCTCTGTCTCTCTCTCTGTCAAAAATAAATAAACATTTTTTTTACAAAAAAGAATTGGACTATATATTGAAATATTTTTTTAAAAAGATGAGTCTTTGAGATTGATAAAACACAAGAGATTTAAATGTCACCTATCGATGGCAGTCTAAGGATTAAACTTCATTTGAAGTTCACACAATGGTCTTCCAACAGAATCACCTCTGATTTTAGCTTCTAACTTCCTGACACTCTCCCTCTTCTTGGATTTCGATTTTTGTTTTCTAAGCCCAAGACTGTTCCTGCGATTACTCATTAGTTTTGGTCTCCAAGCTCCAGCACTGCGGGGCAACACCAGCCCTCCTGAAATCATTCCTTCCCTTGGCTCTGCTGCTCCTCTGGGATCCAGCAGTCCTCCATCACAGACGGTTCAGCCTCGAGTTCCCTCCTCTTTCTAGCCAATGGATGTGTGTGTCCATCTCAGCCCTCTGTGTTGTGTCTGCTAAAACTTCAACGCTATATTGGAGTGTGCGACTTCTAAATAATTACTTTCAGCCTTCTTCTTTCTCCCAGTCCCAGGGCTGCACCTCCAACCACCTAAAGGATATTTTAATTGCTCATCACATCACTGCTTCAAAGAAAACATGTGTGAAATGGAACACACCATCTTTTCCTTCACTCGCAAACAGTTCCTTCTGCATTTGTGGGTAAGGATTGGCCATTCTCTAGGGCATTCATGATAAAACCTGGGGGTCCACCCTCCTTTCTTTTTTTTTTTTTAAATATTTATTTATTTTGGGGAGAGCACAAGCAGGGGAGGGGAGGGGAGGGAGAGGGGCACAGAGGATCTGAAGGGGGCTCTGTGCCGACAGGCAGACGGCAGCGAGCCCGACATGGGGCTCAAACCCAGAACCACGAGATTATGACCTGAGCTGAAGTCTGACGTGCGACTGACTGAGCCACCCACCTGCCCCCTCCTTCCTTCCAACAACCAGTCTATATGCTGGTGACAAATGCCAATGGCCTCTGACACATGGCTTGCAGTCTACCTTTTGAATTTAGCCAACCAAAAACAGTGTTCAAAATACTTACTGCTTTAACACACAAACTAGTATCGTCCCTGTCTCCAGTTTCTACTCTTTCCTTCATCATGCCACCAGATTAAACTGTTTGTATATATAAACCTTTTTTTGGCATAGACTTTTGTTTATACCAAAAGTCTCCCTTAGTTTCAGTATCACCTATAAGATATCCACTTCCTAGCACAGCATTCAGCTCCCTCAGCAATTTGGTCCTGACCTTGTAGTCTCACTTCTCACAATCTCCCATAAAAATACCACATGGATGGAAGCCTACAGACATGTTTGTGCTCACTAAAGGAAAGCAATAAAGAGAACAGATGTTCTGTCTGGTCCTCAAACCAAATGTTCATGGCCTTTGTTTATAAAGCAGAGTTCTTATCCGGTGAAATTCTCAGGGCCACGGTAACTGCTAACATCACTCCTCCTTCTCAACAGACACCGCAGCATAAATAATTCTAAGGTCTGTTTCCTTGCCCTCAACTCCCTTCATCTCTGCTAAGACTGAGTTGCAAAAAACAAACAAACAAACAAAAACCCCCAAACTCTACCACTGCTGTCTTTTATTTTCCCTTCTATTTCTTTTTTAAAAATGTATTATTTTGAGAGAGAGAGAGAGAGAGAGAGAGGAAACTGATGGAACCACCCAGGTGCCCGTCCCTTCTATTTCTAATCTCAAAACTTCCAGTACTTTCTTTTCTTGTTCACCACCAACCCCACCCCGACCTCTCCACCAATAGGTATACTAGACCTGAAATTCTCAAGGATGCTTGTAAATTATTCAGAAGTAAGGCATGTATAAGGAAAATGATCTGTCCTTCCCAACAATATAGCAGGACCAATTGATAAGTACTTTAGAAAAACATGATCTTCAGAGAAAGAGATCATTTATACCTCCCTGTAGTCCCATGCGCCCTCCCGCCATAGAAGGTGAACACGGACAGTGCTGTTTGCTCATTCCCATGGACTGTTTTCATTATCCAAGAAACTCACTAAAGAGCAAAGTCGGTAGGAATTTTGATTTCAGGGACATGCTGCTGAATTCCTTGTTGTTATTCTAATCACTAAATCATTCTATAATTTGAGGGTTTAAAAAAAAAAAAACCTTCTCTCCCTCAGCTCATGCAGAATTAGCTATACTCATAAGTTCTTAATTTGACTCACAGAATCTAGTTCTAAGCAAGGCAGGGATTTCATAGTGTGCCCCTGAGAGAAGATTCATCCAGAAATGTTTAGAAGTCAAATAACTTAAAACCATAGAGGGTACATAATTACATACTTACAGAAAAAAAATATGCGGAAAGACCATGAGGGGGTAATAAAGAGACTCACATAACAGGGTTTAAAAGCAGAAGAAAAAATAAACGACGACAACAAAAGACCAACAGAGGCTCAGAGGCAAAGAAGATTAGGTATTTTAGGTAGCTGTGTGGTGTGACAGAAAGAGGCCAAAAGCCTTGCTCCAAAAGTAGGCTCTGCTATGGACAGGCGTATGATCAAGGGCATCTATCTGTGAGGCGGGCTGCATCCTGGGGGAGGTGAGGGAGGCAGCGGCCTGGGGGCCAAAGTGAAGAGAGTACACAGAAACTCACTAATCAGAACAAGTCCTATTTTAACGTGATATTCGAGCCATCAAAATGAATGCCCAAAAGAAATGCATGATGAACAAAGTAAAATTTTATGTTAGGACAGAACCCAATCCTGCACTTAACTGCACGACTCACCTTAATCCTGGCTCTGTCACATCCTGCAAATTTTAATTTTTTACAAACATACAAAATGTTATTTATCTTGCCTATTGACTTTTTGGCAGCCTTTTAAACTCTGCGCCCCAGGCAAGTGCCTCACTCACTTCTCCCCAGCTCTAGCCCTGCTGCTGGTCTGCGATTTCTCATCTGTGCAACAGGAACACTGAAAACACTGAACCATCACTTTCTCAGGGTTGCTGCAAAGAGTAAAGGAGATACTTGCATGGGGCAAGGGACTGGAAGAGGTGAGGACATTTAAAAAATATTATTATTACTTTAGGAAGAATGGAGTCATGAGGCAGAAAGATGGCCCAATGAAACTCCCAGGAGGTAACTGTGGCCAGCTGTCCCGCTCCCCTCTCCTCTCCTCTCCTGTGCCAGTGCTCTCTGGGCCTTTCGGTCTCTTCCGTGGTTCTCAAGTGGCTTCAAAGAAGAGCCTGCCCCATCCTGTGCCAGGCCGCATGGGCAGGTAGGTGCCACTGCGTGTAACAGACACAGAGAGGACTCAGCAGAGGGTATACCCGAGGTAGCTTCTTGGAATACTGATTGTATCCATTCTTCGGAGAATTATTTTTTGAAAGGGACATGAATAGAGTAGAAAATCTAAAACAAAACAGCCAAGATTAGAACAGAAACTCCAGGCCAAGAGACACATGAAAAGATGTTGGGGGAGCCTGGGTGGCTCTGTCAGTTAAGCGTGGGGCTCGACGCTGGATTTCGGCTCAGGTCATGATGTCACGGTTCGGGAGCTCGAGCCCCGTGCTGGGCTCCACGCTGACAGCGCAGAGGCTGCTTGGGATTCTCTGTCTCTCCCTCTTTCTCTGTCCCTCCCCTGCTCGTGCCCTCTGTCTCTCAAAATGAACAGATAACTAAACATTTAAAACAGAAAAGATGCTCAACATCACTAAACATGAGGGAAATGCAAATCAAAACCATGAGATACTGCCTTATACCCGTCAGAACCGGTATGTGTTGGTGAGGATGTGGTGAAAAAGGAACGCTCATGCACTGTTGGTGGGAATGCAAACTGGTGCAGCCATGGTGGAAGAGAGTATGGAGGCTCCTCAAGAAATTAAAAACAGAGATACCCCAGGATCCAGTTACTCCACTACTGGGTATCTGCCCAAAGAAAACAAAAACACTAATTTGCAAAGATAGGTGTGGGGCGCCTGGGTGGCTCAGTCAGTTAGGCATGGGCTTTGAGCCCCGCATCGGGCTCTGGGCTGACAGCTCGGAGCCTGGAGCCTACTTCGGATTCTGGGTCTCCCTCTCTGCCTCTCCCCCACTTGCACTCTTGTCTCTCTCTGTATCTGAAAAATAAGTAAATGTTAAACAAAATTAAAAGAAGAAAAGATACATGCACCTCTTTGTTTACTGCAGCATGATTTACAATAACCAAGATACTGAAGAAGCCCACGTGTCCATTGATAGATGAACTGATAAAGAAGACACGGTGTATGTATATCCAACGGAGTGTTACTCCAATGGAGTGTTACTCAGCAATAAAAAAGAATGGGATCTTGCCATTTGTGACCACATGGATGCCTAGAGCATATTATCCTGAGTGAAGTAGGTCAGACAAGGACAAACACCGTATGATTTTATTTGCATATGGACTCTAAAACACAAAATGAAACAAACGAAAAGGCTGAAACAGACTCATAAATACAGAACAAATTGATGGTTGCCAGAGGGGAAGGGAGTGAGGGGCTGGACAAAATGGGTGAAGGGGTGGTGGGCGGGGGGGGGGGGATCCGGGCTTCCAGTTACTGAATGCGTAAGTCACGAGGATAAAAGGTACAGCACAGGGAACACGGTCAGTGGCAGTGTAACAGCGCTGCATGGGGACAGATGGCGCCTACACCTGAGATGAGCATACAGCATAATGCAGAGCTGCTCAATCACTGCTGTATATTTGGGACTAACGTGACACTGTGGGTGAACTATACTATAATAAAATAAAACAAATCAAAAAGCTTAGGAAAAACCGAAACAAAGACAAGAAGCTTCAGTGAAACTTCCCATTTGTTGCGGGCCACTTTGGACCATGCCTCAAACTTCCTGGGAGCAAGTCCTTCTCTGTCTTTTAGGGTTTCTCTAGAGAGAGATCAGGCACTCCTGTGGGGCATCCGTCACAGTCCTGGTTATTCTGGTCCATGTGTTCATCTGACAAACACCTAGAACACCCAGTTATGTGCCACACACTGGAAATCTGGAGATGGATAAAGTATAGCGTCTATCTTCAAGAAGCCATCTGGGGGCACCTGGGTACCTCAGTAAATTAAGTGTCTGACTTTGGCTCAGGTCATGATCTCACAGTTCATGGGATCAAGCCCCACGATGGGCTCTGTACTGTCAGCACAGAGCCTGCTTCGGTTCCTCTGTCCTCCTCTTTCTCTCTCTGCTCCTCCCCTGCTCATGCTCGCTCGCTCTCTCTCTCTCTCTCTCTCTCTCTCCCCATGATGGGCTCTGTACTGTCAGCACAGAGCCTGCTTCGGTTCCTCTGTCCTCCTCTCTCTCTCTCTGCTCCTCCCCTGCTCATGCTTGCTCGCTCTCTCTCTCTCTCTCTCTCTCAAAAATAAACATTTTTTTTTATATATAAAAAAGCCATCTGGGATTATCAGAGTATCAGAAGAGCTCTATACGGCAGGCTGAGGCTTCTATTTATTCAAAACATTTTTAGTGAGTCTGTCATTAGGCACTGTTCTAGGCAATGGGAAATAGCAGTGAGTGTAACCCAATAATCTCTCTGTAATGTAGGACTGATATTTCAGAGCAATTCTTGAGTTAGTCCAAAACTGGGTTTGCTCTAGGGAAGCTTTCACCTCTCGTCTCATCCCAGAGCATCAGTGCGGTAGACCTAACACTTAGCAGTGTATCAAACGTGAAGCTAGAAGTAATTTTTTTAGTTTCCTCACAAGATGATCTCTTCCATGATCCAAAAGGGATACAAGGGATGTCTAAGAGACAGGGCCCCTGGAAACATTATAGGACCAACTGGACACCTCTGTGCAAGTCCTTAGGAAGCTGCAATTAAGGTAATGATTTATATTTGGCCACTTTGAAGACAGATGCCATCTTATCCCTTATGCCTCTCTCTGCCCACTTAGTCTGAGCACTTAACCAATACTTGTTGATTTCATGCAGTGTAATACTTGCAAACATGTTTTACCAGCTATAGGCATCACTCCCACAGTGACATCTCTAGAAACTCTATGCCCCATGGATGGGAGATAAGGTAGTGGTACATGTGGAAGAAATGGTTTAAGGCTGTCCATCATCTACATACCGATCTGGTTCAGGAGAACAATAAAAACGTACTCATCCTTAATCCTGTCCAAAGCGGCAAGAAAATGGTCCAAACCACTATCACAGTCACGAGATTATCACGTCTTTACGCAATGCCTGATAATTTTCAAAGCTCTCTCAAAATCACTATTTCATTTCATTACTTTATTATTACTATCTTATTTCATCTCATCACTATTTCACTATCACATCAAAACTATGAAGTAAAGAGGGTGAGCAAGATGATTTCAGTGATGAGGAAACAGTCACAGAATCGGTCTCACCTAAAGTCCCACAGATTACCAGGGAGTTTAAGAAAGCACCTAGACCCCCACTGTAGCATTCACACCATCACAACCAGCCTGTGCAGCTATTATAAGCATTGACTGCTCAAGTTTCAAAGCGCCTGGCAAAGAACAGGCACAAATACGGGCTTCCATATATACCTCTGTTACCCCCGTGTCTACAGCAGTATTCGGTGAATTAATACATGAACAATGAATGGATGAATAATAACGAACAGATGCATGAGGGGCCGGCAAAACTGAAGGAAGGTCTGATTTGTACTTGAGCTATACAGATAGCAGCTTTCACAGAATTACAAAAGACTGATTTCACAAATGGTTTTCAAAAGCTTCTGAGTTGCTTTTATAAGTTGCCTTACCTGACTGGCTGTAAAGCTAAGTAGGTGAATTTCCCTGACCTATTTTCAAAGCTAATCTTTAAACCCCATGCTTACAAAATCATAAGGACCAAATATTTGTTCTGAGAAAACATATAATGGCTCAGACAAGGAGAAATTTAAAGAGTAAGGACCGATTAAATTCCCAGAATTGAAGATACTAATAAAAGAGCTGTATCAAAAGACCTCAAGTGTGATGAACCTCCAAGGACAGCTTTAGCTGCTATTTCTCAAAAGCTACTCAAGTCACAAGCCCAAATGCATAAGAACAGTAAGAGCAGAGGACAGAAGCTAAATTAAAAAAGCAAAAAAAAACCAAAAAACAAAACAAAACCCTATGTCTCCATAAACAGTAAAAGCCTATGATACTGGATCCAGACTACACATGAATATTAAGTGCCGTTTTCTGGTAGAAAAGAAAAAAAGTCTAGCATTTCCAACCTTCCGAACTTGACCACCTTCGCACTCTCTCCCTAGATGAATGAAGCTGGGGATCAGCCTGCATACACTCGCTCTTGCACACCATCCAGCCCGAAAGTGTCCACATAAATGTTACACAACAAACTAGGTAAGTCCACAGAAAACTGCAGGTAAGGACAGGAATTCTGTGATAACTACGGAGTACTTTGGTTGATTCACAAAACAGTGATTTTTCTCCCCTTCGTTACTGAAATGTTAAGTACCAGGGGTTTCTTTACCAGGGCTATTGCATGCTTTTCTCCGTAGGCTCCGTTCAACACATGGTGCTCCTCTGCACACACACAAGATCATTCACCTGTGGGATGCGGTGGCCATGTTTTGTCTTAAGATATCTGTGCTGTAGGGTATATTGGGAAATAAACATTTAAACCATGATAGTAGATAAAGGGGCTCACCTAGATCTAAATCCTCATTTTGGAAAGGAAATTCAAGCCCAGAGAGTGAATTAGCCCTGGTTCATTACCGAACATGTGAAGGAACCAAAAGGACTCGAATCCAAATCTGCGGAGGGAAGCAGGCAGAACGGGTGGGATGCACACAAGTGCAGTCCTATGTTATATACATGTGCAGTCATATACATACGATATACACTTAGCCCAGTGCATCAAAGCAACCTGTCCCAAACTGTAATCATCTTTTTGCCACAGTGCTGTTTTGATGGAGTCCTGCTACTCAGATGACTTCATCTTTGATTTTAACCCTCCTGGTTCTATTCTGAAACATGCATGTTCACACTGGGCTGACACCACTGACTTAGCCCGAGGAATCAGACTCTCTCAAAATCACATTCAGGGGCCCACTCCCTTCCACCCCACTCCGACTTCCACAGAGAAATCTCCTTCCATATTCCTTGACTTGAAACCCCAAACCGAGAGTAGTGTTGTAGGATGCATTCTAGCTCTGGCTTTGACACTGACATTGGCCTCCGGAAAGTCACTGACACGTTCTGGAACATTTTTAATGAATTATTTATTGAGCAACTTTCATGGTAAAAATTATGTATCTGGCACTGAACGAGATACTTTATATATAGTATAGTAATAACGCATTTCTTTTTTTTTAATTTTTAAAAAACATTTATTTATTTTGAGAGAGAGAGAGAGAGAGAGAGGCAGAGAGAGAGGGAGACACAGAATCCAAAGCAGGCTCCAGGTTCTAAGCTGTCAGCACACAGCCCAATGCGGGACTCGAACCCACAAGCTGAGAGATCATGACCTGAGCCGAAGTCAGATGCTCAACTGACTGAACCACCCAGGCGCCACTTTCAAAAAAAATTTTTAATGTTTTTTTATTTTGACAGAGAGAACAATGAATTTTCTAAAAGCAATGGGTACTCTGGGATATGATCTCACCAGATCCTCTTCCCCTTCCCCTAAGGATGGTACAAGTATTCTTTCTATTTCACAAATAAGGAAGCCAAGGCTTAGTTCTCACTTGATTCTTCCTATTTGAAAGTAGAGGATCCTGAGGCTTAAAGAATCCTTACCCAGAACCTGCCTAACATAACTAGCTTACTAGTGACTAGCCACTGAGTGGCTAGGAGGTGGCGGGGCCAGGATTTGAGCCCATGTCTAGACAACCTGAGTCCACCATGGTGGACGTTGTGAGGTGCCTTCCAGATGCTCCTTAGGAATGAAAACAGCTGGAAGGCTGTGGCTGGCAAGTCCTCTGCTCCCAGCCCCCTTTGGAGACCACTTTAGTTAAAAGAAGAGTTCCTTGGGATGTCTGGGTGGCTCAGTTGGTTGAGCATCCGACTCTTGATTTCGGCTCAGGTCATATCTCACAGGTTGTGGGGTCGAGCCCCACAACTGGCTCTGTGCTGAAGGTGTGGGGTCTGCTTGGGATTCTCTCCTTTGCCCTCTGTCCCTCCCCTGCTAGCGCGCTCTCTCAAAATAAACAAACATCAAACACACACACACACACACACACACACACACACACACACACACACACACACAGTCACCTTACTCAAGACCATGCCCCTTCCGAGAGTTGACTGGCATCTGACGGCTGCTCAAAGAGGTATAAGGGCCTGGCTTTATTTTCCCAACTCAGGAACAGCTCTGAAGGGTCATCCACCTTCAGAACTCCCTGCAGGGTCTGCTGACGCTTCTGCTGAGATTGTATCATCAGCTTGACTTCTCTCTCTGCCCAATCCTCCTCCCTTCCCTTCCCTTCCCCAGGTGTTAATCCCAAGATCACTCCCTAGCAAACTTCTGCATCTCAACCTCCAACTCAGAATCGGCTTCCCAGAACACCCAACCTGCGGTATCTGGGTTCTTTCCACTTTACCAGGCTGCTGCCTCAGCTGCCTCATCTGTAAAAGGGGAGGTTGGTTTAGATGAGCCCCGTTTAGCTTCGGCTCCCAGACTACAGTGTGGCGTAGCTGAAAAAAGTGAAAAGTTACAAGATCTGATTTCTATTTTTATTTCAGCCGCTTACTAGCAGTATGACCTTAACCCCAGAGATTCACTAACATTATCTACCCTGTCTTTCTCTCAGGGTTGTTGAAAGCATCAATTTATAAACTATAAAGCTTGTATTAAGATAAGCCCTATTTTCATGAGGATTATTACTGTTAAATTTGTGGGAGGAGGAGAGCAACACGGGATGAAAATATGGCTGTTCTATGATTCTGGGGAGACCCAAACAAGGTCCTTGGTACCCCGCTGCAAGGCCAGTGGCTGCCCTTGCCCAGAGGGAGCCCCCAACTCAACCAGGGTCCACATCGTTGCTCTGAACATCAGGAATCCGTCCCGACTGGTGCAGGACTCTCACTTCCTCTTTACAAAGCTCTGTGAGAAAGCCAGAAGCCGCTGGGGGCCATTGGTCAGGCATATCCCCACAATGCCTTGTACAAAAGATACGTCAGGTATTCTCTTCCAAATAATTCCCTTCCGTGTGTCACCTCTGGCCACCGAATAAAAGGAAGTCCCATTACCACCCCATGCCCCCAACCTCTCTCCTTTACCCCAACGTCTTACTCTTTGGCATTTTCTCATCTGTGGCTTTTCTCATTCTTGATTCCTTTCCAGATCTTTTCTATTTTGCCTTTGGGAATCCTGATGTCATTATTAAAAAAAAAAAAAACAAAAAAAAAAAACCAAAACAAAGCAAATCATTCCCCAGCTTTACCCAGAGTGCTCTATCGCCCTGCTGTAAACAAAACGTCGTTCTTCCTGGAGGCTCTGCTTCCTTCCCTGTGGAAACTGAAGATCATGGTCGAGACTGCACATTTTCCCCACTTCTGCAGCCAAAGGGGCCAGTTAAGGGGGGGGGGGAGGAGTGGGTTGGAGATGAGGGCATTCCCTTGGATAAAATCAACCATGCAGACGGTTGCTAGTACAAAAACTATCATTTCCAACATTGTGGGGGCCTTCAGGGTCTCCTGCCATCCCGCTCGCCTACTGCTAGCCAGTCCTTGCTTGCACTTCTTTAAAACGTTACTCTAAAACAAGTCCCTCTCTTCCATGCAGCTATTAATCCCACTTTGCTCCCTTCTCTCGGTGCACAAACTTGTCTATTTCACAGAGAAAAATAAAGTCCATCAACTCTGATCTTCAGTTTCCCGTCCTCCTCCTATAAAGTTACATCCATCTATACCCACCCTTCCTGTATTCCTCCAATCTCAAAGGACTGCCCTCGATCCTATGCCCTTCTGTCTCCAGGCAGATGTTACTGCATGAATCACATCTTCTTACTCTTCTCTCTCCAACCACTTCCTTTTACTGGCCTCAATTCCTCGGCTCATAAAAGCATTTATATTTTCCATCCCGCCACCCCCAAGCCACCACCATCACTACCACACCTTCTCATGCCCTGTGTTCTTCTCCAGTTGGTCTCCATTCCCTTGGCTACATGATCGGCGTCTACTTTCCAACTTCCCATTCACTCACCCATTTGTCCAGCCTGGCGAAAGTCAGAAATGTGTTCTCATCTATCCCTAGCTTACTGGACTGGTTGCTTACATTTGACACAAAAGATTTACTGCCTACCTGAAACGACTTATTTGGTTACTGTGACAACTCCTTCGTTCTCCTGGAACTTCTCGTATCGTTCTTTTCCAAATCTTTTATGAGCTCCTTTGACCACCTTTTATTTATTTATTATTTGTAATATTTATTTATTTTGAGAGAGAGGCAGAGAGAGAGAGAGAGAGAGAGGGAGAGGGAGAAAGAATCCCAAGCAGGCTCCACGTTGTCGGTGCAGAGCCCGACGTGGGGCTCGAACTCACAAACCACGAGATCGTAACCTGAGCTGGACACTCAACCGACTGAGCCACCCAAGCACCCCCCCACCCACCCCGTGCCTTTGACCACCTTTTAAATGTCAGGGTACTACTCTCAGGGTTTTATCTTCCATTCTCTTTCTCATTCTTCTCCTGAGTGAGCTCATTCAACAATAATTCCAACTGTCAACTCTATGACAGTATCTGTCCCAAATCTTTATTTGTAGCTTAAATCTCCTCTAATTTTTGACTTTGCTTTAAATTTTCCGTTGCCCCCTTCTAGTGGCACCTGCATCCAGCCGGTCACCCAACTTAGAAACCGGAAAGTCTTCCTTCACTTTGTCCTTTCTCCCCCAGTTAGTTACTAAACATTATCTTCTTACCTCATACTTTCTTTCTGAACCCCCTAAATATTTTTTGAATGTGTTTTCTTTCGCTCCTCCCCATCACTGCACTGTTAACACAGTGTCATTGTCCTTGCCTGAACTACTGCAGTGGTCACCTAACCCTAGGAAGGGTTCGTACCCTCAAAGTCCACTTGGCCTACAGTTCCACAGAAGGATCCATCTAAAACACCAGTGTGACCAGATGGCTCCCTCCAACACTACCTGAGGCAATACCACCACCACCAGACTGACTGAACACGATATGCCTTCACTTAGCGTACAAGGACCTCCAGGACTCAGACTCTGCTAATCTCTCGGGCTACATCAATCAGTGCTTCCCATCTCCGACGTTATGCTCCAGCAACCCCTAAGGGCCCCTAATTCCTCATGTCCATCATGCCACTTCCCGCCTCTGCTTCTGATCACACGGTTGTCCCTTCTGCCCAGAGCACCTCACCCTCCGGCCCCCCCAGCCCCCCACCTGGCTAACTCTTCCTCAGGACTCCGTTCACTTGTGCTCTCATTGAGGAAGTCTTCCTTAATGCAGAAGGATTACCCGTCTCTCGGCGGTGTTCTGGGGATGCCCCGGACATACTGCTGCCGTTGTAACTCTACGCTGCTTCAAAATTGCTTGTTTGTGTGACTACCTCCTTGCTCCACCAACAGAACCTGGGGACCTGCCACAACAGTCGCTTATTCTGTTCAGGAATCTGCAATTTGGGCAGGGCTCCGTGCGCATGGCTCGTCTCTGCTCCACACAGTGTCAGCTGGTGCAGCTCTCCCAGGGCTGGAAAATCTCCTTCCAAGATGACTCACTCACTGTGCTGACGAGCAGGTGCTGGCTGCTAGTTCCTCTCTGCCAAGGTCTTTCCACAGGGCAGTTTAGGCTTCTTCACGGCATGGTAGCAAAGTTCCAAGAGTGAGTGTCCCAAGAGACAGGAAGTGGAAGCTGATAGTTGCTTAAGGCCTAGGCCCAGAAACTGAACAAACCTTCTGCCACCGTCTCCTGTTGGGCAGGCACAGAGCCCAGATTCAAGGGGAGAGGGCACAGCCCCACCAACCGATGGGAGGAGTGACCAAGAGCTTTGGGAGCCATGTTTTAAAAGCATCACATTCCCCTACTGGACTGCGTGAGTCATGGAGTCACAGACACGGCATGGACCTGCTCAGCAAATGGGTTCATTCCTGGACCAAACTGCCTACACAGAACTTCACAGTCTCAGTCAGTCATTTGCACCACGGAGATTCTATTCCAGACAAGTCGGCCCCATCAATTAGCAAAAGGATGAAGGCCCAAAGGAAATGAGACTTAAAGTCTTATAGTAGTTTAAGAATGGGAGGGCTTTATGAGCTAATCAAATTATAGTCCTTCATTTTGCCAAACAAAACACAAAAACAAACTCAAAACTTGAGGCACACAGAGAAAAAAACAGAGCAAAGAATCTTTGTGGGTCAGTTATACAAAAAAATAGCAATGATTCACAATTTGTGACATATGGGAAGTGCATCCTATTTACATGCTCAGCTTTTTTGTTTTCCTTTAGCAAGCCAGAGCTAATTAAACCCAAGAACCTGCATGATGAGTATCGTTAAATTTTCTTTCTTTTAAAGGGCACACTATTTACTTTTGCAAATTGGGTCCTGTTTACAGCTATAGTTGTAATTTGATTACTTGATGATGCACTGTATGTCTTGGTAATATATTTTGTGGCACAGTGATGACTCAAATACTACGCATTGACATGCATCTAGCCACTAAACAGAATATGAAAGAATGCATAAGACCTCAGTTATTCAGTTATTAGACATCTTTAAACATGACTGAATCACACAAACAACAGAGGTATCTGACTTTGAATCATTAAATGTAATTATTAAAGTCAAAGGAAATGAAATAATGTGACATCAGTGAGGATCAGACTGCAAGCCTAATTCCAAAAGTAAATCTTGACTAAATAAAAAACTAATAATATATTAGTTTGCTGAATTCAGAGAGACACCTCATTATAGCTTTAGAAGCACACACTTAAACAGACCTGAAAATATTCAATCTCTTCTAGGCTTTCTGAGGAGCTTCCAAAACACTAGATAATCTATTTAAAAAAAAAAAAAAATTGGTGGGATTTGTCAATTAACTGAATACATCATAGCATTTTATAAAGAAAGTAAAATGGGTTTTCCCCAAAAGAATGAACTTTTTTTTCTCGGAATTCTTCTTGTGTGGCAGAACATTTAGGAAATGTAATTTCCTTCATGCAATTACCTTGTAAATTAGACTGCCTATATGACTTCACTTTAAGCAATCTGGAGGAAGGGGAACATTAATTTGGCAATTCCATAATAAAGATAAATCGGACGGAATGCTGCTTTTATAAGACAAACTAAAAGATATATTTATAACATAATCTGCACTACCTACCCAATGTTTATGCAGCTACCCTTGCCCAGTATAACATCTGAGAAATTGAAAAATCTCCTAGAACAGATTAAAGTGGAAAGTGAATAAAATTGAAATTGAAATCTGAGAAATTGAAAAATCTAGAACAGATTAAAGTGGAAAGTGAATAAAATTGAAATTGAGATCTGAGAAATTGAAAAATCTCCTAGAACAGATTAAAGTGGAAAGTGAATAAAACCCCACTTTATTTAAAAAGTGGGGTTAATAAGAATAACTTTCAGATGGTGAAGCTGTAATCAGCTAATTTATGAAAATAACCGTTATAGTGTCTAATACAAACAGGTTCTCAATAAATGGTTCTTTTATTGCTGTTATTAGTGAGATCCTTTTCTGTCCAAGAGCTTAAGTTGGGAATTTGGAATCACTGTCCCTTAGTACTTCCTTGAGCTCCACATCTACGCAGGCACCAAATGTTACCGATTCTTCTTAAAGAACTATCATTCTTTCCATCGTGTGAAAAATTGAATTTTCTTCTCTTTGCATGGGCATTTAAACACATTCAAGCCTCTCCCAGTTAAAAATTGTGGTCTTCCCGCTGGAGCCCATAATAGAATTTTCCACTGTGTCAAGTACCTCAGAAAGATTTGTTTTCTTTTTGAAAAGATGTGCATATTTCTTAAATTCATTTCTGGGCATTTTATGTATTATGTTACTAATGAGGATAATATTATTTGCTTATTTATTTTGTCCTTCCTCCCCCATCACACTTTCTAAGGGTATGGCTGGTGTATAAGATACCTATTGACATTTGTCTATTCTGTCCTGTAGCTATCTTACTCCACTGTTAATTATTTGCACTTTTAAATGATGGAAATAACACATTTTTGCTATCAAAACTTTGATATACATACAAATAAATATTTAAATCACTGGTAATCCCACCATCGATAGTTGTGTATATTTCCTTTTAGCTTCTTTTCCAGATGGCTTATCATACATTTATCCTATTTTATAAAAATGAGATGTTGCACACGCTGTTTTATTGTAATATATATAGACATTTAGGCTATGTATGTATGCTAACATTAACGTTATCATCAACAGTATTATCAGCTGTGAGCGTAAATCTCATTTAAAGATCAGGATTCAGATAAATTTAAAATATGAAAACTAACAAATGGCTGGAAGAGACCTGACAAAAATAAATGAGAATTATAAGAAATTATAGCTATAACAACTTCAGACAAACCTGAATTTGAGAGAATACGAGTGAAAAAAGTAAAAGTGGGTTACTTTTCATTAATAAGTGTTTACACTTATTACAATAAGGAAATCACGGACTTTTTACGCTATAAGCATTTCCACATTTCTTATTAATAGAGATACACTAAACTTACTTTGAAAAATAGAAGGCTACACTGAAATTCACTGGTATCATGAGATGGCAACAGCATTTCAGGCCTTTTCAGAAAAGTAACAGGGCTAGAAAAATCTGGGAGGATACAGAAAGGCAAGCTGTTTTCGAAAAACATCTTGTGAACACCTTAACACTTCCATACCAATAAGCAAACCTATAAAAGCGTTTCTCAATGCTTTTAAAGTCCATGCCACCTTTAAATAAGCTTACAAATCCTAAGCTTAAAATATTAAAATAATGGCAGATTTGGGGGGAAACATTTGCTTAAAAAGAATGTAAGCCTTGACTGTTCTTGCTTGCTGGAATCTTCTGCCTCCCAGCCTCAGTGGCATGGAAAAGAGAACTAAACGTGGGCCATGCTAAGCACACTGCTATTGCTTTCATAGTCACAGATGGAAAAAAAAACAAAACAAAACAAAACAAAAAACAGCCTTGCAAATGTATTTTGATGAAAGGAGTGACATTCAAAGTCCACTCCTTTGTTTTGGGGTAAACAGGGGAAATCTTTTACACAAAAACTCTTCAGAGTGATTTTTCTGGAAGTTATTTTGGCAACTGAAACTTGAATTCCAAACAGTCGCCAGAGATCTTCTGGCAAAGACTGGACGTAGGTGACAAAAGGATCCCTCAAAGGCTCCCAGAGGATCTTTAGCTGCAAACTGGGAAGCTCTCACCCAAATTTACTCTTCAGACAGATTAAACTTTTCCCCTACCTGGATTCATCATCAGAAATCTGTTTTTTGAGAACTTTAGTAAGTCAGAAAATTAAGAGACATGTTTGGTACAGCTTAAGGGATATTAGGAAAGCAGACTCTGGCACCAGATTGGGTTTGAATCCCGGCTCTTCCAGTGATTAGCTGGGCGCCCTAGGGCAAGCTTGAGACCTTTCTGTGCCTCTGAGCTTTACCTGGAAAATATGTAAAGTACTACATGTAACTACTTCACATGACTGTTTTGAGTACTACGTGAGGGAATACATGTAAAGCATCAGAACAATGCCTGGCGAGTACCAAGCACTTGAGAAAGTTAGTCTTATTGGTACAGCTGGACTTACGGATCAAGTAACGATGTTGCGTTTATCCCCTGTATATTTCGGTTCTTTTCAGATAAAAACCTCCAAATAAAGCTTGCAAACATGTTATGCTTCGTTGAATGTTTGCGAGTTTAAAGTAGCTGTTTTTGCCCTTATTGTCTCAGAAGCAATGCAATATTATCCTTCAGGTTATAAGTCTTCCTAAGCACTTTTACTTCTGACATGACTAAAAAGGTCTAACAGGACATAACGTAGCATAAAAAATCACTGTTTATTTCTTTCCACAGTTTGGTTTCAATTTTTAACATTAAACTCTTCAATTCATCTGGAATGTATTTTAATGTAAAGTATAAACTTGGGATTTAAAACAGGGTTATTGAAACATTAGCCAATGGTTCCAAAGATTTTTCGTGGGTAAGCCAACTTTCCCCCACTGACTTGAAATCAATCAGACAGCCAAATCTTACGTGTGCTTATTACAACAGTTGTCTATTTATTGTTGTTCTCCTACTGGAACTAAGTTTCACAAAGAAAGGGAGCTGGTTACTTGGGTTCATCGTTGGATCACCAGAGTACTGCTCGGATGAGAGGAAGACAAAAGGGTTTCATCCCGTTTTAATTTTATTAATTATTATTATTTTTGTTTTTAGGGAGAAAGAGAGCATGCAAACAGGGGAGAAGGGCAGAGGGAGAGACAGAGAATCTGAAGCAGGCTCCACCCCGTTAGGCTCACTCTAACGACCCTGAGATCATGATGTGAGCCAAAATCAAGAGTCACATGCTCAACGGACTGAACCATTCAGGCGCCCCAAGGCTTTCCTCTTTTGACCCCTCAGTGTGATTACCACCTTACTGATTTCTAAGGACAAGCAAATGCTACATTATCAAAACAAATCTGAACTGATCACTGGTACTATTTCTTTCAGTGAGCTGGTGGTTTTCATTTGCTAATATCAGACCGAAGACTTCAAACATTTGGTTTTAAGTGACAGTGTTCGTAATTCTGGAGAAAAAAGGAAAAAAAAAAACAACAACACAGAATTTGGTCATAGCCATTCTAGTTTCATAAAACAAACAGGGAAGTTTTCCATATTTTTCTGTGCTTTGAAGTAGCATTAGAGAGCACAGGAAATACCTGCTCTTTTCAGATCTGACAGAAATGACTGATAAATAGGTCTAGAATTTGCATTTTTGAGGAGGAATCTTTCTTTTAGTCTGATTTTTGCCCATTTTAGCCATTTAGAGTCAATTTTTGAAGAATTTATTTTTGGTCATTCATTTTACAGATTGAATTTATGGTCATAGGGTTAAAAATATTATTCTTTTCAAATATTGTTTTTTAAAAAAATTCCCTCTGCATCTGTGGTTATATACCTTTTTTTTTTTTTTTTTAACCTGTGACTCTGGATCACATTATGGTTGGATTTTTAAAAAAATCAATTTGAATACTTGTCTTTTAACAGAGTAGGGTAGTTATATTGCGCAGTAATGAATATGTTCAGTTTCAATTTAAACTATACTCTGCTTTTTAATGCCTCCAAATTGTTTTCTCCTTACCACTCTCCCGGTCCCTTAGCCATATTAAAAGGTCTCCCCCAACTCTTGGCCAATCAAGAAACTTTCCATCCCATTTCTACGCTAGCCCTGCTTCACTCACAGCTTTCTTCATTTCTCTCATTTCTTATTTCTTTACAGAAGCCAATAGTAAGATAGCATGGAGTCTCTTGGCACTCCTATATCTTCCTTCTGCCTGCCAAACTGTCGAAGCATTTTTATAATTGTAGGTCCCTGTTATTATTAGTCTGTTACATTCATTTTTTGAGGGATCCCTTATCGTTAGCATAACGATGGCTTACTACTTAATGGATAACTGTTATTCATAGTTAATTCCATACCACTTAAGAAAAATTCTATTACGATTCTTCCCTTCATTGAGTTTAATTTATTCTAATTACTTGCTTGGCTCTAGCATGTCTTTGCATTTTTGTTTGTTTTTCAGGACAAGTACACAAGTGGGATGTTTTGCAAGTCGTTCAATGTCAAAGATGATCTTTTTGTGCCCTTTCAATGAAAGCAATGACGCCCCAGCTGGCTGTAGAATTGGAGTAACAGCACTCTCCCGCTAACGTCTCATGTGATGCGCCACTGCTTTCCTCACACAAAGTTGGTAGGTGACTGGGTACAAATTTATTCTCCTTTTGTGGACATCTTCTCCTTCACCCCACCCTATCCCATCCCCACACATCGGGATGCTTACAGTTTATTCCTTTTTTAAGTATAACAATTATGTCAGAATACATTTAAAAGAGGATTTTTCATCATTATTCTTTTTGTTAATAACTGCTTTACTGAGATATAATTCATATAGCATAAAATATCTTCATCATTTTTTGCCAGCCACCTCTGAGCCCTTTGATGTGAAGATTCACGATTCCCTTCAGCCAAAGTGGAGTCTGACCGTGTGAAGTTTAACATGTAAGCTCAGGCTACCCTCTTGAGCCAGAAGCCTACCCACAACCATCCTGAAGCTGACTGTTGCTGCCACACTGCCATTCCTCCCTTCTGTTCCCCGGGCTCCACCTTGGAACAGGCATTATGTTCTTTATACTCTTTGGCTTTCTCATCAGATTCCTCTTTTTCCTCCATGGCCTTGCCTGGTCCAATCCTCAGCCCTCCTCTCTTCTCATTCTACATACTCCTGCTGGCTCCAACTATGGTCTCTATCAGTGATTCTCAAGCCCCACCCTGAATACTGTTTATGTAGAAACTTTCTCCCATCAGCAACATGTCATTAAGCATGCTGACTCTCAACTACAGGGATATCCTGAAATCTCAGGAGCGGCATTTATAGCTTGAAGAAACACTTCTCCTGCCCAGCACCTGAGACACATCTGTTCCATCTCTGGCGACCAGCACCATCATCTGCTGAGCTGTCCACTCCAGAAGCCTGCACGTCATTGCCGCTGGACATGAGGACAGAAATGGCGTCTCATCTAGTTTGCTACCATTCATCAGGATGCGCCAGATAGACTTCTGGTTCGAGATGGTAACCTGAGCTTATATATTAAACTTCACATATTCCCCACAACCTGAGCTAAAGGGAATCATGAATTCTCACATCAAAGGGCTCAGGAGTGGCCAGCAAAAAATAACAACAACAACAACAACAACAAAGAGTGCCTAATACATAGCACAACAAGTATTTGTTGAAGCAATGAATTCAATCAATCGCTAAGTCCTATGGTTTCCAATTCATTTTCTTCCCACTCATCCCCTTCTTTTCATCCATAGTCAGCACTTTAGTTAAAATCACTATTACTGTCTGCTTTGTTTACTGCTGAGTCTGCCAGCCTCCCATCCTGCTTGTCCCAACCCATTTTCCATGCCACAGTCTCTTATCTTCCTCACAGGTCAGTTCTTATCATCCCTCCACTAAGTCCTTTTAAAATCAAATCTGAACTTCTCAACATGACCCACAAGTGTCTAATGCCCTTGACTTTGTACATAGCATTCCTACTACTTGGGAGAATAACCCCAGTGTCATTGTAAGGAGAACTTCTTGAGGTACCAAAGCTGAATTAAACACTTGTCTGATGTGCTCCCCCAAACAGTCTATATTTCCCCTACAACTGCATCAATTCTGCGTTGTAATTGTCTGTTTCTTGTCTACCTCGTCAATTACGGTGGAAATTTTGATGGGTGGGCCACTGTCCTTTACACTGTATTTCAGTGCCCTGCATGGTTCCCGGCAGAGAGTAGGCATTTGATGGGCATCTGGTGAATGAATACATTTTCATATACCACAAGTGACCATGCAAGCAGACAACTTTGGAATTCTATCATTGGCAGAGGGGTTCTGAATCAGTGGAGATCCGTAAACAGGCATTAACAGTGCATGAACATCACAGAATCGTACCCAACATTTTATGTGTATATACATTTGTTGACAGTTTTAGACTGTCATCCTGACAGGATATACATCCTGACAGTTTTAGACTGTCTAAACAGTCAATAATCCTAAAAATTTAAGAAATGCTTGATTAGAAAGGACTCTTCTGAAGTGTATTACAAACTAGCAAAACCAAAATGTAGATACATACATACAACACACATATACACACAGGGATTGCCCTAACGCTACCCAGCCTTAAGGTAAACCTTTTACTGAAAAGGGACAAGGTCAGAGAGTCGAGGGCTGCGATCCCTGAAGAAAAACAGATGCCACCAAAGAACTGAGGCAGAACAGAGAGAAAAAAGGAACTTCTGTCTCCGTGACAATTTTACACGGGGTCCTCATGCAGTCAGTGTGTGAAAGGGTGGTTTCCATGCAAAGGGTATCAAAGTCTGACGAGATCCATATAATTTTGAAAACTGAAAACTTCAGCTTGCCATAATGCTGCTCAACTTCAGGGAAGTTGGTCTTTTCAGTTCTGGCCGGTGACTTCCCTATCTAGACTCTGACCTTCAACAAAAGGCAAGAGAAAAGGAAGAGGAAGGCAGTGGGCTAGGCTTATGACAAGGGAGGCGCAGGAAGGGGCGGAGGTCAAACCCTCATCACATCTCAGGTGACCCTCTTTCCCTGGCTCACTCTACTCCTCCACTCATAGTACAGTTTACGTACTTCCCGAATTGCAGGAATCTTGACAACGTATCAGGCACTTTGGTCAAATGCTAAAATGTATGTAAGTTCTGAAAAACACAGGCAGTTTGGAAAGTTCTAGGGTTTCCTTTTGTCTTAGTGAATGCTGACCATGTGCATCCTCCCCTGAATTAATTAAACATTTAATAAAGAAAGGGAACATGCTCTTTCTTTTTTTGGTAAGTTTTCATATCAGCATACTGCCTGGTTTGCTTTAGAAAATGTTAACCTCGGTCTGAGATGTTACTAATCCACAAAGGTAGGACAGGTGGTTCGGAGTGGTGACAGGCTTGATTACTTTGTGTTTCAATGCCAGCTGGCCTAACTTCCACCACTGCAGAGTCCGCAGGGTAGTTACTGATCTTACATCTAAGATGTCTCTAGGTGTGAAACAAACCTCACTTACAACAGATGGAAACTGGACCCTGTCCTCATTAGCAGCATCTTTCATCCAAAGGAAATGAAAGCCCGTTTGGTGAATTGGGTCCAAAGGCCTGGCGAATTCTCTTGACCGGTTAATTAGCATCTAGGTAATCAGGAATGGTCCACACTACCTGCCTAGCAATTCAGCCCCGGGATCACCTACCAACACACAAGAACAGCTCTCGTGATGCGCACAGATGGGAGCCTCATGAATTTATTATACATACTATTAATCCACTAGTGCCTAATTCTGCTGCAGAACTCCAATTGTGTAAATGGACAAAATCGTGAATGCTACAAAAATAGTTTTTCAAAACCAAGTTTGTAAAACATCCCTTTAAGATTCTATATTCAACTATTCTATCTGGGCTTTTTGTGAGGTTTTAATCTACTCACAAAAATGTATTACTTTAAATAATAGTGACAAGTGAGGATTGCTCTGGGTAAATTCCTGATACATTTATGGGGAAACTTAGTGATCGGTTATTCTGGCTGGAAGCCGGGGTGAAAGGGGAAGTAGAGAAGAAAGGGGAAAAATTATAATTTAGTAAAGTCCCACCCGACAGTGTAATATTTGATGCCATATTCACTTAAAAAAACAAACAAAAAAACAGACCTCCGGGACTCACTTCAGAGTTGTAACGGGTTTTGCCCTGATACCCTTCTTAGCAAGAAATTGCGGTTAATGATTTATTGAAATCTGCTCTAAGTTCCGTTATATTCATAGATGAGCTGAACATGTCACTGAGAACTGGGCTGTATTGTTTCCACAGCAGTGTGTGGGATCTGAAACCTTTTCAAATGCTACTGGGACTGTTCTGAGGAAAGAGAGAAAGATGAGAACGGAAGAAAAAAATTCTATAACCTCGTCCATTGCCTGCTCTACTTGAATCCTTATCCTTAATCTTGTCGACCTCATTGTGTCTTCTATCTTCTTTAGGTTTCGCTGCTGCAAGAGAGACCCAGGTTAGGAAGTGTGACTTGAGAATGATGCCAGGATCAATGTTGACAATGAGATGAGAGCCAGAGTGAAGCCAGAACTGGAAATGAGTTGTCAGAGATGCTCATGATGAGGCGTCTACAGTATACATTCCACCCCTCCATACAGGGGTGAAATCTGCCAAACCGAACAAGTAATACTCACCCAGAAGAAAAGGGTCTACTCTCGCTGAGATCATTTAATTTGGTCCTAAGTGAAATGTGCACATTATGAAGATGTTCCTAATACACTACTTCTGGGAAGAATTATTCTCGTGAAGTGTGGAATGGGAAGGAAGCATGAGGCATGGCGACATGGATGCGCATCACCTGGGACATCCAGCAGTCTGCTCCCACAGATGCCCTCAAGGTAGTATTTACCTTGAGGGGCCTCACAGACTCTGACACCCGATCTCATGGCCTGGACCCAGGAATGCAGACTCATGCTAACAAAACTCACAAGACACAGATGTATTAAAAAAAAAAGAAGAAGAAGGCGACTTTATTATTTACAGCGAACAACAGAAGAATCAGGTGTACTGAATGTATCAGCCTGATAGTGAATTATCTCCTCGGGAAGGAAAATTTACCGCAGGGAAGCGTGGTGGGCATGGAAGCAGAGCAAGTGGAGTTAATTACACAGGATTCCAGCACCAAATGGCATAAGGGCTCTGCAGCTCTCTACAAGAGGGTTACCCACCTGCCAGGCAGGCTGGATGCTTGCCTCAGCCTGGCAGGTGCCACTGCTCAGAAGGTGCTTTGCTGGGTATCACCACAATTAAATTGATCGGTTTTCTTTTTCTCTGTTGGAGAGACAGAGAAAATGCTCATCTGATGAAGATTTTATATGTTTGGGCAGTTTTAAGATGTCAATACCCTCACTTAGGGTATAGCCAAATTTTACTGTCCAAGGAGTCTTTGTGTCTCTTAAGATCACAATGGCTCTCTCGGCTTTAATCTCTTAGATGTTCATTTCTTCGATTAATTTTCAGAGAGTATTTTCTTTTCCCTGCTTTCTGAGATCAAGAGGGGCACCGCAAGGTGGACTCCACATTTGCCTACAGGTTCCACAAAGTGTCAGTTAAAGTCAAATCAACCTGTACTCACTGTGCCAACTTTATGCCCACTGCTGTGCCAGGTACAAAATAACATTTAAAACAGCCTCTAAGGAAATGTTGTATCCACTGGATGCCTACAGCCTTTCTCTCTTTTTAAGGTACAAGAAATATAAAGATAAACACAACATTGTCTTGTTCCCTTTAAGTCTTGCAAAGGAACAAGATACGTGTGTTTTAAAAAAAAAAAAAAAAAAGGTGCTGTGCCAAGTCATATAAAGCATGGCAGAGGGAGTCCCTTTATATTTATGGGCAGAGACAGAAGCCACATCTTTCTGTAAGTCTGATTAAAAAAAAAAACAAAACAAATAACACTGATGATTACTTTAAAAATTTAACAACAGTGAAGCATGAAATAGAAGTTCCTTCCTTTCTACTTCTCCACCCTTGTTCTACCTCTCAAGGTTGCCCCCAGTAGTGCAGTGAATACTCTTCCAGATCTTTTTCTACGTATATGAAACACACACACACACACACACACACACACACACACACACGCACCACACGCTTCAGCAACCCCAAACACACATATTTATATACATAAACATAAATTTATATATTATATCAACATGCAAAATTTATATATTACACATCCCATTTATGTAATATATACACATATGTGAGATTGTAATATATATATTGTTTTATAACTTCTTCTACATTTAATTCTTTGTTGTCAGTTATAACATGTATTTTAAAAAGTACAAAAAATAAACATGCTGTTTAGAAACCAAACTACTCTGGTTGCTCCCACCAAGTCAATAAACAGAAAATTCTCAGTGCCCCAGAAACCCCCTGCGTCCCCCCCCCCCCCCCCATATCATCATGCTGAATCTTATGTTAATCATTTCCTAGCTTTCTGTATAGTCTCACTACCTATGAGGCAGGCAAAGCTCAAATTAGCCTGCATCAAATGCCCTCAGGGCAACAGCAGCTTCTGTTCTCTAAATCTCCATGGATTCTCACTGTTTCTTAGATTTCCTTTGATTTTCAGTCCTTTGCTGCTCTGAGGATGTTTTCTTATACATATTCAATAGTTGGGGTTGTTTTCAGCAAGAGGATTGTTCAAGTAATGTGATGGGCTGTATTTCCAGTAACAGAAATCTGTGTCACTTGTCAACTTCTTTCTGTGTTACAGTTATATGTATAAATGTAGAGTCTTACCTACTAGATCCTGACTCCTTGGGGGTTATGGGAGGCAAACGTTCTTAATCTGCCACGGCGCACACAGTGAAATATGCAGACAATGCACAAAGAGTAAAGAGCAAAGGAACGGACATGAGAACGAATATGGAATTACACCTGTTCCGGAGGGGTTGCCATTTCCCTGTTTCGAAGGGAGAGGAGATGTGGATGCATAAAATGATCCGACATGAAACAATTTGAGGCAACAAGGCAATATTTTCAACGAAATCACCTCCACTCACCAACGCGGGAAGTTTTCCAAGATACATTGTCAAGTGAAAAAAGAAAGTTGTAAGACGATGTCTGTGTATAAGACAGATCTATCTCTATCTCCCACGTGTGTAAACAGGCATGTGTGTGAGTGTGTGCCCACACACGTTCTTGTTTATGCCCAGAAATAATGGCTGTGAGAGCACGTAGCAGTGGTTACTTCTATGAACGGGGCCTGGGAAGCCAGGAGTTAACCTTTTCATTTTCAAGTGTCCTATATAATCTTTTTACATGAAGCAATACATTATTTTTATAGTTAGGGGAGAAACTTTTAAATTCCATTCAAGGGGAACCATATCTGATGAGAGAGATCAAGAAGAAAAAACAGACAGGAAGACATAAATTATTGGGGAAGGCTCCTTCAAAAAGGCAGGACCTGAAATGAGTCCCAGGCCCTGGTAGAGTTCACGCTGGGAGGACAGAGGTGAGGGAAAACCGGGGCGACACGGACAAGAGCTGTGCGTGAGCGGATGTTAGGAAGAGACGAGAATGACACCTGAAGAGGGACCCCAAGGAAGCTCACCTGGCTCAGGTTAACTCCAGTGTATACCGAGGGGCGTGATGTTTAATCAGACACAACGGCATCAAACAGCATCAAATGGGCAACGTCATCAATATTAAGAGCTTATCACTGGTTTCATGGGAAACAGAAGTCATCACAGGGTACTTGACAAGGCAGTAACAGAATACCAACCTCGTGGAGTACTTCGTGCAGAATGAAATCAAACGTGAAAAATCCCTAGTAATTGGTAAAGTGCTGCATCAGCAATGATAGGTTTGATTACGCAAGAGTTACATTTTGGGGAGGTTATCATGCTATTTTGGCACAGAATGTACCAAACAGGGGCAGAAAAACTCAGGGCCAGGAGATTCCTCAGCAACAGAATACACCTGTAAGAGCTCGTCCAGTTTTCACAACCTGAGACGTGCGGGTAACGGCCCTGCCTCTCAGGTTTGTTGAAGATTAAGTGCACATAAAATGGCACGGTCACAATGTATCAGTTCGTTTCTCCTCAACGCTATCAGAGTCCAGATGTATGCTGATAAAAATAAAAACTGATGCCCTGGCCAAGGGAATGAAAAAGATAAAGCCTGAGACTTTTCTAAATAAATAATCAGTAAGGATCTATTTCTGGGATGCCGGGAATGACCGAGGAAAAGATGATTTCTAGCTACCCAGCAGGGGAGACTGGGGAAATGGTCATGTCCCTGAAAGAAATCTACCCAGATCTGCGATCCACAACATCTCTGGAGTCAGGACACTCCTATCACATGACTTTCACCTCCACTATCTGGTACTCCCGACCCATAACCCTCCCCACTGGGTTTGGGGCAACCTTCTTATGTTAGTATAAATAGATCGTGAAATATTTTAACATAAAAGTGTACTTATATCTATTTTATTTGGGGACAAAATGTCCAGGATACATTAAAAACCTCAAGACAACGGAGACATGCAAAAGTCACTGACGACTCATTTATCGCAATGGGCAAAATTTAGCAGTACCTTATGACAAATCAAAATGAGCTCCATGTTTGACTTCAAGGAAGAAACATTCTAGATAAATAAAATATGTGACAGAATTAAACATCTTTGTTTTAAAATTATTTGTATCATCTGAAGACCTGAATCGCAAAATTATGAAACCAAAAAAAGTTCAATAAAAATTAATAAAATAAGTGATTCTTATTTACTGTGTTTTAAAAATTCCCTGCTTCTAAGGGGACTCTTGACTTCTGAGTTCCCATGTTACAACCCTGCGCTGTGGTCTCGAAGTAGAGTTTATTACTGCTTTCCAGTATTCCAGAGGTCTCAGTTGGATACACTTTGTTGCCCAGCTCAAGGTCAAAGGCTCGAGGAATATTAGATGACAGAAAACAAAAATTCCAAAAGCTTAAAAGTGCTCCTCTATCATGCTTCAGACTACTTTTCTGTAAGACCACATCTCTGCAGAAGAGGACAGAGTTGGCAATTGTGTAACTAAGCCTCCAGAACTAGTTACAACTCTGGAATGTGATCTGTGTTTTGCAATATACTTGTTCACCATCATATGAAAATCTTGGGAAATAATGTATCTTGTTTACCTGCTAGTTCCTGTCAGAGAATAACTCATTTAAAAGAATGTTAAGACAATTTCTACATACTTGACAAACTAAAGAGGGGGGGAGGAAGAGGGGGGAGGGGGGGAGGAGGAGGAGGAGGAGGAGGAGGAGGAGGAGGAGGAGGAGGAGGAGGAGGAGGGGAAAAGAAATCTATTCTTGTTTCACAGTAAGATGGGAAGGGGAGGTAGGAGAGGATGCATAAGAAACAAAACTGGCTCTGAGCAGCCGGCTGTTGAAGATGGGGGTGAGAACACAGAAGTCCACCCTCTAACTGTGCCTTCAGAATGAGCCTCTCCGAAATGCACCGCTGTGGCCTGTGCATTCTTTTGAGCTGAAGACAATCAAGGCCCACAAGAGTCAGGAAGAGCTTTTCACCTCCCGATTAACTGCCTCTAACAATTTAAGTAGAGGGCTTGGTCCTGGAAGAGAATCACCACCAGAGATAACTACAGAGACCGGGAGCTGGGTGTGGTGAGCTGAGGGGGGCTGGCAAAGCCTGCTGGTTCCAAGTCCTCTCTGTGGTCCACTGGCTCCGGATGGCATGACGAACATTTGTTTACCAAATATTGGCTCTTCCCATCTCCCTGCGAAGTGTCTTCCTTCCCTCTGAAGCGTCAGACTCCTGCCACCTTCTGTTTAGCTCGGGGTGGCATAGAAACCTCAGCTGCCTCTCACGTCTTTATGGGGCTCCTGGACCTAGGCAATTAGGTTTGTCTTTCTCCTTTTAATCCTTTTAATCTCCTGTTAATCTTAAATCGATTTCATTAATAGACCAGTCTAAGGAACCCAGAAGGGGAGAGGCAAAAATTTTCCTCCCTGTACCTACTTTGTATGTGGAAAGGCTTCATAATCAAAAGTTTAAAAAAGGCACCCACCCAGTTTTTCAAGACTGTCTCCTAGCTCGGTGTCTACGAAGGACTATCACAGTTTTATGAACAGAACTACAAAAAAAAAAAAAATACATCATCCTGAGAACACTGAGTTAAGATTTCCACAACTCCTGAGGCTTATATTTGCCCAACGACAAAATTACTGCAGACAATAATCCTGATTATGCTCATAACTCTTCTGTAAAGCAGTTTCACATACATGATCTCAACTGATCTTTAGAATAACACTGTGAGATACGGTGGGTAACATTCCAACTTATGAGAAAGAAATACGAGGCTCAGAGAAATTAAGTGACATTCGTGCATGCATGCATGCATGCATTCCACAAACATTTACTGAACACCTTGTATCTGTCAGGCAGACCTGTCCTGGTATTAGGAATTAAGAGACAAAGAAAACGTGAAAATGTGATTCCATCTTTCTAGAGGTGCCTGGTCTAGTTAGAGGGGAGAGATTTACGGACAGAATTACATGATGATGTGATGCATGGTACAATGCAGTGATTTTCAAAAACTTTAAACATGATCTGCACTAAGAGATGACATTTTATGTCACAACTCAGTGTATATGAACATATGTTGAAACGGACAAAAGTTTTATGAAATCACATGATGCATGTGGCATTTTCTAACCTACCCTGTTCAGCATCTTTTATAGTAAAATGCTGGTCAAGACCTTTTACAATGATGTCATTATTCACTAGTGGGGTGTGACCTACAGTGCGCAGAAGAGCTCTGATCAGAGTTCTGAGGTAATAATGCACAAGGAAACGCAAACTCTGTCCCAGGGAATGCGAACGAGCTTTCAAGAGGTTGGTGTCTGAGCACGTATCAATATTAAAGTGGCAGAACTAGAACAAAAGTCTTGAGATGCTTTAATCACTTTGCTTTTGCAATCACTGCTGTTTTATGCTAGACACATACGAAGCAGCAACCGACTGTGAATCCAGATAAGCTACAGAAACAAGCTCTTTTCTTGAAGACATGTCAGCAACCATTCATTCACATTTACCAAATCCTCGCTGCAGCATAGCACTTCCTGTAGCTTGGCTCACCCTGCTTCCTTCCATCTGTAAAACCATTATGAACATTCTGAGACTATCAGGTTCATTTTATGACTAACAGTCCTAAATATCTGTCCTCTCAAAAATTCTCTAGAATCGGGGTGCCGGGGTGGCTCAGTTGGTTGGGCGACTGACTTCGGCTCAGGTCACGAGCTCACAGTTTGTGAGTTCGAGCCCCGCGTCGGACTCTGTGCTGACAGCTCGGAGCCTGAAGCCTGCTTCGGATTCTGTGTCTCCCCCTCTCTCTACCCTTCCCCTGCTCACACTCTGTGTCTCTCTGTCTCTCAATAATAAATAAACGTTTAAAGAAATTAAAAAAAAAATGTAAAATCAGATACTGTCATTTTTATTAACTACCGGTCTATACCACGATTTTGTTCAGTGCTTTAATCCTCTATCTCAAGAGTCTCAAACTATTTGCTGTCAATGCAGGGCAGCTGTACCTGGTGTGTACAGACACTCAGTGAAGGAAAGAGGTAGCGAGCGAGAGCTGATGGCTCCGGGAGAACGAGTGTCTCCTGCTGCTGCCCTCTGCTGTCTAAGAAAGACAGGGGCAAGATCAGGGAGACCCATCAACTTGACTTTGCTTTGCCATTTCTTCCAATTGGAATGTTTCCTTGTTACGTAGGTGTTTTGAGGCTCTATTTGCCCAAGTGAACCAAAGATTCTTTTTGTGAACTTGACCTAGTCTCCTAAGTTCTTTGTGCCTTTTATCCATTAAGCAACAAAGAAAGAAAAGGTGCATTCCCACATCAGCATGTGATCAGCTTACAATGGTACCACTATTCACTGCGTATTCAATAAATATTCATCACGGACACTGATATTGATGCTGAATAGAAAATAAACAAAAGGAAGTAAGTGAACTGAGCTTCATGAGATGGAGGAACTACAGCTGTTTTTCATCCCTACTTCCCCAAGGGGGGAGATGCTTTGAATATCAAGGGTAAAAGATTTTGTTGGCTGAAGGTTGAAAAAACAGTATTCTTAATTAAAATCAAACCAAACTGAACCACCCCCAAAACACCAACCAGCATTTGTGCCTTTAATCATAGAATTGTAGGGTCTTAATAAATGGAAAGTATTCTGGGCTATGCTTTATAGGTATTAACTCAGTAACAGAGGACTAGCCAGAAGGAAATGAGAATTCTACTTTTGAGAAAGTTACTGAAAAGCATAAGCCATTTATAAAGACATCCTGATCTTTGGATGAATCTCTTTGTTTGGAAGAGGCACTTAGGGTTGATACCTTTGAATATTTTAGGGAAGTCTGAATAGGTCAATGAATTACAGTCTACAAGGTCTTAAAAAAAAGATTTTCATGTTTTAGACTACACAAAAGAGTTATTTCAAGAATACTCACTCTTTAATTTAGAGCACCAGGGATAGCATTTTCAAAAATCTGTAAATATTTAGTTGAGAATCAAATGATAAAATACTAAAACAATCAACTAAAGATTACGTAGCTAAAAATAATATAAAACAGACTCCTGACTTTTTAATCTGTAATTATTCTTTTACAGAAAGTAGAACTAGGGAATAAAAAAAACTGGGCTCTATTTTGAGGATAAAGCTGAATTTCACCTAGAACAGAGGCTTGGTATGATTTTACTTCCTAAAATCTTTACTGCTCACTTCCAACTCTGAATGAAGCATCTCCAAGTGACTGTGTTCCTCTAGGTGCCTCAAACTCCGTATGTCCAAAACGAAACTCTAATTTGCTACTTTTTCCTCCTGACAACCTTCCCAGACAACCATTCTTCTTAATTCCAGTGACCTCTAAAATGGATATACACAAGAAGATCTGCTGGAAAGGAGAGTAATATAAAATAGTAGTATTTCTGTCCTGGATACATACTCAAAAGTATTTAACTATCGGGCTACGTGGGTGGCTCAGTCAGTTAAGCTTCCTTCCGGCTCCTGATTTCGGCTCAGGTCATGATCTCATGGTTTGTGAGTTCGAGCCCCGCACTGGGCTGTGCATTGACAGTGTGGAGCCTGCTTGGGATTCTCTCTCTTTCTGCCCCTCCCCAGCTCACGCACACACTCTCTCTCCCAAAATAAATAAATAAACTTAAAAAAAAAAAAAAAAAGAAAAGAAAAGAAAGAAAAAGAGTAACCATTAAGGAGTATGTGATTAAAAAAAAAAAAAAGTTGAGACCACGAACCTAATCTAGACCTCCTCGCTGCCTTGAGACCATCTGTCATCTGTCTTCCCAGTGTGTGAATTCTCCATCCAAATCTCTTCTCCCCGTGTTTGTATTTCCAACGGTACTTAGACCGTTGACGCATTTTGCTTGGATTTCTGTGGTAGTTGTCAATCTCGTCTCGCTCCTTGCGATATCTTTTCCCAACTCACCCTTCACTCTGTCACCACGATTATCTTCACTAGTCAGATAATATCACTCATCAAAAAACCAGCAATGCCTACAAACACCTAACATAGTTTTCAGGGCTTTCTATTCTCTTATCTCCACCTAGGAAAGTAGTGTGAAAAAAAAAAAAAAAAAAAAAAAAAAAGCATGAATCTCAGGTCTACATTTGAGTTTTGGTCCTGCCTTTTACAAGCTTTGTGAGTTTGGGGGAAATCACTTAGGGTTGCTGAGCTTTTATTTCCATCTTTGAGTAGTGCTAAAAATAGCTCACAAAACTGTCATGTAAATCAAATGAGATTATATACGGGCAGGAACTTATTAGCAGAGAGCCAGGCACACACTAACTGAGCACCGACTGTCTGACCCCCTACGAGCTCTGGGTTCATTAGCTGCTACTGCCCTCTGCCTCATTCCCATTACACTTGCCCCCATGGTCCTGGCACGCGACACACCAGCCCCTCTGGAACATTTGCTTTCTCCAACATGCCATGCACTCCCAGCCGCCTGTGGGTCGGATTATGCTATACTCACAGCCTCACATGCCGCTTGCTGCTTTCTCCAAGCGAAATTCTACCCAAGCCTCAAGGCCCAGCTCAGATGTCAACTCTTCCAGGAAGTCTTCCCTTTATCCCACCGATCAGAATTAACCACTTTTCCTTTGTGTTCTCCCTGCACACTGCTTGCAGCTTTACTTTAGTATTTATTTCGCTGACTCATACTAAACCATCATAATTATATTAAAAACAAAATTACATTTACATACATGTTACCTGCATAAATTGTAAGCTTCTTGAAGACAGAAAGCATGCTTTTCTTTTTTATTCTCAGCAATTAACACCTTGTACAGGAACGATTTCATAAATGTCTGCTGACTGAATAAACAGATGTATCAAAGCATTTGCAAAAGGAGTAAATTTTTACCAGGACAAAACACCAACCACTTGGCCCAATTTTTGAAGTAATTTTTAAAAAACAACTTCTCCCTGAAAAATACACCATTCTTTAATCTTTACAATACATAAAATTTAAAATAACAAAGAAGTGACCTAAAAATGGTGCATTTTGATAGTGTGGACGGACTCAATGCAAAAAACTTTATTTTTAAACTACCAAGCTGACTTTAAAAAATGATAATATCCATTATGATCCACTGACTACCAGTGAATATAACAGAGGACAGTGTTTCAATGAGGAAAATCCTGGTGCATTAATAAAATGGAATATTAGGCATCATTTTAAAATCATGTTTTCAAGTATTTAATCAGCTCACATTATAATGAGTGAAATAATCAGGACACAAGGCTGATCTCAATTTTGCAAGCGTGTATTTTATAGGAGAAAAGACTAAGGAAACACAGAAGGTGTTAGTATGTGGCTATCTCTAAGTGGTGGGATTATAGGTGATCTTTATTTTTTGACCCTTATATTACCTGAATTGTCTGCAACATACACGATTGTTAGCAAAGTGATTTTGAAAAGACTGAATATAAAGAAATTCTAATTAATGCTGAATCAGATTTTCAAATACGTAGGAGTCTTACTGGCCCCATAAGAGACCTCCTGATTTTTAGTATTAATCTCAATTATGCAGGCATAATTAAAAACCAAAAGCTAACGCCAGAGCTACTAATAAAAGTCTTCCTCGACTGCACACAGAAAGAGTGAGTGAGCACTGGACTAGCCAGCTGGGAGGCAGCAAAGCCCCAACTCCGGACGGGGCAAGACTCAGCTGGCGTTTCAGCTCGGCCACTTGTCAGCTGTGTGACTTGCTGTCTCTGAGCCACAGTCACCCCACCCACAAATCAGGGGGTACCTCCCCCCACCTTCTCCCTGTTACCCAGGTGCAGACACCACTTACGAAATCTCTACTACGATGCCTAGAACACGGCAGGTGCTCCTCTGCCTCGTGTCCCGTGGATCTGGGGACTGTCAGGATCCACCTGACTGAAGATGGATGACAAGGAGTACAGGGGGGCTCACTCTCACTTAAAGAGAACACAAGGGGCCTGGGTGGCTCAGTCGGTCAAGTGTCCGACTTTGGCTCGGGTCGTGATCTCACGGTCCGTGAGGTCGAGTCCCGCGTCGGGCTCTGTGCTGACAGCTTGGGGCCTGGAGCCTGCTTTGGAGTCTGTGTCTCCCCCCACCCTCTGAAAAATAAACAAACATTAACAACAACAACAAAAAACTAAAGAGACTAGAAGGTCTGGCTAAGCTTGCTGGGCAGCAAAGGCTGATTCTGAAGCAGGTGCCGAGTGGCCACCAGCACTTCAGACTGAAGCAGCCATCCCGCTGGCAGATACCTCTGCGAGGGGGACGGGTCCACAACGAAGCTGCTGAGGGTGGGGATTAAGAAGGACACAGAAAGATGGCGGGGGGGGGGGTAGGGAGAGAGCAAGTTCTAAAAGGCAGTGCTGTCTAAAGGGCACAGAGAAGAGGAAGCCGAGGGAGAAAGCAGAAACAACCAGGCTGTCAAACAGGGAGGAGTAAGGGGGAGAGGGAAAGTTGTCCCTTCCTCTTCTTTATCTTGCCCACAGATACTCTCTCCCAACCCCAACAGCTGCATCTCCAAAACGACATCTGTATTCTCAGGAGTGACCCCCACTCCCTCTGACAGGTGGCATGGCTTCCTCCGGAGTCAGGAAGTGAAAATCTCGGGAAACACTTACGTAGCGTGGCCGGCAAAGCCCAAGCTGGCATCCCAAGCCCTCAAGGCGCCGAGGTGTCAAGGATGCCATCTAGAACCGATCCCGGCTACAGACGGGAGGGGGCACAGTGCCAGGAAAGCGGCCATCCACCCGTCTCCTTTCTGTTCCTGAGCATCCCATGTCCTCACTTGCACTTCAACTACAAAGGATGCACTGTCTTCAATTACAGGCGACCCACGCGAACGCCCCGTGATTAGGGTTCACCATCTGATAACTGTATGGTCACCTTCCCTTTCCGGCGAATTTATAAAATGTTATTTTAGAATGTCAGGATGAGACAAGTTGAAAAGAAAGCTCACACAAAGACTGGGGCGCAAGAAATATTTAGTCAGAAGCCGCCATGCCCTCAGGGAACAAATGCCTCTCTTTCCACAGCGCATCATCTTGATCACTGACGTTAGTTTAATAGGCAGAGAAAAAAGCCCGGGACAAAATGTTTGTTTCTGGTTTTCTTGAAGAAAACTGTATGTGCTTTTTTTTTTTTTTTTAACAATATAAAGTGTGTACTGAATCAAAAGCGTAAATTATTGCTAAGTGTTACATATGTGGGTGCTAAGTGAGGGCAACTTCGGTGACTTCCATTAAGCTGTAATAAGTCTATTAAAAATCCAGCTTTTGGAAATCATTACTGGAAAATAAAAAAAAAAAAGAAAAGAAAAAAGAACCGCGGATACTATACCTGGAAATGCATTTATACCCACCAAGCCGAATGATAATTTGCCTACAATGGACCAAAGTTGGGCTGCATGAGGTGAGAACCACAGGGTCCTTGGAGACAACTCTGTTCAGCAAATAAGGACAGTGGGCCATGTTAAGAGAAAACCCTTTCTTATAAAATTGGCCAAGACATTAAAAAATACCCTACCAAAGAAAACAAATGTCCCCCAAAGCACTGAAACTAACACAAAATGCCAGGGGGCCTCCCTGGAGAAGCTTCTTTGCTCCCTGTCCCCGGACGCCCTGCTTCTCAGGAGGTGCTTCACCTACAGGATGCGGGCGCAGGGCCAGCTGATGGTTTTCACTTCTTCCACTTCAGCTGCAGCCATCGGGAACATGGACAGAGCCAAGGAAGAAACAAGAGCTACAGGGTCTGAATAACTGTTTGGTAGTGGTGACTATAAAAAAAAAAAAAAAAAATCGTTGGGCTGGAGGTGAATGGAGTTGACAGGACAGAATGAGGTTGTCAGAGAACTTAGTTAGAAGAGCCACGACACGAGGGAAGGAACACGGCCTTCGGATGATGGAAAACTTTACTTGGAGCTGAGCTGTTTCCAGGCACTGCTCTCTGAATGGCAGAACCCTGCACTGGTTTAAGAGTTGATTTTAGTCTCTGAGGTCATGTGAAAGAACACTGAGTCCTCAGACTCAGCTCATTTCAGGGACTGGCACATATAGCCTAAGAAAGATATGCTGGGTACGTGGTAAATCGCTCTCAGAATTAGCCTACTTATGAAGGCACTCTGTTTTAGCAACACAGATTTTAGCAAAAGTACTCCAAAATCATCGCTCATTTTTAAAAAAAAAAATCTAATGCTCCACAAAAGAGATCCTGTTATTCCTGGCGTACTGACCCCCCACTTTCTCCTACTTATTCTAAGTGTCCTTTCTTTTTTTCCTCAGCAAAGCCAATCAACAAGCGGCAGTTTATGCAATGGTTAAAGGCATGGACTCTGCAGCCAGATTTCCTGGGTATGAATCATGAACATGAAGTCGGGCCAACTGCTCGGCTCTGAGTCTCAACACCTTCCTTTGTAAAATGGGAATGATACCACCATCTCCACCTCACAGCACCCTGAACACAGCTGGTACACAGTAAGTGCTCATACAATGTCAACAGTTGCTATTGGCTTAAAAAAAAAAAAAAGTTACTACCACAAGGTCATGACATCTTTGTACCTAGACTTTAAAAAAAAAAAAAAAAAGCAGATGATGAGTGTATTTAATAATTTGCCTAACTGCCTCTCCAAGTGAAGACTGCACTTCTTGAAGGCTTATTAATTTTTTTTTTATCTCAAATATCTCACACATTTCTGGCGTATAAGAGCTCAATAAACGTTTGAATACAGAAATGAAGGAAAGGAACGGAACAAAACTTGGCTGACTAAATATGGTGAGCAGTTGTACTACTGGTCATATAAGCACATTCAGATTCAGTGAGCTTTTATTGAATACCTACTGTGTGCTGGGCCCCGCACGAAGACTTTAGGTTATCTTCGTACATTTCTATGGATGAGACCCACCTACACAACTGTAATAAACACAGAGTGGCTACTGGGCTATGCTGAGATTTATCTGGATTAGCCCTTTCAGCTTACAACCTGAGAAGCGTTGGTTAACTAGACCTTGAGTTAATTTTCCAGCCACACGAATAACTCGTTTATATACCTCCCAAACGTAGCGGCAGAGGGTCAGTGTGACCACGACACCGGAGAATGCTACGGCACGACCTGGCAGCCTTCGCATCTTAACCTAGATCCTCTAGATCTAAGTAAGGCAGGATGATGGAACCCCTTTGGGATACAAAAAGCACCTTGGTGATATTTTTAGCACCCACAGGGTCCAAGCCAGAAAGCCCGGCTTTAAAGGTTCTCTTTAACCACAGAATAAGGAACGACATTTCACATTCAAGGTTTGGCAGCAACCCAGTTTTCAAATGTTAGGTTTTCATGAAATCACCATATGTCATAGGGAAAATTCATATTGATCTCAGCTCTTTTACTCTTTCCTTTATCGGGAAGAAAATTCTAAGGCGATGTAAATGGGTAAGTGAATTTCAGTCTTCTGAAAGGGCTTTTCGGGTGTGGCTGAGATAGCTAACTTTGAAAACTTAGCAACACAGGATACATTATGAGTAAGTTCTTTACTTTTTTTTTTTTTAAATAATGATGCTAACTCACCAGATCCTTCTGAAAGAGTCCTTTTATTAATTTCAATGAAGTCAAGTAGAGAACAAGTTGTAATATGAAACACAATTTATGCAACTATGTTGAAATTCTCTGCCAGAGTTGCATCTCCCAGTGTAAGAATTTTATGGTAAAACAGTTTCAAAATAATATCAAGCATTAGGTTAGGCTCATTTTGGTTTTAGGCTATCATAGGAAAACTCTCTTTATAAATTATTGAAATCCTAAGGCAAAATGATAGTGCCTTTAAATAGAAAAAAAAAAAAAACAAATAAAAAACAACCCATGTTCCCACAGATTATAATAAAAGAGTTGAAACTAAGCCTCAGTTGAAATTATACTGTTAGGCAACTCCAAAAACTAAACACAAAAACATGTTAAAATAAAAGATTGCAACACCATGGGAAAACCAATCTCATATATATAGTTTTAGATTCTCAGCCATCCTGACCCCAGCTCAGATGAGACCAACTGACGATCCTTAATAGTTTTCCTACAGTTGGCCAACAAGCTGTTCACTCCCTCCTCAGCCACACAGTTACTCGGGGGAAGGCATGCGATACGTGTATTTAAAGGGCCAATAGAAATCCCGTGGGTGGGTTTGGTCTGCCTTTCAAAACCAATGAACTTCCCATTATATAATCTCTAATAACAAGAGAGAACTTTACAGGTCATACACCCAGCTTAACTACAAGGCAGGCTATGTTACATGCCTCACCACATTAAAAAAAAGAAGAAAAAGAAGAAGAAAGAGGAGGAGGAGAAGGAGGAGGAGGAAGAGGAGGAGGAGGAGGAGAGAAGAAGCTTTCAGGATGGCACATTTCCATCTCATCAGCTAATGTCAGAAAATTAATGACTCCTACTTGGTAGTACTACTAAGCTCGTTTTTTAATAATGATTTTCAGGAAGTATGATGTTTTTGATCAGAAAAGCCCAAGCATCTAAAACAAAACCTCCATGACATTTTATTAATTCTTTAAAAGATAAAGTAAGTCTTTTAACCACAGGAGAATTCTGAGAATCTAGCTTTTCCAGAAAGCCCAAGAAAAATACTTCAGTTTCACCATTCTCAAATTCATTTGACTTTGAAACAAAATAAACATATTACTCTATTTAATATCGTTGCACAAGCGAATTCACAAGAATGAAATCTGTTCAGAGTTCCTAGAAAAAATGTAGCAATACAGGCTGCCAACTTGTTCAATGTCAAGCTCTAGGCAATATAGCAGCACTAGCAGTAAATGACTCAGAGTGAGTCACGCTTAAGCTATTTTTGCTTTTAAAGTACTGCCAGGCACTGTGTTAATATTCAACCCAGAGTAAATTTAGCCCAACAAGAAAACAAGTGTTTCCATGGCTGCTTCTTCACAGTGTTTATGGTATATATGCAGCCATTAGGCACAGGAATCCAGCCAGATAAATTAAGTAGAAATGCTCATCTTTCATTTACATCCAGGCTTCGGAACACTGGAAACACTAAATGCAACTCAGGCTATTCTTCCATCTGCTTCTATCTGCTCTTCCAGAGACCAAACAGCCAATATGTAGAGAGTACAGCATTAATCATTCATATAAAAGTCTGTGTCATTAAAGTACCTTCAGTGGATTGTTGTTCATGGATTTCATTTGGCTCCGTATTAGGAGGCATAACCGGTCACATGTCTCTGATAGTACAGCCACAAGAGAAAACACCACTTACAAAGTATCTAGCAGAAACAGTAGAAAACGTGGTCTACGGATGTCAACTGGAATCATTATATGGTATCATGTACAGTGAATGATCAGAGTCTGGTAACGTAGTAATGTGAACACTCAGAAGGTGTGCAAAAAACTTTGTGGGAGATGAATGGCTAGCATCTGATCTGAAATTATCTCAATTTTTCAGAACATGCTGATTTCTATTACAAATGCACATGGAGTTAAACTTGAGTAGCACAATGAATTAGAAATAGATGCTAGGATGGGGCGCCTGGGTGGCTCAGTCGGTTAAGCATCCGACTTTGGCTCAGGTCATGATCTCACGGTTTGTGGGTTCGAGCCCCGCATCGGGCTCTGTGCTGACAGCTTGGATGGAGCCTGGAGCCTGCTTTGGATTCTGTGTCTCCCTCTCTCTCTGTTCCTCCCCTGCTCGCACTCTCTCTCTCCTTCTCTCAAAAATAAAGATTAAAAAAAATTAAAAGAAAGAAATAGATGCTAGACTTTTCCCTAATGAAACACACCTGTCTGTTTATAGCTCCTTGGCATGTTTAGACTCCTTGGCATTACCGACAGACCCTATGCTACGGTTTGACAGAGTGGTGAGGTATTTGGCTCAGTAAAAAATATGAAAGCTAGCCATCTCAGCACCGGTTTTCAAAGTAAGATACATGCATGCACTGTGGTATGCAAAATCTTAGAATTTCTATTTAAAACTTTTACCTAAAAAATGGAAAAAAAATATTAGGTTCCAGGGGCGCCTGGGTGGCGCAGTCGGTTAAGCGTCCGACTTCAGCCAGGTCACGATCTCACGGTCCGTGAGTTCGAGCCCCGCGTCAGGCTCTGGGCTGATGGCTCAGAGCCTGGAGCCTGTTTCCGATTCTGTGTCTCCCTCTCTCTCTGCCCCTCCCCCGTTCATGCTCTGTCTCTCTCTGTCCCAAAAATAAATAAACGTTGAAAAAAAAAATTTTTTTAAAAAAAAATATTAGGTTCCACTAATAATGTACAGACTGTATGCAGAACGTGTATACATATACAAAATATCGGGAAGCGGACGCTCCTTCTGATAGGGGAGGTCAATGAAAAATGCACAGAGACCCCTGCTTTAAGGAACACAGCCTCCTGAAGGAAGGAGCCTTCTCTTCCCTTCATGTTCTATTCCATATAGTTTTTTACGTGTACATGGTCACTGGCATAAAGGAAGTATAGGGGAAAAGGCTAGGTCAGCAAGCAACTGGAGAAGACAGAGAAATGGGAATGTGAGCAAGCCAAGTCCGGAAGACAGCCGCACAAAGTACCTTGGTGCAGCTGTAATGACAGGACAGAGCAGACAGTCACACAGCCTCATCACGCTCTGCACAAAAGCTGACCAGTGCTCTTATCAAGACACCGAGAACCACAAAGACTCTCTGAAAATGATCATGGAGGTTCAAAAGCTATTTTCAGTGAAGAGCTGGGAAAGCCTAGCACAAGTGTAGTCACATAACGGACATCTTTCAAAACAAGTGTTTCTTGGAGAACAAGTGCAAAAAGAGTTCCTTGGTGCAAAAGGTGGAAGCTCTTACGATAGTCTCTAACTTGCCTGAACGGCAGCGTGAATTCCCACGGAAAGTATCTAGTGCAGGGGTCGGCATATAATAGGTGCTTAATAAAGCTTTGCAGAACAAACAGATGGAATACAAAACTGCATACCCACAAACATCGAACTTAAAACCCACGCAGCGTAAAGCTCTGTATTTGTTACCTAGATGTTTATTGCATAGGTAACTTTTCGAATCTAAAAGCCCAAGGGACCACAACTTAACAGAATTTTCTGCTTTCTGAGTCCCTGGATCTCTGGTTTCATTAACTCTAATAGCTCTGGGATCCTACTCATCTTTACCCGAAAGCTTACCTGAGTGCAATATAAACAAGTAGTTAAATGTCCACAGAAGGAACGTAGTAAAATCTGAGCAGAAGCAAAGATGGCGGGGGATGAATAGTTGAAGCTTGAGATTTTCAGGGCAGCGAAACTATTCTATGTGTTGTAATAGTGATTGCATGACATCACGCATTTGTCAAAAACCCACAGGCCATCTGATCCAGTAATTCCAATTCTGGGCATAAAAAAATTGAAAGGAGCGACTCAAGCAGGTATGTTTATACCAATCTTCATTAGCAGCATTATAGCCATGAAGCAGAAACAACCCGAGTGTCTACTGACAGATGAATGGATAAACAGAATGTGGTTTATACGTACAATGGAATGTTATTCAGCCTTAAAAAGGAACAAAATTCTGATACACCCTACAACACGGATGAACCCTGAAGACACTGCTGTCCCAAGTGAAATAAGCCAGACATACTTATATGAACGAGGTACATAAAAGAGTCAAATACACAGAGACAGCTGAACAGTGGTTACCAGGGGTGATGCAGAGTTACCATTCCATGGGTACAGAGTTTCGGCGCAGGATCGTGAAAAAGTGCTAGAGACGCATGGTGGTGATGACTGCACAACAATGTGAATGTAGTAAACACCACTGAACCGAACGTGGAAAAACAGTTGAAATGGTAAGTAAATGTTAGAAATATTTTACCATCAAAATCCCGTCACAGAACCGTGTAATACAGTGACCTCTAATGTAAATGATGGACTTTAGTTAATAGTACTGTATTAATATTGGCTCCTCAATTATAACAAATACACCACACTAATCTGTAAGATGCTAAAAATAGGGAAATGGGGAGGAGGGGAAAGCATATCAAAAATCTCTCTACTAGCTACTCGATTTTTCCGTAAACCTAAAACTGCTCTAAAAAAGAAAGTCTGTTAAATAAACAAGAAAGAGCTAACCAAAGGAGGCTGTTCTGTAGCAAAGTCCTTTTTTTTTTTTTTTTTTTTTTCACGTAGTGCCCTCTACTGTCTCCCCAGAGACCTTCTTCCTCATCTGGGACCCAGAGCCCCCACCACTTAGCCTCCTTGCCTATTCTGATCTCATCTCATACTCGTCCGTGTGCACATTAGTCCCAGAGGCCTGGACTCTGCATTCTCTTGCCCCACGGCCAAGGATGCTATTACTATTCCCCAGTCTGTCTAACTCACTGCGACCTATGACTTGTCTTGACCTCACTGTCTGTGTATATTCTGGCTGCAAGTGGCCAGCCTACTACTGACCCTTGGTACTCTAAACCTTGATACAGTTCCCTAATTCTGTCTACTAAGCCACTGTTTACCTTACTGTAAGGCCCAACCCATCCCAATAGTAATTAAATCTGAGGAGTGCTGGGGGGAAGGATACTGGTATGAAATGGTACTAACATTCACAAACATTTCTTAAAACAGAAATAAGAGTTCTTTTTCCCCCCCTTTTTGTAAGAGTTCTTTACTCGGTGTGAAATGCTTCTCTACAAAGCTCTGAGGGGCAGGATTTTAGCTTACCTTCCAATCTCCTGCATTAATTCTATGTTCACAGGGTGGCCTAAACATAAAGCGAGAACTACAAACTTGACTGCCTACCAGGGAAAGACACTGAAAGTGAACCAGCAGAGGACAAACACGAATGGTCGGAGCAGTGACTCAATGAGAGGCACAATTCTTACCTAAATGCATTTTAAAAACAACAAATCTCAACACTGTGCGAGCCAAAGAAAACTTACATTTCAGGCTAATGTGGCCTACAGACTTCCAGACCTCTGTGTGCTTTGCCAAATGGTGCGGGGCGGAGAGGGGGTGGAGAGGGGGAGAGGGAGGGGGAGATGGAGAGGGAGAAAGAAACAAGAAAGGGGAAGTATGAGTGCCTTATGTAGACTCTACTATTTAGGACAATAAATTTGAGCTGAATCACTCAATAAAAATGTTTATTTATTAAAAGACCAGAGACAAGCTTAGGCCTATGAAAGATATGGGCGTTCAAATCACATTTCAGAACAGCTAACCCTCTGGCCAAGTGAGAACGCAATTAATAACATGACTGGTCTCATGCACACTGTTGAGACGCCGACAGCCCTGTGAAAGGACATTCTTCTATGGGCTTCATTTTACTTCCAGTCTCCTCGAAGGGAAAATTGTGTGGCAGAGAATAAAAGCTTAAAAAAGAAAAAAAAAAGCACAAATCTCCAAGATTCCTTTCTCATAAAGGGGCCTACTCGTACAAGTAAGTAAGTTCTTCTCGTCGCTATTCTCGTTTTCTACAAGAGAACTTAACTATGACCAGCTATTATTTATGACTAAATGCAATTTTTGGATTAGAAATATTGTTACACATTGATCCTAAGATTAATTTTTTTTTAACAGATTACATGAGGTAAATGGAACAAAGCCTCTGCATGCCTACCTTGCGCATCTGACTTAGCAGATGAATCAGGACAAGGCACACGGGGTACAGGCCTTGGAGATCAGAAAACAGGCCAGCATTTCATCAAGCCTTGCCTCCTCAGCCAGGTGTTTTGTGCAGCACATAATATACAACTGTAACCCAACAGCTAGAAATGCTACTTTAATAAAGGAAGTATTCGGATTCTGTGAATCAGTACTTTCTAGCCTACCGTGTCTCTCTCTTCACCTGATGGACCACCCGAAATTTACAAACTATCTAACATGTCAAAATACTTCAAACTCTCGCAATGACTTTCAGTGGTCACATATGGAACCTCTGACCTGAATCCTCCCTCCCGTCAAATACTTCAGGCTGGCTAACAACTGCCCTGCCCACCCCGTTCTTCTCACTTTGCTGTCTGGAGAGGTGGTATCGTAGCCTGGTTATGAACTAGGCCTCCCGGCACAGCTCCCACCTGGCTCTCAGTGCCTCAGCTCTGCAGGGGCAGTCTGTTAACCCAGCCAAGTCCCTGTACTTCTTCATTACCCCAAAAGGGCATCTTTTGAGAGATTCTTCCTCCCACGTTCTCAGCCAGAGTGGATCCAGAAAGGTTTTATCTAGGCCTTAGTAGGAAACAGACCATAAAATCTTATTGGTACCTTTAAGTGAATTTGTGTTAGCATCTCTAACAAGGTAAAAGTCAAAAGCAAACAGGCTGGGTTTGAGCCCTGAAAATGATTGATATATAGAGTAACAGATGCTAATAATGTTACTTAAAATATTCAACACAAAGGCAGGAACTAGTGTAAAATATTTAGAAAGCCATAACCCTCTCTTCTCCAAAGTGACATGGATACATTCTGCCCACTTAGGATCATCAATCTATAAACACTCCCAGAGCACTGGGTGTAACTGAGGGGAAACAACACAAAGATGCAGAACAGCATGACTCTATTTGTCACACCCAAACCTGGAAGTGACAGGTACATGCGCATGGGAAAGAACGTCAGAAACAAGAATTCTCCTGAAAGTTAAGAAATACAGAGTCAATGCAAATATCAGATGATCTGATCAGATGATCAGCAAAGCACTGATAGTGCAAGGGAAATACACAGAAATGTTCGAAAGGATAACAAACATTAGAAACAGAATAAGAACAGTTTATCTGGGACACATAAGTGGCAAAGGCCCAAAAGGTGTAATCAAACTTGAAGTGGCCAGTATGTAGTAGACGGGCTCTCCCACACATTGTTGATAGAAATTTAAACCAATATAATTTTCATGGAGGGCAATTTGTCCTCCACAGGACAATCAAAAAATTCACATATGCTTTGACCCAGCAACTTCACCAGCATTTTTCTTACAGATATAGACCTACTTGTGTGGAATTTTGTCTGTGGAGTGTAAGACTATTGCAGCAATGTGGGTAATTGTCAATTATCCTCATCATCAGGGAACTGGTTAAAAATTACGAGCTACCGTGTAGCCATTAAGAAGAATAAAGAAGCCCTATTTGTACTGATATGAAAAGAGATCCAAAATATTTAAGTGATAAAAGCCAAGGAGAACAGTATGGCTAACATGATACCATCGAGAGACATACACAGACACAGAGATATTTCTACAGGGATACAAAAGGAACAGGCAACAGTACCTGCCTCCAGGGAGGCAAAGACCCTACTTTTCATCACATAGTCTTGTGTACTTAGTAAATTTTATACTATATGCATATATTACCCAATCAAAAAGATAAAACTTTAAAGAAGGGCAGGGAATATATGTGTGTATTTAATTAAAAAAATTTGTTTTAATGTTTACCTTTATTTTTGAGACAGAGAGAGAGAGAGCATGAGCAGGGGAGAGGCAGAGAAAGAGAGGGAGTACATAGAATCGGAAGCAGGCTCCAGGCTCTGAGCTGTCAGCACAGAGCCCGACGCGGGGCTCGAACTTGTCAACTGCGAGATCATGACCTGAGCCGAACTCGGATGCTCAACTGACTGAGGCACCCAGGCGCCCCTTTAATTTTTTTTTAATGTTTACTTATTTCTGAGAGACAGCAAGAGCAGGGGAGGGGCAGAGAGAGAAGGGGAGACACAGAATCTGAAGCAGGCTCCAGGCTCTGAGCTGTCAGCACAGAGTCCGATACGGGGCTTGAACTCACAAACCATGAGATCATGACCTGAGTCGAAGTTGGACGCTTAACTGACTGAGCCACCCAGGTGCCTCTGTGTGTGCATATTTATATAGAAGAAGTGCTACAGAAAGGAGCAGGCTATCTTGAGCAGAAGTGGGTAGCAAAGGTTTCCCACAGAAGGCACTCTGAGTGAGATGTGCCCCGAGGAGGGGGGAGATGGAGGTGGCCAGGGAAGGCTGCGACTTGCCCCAGAGGCCAGACTGCAGAGGGAGAAAGCAATAAGAAGCCAGTTTTTGTCTGCAAAGTGGCTCAGAAAGAGAGATGAACATTACACAGACACTGAAAAGCTACTCCCTTCCCCACACTTGTCTTCTAGTACTTTCCTTTTAATGGGGCATGTGTATGAATGTACAATATAATCCAGCCACTTACTGAATGTCTATTAGGAGCCAGGAATTCTGCAAGATACTGAGGACATAAAACTTAGTAAGGCCCAGTTCTTGTCCTCAATGAGCTCTCTATCTGAGGAAAATGCAAAACTTAAGAGAGGAAGGATTCCAGAGAGAAAGACCTGACTTTCAAAGGAAAAGCAGTGATAGACTAGCTAATGATGTTTGTGTCCTGTAAAGGCCACTTAAACAGTGAAACACTGCCTTTGATTTACCAAAATAAAAATTACGATTCTTATATTCTATTATTAATTACACAGGTAAGTTTAGCACTTTGGCAACCGGTGTATATCTAAGTATTGTACTATTCAGTTGGCAGTAAGTAAAATGGATTATAATCAATCCTTCTCCTTCTCAAAATAGTTTAAATTGTTTAAACAGGACAAAAGAGAACAGAAAGACTGAAAAGCAAATTTACCTGTCAAAGTTAGGAAAGGAATCTCCTCAATTTCTTTCTACCAGCTCAGCTCTTATGTCTATCTGGACACACGTGCAGAAAGTACCAGCCAACATTACTTAATGGGGGTATCCTTACTTTGGTTAATTTTGGATTTCCTTATCAACAAGAACACACAATACTTGTTTCTAGTTTTTAAACCAATATGACTACAGAGCGCTGTTCAATGAAAATGAAAATGTTCAGTGCCCTTATGAAGTAAAATAAGTATTCCCGACTCAATTTTCCAACCAAACGACACAAATATCTGATAACAAGATTAAGCCCTGGCACCATCAAAGGGAAAAAAATTTGCCAGCCATCTTCCCAGCATAATGTTTTCTATAGTCTTCCTACTGTATTATCTCATGCTCTTTAATATTTGCCACTTTAAAAGGCTCTCTCTTTAATTAAATAATTATCTTCTTGGGAAAACACAACTCAGTCCTAAATTGAGTAGGATTTTCGCCTCTCCACTTATTCAAATTCTCCCTCTTCTTCAAAGTCTCGTTCAAAACTCATTTTCTCTATGAAGCCATCACCTGTGGTTTCAAAGCACTCTCCTACTCAGGTGTTAATTATATGAATCACACATCCTGGCAGTTGGTCACGTGCCTCCTATTCTTTTCCTAACTCAATAGCGCTCAGTTCATATTTCTCTCATGGAACTTATTACTTCGCTTTGAATTACAGTGGTTTTAAGTATCTGTTCCTCTGCTCCACTAAAAAGACTAAGCCATGTCCATCTGTGTACGATCTTTGATTAAAGCCCAGTCCTTGACACATTAATAATACATGCTTCTGGGATTGAACGGGCATACATTTTGCTCATCCTATAAGAGTACAAATTTGTTGAAAGATTATGCCATGTTTCTTTTTTCTGTGTTTATAAATACCTATCCCAGTGCCAGGCACCAAGGAGGCACTCAAAGCTATTCAATAAATACTGTGCAAGTAAACCAGTTGTAGTCTAGTTTTACTTATGTTAAATTATCTCTTCAGTTGCTTTGGTATCTGAATAAACATGTCCCTGATCAAACGGATGACTCACAAAAGTGAGGTTACTTCAAATACCCTTCGCTTCTGAGAGCTGCATATTGAGAAGAGACGGTTAGTAACACACACACACACACACACACACACACACACACACACACACACACACACTGTTCCAGTAGTTAAAATCTGGTATTTGAGTATTCGAAATGAACAAATATGAACTGGTGTGGTAGGCTGAAAATCTGGCCACAGTACTTCTGTCTCCTCCCATGGAGAGGAGAGTCTGTTCCCCCACCCCATCAATCTGGGCCACCTTGAGATTGCTTTGACCAAATGTCTGGCAAAGGTTACGCTGTGCAATTTCCAAGCTGGGGCCTCCAGAGACTTTCTGCTTTTGCCTTGAGGCTCCTCTCTCCTTTCTGCCTCTATGTGAACCTGAACTAGCGTGCTGGAGGATGAGACCACAGAGAGCAGGGAAAACCGTCCTACCTGAGGGTGCCCGAGACCAAGAAGCTCCGAGACACTCAGGCAGCTGACTGCAGACGTGGCAGTGAGCCTAGATGGACCAGCAGAAGAACCACCCAGCTAAATCCAGCCCAAATGTCCAATCCACAGAATCACAAGCCAAATAAATGGTTATTTTAAGGCACTAAGTTTTGGGGCGGTGTGTTCCACAATATTAATTTCTATCCCATAGCAGCTTCAGCTTTACAGCCAATGCAAACCATTCCTAGATGTGTCATGTTTATTTTTAAATATTCTTAAAATTCTAATTGTTAAATAAAATATTCTAGTTGTGATTACAGCACAACTTCTAAATAAAAAGTAACTGCTATTACCAGCTTTTTGATGGACTTTTTAAAACCTGTTCTCTATTATAAATTATTACACCTCATTTCCATCCCCCTACCCACTGTGAGAATTATTTAAAACTACACAGTGCATTTCTTGTTTACAAAACTGAATAGTGGAAGTCAGGTGTGAGCTCCACTCTTCATTGCTTTAAACACCCGTATCTGGAAAGGCCAAAAGTATTTGTTAATACTTCCAACAGAAAGTAGAAACACAGAAAATAGACAATGGCCAATTCCACACCCCCAATCTCATTAGATTATAAAATTTAGTTTATGAATTTTGAGACATGAAAAATATGAACAATTTTCCATTCTGGACTGAGAAGTTTGTGCATCCTTGGTAACTGGAAATTCAACTAAAAGAAGCAAATGATGTCAGGAAGACAAACTCTTTCTCCCTTTAATGCTTTTGGCCCATTGCCCCTCGGTCCTCCTTCTAGCCACCTGAAGGTTCCTTGCTGACTCCTCCTTTTCTTCCTCTCCTTGCTCTTGGACTCTTCTCCTTGTGCGGCTCATCTACTCCGCCCTCCAACTATCACCTGGGAGTATGTGGACAGCCTTTCTCTCCCTCTCTCTGGCCATGGTTGGACATCAAAAATTTCCTAATTTCTAGCCATTTGTCAAAAATCTATGCCAAAACCCAGCACCTTAAACACAGGATACTCGACAAAATCATTCTCCCACCAAAAGACCAGCAACTCATGAGACATCTTGCTACTTTTAATGGTATCACCTTTTCCCCAGTTACTCAAACTAAAATCCTTAAAGCCACCTTCAACTCCTGATTCCCCCGTGCTTGTTATTATTTTAAATAAGTTGACAAGTCCTCCAGATCTTACCTCTGCAACACCTCTTGCATTAATTCTCTTTCCCTATTCCCCTGCAGTAATTCAGCATATGGTTAGCACTTGACTGGATCATTATAACAAGACCTCTTCCCTTTCCCAATTTATCCTATATACCACGACGAGATCTACCTTCTTAAAGTCAGAATCTAATCACATGGCTCACCTAATGAAAAACTTAACACTCCCCATGACTTATTAATTAAACTGTCTTATTCAAGGCAACAAATAACTTTATAAATGAGCCCAGTTACCCTGGTAATCTTATCTCCCATGTACTTACAGTCTAACTGGATTACCTGCTGGTCTTCATGCCCTGTGCCTCTTTCTACTTCATTTCATGGCTTACAGTATTTCCTTGCCTGGTAATGGTGATCAGACTACATATACAGTATCTCTATTCCTCTAAAATTTAACATGATGAAACATTTTCTAAACATTTAATTTTTTTGATTAATGATTTCACAAATCTCAATTGCTTCCAAATATCACTGAGAAATATCTTTGCATATGAAATGCATTTACATTTTGGATTATTTTATTAGAATCGAGTCCCAAAAGAAGAATTACCAGCAAAACATTATAAAATCTTGACACACATTCTGTGCCTTTAATATTCAGTTGACAGAGTTGTCTTAAATTACCATTCTGTTATCAAAGCTTAGCCTGATCCTCAGATGTAGTTGGTGTGTTTTATTAACTACAATGTTGGCATGTATAACCTAGAATTCTAAAACGCTCCTCTCAACCTTCTGCTCCTTGAGGACCTCCTCTTCTCCAACTCTGACCTCCAGCCTATGCAATTATCAGAATTCAGCCGTAGGCCATTGGCCCTCAGAGCAAAGCCAAAGAATAGTTAACTGCTTCTTAAAGCTTGGAATTCTGAAAACATAATAATACACTTTCTATTTTCAGAGGTGGGGCTATGGCAGGACTTGCTAGTCAAGTCAACTGAGTCAGCCACGATGAGAAAGTTAATGTATTTCAGTCAAGTATGTCTGTGCTGGCATGTACTATCACCCAAAGCGATGCATAGAGAGTATTTTATTTAGGGGCGCCTGGGTGGCTCAGTCGTTTAAGCATCTGATTTCGGCTCAGGTCATGATCTCACGGTCTGTGGGTTTCAGCCCCGCGTCGGGATCTCTGCTGACAGCTCAGACCCTGGAGCCTGCTTCAGATTCTGTGTCTCCCTCTCTCTCTGCCCCTCCCCTGCTCACGCTCTGTCTCTCTCTCAAAAATGAATAAACATTAAAAAAAATTTTTGAAAACCCAATATTTTATTTAAAAAATTTTTTTTAATGTTTATTATTCTTCAGAGAGAGACAGAGCACAGGCGGGGAGGAGCAGAGAGAGAGGGAGACACAGAATCTGAAGCAGGCTCCAGGCTCTGAGCTGTCAGCACAGAGCCAGACGCGGGGCTCGAATTCACAGACCACGAGATCATGAACTGAGCTGAAGTCGGATGCTTAACCGACTGAGTGACCCAGGTGCCTAGAATATTTTATTCTAAAGGATTGTTTTAATACCTCTTCAAGTATCAAATAATAAATCGGGTCTTTTAGTATTGGCTTCCACTCTGCACACTATTCAAACAATGAGCATATTTCAAAGCCACCATAAACTGCTTCCAATTCTTCTTGTAAACAACTGCATGTTCGAATCCTCCTAATTTTTGATATCCAATATCATTGTCCAGATTAAAACTTCTTTCAAGATCCTATGTTATAGATGTGCACTTATCCTACCTTGGGGAAGACCCCCCCGCCCCCCAAGTCAGTGATATCTGCATTTAAGGTAGAAAGATGGATTTGTCCTAAGCAAGTGACAAGAGACAGAGACGGGGGGCGGGGCGAGAGAGAGGGAGAGAGAGCAGAGAAAGCAGTATCCTCCACAAAGCGATCAGTGAGCGTGAAAGTCCGCAGGTAAAAGAGAACACAATACCCTCTGGAGATGGCAAGTGTCTGGATCAAAGCGGTGAGCAGAGTGGTGAGAGAGTGAACAGAAACCTGGTGCCACAAGGGTCTTTTTATTCTGGAAGGCTCGGGGAGTCTCCAGAAGACCACGTGGCAAACAACCATGACCCTATCTTAGGATGATCCATCACTCTGGCAGAAACTGGCAGAAGGCAAGTCTGCTGCACGGAGGACGTAGGAGGCTGAGAGTCAAACTGGAAAGAGGGCAGCAGTAGCAGTGGGAGAAGAAATGGAGAGAAGACTGGTAGAGGCTTTCGGGAAGGGGACTAGACAGCACATCTGTCTAGGAATAATTCCTATTCCTCTCTTTGTGGAAATAATCTTTTGCTTTAGGTAAATGTAAAATAAAACCACTGTGCTCTGAAGCAGAAAAAATATATACCTAAATAAACTACCACTGTATTTTCTTGGCTCCACATCAACAAATGTAAAAAGCATCGTTAACTTAATAATGTGTGAGGAGGGAAGTCAACGCTACCACATAACAGGAGAGAGGGCTGTGAAGGCTGATGGTCAGGGAAGGCACTAAAAGCTCTAGAGTCTAACTTGGAAATTTCCTGCTTTACGCAACTAGAATGAAGTCAAAGAATAGCCCCCACTTCCCTGTCCCCCAGCCTCCTACCCCGGGGGTGGGGGGGAAGAGAAAGAAAGTACTTCTCATCGGTGAGCACTCAGTGGTGAAAGTGGGTGAGAAGAGTTGCCAGGAAGTCTGGGAATACCCCCTGCCAATTGGCAGCCACACTTTGGACCCAGACTGCGGTCATCAGCCAGGTGTGCTAAAGCAATCTGGGTGAAAAGGGACACCACACCTTGCCCCATCCTCCCATTCCCAGGACCAGTGTGGGTCACAGTGTCTGCTGTGGAATATTTGTTCCCTGGAGAACATTCACTCAATGCCCCAAGTATATATGAAGCGCTGGTCCCACGCTGGGTGCTATTCTAGGCACCAGAAATGGTACCAGTCAAGGCAGACAAGGACCTGCTCTCACTGAACTGACATTCTAATCAAACTGCATGATAAACACTAAGAATTACATAGTAAAGAAAACTGATTAATGCATCTGACCCTGGGATCTTTATTATCATTATCTCTTTTTGAGAGAGAGACAGAGGGAGTGTGGGCAGGGAAGGGGCAGAGGAAGCAGGAGGGGGGGGGGGAGAGAGAGAGAGAGAGAGAGAATATCTTAAGCAGGCTCCACACCCAGCATGAGCCCAAAGTGGGGCTTGACCTCAGGATAAGATCATGACCTGAGCTGAAATCAAGAGTCAGACGCTTAATCAACTGAGCCACCCGGGTGCCCCAGATCTTTATTATTTTACCTAAATAAATAAACAGACCACATTTATGCTGAAAAACTCTACTCAACATTTTTCATCAACCCTCTAGCTCACTCTCTTGTTTCTTCTCCAAAGTCTGCATGTCAAGCTCTAGGCCCTGCAATCACAGGTGACCAGTTTCCTTTTTCTCTCACTCCCGAGACATTAATTATTTCCCTATGTTCCTCGAACCTACCACAGTGCTCTGCATATAGGAGGTAACTGTTTACTAAAAAAACAGAATTTAAAATAAGTCACTGGGTGATCTATTAAAAAAAAAAAAAGCTAAGTAAATAGGTTGGCTCAAACAGCAGAGCCAATTTTCTCCAGTTAAATCTCATGTGTATACATAAAAGAATCCCTAACACAGTAAAGGAAATGCAGCAGTTAGGGAAACTTGCAGCTCTATAACATATGCTCGATTATATTTGTTCATAACGAATGTACTTCACCAGACACAGGGTGGTTTGCTACGTGAATAGCGTCGTTCCTTACGCTTCACTCCCTGCTTCGCTATCAAGAGATGGTTGCCAAAACCAATATTGTACTGAAAAGTGATTTGTTACCTTTTCAACATGTTTTTTGTTCACACCCTTGTCAATGACAGAATATTACTTAACTACTAGTCTAACAATATTTTATCTTTCATTTAGTCTTTTAACACTTTAACAAAGTGACTAAAACACTGAGCTTGCTTCCTTGCATTTCAGAATTTATGCCAATTGCTAATAACATAAAACGTATATCCTTTAAAGTAAAAATTATTGAAGTAAAATGCCATTAAGCAAGTTTAAAAAGATCAGGTTAACTAAAATATGGGGAGTATTTTACAGTTTATAAAACACTTCCACTTTTCATTTTTAAATATGATTTAATCCTCACACAGCTCTGTGAGCTAGGAAGCATTATTACTCATACTTTACAGAAAAGTAAAATTCCATTGATCTGATTAAAAAAACACAAACTATCACTTGGTTGAGCAAGAATCTGAATTTCTATTTTCAGGTTCCAAATTCTAGATCTTTCCATGGGTTGGATAGTTTCTACCCTTAACACTGTTCTCAACATATCTAGGTGACTAAATATATGAGTTTAAGAGTTAGCAAGAGAATACGATTTCCTAACATAAACTTTAGCGAATGTAAGGACAGTACTTAAAATACACAAAAATGATCATTATTAAGGCTATCAATTATGCACATGAATAGATACCTTTCAGAACTACTAAGAATACAAGGAGATGCCAGCAAGGTGCCAAAGATTAGACTGTAAACCCCATGAGCACCAGGACTTGTATTTCTTGTTCACTGCCCTATTCCCAGCGTACTCAACAAACACTTGCCGAATGAATGAAGAAGTATTAACATGGAATACAAAAGTGAGGCTTTCAGATATAGAAGAATGAATGAAGTTAATTTATATTCAAATCCAGGAGACCAGGTGCCATCTAAGTCGTTAGGTTATTCCCGAGTAATCTGTAGGTAGGTGCCTATAACTATGCTGTGCACATACGGCTCCTGCCCTGTAGGTAATAAACTGTGTGAGATCTAGAATTAGAAGTCAGATATTGAATCCTCTAGAGTGCCTGATTAACCAACCTTTACTAGATGAGTTATTTTCAACCCTGTCTGTACATTATTAGCATGATACCTGGAGAACTTAAAAAGAAATGCCTGGAGAGCCCTATTAGATACCAACTAAATCTAAATCTCTGAGGGTGCGGACAGGCTGATTTTATTTTTAACGTTCACATTTGCTATGATACCCAGTGACAGGTAAGTGCCATTACTATAAACCAATGGTTCTCAAACTCTGGTGTACAGGAGACCTGGAGGGCTTGCTAAGATTAACCCCACCCCCAGAGATGCAGATTCATGAGGTCTGGGGTGGTGCCTGAAAATGTGCATTTTTAATAAATTTCCAGGTGACCTTGATGCAGGGCTGAGAAGCACACCCTGAGGTTGACTGCTGCGCACACCATCTACAATGTCTCTGGAATTAAAGAATAAATGTAAGGGATAGGTGAACAGAAAGACATAAAAAAATATACAAAATTTACATATTAAAAGAAGAACTTCATGCTCAATACCACTGATCGTTAGAAAAACATAAATTAAATCCATGATGAGATACCCCTACATACTTATTAGAATAGCTAAAATTAAAAACAAAACCCAAACAACCCCAGTGCTGGTGAGGATGCACAGCAAACACACCTCTCCTGCGCGGCTCAAGGGGACACAGGGGGGTTCACCATATTGGAAAGCAGTCGGTCAGGTTCTCAGAAGTTGAACGTGCACTTCCCATACCAGCCCAGAGCCCCATGCCTGGGTACTCATCCAGGAGAAATTAAAACTGATATTCCCATAAAAACCTGTACACGAATGTTCTGTAACACCTTGATTTATAACGTCCCCAAGCTGGAAACAAGTGAAATGCCCTTCAGCTGGTGACTGGATAAATAAACTATGATACATGCATACAGTGGAGCACCAGTCACAGTACACAATGCAACCAGCCACGGATATTAACAACACTGTGGCTGAATCTCAAATGCAGTCTGCATTTGAATGAAAGAAGCCACTTAAATGGCTGCATATTGTATGATTCCATGTATGCAACATTCTGGAGAAGTTAGAACCATACAGAGAAAAAAAAGAAAAAGAAACAAAAACAGTTACTGCCAGGGGCTAAAAAATGGGGCGAGGCTTCGACTACAGAGGGCCGCCCATTGTATCATTATACACGTCTAAACCACCAAAAAATGGAAATGAGTGCAACCTCAGGAAATAATAACTTGACAAGACAACTCTTTTCTTAAGTATGATGTACGTCGTCCCCAGGACACATGATTTGGTCCTTCCCATTCTAGGTTCAGGCTGCTTTCTGAGCATGGACGGCATCCCACACTCTCAAAGGAAGCCACCAGGAGGAAAAAACACCCAGGGCTCACAGTTTGTGTTTAAACTTGCCGCTGACTCATTTCACCCTTGATAACTGAACCTTTCTCTCCTAATAACTTTAATTATAGCCATGTCTCATCCTAAAGCTTCCCTTTTCCTCAGGAATGTATTTGTTAGCCTTGTGACCTCCTGACTGTGAGACACTGCGTAAATATGTCACCTCCAGGATTCAGTCTGCTAAAAACAGAGCCTGCGTTTTTCGTGCATTCCTCCCTCGCATGTGGATGTCGTGAAGACTAGGAGAGATGATGTACGGGCACGGGGTTACTGTCGTGATGCTTGAAATAAACTTCATGGAATTTGTTCTAAACTTGTAAGTACAATAAATACCCTATTCCTCTCTGCCGTAACACAGCAACTATTCACACCGGAAACGGTATCCTTAGGCACTATTTCCTGAGTGTATTGCCAAAACCACAGATTCTGGAAAAGGAGGACCCAGGTCTGAATCTCACTACGTAACGTATTTTGTGACCTTGAGTCAACTGCTTCCCTTCTGTGAGCCCCACTTCAAGTACCTGTTTCTCTAGGGCATACTTTGAAGACAGTATGAAACACATAAATAAACTACTGTAGAATGTCTGGTATGATTCCCACTCTCTGACCTCTGCTTGGTAGACGTGACCAAGCAAGAGACTCACTCTCAGCTGGATGAGGCAGATTCCCCCAGTGTCCTCAGAGTACGGCAATGCAGATCTATGACCTGGGAGATTCAAACAAATTGTTCACTACCCAAGAGTCTTACGACAAATCAAATCTTCAAGAGATAAATGAAACGCTTGAAGGGAGAGAAAAACCAAATAGGCACGTGTCTTAAAGAGTTAGTGTGGTACGCAGGGAAAAGAACACGGGTTTTGATGTCACCCAAACCCGAGTCTGAATTTCAGCATTTATGATCTGAGGGAAGTTATATTACTTCTCTTTGCACATTTCTAATCTGTAAAATGGGTATAGTTATCTTGTAGAGTTGTGAGAAATAAATGGTAAGGTAGACAAAGTATGCAGGTACCATACCCTATGCACGGGTAGGCACTCAAACAATGCTTCCAGTTATGCATTAACTCAACAAGGAATCATGAAGTATCATATACATCAAGTTCTTTATGAAGCGTGGCTATCACTTCGACTATTCCTATTTTCCAAAAGGACTAGGGCAAATCTAAGGTGAAGGCAAAGCAGATGGTGTCTTTACTGCTCCATAAAAAGGGCATTTCTCACTGCCAAAGAGCTCCCTGAATAGCTTAGTGCCCTGATTAAAACACCACAACAGAATCAATCTAATTTGAATGAAACTTTTTTCCTCACTTACTCAGTTATTTCTTTGGTACTGAAAATCCTGCCTTAATGTAAAACTTCCTGGAAAGTAACAACTCTATGAAACAGGAGGAGGAAGAGGTCGGCTACACCTGGCCCTAATGCTCTCTTTTTATCCCTGGTGTCTCTTGTCTTCCGGTTCCACTGTTTACTAGCTTTGTAACCCTGGGCATATCACTTACCCTCTCTGAAGCTGCTTCATCATGAAGATGGGAATGGTACCGCTTAGCTTCACTGATGCAAGTAAGGATGTACGGGAAAGAGAAACTACATGGGTGGGAAACACAAAGCAGAAGGGAAGAGAGACACAGAAGGGAGTCAGACAGACACTGACTCAGAGAAGAGGAAGAGGGAGAGAGGCAAACACACAGGAATAAAAAATTTGCATAGGACAGAAATCTCACTCAATGAGCATAAACCCTTAGTCAGGGATGTAATCCAGCCTGAAAAAGTCAGTCTCTGTTGTGAAACTTACGATTTTTAGCATTTCCCACCAATTAATGGTCATCCAGCAAGTAAATGGTAATGGCTTGATCAATATCATCAAGGAAAACATGAAGACCAAGTGAGGGCCACAGAGATGATAAAACTGTCTAAGGAAGAGCCAGCAACTTAAGTTTTCATTAAATGCTTAAATGTTCTAAGCAGTCACACTTAAACTGAGCCATACTTAATTCCTAAGCATGGTGCTACCTGACACTGAAAACTGTGTATTAGCATATACACCATACGTTTGCACCAGTAGGTAAACGGATATGCACACAAAATCATTTATGTTGAATTTTTGAGCAATTTAAAGGATTTTCCAAGACAATATAAATTGCTAACCTTTGCTCATTTTAGATCCCAACCTTCTGAACGCTAGCTGTCTTCTTATTCGCTTCTTTACTGATGAGGTATTATTGAAGAGAAAAGGTGTGTTATCATCACAATGCCTTCACTAGGGTCTGGCCCTCTTTTTCTAGTTGAATAATTCAGTTTTATAAATATTAACCAAACTCTGAGTATGTGAGGAGCAAAAGGAATATAGGGAGGATTAAGCAATTCCTGCCTTGAAGGGTCCTGGGCTCTTGGTTAATGGCAGGCCAGCAATGCACACTGTTTGGATAGGTGGTTATATTCTATCATATGACAAAGAGATTTGTGCGTTGAAGACTATCAGGACTGAGTCAGGCTGGTCAAAACTTTGCCCAGTTGAAAAGCACCCAACATATTTCTAGGCACAGCCAAACATTTTGCCTCTTGGCACCACCTTTGTTCTTGTCTCTTTCCTTTCAGGTTTCAACACTCACACATGGCCTCCCGGCTTTCGAAATTGCTAATCTTCTCTTTAACCCCACTGTTCACCTGCACCTGTTTAAGAGCTCCCAGATCCCGCCCCTCCATCCACAAAAATCTCTATTTGCTTTTCAATAGAACCCACCAGGCTTCTATATACTCCCAAATGATGTGAAATGCACAACCTGGCCTTGACAACAAAACCACTCCCTTCTCTGAAGAAATCATAGTCTACTGTTAATTGGCCAAATTAAAGCTGATGTTGCTCGTCAAGGGCCTAACAGAGCACTGAAAAATGGTAGTATGAGAAGGTAAAACCAATGGTCACAAACCGACAGTTTTGTTTGCACAGTGTTTTAACAACTGGTAATGGAAAAATCATCAGTTGAATTTCTGGGTTTCCCCAGATAACCTCAGGATCTGACTACAGTGGGTCCTCACCTATTATTCCCAGCAACAACAGACAGGCATGCGTGGCAGGTGTCTCCTTCAGATAGGGCATAAGCTCTCAAGTATTTGACGGTTCTCCTGAAGATTCTTGTGACCGTCAAGGACCTGTGCTGTAGGTACCATGTGCCCAGACATCAGGCTGGAGTTCAAGGACTAAAGCAGTAAGCAAAACATCAAAGTCCCCACCCTTGTGGAACTGCACTGTGGTTTTGACAAGATATAGAAGGAAAAGGAAAGCAACCCACTAGGAATAGCGAAGTGAAGGTATTCTAATGTTCCTGAGGAGCTCCCCATTCATGGCAGCCCAGGTAAATCCTTCTGTGACATGAATGGTCACTCACTATTCTATCAGCTTTGATAACTAAATTAAGTGTGTTAAAGTGAGGGTACAGAGTTGATTAGTGAGTCCATGTAATTACAAGATTACAGTATAAAATGTCCCCATCACTAAAACAATTTCTAAGTTCACTCGTGGATTCCATGATCTCCACACCTTATATCCTACATCCTCTATGTAGGATATACAATTTAGAAATACGTCTAAATTTCTGGTGAAGGTCTTCAGATTAGTAAATGTTCGCCTTTCCTCTAAGCATTTCAATGTACCAATAAAATTACATTTCAGATTAGATTTTTTAATACTAAAGACCACAGATTCAGTCCATTCTACTTTTGATCACAAAGTGAAGACCTTATATTTCAAAGGTTTCTAAATATCAAATTATTGTCTAATGTCCTCAAGTTCTGCCTGGCTGAGCTGCACTACAAATTCTCATGCCTGCTAATTCTATAGCTGGTGAGTGAATAAAGGATGGCAGGAAGATTGCTTGATGACTTGAGGAAGTGTCCGTACAGGGGTACTGCACATTCTAACGAAGTTCTCCTGATGCAAAAGTGCAGGAAACCAGGAGTTGGAATAGTGAAGACAGTTTAAGTAAAAACATCAAGGAAGAGAGAAATCGCCTGAACATATTGTTTAGATAAATGAAAATCACTTTACTCAAGAAAGTACAGTCACGTCTTCCCTAAACCAAGTCATATTGCTGGGTTTCACAACTTGGGTTAATTAACAACATGATTCTCGTTTAGGGAAATGGAATCTTTTTTCTTTGGAATTGTTCCCTAACTCAGTTATCATCACCACTACTAAAGGTAAAAATGATCTCCGATCAATCTTGATTTATATGCCTCCAAGAATTACAACTAAGAAAAATGGGTGGCACCTGCAGGGAGGCCAAGCTACGCTTCAAGTGACTCAAACCCAGGTCTTCTAGCTGCGAAGCTCATATTCTTTCCACCATGTTCTACTGGCCCTTTCTCAATATCAATAATAAGTGAAATCTAAAGCAAGCTTTCAGTTTGCCAAGATCCATTATCGCATTAGATCTTGGTAATAATCTTGGGAAGCTGGGACAGACATAGTATCTCTAATATACAACACAATGGGTCCCCAGGTATGATATTTATAGGAAAATCTGAAGTTTAAAAAAAAAAAATCCAAACCAAAAACCTACCCTTGTTTCTGACTGTGGTTTAAATGTTTGTTTTGGGAGAGAGAGAGAGAGAGAAAGAGTGTTGGGACACTTGAGAGTGTTGGGACAGGTGAGGGACAGAGAGAAAGGAGACAGAATTCTGTACTGATAGTGTACAGGCTGACACGGGACTCGATCACACAGATCATGAGATTATGACCTGAGCTGAAATCAAGAGTCGGACACTTAACCGACAGAGCCACCCAGGTGCCCCTGATTGCAGCTAGACCAGGGGTCTGTAAACTGTCCAAAGAAGTTGTATCCGATGCCTTGTAATATCCTTAAGACATAAATAACTACTAATAAAAGAATTACTGTGTGCAGTGTAAATATGTTACCTTTTGAGTAATAGTATCTTGAAATGAGTATGGCGTACCTGTTATGTTTACATTCTCGGGACGGCAAATACCAGATTTTTGTACTATCTCTACGCTTTCCCACCGTAATCCTGGGCCTGAACTCAGCCTCTGAATCTTTCTGAACATACAGCTCCACGTAGTGCCTATCAAATGACTGGCAGTGTTGTATCAGCCATACAAATAAAAGCTGCATTTTCCTAGTGTCACTCTCTCCTATATTGTACAGCAGTAGTTTCTTGCATTTTTCTTTGCTTTTGATTTGTTATTAATAGTTCTCACATTATTTCATGTTTTCATATATTGTCTTCTCTGCCTTTTATTTATCTCGGAGCACCGAATGCAATCACTTATATACAGCAGTCCCTCGAAGTGTTTTAAATTTTTTTTTTTCAACGTTTTTTATTTATTTTGGGACAGAGAGAGACAGAGCATGAACGGGGGAGGGGCAGAGAGAGAGGGAGACACAGAATCGGAAACAGGCTCCAGGCTCCGAGCCATCAGCCCAGAGCCTGACGCGGGGGCTCGAACTCACGGACCGCGAGATCGTGACCTGGCTGAAGTCGGACGCTTAACCGACTGCGCCACCCAGGCGCCCCCCTCGAAGTGTTTTGAACGCACCTAAGACAAATGTGTGGTATTTATTGGAAAAATCTAAAGCTAAAACAAAACAAAACAAAAAGAAAACAAACACCCCCGCCCCAAAACTGTCCTTGTTTCTGATTATGGTTTAGACCACAGGTCAGTAAACTTTTTCTGTAAGGTGCCAGGTAGCAAACACTAAAAGCTCTGTTTGCCAGACGGTCTCCGATGTAACTACTCAACTCTGCCATCATAGTGTAAAGCACACACAATGTGGAAACGAGTAAGTGTGTCTACATTCCAATAACACTTTATTTTGGATGCTAAAACCTGAATTTTATGTAATTTTCACATGTCACAAAATATTATTCTTCTCTTAAATTCTCCCCCAGCAACTTAAATATGTTGGCAAAAAACAAGCATTCTTGGCTTTCAGGACCTAGAGAAACAGGCAGGCTGGACTTGACTCACAGGCTATAGTTCGCTGACCTCTGGCCCAAATTTGTGGTTCTCAAAATGAGAACTTCGGGTGGTCTGCACGATCCTTTCAGCAGTCGGACTACCGATGTGTGAGGCCAGATTTTCTTTATAGGCTTCAACCCAAACAACGTACCACAGCGGACTGAATGCGGAAGCAAATGCGAGGGTCCAGCTGCCTCCTATTAAAGTCACAAACTGAAGAGATTTGCAAAAATGGAAAACAATTTCACACCTCTCACTCATTTTTCCGTCATGTTTGGAAAATACATGGTTATATTTCATAATCCTCCTTACAGTAACACGTTAGGGACTTATCACTGATTTTTAAAACGGATTAATATTTTTAAGAAGGTCTCAGTTTTGATTTCTAACGTGATAAATGTCAATAGCTACCACCCATGTAATAAACAAATGCTCTCCGGAGGCCCTCGGTAGATTTTTTTAATGTAAAGGGATCTTGAGACCAGACGGTTTGAGAACCAGCTGCCGAGCCACAGCTGGGTTAACTTACTGGCTGCGGGGTGCGGGGAGGTGGCTTGCACGCCACTTCCTCAGACCCCCTGATTTCAATCTCCATCTTGACTTGTCCCCAAAGGGCTTCCTGGCGTTCCTGTGATTGGGTCCCCACTCGGCAAAACTGAATCCCACGCAATTTAGGTTTGTGTAAATAAAGGTGGTGAGAGCGTGGTGGTGATTTTCATGAAAGGAAAGCTCTGTGCAGACCAATAAAACTGTTTCAGCCTTTACTTTGCCAAACTAGGCAACCTGAAGCAAGACTCTCTCCCTGGCTTGTAGTTTCCAGTCTTTATAAAAAAAGAAAAAAAATTATTATTATCATTTCTTCCCTTCAGAACATCTCTCAAAACAAATATTCACTGGCTCCTGTATAAAGCCTGGTCCCTCCGACTTGGCTCCGCAAAAACTGTGGGCTCCCGATGCTAATGAGCGTCCTCACAGCAGCATTAAATCTAAAGAAACAGAATCCATCGCCCACGGTGCTACTTTGCCAGCACTAATAATGCACTGAAAATCGCATTTGCAAGTCGTGTGCGCACATCTTAGAGAACACTTGAAGAGGGCATTAATATTTTGCTTGCTCTGTCATTTGAGATTTAAAAACTTCTGAAAAGAGTATTTTAGGAGAAACAAAAAGGGAAAGTTGTCTTAATTCCAGTGTTACATATATAGGGGAACCCGATATAAGGAAGCATTTCTTTCAGTATAAGTCTACTTTGTCTCAAAGTTTAACTGTCTATCCAAATGATGTGAAGTACTGCCGGCCTTGGGAAACCACCCCCTACACCATCCCCTGACCATCTGAGAGAGAATTAAAGAAATAATAACCACGATTCCAACACGTATCATTTTGCTGAACTGCACACTCTTCACTAGAAAGTGCGTCACCGTGAGTGTACGATTCTACAAATCTTTACAGCTATCTCTTAGGGAATAATACTTTTGTAAACAATAACAAAGGAGGAAGAAATTTATATTTTTGGATATTTATCCTTCACTATGTATCATAAGATACCTTTTTAAAAAATCAAGAATTTTTGATCTTGATTATGATCGGGTAATTTGTCATTATTGGCTCCAAGCAGAAAAATGAAATACATGTGGCTACTTTGACCAACACCAAAAACTGAAATTCACTAGCAGAAAGATCAGAAAGACACTAGCAAATCATTATATTACCTGTTTGGGGGATTATTACCCATTTGGGGGAACCACGCAATTTATATTAGAAGGATTTTGGTAGCTGAAGAAGAAAAAAATAGACTAAAATGTGGAGAAAATGCTTACTGTTTAAATCCACATTAAAGCAAAAGTCTCATCAGGATTGCAAAACATTCCAAATTGTGAAACTTAAGTTACTTGTAAGATAGACAAAAGTAAAGCTGCTTCCTCAGTCATTTTTTGAGATCTCAGCATCAATTTAAAGAAAATGCTTATATTTAAAAGAAAGCTTATTTCAAAATAGGAATCCCTACACTCAGTACAAATAAGGACATGAAGTAAATTTACATGCCCTACCACAGTGCTCCAGCCGTATGCAAACGAAGGTGATGGGAAATTAAAGTTTACAAAAAAGTTATTTGCTTCCCTATCCGATTCTGTAAGGAATAAAAGAGTCATGAGCCGAAAGCAATGACAAACAATGCAAATGCAAAAACGATCAAATTACATAAAGTTGTTAAGTGGATTAAGCGGACAAAGAGGAAAAGAAAAGGACGGATGTACTTCACTGTACAGAAAAGACAGATTTCTGTCAAATACCGTCTACAAAATTTTGGGATAATGAATCACTTCTTTTCCCAATCTCGTTTTTAAATCAAAATTATGTTGGAATCCAAATCGTGATCGCATGGCATTAATGCTACTACGAAGACAGAAGGGATCAAGAAGATTCTGGTCCACAACTGAAAAGAAAAAACTAGTCTGAGAAAACGGTGCTACTACTCCAAAGCAGCAAAACCAGAATCAAACTGGTTATTGTAAAGCGTGGCACAGCAGTTTAAAATTTGAAAAACACCATTGCTATTTTAATAAGACAGTTCCGTTTTAATTTCCCAATTCCTCTCCCCAGCAGTGGGACAATACAGCGTAACCATGTCTGGCTGCTGGGGAATTTTCTTAGCACTTTGTGGAAACTGTTGCCTTTCAGAAATGCACAGGCTGATTTGAACCAAAAGTCAGACAAAATACAGAATTGCAACAACAACAAAAAGCAATTTACAAAGAGGATCAAGCCAAGCAGATAGGCAGACTTTATAAAATCAGTTTTCTGGGGCGGCGTATCAGGTCAGTTCCTTAAATTCAAAAAGCCAAACCAAAGCAAAGCATGCAGACTTACATTGCTTCTTCAGTTCTTTCAGCTGTTGTTTAAACTGTACAAATTTTGCATTATTTTGAAAGTCTGTGTCACAATTCTTATTCTGTAAAGCCAAAAATTTCTTCTCCACTAATAATTTTAGATCTGGTATCTTCTCTGGACGTTCTTCTTTTACCTGAGGAAGACAAACAACACAATTGCCTTCGTTTAAGGTTAACAATGACACCGTTTTGTGAACATTATTTTTATCTCATTTCATTCAAATAAAAATACAGTGAGGTAGAAAACACAATCCCAACAGAACCAGAGAGCTTGGGACTTGTTCCAGAACAGATGGCCGGCAAACGGTTGGGGAGCCATTCATCCCATCTCCTCATCACTTTCTTAAACCCTCCCTCCAATGCCCGACTAACCTCCTGTCTCCTGACAACTACTAGGGAAAAATCTCACACCAGAGCAACTCTGTGCCCTCCAACGTCAAGGGAACCTGGGCCTCATGGCTTCCTCCTTTTTGTCAGGTCTGCTCAGTCCCCTCTCCTCCTCTTCTCTGGCTCTCTGTCCCAGCAGGAGAGAGAGGCTCCTACTTCACAAAGAAGTTGAGGCTTTAATCTTGAACTGTGCCATCTGCAGCCACAAGGAATAAGTGTCCCCTGTTCTGTTCAAAGCTAAACTGTCAATCTATCTTCTTTTTGTTCCCCCCCAATATTTTACTGTCAAACTTCCAAACATGTGGCCAGGTTGAAAGAACTGTATTTTACCACTCATCTCTACCTCCTAGATGCCACAACTGACATTTTGCTATGTTCACTTTATCACCATAGCGATCCATCTATCTGTTCTTTCCATCCTTAATCTTGCTTCAAGTTCATTCCTAATTTATCTTCACGTCTGTCAGGCCACACCTTCTTTCCCCCAAAACCTCTGAATTGGCTCCTCACTCCCCAATTTAACAGACAAACTCCTCTAACCCCTGCCCGCTCCGCTCAGGTACTTTCTCTTCGTAGTCTAGCTCCTTGGAAAAACCATCTGTACCCACTGTTTCTAGTTCCTTGACCTCAACCTTTAGCCACTGCCGTCAAGCTGCTGCCCCCGCCCCCCGCTCCCCACCCCCTTCACTGTGACTGCTCTTCTTTAGGCCTTCATATTTGGCTTCCTGATGCCCCTGCACCAAGCAAAATTCACCAAGCTCTCCCTTGCAGCCCAACTCTCCCTTAAGCCCAACATGCCTTAGACTTTTACCATAGCCCCCTTAATATTCGACTGCATTTATTTTTACATGTCTACTTCCCCTAACAAAATGCAGACTCTTTGAAAAATGTGTGATTTATCACTGCGTTTGCCAGCACGTGGCATGTAGTAGATAGTATTCAATATATGTACTCGACAGATTTCAAACAAATTAATCTTACATGCCCCAAATATACTTCCCCACTAAAACCCACAAATGATCGACTTAACTGACATTAGGAGAGCATACAGGACAATTTCTAAGCTGGAAGACAACTCAGAGGTCATCTAACCTTGATGTCTACCTTCCTCAGTTTCATAAGTAAATAAAATTATATAGAAAGAAGTTAAATGACTTGTTTACTATAATCCAGTTGGTTGGAGGCAATGTTAAGACTGCAAATAGATACAGAAAATTCTTGCTTTTGGTTCCAGTCCATGGAATATATTCATCTCTCTGAATCTGAGTATCAACTAGTGTGAAGTCAAAAGATTACCTGTAATTTATCTGTTTCAATTACCCTTTGTCATGGAAAAAAGAATTATATAATCTTCTTTTGTTTAACTGCTATGCACTTTAATTAGCTAAAATCAAAAAATGAAAATTAACCATGAAACCAAAATGCCTAAATGTAATTTATGGTACAGAGTGTAGAAACTGTTTTCTCATTGCATGGGTGATATTCAACCAGTGCTGGATCCATCATCAAAGAGAGCTGTGAGAAATACGGAGCTTTAATGACACATCTTATACATAATTAAAAATTTTAAATAAGTCCTGTACAGCTAAAGAACCAATAAAGCTCAGTTTGGAAAAGAGAAGGTAGGGAGGCAGTTTAACAATGCCTCATGTCTCAAGAATAGGAGATGTTAGACATGTGACTAGCTATCCTCTACCTCTATAATGGACAGGACAGGATGAAACAAGTTCAAGACTGTAGCATGAAAAGTTCAGAGTAGATACAGAAAATAAATGACAAGTTCTCAGAAAAGAATTATAGTCTTTCTGTCTGGATTTATAAAATAAAATGGACTCACATCCACCTGAGACGTGAATAGTGCTATTATAAGCAGGTATAAAAGACCTTCTCAAGGTCTTTTCTGGGCTGAAATTGTTATTTAATCTGGGGCAATCAGAGCAGAGCTGAGCAGATGATCAGTAAAGGCAAAAGTTCTTTTCCAGTAAAGTCTCTAGCCCGCTCAACATATTTAATGTCCTTAGCCCCATTACCACCCAAGCAGAAGAGCTGGCTGGAAGATGGGGGCGGAGAAGATGGAGAAAGGATAGGCGTTTTGAGATTGACAACATGGCGACCTGAAATAGGACTAGGAAAACCTGAATAAGCCAAATTTCGTGATTCAAAATACTCATTTTCCCCAAGGCCAGAACCTCAACAGAACTGCCGGAAAGCACATAAATTCACTGCAGCAAGTATCTTCTCTGGAAATGTGATGCTGCGGTTGGCACAGCTATGTGTGGTAGAGAGAACTTACTGGGCTCCGGCAATCAAAACGAGAGCCTGGAAAATACCGAACTCCTTATCTGTTTAAATCAATGCAGTGAATGGGGATTAAGGATATTTTTCATGGACTCTTGCTTTGTATCTTCAAGAGAAATAAGTTGTACAGTCCCAAAATGAGAAGGAAAGAAGCCATTCTTTGGGTAGCTGATCGTAAGTGTAATCTAGTCCGAAAAAGGTAAGGATGGCCCTCTTTCCCCAGGACAAAGCCCAAATACTTCAAAGAAATGTGACATGGCAGGAGATTTTACTGGATCCTTAGTCCATTTCTTTCCCAAAGATCAAGTCCCTTGATGCAGGACTTAAAACCTAAGTGAATTAAAAGACACTGGGTGTATTAGTTTACTAAGGCTGTCACAACAACATACCACAGACTAGGTGGCTTCTAGGTAGAAATTCTTTTCTCACAGATCTGGAGGTGGGAAGTCTTTGGCTTGTAGATGGTCACCTTCTCCCTGTGTCATCTGTCACATGGTCTTCCTTCTAGCTGTCCGTGTCCAATCCCCCTTTTTTATAAGGGTACCAGTCATACTGGATCAAAGCCCATGCCAATGACTGCATTTTAACTTAACTCCCTCTTTAAAAACCCATCTCCAAAACTGTCATATTCTAAGGTACTGGGGTTTAGGACTTCAGCATATGAATTCGAGGGGAACGCAATTCAGCACATACACTGGGTTAATAAATTTTTGAAGCAGAATTTTTTTTAAACACCTCAGAGATTATTAATCTTTATGCCATTATAATTTAAAAACGATAGGAACTACCGAGAGGTAAACTTAACAGATACCATACTTACATAATGGGAATTTGATTCTGCCCTCGGGAGAGAAAAAGTCAGGTTTTTATTCACTCGCTACCCACTTCCCTCTCCAGTATTCAGTGAGTGCCTTCCATGTGCTAAGAACTGTAGCTACACTGGAGAGAAACCAGAAAAGTCGATCAGGAGCACGTGGTGAACAGCTCTGAAAGTGAGACCTAGCCTGATGGCAGCAGGAACGACAATTTTAGGAGGTTTTAGGGAGTAAAGTAAGAATACCATAAGAAACTTTTTTTAATCACTGCTGTAGTTCAAGCATATAAGATGCACTTCAGACAGGGAGGGGGGAGGAAGTTACTGCTGTAGGTTGATTAATGGCAGAGGGGCTGACAACCGGACCGCATCACGATGCCATTTTTAAAGCACAATGGCCAAGTCTTTTTGTGAGAGCAGTGACTCCAAGATCTGTAACAGTTAATATGGGCAACCAAGGAAAGGACATTTTCTTGAGGAAAGAAGGGGCAATCCTGAATGTCTGTCTGAGTGGAGAGATCTGGTACACAGCGGGAGAGACATTTTAAATGAGATGGGAACAGAAAGAAAAGAGACGCAAAAGGAACTCTAAAAGAAGCAAAGAAGAAAACCAGGGGTGAGGAATGCCACAGAAGAAAGAAAAGGGAAAGTTTCCTTGACAGAGATGCTCGTCCTTGGGGGAAAATGACGCAAGAGAGCTCAGGTAAGATAAGGTCTAGAGACTGGACTTCATTACAAGGGATTTTGTACCCTGGAGCGGAACGACGTACCCATCTTAGCCTGTGAAGCTTCTCTCAGGCAAGGGCTGTTTGCCTGGGGTCTAGCGCACTTCCTGTTGTATAGTAGGTGCTTGAAAGATGTTGAGGAACAAGTGAACTATGGGGCAGCCAGATGATACTGTCTTGAGAGGAGAAAAGAGATTAAGGGAGTTCTGCGTTAACGGATGAACTAAAGTTCGGCAGTAAAGGAAGAGAGAGATGGGAGTCGATCACGGGACAGATGGGAGAGACTCCTTTATTTGCACGGAGGTTAAGAGTAGCTTGAAATCAAAGTGACATAACGGAGGAAAAAGAACATGTAACCCGGGATCAGACAGATCCGAAACAACCCCATGTATGGATCTTGGGACAATCCTTCCAGGCCTCAGATTTCTCTTACCTCTGAATTAGGAATCAGGAGCACCGACTTCAGTGCTGTGAGGATTAATTAAATCATGCTTGTGTTTAACTGCGGCACATTGTGGATGTTAAAAAACTTTTGTTCTTTTCCTTTTACCTCTGGCATACAGCCTTGAACATGTTTGTGGGCTAAGGGGGGAGGAGCCAGTGGGGAAACATAAATCACAAGTGCTAAGAGAAAGCAGGTAACAGATTTAAGAAAATCATTCCAGTACAAGGGCAAAAACTAGAGAGGAAGCAACACCAGCTGGGAAAGCAAAACCACAGCCTTTACCAGGTGTCATAAATGCCTACAGGGCTGGTCAAGCAAAGATCTGAGGAAACCCCCAATAAAGGACAACAGGAAGTGGTGAGGACCCTGGTAAGCAGACAGTACAAGCCCCAGGTGAGAGGAAGTTGCTACACAGCTCCAGATGTCTGTGGCCCGGTGACAGAGCAAGTCCGAGTTTTTAAAGAAAAATCAGAAATCTAGATTTTTGTGACACATTTTCTAGTTCTCAAAACAATGCAGAGTCCAGACAACACATCAGCCTAAAGCCCACGAGTTTGAAACCTCTATTTAATGCAGAGGAGACATTTTAGCCATAAAAATAAAAGTACTTCTGCGATCCACAATATTTACGGATCCAGTGTAACTCCCAGATTTCTACCTGAGGGATGAAATACGATCCTTTCAAGCAGGACAGAGAATAATGGGAAAAATCATGAAGAAGAGAGGGGGAAGTAAAGGATTCCATTTTGATATGCTCACCCAAAGGATTTATGATTAAAAATGTGGGCTCCAGACTTGAGATTAAACGTGACGCTCTGCTATTAACTGAACGACTTTGGAAAAGTTCCCAAGTGCATCTAGCCTTAGTTTCCTCACGTCTAAAGAGAAAAGAATCACAGTATTTGCCTCACAGTGTTTTGAGAAAAATAGATGGAAGGAAGCAATGAAGCAGTGAGCTGTCAACCACAGAGAATACTCAATAACACACACTCAATACTCAATATTCAATAACACTCATTACACATCTATCTTTGGGGTGCCTGGATGTACAGGTCAGCAGCTCAGCAGCCTGACATGGAAACACCACACGGAAGAATCCCTGTATAGATTTTAATAGAAACCATGGAAACAAATAGGGTTACCAAGAAGACTGAATAAATAGAAACAAAAAAGGACCAAGGATAAAACTATGAGAATACCACACTTATGGGGCAGCTAAAGGAACCTAAAAAGAAGAAGGACAAGAGCTAAGATGACAAACAAAAGAAAATCCCCCTGAAGTCCAGGAAGGAATTTCAAGATCTGTCAAATGCTACAGAAAAGTCAAGCTACATAAGGATTGAGACTTGCCCACTAGACCTGGTGACTTGGTCACTGGAGACTTTAGCAAAAGCAGAGACATGCACAAAGTACAGACTCTGAAATATGCAGACTTTTGTTCAATTAATTGTTTCAAAAAGATGGAGCCAGAACAGGAAAAAACACACAAATACCCAGAAGTTCCACAGGCTCTCCAACTAACTGCTCAGTTTCTGCTCAAGATCACTTGTGAATGTTTAGCTACATTTAACTGGAACCCAACATTCCTGTGACTGTAATATTTCTCTATGTCAGCAAGGAGAAGGCAATCAATGAGCTGTTAACAACCAAGTTAGGTCTCTGGTGACTTTTTCCCTCATGAAGAGGCTGATTGTTTCAGGAAAAGTGATTACGGTAGGAACAAACGGCAGGATTTCATCCTTACCTGTATCATTTCCAACATGCTTTAACATAAAATTTTAAATATTTATAACATACCTCATTTCTTTCCAACAGTATTATATACATATGCAATTACTCTAAGTATGTCATTTTATTGCCCTAGGGCAAAGTCAAGGTTTCCTCCTCCTCCAATTATCATTATTGCCTTATAGCTATCATTTCACTGGGAGGGGAGATCACAGGAGCTAAGGATATTAATGGGCTGAGTCATTCACACACTTTTGAATCATGTGAGAATCTAGTATAAAATCAGTCATTCTTGTAACTAAACCAAGACTCAGATGGATTTACTCTCCAAAACAGCCACTGTTAGATGTTTGGCTCCCAAAATAACACATACCTGATGGTTTACATTTTGGAAATCACATAGCCCTTAGAAGTTTATTATGTGCACACAGTCATGATAAGCAATTTGTTTTGTGTTCTGCTAGGTGCACTAAGTACTCCAAGCTCTAATTCATAGTCCGCTTGATCTAAAGCTACGAGACCTGCTTTCATGCTGGGAATCCAGAGGGAATTGTCTCACTTGGTCCTCAAACATTCATTCAACAAATATTTACTAAATCCCAATTGGGTACCAGGCATTACGCTCAGCACTGAGACATTTATGGAAGTTGGCCCACACTTATGACACATCACCAACCTAACTGGTCATGCACAAGGTAAATTTATATAGGCCAATACTGTCTCCATCTTTATATTAGCAAAAAAAGCTTGGTAAAGTTTTTATTGAAAGGCATGTCCAGGCCAGGAAACATTATGCTTTCACTGGGTATAACCTAATTGCACGTACATATGGAGATACACTATATTTTTCTACAGAGTTTACTATACTGTCTTTGCCCTGTTTGAAAATATATATTTATCATAGACACTAATGATGACCAGCATGGATTACAGCCTTCATCTCATGCCAGTTTCTGTTGTCAATTGCACAATCTGCAGTGAACTCGGTTGGACCCAATTATTTGTAGTTGAGTGAGTTTCCTAGTGCCATTATTCAGTTTGACTTCTGACAAAATGCTTGAGAGAAAATACTTCCTTGTTGAGCCTTATGACACATCGAATGGACTCCATGGTTCGCCAAGGTGTTGTAATACACCGTTACTGAGCAGCTGCCTACCAGGCATGGGAACATCTTTCCTCCTTCAAGGCTTTCAGAAGAAGTTTCAAAATGGAACTTAAACATGTGTGAGAGAGCTGTTGGTCTCATTCTAATGGACCAGTCCTGCTAGGATAGTTGTCTAACAGATGGCAGCTGAATGAGGCAACTTGCCATGTGTGTGCATCTGTTACTAAACATTTATGCTGTTGAAAATTACTCCAATAAATTTCTCATGGCATCTTTCCCACCATAAGATTATGACCAACGGGAATCACTTATTTATTTACATGGGATGCAGCATTAGATTCCCATATGAGGGGCAGAGGGGAAGCACCCTCCTAATTTTGCCTCTCGAGTATTTTTTACTTTTTGCTTTATTTTTTGGGCAGAATTCATGTGAACATGCATTATTTATTTATTCATTTATTCACCCATTCAATAAATATTTACTGAACACCTAACCACACGCAGGCACTGAGCTGGGCACTGGAGATGTGACAGTGAGCAGACTAACCTGCACCCTGCTGTTCTCATGCGGTTTGGGATTTAATGGAGGAAACAAGCATTATTCAAATAGTCAAATACACTATCACCAACTGTGATAAGTGCTGTGAAGGAAACGTATCAGATGCTGGGAGAGCATGTACAACATGAATTTTGAGGACATCGTTTTCATGGGCAATGTTTTTAAGCACCGCGCAATTTAAACACAGGTCACGTGGAGGGAAGGGGAGAGGAGGGGGAGACTCATCTCAGACACTGCCCTGCACAGCACCTTTCACCGGAGGGGTTCAAAGCTTTCCATACACAAGTGTCATGATCCCAGTTTCACAGATGTGAGGAACGGACAGCTACCAGCCATTAAGCATCTTGCCCAAGGTCATGCTGAGTCAGTGACCAATGGTTTGCATTCATTCAAATCTCCTTTCAATTTAATTTTGCTTTGCCTGTGCCTCCAAGTAACAATTAAGAATGAACTTTTACACCCCATCTTAATTTTATGAAGACATAGTTGATTTCAAGCATATATCCCCAACCTTCAGTGGCCATTTGTCAGCTCTTGTATGAAAGACACTTATTCTGAATTTGAAATTGCCTTTCTTGTCCGCCACGCCTCTGTCATCCACAGAATTACTCAATGCCTTATTTACCTTTATGGTATTTCACTCAGGATTTTGTAGTGAAAAAAGTACAGCAATGGCTTGACGCTAAGGTGATTTTTCTGGTCGTACCAAGTACCCCATGATCCAGAAAGACGATCTTTCAGAATGCTAAAGCATTTACTGGAAATTCAGTTCCCGTGCTACCTGGGAGACAACACCTCATAAGGTCAGAGTAATGTCCCACAGGATGCTTGTAACCAGTGAATAATATGTGACATTCGTTCTCTAATAGCCAGAATATGTGGGCTAGGAAGCAGGGAACAAGTACACATCTTCTCCCCGTCACCATACCTAATGACCAACTTGGAGCCCCCCCACCTCCTATGGCTGCAACTCTAGTTCTGCTGGTTTAACAGTCTCAGTACCCAAGAGAAGAATGATTTCACCAAGGGACTCAACAAAGCCTCCATTGATTTGGAAGCCTAAACTGCAACCTAGCAATTCTGAGCTCCTTGTGACACTGAAAAGACAGACAGACAGATGAGGTTACAGAACTGGCTGGAGCAATGAATCTTGATTTTCAAGGGTAAAGAGGATAGCTGCTCCAGAGTGAGAAAAGAGAGGTGTGTGTCGGGGACCTGAAATAACTTCTGGTTTTGCCATTTCTAATGGTAAAAGATAACGGAAGTCGTAACTAACTCCATACAGGCAGGAACACAGATACCCCAGGAGTGAAAGTTGACGTGTTCTAGTCAGATAAAAACCTACAGTCAGCTGTGAGCTGGCTGCGAACAAAGGGAACGTGGAATGGGTAGTGGAGAAAAGCAGTTAATACCAAGAAGTTATGGGTTCAGGACTAATGGTAAAAGCTAAGACAGAAGTGTCCCTTCATATTTCTTCCTTAGTTTGACAAATACATATTTATATTTTAAACTAATTTCTCCCTTTCCCCCTTTCCTAATATTTTAGAAAATGTAAGTTGGTGGTGAGGTGCCTGGGTGGCTCAGTCAGTTAAACATCTGCCTCTTGAGATTGAGCCCCATGTCGAGGGTAGAGCCTGCTTGGGGTTCTCTCTCCCCTCTCTCTGCTCTTCCCCCACTCATGTGTTCATGCGTGCTTTTCTCTCTCTCTCTCTCTCTCTCTCTCTCTCTCTCTCTTCAAATAAATAGATAGATAAACATTAAAAAAGAAAAGTTGGTGGCTCACTAGTTATGGAGTACCAGAACACAACAATAACACACACAAAAAATAAGTGTGGCCCAAATATCCTGGACTTGCAAACAGTAACTAATAAGATGTTTGACCGGTCCACCTTTGGGGGAAAGAGAGAGCATGTGAGGAGAGACAGCTGCAGTATGTTAGTAGGGCATATTTTGTTATTGTTCCTGCTGTTTGAAAATTTAAGTCTGGGAGAAAAGTATATACAGAGGTTGAGCAGCTAAGCTCACTGGTCTAGAACCTTTCGAATACTTTTCCTATGTTTGGGGAATGTCCCACCTTATGAGAGATACCTCACTGGGGCCGGAACCCCAAATTTGCTTTCCTGGCCTCCCCTGCAGTAAGAACCCAGATGTCATGATGGCCCTTGGCCTGTGGAACCTCAATTCTTGAGAATGACATGAGGGAGTTGAATAGAAGGTGCCAGTCTAGCCCCTGGAACCAGATTTACCTAGAGACAGAACCTTCCAACCTCAGCTCTGCCTCCCACTAGCCATGTGATCTTGGGCAAGTTACTTAACCACTCAAAAACCCGATTTCTTCATGTACACTCTAATCAAGTCAGAGGCTGTCATGAATATTGAATGAATTAATATGTTTAAGGAATTTGGAGCTCTGAAATCCAAAGACAGTAGCCACTGGCCGCAGGTGGTTATTTAAATCTGAATTAAAATTACACAAAATTTAAAATTTAGTTCCTCAGTCACACTGTCACGTTTCAAATGCCAGTGGCTGGCGGCTACTTTCCCGGACAGCACAGATCCGGAACATTTCTACTTTCTATAGGAAGTTCTACCAGCACACAATGACGTACAGAATACGTCCCAGACAACAATCAGGCAGGGTGGGGTAGGCGTCCTCATCTATGACGGGCAGTCAGGGAAGGCTTCACTGAGAAAAATGACATGAACAGAGACCTGAGGCAGAGTAAAAGGAGGTGAGGTGACAAGTAACACGGAGGGAGGGTGGGACAGGTCAAAGAGGCCAGTGTGTGTGGCCTTTCACCCCTCCTCTGAGAGATGGGAAGGCTCGGGCAGGAGTGAGGAGATCTGATTGCCTGTTTAAAGGATCACGCTGGCTGTTGTGATAAGAAACAATTTGGGGGAGGAAGGGCAGAAACAGGCCGCTGTAGTCATCTACGCAAGGGTGACGATGGCCGGATGAGGGTGACGGCAGCAGAAGGAGCCAAGAGGTGGTCACATTCTAAATACATTCTGAAGATAGAAACAACAGAGTTTACTGATGGGCTGAGTACGGGCTGAGAAACAAGGAAGTTGGGACAACTTTGGTTTTACCCTGACTGAATGAAAGAGTATAGCTGTCATCTTCTGAGGTGGAGAAGTCTGGAGGGACAGCTGATGTGGGAGGAAACACATGAAGAGTTTAGTTTTGGAAGGTTGAATGTGAAATGCCAGCGGGAAGGAAATGAAGTGGAAACAAGAAGACAGCTGCATACGTGAGACACGGTTTTGGAGAGAAGGCGGAGTATAGGTACAAACGCTACAAACAAGGATCAAGTACATGGCGTTACAAGAGCACAGGAGAGAAATCCACTTGACAGACCGAAATCGGGCCCTCCAGGGAGGGCTTCCAAAGCGAGAGAAGAACACTCCCAGTAGAAGGAATGATGTGTACTGAGGCCAGAGGCATGAGAACATTCTAAGAGCTAGCATAAAAGAATGGTAAAAAAGGAGACTAAGCAGGGGAATATGTCAGGGAAAGACGTCTGTATTCAATCCTGATAGTAGTTAAGGAATAACTGAAGACGGTAAAGCTGTGAAAAGGGCAGGCAAAATAATGAAAATGTCCAGTTTAGAAAAGACTGCTTGGGCTACTAGACAGAAAACACTGGAAGACGGCACAGCTTTGTGCAGCAAACGCTCCAGGGGAAACTGAAGGCCGAAGACGGGGAGGAGGCCGGTGAGCTATCTGAGAGTCGGTCAAGTCTGGAGGCGGGCGGCATGCTGGAAGGAGCTCGGGGAAGGAAGGACGAAGAGACGCTTTGTGGTGTGCGAAGCTGGGCGGACGCCATCGCCGTTCACCAAGCTACAGCAGCTCAGAAGAAGATCGGGGGCCAAGTTCTCCCCGACGCAGGCTGAATTTAAGGAGCCCGTGTAAAGCGGGGATGGCAGAGAGAAGAGCAAATCTGTCTGTGTGATTCTCAGACAAGTGCCCGGCGCGGAAATGAGGATTTGGGCCTCAGCAGCAGGCAGACGACGATTCAAGTTACAAGCACGGATGTTCTCTCTCTCGGGAAGAGAGTGTAGTGTGAGAAAAAGGGCCCAAGAACAGGCAGAATACAAAGATTTAGTGGGCGGGGAGACATTCAGGAGGGTTCACTAAGGAGACCATGGAGAAGTGGCCAAGGAGCTAGACGGAAAGAAAAACAGCCGTGCGTGGTCATAAACGGAACACAGCAATTCAGCAGGGAGAGGGTGTCAATAGCAGAGAAGTCACGCGAGGAACTGACTGAACAATACCCACCGGATTTTGCACAAGGTGTGGAAAACCTCGGGCATGTCACTAACTGTGCGCCTCAGCTTCCGTCTTTACCCAAAAACATTACACCGTCCACTGCACAGGCTGTCGTGAGGATACGCGGTAACGTGTAAGAAGTACCAGCAGCATCAGACACACGCAGCACTAAAAACTGCTCTATTTTGATCGCCACGTAGGTCAGACAGGTCATGGCAACAAAGAGAACAGAGGTAGGAAGCACGGAACGATGGCCGTGAAGTGAGATGTGCGGTTGGACAAAGAGCAGGTGGCAGAAAAGAGCGACGGTCCTTTTCCTTTTCTTCCGCCCTTCTGCGGATGTTTCCTTTCTCCCTCCTTCTAGATGCAGCTTAGAATGCAGCCATTCCCATGAGCCTGTCAAAGGGGCCCTGTTAAGTTTCTCTCAGAGTTTACACAAAGAACCGTGTTTTCACAGCCTTTTAAGACAATCATGAGTCTGTGAGACAGGATGCTATGTTCTTTAGAAGGGCAGCTTAAATTCATGAGCAGTCCCACAGAAATTAAACCCATCGATTAGTGATTTCAAAAATTCTCCTAACAGTTTTTGAAATGATAAGCCAGGTAATGTTTATCAAATGAACATTCTAACTACATGATTAAGGAGACCTTTGAACAACCAAATGGACTTTCAGGTTAGTTTCGACACTGACCAAATGAGAGTCACAGAGAAGTTTCCCAGATTGCACATGCTTTCTTATCAAGGACTGAGGCACTGCCTTTCGGGCAGCAGAGAAGACAGACTGAGAACACGGTCTCTGCCACTTGCATTTCTAATGTAAGAAACACTGAGTTTTACATAAAAGAGTTCCACTGATTTTTTTCCATATTATAACCATGCCCATCCTATTTCTTCCACGGCCTCTTTGCTGCGGAATTGACTTTGTAATTCTTTCAATGCAACTCTCAGTACATGAAGCCCATAGTATATGCCCTTCCCTACCTGCTTATTCTGTTACACCCATCAAATTCAAGGTTCCTAGAAAAGCCCCAATTACTGAGGATCTCGATTTTCTTATACACATTTACATAAACTTCCCTTTTCCATACAAGTCCACAGTCACTGGTGATACTGTGGCTCTCTGGTGGTAAAGAGGCGTCCTGCTTTCGAATCTCAACAATGAAGGACGTATTCCTTGCTCTAGTCTTCGTGTGAGTGTGTGGAGGGGAGACAGCAGGAGAAGGGATGTACATACTTGGGGTTCTCTCTCCTGAAGAAAGCAGACTTGAGAGGAGATTGGGGAAGGCTACGTTTCACAGAAGTGCTTTCTTTCTGAGCATTCGGAAGCAGGAAGACCAGCCTTTAACACCTGGAACCACTGGGGAGCAAGAGCGTCTCCACCATGTTCCATTGCTTCCCTGGGTCTTCCAGTCACTGGAGGATCTCAATAACTGAAAGACGGAATTCAGCATTTCCGTTATCATCTAAAAGAAAGGGAAACGCAAGTGGTTTTCTTCCTTCTGTTCTTGCTAAGTGTCCATCAGAAAACCTATTTAGTATGACTGTAGGAGCCAGAAAGAAGGCAAAATACCGATTTCGGAAATACTACATTTTCCCCTCTCGGTCCGTAACTTCTAACGTTCTTAAGTGCCACAAAGATTCTAGTAAATAGACCTCTGATTTCAAATCCCCTGTCTTTATATCACATACACATCTACAGCATGGAATGAGGGCAATCCATAGATAAGACGCTGGATCTTTCCCTCAGTTACCACATCTCACCCAACACGATACAGACTCTGGAATTACTAATGCTCCAGTAGTTCATTAATGATCCTTTATCCTTACCTGTTCCATTCACTCCAGCCTAACAGCCTATCAAATTCTCAGATGCTGCCTTCTCTATAATTAATATGGCTTCCTGATATTTGAAATTACTTCCCACTACTAAAGCTATCAAATTGCCTTTTCCCTTCCAATTCATCTCTTGTGAGAAAGGTTTCCTGACTAAATGAAAATGAATTCTATCCATCACAAACCTAATCAAAAAGCTACTATACCCAGGAAAATTAAAACAATGACCAAGACAAAACCGGTCGGATGCTTCCTAGTCTGTATACAGTACTTTTTAGAATAATTTACATAATCTGATTCTCGGCGCCCAGAGAGATTAAGTAACTTCCTTGAACCAAACACCTAATACGGGACAGAGCTGAGGCCACAGGGTAGCCACCAAGTCTGAAAACACAGATAATACTATTTCATAATGCAGTGTAATATTATATAATTAAGCCATGTATTGTGTGTTCACCTACATTTTCAGACTTGGTGGCCACCCTGTAAATCCAGATCTTCTAGCCCCAACCTATTTTCCTTGATTCTCCCACACGTTTTGCTCTGGAAGTACTAAAAAAGGGGGCAGTCAATGGAAAATACCACCTTCCATGGGGATGATATGTAAACATTTATAAACCAGCTTTCCTATTCTGTTTCCCAATTTAATTTCACAGCCTTGTGCCTGGAGATTAAAAGAGGCAACTAGTATTTTCTGAATGCCTACTACGTGAAGCCTCACTTCCTATGAGGCATGAAGTATTTTACCTACATTATCTCATCTAGTCCTGGTAGCAGCTCTACGAGGCGTCACCCTCTTTTTACAGATAAGGAAACTGAGGATTTCAACAAGACAAGTCACTAGCCCAACGTCATACAGTCAGGCACTGGAGGAGCAAGGATGAGTCTGGGTCTTCTGATTTCAACTGCAGTGTTCCTTCCACTAACCCAGTGAACATTCCTTACATGTTCCATAACATGCCACACACTGACCATGGAGAGACTGCTCCCTCACTGCTTCTAAAAATCAATCATGAACAAATCTACAGGCTAACCTGGCAAGAAGAAAACGGTTACTCAACCTGAGTTAACTAAACACAACTTAAAACACCGGGAGGCACAGAGCGAGCAAGAGAGCAATGTTGGCAAGGTTTACTTTTGTTATGGAAAGGACAGAATGTTTTAATAATACAAATATAAAGCATCTATAAAAACTAGGAAAAATATAAAAACTATAAAATCTAGAACAAAAAATTTACTCCATTTTTATCTCAAATCCCTAAAATTCTTTCATATTCACACCACTGCCACTTTTAAAATATAACAGGCACAAAGTTTCAGAAAGATCAATACTGGTTGCTCTACAGTCTTTTCTTTTTTTTTTTTTTTTTTTTTTTTTTCAACGTTTATTTATTTTTGGGACAGAGAGAGACAGAGCATGAATGGGGGAGGGGCATAGGAAGTCTACAGTCTTTTCTAATAGAGTGTTAGAATATGAAGTCTTTTCTAACATAATTATTTTCTACTATAACAGTTCCATATAACAATATTCTTTTCCTCAAGTAGTTCTTTACTACTAACAAAATCCCTCCCTTATCCATGTCAGATCAGTGTGAAGAATCACTTTTTGTTTAAGCTAAATGTTCCAAAACTTTACCTTTGGGAAATTGGTAATAAGACAGGTGTAAGATCAGAAGCTTACTTTATAAATGGCACTAGACAAAGGCATTCTTAATCCCTAATGAAATCTACAACTCAGAGTAAACTCAATGAACTCTGTCTTGAAGCATGACAATAACCTTGAATTACAGGTCAAAACACAGAGGTTCAGGGACACCTGGTTGGCTCAGTTGGAGAAGCATGCGGCTCTTGATCTCGGTGGTCATGAGTTCAAACCCCATGTGGGGTGTAGAGATTATGTAAACATACAGAACTTAAAAACAAAAAATATCAAGGTTTAGAATAACCTCTTGAGAATAACCATGTGACCTCAGCATGTCCCTTAACCTCCCTGAGGCTCAGGGTCCATCACATCTACTTTTCCTAAACTGGAGGGTTGCTGTGATCATTAAAGAGGTCTAGGGGCCCAGAGGGCTTCTCACCCTTCACCCTGGGCAAAGGAAACTGGTTTCAGACTTTTAGTCCAGGGGCCAGGGGACTGACCAGGGGACACTTCCAAATCTGGTTTAATCAAACTATCAATAGCCCTAGGCAAATATCAAATAATATGGGAAGCCACAAGAGAAGTAAATTCATTATCGTCCAGACTTAGGCTAAATCTTCCAGGACGTTAATTTTTTTTTTTTTTTTTACATTTATTCATTTTTGATAGAGAGAGAAAGAGCACAAGTGGGGTAGGGGCAGAGAGAGAGGGAGACACAGAATCTGAAGAAGGCTCCAGGCTCCGAACAGTCAACACAAAGCCCGATGCGGGGCTTGAACTCACAAATCGCGAGATCAGGACCTGAGCCGAAGTCGAACGCGCCCCCAGGACATTTTAATCATAAAATGATACCCATACTACAATTGGGCTTTGTTACGGTTTTATAGACTTTGGATGACAATGAACTACTGATGATTAAATCCTTAAAAATTTGTCTAGACTGGAACAGTAACTTGTATAGGAGATGGTGTTCCATGATTCAATTCAGAAATCCAAACACTGGGAATGATCTTCCTCTTCCCAGCTCTAAGAGCTAACAACAGAGACTCCCTTCCCATTCTTTTTGTCAGAATCAGGAAATCTCTGTCACTCTAGCCCTGTGGCCATTCAGACATGAAATGTCAGACGGGGACTGTCAGGATGTAGTTAACTATAGAATAATCACCTTTCATCTTTTGGGGGGAGGGGTCCACAACACATTACTGTTTATAATTTCATTTTATCTACCACTAGCCAGTGAGGTATGCAGGACAAATACTATTATCACTCTGATTTAGAAATGAGGAAGCTAAAGTATAGAATTAGCACGACTTTTCCAAGGTTACAGCGCGGCAGAGTATTAGAAGCCAGATCTTTATTTCCCAACCCAACACGCTTATCAATCAAACACCAACTGCTCAGGGAAGGGGGGAGAAGGAAGTAAAGGTGACTGTGACTTATTTAGGCTAATTACTTAGACTAATTTTTCCTGGCTTTGTGAATTTTCATTAATTTCCTTCTCCATTGTTGCCTGATGAGTTAGTCACTGAAACTATCAGATCAGACATTATAAATTGTTTAAAATTATTTCCTCATTGTTATATATAGATACTCAACTTCAAGTGTTTCATAATAAAGTGACTCAGGGACTAAGCGAGCCCCATCTACATGAGTCACTTGTTGAACTGTTACAAGAGATTTATGCAAAACTCTTGGGAGGTGGGCGGGGAGGGGAGACAGAAATAAACATTTACCCAAAAAGATGACTAAATTAAGGACAAAAAGTGAAATGTAAAACTTCCACAGTTTAAACTGTGGGATGGGAAAATAATTGTGAGGAAATAAGTCACCCATCACCACTAATACCCAGTTCAGGTAGTTCAGAAGAGTTCGCCGATTTAAATCACCAGGTAGTGGACATTTTTGTGGAAAGAGAAAGAAATTAAAAGTTAACAGGACAATGCTAAGACCATGCCTTTATACAGCACTTTGCCCTCGCCAGGGCTTTCATGTATGTTATATCTCAGTGTGTAATCAAAGAATTACTCTAAGATAGGAATGAACAGATACTATGGAGTTCATTTTGCAAACTTGTTGAAGGTCACGCAGCTCTTCAGTGGACAGGCGTCAAAGGAAACTCACTCATTAAATTCAATTAAATTAACACCGAACCGTTTACCACGGTTAATGGGATCATACACATTTTTATGCCACAGAGACAAAACACTTGAATTTCATATTCTGGTAGAGCAATTTCACCACTATTACAGAAAATGTGGTAGGACATATCCTAATTTCATCTGTATTATTTATAGGTGCTTTAAGTAATGTCTTAAGAACTTCTTCTAAGAAAACACTAAGCATGCAATGTTTCTGCTGGGGCTTTTTAAAACACGGTGTAACCACACTGCACAGCAAATTTAATTTCTGATTTTGCAAGAGGGACACTGTAAGCACGCCTAGGGTTTAGTCCATTTAAAGTTCCTATTTTGTATTTCATGTGACATTTTTGGCTTCTGTTACAATGTTGGGGGCTAAAATAAACCTCAGGATGACAGAGTGTAGTGTGATGGGTGGAGAGGGTTTGCTCCTTGGTACCAGTAACATTCCAAGGACCACGAATAGCTGTGGCATTGAGAAGGCAGGCACTGAAGCGTGTGAGACCCTGGGTGTCAGCAGAGGGAAAGGTAAAAAGCAAGCCCAAGTCAAGGACGTGGAGATTAATCATGTGATGCAATCAGATTAAACTATTTCTGGTCACTGTGTCCAATTTTAAGTAACAGTGATTCGGTCTTCCTGCATTTCACTTTCTACTGGAAGATAACTAAATGATTATTTTAAGATGAAATACAGGATAGAAGAAATAATTAGAAACTGTTCATAACAACTGATTGCATTACTCTAGCCAATGAGAAATGAACACAAGGATTTTCACTATTTTAAAGAATGCTGTATTATGGGACATAAATTTTCCTTCAAAAAAAAAAAAGAGAGAGGGGAGAGGGTGACACCTGGGTGACTCAGTCAGTTAAGCCATCATCAACTCTTGATCTCAGCTCAGGTCATAACCTCACAGTTCATGGGACCCAGCCCCCGTCAGGCTCTGCACTGACCATGCAGAGCCTGCTTGGGATTCTCTCTCCCCCTCTCTCTCTGCCCCTCCCCCGCTTGCATGTATGCTCTCTCTCAAAAGAAATAAACTAAAAAAGAAAAAAAAAAAAGGCAGAAAGAAATGAAATTCAAAAAGCTCCAGTGGTTGAAATATCAGGTTGGCCATGTCACAAAAGAAGGAAAGATAAAGTGATACTACTGAGAGAAGCTGGAGGCTTTCAGAGAGGAACAGAGTTAAAAAGACCGTTTACTCTCAATGACAGTTCACTGGGCACTGGCTCCACTTCTAAAAGAAAGCTTTTCCTTACCCATACAACTGCAAACTCACATAGAGCTTGAGAAAATGAAACCCATTTATATTCTCCCCACTTACACTCTTTCTATTCTCTCACTTGTCAACAATTCATGGGGATCACACATTTGAAATAAAGCTGACGACTTGCAGAGAATGCATCAGAGCAATAAATCCAATGCATTTTTCTCTCCCGGTATTTTTTCAAATGGGTGCTACGAATAAAGTAAACACAAATGACTTCAAGATGGAAATGTAGCTCGAGGACTTCCCCTGTGCACACAGGTATATAGTAATGCTATTTATTGAACTATCTTGCTTACATCTTTAAGTAATTTTTGGCTATCTAAGAAGACACCTCAAGTTGGTCCTGAATTACCAAAGTGTTTACTCAGTTGTCTGGTTCTTACCTCTAGTGTGACCCCCGCTTCAACCACCACTAACTAGGGTATAATCTCTTGTAGCTTGTTGCTACAGACGTTAAATAGACTTCGTGATCAGAGAACTTCGAACTCAACCGCCAATGCCAGGCTGCTTGCTGGCCTCCTCAAGGGCCCCGCCCCCTAATTCTGCCCACCCCTTCCTGGTCACACCACCATGGGGACTAACGTCCCTCCAACCCCAGGCTCTGTTCCCACCACCACCAGATGCCTTCTAAGGAGAGAGGCCCTGCCTTCAACCTCCGAAGGAACATCATCTCTGGCCCTTCCCCAGTGGTTTTCTACTGCCCCATCTCCTCTCTGAATTTTAACTCAAAATTCCCTTTCAGATGCTATTTAAATCTGATCACAGGAAATGACTTCTCCTTTACACAACGCTCTGGGCAAGGTTATAAATTAGTATGACAGAACTATTCCAGGTGCTTTCGTGCTATCATTTTCCATCGTTACCGGAACTCTAGGACTAATTAATACTAGCACCCCTACTTTAAGAAGGAACTGAGGCTTGGGGCTCAAATGTAGAAAAGCCAGGAGAAAGAAAAAAGAAAAAAAAAAGCAAAGGCTCTTTTCCCTTACTCTGAATTTCTGAAGTAGGTTGTGATGGTCTCTGCCACATGATTTCACTGTTAACATTATTTTTAGCAATTCTGTATATACAGGTCAAGAGGCTTTCGGATCTTCATTAGTCCAAGCATACTGGCAGGAACTGAACCACTGAATTATGAGACTGATAAACAACCGCTTTCGGCTCCATGCTAAGAAAATGCTTTCATTTTGCAGTGAACTTTAACATTTGGTGACCCAGTCCCCATTCGACCTATTTCCCCACCTCTCTTCCACTGCTCCCGTCCGTTCACTGCCCATTAGCACAGGCCCCTGCCCGTGCCCTTTCCCAGCCCACCAGCACCACTGCCAGAGAATCGGGAAGGCCTAAATCTCAAGCTCTTTAATACTTACCAATTGTGCTGAAAAGTCTGATATGTGTGGAAGGAGCTAAACTATCTAAAATAAGGGTTTGACGCTACAGATGGACTGTGCTCGATGTCAGAAACAAAACGGGAGGTGGCTATATCACAGAACATTCATGTCATTTAAATGACATGAGTAATTAGCTGCCAGGACTGCGTGGGGGCCACTGCGGCCCAGATGCTCAGCGTCTAACTGGGGTGGGGTGGTGAACCAGGTCTTTCAAAGTCCTGCTTGCTTTCCCTGCACACATCGCTGCTATGTTCCTTCTGCCTCCCCTGTACCCTCCTGTCTTCCTCTCCTTGAAAACATTTCCTTCCCTCCGCTCTCCTGAATCGATGCTCCACACAGGGGTCTTGTTTGCTTCACAGACCGATAGCCAAGCAATTGCTGCGTATATAAAAAATACTTTTCCTTCCTCCATTTCGCTGTTGGAATAATTTGCGTGGTCTTTTCAGAGGCCTGGCCCTTTCCTGATCTGACACACTAACACCTCCCAGGCCCGTTTCAGAATTTCAGATAGGGAGTTTGATGCACTCCCCGGTTCCCTGGATGCCACAGATTACCACAATCTGCTGGGCTGGCCTCTTAGCCTCCTCTGTAATATAAGCAGGTGGACACTATAGAAACAGTTCCCAAAGTGGGTTCTGTAGATTATCAGTTCTTCCTCCAATGAGATTTTCTAGTTAAAGAAGTTTAAGAAATTACTAAATGTACTTCCTTTGGAGAATCACAATACATAAAAGCATATTAAAGGCTTTGGAGTCTTTAAGGAAATTCTTTTAATCAAGCATTCCCCAAACTTATTTGACCACGAAATCCTTTTTTCCTATTATACTTATTCACATCCTGATTAATTAGTATTATGGAGCAAACTTTAAAAAATGCTGCATTAGAGGGGTGCCTGGGGGGCTCAGTCGGTCAAGCGTCTGACTTCGGCTCAGGTCATGATCTCACAGTTCGTGGGTTCGAGCACCGCCTTGGGCTCTGTGCTGACAGCTTAGAGCCTGGAGCCTCCTTCAAATTCTATGTCTCCCTCTCTGCTCTTCCCCTGCTCATGCTCTGTCTCTCTCTCCCTCAAAAATAAATAAAAACATTAAAAAAAATTTTTTTTAAATGCTGCACTGGAGACTTACATTAACGCCAAGTAGAGTGTAAACATTTGACAATTTTGAATAAAACCCAGCACTTAATACCTACAAAACACTCAGGTGGACTTCTATAAACCACCCATAGAAAGCATCTACAACACTTGGTGACCTAGAAGATTTAGATCTAGATTCTTTCCTACAGAAGCAACTCAATTAGTGAAATACTATAGCCAGATCTAACCACTCTCTCTGTGTATTAGACAAAATGCTACCAAACACCATCATAATTTGGAAATAACTGCAGAGGGAGTTCTAAAGCACTAGAACAGAAATTAATTACCAGTAATCAAAGAAACAGACATATTCTGGGCCAAGTAGCTGCAGAGTGAATACCTAAAACCAAGTTTTTTTTTCCTGCTTAACTCCCACACCTGGGCAATATTCCTATAGACAAAAGGCTCTATATGAAGCATTAGGAAACTTTTTACAAGAAAAATGGTAAAAGATCACACACCATTTTGTTGTGTCAAGTATAGCGGGCAGGGAATGGAAGACAGGGTCTTCTCCAGTACTTTCCCAAATGGTTCCAAGAGATTTTCACTAATTCCACGGTCATCTCTCACCTTCCTGCTATTGTGCTGACAACAGTAATTTCTCTCATGCTCAGGAATCTTCTGTCTTCAAATTTTGTAACCCCCAAACTAACTTCCCCTTCTTTTTTTGTCAATGACTCACAATGTGGAGTACATTTTTATGTTCGGTCGGTAGATGATCAGAGCTAATAAATTACATCCTCTGGCCCGAAACTTCCTTCAGGCGCTATGAAACATTCACTTTGCAAGTGGGGAATGCTTCCCAAATCTGGTGAAACTGAAACGGCAACCCTCAAGTTGTAAGATACCTCGTAAGATTTCACGTCAAAGTAGTGGATGTTAAGGTAACTTGAAAATAAGATTTACAAAAGGCAAAGCTTACAAACTGATGAAAGGTGAAGGGTGAGAAGGCATAGGGAAGTGATATGTCAAAAAACATTCTAAATCATGTAGTTGCATAATAACAAGGCTGAGGTAAGCTATACCTTTGACCCACCTTGTTCTTTTATTATATCTAAGATTGTGTTAGTTTCAACAGCTTACATGAGGTGTCTTTCTACCCTTTTGACTCTCACCATATTACTTTAAAACATGTGGAAGCAGCACACTAAAAGAACAACATACAGGTAAAATCAGACAAAGAGTGAAAGTCTGTTAAAGTAACATTACACAATGAAGCATCATGACAAAAACATAAACACCAAAGTGTAATGTGCATGTCCACTAAGCTTCTAGGACTGGATTGCTCATTGAAAAGAACAGTGGATGTGTATTTTAATCTGTGACTGCTAATAATGTTGAGTAACTCATCTGAGCCTGTTAGGATGTTTATCATTCAGCTTCGTGATGCCCATCCTTTTTCTCCAGAAGAATTAAGGTTACAAAGTTGCAAGGATCACCCCCACGACAGTGGCTGGACTCTAGCATCTTACTTGAAAAAACACACACCTGAAAAATGGACCTGAAGATTTCTTGAACTAAACTGGTTCCCACCCTCTAGAATCTGAATCCCCAAGATGGGACTACAGGTTTAATTTAAAACAATCACATAAGCACTGAAATACACAGTACAGAGATGCACAGTATTACCAGCGTTTGTTCAAAACCAATTCACCGTTTCTCTTTGGGAGGGATGACCCCTGCTCGACTAGTCAAATGGCCGGAGAAGCAGAAGAGCGGTAACAAAATTATTCTTAAATCAACTGCTGCCATGACTTGAATGACTACTCACAGTTCCTGGCTCATAGTAGGCACCCCTGTCTGTGGATGAATCAATCACTGGCCAGCCTTACGTATGTTACACCACTACTCTACATACTTTAAACTTTCTATATAAAGCAGTAGGCTTTCTCTGGCCTCATTTCTCAAATTGTCTGAAACTCTTGACATTGACACAGCCAGTAAAAAGATGCTTCCATTTCATGTAGAAGTGGCAAAGACAGAGAAGCTATATATCACGATCCCCATGCTGAGGCTCGCTTGACCTTCATCTTACATTAAATACCACTTCCTGAGGAAGGAGTTCTCCAACCACTCAGCAGTATTATGCCCCCTGAGTTATGAACTCTCCTTGAACACTTTATTTTCCCTTTGTTGTATACAGCACCAGTCACTAATAAGATTTGTATTGCTCTTTGTCAAACATGTGTCCCTCTCTCTAGACTTCAGACATCCTGAAGGTGGTGGGCATGTGGGCTTTGGTGACTGACTTACTTCTTGCACCTAGAACTGCCTGGCACATAGGTGCTCGGTAAGTATTTATTCAACGAATGTTTGAAAACAAGAAGCCCATTTCTGAGAACAATGAGAATAATATACTTCACTATACTCAAATAATAAGAGCTTAGAAATCAAGGGAAGAAACATGAGGTCATCAAAAGCATAATGTTCAGAACATCACTGTCCTCGACATGAAACCGAGGGAAGTTTTCCCCTGGCCGTCACAGTGGTAAAAGAAGTAACGGTGCCATGAGTGTCTATGTCCCGTTTTACAGGTTTCAAAGAGCTTTCATCACGTGTGTGGTTCATGACTGAAAGTCTCCCAAAAGTTCATGCACAACTTTCTGTGGTTTGACATGAATGTTTTAAAGAGCTGTGACAGCTAGACGATACACCCATTTATCCCGAAAGTTTTAATGAATGACTTACAGACTGTGAAATTTTTTTTTAGGGATCACTGCATAATATTCCCTCTATAAACCAGCTGGGACAAAGTCTTTTTTTTTTTTTTTAAGTTTCAGAGCTCTGAAATAAATACTGATTCTAAATAACATCTTCAGGCATTGTAGATCATAGGAGCTCTATTTTCTCCAAGGACAAAGAAATGCAATCTGAGAGCTTCTGCTGTGTGCCAAAGGGACTTCCCAGAGACTGTTGGCAAATGGATCCACACCTGAAAGGTTCCAAAGTAAACTTTCTAACACCTTTTCAGAGGTGTATGACCTTCAGAATCCTGTGAAGGTGAGAGTAGGAGAGAGACATCTATTTAAACAATAAACTCTAACACTCTGTGATGATGTAAAGACATTTTTTTAACGTCCTAGAACTGTATGAAAATTCACAAACAGAAAGACCAGCGGGTGGATCGCAATTCTGGCAAATGTAGCGATGGAAACACGACTTGCCTTTAAGATCTTGTTCCACCTTTTAAACGAACGTTTGGACATCTGAGTTTGCACAAACCCAGTATCTTACGTCTCCATCAAATTTTATGAATGTCAAAGGTTTGACACATAGTCTCTAATCTGATTCACACAATAATCTTATGAAATAGGCAGGCCAAGAATTGTATAGATGAAGAGCATGAGGTTCCTAAAGGTTAACTTTCTTGACTCAGGATCTAACTTAGCAAATGGAAGAACTATGGATGGAAGAGTCTCTGATCCCTAGACCACTGCTATTCCCAAAGAGCCACACCACTCTGGCCCCTCTCAAAGTGCTGCTCACTCTTTACTCCTTGCCAAAAAAAGCAGTAAGAGAGCAATGTCCATAACTTCAAGTATGTAAGGAGTACGCAGCATATATATAAAGTGTAAAGTATTTCCCTCTAAATAATAATGGTCATATCCCCCGCTATGCCCCCACATGGTTTCAGGTCAGGGAAACCTCATAAATATGATTTGCGATTCTTGGTCTTGTATCACACTTACGTGGAGGGCACCACTTTGCATCAGAAAAAGACAAAAAACATGTTTTCTCCTCTTATGAAAGACCAGAATCACTAAATCCAAGTTGCTCCAAAATCTAGTGTAAGGTTAGGGCTGGAAAGTAGGGTAAAACTCAAAGTATAATCTTTCCTGTTTAGTAGGGTGGGGATAATAGGGTAGCGTCTCAAGAAAAAAGAAATGCTGTTAACTACTGAATGAATATTGGTGAAGGTTTCTTTTCTTTTTTTCGTTCTTCTTGTCTTTTTTTTTTTTTTAATGAGTCACTTGGCTTTATGAAGGAGGAAGAGGTCAATTCTTTACATAAAACACCTTAAACATCTGTGAATCCTAGAGTTTAACAGAGAAAAAAATCACATTAAGTTCTTTAACTGCCAAAATCTATTTTCTTATCTATACTGTACCCTGTGCTATTACATTTGCACAACAGCCAAGTTAAAGATAGAAAGGCCGATCAAATAACCTCCACTGAATGTAAGGGTCAAAGCAGAATTGATCCATATAATAGGCCTAACCCTGATCTTGGTTGAAAATATATTTAGTCTATAAAGTCAGCCTTGTTCTTTTAAGTCAGTGTTCTCCAACCCTGAATACATATTAGAATGAGGTTTTTTAAAAATATACTGGTGCCCCAATCCTGCTCCAGAAATGAAATCAGAATCTCATTAGAATAGGAACGGGCTGGTTGAGGGTCAGCTAGAGTTGAAAACCTCTGGTCTAATAAGCGCTTTTTGTTATCCAGTTTCAAATGCCCCAACGTGATGTCACTTTCATATTTTCCTATGGAAGGAATACTCCCAGTCCCAGTACTCATAGCGACAATGGTAAGAAACATCATACTTTTACAAGCTGAATGAATTTACTACTTCTTGGATACAAAGCAGATATTCTTAAGTCACAAATACTACACTTAAATACTAACCATTAAAATTTTTTTTTAATTTTTTAAAAACTTCATAGAACTATGAACATATAACTATGCAATGCTCATTTAATTATAGCTTAAGTAATAAACTATTTTCAAAAACGTATCTTCCACTGAATAGTAGCCAGTCTTATAAAATATTTGATTTTTGGAATTTTCCCATAGATAGAAGTAAGAAAAGGCAAATAAAGAAACCAGAAGTACCAGATACCCTATTACACAGGTATCTGAAATCAGTTCAAAGGGGAGTTTCCACTGCTCAGAGGACAAAGGACTTCTCAGAAATATTACTGCAATCATATTGCTCATTTCTTACTCAACCCGGTACTGCTGAAACGGATGTTGCTATGTTCCCACCTTAACTGCCTTATGTGTTGTTCCTGTGACAGCTGGAGTCAACAAAGATAAGTTTGGCTCCTGGAAAAACCAAAATGTCAGCCTTCTTTATTTTTAAACTCGCTCTAGAATTCTCCTGTATTATCTGATCCTATGAATTTGACAATAGCTGCATATTAGGTAAAGCTAGAGAAGGAGTAACTAAGCCTGGTCTAAACCGTGTGCGGAAGTAAACATAACAATAAAAACACATTCTATGCAGTTTTTAGATTTTATAAAAATCTACTCACGTTCAAAGTAGGCTTACACTAAAGATTTCAAGACCAAAAAAATACATAATATTCTAATGTTTTGAAAAAAATGTTTTAATGTTTAATTTTTTTTTTGAGAGAGAGAGAGACAGAACATGAGTGGGGAAAGGGTAGAAAGAGAGAGGGAGACACAGAATCTGAAGCAGGCTCAGGGTCTGAGCTGTCAGCACAGACCCCAACGTGGGGCTCGAACTCACAAACTGTGAGATCATGACCTGAGCAGACTGAGCCACCCAGGCGCCCAAGGCATAATATTCTAATTAAACCTAGGTGGCCTAGCTGGGAAAACACTTCCGATTCCTTTTCTATAAACTTCTTAATTAAAAAGAAATTAACAGCTGCTACAGTAACGCTAAGGACATATGAAAGGATGGAGGAAATTTTGATTTTGTGTTTCTGTTTTCAGGTCAGTGAATTGTAACCAAGTATTACCAGGTGAATAGTATAAACTTACATGATTTATCGCAGACTGAACAGCCTTTACGTAATGGCTTAGTTCCCGATCCATCATGGCCAATTCAACCATTGCCTTGTCCATACTGTATTCACTACTCACTTCAGCTGAAAGAAAAAGAAAGCAATTATTGTTTTCAATTTAAAATGTCATCTCTGAAAAAGTTGCTCCAATCTAATTATTATCAGTCAAGGATCTAAGCAATTTTGTAAAAGGTAGTACATGTTGTCTGAAGACCTCCTTAACATATGTCTGTTTCACTCAAAATTCTAAGAATATACTTGGTAGAAGAAGGCTCAAAAGTTGGAGTGGAAAAAAAAAGGAGACTCAGACCTAGGAGTTCCTAAGATTGTGCCACTTAGTTGTATGATCTTAAACCAACCACGACACTTCGCTCAGCCTCAGTTTCCTTTTTGGTTAAAGCAGCCCAGTCATGTATCTGCAAATGAACCTCATGGGATTATTAAAGATCAAATAAGAAAGATTTTCATTTCTAGTAGGTTAGGTTATGTGGACCAATTCTACTGAAAACCATGAAAACAATCAGATAAAACAGGAAGGAAGGAGGGTGGAAGGAAGGAAGGAAGGAAGGAAGGAAGGAAGGAAGGAATGGGAGGGAGGGAGAATTCTTAAAAACAAGAGTCACAAGATAGAAACAATCAGGCAAAATCTAAAGAAAACGGAAAAAGAAAAGCAGAGCACAGAACGCCAAAGTTGCATAGCCTGCCCCCAGGCAGATGGGTCTCTACTCCTCGGAATAGAGGAACCAGAGGTAATGCCACCCTGTTCTTCCGGGCTGTGGCAAGGTTGGCCTTAGCCACTGAGCAGGACAGAGGTAAGAGGTAAGAGCAGGACAGAGGTAAGAGGGAGAGACAACAAACCTGTTTCTTAAAAAGTGTGACCACAAGCCAGTTCTCCTGGTTCTGCAGCCTAGGCTGCCCTGGGGAACCTAAGCTCTGATCTTGGCGTGAGGTGGTCTCACCCCGAAAGCACACACAGGTACTCCCCTCTGGAGGAGACATTTTAATCCTAGGTCTCAAATAATCCCTGCAAGTAATTACGAAGGAGAATGAGCAGATCACAGGGGGAAAAGGTAAAACAACAAAAAACCTTACAAACACAAGAAAACAAGACACCAAGAGTAAGAATCAGCAGAAACAGATCCACAAATGTTTCAGAGACTGGAATATTCTACCAGTTACTGGAATTCTACTAGTCAGAATATGAAACAACTATGCTTACTCTGTTGATAAAATACCTGATGCAACAAGAGACTATGAAGAGTGACTGGAACACCGGAAAAGCGGGGTAATGTTCTTAAGTGCTTTTAAATGTATTTTTCCCCCCAACCTCTAAACATACAATTTAATAGATCAGGAAAAGATCAAGAGCGTGAAATAATGCAAATGTTAACATTAAAAGAGCTGAACAAAAAGAAAGTAAAACTAACTTACGCAATCACATTTGGGAATGCACATAGTCCATTCACATACCTTAGCTCACACAAATGTCAGTATTTCTTGTCTACTCTGAAGAACAATGTGACAGATCATCCCAAAGTCATGAAATAACGGAAAACGCACTTACATCTTGACTTTTGAAAGTGATTTTCCTAGACTTTAAAGTGGTGTTTTGATCTTACGGTAGTCAGTGACGAGCACATTTTAGAAAGAGTCTCCTGGATGAACCTGCTTCTGGTAGAATGCCTCCTAGCTTGTTAACACCCAGAATCCACACTGTATCTGTACGCGTATCTCATTACAGGGGTTTTCGTTTGTTTTTGAGGAAGGGGAAGGGGCAATGTTTATGTAAGAAAAACCTGTATTTACATTCCCCAAATTAAATACATTTTTAACAAAATGGTGTATGAGAAAGGACTCAAGTCATATTCCAAATAAAACTGTTAGACTGTCACTCACAGGTCAGTGTTGTGAAATGTCCACATGTCAACAAGGGAGACAAGCTGTTGAGGTGTTGCTGATACCAACATGGATCCGGTGCTATGCAGACAACAACTGTTTGGTTTGTGACTTATATAAGGCAGGCATTTTACTGCGTCTGGTTAATCAGTGGAATTCAATACGCTGTTAGCAATCTCCCTCTGGGATTAAATGACTTTATTTTAGAAAGCAAGTAAAAATGTGCCTTTGACGTTAAAAATGCTATGAAAGAGTTTGCAAAATAAAATAAATGGGATCACAGTTTTCATTATCAAGGTCCCACAGATGCTAGCCAGACTTGAACCAGATGGCAATCTCAGATATAAGGCCAAGGAAACCTTCCCCACAAAGGAGAAAACGAGTGATAGCTGCTGGGTCGGGGTTGGACGGCATGAAGCCTGAGGGAAGAATCTTTGGAGGCCATCTGTGGCTTCCTGCAGCCTCACCTAAGGCTCCAGGGCTCAAAGAATGTTGGGACAAGCAGAAGAACCTAAGTGATGAATAGTGCAGCCTGAGACAAGAGAGGGAAAACACCAGAAAAGATCAGGAAGCCAGTCCGAGAGGAACTGAGAATCACACTCCACCTGAAGGTGACGCCCAGTGCCCAGTCCGCTAACTTCGGGCTAAAGGCAGGGTCTGCGGCCGCTGTAGAGCCACAACAAGGGCTGTAGACCAGAGACCTAAAACTAGAAGGAGGCCCCTTGGCAAAAGAAATCTGGAAGAAAGGCCAGGAGGACATCCCCGTCAAGTAGCAATTTAGGATTCTTTCGTGTTCTTCTTGTTAACCTTTATTTCCCAACTGCGATAATAATCTCTTTTAACACCGTGATATGTATTCACGTTTCAGAAACGGCACAGGGAACCTGTGTCCTGCCCTACGAAAGAATCAACGTGAGGAAAGAGCACAGTTTTGCATGCAAAAGGCAAACAGGCCAAAATAAATCCCCCAAAGGATTCAAGAGGAACTGGGAATGACCAAGGACACACGGGGCTGGCTGTTGTCTAAAGAGTGGGCGTGGGCTGGGGTGGGTATGTGGACAGCCTGCTCTTTTACTACACAATATATCATCCCACTATCAAAATTTCCCCAGCCTACAGGAAAGTCCTGAAAATCTACACCAAACTAAATCCTACACATCCTTCAAGGGATGAACTCAAGCCCTACCTGCTTTTTTTTTTTTTTAATTTTTAGCATTTATTCATTTTTGAAAGGCAGAGAGAGAGAGACAGAGTGCGAATGGGAGAGGGGCAGAGAGAGAGGGAGACACTGAAACAGAAGCAGGCTCTGAGCTGTCAGCACAGAGCCCGACGTGGGGCTCAAACTCATGGACCGCGAGACCATGACCTGAGCTGAAGTTGGCCCCTTAACTGACTGAGCCACCCGGGAGACCCCCCCCCCTTTTTTTTAACGTTTGTTTATTTTTTGAGAGAGAGAGAGAGAGAGAGAGAGAGAGAGACAGAGAACTAGTGGGGGAGAGGCAGAGAGAGAGGGAGACACAGAATTGGAAACAGGCTCCAGACTCTGAGCCATCAGCCCAGAGCCTGACGCGGGGCTCAAACTCACAAGCTGTGAGATCATGACCTGAGTCGAAGTTGGGCGCTTAACCGACTGAGCCATCCAGGCGCCCCTGCCCTACCTGCTTCTAAACCATACCAGCCTAGGAGGATCTCCTCCTTCACTTAATTTCTCTTAACAACTATACTTGATACTTCGGTACTTTTAATCACAAACAATCTTGTTTTCTTACATGCATTTGTCTCTCCAAACACAGTTGAACTCATTTGACCGCAAGAACGATGCCTTAATGATCCTGGGATCCAATAAAGAATTATAGCGCCTCTTCCATCAATGTTCTCACATGCCGTTAATAAATTTGAAAATTAAAATTTCGCCAAACTGTGAATTGTCCTGCCTCAGATATTGTATTGAATTAAAATGTAAGGAAGAGGGACATCTGGGTGGCTCAGTCAGTTAAGTGTTGACTCTTGATTTCGGCTCAGGTCACCATCTCATGGTTTGTGAGACTGAGCCCTGCGTTGGCCTCTACGCCGACAGCTCGGAGCCTGCGTGGGGTTCTCTGTCTCCCTCTCTCTCTGCCCCTCCTCCCACACACACATTCTCTCTCTCAAAAGAAATATTCAAAAAATAAAATGTAAAGACGACACATGATATCAACTGCTTTGCCTATTACATTTTCATTGTGACTTCCATCGGAAAAAGACTGGCACCAACACGTGGAGGCAAGGTAGGCGGGCGAGGGGGGGAGAAGCACACAAATCATGTTAAAACGTACAGAATGACAATCTCGGAGAGGAAATTATTACTGTACCACAAAAGCCTGGCATTACAAGAGATCGGTGAGGATGATAAAGCATGGAAAGCAGTAACAAACGATGAAAAAAATACGTAATAATAATAGCTGTAGCTAACAATTAGTAAGCACTTTATTATGTGCCAAGACTATACTGAGCACACCATTTACAGTAAACCTCACAACAACTTTTTTATATGTACCTTACACATGAGAAAAGCGAAAAACTGAGCAGCGGAAGAAGCTTGCTCAGCACCATGAAGGTAGTGAGCGCACAGCTAGGCGGCCAACTCAGGCTTCCCGGTGGCGAAGTCTGTGCGCTTGCCCATCTGTGCTAACAGGTGCTTAAACAGGAGGAGAAGGAAGCACCTCCAAGTCCTCCTCCGTGACTATCCAGGGAACAAGCCGTCGGTGGGGACGAAGTCCTGGCCCCAAGCTTCATCTCAGCCCCTGATCCATTCTAAGTAAGGTCCTGGCTATGCCACTCAAATGCTATCGGAGTTCCTTAACATAGACGAAACCGATAACAGAAAGAAAATGATTGTTCCCTTTTAGAAGATTACTAAGTTTTCTTGTCGGTGAAGAGAGTGACCTTGCACATCAGCAAGGCCAGTTGGAGAGGCTGGGAGCGCAACCAAGTCACCCGCCAAATGCTAGGAGATAAGGAAATGGACCCCAGCTGCTAAGAAATCAAACCTGCATGAGGTCAAAAGCAGCAGCAGCAGCAGCAGCAGCAGCAGCAGCAGCAGCAGCAGCAAGAAACACGGAAGCAGCAGCCAGGCAAGCACAGCAGCGAAGCAATGCTCAAGGGGAAGGGAGGGAAAAGTCCTGGAGTCTTCGTGTTGCAGAGATACTTCTGAGCGGAGCCTGTGGCAAACCATTTCTATCACCTGCGCCTCTGACTGCCTTCCCCCACCAAACAGGGTCTGGGGGGTCTAGGAATATTTACATTTCTTCGATGTGCCATTCAGTAAGCATTTATTTATTATAATCAAGCCTTGCTTGTATTAATAAAATGAACATCCATAGGTGATACACTTGGACATTCATTTATAAGCCAATAAATACACAGGGAAGTCTCATGGAGAGAGCTTGGTGAGTCCACGGATCCCGTATAACAAACACATCTGGCACGCTAATTAGGGAACTGTTCCAAGAAGTTAGCACAATAACTAGCTGAAATATATCCCCCCACCCCACCCCGGCAAATCAAGTCCAGAGGGCACAGATAATCTTTGATTTACATGATAAAGTGATAACTGTTTCTGTAAGTATGCCAGTACCGGGGATGTCCTCCTACAAATCTGCGTGTCTACACCCCGAGATCCTGGTCAGCACTATCCCAAACACTGGAAGAACTTTTAAAATGTTATTTAGACCAGAGAGACCCACAGAATTAAACCCGTTTTAAAAAGATGGGTTTTCTTTGATTTTTCTTTTTCCTGTTCAGTGGCAAACCTTAGGAAAATCAAATATGATAATCACTGAAGGAGGGCTTCTTTTACACCGAAGCACTCTGATATTTTTATAGTACAAAAGTCTCTGAATGGATGCAGTTGGCCTGCATATGATTTTCCTAAAGTCAAACAAACCTATAATTATGCAATCTAAGCAGCCGCGCTATTCATTAGACACGTCATCTGTTACTCAATGTCAAAATGCACTAACAGCAATATTATAACTATTACTATTCCCTGTTTGAAGTGTCGAATAGGCATTAAAGTTACACGATCTGTAGAACACACTAAGCAGAAGTGGGTGATTTTGTGTTGCAATCGCTTCAACTTAAAACAAAATTCATGAGGCTTCAATGAGAGGAAGGTGATGGCAGGAACAAGTTATAAAAGCAGAACAGTAACAGTCAATGCCAGTTGCTTGACTGTGAAAGACCAGGGCAAAATGAGAAGAAATAGATCTGAGAAAAGGAATGGAAGGGGAGGTGACAAACTAGCTATTTTTACAAACGTAGATTCATGTAAGACAAATGCCAAGTCCCCTATTTAGGACCAAAAGATGCAGGTAATAAGCCTGCAGCAATACAGGAATTGTTCCGTAGCACAGTGTGGACTCCTAAGAGTTTATTATCCAGGGTGAGTTCCAAGATTGGTGAGGATCTGTTCACACCTTATTTGCTCAATATAGTGCCATTTTAGGCAAATGGCTAGAAATGGGGAAGCAGAAGATTCTTTACCTTGGCTTCCCCAAGTCCAGTGGGCATGGACCTCAAGCTCTCATTCCAGACCGGTGACCATTTTGGCAAGAATGGAAGGTATCACCTCTGACCAACTATTCTAAATAAGGCCCCTCCCTAGCCACGCTGCCTGTAACTGCAGCCTAAGGCATGTATGTACGGAGAGAAATAAACTCTCTTCCCCTAGGCCCAAGCCCTGAGGTTTGGGCAACAGCTGAAACGGCTGAGCACACAGCACCTAGAGCCAAGTTCTCTTACCACCCTCCCGGTCCTCAGGAGAACTGCCTTCAGTGAAACAGACATGAAAAAGAGGACATTCTCCCTCCTCTTTCCCCTAGCATGTCCATACACATCTTTGTATTACCTCTCTACACTACCAGATGTCTCTTCGCTTTGCTCTGCTGTCCTCTATGATCTCAGCCACAGATCCCTTTCCAGAATCCTCCCTAATCTCCAGGATAGGACTAAATGCTTCATGTCTTACAGGTCCATAAAACTTCTCTACTTTTACAACTAGGACACATGTGAATGTGTGTGTGTTAGGGGGCACGCCCAAGACAAATTTCACCTACTTAACCTTTCCAACTTTTTGTTCCTGATTCAAATGTATAGTTTTGCCCCTGGCCAAGTTGTTTCCTGAAATTTTGTCCTAAATAAATAAAAATTGCAGAATCGGGTGTTCTTTCCCCCCTAGAAAGTCATGCGCAAGCATTTCTGAACAGGAACAATACCAATTACATAGAGTTGATTAAATTCAACTCCATGCACTTTATCAATAAAATGCCAGACTAAGACAAAGCAGCCATTTAGTGTTCTTATGGGGTTACTGACTCCAATTCAACATGAATCACACACTCAGAAGGATCTGATAAATATTCAATGCCATCGAGTACATATGTCCATTTTGGCAAGGAGCAGGAAAGAAAATGGGGCAGGGGAATTGCCTGATTGTCCTTTAAGTTTCCTAGAACAGATGGACCAAGGAATAGAAAGAGTTTACTTTCTGAAACAGAGATATATCTTCCTAATCTCTTCAGTGATTCGTCTATATTTTACAAACAAGAAATTTCTTCTTTCTGGGTGAACTCAAATAAATGAGGATATAAACCATACCTTTCCCTCTCTACACACACACACACACACACACACACACACACACACACACACCTTCCTCCCTTAAAATATAGCTCCAACCATATCTAGCAACATATATCTACATACACACCTACCTCTATGAGTGGGTGTGTGTGTGTGTTTTTCCTGGCAGCCTAGTATTAAGCAATCATTATATATTCATCAGGAGTCAAATTTAATGACTTACTCACTGCTTGAGCAATATTTAATAGAAACTTGTTACTTCTCACTACACTGTACTTTAGCCATAATTATTCCTCCCCACAGATATTAGTGTGGAGGAAAAGTTAAAACCGAATCCACATTCTGTAACTGCCTCCCACCAGAAGTAATGGTGGAGAATATAACAGTGTATGGCATGAAGTGGTCTGCCAACTAGAAACACAGTGAATACGGGGGAAATCTTTAAGAAACATTGACCTTCATAATCCTCTTTACTTATCTATACAATTTTCTTGTCAATAATACAGAAGAGGGATTAATAATACAGTGACAATATTGAGTTACAATAATACGGTAAACTCAAAAAGCCAGCTCTGGAGTCAGCTTACATTCAAATCTAGGCTATATTACTTGCCAGCTATGTGGTCTTTGGTTAGTCACTAGATCAGTTTCCTCTTCTGTATAATGGGTACAATAACCATACCTAACTCATAAAGTTGATATGAAGACTAAATAGCTATGTGGTCTTTGGTTAGTCACTAGATCAGTTTCCTCTTCTGTATAATGGGTACAATAACCATATCTAACTCATAAAGCTGATATGAAGACTAAAGGAGAAAACAGACAAAACGATCAGCACGGGGCCTGGCTCACAGTAAGCGCAAACAAAATATCTTCCGTTAAAATTACTGCAGAATGGCAACTACTCTGCAAATGTAATCAGTCTAAATGCTGAAAGCATTCTACCCTTAGAACCGTAAGTTATCAAGTGAAGGTCACCTCCTTAAACTCTCTTGGCTGTTTTTTACCAACTTGACACCAAAGCACTAAGCTGAACCCACAAAACTATGATGCTCAATGAGAGAAGCTCTGTAAACCTCCCCATGCCAACTAATGTCCAGAAACTCATTTGCCTAATAATATATGCTTCAGTACTTACTATGTGCCAGGTGAGGGGGCGGGGTGGTTTCAAGCAAGGAGCACCAAACCCTGCCCACAGAAGGTAGGAAAAGGTTCAACAGGTGAGGGGATAAATGTGTCATATCTTGAGAGGCGAGTTAAGTGTGCACCAGAGGTTCACAGACTGAAGCAGCGCCTAAACACGCCTCTCACCCCTTTCCACAGAGGCTGACTTCAAGTTTAAATTCTCAGACAAGAAGAGGAGCATGACAGAGATTAAAAGAAGGAACAAATAAATCTTCGCTGAGCACCGACAATGTGCCAGGCCCTTTGAACATACTACTCGTTCTATCCTTTGTTGCAACAATGAATTAGGTGTCATTAAATGCAATTTGATAAGGAAACTGATACCCCTAGAGGTTAACTCATTTGCCCTGGGTCACACAGTTAACAAATGGCGGAGTTAGGAACTGACCTCAGGTCCAAGTTAAAGTTAGCACAGAAGGCACACGCGACAAGGGTCTGAACTACCACACAGAAATAAATAATACGCTCATGCAAAAGTCATGGAGTAATAAATAATTGGTTCTCTAGCTAAAGGAATTCTCCTAAACATTACTTTCGTGTGTGTGTGTGTGTGTGTGTGTGTGTGTGTGTGAGAGAGAGAGAGAGAGAGAGAGAGAGAGAGAGAGAAAGTGAAATTAACTTAAATAGTCCTACCTCAGAGGAATGGAGATCATGCTTCATTATATAGACAGGTATTTCCTTAGAACACATAGTTAATATTAAACCACCATGGTAAAGGTATAACTCAAAATATGGCTTCAAATAAATTCTATGAAGGATTAAGTTCACAAAATCATAGAAATTGGTCTCTGGATACAATCTGGTCTCTACCAGTCATCAAAAGCACTATGAATGTCAGGTGATGACTATCTACCATTTAAAAACATGCCCACTGGCCTTTTTTGGCTACCTATTACAAGGCCCTTGAGTCTTCAAGGTCAAATCTGTCTTGTCTATGACTTAAACCCTTTTTCTATACCCTTCTTGCCCATTTATTCCTATCTAATCTTCTCACAGACTGGAAAGAAATAATTCAAGGCAGCAAGCAATAGTTACAGCAGCATTTCCAACCAACATAATTTCAATGACTGCCATCTCTCCCTGGTCTTCAAGTCCTCGGCTGTGTCCAAATTCTAGCTAAAATGTGACGATCCCAGGAGGCTTAAGGAACAGATCCTGGCTTTAACCTGGTTCAACACCAAAGTGATGGCATGAACTCGTGGCAGCAAAGACAAAAGGAAGTGGGCTTAAACCTCATGTGACTATTGAGGAAATTAAATGAGAACACAGATAAAGCACCCAACAGGCTGTCTTAAACACTGTAGACTCTTAATAAATGCAGTCTACTTTGCTGTTAACTGAGTGTACTTTGCAATATGCCCCAATACAAATCTTCTATTTCACTTAAGCAAGTACCGATTGCTATTTTTTTTATTTTATTTTTTTGGCAAGTGCCGATTAAATCATGGAGTCATCTCATCCACTTTTTAAAATCAATAAAGCATACGGTTGAGAAATTAATTAAGCACACAGCTGAAAAATTCCAATAGTATAATGATGTGGTGTCTCCAATCCCCAAACTCCCTCCCCAGAAGCAACCACCATAATGAGGAAGTATTTCCACTCCGTGTTAATATTCTATGCATAAGGTACCTTCTTTTAAAAAGGACAACGGAAACTAAGGCAAACAAATTTATCTGGGAAACATCATGAACATATTAAAAACAAGAAAGGAGAGATGCTAAAGGAAGAATACAATTTGGGTGTTAGAGGGGAACTTCCATTCACTCATCGGACAAATATTTACCAAGCACAGACCATGTGCCTGGCACTGTGTTAGGTGCCCGGGACAGAGCAGCAAACAAGGTAAACACTGTAACTTTTCTCAAACAGCTTATACAAACTTCCACTCCATGCAAAAATTCCTAAAAAGCCCTGATATGACTATTATGCCTTTGTTTGGCTCTAGGTGTGGTGGGAAAGCTTGTTCTCTGCCAAACTCCTCTCATTATTAGAGCCCTTCCAAAGAGAGAGCTGATTAATCATCGCCCTAAAACAATTCTAGGCAATGACAACAATAAATGTAAATTACTCTTTCACACACATTAACTTATTTACACCTCATAACCTCCATCCATACAGAGTGATTTTACTCTCGGTGTCATACGGTTGAGGAAACTGAGGCTCAGGGAGGTTAAGAGATTCCACCCAAATCATGCTTCAATAGCAGAAGTAGGACTTGAACCCTGGTCCAGAACTGCGGAGCTGTAGAAGAGCTATGTAGTGAGCCACACAGAAACAGTCAACTCTTTCAGATCACAGTGTTTCAAAGATCTGAAGATGGCTATGAAATATTTCCTACCTGTGAGCCTTTGCTTCTCCAGAATAAATAATGATCATCAAGTTGGCCAGCCTTTATCTCAACATGCTTTATTTGCTCGTGTCCCTTTTATAGATGTACTCCAGAATTAAAAACAAGTACAGCCATGGATGAACAAATGAAGGCTGTAACAATACTCATTACATGTGTACCCCTGTGATCATGGGTGGATTATCAGTTCTTTCAAGAAATTAAATCATAGCTAACATTTATTGAGCACTATGTGCCAGACACCATGCTAAGCAATTTCATTCAAACTTTGTAAGTCTGTGAAGAAGACACTACCATTATCCCCATTTGATGGAACAACAAAAATGGGCTCAGAGAGGGTAAGTACCCTGAACCAAGGTTATATAGCCAATGAGCTGTAGAGGGAACATTCACACTGGGGTCTATTAAACAACTGAATCCATTCTCCTATCTCAAGAATCATCACCCTTTGGGCATAACCCATTTCTACACGTTGTAAGACTCTGTGTCAAATGTCTTCCTAAGATCTACGCTTGTTAGACTAAAAAGCATCCCTACTTTAGCAGGGAAGTCACCATAATTTAAAAAAAAGTGTGGGGGGGTATGAAAAGGAACTAGAGTGATCAAGAACAAAAATATCAAATAAGCTCATAAATATGAGATCGCGACTCAAAAAAAGGTTAATGATCTTTTTGCTTACACACGGATAGCAACTGCCTTAGACCAGCCTATCTCTATACTCATTTTAAATAAATTTATACCAGGAAAAAAAAAAATTACAAATGGGGAGTCTACTTTAAAATAGAAAGTTGCTAAAAACACTTTAATTAAATAGAAATTAAGTCTCCCAAAAATATAAAAATAAGTTGGAGGAGATTTGTTGATAAGTTTATTAGATTATAAACCTGATAGGAACTGCATATCTTCATAATTTACCTCTCCAATGTTGATCTAAGACATCCGAGAAACAGATTTAAGGAAAGCATAAGATCTGAGAAACATTTAAGGAAAGCATAAGAGCCACAATCACAAAAGAAGAGAACAATTATATGTTATAATCCTGTCTGCTGGAGGATAATTTCTATGCTTGTGTTTTTGGGAAAGTAAAATAAATTTGAACTGTAGTGAATATGGCATAATGTAAAACTTGCCAAGTCACTCTGCTGTATACTTTAGACTAACACTGTGTCAAACTACAGTCAAATAAAAAAATAAGTAAGTTTGATTTCATGAAAACAATGGCAAATCGATGTTAAAACTTAAATTACTGACAGCTCCAGAAAATAAATCTATCATAATTTACCACAAGTATTATAATAACTATTCCATATGTATAGTTGTACATACCCATAGAGCAGGTTCTTAAGAAGAACTTGTAAGTTACAAAGTAATTCTTTTTCCCATTGTGCACCTTATTATTTCTAAGATGTTTTATTTATTTTAACTGACTTAAATTGGTAGTGACTCCCAATACTGTTTCTGTCTTGTCTTCTTTTTTAAATTTTTTTCGCATCTATGTGTTTTTGAGACAGAGACAGAGGGCAAGTGGGGTAGGGGCAGAGAAGGAGACACAGAATTCGAAGCAGGCTCCAGGCTCTGAGCTGTCAGCACAGAGCCCGATGACAGGCTCAGACTCACGAATCCCAAGATCATGGCCCGAGCCTACTTAACCGACTGAGCCATCCAGGCGCCCCTCTGTCTTGCCATCTTCAAAAACCTCTTTCCTCTATATTGAAGAAATATTGGTCCGTAAGCACTTAAATCTAGTAGAAACGGCTCAGAGAACTCTGTTGGGGACAGTAAACTACTTCTGTAATGGGAATTATCACCTACCAATATCTTTTCCTGGATGACAATTATAGTGAACTGCGAAGTAAGAAATAAAGAACTATTAATATTCAATGAGTAACTAACTGGTTCTGTAACAGTATGCTACTATTTCTAAAATGGGAGGCTCTAGTCAATCACATTCCACATCCAGGCACCAGTCTCGGCAACCGCAGTGAACTGAACCACATGCAAAACCCAAACCCTGAAGTTACCATCGATCCCTCCCCTCCTAGCATCCTCCACACCTAACTACTCCCCAGGTTCTACCAATTCAGCCCACTAAAGTCCACCATTCTCTCCTTTCCAAACTTCCCAACTCCAGCTGTGTTAATTTCAATCCTTCTTATTTCTTCCTCAGATTATTGATTTGCTTCTTTAGTGACTTCCTTTTTCAATCTCTTCTCCCTCCAATCCTTCTTCCATGTTGTTCCCAATGCTCAGCAACAAATCTGAGGTTACTCTCTTGTTTACCAAAAACCTACCACAGTACTTCCATTTCTGGCCAAGATTGAGTAACAGGGACCAAATCTATTCTCCTCCCTGAAACAACCAAAACGTTCCAACTAAAAATAAAGAAATAATGGTTTGCAAGATACTAGACATCACAGAAGGAAGAAGGAGCAAAGTGATAGGAAACATGAGGTGAAACCTGTTCACTGTCCCATCACTTAACAACCTTCAAGTAGTTTTTAGGCTGCAGGGCATACAGTACCAATCAAAATCTCTGCTGGCTTTTTTGTAGAAATTGACAAACAAGATTCTAAAATTCATATGGAAAATGCAAATGACCTAGAACAGCCAAAACAACTTGAAAAAGACAAAGCTGGAGGCCCAACCCTATCCAATTTCAAGACTTACTGTAAAACTCCAGTAATCCAAATAGGGTGGTAGTCCAAACAGATCAATAGAACAAAATCGAGTCCAGAAATACAGACGTATATGGACAACTGATTTGACAAAGGAGCTGAGGCAATCCAGTGAAGGATAATCTTTTCAACAAGCTGCTGATACAACTGGCTATCATATGCAAAACAAAACATCTTTGATCCATATCTCACACCTTGAACCAGATACAGAAATTTAGTCAGAACGGGTCACAGATCTAAATGTAAAACCCAAACCATAAAACTTCTAGAAAAAAATTATGAAGCCAAACCTTGAGATCTTGGGTTAGGAAAAGAGGTCTTAAATACACCAAAGCACAATCTGTAAATTGTGAGAATAAATTGATAAATTGGACATCACAGAAATTTAAAACTTCTGCTTTTCCAAATAATCTGTTAAGAGCACAGACTGGGAGAAAATACTCACAAATCATATATCCCATAAAAAAAAACTGTATTCAGAATACATATATGTATTCTCAATATCAGGTAATAATAATAATAATAATAATAAGCCATAACAAATGGGAACAATATTCGGATAGACACTTCACCAAAGAGGTACATGGCAGATAAGCTCATGAAAAAGTATTCAGCATGATTGGTCAGTAGAGAAGTGCAAACTGAAACACCATAAGATACCAGTGCGTATTTATTAGAATAGCTGAAATTAGGAAGACAGACTGCCCACATCAAGTGTTGATGAGGACACGAGAACTACCCTAATGTATCCCCCACACAGATTCCTAATTTTCAGACAACTATATTCCTAAAAGATCACATTCTACCATATAATATAGACCACATTTAATATAATTTCATCTTATCACAATGACTCAGAAGGGACTTCAAATATCATAACGTCTCTCAGTGTCTTCATTATGGTTTTACTATTCCTATAAAAGTATGAAGACATGAGTCAACAGAAATTTTTTACGTAGCAGGTATCAAAGAAACTAGCTTTTAGTCTATAATTACCTCACAAAATTATGATTGCTTTTTATTATAATTTGTTTTCTCCAATGCAGTAGTTCTCAAAGTGTGGTCGCCCAACCAGGTGCATGAGCCCTGCCTGGGAACTTGTTAGAAATGCAGGCTCTCAGGCCGTCCACCAGACAACTGGATCTGGTGGGAAACAGCGATCTGATTCCAAAGTGTGGTAAAATTTGAGAGCGACCATTTTAATGTATGTTTTAAAGTTAAAATCATGAATTTGCCTTTTCTCTGAGACTCTTTGAATTCACAGAATTTTAAGACAAAGAGGAACTGTTACTTCAAATCCACATTTTCAACAAATCTAGAACTCAACCAGCTGTTTTCCTATTTTTATACTCCTGAATTATTTCAGGCCTTTTAAAATGCTAGAAAACCAAAACCGAACGTAAGATCCCATAAATAATGCATTCTACAAAAGCCTTTGTTTTAAAACAAACTTTTCTACTAAGTCATTTTACTCACATCTATTTTTGCACCCAACATTCCTTCCAAATTTACCAAAATAGATTTACTTCTAATTTCAGCTACAAATTGTCAACCTCCAGTGAATATCAGTGCAACTTTTAATTAGGTTCATCTAAATGGAATGGATTTTTAAAATAATTCGAGTTATAAATTTTAATTGTTTCATAAAGAGACGTAAGATAGAAACAAAATGAAAGCGGAAATGGGGACGTCTGGGGCTAATGATAATTTGCTGAGAGATTTTGAGTTTTCTGGGGCTCAGTTCACTTATTTTTAAGAGGGAGCTGGAGTAGATGACCTGAATAGGCCATTTCAGGTCTAAAGGTCTATAAATCCGGTCTCTCACCCTTATGCTCTATGGTACTATAGTTTTACATTAATGTGGGACTGACAAATTATTTTCTTTAAAGTTGTATCTGTTTTTAACTATTTTTGACATTGTTTTAAGAGACGTGCCTCTCCTTAGGACTCAAGAACATCACTCACTACACCATTACTCCCTAGAAAGCTGAATAGAGTAAAATGTGAACACACACAAACTTTTAGCTGCAGAAGCACTGAAATGGTAGTGTGATTTTAAGCTTCTTACTCTTCCTTAGATTGGTTTGTCTCTGAAACTATGGGGATGCATAGCACGAACCCCCAAAGCCAAAGATTTCACAATGTCATAAATAACACGGACTCTAGAGGCAGAATGCCTGAGTTTGAATTCCGGACTTACCACTTAAGAACTTTTTGTGATTTGGGGCAAGTTATCTAAACTTTCTGAACCTTATTTTTATCAGTCTTCTGTTAAGAGGATAACAACAGTATCTTCTTCATACAAATTAAATGAGCTAATCGTCAAAGAGCACTTAGTACAGAATAAACGCTTAGTAAGCATTAGGTGTTTTTATTAGTATTGCTTGCTAAGTCAGCCCTCTACTCAGAACTATTATCAGAACGTTATCAGAGCTAATGTGCAATTCAATTTAATAAACACATAGAGTGCACCTACTTGGTGCAAGGCACCTCACCGTTCACTACAGAACGATTCTCCTTCTCAAACTTCAGGATGTACCAGAATTATTTGGGTTGTTTGTTTAAAATGCTGATTCTTGGGCTCTGCTTCCAGAAACTCTGATTTTGCAATTTTTCAATAAGCCTCCCAGATGTTTCTGAGGCAGGCTGGTTGAGGACCGCAGTTTAAGAAATATTTCTGCAGGATTTCAAAGAAGGAATCCCTTCCTTCAAGTACCTACAATCTCCAGGCATTTTTTCCATTTCAGAACCCGCCGTAGTTACGAGTGTTGCACCTGTTGGCTGTGTAACAGGTACAGCTAATATGGTCCTTCCATGAAGATTCTGTTTGCCATCACTTAAGTTCCAATATCTACGCCCTGATTCAACTCTCTACCTGATATCTGAGCTCTGCCTAATCCTCTAAACCCCACCAAGCATGTGACTAATGCAAGTTCCTGATATAAGGGCTATTCCTGACCTCTAAAAACAGAAGATTCATTAACCCTGATTCATTAATCCTGACCTATAAACCTGACCATGGCCTCATTCAGAGTCCTGCTTTCAGCCTTACACTTCCAACAGTGCTGCCAGCAGATATCACGGTATGTCCTTGGTTAGTACACATTTTCAAAAAGAGACTGCAAAGCGTCAAAATCAATCCATACAAATTTAACTCCCTAAGAACTTTAATGTATACAAGACAATGAGAACAACAAAGCAGCCATCAGTTATCAGGGGAAGGAGGACAGAATGCAGACTATGACAAAGAAATTTAACTCTATTACAAATGTTTGACTTAACCTCACTGAAGGGCGAGGGGGAACTGACGGAGGTAGCCTTACACAGGGTTTTGAGTGAAAACTGTAAGACCAAAGACAAAAAGACCTGTACCTAAGCACTGTAAGCGAAGCTGTTTGTCATGGAGGTACAGGCTAATAATTCTGAAACTGTTTTACATGCATCTCTAGGGTCAAAAGAGTAAAGTAAATTGATAGTGGGAGCCTCTATCAATATGGTTATGCTAAAGACAAAAATTTGAATAACCGCCGTTGACTTCTTCCTTTCTCTCAATTTTCACATTCAATAAATCATGGAGTTTCATCAATTATTCCTCCTTTAAGAATCTGACTTCTCGTCACCCGTGTCACCTTCCTAGTCCAAGTCACTATCATCTATTGCCAGGGGACTAACTCCAACACCCCGCCAACTGGGTGGCCTTCCTCCACACTCATTCCTAGGAAGCCATTCCCCGTATCACAGCCAGAGAATTAATGCAAAATATCGACTATCTTATTCCTGTTTTTAAAACTTTTTAACAGCTTCTCACTGCCCTAAAACCCCAACTTCTTAACTTGACCTATGAGAGCCTACCACCACATTCTGACCCTTTCCTAATTCTCTCCAGGCTCTGTTCAGTACCCAGTGGCCAGGTCTATTTTAGTCACTGCTGTATTTGCAATACCTAGTACATGTAGTATTAAGCCTTTGATCCCTGTATGAATGCTACCTTCACAGTGATAGACAGACTTTATTTTCTTTTTGCATGAACTGAGGCTAGCCCTGTGATGGATTTGATGTATTCAGTTACACTGGAGGTGATGCTCTGGAACTTCTGAGCCCAGGTTTTAACAGGTCTGGCAACTTCTACTTCCTTCCTCTTAAAAAAGCTACCATGCTGGGAAAAACCCACACCACATGGAGAGGCTATATGAGATAGCATCCTCAAACTCTGATCAATAATTCCATCTGAGTGTCCAGTCAACAGGCAGGATCAACTGCCAACCGTGTGAGTCACCTTGCAAGTTGCAACCCAGGTGAGCCCCCCCCCCCCCCCCCCCCAATGTCCACCATCTTAATTGACATCACATGGAGTGAAAGAGCCTCCCAGCCCAGTTCAGTCAACCCACTGAATCATGAGACATTAAAAAAAGAAGAAGAAAAGTCTGTGGTTTTAAAACATTAAGTTTTAGGTAGTTTGTTTCACAGCAATACGGGCACGTGTCAACATGTGTTGAAATCTCGTTCCTGGTACCAATTCCATCTACTGCTACTTAACAGATTACCCCCAGTAAGCTCCTTATCTTGATGTGAGGAAGGCCATGCAAGTACAATGATGGGAAGATTTGCTGGGGGCCATCACTGGTGAATAATTACTGAAGGACATGATAAACATGCAATACCTCAAATAAAAGTATGTGCACCTGTCCTGTATTTTAAATTTCTTTGCTTTACCAGATCTAGATTTCTTCAGGAAAAAGCAAAGTTAAATCAGTCACCTGTTAAACTCTAATAGATGAAATCAAATTTCAGCAAATGTATTTTCTCAAGGTTCTTTTGAGAAATCTATTTCCATGCTACTCAACTGGGACCAACCAAAATCATTAAATAAATACAGAACGAAAGTATGTTAAAATCTCTGTTCTCATAGCAGTCACTTGCTCTCCTTGTGCCGTAACTATCTGAAAATGTGACAAGCAGATTATGTAAGGAATTTTGTTTATATTTTGACCGGTTTCCCCACTTGGGAACCTCCTATGGCCAAGAATGCTAAGGATGAAAAGCAAAACCAGTGTCCTTGCAGTGAATATGCAAATATTTGTTAACTATCTGTGTGAAAAGTAAATTACTGGAACATATGATCAGTTAGCCAAAAACTGAACGAGGAAAAGGAAAGAAACTGCTTCACAGGTGAGCATCTGGGATACCTCGTAGAACTTTCCCGGTCATCTCTCACATGATTTGGGTCTAATACGTTTCTAGGTATTTGGAATGTGAAACTGGCAGGGGGGTCCTTATAGGAACAACTACCATTCGCATCCTGCTTCCCAATTAGTATCTAAACACAGGTACACAGTGCACTCTGGAAATGATAAAATTGATAAAAATGATAAAAACACATTGCTGCTAACACTACCCATTTCAATATTATTAAGTTCCAGTCAAGATCCAGACGCTCTCATAAGTTTAGCACTAAGAGAACAAAGAAAAGGCAGGTATAAGGGAATTCTTTCAAACTGAAGAAATTCCAAAACTACCAAAAAACTCTGGAAGGCTCTATTTCAAGAGAACAGAGAACACTAACAAAAAACTGCATCTTCTGTGCAACACATTACATTACCTTTCTTTGTTAACTGGTTTAATTGTCTATTTTAGACTGTCCCACAGGAGCTCTGATCCTTTTTGCTTGAAATTAAATCCTGTACTAATTTTCTAAAACGAGAACACGTTTCTGCTTCTTAAACCCCATCATAAATGTCACTCCTTTTCCTGTGAAGGAGATAATGTCCACCTTCCCCTCCCCTGTCTCCCGCACACTTGGCCTTTACTCCACACACAGTCTTGGTGCCGCTCCTTATCTGAACTATAAAGTATACGCTTTAAATGTTTTTCTGCTAATTCTCTTTATGACCAAAGGCAGTGTTTACAGACTGACCAGCCAAGGTAGGAGGTAAAACACTGTATTCAAAGCATATTAGCTGTTTCAAACTAGGAACAACCATAAAAAGAAGACACTGTCTATATTTTGCATGCAATGAAAAGGAAGCTCAAAGCAGGGAAGTAACTGGTTCAACGTCACACAGTAGACGGCAGAACTTGAACCAGGGCTAACTGTACAACACTAATTTTGTACAATACTAATTCTGCACCAAGAGCTCTTAAGGATCCAGCTCTCTCACCTGCAAAAGGCCCACGTAATTATTAACGAAAACAAAATAATTGACCAATAAAATGTGAGTACTGTGGGCTAAGCATAGTGGAGAGCATTTTATACATGTAATTTAATTCTCGTGTCAACCCTAAATAAGGTAGGAGGGTGCAAGGGAGCCGTGTGTGGGCGCACAGTTAAATACTCATTAGATATTAGTGGCTCTTTTACAATATTATCCCCTTTTTACAAATGAAGAAAGCAAAGCTTACCTGAAGTCACAAGGCTAATAACTGGCAGAGCTGAGCTTGAACCCAGGTTCTTGGATTCCAGAACCGGTTCTCAAAGTCCTAAGTTACTCTGCCTAGCCAACCAAAGCACTGTGCGGCCCTAACTGGCCAAAAGGGAAATGGCGATGCTACGTGGAGAGATGTACTGCATCTTGATGGAGGTTAAGTGCTGACGCTGCAAGATGTGGTTGGTGGTAAGAATATCAGCAAGGCCCAAATCAAAGCTCCCTGAATCTGTCAGGTGTTGGGAATCAGTTCTTGAGGGGTCCCACACATCTCTGTACATCTTGAAGCAGAGGCACTAACTGTCCTTTTGTTCCAGACTATCTTTCCAAGGATGTCTGTATCATGAATAAAGCTTTAGAAAACTGAGAGAGCGTGTTCCTCCAGAGCAAAGGGATGTGTAAGAAACATACTGTCTCTTCCTCCAGGTCCAAAAGGTGGGGAGGTGTCTTCCCCGTTATAAAAATCTGGGCACCCCGAGCTGGAGGGTCCTCAGCTGTGACACAGACAGGCTGCAGTACCACCGTGGGCCCTTCCAGATCACACCCGGGAGGACTTGGGGTGGCGGTCAGCAAGGCGACCCTATGGACAAGTGATATTCCCACTACTTAACGTGCAACAAGAAAGACAGACCTTTGTCTCTGCCCCGGGAGTCTCCCGTCTTCTGCCAGCACCCAGGAAACTGTGGCAGGCTAACTTGTTGGCTCGCAAGGGGGGGTAAAGCCTCAGACGCGTCACAGATCTCCACAGCAGGCTCCCCACACCTCTTCTCACCTTTGCTACCCTCAGAAATAGCCCTTCCCACTCCGTGAGAAACACTCATCTTTTTGTCAACATCTCCTCTACGAAATTTCTCCTCTCCCCACGGTCCTCAGCAAGAATGAACTACTAACCCCAGGGCGCCCCCCATTGTTTCCGGAAACATGGCTTCTTTCACAGCACCTTGAAAGCTTTCTTCCACTGGCTCATGTGTGTGCTGTGCCAGTTAATCATTGCATTGGCTTCCGGCTCAAAATTCGCTTTTTAATACACACTCCGTGATAATGGATGAAACTGCTGTAAGTATTTCTCCTTGCAGTGAGCATTATGCTAAGCTTTCTCAGTAGAGGGTGCAGGAAGGACACTGCAGGAGGAAGGCAGTTCTCTTGCAAACATTATGCTTGATGAAAAGATTGGATGCTTCCGCCTTAAGATCGGGAACAAGATAAGGATGTCCATTCTTGCCGCTTGTATTTAACATCATACTGCAGGTTCTAGCCAGGGAAATTAGGCAAGAAAAATAAATAAAAGGCAAACGAATTGGAAAGAAATAAAACTATGTCTATCCGCAGATGACATGATCTTGTATATAGGAAATCCTAATGTATACACTAAAAAAAAATTGTTAGAACTACTAAATGAGTTCAGCAAGGTTGCAAGATAGAAGATCAACATAAAAATCAAGTGTATTTAACTGCAATAAACAATCTGAGAATTAAGAAAATTACATTTACAATAGAATCAAAAAAACTGAAATGTTTTGAAATAAATTAACAAAAGAAGTGTAAGACTAATACTCTGAAAACACTGCTGAAAGAGATTAAAGATCTAAATAAATGTGGAAAAAAATCCTATGGTCATGTATCAAAAGACTTAATATTTTTAAGATGGTAATAACTCCTCAAATTGATCTACAATTCCATGCCACCCTATCAGAATCCCAGCTGGCTTCTTTGTGGAAAAAAACTGATGCACTGATCCTAAAATTCATACAGAGGTACAAGAGACTCCAAATATTCCAAGCAATCTTTAAAAAGAAGAACAAAATTTGAGGACTATACTTCCTGATTTCAAAACTTCCTACAAAGCAACAGCTAAGACAGGCTGGTATCGGCATAAAGATAAGCAAACAGAATTCCATCCATAGAACAGAACTGAGAATCCAAAAATAAACTCTTGTGTGTCTATGGTCTGCTGATGTGCAGCAAGGTACCAAGATCCCTCAGCAGGGGAAAGAATGGTGCTGGGACAACTGAATAGCCACACGCAGAAGACTGAAACTGGACTCTTAATTCAAACTACAGACGAACTCGAAATGGATCTAACTGTAAGGGCTAAAACTATAAAACTCTTAGAAGAGAAAACAGGGATAAATTCGCCAGGCGGCAGACTGAGAAATGGGTCCTTACGTTTGATACCAAAAGCACAGCAACCAAAGAAAAAGCAGATCATCGGACTTCATCAAAATTAAAAACTTCGCTTCAACGAACACTATCATGAAAATTTAAAAACCCAAAGAATGGAGACAAAATTTGCAAATCATATATCTGTTAATAAACTCATATCTAGAATATATAAAGAACACTTACAACTCAAAAATATAAACAGAAATGACTCAGTTTGAAAATGGGCACCAGATCTGAATAGACAGTTCTCCAAAGAAGATACACAAGTCACCAGTAAGTTCATGAAAAGATATTTCACATCACTAATCATCAGGGAAATGCAAATCAAACCCACAAGGAGATACCAACTCACACGCAAATGTTCACAGCAGCATTTCTTAATAATATCCTAATAATAGGATAATATTTCTTAATAATATTAATAATAATAACCCAATGTTCATCAACTGATGAATGCATATGTAAAATGTGTTTTGGGGCGCCTGGGTGGCGCAGTCGGTTAAGCGTCCGACTTCAGCCAGGTCACGATCTCGAGGTCCGTGAGTTCGAGCCCCGCGTCAGGCTCTGGGCTGATGGCTCGGAGCCTGGAGCCTGTTTCCGATTCTGTGTCTCCCTCTCTCTCTGCCTCTCCCCCATTCATGCTCTGTCTCTCTCTGTCCCAAAAATAAATAAACGTTGAAAAAAAAATTTTTTTTTAATTAAAAAAAATAAAAACAAAAAAAACCCATAAATGGCTCTTGGAAAGGAGAAAATTAAAATATGATTAAGCACATCCACTTCAATGGGGAGCTACATGACTAGAAAACCTTTACAAGTAGGATTTTTCACATGATACAGAAGCTTGATACAGGAGCTCTTAAAGCTCACATTATACTCTTTTATGTGAAATCAGAAGTTATTTTCTACCAGTAATTTAATGAGTTAGACAGGGAAAAAAGTTATTTGTAAGAACATTTCTGCTATCCTCTCCACAATCGCTTTTCAGATATCACTTTGTGTTTTGATTGTGCAAAATTTAACCCATTCTTCACCTTATATACATATATGAATAGAGACTATCACAGAAGGACTTTTGTCTAGACCAGGGGTCAGTATAGACTTTACACATTATATTCAACCCATTCTTTGCCATATATATGTGTGTATGTATATATATGAACAGGAAGACTTTGGTCTAGACCGGGGGTCAGTCAAGTATAGCCTTTATAGATTATTTACAGCAGAACTGGACAGCTGCAACACAGACAGAAAGCCAAAACCTGGTTGGGAAACAGGATGTTATTAACTGACGTTTTCAAACTCCTGTATCTAGTGGTAGGAATATAGATTTTATAAACAATCAAATGCAAAGAAGTACTCTATTGTTGTGATGGATGAATGCATGGCCAACTCAGAGGAAACTCAGTACGGTCTAGGTGGGAGAAGAATTATCTGTAGAAAAAAAGATAATACTTAAGCTTGGCCTTGAAAGAGAATAGGTGCCCTTCCATCAGTCAATAGGGAGAGAGAGCATTCTAGGGAGAGGAAGTCATGTGAACACAGGCAAGGAGGCCTGACAGCACACCCTGGTAGAACTAAATCCAGTCTCTCTGACAGGGTGTACAGAGGGGTGTAGCCGGTGACATCATGAACATTCTTGTACACTATGCTCTCTGGTTTAAAACGGGCATAGAAATTAATAGCTACTATTTGCAGAGAGTAAATGCCAGATGCTTTGGTCATGGCTAGAGACATGATCAAACAAGGATGATCTACAACATGGTAATTGAGATTTATAAATATAGTCCTAGGGAAAACTTTTTTTTGTAAGTTCACCAAGGGAACCTTCTAAGTCAAAAATTAGCACAGAATGGACTCTCCAAATTGTTTTAATGAGAAGCTCTCATCTTCAGGTACAATGGTGATAGAGCCCAGCAAACGGGCTGTCTCTATAATAAGCACAGGCATAAGCAATACTTGACTAGATAAGGGGACTTATCTCAAAGCTTGCTGCAATTGAGAAGGGGAAAGTGACACTTACAAGGACAACAGATTGAGAATATGCAAAGAGTAAATAAGTAAAATGTGTTATTTCCTATCTGAAATAGGTTATTGTGAGAGAATGGTACCCAGTCCTTCCTCAACCTCAAGGCTCAGTGTACTCCTATGTTAAAGTGACTATGTTACCTACCTACCCGAGAGCACTGCTGTAAAGATTAAACGAATACCTGAGGCATTTAGAGCATGGCTGCCACACAAAAAGCACTATGTTCACTATTGTTGAATTGCCCAATATGTACAGTCTGAAAACACGTGTGCCTACTGGATATAAAATCAGGCTGCTAGGTCAGAACGTAAAAAGTCATGAAGAGGACAGAAAGACTCATGATCTCATTTAGAACATTTACTACTATGAAGTTTTCCTTTATCTTTACATGTACTTGTCTTATCTGCTAACTCAATTATTAGCTTCTTGAGGGCACGGGCCAATAAACAATTGGTGACCGATCAACATAAAGTGTAACAATTATCTAGAAGAGTGAAAAGTAAGCTCAAACAAATGTTCTGAATCAGTATTGTACAGTAAAGAGGGAAAATTACTTCGCCTGAGCACTGCCCCAAAGAAAAGGAAACCTACATCTTTGTCTTACAGTAAAAGCCACCACTGCTGCCACCACCAGTTTAGGGACAGAAACTCTGGATTTCATAAATTTTCTCTCTCCTCCTCTATCTACTGCCTATAACTTCTCAGTGGGTGTAACTTTTCCAACTAACATTTCTTTCTACTTTCTTTTTTTAGCTACCTTCTTCTGGATCTGACGCTACAACAGCACTGATTAAATACTAAATCGAAGGGATAAAAGATGGCTTCCATGTCCTTTTTCAATAAATTTAAGAAATTTAATGACATAGCGATGAAATCCTTCTTAATCAACCATCACTACGGCGAATGGTGCTAGGAAGAAGGGCAGATCCAAAGGTAAATAAACTTGCTCTCAAAGTCCATTAAAACATAACTCCACGAGGCCTTCAAAGAAATTCCTGCAAGGAATACTCCTCTTTTAACTCGGTCCCAATGCAAAAATGAGCACAAAGCAGGTGTGTGAGGAGCTAGCCCCAAGTGCCTTAGAACTTCCCCAAACAAGGTTTTAACTCCCATCCTGGGAGGGAAAGGGAAAGCCCACTTTTGCAGCACCCAGGGACAAACAAATTAGCATTTCCAAGGTCAACTGCTGACTGGCCTAATTATTTACAGCGACTAGAGTATTCTGGCTGCAGAAGTTAAGAGGCTGGACCCTTCTGGGTTGCCCAATATCCTAAGAAACTAATTTACCACATTAGCTACAAAATATCAAAGTACTGTAGGTGTGGAGTCAAATCAGCATATGACATTTCAGACGGAACCAAATATTAATAAGATCCCCAGAAGTAATCCTAAGCTGGCTAAACAATTTGGGGAAAAACTTAAAATGACAATCCCACCAGTGGTAGAGGAGTAACAACTACACACACACACACACACGCACGCACGCACGCACATCAGTAAATAGTATGGTCTTATCTTGCCAACTGGTTTGATTTCAATAGTCACCAAAACGGCTAAAAAGCTGCAAAACTAGTTGATGTAACTACCTTACACATTCTTGCCGTCCTCTGGTAGCCACTGAAAAATGAAATAACTTATATAACCGATGCTGTCCATCATCATAGCCACCTGCCACGTGTGGCTATTAAGCAGCATATGAAATGTGGCTGGTCCAGATGGAGATGGACTGAAGGATTTTGAACTTGGTACCAAAAAAATGTAAAAATAACTCCACTTTTATATTAATGACGTATTGAAATAATATTTTATGCACATGGGATTAAATAAAATATTACTAAATTTCATTTCTCCTCTTACCTTTTATGATGAGGATAACAGAAAAGCTTAAATTGCACATGTGGCTCACACTGTATTTTTATTGGACGGTGCTGTAATATACAGATAATGCTTCACACTTATGCACAAGAACATATAACCTCAGTTTCAAAGTACAGACCGAAGGAAAAATAGGCCTGAATGATACCAATCTTCTCTAAAATGATCAAATTGGTTTCAACTGTTAATCACCAACCTAATAAACGCTCCTTTCTGCTTACCACCAGACAAAATTTTATTTTCTAAAAAGGAAACTGCTGTTTCAAAATCGATCCTAAAGTCTGTTCTTCTGTCTGGAGTTGTCATCTTTGCCTAACATGAAACCAGTCTTAATTCTTTCCAACGATCAAAGATAACATGATAAAGTGCTGGTCTAATTTTTAAATCTGATCAAGTGATTCCAACTCCATTTTTTCTGCATTAGTCATTTTCATACCCTATTAGGTCACCGAAACCTAACTCATGCCTTTGCTCCAAATGTAAATAGGTAGAATCAACGGAAAGATTATTAACAGTCTAGAAGAACCCAGGCGGTATTCAGATACTATACATATTCTGTTTCAAAAACTAAAATATGACTCATTTACTATTTCAGAAAGTGACATCCCATTGTAAACAGGAGAGCTTAGCAAACAGGAGAGCACAGAAGCAGTGATTTCCACACATTCCATAGTGCGGAGAAACCATGCAAACCTTCAAGTCGTTACAGACAGTGGAAGAGAGAAAACCTGGAGGTGTTGGGATGGTTGGAAGTTTCTGTGGTGGGAAAACACAGCAACAAGAGGTGAGGTGAGGCAAACTGCTCAAACCTTCCTCTCCCCCGCTCAAAAAGGAAACTACTCAACTTTCTGACTGAGGAAGCCAGTTGGGAAAGGAAAGCACATTTCACACTTTTTAACCTCCTAAAACCGCCCAAACACTACTGGCCCTCTAGTAGAAGGACAAAATGACATATTTTTGTGAACAGAACATGTAAACCTTTTTAAGAGTGGTTTTTAAATGAAATCAACAACAAAAATCAAGATCTGATAACTCAGAGTAATAAATAACAAAGCGGCAGTGTATGTTTCTGTCTTAAGACAGGGTCAACATCTATCACTGGCAAATGAATAGCCTGCGTAATTGAAAACGAAGCTAGTGGAAATGTGCGGTTATTCTTCCTTCCTGGAAGAGTTCATCTTGAAATGTAACCTTAATAGGCCTATAGTTTCTCTGGTCTGATACAGTCAGCATGTTTGTTTTCTCAGATAGATGGAATAACTCAGGCTCTAAGCTACAAAATGCCAACAATTCAGCGATTTTACCTTTTGCACAATCTTGAACTCCGCAGTCAACAAACCCATCGTTAAGGCCAAAGGCTACCGCATAAGAAGTATTCTGGTGCCACCTAGTGGTGGAAGTTTCCTGCCAACTAGGAAATGATGATTACACCTGGTTCTCAAAGTAAGGCCCATGGACCAGCAGGGTCAACATCAGCATCACCTGGTAACTTGTTAGAAATGCAAATTCTTGGGCTCATCCAGACCTACTGAAACTCTGATGGTGGGGCTGAGCAATCTGTGTTTTAACAAGCTCTCTAAGTGGTTCTGACGCACTGAATTAGCTCTTACACAAAAATTAAATGCAAAGCCTTAAAAAACTAGGTTTACAAATTAAAACGCACAATTTCTGATTTTTGAAAACAACTTAATTTTCTACAGAGTGGATTCAAATAACTGTATTTGGAGAACAGTCTTCAAAGACACTTATTACGTAACTCATACACATTCAACACCTGACAAACATCAAATTAAGTCCCAACCTCTGAAAACGTCCGATGAGCACCCTGGGGTCTCTGCCCCAAGGAGACCAGGTTCAAAGGGAAGATCAGACATATTAACACAGCGAAATACAATATAAATACGAAAAGCAACAACAACCATGAGACAAAGAGAAAACATTAACTGGTTTCAGGATGTCGGGATATGGCATGTTACTGCATTTTAAGTGGGGGCGGAGCTTACCTGGGAACACATGAAAAGCCAAGGAGGTAGACTACTGCCGATTTTTAAATTAAGAGTCAGCTACCCTAATGAGAATAGATGCCACAGAAAAGCTCACTGCATACATCTGCTTTGTGCAATTATGTTATAAAGTAATCAGGAGAAAAGCAGATCTAATGAAGCCTTGCTAAATTGTTTATTTTCTATTTAGATCTTAGAGAACTTATTTAATTTCTCATACAGCAACTTAAAACACCTAGGATTCAGTAAAAGCAGTCCAAATATTTATTTACAAGTATGCATTTCTTTAAATTCAGCTTTATATTATGCCCTCCTTTGGAAAAAAAAAGAACCCTGAATTTTAATATCTATTTACTCAAAATTAAAGAATTATATATTTGAAGTAAAAAAAAAAAAAATGGATCAGTATGACTGTGGTCCACACAGTCACAATTAAGTGCCATCCCTTACTCTGTGGGTAACTGCAAAACTATCACTTAGGAGGAAAAAAATCAACTCTGAAAAGCAAGTCTTGCAAACCCAGGCCTCTCATGTGACAGATGACATCAAAGACGTTAATAGAGGCAGCATAAGCACATAAAGGAATTTCAAAGACTTGCTCTACTGATTAGTTTTGATTTTGCACTTTTAAAATATTTAGATATGTACAGAGACCAACTATTTAATTCTCACATTTTAAGAGCAACTGCCTGTAACAGTATGAGTTTCTGACAAAACTCTTTTTTTCCTTCTTTTCAAACCCTTCCTTTCCTGGCAGAGAGGAGAGAGGACATAACCTGAGGTACATTAATGTTTTCGAAGGGCCATTCCTAGGGGCACCTGAGTGGCTCAGTCGGTTGAGTGTCTGACTCTTGATATCGGCTCAGGTCATGATCTCGTGGTTCCTAAGATCGAGCCCAGCGTGTGGCTCTGCACGGATAGCACGGAGCTTGCCTAGGGTCCTGTCTTCTCTCTGTCCCTCCCCACACTGGTCACAAGCTTGAGTGCACGTGCACTCTCTCATTCTCTCTCAAAATAAATAAACTTTAAAAAAAAAAAAAAGAACAGGGCCATTCCTCAATTTTATTTAACTAAATTTAAAGGGCTTATGAGAATTCAACTGCTCAAAGATGATATTAACAACAACACTTTTGATAAATTAAGTTAGTACTTCTGCCTAAGAAAGCAGAAGAGTACACAATAAATTTAAAAATCCGAAAAATAAGCCCCAGCTACCTGAAAAATCTCCTAATGTAAGAAATTTCATTTCCCAACTAAGTAAGAAAGAAAGTATTCCCAGGGGCACCTGGGTGGCTCAGTCAGTTGAGCATCAACTCTTGGTTTCGGCTCAGGTCATGGTCTCACGATTTCAGGGGTTCAAGGCCCATGTCGGGCTCTGCGTCGACAGTGATGTCTGCTTGGGATTCTCTGTCTCCCTCTCTCTCTGTCCCTCTCAAAATAAATAAACTTAAAAATTTTTTTTAATTAAAAAAAAAAAAGGAAGTATTCCCAGAATAACCAACACACCTGGAGAAAAAAAGAGTAGACATGGCAACAGTAAAAGTCAATTGCCTAGATACACATCCTATAACATGGCACAGGGAAAGGTGATCATTTCAAATGAGCTAGAAGTTGAACAAGGACAACCACCTGGTATAGGAAAATGCAACCAACAGGAAACGAAACAATACACATCAGTTCCCTCCAAGTTCTTGGGAACAAGAATCCCCCTTACCAACAAGAGAATTGCAGTGTGGAGTGAGAAAATGGTACCTCAGTGATCACTAACATCTCTTTTAACAAAGTTCATTCTAATCTGTGATGAAATTGGGCAACCCAGAAGGGAAACAGAAAGGGTGCTAACCTTAGAGGCGAAGAAAGGGAGCATTTCTGTTGCAAAGATAATTCATGGACTTTCCCACATGCTCTTCTGTACTTTAATTTGTTCCAATCCAGTCACTGCTCTCCAACATAGTCAACTGCTCTTCTCTCTTATGGCTGAAGATTTTATTATGACTTTTATCCAAGTTAGACTTCAAGTCAAGGTTAAGAACTTTAGAAGGCTACCCACTAAAAATTATGGGTGATTTCTGCTGCTGGCCATGAATGAACTGGTGTGGAGTTGGCCCCCCTGCAGTGAACGACTAGAGAGCTGGATGAAATAAAAACTGACAGCTGCTCTCAGACAGTGGGGCAATAGGCAGGGCAGAACTGAGTCCTGCAGAAATCGAAAAACAAGTTAGGTAAGTCATGCAATTGCCCGCCTCCCTACACAAAAGAGGGGGAATCCAAGCAGGGAATGCAAATCTTCAAGGACTAAGGACAGACAGAGACTAGAGTTCAGGGAGGCTAAGACAACAGGGGTTTTCAAGACAGCACTGGGAGAGAGCTATGCACAGAAAGCGCTCAAGGAATCTGCAGAGATCCCCTCAATCCTAAACTACTAAGAAAAAAGTGCTGGGAGCTATACAGTGATCAATTCCCAGAATTCACACAGGATGGGAAGAGCTTCAAATTGCATCCAGTGGAGTGGAGTTATCTCACTGAACCCTCCGGGCAATCAACAGAGACTCAGGAAGGCCAAGCTTTGTAACAAGGCAAAATTGGCCCCAAGATAAATCTACACCAACTTGACCTGCACTGACAAAGTTTGGTTAACCTGGAAAGGATTAGCCTACTCCACAAATTACTTTGATGCCTGCCAAAACAAATGCCATCATTCTTTACTGGAAGACAACAAAATCCCAACACTTAGCAACATAGCGCACACAATGTCCACATGAAGAAGCAGCAATAGACAAGAGAAGACAGAATTAGCAGATAAGGATATTAAATCAGGTATTATAAATATGTTCAGTATATTCAAGAATATAGAGAAAAACATGAACATAATGAAGAGAGATAGAAGACAGAAATAAGATTCCATTTAATTCTTTTTTATGTCCAGAGATGAAAAATCCGGTATCTGAAATTTAAAATTCACTGCGCAGAATTAACAAGAGTAGACGCTGCAGAAGACAAAACCAATGAACTTGAAGACACAGCAAGAGGCACTTCGAGCTGAAGCCAGACAGAAAAAGACCTGAAAAGAATCAACTACTAGCCTCAGTGACTTACGGACACTATCAAGCTGTCCAATACACGTGTAATTAGAGTTCCAGAAGGAGAAGGGAGGGGAGGGACACAAAAACTATTTGAAGAGATGGTGGCAAAATTTTTTCTTAATTTGATCAAAACTATAAGCCCACGAATCCATAAAACTTCAAGAACACTAGACACGATAAACAAAGAAAATCATGCAAAGGCACATCACAATCAAATCGCTAAAAACTAGCGATATTAAAAACAAACAAATATCTGTTGCTCCCCTGCTCTGTATATAACAAAATAAAAACAACCCTAATCCAAAGAAAGCAAATAACATCTTTCTAAATCTTCTGACTGAAAAATGTTCATCAAAGCTGAACTCTCCTATTTTGGTAGAGGCCTTCCTAGCTGGTACCCCTAGCATAAGCTTAGTCTATCAAGCATGAAGACTTAAACTACTGCAAAATAACATTATAATGCATCTGCATACCTTACAGTTCACAAATGTCACATACTTTAGATTGAATGATCTTTGAGGACAGGAACCTTCCTGTTTTAACCTGTAAATTTCTAGTGCAGTTTCTTCTAGCATAGAACTATTTGAAGAAACATGAATAAGTCGATCTCATTTAATTCTCAGTACATTGTTATTCGGTACTTAGAACACAGTGAGAAAACAGATGCCCAGAGGGATTAAGTGATTGCCCCAAGAACACTCAAAAGGTGAGCAGTATCTCATATCCCTAGAATGCCTCCACACCAGGTTATCTCAAAGTAAACACAAAAGAAATAAGTTTTAATTGTTACTTACTCTGAGTTTCCACAAGATCCAAGGCAACACTAGAAGCTGTGTCCATTCCAGAGCTGATACAGGATTGGAAGTTTTTCAAAGAGGAGAGAGCAGATTCTATACCACTGAAGGATATAAAACCAGTTGAGCCTGAACTTGAACTCGAACGTCCAGGCATCTTGAAATTATTACCTAAGTTTTCAAACACAATAAAATAAGATTTAGGGGTCAGAATAATAACTGCATAAGAAAATAAAACTGCTATAAACATCCATATGAATGTATCTAATATCCCACAAGTGCCACACTATTACGAACATTCTCCATCCCTGGAGGGGACACTAAAGCATTGTGCTGTCATCTGGGCCACCAAACACAGATGCACTCAATACAAGGGGGAAGGGTCTTTGTTTTTCAAAGGAGGGAGAATACCCTCTTTTAAAACATTCCTTGGTTCTCTGAAGAATTCAACAACAGCATAGTTTTATGAAACCTAAAACATAAAGGGGTTAGACAAAGTAGACTATTCATCTGATGCATTTTTCTAAAAACTGATAGTAGTAAAAGTAAAATAGTTTAATACAGAGAACTCCAAAATCTGTAGTTGTTAACTTATCTGACACATATGCATATTGAATTCTGAAAACCATAATATATTAAATATAAATTTAAAATGTATATATATGGGGGCGCCTGGGTGGCGCAGTCGGTTAAGAGTCCGACTTCAGCTCAGGTCACGATCTCGCAGTCTGTGAGTTCGAGCCCCGCGTCAGGCTCTGGGCTGATGGCTCAGAGCCTGGAGCCTGCTTCCGATTCTGTGTCTCCTTCTCTCTCTGCCCCTCCCCCCTTCATGCTCTGTCTCTCTCTGTCTCAGAAATAAATAAACGTTAAAAAAAAATTAAAAAGTATATAGATAGATAGATAGATACTGTATAAATTCCTGACAGTCCTCTGGTTCTAACAGATTTATAGACTTGGTAAGATCCCAGACTCTGTCAGTAAAAGCAGAATTTTTCTACATTATAGAGCAAAATATGGAGGCCATATGGAGTAGTGGTCAAGCATGTAGCCTCTAGAACCAGACTACCTCAGTTAAGAGCCAGATTCTGCCATTTGAGTAACTGAATGACTTCAGGCGAATAACTTAACCTCTCAGTGTTTCATTTTTCCCCCTCCTAAAATAGGAATCATCCAGGGCCTAGCTCAAGGATTCCTGTGAGAACTGAATGAGTTAAGGTGTATAATAAAACACTGAAAATAATGCCCACCAGATAAATCTTTAAAAGTGGAAGCAAATATTACCATCAACTTCATCATTATAACACTGTAAGCGACAGTACAGAGTAGTGCTTGCAAGAATGGACAATGGGCAGAGATGCCTGAAAATTCTGTCCCATCCATGCTACTTAAAACTTCACAACCCCGGTTTAGTTGCTTACTTTCTCTATCTTCAGTCTGAAGGAAATTATCTATCTATCTCACAGCATTATTGAAATCAATGTTGTAGTTTTCTAAAACTTCTCTGATCTTAAGAATCAGTTGACATGGTTCTCAAAAACATAGATTTGGGGCACCTGGGTGGTTCAGTCAGTTGAGCATCCGACTTCAGTTCAGGTCATGATCTCGTGGTTCATGAGTCCAAGCCCCATGTCGGGCTCTGTGCTGACAGCTCAGAGCCTGGAGCCTGCTTCGGATTCTGTGTCTCCCTCTCTCTCTGCCCCTCCCCCACTCACACTCTGTCTTTCTCTCTCTCTCAAAAATAAACATAAAAAAACTTAAAAAGAAATATAGATTTATATACAGATACTCTCTCAGACCTACTAAATCAGAGTCCCTAGTGGATACTCTAGGAAACCAGTATTTTTATGAATAACCCCAGATAATTCTTAGAATCAAACAAGTACGGAGAACACTGAAATAACTGCATCTCAACCCCGCCAAACTTGTATGTTGAGAGCCTAACCCCCATGGTGATGGTATTTTGAGATGAGGCCTTTGGGAGGTAATTAGGTTTAGACATCCTGAGGGTAGAGCCCTCAGGAAGGGATCAGTGTCCTTATTAGAAGAAGAGGGGACACCAGAGTTCTCTCTCTCTCCACCTTGTAAGGATATAACAAGAAGGTGGCCTACTGTGAACTAGGAGGGTCCTTACCAGTATCCAACCATGCCAGCGCCCCAATCTCCAGCTTCTAGTCTCCAAAACTGTGAGAAATGAATTTCTATTGTTTAAGCCACCAGTCTGTGCTATTTTTCAATAGCAGCGGGAGCTGACAAAAACACACAGTGCATACAGGGAATAATATAATCCAGGATAAATGGGAAGTATCTAGCACATGGTAGCTATCCTTATGACGTGCGTGCAAAATTCACATTACGCGAATGAAACTTTACCCTTGCACAGAGCTGGGGAAAACTTCCTTCTGTAATGCTGGAGTATTTCCAGGGAAAAGAGTCAGACTGAGAAGCAAAGAGAGTGGATGGAGAGGACGGATGGCGTAGACGCACTTTTCCCTATTTCTCCCACTATGTACAGCTGAGCACATTAACTCACAGGACGGCAACCCGCCTCCACCTCCACCCCAAAGAATCATCAGGACCAAAATGTCAATCACACAGTGGTTGAGAAACCCAGGTTTAAATCAACCTCCACTTGGGAGTCTTCCCCAGTAAGAATACTCTCTTTGTTCCCTGAACGTATGGTTACCAAGGAAGTTTAAAACGAGGTTTCCCAAGCATGTTATTTTGCCTCCCCTAACAGACCTTGTCTTAGGCCATTCGGGCTGCTGTAATAAGACACCAGACTGGGAGGCTTATAAACCACAGAAATTTATCTCTCAGTTCCGGAGGCTGGCAAGTCCAAGATCAAGGTGCCAGCTGGGTTGCATTCTGAAGGCCCTCTTCCTGGTTCATAGCCCCCAGGCCTTCTCAGTCTTCCTCTTCACAGGTCGGAGGTGCAAGGGAGCTTGAAGAGCCTCTTTTACCAAAGGCACTAATCCCATTCATGAGGGCTCTACCCTCAAGACCTAAGCACCTCTCAAAGGCCCCACTTCCTAATACCACCACACTGGCATCAGTATTTCAACACATGAATGGGGGAAGGAGAAAGACAAAAACATTCAGCAGGTCTAAGATTCGCTTCAGGCAGGACTAGTTATTAGCTAACTTAAAAATACTGTTTCTGGGGCACCTGGGTGGCTCAGTCTGTAGAGCGTTGGGACTCTGGCTCAGGTCAGGATCTCACAGTTGGAGAGTTCAAGCTCCACATCCGGCTCTGTGCTGTCGGCCTGTCAGTGCAGAGCCTGCTTCAGATCCTCTCTCCTCCTCTCTCTCTGCCCGTCCCCCACTTGTGCTCTCCCAAAATAAATAAATATTTGTTAAAAAATACTGTTTCCCCAATCAACAAAACTAAAAGGCAACCAACGGCATGGGAAAAGATATTTGCAAATGACATCGGATAAAGGGTTAGTATCCAAAATCTATAAAGAACTCACCAAACTCCACACCCAAGAAACAAATAATACAGTGAAGAAATGGGCAGAAGACATGAATAGACGCTTTTCCAAAGATGACATCCAGATGGCCAACAGACACATGAAAAGATGCTCAACATCACTCATCATCAGGGAAATACAAATCAAAGCCACACTGAGACACCAGCTCACGCCGGTCAGAGGGGCTAAAATGAACACATCAGGAGACTATAGATACTGGAGAGGATGTGGAGAAAAGGGAACCCTCTTGCACTGTTGGTGGGAATGCAAACTGGTGCGGCCACTCTGGAAAACAGTGTGGAGGTTCCTCAAAAAATTAAAAATAGAACTACCCTATGACCCAGCAATAGCACTGCTGGGAATTTACCCAAGGGATATAGGAGTGCTGATGCATAGGAGCACATGTACTCCAATGTTTATAGGAGCACTTTCAACAATAGCCAAATTATGGAAGGAGCCTAAATGTCCACCAACTGAGGAATGGATAAAGAAGATGTGGTTTATATATACAATGGAATACTACTTGGCAATGAGAAAGAATGAAATCATGCCATTTGCAGCAACATGGATGGAACTGGAAGGTATTACGCTAAGCGAAATGTCAATCAGAGAAAGCCAAGTATCATATGTTTTCACTCATATGTGGATCTTGAGAAACTTAACAGAAGACCATGGGGGAGGGGAGGGGGAAAAATAGTTACAAACAGAGAGGGAGGGAGACAAACCATAAGAGACGCTTAAATACAGAGAACAAACTGAGGGTTGATGGGGGGTGGGGGAGAGGAGAAAGTGGTTGGGGGGCATTGAGGAGGGCACTTGTTGGGATGAGCACTGGCTGTTGTATGGAAACCAATTTGACAATAAATTATATTAAAAAAAAAAAAGTTTCCCCGGAGGGCCCCTGTGTGTTTCAGTCAATTAAGTGTTGGACTTCAACTCAGGTCATGATCGCTCAGCTTGTGGGTTTGGGCCCCGCATCGGCCTCTGTGCCAACAGCTTGGAGCCTAGCCTGCTTGGGATTCTGTGTCTCCCTCTTTCTCTGCCCCTCCCCACCACCCCCCCCCCCGGAGCTCTCTGTGTCTCTCAAAAATTAAAAAAATTAAAAAAAATTTTTAAATACTGTTTCCCTCTCTTATCTTTCTGTACAGCACAGTGGTAAGCACAAAGCAAACAATTTACAGACACTATATTGACCTTTAAGTCCATGGGGACCTGTAAGAGGAGTCCAGCCAGAGCTGTATCTCCCTTTACAAGATGTAAGGATACTTCTTTCTTCATGAAGCCTTCTCCTATCCATACAAGCAATTGCCTGCCCCACCCCGGCCATGCTACCACTATCCCACCCTCTCTCTCTCCATCACACACACACACACACACACACACACACACACACACACACACACAATTATAAAACTCATCACAACTATTCATTCACGTGGCTACCACTCCCTCATTCTGGGAGCAGCTTAAAATAGAACTCTGACACGTTCTACAGCATGTAAAACAGCTCCTCTCACAAAACCGGCGATCAATAAAGAACTGAGACTGACAACAATAACAGCAACCACCATTTCCCCATAAACGGGTGCTCCGGCGCTTCACTCTCATTATCCTAATCCTCACAACCATTTATAGGAGAGAAAAGGAAACTGACACAAGAGCTTATTTAAACGACCTGCCCGAGGCCCTGCTTCTAAAGACAGCTCCAACTGGATTAATCTGCACCAAGCATTCGTGATCAGTTCCCTACCAGGGCAGAAGGACGGAGAGATGGCGTCTCGGGAAGGGGGGCAGCCTGCCCAAGCCTCACTGCTTAACGTGCAGAGCCAGGACCGTATCCCAGGTGGACGGACTCCAGCTCAGGGCACCCGCGGAGGGCCCGAGAGGGAGGCGACACCTCCCGCCACCCTCGCCATCGCCACCCCTCGCTTCTGCCTTACCTGGATGTCCGACCCAGCTCTCTCTGGCTGCACCCGGACTGCCCCCACCCGGACCCCAACTCCTTCCTCAACTCCCTTCTCTAGTCGCTGAAACCGCGAGCGCGGGCTCTCGCGTCATCAGCCGGCGCGGGCGAACGGTCACATGACGCCCCGCCCTGCTCTCCGCCCCTCTGATCATGTGACCGCCAGGGGAGTCAGAGGCGGAAGCGGGGGTCTCGCAGGCTGGCGATCGAGGGCTGCGTCTAGAAGGGGACGCGTGCGGAGAGGGCGGCGTGGGGACCCAGGTGCCAACCCAGTCCGCGATCGCCGGCCCTGCACGTGCGCCCTGGCGTGGCCCGGGTGACAGGTGAGTTGGGGCGGGACGCGCCCTCGATTCGGTCCCCCGGCCCCTCCCCAGCCGCTGGCCGGGCCGCGCTGGCCGAAGGGGCGTCTGCGGCGTGCGGTGCGGTCTCGATGCGGAGCCCGGCTTGGAGGACTGAGGGGCCTCCTGGGGCGGGGCCGCAGTCCAGGCTCTTCATCTCCACTTAGGTGGACAGATTTTTCCACGCCGCCTGGGCGCTTTGGGAAGTGATGTTCAACTGCTTGGCCCGCATCTGTACCTTCCAAGTTTCCAGGAGCCGTGCTGGGTAGACAGTGTTATCCCTCCGTTTGCCCTCGAGAAAATTGAGTGGTTCGCGAAGTCTCGTAGAGTCTGATGGACCCGGGTTTGAATTCTGGTAATGCCGTGGGCTGCGAGTTGGAGCAAGTCATAATGTTGCTTTCTGCACCTTAATTCCCTCACCTGTGTCATGCTGGTGCCAAAGTTCTTTGCATTTCTCAAAACAGTTCCAAGGGTCCTGACTGGTTTATGGTCGCACGGTCGAAAACATAAGTCACAGAGCCGGTAATGGAGCCGGGCGTCCCGATTCCAAATGCACGGAGCTTACTCCAACATAGGTGATGGAGTCAGGGGAAGGAACGGAGAGGTCTTACTGGCCCACTACCAGGAGCACCTCCCGTTTCTCTTTCTCCTGTCCCTTCCAGGATTTATGAATGGGACTAGAGTGATCAGACTCATTTTAGAACTTTTCTGGAAGAGATTTGTCGGTCACTTTTATCTTGGTCAACAACCATTATATTTTGTTTCTGATAATGGATAGGTGGAGACCAGTGCTTCCTTTTTTATGGAACTGAGATCTTATGAAAGGATAAAAATAGACCTGTGTTCTTTTGTCCTCTGAGTAGGGCAAACAGCGGTTTGTCCCCGGACAATTTTATTTCCTTCAGAATTCAGTTCTGTACTTACTCGGTAATTGGTATAATGATGCCATGCTGCATTCTTGAAACATGTTGTCTATTGTCTAGGATTACTTTCCGAACTGTAAACCACAGTTCCATACTAAATTCTATTTTTTTTAACATTTGAAAAGTCATTTATGAGTATATCTAGTACATATTATTCATTCTAATCTAAACACTCACTTTCAATCCTTCATGTGTTTATACACACAAATTTACCAAATATACACACATATTTACCATTACTAGTCGTTTCAGGATGGTTACTTTTGCATAAAGCTAAACATGATGTAAATTTCAAATAATTTTTTAATTTTATTTTTTCATATAATTTATTGTCAAATTGACTTACATATAACACCCTGTGCTCATCCCAACAAGTGCCCTCCTCCATGCCCATCACCTATTTTCCCCTCTCCCCCCAACCTCTCTCTCCCCCCCCCACATTAAATTCTTAAAAATAAAGTTACAGCTACTTTTTGGGTGCTTTATAAAAGAAAATTAGGAAATTGAGTGGGATCTCTGGTTTCATTTCATGCCAAATAGTAATGCAGCATATATTGAGAAAAACTGGTCTTTACGAATTTTCTTCATCTCTAGCAGCAAAAGAACCACTGAATAGAAGATTCAATATGGGTTTTTCTGCAGTGTTTATTTGCACCTCACTCTAGAGTGATTTTTTAAAAATCTCAACCAAGTCTTAGCACCTTCTATAAAGCCACATAATTCTGAAATCACTGCAACATGATTAGGCATCTTTAATGTTGGTTCTTAGATTCTGTTCTTTAGGGCAAGTGTTTCAGCCAACCTTGGGGTATTTACCAAATAATGTAACCAAATAATATCTTGAATGTTGCCAACAGTGTAAGGATTTAAGGATTACAATAAGAAGCAGATACACAAAAGTCTTGACATGTCATTATCCCAGGCCTAAGCTAACCTGACCATGTGCATGCAGGTGCTGAGTGTATCTGTTCATCCTTTTTTTTTTTTTTTGCTTGGGCAGGGAAGGGAAGAAGGCAGGTAATCGTGTTTTGCTTTAAAGATGCTTTCTCCATGGTCCCATTGTCTGGCCTGTGTTGGTATCCAGAATCTGGTTGCAGTTACAAAAGTGAAACATAGCTTGTCCACCTTGCAGTTGTGTCTGGAGTTTCTTCCTGCTTAGACCTGGTATCCTCAGACCTTAGATCCTTCTGGGTTAGTTTGGTGGTCTTCAGAGGACTTCAGTGACTTTTTCTTTCTCCCCCTCCCCCCCCATTTGCCATTATTTCCCCCTTTTTCTTGTCTCATTTTCCCAGCCACACCCATTCAGTGCAAAAAAAAAATGGAGTGAAATTGGGCCGCCTGGCTGGCTCAGTCAGTAGAGCATGTGACTGTTGATCTTGGGGTGAGTTGGAGCCCCACGCTAAGGGTAGAGTTTACTTTAAAAGAGGTGGAATGTGGGGCGCCTGGGTGGCTCAGTCGGTTGAGCCGCCGACTTCGGCTCAGCTCATGATCTCGCGGTCCGTGAGTTCGAGCCCCGCGTCGGGCTCTGTGCTGACAGCTCAGAGCCTGGAGCCTGTTTCCGATTCTGTGTCTCCCTCTCTCTGACCCTCCCCCGTTCATGCTCTGTCTCTCTCTGTCTCAAAAATAAATAAACGTTAAAAAAAATTAAAAAAAAAAAAGAGGTGGAATGAAATTATCCGAAATTCAGCCTATTAGAGATCAACGTGCCTTCACAAGTAAACATCATGAGAAAATGAAAGGGCTTGTTAATAATTTATGCCTTAATGTATATTAAAGGATACCCTCATTGGAGAGAGTTCTAGACAACTGTAATGGCTTCTTAGCAGTCCCTGCTCTTGGAGCAACCCATCCACTTCCTCTGATCTGTGCTTCTATCCTTTGCTCACTCTGCACCAGCCACATCAGCCACTTTGCTGTTCCTGGAACACATCTAGTGCATTGCTGACCTGGGGCCTCTGCATTTACTTGTAAATCCTGCCTGGAATGCCCTTCTCCCAGATCATCACTTATTGTAAAATAACAAACTACCCCAACACCTAGTGGCTAAGACAAAAGACATTTATTGTCTTACAGTTTCTGTGGTCAGGAATCAGTTGGTGTGGCTTAGCTGGGTGCGTTCGGCTGAGGGGCTCTTGGGAGGTTGCAGCCTAGCTGTGAATAGATGCTGTCATCTGAAGGCTCAGCTCGGTTTGTGGGGGGGAGTCCCTTTTCAGGCTCATTCAGGTGGTTGTTGGGAGGCCTCTCACTCCCTCATCACAGGGCTCTCTTACAACATGACAGTTTGCTTTCTCCCAGAGCAAACAAGCTAGGGAACGCGCCCCAGCCAGAAGTCACAGGTTTTTTGCAATCTAATCTCAGAAGTGATGTCTTTTACATCTACCATACTCTGTTCTTTAAGAGATAGGAAGCCACACTCAAGGAGAGGGGCCTCCACAGGGCATGAATAAGGGGAAGGAGGGCATCGGGGACTGTCTTAGGGGCTTCTGACAACACCCAGATACCCTTACTGCTTGCTGCCTCACTTCCGTCTGGTTCCTGCTCAAATATCTTATCAGAGAGGCTTTCACAAACTAAAACAGCACACACTCCGTCTCTTTATCATGCTTTTTCCTTCCCAGCAATGATCACAGGCTGATACCTAATGTATTTATTTGTTTATTGTCTCTTCCCCACTCCCAATAGTATGCAGGCTTTATGAGAGAGAGCAGGAACTTAGTTTTGTTCACTGAAGTAGCCTCAGGTCCTAAAACAGTGCTTGGCACATAGTAGGCACTAGATGCCTATTTACTGAATGAATGAATCTGTAGCATTAGGAATGCTTCCACCTACAAATAATCCCAAAGCCGACTAGCAGTAAATAAAGCATAAAAACAGTTCATTTTACAAGGATTACAGAGATAGGTGGTGCTACAGTTGAATCAATGAGTCAGTCACCTCAACAAGAATTTAGAGTCTTTGTTTCCTTCCAAAGCACAATCTGCAGGTTTGGGGCCTTTTTTCTCTTAGGCTTATCACCTCATGGTCTCAAGGTGGCTATTGAAACTTCAGACAAGACATGTTCATTGGGCCACATTCAAAGACAAGAAGAAGAGGGATAGAGGAAAGAGAGAAATTTCATGTGCTTCTCTCCTTATCGCAGGAGGGGAAAAAAAAAATTTCCTATCAGGTCTGCCGTAGACTACCTCTTACGTCTATTTGGTCGAAACTGAGTCACATGTGTAGCCTAGATTCGGGGGCAATGAGAAAATAAGGATCCACCTGTTCTGTCCTCTATAGGAAAAAAGGGAAAGGAGGGAGGGAATTATTGTTGGAGAGTCAACAGCATCCTAGGAAATGAAGACATTTCTAAATGCTGAATCAATAAGAAGAGACTTATAAGAGGAAAAAAGAAAACCTTTAAGGGTTACACAAAAGATAACTACACGAGGTAGCTCAGCGCGAGTGAACTTTGAAAATATGTGACAAGGGTTGGGGAATGTTTTGCTGGGGCTGCAGAGGAAGCCCTCTCCTGTCCAAAGTCTTTCCCACATTCTGGTTTTGCGTATAGTGAAGTCCTCACTATTTTACTGTTTACTTTTTGAGTCCCTGCAGCCAGAAGATTACATAGGAACGTAAAAATTGGCATGGATATAAAAATGGTAACGATCACTTGTAAGAGGAGTTCCCTTGCAGATATTCATGTACTAAAGAGTCTCTTGGGCTGAATTCTTATTTTTGGTGGTCACTCTTCTTAATGCTAATGTCGTGTCGATAGGACACAGTGCCAGTGCAAATGTTAGGAAGTACACAAGCCTTCACGAAGTTGAAAAATAATTCAGGCCTGCGTGAAGCTGACCCAATGATGACTTAGCTAAATTAACAAGTAGAGGAGAGCAATACAGCGAAGATGATGACAAAACTAACACTTTCAAAGATAATGATTTGAAAAAAAGAGTTGGAAGAGGCCTTTGGGAAAATGAATGCTGCCTTGAAACCTTTTTTTGTTGTTGTTGCAAAAATTACCTTTTTCTAAGATCATGCTATGAAAGTCAGCTATGAAGTACAAAATATGTATTATCAAAATTACAATTTGGTGAGATCAACTTTCAGCGCATTCTTGGTATGTCCCTTGAGTTAGTACGTCCTTGTTGCAACTTTACTCTGAAATGGGGGTAAGTACGGAACTTACTTTCATACGTTTTAATTACATCATTCCGAGATACCTTTCTAATCAAAACTTTTCCACCGCTCAGTATGAAACATTTGTCTCTACTTTAGCGTCACTCAGGAGTATTTCTCAGGTATGTCTTACCCTTGATAACAAGGGCCTCCTGTGTTTTCCGTATGAGAAACACTTTTTTTCAAGGTGGCTCCCTCACCTAATTCGAGTGGATTTGAGGCACAGTTCCCTTTTCCAGAGGTAAAACAAGCGTTAGCAAAGGTAAGACAACTCCCGTAAGGACAATTTAATAATCAGTGCCCAACATAGGGCACATTGGAACCGCGATGCTCACTGGCTCCTCCCAGCTGCATCAGGTCCTTTCTCACGGGGAGAAGTGAATAAAGGATTGAAAACAGGCCAAGAGTGTTCACTTAGCAAAGTCCATCCACATGGAACACCGGGAGGAGTGGACCATAAAGGCCCTTCCCTCATGTCGGAACTCATGCATGTGTTACATATGCTCCCTTTAAAAATGGAGATTTTTTTTTTTTTTTATACTTTCCTTTTGGGATACAGGTCCTTTAATGGAGCAGCCAATCTGTCAGCAGACCTGGTTTCATCTAATGATTTGCAGACCTCAGCTCTGAAGCCACTGAAACATTCCTCCCGGCCAGGCACTCATCCGCACGATGTTGGACTTCCTAGCTGAGAACAACCTGTGTGGCCAGGCAATCCTAAGGATTGTTTCCTGTGGTAATGCCATCATTGCTGAACTTCTGAGGCTCTCGGAGTTTATCCCTGCTGTGTTCAGGTTTAAAGACCGAGCCGATCTACAGAAATATGGAGATATCATCTTTGATTTCAGCTATTTTAAGGTAACCTTCCTCCATAGCATTTTGAACACTATCTTTCCTACAAAAGCATGCTTTCTCTGGGAAGCGTGGGACCCTGAGAGGCTAAGTAATTATGGAGAAAGAGTTAAAGAGGAAAGCTTTTATACCGCATTTAGCGTCAGCTAACTAATTTGAAAATAACATAAAGGTGTTGTGTGGAAGCCCTAACATAACATAATCACACTTTTAAAAAGATAACTTTGGTGAAACGTATTTTACAGTGAAGGACCCCACACTTAAAAGCTTGCCGATCATGGTTACAATCCAACTTTGTTTCTTTCAAGGGGATTCCGTATCTAGGCGTCTGTTCTCTCTGTTACCTTTCTGTTGCTCCTCTTTCAATTTCTGATCCCCTTTTTCAAGCATAGGAACACATTTTTAAAAGACTGTTTAGAAAATGTTACCAACACGGGGCGCCTGGGTGGCTCAGTCGGTTAAGCCGCCGACTTCGGCTCAGGTCATGATCTCGCGGTCCGTGAGTTCGAGCCCCGCGTCGGGCTCTGTGCTGACAGCTCAGAGCCTGGAGCCTGCTTCAGATTCTGTGTCTCCCTCTCTCTGACCCTCCCCCGTTCATGCTCTGTCTCTCTCTGTCTCAAAAATAAACATTAAAAAAAAAATTAAAAAAAAAAAAAAGAAAATGTTACCAACAAGTATGCTTTTATTGACGTTTCACATGAATGTGTTTTTCTTCTTAGGGTCCAGAGTTATGGGAAAGCAAGCTGGAAGCTAAGCCAGAGCTACAGGATTTAGATGAAGAGTTTCGTGAAAACCACATAGAAATTGTGACCAGATTTTATTTAGCCTTTCAAAGTGTGCATAAATATATTGTAGACCTAAACAGGTATTAATTCAGTAATAGCTTATTCTGGGGGTAAATAGTGGAAAAGGAACGTGCCAGAGCGTGCACGCCTTCCTGAGTTCCTCTCCTACTGTGCGTAATTGTCTTTTCCTTCCAGTGGCGCTTGTCACCTTTAGTATGTTAGAGTGTTGTTATGCCTTCCTGCTCTTGTGAAGTGGTACGATAACCTCGGCTTGTACTGAGTCATGGCTTTCTTTCTTTTCTTTTTTTTTCCTCATTGAGGCATAGTCCACGCATAATGTTTACATTCGTTTCAGGTGTGCGGCATAGTGATCTGGTAGCTCTGTAAGTTCTGCTGTGCCCACAAGTAGCTACCGTCTGTCGCCGTGCAGCACCTCCCTCACCCCTGGGACTCCATAACTGGAAGCCTGTACCTCCCTCGCCCCTTCCCCCATTTTGCCCACCCAGCCCCCACCCCATCCCACTCCCTCTGGCAGCCGTCAGATTGTTCTCTGTATTAAGCCATCTGGCTTTCCATCCTGTAGTTTATGATCATATTTTAGCATCTTCTTTAGGAGAAGTGGAGAAAAAGCTTATTTTTATAGCATTAGTAACCGTAGCCTGCCATCTCATCCCTAACTACACAGTATTTTCTTCCTTTCAGCCCTTAAGAATTCATTACTCAGCAGTTTTTAAACTATTCCATGTCTTTATAACGTTACTTCTAAGATACTTATGATTCATAAATCGGGACTAGAGACGGTTCTTTCTGCTTAGAGTAGCCAGTGTTAGCAACCTGTGGCCCTAACCACTGGGAGTTCCCATTTCACGAGTCCATTCTTAAAGAGCATGAAGGGCCACAAACGTTTGAAGGCCAGAATGTCTGGTGTCTTGTCTTAGCTTTTAAAAATCTTTATATTCCTTCTTCAAAAGTGGTCATGTTTTCATTAGAATGAATAACTTGCCCTGGGGTTTCATTTCTAGATATCTAGATGATCTCAACGAAGGTGTGTATATTCAGCAAACCTTAGAAACTGTGCTCCTCAATGAAGATGGAAAACAGCTTCTAGTAAGTAATAGTAGCCACTTAAAATAGAAAGTCAAGAATGTCAACTTTTTTCCCGTATGTCCCAAAGACATACAAAGTACCCTTCTTTAAAGGGAAGCAAATAAACTGACAGTTCTCTTCTAATCAACAATATCTGAATTTAGAACGTAGTAGACTGAACAGAATTACAAGTGAGTGGAAGTCATGGGGTGGTTGTGAACTTCCTCAGCGCAGTCCTATCTTCTTTATCTTCTGCATCCCAGACCTGTAGCCTTGGAAACTAGTACGTGATAGTCACTTAAGAAAAGTTCATTAAACAGGTAAAGGGTTTAGAGGTATTCATAATGTTGGGACTCCATTTGGGGCCCCAAGCGAAATACCAAAAATAGGCCAATTGAAAGGTAATCACTGCAAATTAAAATTTATTTCCCATAAATTTTTCAAAGCCCATTCTGTACAGAAGGTGAGAGCCTTTGGGAAAATCTGCATTCTCCTTGTAATATGAAGCCTTTAGGAGGAATAGGAACAAAGTGATTCTTTTTAACCCTCGTCAACTTCATTCCATAAGAACGTAGCTCCTGTGAGTTGGGCCATTGTCTTTCTCTCTTCATAGTGTGAAGCACTGTACTTGTATGGAGTCATGCTGCTGGTTATCGACCAAAAGATCGAAGGAGAGGTCCGAGAGAGAATGCTGGTTTCCTACTATCGATACAGGTATCCCAGGGCTGGGACCGCACCCCCCAAAAGCACTGCTATTGGTAAAATGAAGTAGTTTCTGTACTACTTTCGTCGTGAATGGCAGCGGTACGATCTAGAATGAAAGGCATGAGATTCTTATTTCTTCTGAACGTAATGGAGAAATGTAACAATTACTCTATATTTGTGTCATTACCATAATAATAGATTATATATCATGTAATCTATATATTACACTTAAAGGAGCCTATGTGTTTTAGATTATTAGAGATACATAGATCATCATGTCCACAATAATACCTCAGTTTTTTTTTTTTTTTTTAAAGGAATCTGAATTTTCTTTATCTTAAAGGTAAATTTGGGAATGTTGGAAGTCTAATGAATGTTCTTTTTTTTTTTTTTTAAAGTTTTTAAATATTACACCTTGGCAGATGTAGGGACATGAATAAATTTTCTGTTGTCATTTTTGGTTTGATGACTTTGGAAAGCTACTTCTCAGAGTTAGGTGGGAAGTGAATTCTCACCTGAATATATGTGGAAACAAAACAACAGCACATATCACAATCACGTGTTTTGTATGTCTGTCCAGAACTATGACTTTAAGGGGTAGGGTCTTTAAGTCAGAAGCCACCTTAAAGTTCTATAATTCCAGTATCTACCACACAGATTTCAACGTGCTGAGTTAATGAGTCAAAACCTGGATGTAAGGTCAATATTAGAAAAAGTCAAGGGGTGCCTGGGTGGCTTAGTCAGTTAAGCGACTAACTCTTAGAGATTTCAGCTCAGGTCATGATCTCATGGTCTGTGAGTTCGAGCCCAACATCAGGCAGAGCCTGCTTCAGATTCTCTCTCTCTCTCTCTCTCTCTCTCTCTCTCTCTCTCTGCCTCTTCAACACGTGCATGCTCTCTCTGTCTCTCAAAATAAATATATGAACTTTAAAAAAAATAAGAGAAAAAGTCAAGATTTGGGAAGAAACAAATGATAGGCAGGAATCAGCAATGTGAGCTGAAGATGTGCAGACTGGAATTAACATTCTTTTTTTAAACATTTATTTATTTATTTTTGAAAGAGAGCACGCTCAGGGGAGGGGCAGAGAGAGAATCTCAAGCAGGCTCCACAGTGTCAATGCAGAGCTTGATATGGGTCTCAAACTCATGAACCATGAGCATGTCCTGAGCCAAAACCAAGAGTCGGACACTTAACCGACTGAGCCACCCAGGCGCCCCTAGAATTCACATTCTTAAACTTACAAATTGGGACAAAATAAATAGGACAAAGGGGCAGATCCTCAGCACAAAGGGATTGCTGGGGACATCATCTTTTCAGCGACACCTGCTACTGCTGCCCCTTAGCAGCCCCTGCTACTGCTGCCCCTTCATCTCAGGCTGCTCAACTAGCCCATGGACTTCAGCTTCATCAGTATGTGAGGAGAGTGTCCGCAACAGACATAATTCATTCACATCAGTTTGACCATGAGGTGTTTTGTCATCCATGTTTTTAAAAATGGACTTGAAATTTTTTTTAATGTTTGCTTACTATTTTTGAGAGAGAGACAGCATGAGCAGGGGAGGGGCAGAAAGAGAGAGGGAGACACAGAATCTGGAACAGGCTCCGGGCTCTGAGCTGTCAGCAGAGAGCCTGACGCAGGGCTCAAACCCGTGAACCGTGAGATCATGACCTGAGCCGAAGTCGCACTCTTAAGTGACTGAGCCACCCAGGCGCCCTTTAAAAATGAACTTTGAATGCCCTTGTGTATATTTCCAAAAGTACCTGGAAAACCAAAAATAATAAATGACATAAAGAAGGAGAAAAAAGGGTTTGCTCATCAAGGCCAGCTTTAACAATTCTGCTTTGTCCTTTTGGGTACAACAGTGAATTCATTAGAATGTGAGGACCCATTACTGAAGTGACCCTGAACAATCGCCAAGTCAGAGCTGTGGGAAAGGAGATTCTTGTATCAAATAGGAGGTCATCCTCAAGTCTAAGATTCTTTGAGTCTGAGGATTACCACTCCACACCACCCTGAAAATCACAAATGTTTTGATTCAATCTCTGTAGAAGGTACACCTTGCCAAGGGGAAAAAAAACACAAAAAACGATGATTATATATCCCACTTTATGTTGACATAATCTTTTAAAATTATTTTTTAACCGGGGCGCTTTCATTCAGTTAAGCATCTGACTTCGGCCCAGGTCATGATCTCACAGTTCATGGGTTTAAGCCCCATGTTGGGCTCTGTGCTGACAGCTCAAAGCCTGGAGCCTGCTTCAGATTCTGTGTTTCCTTCTCTCTCTCTCTCTCTCTCTCTCTCTCTCTCTCTCTCTCTCTCTCTCAAAAATAAATAAACATTACAAAAATTTTTTTAACTATTTTTTAACTTACGAAATGTTGGTACTGGATCACATTCTTTATCTGCAACTCTGAAATCCAAAGAGCTCTCAAAGAAAATATATGCATGTGTACACACACATGCGTGCACATAGTAACTCCCCTGGCAGCAAACTCTGATCTCACCTGAAGCCATTTGGAGTCAAAACCTGATCAGTCCAGATCGGAGGCTATAGATGGTCCTTATTTATCTCATTTGCATGACAATTCATAAATTTTGCTGCAGAAATATTAACGTGTGCTGATCACGTAATGCTAATTGAGACCCTACTAAAGTGTTGTATACGATCTACACGCCATGTTAATTTCTTACATTTGAAAAACACAGTATTCTGAAACAAATACAGCCCTAAAGATTTTAGACAAGGGATTGTGGACCTCAACTTAGAACTAACTATACATACATGTAAGAATCCGTCTGGTAAGTTTGCTATAATAAGCTTTTTGAAAATGCAATTGTGAATCTCCGGGGACATAGATTGACCAGGAGTCTTATGTAAAACTACATGAAGTCAAGTTATGATGAAATTCTGCTCTTTTGGACTTTTGAGTTTCTAAGCTGTGTGGTTTGTGTGGTTTGTTTGGCCCTTTGTTTCCCATTGTGAATGTGGTTCAGCGCTGCTCGATCTGCTGATTCAAACATGGATGATATTTGTAAGCTGCTACGAAGTACAGGTTATTCCAGCCAACCAGGAGCCAAAAGACCACCCAACTATCCTGAGAGTTATTTCCGGAGAGTGCCTATCAATGAAGCCTTCATCAGTATGGTCATTGGTCGACTGAGATCTGATGATATTTACAACCAGGTGGGGATCAAATCTACCAACATCTTCGTTGTTTGAAAGATTGATTTCACTTTCCTCCTCAATTACTCCTTCCCTTCCTTATTCCTCAGAACAAAAGCACCTAAAAAAGTCCAAACTTTTTGAGGTCTACTATAGTTTGGTAGAGGAAAAAGGGATAGTAATTTGGGAAGAATTTGAGATTTCAGGGAGAGGATGGGATTTGAACTATATTTGGAAAGAAGATCATTCTCTCAGCCATTCATTCAACATGGAGTTACTGAGTGTGTTACATGCCTGTCCACAAGCTGGGTGCTGGGAGGCCATCGCTGACAAAGACAGGTCATGGTCCCTGCCCATAATGAGCTTGTAGCTGAGGAAAGAAGACAGACAACTAAAGGAATTACTGTAAAGCAAGGTGAGTGATAGCTTAGGGGAAACACAGGGTGCCACGGAGCGTACAACAGGGGCAACAGATTGCAGCAGGCGGCGAAGGGGACGTAAGGGCACTACGAGAAGGCAGCTTGAGCAGGGCCGTGAAGACCCTGTAACATTTAGAAGTTACCTCCCTTTCCTCTCCAGTATGTGTATCGCTCATGGAAGAGGGCACCAAGGAAAATTACCATGTGACTTCAATTTCCTGAAGAAAAACATAATTTTAGGGGCACCTGACTGGCTCAGTCAATAGAGCATGTGATGCTTGACCTCAGGGTTGTGAATTCAAGTCCCCACATTGCATGTGGAGATTACCTCAAAATAAAATCTTAAAAACAAAACAAAACAAAAAAAGATACATAATTTTATGTATCAGGTATTTTTCTTACCAAAGAATTGGACCCATAACAGCCGGGTATCATTTATCACAGAGCACAGCTGCCCTACCCATTTCTGCAAGTACCCGGTTAGTTTTCTTTATGAATATTATAAGTATCAATAAAAGAGGTTTGTGTGTGTGTTTTAAAAACAGCTCAAAATCAGAAGCCACCTGCAGATACTGGGTCTTCATAATTTGTTGCCATTTATTGAGAATTCGGTACCAACCAGAATCATAGTTGATTTTCTTCATGAACTGTTCTCTCTCTTCTCAGAACAGTCCTGCAGAGTGGACAACATTATCCTCATGTTGCTGTTGAGAAAAATAAGGCTTAGGGAGCTTCATAATTTTTCACAAGGTCATGTAACTAAGTATCAGAACCCGAATTTGAACTTGGGTCTATACGACTTCAGGGGCCATGCTACTTCTCACTGCCTGTCTTTACCCCTTCTGCCTCGTATGGGGTCCATCTTGTCTGTGTCTCGAGGCAGTGAGTTTCAGTTTTCTGTTGCCCCATGACCGTACTAACACAGGGCCTTGGCTGTGGTATGCTGTGTACCCACCCCACTCGCTGCCCAGCACCTGCCCCGTCCCTGGTCATGGTGGGTTGGACAGGGGCAGTCACTTGACCCAGGACGGATCGGATTCCCTGTTAGGTGATTTGGAATGGGGTCCCAGAAACATCATCTGCACGTGGGTTTACTCCTCACACGCAAAATTTGGAATTTGGGGGCAGCCCCATTCTCCCACGTGTAAGATGAGAGGAGCAAGGGAGAAGGGGCAAACACATCAAGGGGTGGAAATGGTGAAGGCTTTGTGGCCCACAGCTCCAGACCCTTCCTGTAGCCCGGCCACACTCCTGCCTGTGGGTTCCCTGCCACGTCGCTGTGTCCACCCTCGTAGCAATTTCCTCCCTTTGTGTTTGTGGTCCTTGAGGTGACGCGTACTGTGTGCAGCCAGATCACCAACCCATGTGGTGACAGAGCCCTGGGATGCACCAGCACCTGAAAGGCAGGCAGTGGAACACCCAGCAAAGCAGGGCAACAGGGGTGGCGTCTGTGAACCTTGAGAGAACTGAAGTGAGAGTGTGAAACAGAGGCTGTTGGAGCAGCGTGATTGTGAGGTGACGAGTGACTTGGAGAGATCATAGGTGATGGTGCAGGGCACGTTTCAGGGAGCTGTAGAATGAACAGGAAGTGAGAAAATGGGGACAGGGTGTGGGGTCTGTCAGTTCTGAAAGACTGTGATAGAAAGACCCAGAGGGGCGCCTGGGTGGCTCAGTCAGTTGAGCGCCCGACTTCGGCTCAGGTCATGATCGATCGCATGGTTCGTGGGTTCAAGCCCCGTGTCGGGTCCTGTGCTGACAGCTCAGAGCCTGGAGCCTGCTTTGGATTCTGTGTCTCCCTCTGCCTCTGCCCCTCCCCAGCTTGTGCTCTGTCTCTCTGTGTCTCAAAAATAAAGGTTAAAAAAAAATTTTTTTAAGAGAGACCCAGAAATGGACAACTAGCAGGAGACATGGGGGTAAAACATTTTTCTCCTCCTTGAGGCAAAGACTTCAAGTTGCAGTTGAGTCAGGGGCTGGAGGGAAGAGAATGCTGTGTGGTTAGCAAGAAGAACGGCCCTGGTTGTATTGTCCTCTAACAAGGCCACAGTCCGAGGATCGCACGCGGGGTCCAATTCCCAGAGGGGATGGACTCTTGAGAGACTGGGACGTCCTGGAACCACATCATTTACTGGGCATGTGTATCAGTTCACAAGTCACCAACAGCTGCCTCTTCAGGGTGTTGTCTCTGTGTTGCAGGTCTCCGCATATCCTTTGCCAGAACACCGCAGCACGGCCCTGGCCACTCAGGCCGCCATGCTGTACGTGACCCTCTACTTTGAACCTGCCATTCTTCACACCCATCAAGCGAAAATGAGAGAGATTGTGGACAAGTACTTTCCAGACAACTGGGCAAGTATCACCATTAGTCTTTTTGTCCTCTGGAATAATCCTGTTAGGGAACCAACTCTGCGTTCTTTTGGCCTTTAGCCCAGAGATCAGAATGTTGTAAACGAGACATTAAGTCACATTGGCGAAACTACTCTAAGTGTGTGGAGAATCTCCTGAATCATGACATGAGGGAGTAAGTGAGTAAAACTTGAAGAGCCCGTGGGTTTGTTTTTTCTCTCTTAAATGGATACTCTGAAGGTAAAACCCTATATTGAAATGTTCTCGCTTTAGCTGCTGAATTGTAACTGTTTCACATGCAGTGAAACATACTTTCTTCTTTTCTATTTTATGAATCTAAGCTTGCAAAATTAATCTGTTACTTTACGAATAGGAGTGTTACTTTAATAATAAGTTTTATCTATCTGTAAACTAACGTTGATGGGGCTGTTAAAGTTTATATTATTGCAGAGATGTGCTTGTGACTTTTTAACATTGTGTCACTCAAAACTCAATTCTTTAAAAAAATTTTTTTTTAATGTTCATGTATTTTTGAGAGAGAGACATAGAATGTGAGCAGCGGAGGGTCAGAAAGAGAGGGAGACACAGAATCAGAAACAGGGTCCAGGCTCCGAGCTGTCAGCACAGAGCCCGATGGGGGGCTCGAACTCACGAACCGCCAGATCATGACCTGAGCTGAAGTGGGACGCTTAACCTACCGAGCCACCCAGGTGCCCCAAAACTCAAATCTTAAAAACATAAGGCTGACTTGATGTACTCAGTGTAGATGAGATGTTCTCCTTGTACGTAGAGGTTTTGATAAAGTACAGTGAATTGGATCCTGGTCTCAGGGAACAGATTCTGTTTCACTTCTTATCAGTCATTGAATCACAGACTGTGATTAGGGAGCCTGCAGTGAGATGTGATGCTTCCTACCCACGAAGGCATCGTGCTTATAAGCTAGGAGCTGAGCAAACAGAAGGAAAACTCTGATAATCTGGTTTCATTTGCTAAGCATAATAAAGAGTTTCGACCATAGTGCTACAATGAGAAACAGTAACACATTTAGTGTTAAGGAAGGTCAAAACCCACTTATGTGAAGCTTACAAGAGACCCTCCTGAAAAACACCCCTGACATGCTAAAAATGAAAGAATTTAAAAAGCGAGTGAGATGCCAGGCAAATGCCACCCAGTAAAAATCCAGTAAGAAAATACTTACATCACACCATAGAGACCTTTAAAGAAAAACCTGCGTAGGGATAAAGAGGGATCATGTATGATATTAAAAAGAATAATCCAGGGTGCTTGGGTGGCTCACTTGGTTAAGCGTCTGAGTCTTCAGTTTCGGCTTAGGTCATGATCTCACGGTTTCATGAGTTCAAGCCCCACATCAGGCTCTGCGCTGGTGGTACAGAGCCTGCTTGGGATTCTCTCTCTCTCTCCCTCTCTCTCTACTCCTCCACTTCCCATGCTGTCTCTCTCTCTCTCAAAATTAATAAATAAACTTAAAAAAATTTTTAGGAAAGAATAATGCAAGGTAAATTCATACCCAGTGACATACTCAAAATACATAAAGCAAAAACTCAAAATAACCTATAAAAGTTGAGAAAACCATAATCATGATGGGAAATTTTAATATACCTCTTTCTGTACATAATCCTGCTCTCCCAAAAATACACGATAGATGTTCTGTGTGTATTTGAAAGGATACATATACAAGTTGGGTAACATTAGATCACAAAGTTAAGAAAGCTTTAAAAAACGATGTTAGTCTACAGACTGTATTCTCTTACTGTAACTCAATTAAATTAGAAACCAACACTTAAAAGATATTTTTAAATGTTTAGAAAAAACTAACTTTTGCGTTCAGGAGGAAATCACAATATAAATGAAGAAATCTCAAAACACTACAAAGCGAAGCTTACGAGAATGACTAAAAACTGTTCTTAAAGGTAAATGTTGGCGCGCCTGGGTGGCTCAGTCTGTTAAGCGTACGACTTGAGCTCAGGTCATGATCTCCTGGTTTGTGGGTTTGAGCCCCGCATCAGGCTCTGTGCTGACAGCTCAGAACCTGGAGCCCACTTCAGATACTGCGTCTCCCTCTCTCTGCCCCTTCTCCCACTTGCACTCTGTCTCTCTCCCTCTCTCTCTCAAAAATAAACGTTTAACAAAAAACTAAAAGATCAATACCACAAAGGCTGGTTTTTTGAAGAGTAATAAAAAGATATTTTGCAACGCTGATCAGAGAGAGGGAGAGAGAAGGCAAGTTTAAATATGTGAAGATTGAAAAAGCAGACCCGAGATACAATAAAGAAGTTTTGAAGTTATCAGAAGACCTATGAACAACTTTATGCCGATATATTGGAAGACTCTGAAAAATGGAAAATTCTCTCAAAAATAGAACGACTAGATCTGATTCGAGAAGAAAAGGGAAGCATGACAAGCCCAGTGACTGTTGAAGAAATGGAGCTGGGGATCCGCCTCCCTGCTCAGCCACTCCCACCAAAAAGAGCACCCCCGGGACCGCAGGATTTCACAGGAAACCCTGAGCAAAGCTTCAAGGGACAAATAATCGCAATTTTATACAGACTCAAGTGGGTATGTGAGGAACCCCAAAAGGAACACTTTGTTTCCTTTACTCGAAGGATTCTCAAGTGAACTGGGGAGCCCTAGGGGTCCCCAAGGCTCATTCAAGGGGTCCGTGAGGTAGAAACAGAGTGAAGCGCTCTGTGCCTTGCCCTGTCCCCCTTTGCCAAGTCCACACGGCACTCCCAGGGGCCCCGAGGCAGGCGGCGCGGGAGACCCACTGCGGAATCCGGATCCAAGCCCAGCTGTCTTCGGTCAGGCCAGACGCTGCAGAGACTCGAAGAAACCGAAAGGCGATGCCACGCGTCTCACAAAACTTTTTGGGAAAGCCTTTAGTCTGATTTTTTTTTTTTTTTAATTACAAACAGTTTTCTGTTAGCATGTAATGGGTGTGCTGTTACATGAAGTGAATAAGTATTTTTTGAAATGTCTCGATTGTGATGTGTAATAGGATAAGGATCGATAGATAGAACCCCATCTGAAAAAAACACAAAAAGTCCTTGGGAGTTTTCAGTAACTTTGAGTTGCGTAAAAGCTGAGGTGAAAATGTTTGAGAACGCCACTGTTCAGTCAGTCTGCTTTTCTGTCAACCCTGATTTAGTCGTTTTCCCATCAATGGCTTTTGTAGCCCTTGTTCCAAAGTGCTCCTAAGAAAGTGCTTACCTATATCTTTGGCAAATCGGGGTTTTTCATTGCAGTGGAATTTGAACCAGAGGGAGTGGGCAGTGTTTTCTGTAACTCTGCCTCCAGACGAGTAGGTATTTAACACACTGGATGAATGTGTCCTCTTTCAGGTAATTAGTATTTACATGGGGATCACAGTTAATCTAGCAGATGCTTGGGATCCTTACAAAGCTGCAAAAACTGCTTTAAACAATACTCTGGACCTTTCGAACGTCAGAGAACAGGTAGGTGCTGGCCAACGGAGAAGGATTCTGTCACAGCTACAAGCCTGCTTTATGGCGTGGGAAATGAGTAGAGTTCCCAAGGAATTTGGAAAATGTCCACATAGACATTTTAGTGCAGTGACGAATGAAAGGTGAATTTTGCGCATCCTAATAAGATAGGTAATGACAGATTTTGTGACTTATGTGGTATATGTAAATGGGAGGCTTGGGTCTTAAGATCCAGCGTCCTAAGACAAATCGGTATGTCACGTGGCCCCAGCTGACTTTGTTTATTCTTGTCGATGTGGATGGAATGGCTTTCACGGGTAGCTGGAATTTTAGTGTTTTCATTGGTAGGATGCATGTTGAGGATGGTAACTGAGCATACGCAATACGTCCTGTCACTGTAATTTCTATTTATGTTTTAAATTTATTTAATTTATTTTAATTTTTTGGTGCAAGAAGGTGTTTTTATTAAAGCACGGGGACAGGACCTGTAAGCAGAAAGAGCTGCCCCGTCACTGTAATTTAAATTTATCATTTCTGATGTATGAAACCAGCAAGAAGACTGAAGACCTTCCTCTCCTTAAAGTTTAAATGCTTACAGTCTATCTCTTTGATAAGAGCACAAGGCAGGAGGAAATTCCTAAGTAAACAGAGCCATAAAAATCTTTTTTTGGGCAGTATCCTTGACATTTCTAAGTTATCTTCCTCAGCCTGGCTGTCTGAGTTCTTGAGTTTCCGGGGCAGATAGAACGACATTGAGTCCAAGAACTTCAGCATGTTTTATTCAAGTAAATTACATTCCATAAATAATGCATAAAATAATTTCAACTTCATGTCTCCTGGAAATATATTAGAGAAAGTGATGCTTCTGATGCTTACTGGCATCAGAGCATTAATTTTTTCATTACTATAATTAGTTTCCAAAATTGCCTTTTCTCTTAAAATGCCATTTTAAGAAGATTTCAGAATTGTCTGATGAAACACCTTGTGGTAGTTTTAAGCTAACCTGATGAGGTTGATGATGTTTAACATGTAACTCTTGCTTCAGAGAAAGTAGAATGACCCAAATCCCCAAAGGCTGGTTTGAAAATTCACTGGATTGAAAAATACACAGAGGTGTATTTTTGTTGTGCTCTCGTCTGCCTGTAGAAGCCTCTTCTCCTGGATATTTCTGCCCTGCCTCCTTTGTCAAGAATCATGGGAAGAATAGACAGTTGAGCCTATGTTTCTTTTCTATCCAAGTTGAGAACAGAAGGGGCCCTGGGAACCACTGGATACAGTTCTTTAGTTGACATTTGAAGAAACCAGGAGGGAGAGGTTAACCCCAAAGTCAAACCAATATCTAATCATAGCTAGAGGTAGGAGGTAGGATTCTCTTGGTTCTGAGTCCAATGCTCTTTTCAAAAGTGTCCAACGGGGCATCTGGGTGGTCAGTTAAGTGTCCGACTTCGGCTCAGGTCATGATCTCACAGTTTGTGAGTTCAAGCCCCGCATCGGGCTCTGTGCTGATGGCTCAGAGCCTGGAGTCTGCCTCGGATCCTGTGTCTCCCTCTTTCTCTGCCCCTCCCCCCTCACGCTCTGTCTCTCTCTCCTAAAAAATAAACATTAAGAAAAAAATGTCCAACAAACCACTTGCCTCTGAGTCTTACCAACTATGGTCCACATATTATTCACCTCCTGTAGAAATGTTATTACTTGTCACTGGGTTCATCTGAATGGGATTCATTTTCTAGGAAAGTAATTTTCTCTTTTTGAAAATGTAATTCAGGCTTTTTCTTTTTCAAAGTCAAGCAGATACGCTACCGTCAGTGAAAGAGTGCACACTCAAGTGCAACAATTTCTGAAAGAAGGGTATTTAAGGGAAGAGATGGTTCTGGACAATATCCCAAGGCTCCTGAACTGCCTGAGAGACTGTAACGTGGCCATCCGATGGCTGATGCTTCACACAGCAGACTCAGGTAATGGGCGAAAGGTGTGCCCATCTGTATGGCTCCACTTAAAGGCTTTCAGAGCTAAGATATGCCCCGCGGTGCAAAAATTGTTTAGCCTTTGGATGAGAATCACGTGGCTTTTTAAGTGAGTCGTTTTTGTGTCTACTTGGACAAGTCAACAGCCCACCTGAATAGGCCCCTTTGTCAGGTTTGATTATCCGGGATTATCCCAGTAGGTCCAGTATAATCACGAGGGTCCTTAAATCGGGAAGAGGGAGGCAGAAGAATCAAAACTAGAGAGGTGGAATCGTGAAAAAGCCTCAACAGACCATGCCTGGCTTTAAAGATGGGAGGGGCTACAAGCCATGGAATATGGTGGCCTCTAGATGCTGAAAAAGATAAGGAAACAGGATTTCCCCAGAGCCTCCAGAAGGAGCCTGCAGAAGGAGCGTAGGCCTGCTGCCTCCTTGATTTTAGCCCAGTGACACCCATTTCAGATTTCTCCTCTCTGGAGCTGTAAGAGAATACATTTGTGTCCTTTTAAGCCATTACGTTTGTGGTAATTTGTTACAGCAGGAAAGTAATTGAAGAGCCAAGCCAGTAAATAAGAGCCAGATGTGTAAAACAGACACTTAGTGGGATTTCGTCCAGAGCAGGAGAGAAATGTTGCTTGGGGTAGTGGGTGAAGGTGGCTGGGGAAGGCTCCATACAGGAGGCAGGAAGGATTCTGAAGTAAAAAGAAGTTCTAGACTGGAGAAATGATGGGGGGAAAAGGTACGATTTTGGAAGTACAGGAAACCATGGGCCCACAGAGTTGATAAACAGGCTGAACCTGAGTGCCTCATAAAGGTAGATCAGGTCTAACCTTTTCTGGCCCACAGTCCTCTTGGAGACGCTATTGGCCGTCAAGTTCAGTTGCTTCACAGGTTGTATGAAATGCCTTCACAGGGTCTGTGAGCCTATGACTTAAGAAGCTCCCGATTTAATGAAAAAACAAGTAGGTTGGACTAACCTGAGCTTGTTCAGAGCTGACACAGTTCCTCGCACTCAGAGAAGGCTGGATCAGTGTTAGTTAACCAATGGCTTCCCCCACCCAGAGCTGGCATGCCCTTCCCGCTAAGCATGGCTGTCATCCAGCGGCCCCGTGAAGCCTCCTGCTTTTTGTTTTTCATCAACAAACTTTGCTTGAGAGCCACCCTGAGACAGGTACTGCCTTCAACACGTGTTCTTTCAGATAAGGCAGTATCTCAAAGTAAACTGTCCACTCCAGATTATTCTGCAGCCTCCCCTGGTAACACAGAGCCCGTCTCACAGCTCTCCCAGGCAAGATGTTCTTTCCTCTAGCTTCCATCTGGTCCCACTTCCTGTGGGTGCTAGGCAGCGAAAACAGCAGGGGGACGTCTTCATCCTTTGTATCCTTGGAAATATGTGGAGTTTCTCCTCAGCTTTCTGTCTTCATCCTGGAAATCTCTTTCTCGAAAAATTCTGCTTTCCAGTTTTTGGTTTTGTTTTTTGTTTTTTGTTTTTTTTTCATTTGGCTTCTTTGCCTCGATCCCTCTCCAGTTTATGTTCGCTCACAGCATGAGCACCGTGGCCGAGGTTTAATCGTCCAATGGATCTGGTGTTGGTTAGTCGCGTTTAGTCAGTCCATAAACTCCAGTTCTAATTTGAGGATTTTACCACACTGACTCAGTTTATAATCTTTACCAAAGTCTTCCATTCTCAAGCACATGAACAACTCAGGCCCTCGCTTTATCGTATCATAAAACCAACTGTGGTTTTCCAGTGACTCAGCCTCCTCCTCACCTTCCCTGTGAGCCAGGAGTCTCCTGGATTTGGACCCTTCCGGGGACAACCTCGTCTTGCCAGTGGTCTGTGCACTTACCTTCAGCCACGTCTGTTTCCCATTTTTGTGCCTGGCAATTGTCTGACCTGATTGCACAAGGTCACGATTTACCAGAAACAAGTGATTTACCTGATTGTGAGTCATGCGTGGGAAAGATAAGTGCTTATTTAGTTTCTGTGGTGTTCGGGTCATGATGTGCAGGAAGGAGCGCATATATTCTTTACATTCCCTCCTGTTGGCCTCCTGGAGGCACTTCCGCCAGGCTTTGGAACCCTGTTCTGCAGCTTGCTTTTTCTCATTCAACGGCATATCATGGATGACATTCCACGTCAGAGCCAACTGTCGTGTTCAAAAGTTCGGTTGTACTTAACTTCATGGCGTAGATCTACTGTAATTGATTTTATCACGCATTATTGATTCTCATCTTGCTTATTACTTTTTTAAATGCTCCAAATGAGTGAAAATGGAGGCACGTTTTTAACAATTCATCTTAGATTTCATATTTTCTGCACAGCGAATAAATTGGGAACTCTTTTCTTCCTGTTTCTAGCTTATGACCCAAACAACAAACGCCTTCGTCAAATCAAGGACCAGATTCTAACAGACTCTAGATACAATCCCAAGATCCTCTTTCAGTTGCTGTTGGACACTGCACAATTTGAGTTTATACTCAAAGAGGTAAAGATCTTTAATGAATAATCACCAACATCTTAGTTTTTCTGTGCTTAAAAATATTTTTAAAGGGTTGAGATTCAATAACGAGTCATAGTCTTTGATTCAGGCTACAGATTCTAGCAGTCTGAGATCGTTCCTATACTAAAAGGACAGGATTAAACATTTAACAGGCATTTAGTGCCTACTGCCATTGGGGATACAGTGATGGGGAAATCGCACAGGACCATGGAGGTGACAGTCTAGTGAGGAATGTGGACATTAATCAGAGAATCGCACTAATGAAAACGTAAATACAAACTGAGATACGTGCTCTAAGGGAAAGGAACATTGTTCTCTGAGTACCTAAAATCCCTGAGAAGAGAAGCAGGAGCTTCTGAAGGGACCTGAAGAAGGAACCTGTCGGAGTTAGCTAAGACAAAGGTCGGGAGCATTCTGGAGACCATTGCAGAGAGAGGACAGAATATGCCCGAGTCCTCTTGGGTAGGGAACAGCATGACCAGTTCAAGGACCAGAAAGAACAGTTGGCTAGAGGGGAGAGAATGAGATAAAAGTGATATGAGATGAGGTTGAAAGGTGGGCATGTAGGCCTTGTAGGATTTCAGTCTTCATCTGCAAAGCCATGAGAACCTGTTAGGGCTTTTAAGTAGGGTGGACGATTTGTGTTTAAACAAGGTCCACTCAAGGATTTTAAGGATTTTGAGCTCCCTGAAGGAAATTCTAAGGTTGATTGGTCTTATGCCTAAAAGAGCCTCTGTGGGCATAATAAAAATGGTTGATACCCAGGAGTGCCTAGGTTCTATAACCAGTAGCCTTGGCGGTTCGGATCAGGTGGGCCAGGAGCTAGCCATGGACGTTAAAGCCCATTCCAAACTGATACTCGCCTTGCCTCAGTCTGGTTAGTGGTCTGCCGGTTTTTTCTTTATCTTCTAGGTGTGTGAGGACACTGTGTTAGCCCGTTCAGTAGCTAATGAAAAGTACATGCTGATTATTAACATCATGCACATGCATGTGTTGAGTGTTATTCAGTAACCTGTCTGGGTATAATTTTGTAAGATCAGAGAAACGCTACCCCTTTTTGATCTCTTTAAGAATGTTCATGTTTTCCCTCTCAATAGCAAGTCATTATTGAATACCTGCTCTGTTCCCAGCTAGGTGCTAGGAATTCAAAAATGAACAAGGCATGTCCCTCCCATCCAGGAGCTCTCAGTACAGTGGGGAAGAGAGACAGATTAAGCCAAAATGAGAGACCAAGAAAGATCCAAGAGCAGGAACCAGGCATCTTATCTGTTGGTCAGAGCAAACTTCAGAGGCAAGTGAGAGTCACCCCAAGGAATCAGTGCACTCCGTCCAGTTAGGATCCTGAAGCAGGACGCCAGTCACCCAAGAGTTCTGTAGCTCAATATTGTTGTGTGGGAATCAGGACAGATCTGGGTCATCTGCCCGACCATGCCTGCATTTCTAATCGTTAATCTTTTTCTGGAATCTGTTGGAATAGAATGGGCAGCTTCCTTCTGTCTGTTCTATTGGAGAGAAAAGAAGACCAACTCATTAAAGATCTTCAAAAGAGAAAGATCTGGTAGAAAGATAAAAATAACTACCCAATACAAACTGAGCAAAACAAAGATATATTTAATGTCTGACATTTCAGCTCGGTTCTTTAACCTTTATCTCTATCTCTCCCACCTCCCATCCCAACCCTTTTTCTAGAATCACCTTCCGATTCTCTTAGAAACACACTAATTAGACCTGTGTTTCTTCTAATCTTTTGATGAAGGTGCATCTCTTAACTTGAGAACCATCCCCTATCCCAAATTCCATCTTACCAGATATGAAACCTGTGAGGTCAACCTGGGAATGAGTGTCTGAAGGGTTTCAAGCTATTAAGTCTGTAATGAAGGCCTCACAGTGTTATTTTTGTCACTGCTGCTTCATGAAATGGCATTGATCGGTCCTAGGCATTCAAAAAGACAGGATGGACTCTATAAATAATTCCTACTGTTCCTCACCCTGCCTGATCACTAAGATTCCTCTTTCTCTGGCCCCACAAAATTCCACCAGTCTTTATCCTTTCATCTACAATGAAGTCTTCATCTTTTAACATTCAGTTCGATGCTGAGGAATGAAGAATTTCTTAAGAGAAAAATCAGTATATTCTCATATTTACCTCTTAGGATCCCAGTGAAATAAATCCCTGTAGTTTTGCGACACACTTTAAATAGGTTTTTAAAATTTGTTTCGGGGGGGAAGAAAAGCAAAACCTTGAGTTATACCATTTCCTCCTCTGCTCAACTCTTTACAGGCCTTTAATTTTATGAAGGAGTGAAATAATAAACAGACTTACTGTGTGATCCAAAAGAAAAGATTTTTGTGGGTAATTTAATTCATTATCCACTCATCAGACAAGGATCATGCTCAGCCTTCCCTGACCTATTTTAAATGGATGCAACCACAGAAATTATTACTTGCAAAGGACCTTTGAGCAGTGGCCACCAAATTTAATTTCACATTAAAAATGCTCGTTCCTGGGTCTACCCAAGACCTTTTGAACCAGAATCTTCATGGGGGAGCTTGAGAATCCCAACACTTGAAAGCCATCCAGATGATGAGATGATGCTTATGTGCAGTTGGTCTGAAAACCAATGCAGTGGTCTAGCTTTGCCCCTCAATTTGTACAAAGTAGTGCAGCTTAAGAGATGACGTCAGGGGTAATGTTACTTTTAGATACATATTTTTATAATAAATTGGGTTTCACTCAGGGCTTTCTTTGTAAACTGCCTTATTTGGATTTCCTCTTAAGTAAGTAAATCTCTTCTGTCTCTTTCAACAGATGTTCAAGCAAATGCTTTCAGAAAAGCAAGCCAAATGGGAGCATTACAAGAAGGAGGGCTCAGAGCGGATGACGGAGCTTGCTGATGTCTTTTCGGGAGTGAAACCCCTAACCCGTGTGGAGAAAAATGGTAATTGCTAAAGAGGAAATATCATTGTGTTTGAAATGTACACACGAATTCTTGGAAACACACAGAGTAAAAACTCAACCACGTTGTCATCATTGTATGCTAGGACATTGCTGATGAACGTCTAAAGCCTAGTCTTAGCTGCCTCTAGCTTTGGGCTCCTTTTGGCAATGTTCATATCTTCTCTGGACATGAGGCTTCTTATTTTTGAAGTATGAGGTTAGGCTACAGGGGTTGTTATACTCTGATTCATAGTCCGTAGGTCCATAATTCATCCCCAGCCTCACCATAGTGTGTCAGCTTATGTGCATTTGCAGGGAGGAAGAGAAGGACCTATAACTGTCCTGATCATCTCAGGATACTTCACTCAAGAATAGTACTAACTACTGGGGCACCTGGGTGCCTCAGTTGGTTAAGCGCCCAACTCTTGATTTTAGCTCAGGTCGTGATCTCACGGTTCGTGAGTTTGAGCCCCTCATTGGGCTCCATGCTGGTGGTGTGGAGCCTGTTTGAGATTCTCTCTTTCCCTCTCTGCCCCTCCCCGGCTCGTGCTTTCTCTCTCTCTCTCTCTCTCTCTCCAAAATAAAATAAATAAACATTAAAAAAAAAAAAAAAAGAATATTACTAACTACTAACATATGCGTGCCTGAGTAACTCAGTCAGTTGAGTGTCCGACTCTTGATTTCGGCTCAAGTCATGGTCATGATTCATGAGATTGGAGCCCTGCATCAGGCTGTGCACTGACAGCACGAAGCCTGCCTGAGATTCTCTTTCTCCCTTTCTCCCCCCCCCCCCCCCCCCCGCATGTGCACACATATTCTCTCTCTCTCAAAAATAAATAAACATTGAAATAAACAAATAAAATCTTTAATAAAAGAATATTAGTAACTGCTAACATAGATGGTACCCAGGAATCTTGTCTTCTCATGTTTTCTGCTTTTTTTTTCCCCTCATGCGCCTGCCATCTAGTGGCAGAAGAGGGGACATGCAGACTTTTTGAAACAACATAGCTCAAGCCTTAACGTTAATCATATTAATCCTGCTTCTTTTAGGAAATTTTATCTGGGGGAAAATCATGGTATCACTTAAAATTTTTATATAGATAGAAACCCTTCAAAGTGCCCCTGAATGACCATTCTGAATTTTAAGATGAGAAGCTATTTTTTTAATGCTTAATGTTTTAACTATGAAATTCATTTCTGATAAAAGTTAATTATACAGTAGAATTTCTCAAAGGTATAGCTTTTTGTTTGAAAAAATTACTCTTTTAATCAGTATGATCTTGTGATTACTATATTTGGCTTTTGTTGATGTATTTGATGTCGAATGGTTAGCCTAAAATGTATTTCCGAATTACTTTATTATTCCTAGTAGGAAAAGTTGGTGTGTTTTTAATAATGTGATATAAATTAGCAACATGTTTTTCAGGTCACTACATTTTGTCCGAAAAACAAGGAACCACCTGTAACAGTCTAACCAGATTAATTTTTGAGAATCAGGCACATTCGTCTCTGTTCTAGTCTCTTTTAGGTTCTTATAAATGCCAACATCAAAAAAAAAAGAAAAAAGAAAAGAAAACCCCACCATCACTTTAAAGGTCATTCCAAACAGCATCTGGTACTTTTTTTTGGCTGTATAGCATATTTTAGCTTAGGAAATGCTTCCACAAATATTTGAGCCTTACAGCCTTATGAGGTAGACGTCTTTATTCTTATTCCACATGTAAAGAAATCAAAGCTATAAAATGTAATCACTTGCTGATGGTAACAACGGTTCAGAGCCTGGATTGAACTCGTCACCTCAGACTCTGAATGCTGTGCTTGTTCTGCTACTCTATAGCTGTCCCTCAGTCCTACCAAAAAAAAAAAAAAAAAAATCTTTAAAATTACACCCAGTGTTCTTCATGCCAATTCGTGAAATAACTTAGATTATAAGTCCGTAAGTGCTTTTATTAAAGTGAAGTTTTATCCCATTGATAAAATAAACAAACAAACAAAAATGTTAGGGAATCAGCTTGATGAGATCAAATGAGCACAGCCTTTGAATCTGGCCAGACAGTTGAGAAAAGCCTGGTGCTGCTGTTTAGTGACTATGTGACCCTGCCTGGGCTCCTTAACGTCTCTGGGCATCAGCTTCCTTATCTGAGAAATGCCTTCCAATTCCTGCCCCCATAGATTGTTGTAAAGATTCAGTGAGAAAAGCTCAGACCTTTGCCGGCCACCTTGAGGGTCCTCAGGGCATATTAATGACCCTTTCTCTGCTGTGTGAAACTGGTCTGTGAGTGCAAATGGCACCCCTCAGCTGTTCAGACGTCCCCTCAACTCACCACACGTTCTTCACACTCCTGACATGTTGCCCCTTGTTCTCCCAAGGCGTGCCATTGTTATTTTTGTCATGAAGCTTCTGCCCACATCTGTCCCTTCACCTTGTGACAAACTATCCCTCTGCCCCTCTCTGCCTTTTTCAGATCTTTTACTCACCCTCAATTCTCCAGGAAACTGTTCCCGGTAACTTTCTGTCACAATCTTTCAGTTCCTTCCCCACTCCTTCCCACTCCAGTGACCACCTTTGCACACTGGGGTTCACACCACAGACTCAGGCCTTTACACCTTTTCTTCCAGGTGTTAGACTGAGCTACTTAAGTAGAAAGTTTCCTCTCCCCTAGGTCACATACCCAAGGCGTTTTGGTGGTTCCTGTTTGGAAAATCCCAAGGGCAATGTCAGGTACTGAGGGAAAGGTCTGTGAATAAGGGCTAGATTTGTGAAGGATTGTGGAATAAAATTCAAAGCCACAGCTACCACAGTTCTGGGATTTCAGCAGTCTCTCCTTGTTTCTGTGTTAATAGAAAACCTTCAAGCTTGGTTCAGGGAGATCTCGAAACAAATACTGTCTTTAAATTATGATGATTCAACGGCTGCAGGCAGAAAAACTGTGCAACTAATACAAGCTTTGGAGGAGGTAAGAAAACTCTTTGTAAGCAACAGTTCATCGGGCACCTGGCTGGAGGAGCATGGGACTCCTGATCTCAGAGTCATGAGTTCTCACCCCCCATGGGGTGAAGAGATTACTTACATAACTAAAACTAATAAATAAATAAATAAATACATAAATAAATAACAATTCTTGGATCATGAATCATACTTGTGGATCCACCCAGAAGATCTGGTCCTGGAAATACAGCTAAGAGAATATTTCATCAGAGCAAAAAAAAAAAAAAAAAAAAAAAAAAAAAGCAAAATATGCTCATTGTGGTATTATATCCAGTGTCCTAAAATTGGGAAAATAATGCAGTGACCAGTGTGAAAAGAATGCTAACAAAAATGATATCTCAACTTGCAGAAACATAATTATATTTAATAATTATGAAGACAACATGGAAACATTGGGAGATTGTGGAAAGGCAGTAAAAGCAAAATCTGTATTTTTTTTTGTGTTTTGTTTTGTTGTTAATATAATTTACTTTCAAACTGTCTAACATGTGATGCGTAAAGTGTGCTCTTGGTTTTTGGGGTAGATTCCCGTGGCTCATCGCTTACGTACAACACCCAGTGCTCATCCCAACAAGTAGGCACCATTTTTAGATTGGGAGAGAGTTTGGGGAGAGAAAAACTACAAAGGAATGCGCAACAATGACCACAGTTGTATAATGATCATATGCTTATATGTGATGTTTTCTCTTCTGGAAAAAAAATAGTTTGTTTTTTATCTACTCAGATATTATCTACTCAGATTCAAAAAAGAAGGATTATACTTCCCAACTCTTAAAATTTTAATTGTATGCTTAAGTAGGTTTAAACTAGCTTTAAACTAGGTTTTTAAACTAGGTTTAAAGTGGAAAATACACGCATGAGAACAATAACCATAAATTACTTAAAACATTGTCCATACTTATCTGGAACCCTGTCCAGATGGGATAATTTTATATCTTCAGAAATATAATTAATGCTTTCTTTGGCATCCTTTCTTTTATTTTTAAGTAATATCTACACCCAAACATGGGACTAGAACCCACAACCCCAAGATCAAGAGTCTAATGCTCTCTGGCCCGAGCCAGCCAGGTAGCCCCGGCATACTTTCTTGTAGGCTCTTATTACTTTTGAGAGGTTTTATGATCCCTGTGAATGGCAATACAAAACAGTACTCCACTATGAACTTGTCGGTTTCCTTAGCCATTCCAAACAGTTGCCCACTGGTACCATTCCTATTTTGGTTGTTTTCTGGATCTTCTAGTCTACATTGCAACTACAAACAACTTTGGGAATCTCAGATGCTTTTTATCATTTGGGCTATTTATTTTAACCGTGGCCCAGGCACCTTGAATTACATACATTAAAATTTCAGGATGAGGTGCCTGGGTGGTTCAGTCAGTTAAGCGTCCAACTTTGGCTCAGGTCACGATCTCATAGTCTGTGAGTTCGAGCCCCGCATTGGGCTCTGTGCTGACAGGTCGGAGCCTGGAGCCTTCTTCGGATTCTGTGTCTCCCTCTCTCTCTGTGCTTTCCCTGCCCATGCTCTGTCTCTCTCTCTCAAAAATTAATTTAAAAAATGTTAAAAAAAAAAAACAGAAAAAACACTTCAGGACACAGGGGAGTCATTCTTTTGTTTTAAGGAGTGCAACAAAAGAACTTAATGTACAAGTGCCAACACCCTGGTATAATGTGACTTACTCTGTGTTTTAGCAATCCTGCAAATCTTCAAAATTAAGAGGATTTTCTAACATGCCTTTATCAGTACTCACATGGAAGATAGAAGCACCCACTCATTATGTCATCTATGTACAGAAAAAAAAAGAGCAGAACATTTTCTAATCCTAGAAACCTGTGCATTACGTTATGACTTGGCTTATACATTTCTAGGGTTATCGTTTGAAATAGAAATTTTGCCAGGAAATTCTTAGTGCATGACATGCCTTTTTGAAATGTTTTCAGGGAAAAATGAACACCACAGAAGCCATTAGGAATTTTTTAATTAAATGTGTTTATGTAACACAGGTTCAAGAATTTCACCAGTTGGAATCAAATCTGCAAGTATGTCAGTTTCTTGCTGACACTCGCAAGTTTCTTCACCAAATGATCCGAACCATTAACATTAAAGAGGAGGTCCTGATCACAATGCAGATCGTTGGGGACCTTTCTTTTGCTTGGCAATTAATTGACAGGTAATGTGGCCAGCCTACCATTTCCCCTGGATGAAGGCCACTGCGGATGTCTCCTTACCATTTCTCTCTCTTCACAGTTTCACATCTATCATGCAAGAAAGCATAAGGGTAAGCCCGTCCATGGTCACTAAACTCAGAGCTACATTCTTGAAGGTAAGCAGAGAACAGTTAGGTCATGTTCTTAGTCACTAGGGAAGAATTGGTCTCCGTTACTACCTCATGCCTAAATTCAGCCCGAGATTTCATTCTTTTAGAAAGTTAGGTAATTTGGGACACCTGGGTGGCTCAGTCGGTTGGGTGTCCGACTTCGGCTCAGGTCATGATCTCGTGGTTCGTGGGTTCGAGCCCCACATCGGGCTCTGTGCTGACAACTCAGAGCCTGGAGCCTGCTTCGGATTCTATGTCTCCCTCTCTGTCTCTCTGTCCCTCCCCCACTCGTGCTTTGCCTCTATCTCTCAAAAATAAATAAACATTAAAAAAAGGTAATTTAAGTATTTTTATAAACTGAGAATTGTTCAGAGTTTTTCCATGAGAGCAAAGTTTGAAAAGATGCCACGCATATTGGAAGTTTCAATTAATACAAGTTGGGTGTCTTACAGAAGGTAGTGTTTACATTAAAAAATACGTTTTTTCAAGTTTTACCAGTATGCTAAAAATGTGGGTCCTTTTTTCCCTAGATGTGAAGTAAGTCCTTTTACTTACTCATTTAAAAAAAACTCTTGTTGAGCCTCTGCTACAAGCTAGGATCCCCTCCAAAGTTTAGGGAACAGTGGTGGACAATTCAAGTATAGCTGTGCTCCCAAGATAATTCCAGATCGAGATAAATGAGCAGAAATTTACTCAGCGTCTTCTGACAGTTACCTCATGTATCAGTTCTGAGATGCACTTTCTTTCGTATTTAAAAATCTCTCTAATTGGGGATGGGTTTTATAACTGACGGCACATCATAGTTCACCATAAGCATGTTCGCTTCTTTCCGAGTGGTACAGAAAATAATGGTACTTCTTCCATGCTGTGACCTCTCAGTTTGGAATGAGTACAGTCAGCCATCAGTCACAGTGTCTGATTTCCATAGAAGAGTAGCTGCCTTCTGGAACACAGTGGCTCTCAAACTTGAGGGGCATCAGAATCACCTGGGGGGGGGGGCACCTGAGGGGCTCAGTCAGTTAAGTGTCTGACTTCTGCTCAGGTCATGATCTCGCTGTTCATGATTTCGAGCCCCGCGTCGGGCTGTGTGCTGACATCTCAGAGCCTGGATCCTGCTTCAGATTCTATGTCTCCCTCTCTCTCTGCCCCTTCCCTGCTTGTGCGCTCGCTCTCTCTCTCTCTCTCTCTCTCTCAAAAGTAAATAAGCATAAAAAAAAAAATTGGCATCTGTAACAAGTCCCAGCTGATGCTGATGCTGATGCTGCTGGTCTGGGGACCACAATTTGAGAACCACTACCAAAGCAGATGACTGTCGTTTTTTTAGAAAGTGTATCATTGTCAGAAACTATTAATGACTTTGATGAGTCAGTGGTTGTTGCATTATCTTGGGTAAAGCCCCAGAGCTTTGTTGTATGTTACTATTTCTGGAAAGAGATTTCTAGGACTTCTGGAAATGGAGAAACACATGTACCTACTTTTCTTGCAGCTTGCCTCTGCCCTCGATCTTCCCCTTCTTCGTATTAATCAAGCAAATAGTCCTGACCTTCTCAGTGTGTCTCAATATTACTCTGGTGAATTGGTGTCCTATGTGAGAAAGGTAAGAAATGCATCAAGGTGACATTTATTTTATTGGCAAACTGACTGCTCTTCTAAATACAAAGAGGATGCTTGGGGCCCTATGAAAAGTATACCCGTGTTCCTTTCCCTTATTCTTAACTTGATTCCAGAAACTTGCAATACCTGAAAATAAACTTACTCTTACTGGTATTGTGGATATGCAGATGTGTTTTTACTTTCAGAGAACTTTTGCACCTGTTTTTAAGTGCTGGTGGTATTAACTCCCATTCTGCGCTTAACAGAAACTGAGGAATAGAGATTGTATTGGCTTCTTTAAAGTCACAGAGCTAGTTGGTAAAAGAACCGGATCTAGATCCAGCACATCCTAGTTGGAGCTGTAAGTTTTCCCGGGAACTTTGGTCCTCGTTTCAGTAACTTACGGTGCAGCGTGGAGCCAGACAAACCTGGCTGCAAAATTTCACTGTGTCACCTGCTGACTGCGCTACGGCCACGTTACTTAACATCTCCGAACCTCAGTCTTTTACAAGTTTATAACGTGGAAAAGATACATCTTTTTGCTGCACGTGTATGGGGATTAGCTGTGTATCTTGTGAGCAATTAACGTTTGAAAGAATGTAGCCGTGGGCCTGAGAGCAGATATTAAAGTACCTCCTTACGCCCCTTCCCGTCCCTTTCTGTAGACAAATGCCTGTGTGTACAAGGTGGTGCTGTCTTAACTGCCATCCTGGCATTTATCAGCTAAGAAAAATAAAAGACGTATCCAACTGTTTTCCTTCTTTTCGCTTTCACTAAAGGTTTTGCAGATCATTCCAGAAAGCATGTTTACTTCTCTTCTAAAAATCATAAAGCTTCAGACCCACGATATCATTGAAGTGCCAACCCGCCTGGACAAAGACAAACTGAGGGACTATGCTCAGCTGGGCCCACGATACGAGGTGGCGTGTCCCTTTAACTTCTGCCTTTTGATGATTTAAAACCCAAACCACGATGTGTCACGGGTCTGTGTCGCCTGCCATATCCCTAGGAGCGCCAGACCAGTTATGATTTGTCTTTTCCTACTCTCCTGTGATAGCTTCATTTGTTACTGCGTCCTGGGTTATTTCAGGCCTTGCCTGCCTGAGTGTTCTCAGAGGACGGGGAGCTCAGCTGGCCTCTTTTCTCCGTGAACAGTCTTGATGAACCAGCCCTTCTTCTCTTTGGGTTAGATTGCCTAGACCTTTTGCATTCGGGTTCCTGCTTTGTACATCAGATCAATGGCTCAAAGTAATCTGGATTCCATTAAACCATTTCCTACAGCCAGACTGTGAAGCCACTCAATAAGTAAGCAGCCCCAGAGGTGGTTCCTCCCAAATACCTCTGCTTTTCTTTCTCCTGAACTTAAAATTAAAGATGTGAAAAAAGTGAAATCAAGTGGAAATTGACATTATGAAGTCCACTGTCATCACCTTTCATCCCAGCATCAATTTCTACCACCTCTGACACAGCTCCAAAAATTGCATCAGGAATTTCAATCTTCAAGCTTGAAATTTACATATTTATTCTAACTCAAAAACACAGCACCTGTCTACCACATCAGTGCCTCCCGGTGTGGCTTGAAAAAACTCGTAGAAAGCGGTAAAGATTAACTTTTTAGACTCTTGGTGAGCCTTTTCTACTTGGAAAGGACCATCCATCTCATTGAATCCTGCCTGCTTTTTATGTATGAGAAACTGAGAACCAAAGAAGGGGAGATGATTGGTCAGCGTTTAAGAACTATTTCATGTCTGCTGACCCTGCCCAGCATGTCTAATGGCAGTGCCTTGCTTACACCACAGCACCTCATTTCTGACCGGGGCCCATCACTCCCGCTGTCTTTGTTCATTTCAGGCTGTCAGCCAGTTATTTTCACTTCCCTTAGAAAGGATGGGTCTTTTATCTGAAGTACTTCATTAACTTTTTTTTCTTTGTTAAAGGTTGCCAAGCTTACTCACGCTATTTCCATTTTTACTGAAGGCATCTTAATGATGAAGACAACTTTGGTTGGCATCATCAAGGTAACGGCTTTGGTACTCATCCACGTGGCCTTGTAGTAATAAGACTCTTAGTTTGGATCACCAGGGTGTTTCTCCCATGGGGAACAGGGAAGGCGATTGTCATCTTGGGTCCCTTACTACTTCACATGCAGCTCTCCATCTTCATTTTACTCGTTTGTTGATGGAGGAAGGGAGAGCATTATAATCCTGATTTTTCATCATGCCCAAGAGTTACTTAAATCTAAGAAAAATCCATTTTATTGAATTTTTTTATTAAAAACATTTTTTTATCATTTATTTTGAGACCGAGAGAGTGGGGAAGGGGCAGAGAGAGAGGGTGAGAGAGAGAATCCCAAATAGGCTCCGCACTGTCAGTGCAGAGCCCCATTCGGGGCTTGAACTCACAAACCATGAGATCATAACCTGAGGCAAAGTTGGATGCTTAACCCGCTGAACCACCCAGGTGCCACTTATTGAATTTTTGTAATAATGAAACAAAATAGTTTGTTTCCCTTTGGCCAAACAGCTGGCTCACTGTCTCCCACCCTTCTTTCCTTTTAGTATTTTTATATTGCATCTCAGGTGCAGAGAGCTGAGCTGATCCTAACCCATCGTCATTGTCTGGCCATTGTCCTCACTGATGCGTGCTCGTTCCTCTCTTCATCCTTTCTTTCTCATCTGGACACCCATTCCCATTTCTGTCCCCAATAGCACCCGCTCTATGTGTTTGATTTCTGCCCCTAAAGAGGCAAGTAATCCCGTATTTTAAACATGAGGTGTTACTTTATGTGTGCATGTGTTTGATTTTGTCTACATCATATTGTACTCTAAGGCCCATTCTTTTTTCCAACTCTTCTCGCTAGTTATTGCTTTTGAAATTTGTTTATATTGCTGTAGGTTGATCAGTTGGCTACTTCTTACTGCTGTGTAGAATTGTACATTTTACTTAACCATTCCCCAAGACCCAGGCACCTATGTTGTCATTTTCACTCCAACGCTCCCCATTGTCATGAGCATCTCTGAACATGTCCCTGCTGTAGGGCCTGTGTCTGAAATCTGCCTCCCCAGGTGTGGATCACTAGGTCTTAGGGTGTATTTATACTTAATTTCTCTCAGTACTGCCAGATTGCCTTCTGAAATGACTGTTTCTCTGGTGTCTGTCCACATTTTTGACAATACGTGTTACTATCTATGTTATAGTTTTTGCTCCCCAAAGAGTATAAAGTGTTATCTCCATACTATTTTAATTTGTAATCCTATGATGACTAGAGATGTGCCCATTCACAGAGTTCATGGTGCTTGTATTTCTTTTTCATTTATCAGACATCAGTAGAATCTATATATTTCTGATTTTTAAAAAATTTTTTTTCAACGTTTATTTATTTTTTTTTGGGGACAGAGAGAGACAGAGCATGAACGGGGGAGGGGCAGAGAGAGAGGGAGACACAGAATTGGAAACAGGCTCCAGGCTCTGAGCCATCAGCCCAGAGCCTGACGCGGGGCTCAAACTCACGGACCGCGAGATCGTGACCTGGCTGAAGTCGGACGCTTAACCGACTGTGCCACCCAGGTGCCCCAATATATTTCTGATTTTTATTTTAAAAAATGTGTGTCTATTGAATTGCCAGATTAACACTTATGTTAATAAAATCCAAGAAAACCTAAATAGAAATGAAACTTTAGTGTATGGTTTCTGGATGTGTACTGAAATACCATTGTACTCCTAGAATATTCACAGAACCCACTGAACATCCTTTAGACCTGATGCCAGTTTAATTCAGTTGATATGCAAAGAGTATACATGGAGGTAGTCACTTCTTACTAATCCATAAAGTGGTGATAAATCCTGGGACCAGATTAAGCATCTTACATGCAAAATGACCAGTACAGAAAAGGTATAATAAAACCTCATAATCAACAATAATTATCAAAAGAGAACCTGCTTATGAAAAAGGCAGATCTTTTGCTACAGTCTTTCAGATGAGAGCCAGGGAGAATATCATCTTGACCATATTCAACCCAGTAGACTTTCTCTGCCAGTCTAACAGTTCGGCTTTCGGTAACAGATCCGGCCCTCACAAGTCTTCAGCCAACTAATGTTAAGCATCTATTTCAGACATTGATAAAATGTGTAAGTGTCCTTTAATCCCTATGACGTAAAACAAGTGAGATATACACAGAGATGTATGTATAGATGTTCACTGTCAGAGGTAGCCATACAAAAAAAGAATAGAAATAATCTAAGCATTTATCAGTGAGAGAATGGCTGAATATATCATGGTGTGTTCCTACTGGAGATTGTTTGGCTGCCGTTCAAACAGCTTTTACCACTCGGGGAGCCTGGGTGGTTAGCCTCTGACTTCGGCTCAGGCCACGATCTCACAGTTCGTGGGTTTGAGCCCCGCATCAGGCTCTGTGCTGACAGCTCAGAGCCTGGAGCCTGCTTCGGATTCTGGGTCTCCCTCTGTCTCTGCCCCTCCCCCACTCGCACTCTGTCTCTGTCTCTCAAAAAGAAATAAAAGTTAAAAAAAGCTTTTACCACCAAAAGATTTCTAAAATTTAAAGTGGAAAAGGCAATTTGCAGAACAGTGTGTGTGTGTGTGTGTGTGTGTGTGTGTGTGTGTGTGTATACATACGTATTATGGTCCCATTTAGACTTTTTAAATTAACTATGTATTGAGGACAATATTTATGTGTAGAAATTAATAGAGAAAGGTCTGGAGGATCCATGTGAAAAGGGTTAACTGTTATTAACTTCAGAGGAGGGGATAGAAATGTGAGGGAAGGGGCTGTGTGCAAGGGGCATTCTCTAAGCTGCAAGCACTCTATAGATTGGTGAAAGGTTTAGAAAAATTGGAAGGACCATTTAAGACCTTTGTTTTCTTGAAAACAGTTAACTCTTTTTCACTAAATCTGTTTTTTTTTTTAATAAAGAATCTTTTTTTTAACGTTTATTTATTTTGAGAGAGGGAGCATGCACATGTGTGTGCATGTATGCGAGTGGCAGGGGGGGCAGAGACACAGAGAGAGAGAGAGACAGAGAGAGAGAGAATATCTCAAGCAGGCTTGGTGCCATCAATGCAGAGCTGATCTCAGAGCCTGAACTCACGAACCATGAGATTGTGACCTGAGCTGAAATCAACACTTGGATGCTCAACCGACTGAGCCACCCAGGTGCCCCTCACTAAATCTGTTCTTTATAAGGAGTATTTCTTTGAAAACGTCATGTTACTTCTTTGATTTCTTTTTCCTCGTTGATTATATCTGGTTATAATTTACCTTTGTGTTGTGAAATAGGGCACAAATACTGAAAGCTATAGATCCATTTACATAGTTTAATGGGTTATTATAACCACCACCCAAGTCAAGAAATATAATTTCCCAGCTCCTACCCCAGGATCCTCCTCATGTGCCCTGACCTAATCCTAGTCTCTCCATTTAGAGTTTTATTATCTAAAGTCAATCTGTGGACACTACATTTAAAAAAAAAAATACATTCTGTCTTTTAAGTCTTCAGGTTTCTTCTCCATTCTTTTCCTTTCTCACAGTTTATCTGGTCAGGAACCCACAGCCTCTGACTTGTTGTTTGTCCAAAGTCTGGCTTTTGCTGATTGTATAGTCATGGTGTAGCTCAGCATGTTTCCCTGGCTCTTGTATTTTGTGTAACTTTCATTGCAATTGCCATTCTTAAAGTTTAAATATAATCAAACCCAGATGGAACCCATCCGTTTGTCTTTATGACTTTTAAAAGTAATGGTACCTTGCAAGTTAAAAATATAAGAAACAAGTTGCAGGGAATTTCAAGGGATTATGTTAAAACTATTTGATGTTTTCTGGATTTGACAGGAGACTGTCTTTTAGGAAATAATGGATGCTTTCTCATTATAGAAAAAAGAACCAGCAAAATCAGCTTATAGAGGTAGATAGCAGATTTGCCTTCCTGTTTTATCTCCCTAATTACAAACAGCATTCCAAGAATGCTGGAAGAAAAGAGAATTGTTAAGTCTGTCCAACCCCAAGTTTGAGCTTGCTCGTGCGCATGTAGGTGGCGTCTGGAAGAAAGGCAAGGCCAGGCCGTTCATTCCCCTCTGCTCCTGGTGAGAAGAAAAGGCACTTTTTACTTTTAATGAAATGATTAAAATGAGAGAGGCACTTTAAAATTCTTCATACCCACCATCTTTGGGATGTCATGTTGTAAAATTACCATCATGAATTTTACAGAGGCCAGCCGAGTCCTAAAGAGGTGACAGGTTCCACAATTCTGTCCAAGCTGCACAAGATCAAAGAGATGGGAAAGGAGAAAAGTCCCAATCATTGGGAAATGGGGTGGAAAAGTGCTTCCCTGCAGATTCCAGAAACTGTCTTTCCTTTGGATTTCGTCATGGCTGAACTTTTCCTCACGGCCATTTATTGCTTTTTGATTTGCACGTAGGTGGATCCAAAACAGTTGCTGGAAGATGGAATAAGAAAGGAGCTAGTTAAACGTGTTGCTTTTGCTCTTCATAAGGGACTGATCTTCAACCCCCGAGCCAAGGTACCAGATGACCACGTGGGTCTGTCCTTTCTCTCTGCCCAGCTTGCAGAACTGTCGTGAACAACACCTTTCCTCCTAACACATACCTGATATATGATGGTCAGTGCAATACACTGATGTGTTTTTGATCCTATGTTGTAATCCTTTCTTATGATAAGAAAATCCTTACCAAAACCAGCCCTTTCCCTCACTTGTTGATCCCCCAATTTAAGAATTGAACGGATATCTGTGATTCAGGGTCACTTCTTAAAAGAATTTCTTAACCCTAAAGCAGATCGGGACTATAAAGCCTGTAATTTTTTTTTTTTTTAATTTTTTGAATGTTTATTATTTGAGAGAGAGACAGAGACAGAGAGCAAGCAGGGGAGGGGCAGAGAGAGAGGGAGACACAGAATCTGAAGCAGGCTCCAGGCCCTGAGCTGTCAGCACAGAGCCTGATGCGGGGCTCGAACCCACAGACCACGAGATCATGACCTGAGCTGAAGTCAGCACCCAACCGACTGAGCCACTGAGGTGCCCCTGGCCTGTAATTTTTTATTTGCCTTGACCTAACAGATCATTTTTCTCAGGAAGAAAACAAAAATGGGCCTAGAATTTGTATCTAGGGTTCTTTTCACTCCAGTAAATTCAATTTAAAATATTTTAAGTATTTGAAGGTTGGATGTATTCATCAAATGACCGTGAGAGAAATCATCAACGTTCATTTTCCATATTCTTTTGTGTGAGACTCCCCTCCCAAATGAATGAAACCTCTTCTTTGCTGAATGTCTGACATAAGTTGCCACTCATGCTGGATGAGGTAGGAAATGGGTATTTCCCCAAAGCTCTCTTAAACTCTCACTGTGTTTTAGAGAGGGGTCTTATTTAAAGTCTAATGTAGATATTAGTGGTTGACAGTCTACCCCAGTGTAATAGATTTGTGTTTCCTCTTTTGCACAGCCAAGTGAGTTGATGCCCAAGCTGAAAGAGTTGGGGGCTACCATGGATGGATTCCATCGCTCTTTTGAGTACATACAGGACTATGTCAACATTTATGGTCTGAAGATTTGGCAGGAAGAAGTTTCTCGTATTATAAATTATAATGTGGAACAAGAGTGTAATAACTTCTTAAGAACAAAGGTATCTAATTAAATTTTAAAATTCTGGACCGTATTTGTTATTCAGACATTTAAAATACATGCCCTGAACCTCAGAAATAGCAATAAGAAAATTTATTTAAATAGTTACTAAAAATCGGTTAGCATTAGATACTCACAGATCCCTTCAGAGTACATTCAGGAACCGTGAGGGTTCCAGAAAAGTTTATAGGACACCTGACCTTCAAGAGTTTACCGTCCTAAGGAGGAGGGAGATGTAATTAAATGGCCACAGAATGAAGCTGTTGTAAATGTCATAACTCCCGTGATCAAGAGTTCAGAAGGCTTGATCAAGGAGTTCAGTTGGCCTGATCGGAGTATGCACATAACAGCAGAATTGCTGGGTCATGTGGTAGTTTATGTTTAACTTACGGATAAACCACCAGACCACTTTCCACAGCACCTGCAGCATTTTTTATTCTTTCCAGCAGCATCTGAGGGTTCTCATTTCTCCATATCCTTGCCAACGCTTCTTGTTTTGCTCTTTTAAAAAAATTCTAGACGTCCCCGTAGGGGTGAAAGGGTATCTCATTGTGGTTTTGATTTGCATTTCCCTGGTGGCTAATGATGTTGGGCATCTTTTCGTGTGCTCATTCACCATTTGGATGTCTTCTTTGGGGAAATGTCTACTTAAGTCCTTTGCCTATTTTTTAATTGGGTCATTTGAACACCAGATTCTTAAGTGTCATGGGTGAGAAGTTTGATTTTTAGTCAGTAGTTGACAAGGAGTAAGTTTTTGATTAGGGAACTGACGTGATTCAGGTGATGTTATTGAAGGATTAAGCATCTTCCAGCCTTGTGATATTTTGGAATCTTATTATCATGTCGATGCATGTTAACCTAGAAGACAAAAAGCCAGAAATTCCCATCTCTCTTCTAACTTCTCCTCAGTCACTTCACTTTTCACAAATATTTCTTCTTTTATAAACGTTACATGTAGCATTTCTCGGGGGCTATTACCCCAGTTTTAAGTTTTTTTCTTCCAAACCAAGGAGCATTTATTGTCACTGTTTATGCAACATCATATTTGTAAAACTAGGTAGAAAAAAGAATAACTGGTTATCTTATCAAAGATGTACGGTTGACCCTGGAGTAGCACAGATTTAAGCTGCATGGGTTCATTTTGAGCTGCAGGGGTCCATTTATACACTGGTTTTTCCCAACAGATACAGTACAGTACTGTAAAATGTATTTTCTCTTCCTTATGATTTTCTTAACATTTTTCTCTAGCTTATGCTGTACAAATACAATGTATAATCCATTTAACATACAAAATATATGGTAATGGACTATGTTATTGATAAGGCTTTTCTGGTCAACTATAGGCTGTTAGTAGTTAAGTGTTAGGTGACTCAAAAGTTGTATGTGGATTTTCAACCTTGTGTGGGTCAGCGCCCTAGCCCCTGTGCTGTTCAAGGGCCCACTGTACTAAATGTTCATGGTTTTGTTTTGTTTTGTTTTGTTTTGTTTTGTTTCTAGATTCAGGACTGGCAGAGTATGTACCAGTCTACTCATATCCCAATACCAAAGTTTACCCCTGTGGACGAGTCTGTAACATTTATTGGTCGACTCTGCAGAGAAATCTTGAGGATCACAGACCCAAAGTAGGTGTATCTAAATTCCACTGGGCCTTGAACACTGTGGACAATAGACGTCTCTGAACATCTTCCTCAAATCACACCCTTGTTCCTACTACACTTGGATCTAGTGGGTTTATTAGAGTCACTTTTTTTGAGACTGGGTATTTTCTGCAGTGGGACTAAGGAGAGCCCAGTCCAAGGAAATGGAGATCAAAATAACTTTCAGGTCTGTTCAGCCGCCTTTTAGTTTTATGTTCTTCTCACTTTCCAACTAACATTCTACTCACTTGGGCCTGCAGACTCCCTAGTATGTTAAAACTTCTTTTATTACGGATTTGCTCATCTGTACCTGTAACTGTGGCACACTCCTCCATTCCAGCCACCAGGTCTTACATTTATCAGACCCTGACCTTTGGAGATTACCCCCACACCCACGCACTTGTGAAACATTTACCCTGTACACACTTTTCAGCACATTGTATGCATCCCTGATACTCATTACAGCCATCTCTGACATAGGCATTGTTATTCTTCCCATGTTAAAGGGAAGTAACTGAGGCTTAGTAAAGCTAAGTCACTTGCCCAAGATCTGGGTCTAAATGGTAGATCCAGAATACACACCAGCCCTCTGACTCCAGGGCCCAGCTCTTAAGTGCTGTGCTGTTAAGGGCAGGCTGCATAGCTTTGCATACAGTGGATCACAGTTTATGTACACAGTCACATGAGTGAACATCTCCTGTGGTCAAAATCACCCTTAAGAATATTTTAGGTGGGCACCATGGGAGACCCTTGCACACTCCTTCCCTCATTACGTCTCATTTTCCTTCTCCTTCTCAGTTGAGCTTCTGATGAGGTAGTCGGTACGAAGCCCAGCTGAAGGAAGGGCCGGCTCGCGTTTTCTGTGTCCTGTCTACCCCTGTGCACATGCTCACTGAGTAGAATGGTTGGTGGGATTACCCAGGAAAAGAGGACTTCTCTTCTTTCTCTGTCCAGCTGTGCATGCATAGTTGAATTTGTGTAAGCTAAATGGCCTTATGACATGTCTCCTTTGTACAGCCTTCAAATTCTGGCTTATTTTATCTCTTCAAAAGTTACGCAACTTGGCACACTGTATGTAAACTTCTTCCAAAAGTTACAGCATAAATGAACTTTGTCTGTGACTCATGGGCCAAAAGGAGTAAATGATCCAAAACATTTTGTAACACCTGCTTTCTGGGTACCCATGGGTGGGTCACCGAAGCCCTTCTAGAAGACTATCCACCTAATGCCATGTTAAGACTTGTAGGAAGGATTAAGCATGCTTGGGATTTCCATGTCATGTTATTGGCTTACTCATCGACATGGGGAGCCTCTCAAGTGACACATTCAGAGTGCCAGCCCTGGGTGATCGAATCAGGACTCTTCGAAGCCTTAAAGTAGGATGCAGTTCTGGAAATCTTGTTCTTCCCATTTACTTCCAGATGTAAGCTTCCTTCGCTCCCGTGCCTCATTTCTTAAAGATATGTCCTTAAAGGTGTGTCTTAGAACTGGGGGCGTGTCGTCTGTGGAGTTTACTGGAATTTCAGAGGCTGGGCTTCCACCCCAGACCTGCTGAGTCAAACCCCAGGAATGGGATCTGGGCACATATTTTTAAGTGATCGAAGGTCCCCGTGCCAGCACTTGAGAACAGGAAGATGGTGGTTAAGGATATGGTGTTGGAATCAGGCCTCGCTCTGTTGTGTCATCTGTAAAACAAGGGTCACACAGCTCATGTATTGCAGAGCCATGACGACAATGACCCCGAAGAGCACAGAACCTGACACCGAAGAAGTGCTCAGTAAATACCATTGGTTGTTAGCATTGCCGTCCGCACACTCCTGAGTCTAAAAGGAATCATTGGTTGGTGACCAGAACTGGGAGGAGAGACGAAAGGTCTTTGTTGCCATAGTCACAGATGTTTGATAGGGCAGCAGGATTCAAAGTTCTTTTCTTATCAAAGTGGAAATGACACGAGCCTCTTACATCCCGATCTTTGGGAATTTAAGGAAAGACGCCGTGGAGCGAAAACTGGGCGCTAATGCCTTCCAGCCTGACAGCCAAATCCGACCTTGGCCTCTCCGCTCAGCTCCAAACAACAGTCCAATTCAGTGGAAATGAATTAGTCCAAGCGGTGACCTGGCATAGGGCAGGAAAAGGTGATTTCACTGAATTTTGCCCATTGGGCATTCACCGTGAGATACACTGGGTGCCTGGACACAGACGTTATTAAACGAATCACGTCATGTCATCCCTTATATCTGGTGCCCAAATCCTGTTACGTCCCCCATCTCCTCAGGATGAACTCTGAGCTGCTTTTGGGTTTTGAGTTTTTTGTCTTTCCTTTAGAATGACATGTCACATTGACCAGCTGAACACTTGGTATGATATGAAGACTCACCAAGAAGTGACCAGCAACCGGCTCTTCTCAGAAATCCAGACCACCTTGGGGACTTTCGGTCTGAACGGGTTAGACAGGCTTCTGTGCTTTATGATTGTCAAAGAGCTACAGGTGAGCCTTTCGGCCTTCATGCATGGTTCCTGCTACCCTGGGAGAGATTTAACTTTTCTTTCATGCTTTCCTATCCTGACACGAGGCACACACATACATGCTTCTGGTCAGGTAGATAAGAATTGAGAATAAACTAGAATTTCCTTGGCCAACACAGTAGTTTTTTGGGTGGACCGGTTTTGGGAGTTTCATGTGAGGAAGTTGAGACTCTCTTTGAAACCAACAACTCCTCTGAGCAAGGGGTATTTCTAACAGGACCTAGAAGTTGCCGTTTCCCTGTCATCCTTTATAACATTTTATGACTTAGCCCAGGCTGTGTTCCATATACATTTGAGTTCATTGGAGTGTTGTTCATTTTGTTTATTATGTTTGGTTCTTCTGTTGTGTCTTCGTGTTTTAGAATTTCCTCAGTATGTTTCAGAAAATTATCCTGAGAGACAGAACTGTGCAGGATACCTTGAAAACACTTATGAATGCTGTCAGCCCCCTAAAAAGCATAGTGGGTAAGTGTTCTGAAACCAGTCTGAGATGGAGGTAACACTAGCTTTTCCAGATTTACTAAATAGAAAATTTTATTTTCACCTTTCAGCAAATTCGAATAAAATTTATCTTTCCGCCATTGCCAAAACACAGAAGATTTGGACAGCTTATCTCGAGGCTATAATGAAGGTATGTTATGGGAGAGAGGGTGATCATCAGTACTGTATTTTTTCAACTATTATCTTCTTGTAACTTTGTCACCCAAAGAAAGCTACTCTTCTTTCTTGCGTCATCAAAGCAAAAATACAACACTTCAGTTTATCACTATTTCTAAGTTCATTTGTCCTTTATCTTCCTTTCTGGGCTGTTCTTGAGTATGTTTTCATTTATGTGGCCCATCGTTTTGCTTAACCTGAAGAAAGCAGTTTCTTTCTGGAACGACCTGGAGCAAGAAGTGCTTTCACACTAGGAGATGGAAACCTTCCTCCCTCAGGGGTGCTCCGTCCTGAGGTGTGACAGGTTTATTTACTGAGCGGCTCTGTCAGTGTCCAGCCCTGGTCCTCTCCAAGTAGGTGCTAGAACAGGACATTTGCCTCTCTCCCCTCTTGTGTCCGCACAGATGTTACAAAGCCAAGTTCTCTAGGACACAGGTTATCCTTACACCCTGCAGAGAACACCGGGTCTTTGGAAACGAGTAAGAAAGTGAGGTGAAGAGATTAACATGGCGGATGGAAATCCAAGTCACTTTAGGAGTCGCTCATCTGTGCTCCTGCCTTCACGCTGTGGCATTGGCTTTGCGTGTTCCGCGTGTCTTTCTCTCATCACATGATGATCCGAGACCTTCAGCAACGCTTTGTCGAACACTCGTGTGCAAATCATTGTCACGTGCTACGAGACAGAGTTGAAGGAAACACTAGCTGCCCCCCTCAGAAAGCCTACGTACTGTCTCGTAGGAAAGAGGAGGCTTCCTGGTGGAAAACTAATCCGTGGTTACAGACATCACCTACCACAGGAGAAGTGTAGGCTGCTGTGGGAATTTGCGGAAGTTCCATTCTCTTGTTCCCAATTCCGTTAGTTGTTCGTTGAGACAGTACTCGTGGCGCCTCAGCCAAATTCACAATGTATTTCCCATAATTGCAGTGAAAAAAAATGTGTTTTGATTTGGAAACTTAGATTAAGTAACACACAGAGCCTCTGGCTCTGCTGGATGTCCTCTTGCTCCATGTCTGGACGTCCCTTAGCCACGTGATGTCCAGGTATTGAGAGCTTCTCAGGCTAAGTTTCTAATTGCTGGAAAGCTTTCAGGAGGAATGGAGAATTACCTGAGGTCGGACAGGCCTGAGTCTCACCTCTGTGGGAGGCGGAGGGAGGTTGCAGGGAGGCGTCAGAGAGGTTCCCTAGTGGCTCTTACAGACCTCTGTGAGTCGTAATTGCTGGTCCTTCAGTAATCACCCAAGTATTTCGGCAAGTCAGTGCTCTTTACATAAAGCCCTCAAAGGACCAATTTGTCCTTTTGTCTTTTGCTGATCTGGAACAGTGATGGAGATATTCTGCACTGTTTGCTGGTAGCCATTGGCCCCATGTAGGTACTGAGCGCTTAAGACATGGCTTGTGGGAGTGAGGAACTGAATTTTAAATTTTAATTCATTTAAATCCGTTTAAATTTAAATAGCCGTATGCGGTTGTGGCTGCCCTATCCGTGCAACTCTAGAGAAACGGAGAAAGATGACAACCCAAAGATCTCTCTAGATAGGTAGATAGCATCACCTCCCAGGCTCCTTAGTCTCTCCAGAATCTTCTTAAAGGCTTGTAGTAGGTGAGCACCGAAGAGAAAATGTTGGTCACTGAGATTCAATATTTAAATAAGGGCAAGTTAGGTTAAACTGCCTTTACTTCTGTTTCCATTTCTAGATTGGTATTTTCAAGGGAATCCTGGACATAGAGTAGAATTAAGAGGGAATTACGTGGCAGAGCAGAGGTGGGGGGGCACCTGGGTGGCTCAGTCGGTTAAACATCCAACTTCGGCTCAGGTCATGATTTCATGGTTCGTGAGTTTGAGCCTCATTTCAGACTTTGTACTGACAGCTCAGAGCCTGGAGCCTGCTTTAGATTCTGTGTTCCCATCTCTCTCTGCACCTCCCCTGCTCACACTCTCTCGTTCTCTCTGTCAACAATAAATATTAAAAAGAAGGGATTACATGGGGCAGATCAAAGTTGAAAGGACATTTTTGAGTGGCCTGATGGGAACCCACTGTCTTCTTGGCCTTGCCCTATTCTAATTTTTAAATAATAGTATTTTTCTATTTCTAAAGGTTTCTTATAAAAACATTTTTTGGATTTTATTTTTTTCATGTAAGTAGAATAATAATCTAGTAAGAATAGTGGCCAAAAGTAATACATCTGAGGCCATTTAACGCTTTTAACTGTTACGAGCTCCATTTATCTAAATATCTTTTCTTTGCTCTTCGGGAAGGCCCCTCTTTTTTTCTTAACGTTTCTCTGCTGCCAACCACTCAGAGGAAATGTGTCTATTCCTCCCTCACCGTTGCTAACATTATAAAACACCTTCCCCCTATTCCTCCTCCTCTCTCTCTCTCTCTTGCTAATCTTTTGGGGATAGCTTCCCGACAACAGACAAGAAGGAATTCACTGGCACAGAAAGTTACAGTCTACTTTTGACTTCCTGATGCCAACAACTGGGACTTTGGAATGATGTGATCTCCGCCCCAGACCTGACCAGAGGTACTTTCCCGTCACCTGGCAGGGGTCCTAGACGTCTCCGTGTATCGCTTATGCTCATCACTACTCGGAAATTACATGCTTGATCCACCACGCTAACATAATTCTGTATCACAGATCTCTTCTTTGAATAGTTTGAGAATTACACTTGGTTACAACTGGCTGCCATTGTTATCCTTCATGTTTTATTTTGCACATTTAAAGGAATTATTCTGGGGCGCCTGGGTGGCTCAGTCACCTCAGCGTCTGACTTCGGTTCAGGTCATGATCTTAAAGGTTTGTGGGTTTGAGCCCCACGTTGGGCTCTGTGCTGACAGCTTGGAGCCTGGAGCCTGCCTCTCTCTGCCTCCCCTCTCTCTGCCATCCCCTGCTCATGCTCTCTCTGTCTCCCTCTCTCTGCCATCCCCTGCTCATGCTCTGTCTCTGTCTCTTAAAAAATAAATAATAAACATTAAAAAAAAAAAAAAAAGAATTATTCTTGGACTGTGTCAGTAGGCTTCCCCAGATTCCCAGAGAGGTCCAGGATACCAAAAAAAAAAAAAAATGGTTAGGAACCCATGGATGAGGGCTTATCATTGTTAGAAGGGCATTTTTGGAAAATTTATGTAAGTTATTTTATAACCCAGAAGATTATGTGAACTGTAATCCTAGGTGACGCAGATAGGTTTATATTCACCAAATTTTAGGATAACGGAGTACAATGGCATCCTTAGGACTCCAGAAAGTTCAGTTTAGGACAAATAAAGGAAGGAGGGCTTCTCATTCGCAATTATTAAGCTTGGAGAACTTATTGCAAAAGGTCGTAAATAGAGCTTCAATACAGACACTTTTTTGATACATGAACAACGGAACGTTAATGGGTCACTTTGTAAAATATCGGACTTTGGGGATATTTGAGGTTGGCATATAGGCGTCTGTCCACACATCCCTTGCAGGGTTCCTTATGCTCCGTCAAGGATGACGCTGGTCTTCACCGGGGAGCCAGTCCAGTCCTGTGGAATGTTGTCATCCTTCCAGTCAAAACTTGTCGTCTTTGTGTTGCCTCCTTGCCGTCCCTTTGCAGCGTGGCGTGTTCCACCTGTTCTTCCTCTTCCTCGTTCACAGGTGGGGCAGATGCAGATTCTGAGACAGCAGATTGCCAACGAGTTAAATTATTCTTGTCGGTTTGACTCCAAACATCTGGCAGCTGCTCTGGAGAATCTCAATAAGTAAGTGCCAGCGTTGGAAACAGCCATCCGTGGGTCCGGATTGTTCGTTATCGGTTAGCGCCCCAGTTTCTTCAGTACGTACTCTTTTACGTTCTTTTGGGGTAAGGAGGCTGTCTGCCCCTATGGCCTTCCTTCCCAGGGAAGACAGAATCGAACCCGTCTTTGTAAGCCTCCTCCCTCAGTCTTGTCTCTTGGTCTCAGTCTCTTTCTCTCTCTCTCTCTCTCTCTTGCTCGCTATTGATGGATTTCATTTATTCAGCCAACGTTTACTGATCACTTAGTACACATCAGACCTTGTGCTAAATACTTGCACAGTTTGAGAAAGCAGTTATTACCAAATGCACAGCTGGATCTCCACAGGACTAGGTCACTGATCATCCGGAGGGCAATTAGAAGTGTGTTAGTTACCAGCAGTGGCCGTGGGCACACATCCCGGAGTGCAGTCACATCCTCCACCTCACCAGCAACCTGCTCTCATTTCCAGCCTCTACTTAAAAATAAACATCTGGGGGAACCTGGATGGCTCAGTTGAGTCGGTTGAGCATCTGACTTGATTTCGGCTCAGGTCATGATCCCAGAGTCGTGGGATAGAGCCCCATGTCAGTCTCTGCACTAAGCGTGGAGCCTTCTTGGGATTCTATCTTGGGCTCCCTCTGCCCCTCTCCCCCACTCATGCGTGTGTGCTCTCCATAAAATTAAAACAAACTTTTTTTTAATAATAAATAAATAACTCAGTGCTTTTGACAAAGCAGGTATTGAAAACAGTTCAGTCAGTTCAGAAAAATTGGAACAGTGAGGGTCACCTGGGAGGCTCAGTCAGTTGAGTGGGCCAACTTCGTCTTAGGTCGTGATCTCACAGTTTGTGGGTTCGAGCCCCACATCGTGCTTGCCGCCATCAGCCTGTCAGCACGGAGCCTGCTTCAGATCTTCTGCCCTCCTCTCTCTGCCCCTCCCCTGCTCACGCTCTGTCAAACATTAAATAATAAGAAACAAAATTCTTTCTAATCAAAAAAGTTGGAACAGTAAAAGCATTTGATTTGGGTTAACTCCAAAAGATAAAACAATACTAGGTCAAATTTTCCACTTATAACCGGTCACAGGTACAGAAATTGAGAACTAGAAGGATCAAGCCTTCGTTTTACAGATCAGAAAACTGAGGCCCCGAAAGATGACATCATAGCCCGTACTGACTGCTACGTGAATTGCGTTCATCGCTGACATTTATCCCTGCTTCGTGTTGTTTTGTGTCTCTCCTCTAGGGCTCTCCTAGCAGACATCGAAGCCCACTATCAAGACCCTTCACTTCCTTACCCCAAAGAAGACAACACACTCTTGTATGAGATCACAGCCTACCTGGAGGCAGCCGGCATCCACAACCCACTGAATAAGGTCAACGATGAAAATAAGGAACAGAGTGGTGGGAGGCGCATGGTACTGAGGGGGACTCGGCCCGGATAGCAGGTCACTTGCTAAAATATTGGGAGAACCTGGGTTCCAATCCCGGAACCTCCCTTCTCTTAAGCCCTCACTCTCCCTGAGTTTCAGTCTCCCACGAGTAACAGGAGAATCACACCTTCCCTGCCTGATAGGGGCCATAGGAATCGAGAGACACGGTGTTTGCCGCAGTTCCTTAAAAAGTGAGAAGTACTCTGTCTGTGGGAGATCAGTTTTAGGTTTGTCCGGGGTTGGGGATTTGAATTGCTGCTAAATGATGGCATTGATCCTTGATGCCCAAACACGCTTCCCTCCGTGGCTGATAGTAATCACAGCCATCATCTGGGGGCCACGGACGCTCTTTTGTACTTCTAGTTTCCAGAAACCTCTGAGAGCTGAAAGTCTTTTCACAAGTTGGTGCCAGATCTCATTTGGTGGCAAAACTTGTCCTAAACTAACATGAGGCTGTTTATGCTTCTGTGAATATTCATGTTTTGATGCAGAAATACTGATGACTTCGGTGGTAAGGTGTTACTTACACTCCTTATTACTTCTCTAAAATCTGTAAAATCTATATGATCCCCCTGGCCTTGGATGAAAGATCATGAGCCTGAATAGCAGCTGACATTTTTTTTTTGAGTGCTCACCACGTGCCAAGCACTGCGCACCCCGACCGTGGGTGATGTCACTCCATCTCAGCAGCTCCACGAAACATGCCGTGGTTGGGTGAGGAACTTGAGGCCGAGAGGCTGATGACCTCACCGGGGCTCCACTGTAGCAGAGCCAGCCAGTTGGAGCAGAGCTGGGGCTGCTGGCCAGAGTGCCACGCCACCTCCCAGGGCGGTGAGGGAAGCAGGGAGACAGCGGGATCTGCCCTGACTGTACCGGCTGCACAAGACCTGGTGGGGGGCGGGGGGGCGGAGACTGCTCTGTGACATTGCACAAGGGAAAGCGAATGACACAGGAGACATTTGCTTGCTTTCTACTTAATACCACTCGCTGGCTGGGTGGATCTTCTTTCCTTCTTTCCTTCTTTCCTTCTGCCCAACCCTTTCCCTCCCTCCCCCCTCCCTCCCTCTGCCCTTCCCTACAGTTCTCGGTTGAGTTTGTGTATTTTGCTTTCATCACACTTTCCCCTCTCCGGTTGTTTCTTTTTTTTCTTCTTCTTCTTTATTTTCATTTTATTTTTTTTTATTTTAACTTGTTTTATTTTTTATTTTTTTAAAATTTACATCCAAATTAGTTAGCATCTAGTGCAACAATGATTTCAGGAGTAGATTCCTTAGCTCCCCTCACCCATTTAGCCCATCCCCCCTCTCCCGTGGTTCACGACATTAAGAGGATTCCCGGGGAAAGTAACTGCTATTCTCTAGGCAAAATTGTTCCCTTCCCAGAAGGACTGATTTTTATATAGGGATTTATGTTTGCAGGGGTCAGTGGCGTTAAATGAAACTCTGAAGGCGGCAAATTAACGGAACCCTCCTAGTTTTAGGTAGTCTGCAGAGCAAAATGAAATAACGTGGAAGCTTCCCGTTTGAAAATGTGCTCTGCGGTATCGCGCACGGTGAAGAGACCATCAATTTTGCTTCCCTTTCTCTTTCCAGATATACATAACAACCAAGCGCCTACCCTATTTTCCAGTTGTCAACTTCCTATTTTTGATCGCGCAGTTGCCAAAACTTCAGTACAACAAGAACCTAGGTACCGTATGACATTTTTTGCCATAAGTAACAGTAACAGTGGATTCATACCTAACCAAACAGCTCTTCGTACAGAGAATGCTGCGTCACCTACGAGCCCTTTCCTTAGTTCGATGCGTGTTTGTTTTTATTTTTTAATTTTTTTTCAATGTTTAGTTTTGAGGGAGAGAGAGACAAGAGTGTGAGCAGGGGAGGGGCAGAGAGAGAGGGAGACACAGAATCCGAAGCAGGCTCCAGGCTCCGAGCTGTCAGCACAGAGCCCGATGCGGGGCTCAAACCCACAAGCTGTGAGATCGTGACCTGATCAGTCGGACACTTAACCGACTGAGCCACCCAGGCGCCCCTTCATTGTGTGTTTATAAAGTGCATGTCTTTGGGCCTGTGAAATATGATGCTCCTTTGTGATGTGGACAGTGGATTTGCCTTTTTTTTTTTTTTAAGTTTATTTTAAAGTTTATTTATTTTGGGAGAGACAGAGACAGAGCATGAGTTGGGGAGGGGCAGAGAGAGAGGGAGACAGAGAATCCCAAGCAGGCTCCACTGTCAGCATGGGCCCGACACGGGCGTCCAGCCCACAAAGCTATGAGATCGTGACCTGAGCTGAAAGCAAGAGTCGGATACTTAATGGACTGAGCCACCCAGGCGCCCCTAAGTTTATTCATTTATTTCAGAGAGAGTGAGGAAGGGACAGAGAGAATCCCAAGCAGGCTCCGCACTGTCAGTGCAGAGCCAGATGTGGGGTTCGAACTCACAAACCGTGAGATCATGACCTGAGCCGAAATCAAGAGTCAGACCCTTAACCGACTGAGCCACCCGGGTCCCCCTACAGTGGATTTGCCACGAACTAAGTACGGTCTACCTTTAATTTCCAAACATTATCCAACCTGTAAAACGTGTGGGATCTTTGCTTCTCTCCTTTCCTTAATGTTGAGGCAGCTGACCATGGTGTGAGAGAAACTTGGTTAATGTTTCCTTCTCACAACAAGTGTCCTGAGCCTCCCGTGTGTATCGGGAGCTGCGGTATGAAAAGTAACGATACGGTGAAGGACAGAAGAGCGACACCAGAATATCGAAACTTTAAGACGTGTATATGATGCCATGTGAAAATACTCGGTACGAGCAACAGCTACCAGGACCTTCCAGTGTGTGTGTCCTGTCCAGCAACATAGCCCGAATTTTTTTGCCGTTGGGTACTTTACCTTGAGTATTTTTTATCATCTCTTACTTTTCTAATAGATTCCCAGGTACTTCCTCTGCCTCCAGACTTTGTATCAAAGTGGAGCTTTGTAAAGTCTGCTATAGAGTTCAATTTACTTTAGAAGTATTTTAAGAGCTTTTCTATAAATGTAACTCTATTATTTTTTAACCAGAAGTTCTGAAATGAATTTCTTGCTTGAAGTATTTCTCTTCCTAATTAATAAGCTCTTTTAGGAAGATGTGGAGTCTCTTTAGGATTTTTACTCTCTGATTCAAAAATACTCCTTGCTCCCAGGCACAGCTCCCGTAACAGTACCTGTCCCTGGCACAGACTTGCAGAGCACGGTGGCCCCATAAATACTGCTGCAAGAATGAGGAACCGACATGTGTCCGGTTTCTGGCTCTCCCACTGCTCACTTCCCAGGGCTCACCTTGTGACTTTGGCCAAGTTACTTAACCTCTCAGGGCCAACCAGAAACAGTACCTGGCCCGGAGCAAGTGCTCCACTGATGCTAACCCCTTTTCTGTATATCGGTCAAAATCAGGGTAAAGAACCACCCCAAGGTGGATTTAAGAGTTCATCTCAAGACTCCGAGCCATGTTCTCCTTCTGTGGTCCCTGTTACAACTAAACAAGGATATATGATACTTCTGGGGCACCTGGGTGACTCAGTCGGTTGAGCATCTGACTTTGGCTCAGGTCACCATCTTATGGTTCGTGAGTTTGAGCCCTGCATCCCCCCTCTGCCGCCCCCCCCCCCCCCGCTGCCTCTCTCTCTCTGCCCCTCCCCTGCTCATTCTCTCTCTCAAAATAAATAAAAACTTAAAAAAAAAAAGAATATATGATCCTTTATAGTGATGGATTGTCAGTGCATAAAGATAATCTTGTTTTTATTAAAGAGTGTTTGTTCACTGGTCTCATTCTTAGGTGGTATTTCTTCCATTGTACAGCTGCTTATAGAAAGTATTCCCTTGAATTCCCAGATCTCTCAACAAAACAAAACAAATGAAACCTTTAGTGTCCTGGAGATGTATCTCTATCTGACTGCAGTTATTTTCCTGAATTAAACTGATGTGTTAATCTGGGGACCAAAATAATGAAAAAGAGGACTAGGGAGGAACATCCAGGTGTTTGGGCCGCAAGAAAACATTTATTTCACCTTGCGAGTGTTGCTCTCGAGACTGATCTAAGAAACCCCTGCCTACCTTGGTCTGTCCTTTAAGGAAGCATCTCCACGGTGCCGCATTCAGAGCGGAAGTTCCTTTTGTGAAGCATCGTGGTCGCTGTGTGCCTGGAAAGGGTTAATTCTCCATGTTCTGACTGCCGTTATTGTCTTGTATGGTAGATCCTTGAGCAAATTCAGAGTTGCCAAGGCCCAGGTTAGGGAAGTCAGGATAACTTGTTTTGGCATCTCTGGGTTAAGTAAGAGAGTTTCCGGTCTTCACAAGAGCCCAGAGATGGGATCTGAAGGTCTGGCCAGTTTAACGCCTTTCTCCAAAGCACTGGACCATTTTACATCCCACCAGCGTTTGGCAACGTAAGTCGTCTTACTTTTAACTGATCTGTTGGGTGTGTATGGTATCTTGTGGTTTTTAATTTGCCTTCCCCTAATGACTAGCGATGCTGCGTGCTTTTTGGCCATTCTTTATATCTTTCTTTGTTAAGCGTTAACGTCTTTTGCCTGTTTTTAAATTAGGTTGATTGCTTTTTTATCACTAGGTTGTAGGAGTTATTTATATTTATGGATACTCTTTTTTTTTTTTAATCTAAATGGTACACACTACTCACATGGCTCCATTTCTTTTTCTTTTTCTTTTTCTTTTTTAATGTTTATTTTTGAGAGAGAGAGAGAGCGAGAGAGAGAGAATCCAAAGCAGGCTCTGCATGCAGGGCTCCATCCCATGAACCGTGAGATCATGACCTGAGCCAAAGTCAGATGCTTAAGTGACTGAACCCCCCCTGGCGAACCCCACCTATTTATTTTCTTACTGGTGACTTTAATGAGCAGAAATTTTTAATACTAATAATGTCCAGTTTATCCATTTGTCCTTTATAATTGTCCTTTTCTGTGTCCGGTCTAAGAAATCTTTGACTAACCCTAAGGTTACGAAGATATTCTCCTATGGTTTTTTTCTAGAAGCTTTGTGGTTTTAGCCCTTACATTGAGGTTTGTGGTCCATTTAAAATTACTTTCTATGTACAGTGTGAGGATATCCAGTGTCAGCACCATTTATTGAAAAGATTTCTTGTTCTCCATTGAATTGTTTGGATATGTGTGGAAATCCAATTGTTCATATAAGGGCGGGACTGTTTCTGGATTTTCTATTCCGTTCCATTGATCTGTTTATCCTCATGCCCGTACTGCCTTGATTACTATAACTTTATAAGAAGTCTTGAAATCAGGCCATGTCAGTCTTCCAACTTTGTTCTTTTTCAACATTGTGTTTCTTTCCCCTCAAAGACCCTAAGCTCTAGCTCCTGTTCCCCAAGCAGCCATCCGGGCAGAAGGCCAAGGCCTCCAGATTTGGGCAGAAGTCCTTAGTGAAATAGCCAGTTTTGGCACTCACCCATTCCACGAATTTCCGTCTTCCACCGTCCAGGCTTCTGCAGATTCTTTAATCACATAACGTTCCACGTTGTATTTAAAGATACGTCTTAGAAATGTTATCTGGGATTCAGACTGTTTTCATTTAAGAGACTGGCTCAGCGTGGATAACGTGCCATGCTGCCATGAACAGAAGTTGCTTATAGCTAATTTTTACTTTCTCGTTTCCCTTTAAAGGTACAGATCTTTAAACTTGTCTGCAACGGCGTGTGTTAATTGTGTTATCCAAAAGAGACAGTGACGATGGTTATAAAAATCAGTAACCATTTAACTCTGTTGGATCAGACCACCGGAAGCCCCCAGCAATCCCGGGCCGAATCCAAACAGTAGTCCAGAGTTGTTGTTCCCCAGATACTCATCTGCCAGTGCAGGCGCGGCCCCCAAACATGTTGACATTCACAAGCATTCATGCTGAGTGAACATCGCCAAAGGCAAGCCCTTGGCTTTGGCGGCATAATTTGTGATTTGTCGCTCCTTTTGCAGGAATGGTCTGCCGGAAACCTGCGGACCCCGTGGACTGGCCGCCGCTCGTCCTGGGATTGCTCACCCTGCTGAAGCAGTTTCATTCCCGGTACACCGAGCAGTTCCTGGCGCTGATCGGCCAGTTTATCCGCTCCACAGTGGAGCAGTGCACAAGGTACCGAAAGCCGGTCTAGAAAGAACAGAATCAATGTTACCGAATGGGCTATAAACCTTGCGTGCGAAGTTCCTCCTGTTGTCTCCCTCGTAGAGATGGGACTTGCTGTCACCCGGCTGTGTAAAGCAAGTCAGGGCCCACCTTGTTCGTAGCAACTAAACACAACCCATCCGTAGTCACCCTGCTGGGGGAGCCCCCTCGGTGCACTCCACAATGATTTTACAAGGACGAGTCATGACCAGGATTCGCGACCCCCGCGGGGAAGAGAGTGCAGGCCTGTTCCTCTGCTGTCCTGGGTGCTGTGCTCAGAGCTCAGGGAGCCCGGCCCTCTGGCCAGGCCCCTGGCATAGGATGGCCCCACAGCCTTCAGCAGGAGTCAGGGAGCACGTCCGTGTCAGCCTGGGCACGGCCTGGGTTCCTGGTGTATGAGGAAACAGAAGTCACATCAAAGCTCCTATGGGATACAAGGCTCGTAAACCCTTTCTTCTTCCCGCCCCCCGAAAATGTGGCTTCTCTGGGATAGAAAAAAACAGTTATTTGCGGGAGATGCTGGGTCCTGAGCCTCCTCTGTTACCCTGAAGGGTCAGGCCAGCTGACTAAATTTCTCTGGCATGTTGCACATCCAACGTCTGGAAGAGTACCGCCTGGTCACTTGGGTCAGTGTAACTTAAAGACTAATGGGAATGACCTTACAGGTCCTCACAGTGCACCCCTGACTGGACATGATTTCAGAGGCCGTTTAGTTTACCTCAGCCAGGATGTGAATCAGCGCTCAGATGCCCCTGGCAGATCTGCTCGGACACCCCCCCTGGGTGAGGTACTCATCACCTCCCAAGGCCACACAGCCCTGGTCACTGGAAAGTGGCTGACTGTGATGAATGGAAAATTCCATCCTGTCTCTCTGAGATTTCGCTCTCTGGGCCTCCCTCCACGCTCTGAAATTAGAAGAAATGCAGTCTCCTTCCTTTGTGAATGTCAGCGGTTGCCTTAGGTCTTTTCCTTTAGATAAGCTGACTTCCACCTGTTCCTGTGCGCCACGCCGTGGCCACTCACCGCATCCGTGACCTCTTCTGGGGGTTCCAGTTGGTAATCCCACCACTTAATATGTGGTTTCCCAACCCCACACCGGGATTCCAAAAATAGCTGACCCCTTAAAGCGGAGGGGTCATAAGCTACTTCATTCCGGGTCCCGTGTGGACTGCAGTGCGGCTAGAATTGCAGGACCGGGTTCTTGACCTCTTGCAACCTTCTCAACCCCTGACCTCTTTTCCCCGAGAGCATCAGTCAGGCTAATTCTGCCCCATCTTGGTTAGCGGACCCAACGACAGACGGACGCTGGGTGTCTTTCTAGGACGTATGCTGAGACTTGCTTCCAACAGCCGACTTTTTAACAATTAAAAAACAGAAGGTAGCTCAGAAGGATGGGGAAGTCTCGGAAATGGAATTGCAGCAATTGCAAAACGAGGTCGGTTGCAAAGGGCAGCAGTGAGCACCGAAAAAACCTAGTGCATCTGGCTCCGGGCCGTGAAGAGGAAGCCAGGGCTGCAGTCAGCTTGGTCCAAGGCGATTGGGAAGTGACCTCCACACGGGCCACCCCAACCCCAGTCCCCCATCTGTCAGGAGCTGGCAAATCCTTCCTGATTCTTCCTCACCAGTGACTACAAAGCGTGGCTGTAGCACAGCCTGTTACCGGTGACCCTGACAGAGGTCACCAGGAGACGGGCATCAGGCCGCGGCTCGGTTTCTGGTTTGTTCAAGTGCAGTGACATCAGGAGCGTGGGATGCACGGAGGCTCTCCCTTTCCCTCGCCGCCCCGGTCCTGCACTGAAAGATCGAGAGCAGCGGCAGCTTTTTTCCAGGTGTAACCACTCTTCAACCTGCTTTTCCAAAGCAAAACATCATCAGGGAAACTAATCAGTAATCCAGTTCCATGAAATCCTTCATTAATCAGAAAATGCCGTTCTGTACGTAAATTAGAAATCGTTTTAAGAGCTGAAGATTCCTTCCGCTGTAAAGAAAGGGTGTAGGCTCCGTGAGAAGCCTGTCACGTCCTCTGCTGCATCCGCAGCTCTGGAAGGGTTTGGGCAGCGTGGCGGTTGTGTGAGTGAACGAGTAGGATCCTTATGGGAAGTTACTGGACGCTGTACTGGACCCCTTCGAATGTACAGTAGGGGGCAGGTGCCGTCCCAGATGCTGAGGAGAGAAGGCTAAAGACAGGACCCAGGCCCTCGAGGAAACCAACATACAAACAACTGAAAACCTCCGAGACTTGGGGGAGAATACTAAGGATGCTCAAAGCGTACGAAAAGGCCATCTGCCCAGAGGAGTGAGGGAGGCCTTTCGAAGGAGGAAGAACCTAAGCTGGAACTGGCAAGATGCCTAGAAATTTACTTGTAAAGTAGGCGTGCAGAGCAAATGGAGCCGCAGAGACGGGGGGGGGGGGGGGGGGGGGGGGCTGGGGAAGCGCGGCCTGTTCAGGGACCTGCCAGTTCTTGAATCACGAAGTGCAGGGTGGTGAGCAGTGAGTCTAGACGGACAGCGGGGGCCGTGTGGTGGAGGCCCACGTAAGCCATTCAGCGCAGACTGCATCCTCTGGGTTATGTTCTGAGAATACAGCCACAGGATAATGATATGAATCGAGAGGATGGTCTAGAGATTTTCTCCTTTGACTTTAGTGGTCTGTCGTTTCTCTAGTCTCAGTGTTTTGACTGAGGGTCCACCACGTGCAGAGCGGTGCGTTGATCCAGACTGTTCTCTGTTGCAGCCAGAAGATACCTGAAATGCCTGCGGACGTTGTGGGTGCCCTCCTGTTTCTGGAGGATTATGTTCGGTACACAAAGCTACCGAGGAGGGTAAGCAGTAGACAAAGGACGATATTAAAGCCCTTTTTGTAAAAAGGTGCCATTAAGAGTGGCCCTGGAGGGGCGCCCGGTGGCTCAGTCGGTTAGGCGTCCAACTTCGGCCCAGGTCATGATCTCACAGTTCATGGGTTGGTGCCCCACGTTGGGCTCAGTGCTGACAGCTCGGAGCCTGGAGCCTGCTTCGGATTCTGTGTCTCCCTCTCTCCCTGCCCCTCCCCTGCTCATGCTCTTTCTCTCTCTCTCTCTCTCTCTCTCTCTCTCTCTCTCTCTCAAAAATAAAATAAACATTAAAAAAAATTTTTTTAATTAAAAAAAAGAGCGGCCCTGGACTCACCAGGGGTACAGTCCAGGAGTTCATCCCAGTGGATGCTCTGAGCCCCCAGGGCCCCCTTCTGCCCGCAGCTGTGAGCGCTCCTCCTTTCACTGCGTTTGGTGCTTCACAGGCCCGACTCTCACCGCACCTACCCCCCTCCTCCCTCCCTACCACGCCCCGCTCCCAAGCAGCTCACCCAGCCCTGCTTCTGGTTCCAGAGGAATAGATGGGCAGTCCAAGAGGGAATCCTGGAGGCAGTAATTGTGTGGGTGGTTTTTCCCCTGCTTCCCACAGCAAGTTCAGTTCGGTTCACCCCACAACTAACATCATATTTACCCAGGGTTTCCAAAAATGGCTTCATTTTTTACTCCCCAAGATAGTCTTTCCTGTTCCTTTCTCACTAATAATTCCACTTTGGTAAGTTTCAGCTCAAAGTGCAGAGCTTCGTACTAAAATACAAAAGACTTTTGATAGATTCCGAAAAGCCATTCTGATTTTTTTTAATTAGCAGGTTACTTTTTCATCACAACAGCCAAAGACGATGTTTTAAAAATTAACTGGCGACATCTTACGCTATAGTGATACGCTAGCGGCATCCCCCCTAAAGTCGGCGCCGTAACAGTGATCTAGCAGTACCAACTCTCACCGCGGCTTTGGCCGTACAGGTTCAAGGCAGTAAACCAAGTGACAATTAAAAAATGCACAAAGGAAGACAAATTTGTATTGTTCACAGAGGATGTAATTGTCTTCCTTGAATACCCACTGGAATCATGTGGAAAACTGTTCGAATTTAAGACTACAGAAAAGCTGATTAGAGAATGTACAGGGTAAATGCACGAATAACTAACGCAAACACATGGTGTGATAAAGATCCCATTCTCAGAATTAAGGAAATAGCGTAGGCAGGAGTAGTAACCTCTACAGGAGGGGCGCCTGGGGGGCTCAGTCGGTTAAGCATCAACCTCTTCAGTTCAGCTCAGGTCATGATCTCGTGGTTCATAGGATCAAGCCCCACATTGGGCTCCGTGCTGACAGCGCGGAGCCTGCTTGGGATTCTCTCTCCATCTCTCTGCCCCTCTCCCACTCACGAGCTCACTGTCTCGCAAACTTTAAAAAAAAAAAGCTAAAACGCCGCAAGAAACACGGTTTAGAAAAAATAAGTTATTTTTGATATTTTAATAACAGTTTAGAACAAAGTATAAAAATTCAGAGTCCATCATTCTGAATAAGGAAACTCAAATAGTAGTTTTTATTCGTTTATAGGTTTATTGCAGCTATGATCAAAATCCCAGATAATTTTTGTAACGTTGGGGAGGGGGATTTTTAAAAATTTTATAGAACTCAGACCAAAAGTAGATTGTTTTTATTTTTTTTATTTTTTTTAATTTTTTTTTTCAATGTTTATTTATTTTTGGGACAGAGAGAGACAGAGCATGAACGGGGGAGGGGCAGAGAGAGAGGGAGACACAGAATCGGAAACAGTCTCCAGGCTCTGAGCCGTCAGCCCAGAGCCTGACGCGGGGCTCGAACTCACGGACCGCGAGATCGTGACCTGGCTGAAGTCGGACGCTTAACCGACTGCGCCACCCAGGCGCCCCAAAAGTAGATTGTTTTTAAAGAAGACATTTAAAACATACCAAATACTTAAAACTATTGTAAAACTACAAAGATCATAATAGTGTGGCAGTGGTATGAAACTCAGTAGATGAATCAATAGATCAGAATATGTAGCTTCCTTGGGGCACCTGGGCGGCTCAGTCAGTTAAGCGCCCGACTTTGGCTCAGGTCATGACCTCACGGTTTGTGAGTTCAAGCCCCGTGTTGGGCTCTGTGCTGACAGCCCAGGGCCTGGAACCTGCTTGGGATTTTGTGTCTCCTTCTCTCTCTGCCCCTCCCCCACTCACAGTCTGTCTCTTTCTCTCTCTCTCAAAAATAAACATACATTTAAAAAAATTTTTAAACAAAAAAAGAATATGTAGCCTCCTTACATACAGTTGCATGTAAGGGAAAGTAGCATCATAAATTAGGGGACTAAGGAAATATTTTAGTCAATAGTGCTAGCACCGTTAGTTCATTATGTGATAGTCAAAAAATAGCCACTTAGTGTCTTCACATCTTTCTTATATCCATACAGCTAGTATGGAAAATAGAACCAGTAAACACAAAAATTTTGTACAACTATGAATGAGCTCTCAGAACTTTCTATATAAACACCAAAGGAAGAAACCATAAAGGAAAAGATTTAGAGATTTGATCTCATGAATGCTGAATGTAATGAAACAATTCTGTCAAGTGTCTCTTAATTAAAAAAAAAAAAAATGGGGAAAATATCAACAGAGGATCAGTTTTCTTGATGCGTGGCATGTTCTTTTACATCAGTAAGAAAAAGATAACCAATCCAATAGGAGGGGGAAAAAAAGACAAAGGATATTAATAGGCAGTTTTCAGGAAAAGAAATACAGATGGCCAATAAACATTTGTAAAAATGTTCAACCTTAATTCAGGTGTCACACATCAAAATAACAGTAAAACTTAATTTCCACCCATCATATTGATAAAAAGTAAAATGTTGGGCCCCCGCTGCGTGGAAATCTTTAGAGAAATAGGACTTCTTAACTTCTCAGTACTGTTGATGGCAATGTAAATTATTTATTCTATGGGAGGGCCATTTGGCTTAATTCAAAAATAACTCGTAATATTCTCACGTGGCCCATGCAGTTCAACTGCTTGGAATGTATCTGCTGGGTATATGTGCAAAAGTTCACCAAGATGCGTGTGCAGGGATGTTCATTACAGAAGATTTAGCAGAGGCAGGGGCACCTGGGTGGCTCAGTTAGTTGAGCGTCCTGACTCTTGATTTCAGCTCAGGTTCGTGATCTCACAGTTCGTGGGATCGAGCCCTACATCAGCGCAGAGCCTGCTTAGGGATTCTCTCTCCCACAAAATAAATGAATAAACAACAACAACAAAAGATTTAGCAGAGGCAAAGGACACAAGGTTATGTGATCCTAATTTTGAGTATGTGTTATGTGTAAATTGGAGGGATTCGTACAAAATAATTACCAGTTTGAGTTTTCTCTTTAAGGGTTTAAGATTAAAGATTATTTATTTCCATTTTACGCTTCTCTGCATTTGCTAACTTTCCTCCGAGTAGCAGATGATCCCTTTATAATCAGGAAAAAAATTAAACGCTGCTTTTAAAAAATAACCAATTTTGGAGCACATGGGTGGGTGGCCCAGCCAGTTGAGCATCTGCGTCTCAATTTTGGTTCAGATCATGATGTCCTGGTCTGGGAGTTCAAGCCCCACGTTGGGCTTTGCGCTGACAGTGCAGACCCTGCTTGGGATTCTCTTCCTGTCTCACTCTCTGCCCCTCTCCACCTCATGCTCTCTCAAAATAAACTTACAAAAAAAAAATTCTTTCTCTCTCCCTGTGCCCCTCTCCCCTGCTCATGCTCTGGCCGTCTATAAAAATAAAAAAAATTCCAATTTCTAGCAGTTGGAGATCACCTAGCCCTACATCCCACCCATTCACCCTACCCACCCCTCCTCAGGCTTCCCCCAAGAACAGTTCAGGACTGCGTGCTGAGGCCCTTCCCCCCACCCTGCCCCCGACCCGTCCCTTGGGACATGCTGTTCTTCCCAGGTGGGTCATAGATCAGTTGTGAGGTGACCTGAGATCACCTGTCAGCACTTCCCAGAGGCGTGCGCATTCCTAGCACCTCAAGTGCCTCGGGGAGCTGGGGAGCCTGAGAGCTGAGCCGAGCCGAGGAGCTCACACCTGGCGCGTTTGGTGGCGGGAGCACCGTAGGACGTTCCCTCAGATGCCAGCAGGGCCGAGGAGCTAGGCACCAGTGTGAGGAAGGACAGCAACGCGAGGCAGCAATTTCAGGGAGTGCTCCTCCCCTGTGAGTCCACTTGCCTGAGACCCACCTTGCTGCCAAGGGTGTTTTTGTTTTCCTTGCACGTGGAAAGTTCTGACCTTGTTCTGAATCAGAACACTAGGAAAAAAGTAACTCCTCTGTTTACTCTTTTTAGGTTGCTGAAGCACACGTGCCTAATTTCATCTTTGATGAATTCAGAACAGTCCTGTAACTTTTTTGACATCTGCGTCTTCAAAGGCTTGTCCTTCAATCTTCCCATGACTAAAATGAATTTAGAAATGAAGAAACTCAGCTGCTCGTAGAACTGCATCGCTCCCCTTAACTGTGGGAAACGTCAGGTATTAAGATGTATCTCACGGCACTCGTTCATATAATTAATATTGTTTAAATCATGGTATTATATGCAATTTGTATCATGTAGGAGCAGAATACATTTTTGTACTGCCTCTTATAAATGCCGAATGTAATTGTTACATATAAATCCATTTAGTTTTATGTTCTAAAGAACTATTTGTGCAATTCGGGATTTTCAGTAAAATAGTAATTGCCAGTACCTGAAGGGGTCCTTCTGCCTATGATTCCGAAACTGTGTATTCATCGTTTAAAAAAACAACAAACAAACAAAAAAACCTCTGGAAGGTAAGCGAGGAATCCGGTAGGTCCCATGGATACCCCCACAACAGGCTGGCAGGCACAGGTGATGGCCAGACCGGGACCAAACAGAGACCACACGCTCCACGGACTATGTACTGTGGAAGTTTCTTGGTGTCTGAGGTTCACTGTTCTCTTCCAGCCATAGAACCCCGGCGGGGGGTGGGGGGGTGGGGAGGGGGCAGTTCCCAGCATGCCTTCTGGGTGTCTCTCCAACTTCAGCTGCTCCTTCCGTCCTTCCCCCTCCTCTTCCCCGGCCACCTGAGCCCCCCCCCAGCAGCCCGGCCTAGTCAAGGCCCAGCACAGAATTTTAAAAGTGAACGGTCACCCAGCGTGCCTGGGTGGCTCAGTCGGTTGAGCGTCCGACTTTGGCTCAGGTCATGATCTTGCCGTTCGTGAGTTCGAGCCCCGTGTCAGGCTCTGTGCTGACAGCTCGGAGCCTGGAGCCTGCTTCAGATTCTGTCTCCCTCTGTCTCCGCCCCATCCCCGCTCACAGTCTCTCTCTCTCAAACAAAATAAACGTTAAAAAAAATTGTTTTTCCGGCAAATTGTTGCCCAATACATAAGGAGTTTGGAAGTGCCCCCCCGTGGGAGGCTGGCATGGCACATGAGAACTCAGTCCGTGGCCATCCAGCAGCATCTCAAAAATACCTTGCGGTTTTCCATCTGTAATCAGGTAACATTAACTGCACGAAGTGAGATCTTTAGTTCTCTGTGAAAATGGCCCCCAAAGAAAGCCAGCTGCTAAAAAGGCCAGACTAAGAAAGTGAGATTTAAACCAGAAAATGGAAGTGTGGAATACCCTAGAGGGACTTTGACAAAACCAAGTGAATGAGTCCACCACACGTGCTAAAATGAGGCAAATGAGGTATGCAAGCAACACCACCTGTGATGTGGCAAATGTCCTCGATGGAGAGAAAAAGTGAGAAAGAGAAATTTTTGTTATAAAAGCCTTTTTTAGGGGCACCTGGGGTGGTTCAGTCAGTTAAGCGTCTGGCTTTGGCTCAGGTCACGATCTCACGGTTCGTGGGTTCGAGCCCCGCATCGGGCTCTGTGCTGGCAGTGCAGAGCCTGCTTGGGATCCTCTGTGCCCCTCCCCTGCTCATCCTCTCTCCAAACATTAAAAAAAATTTAATAAAAGCTTTTTAAGTCCTTTTAGCCCTTATCATTATAATCTGAAGTAGTTACTTACTATTCCAAGTCATGTTTTACTGCTCTTTGAGGAGCAGTTTACTTTAGTGATATCTGGGGGTTTACTGAAATTCCATGACACCTTTCTGATGGCCATGATCTCCCCAAATATACTAAACCTCAGTAAATTCGGATTTTTCAGCATTCTGCCAGACATCACAAGTGCTTGTTTCTTCACTCCCCGTTTCTTCACATAATCCCAGCCTGGCTAATTCGTGTTATACAATGGAACGTCTAAAGCCCTTGATTGTTCTGTGTGAACGTGTTTTCACAGAGCCCAGAAGAGAACCTTATCTGACTGGCTGGGGACGTGAGGAAAGTAGAGTACAGAGGGATTGAGGCCACTTCCCCAGCATCGGTTATTTAACAGAACAGGCAGATCAGGCTTCCCTCTGCATTTTCAGTCCGGCTTTGGTTTTCCTTTGGAAACATGATCCTGAAGCTACAGAGAGTCCACAACAGAGTCAAAGACATTCGAGCTCATTCTCCACTTTATTTGCATGTCCCGCATGACTCTGCCCAAATCCCCAAAGTCAAAAGAAAAACTGCAGAGCCTCAGTGTTAGCACTAATTTATGATCACGATCATTTCTCTCAAATGTCTATTTTACCCTTCATTTTAATTGCAAAGTATATATTTACATGTTTATATACAAATAACCTCAAAAACAAATTAACCCCAATCTTGGTCCAAGAGTTTCCACTTTAGAAGTGGTTTCCTTCTCTGCTATGTACATCCTCTTCCAAGAGTTTGGACTTGGTGAGTTCCAAATATTCGTTCACAAATGGTTCCCTTTTTAGCTTAATGAACCAAGTACTTAATTTCCGAGTAAATCAGAGGAAATATTACAGAGCATGCTTTGTACAGGACAGCACCACTACTGAAAATGGCTCGGGGTTTTGTAATCCAAGGCTCCGACTTAAAGCAAAAATACGTGGCGTAGATCGCAACAGCAAAGAAATGTCCAATTAAAACTAGAGGGTTAGGAGACAGTCTGTAACAGAAAAGAACAAACGAAAAAAACCATATATATATTAGTAAGACCCGGCAATTAAAATTTACTCATAAAAAGGTTCTAATTATGTATCATCTACAAAGCTGAACACACGCTCTACACTTTAGAGGACTCTTCAAGCTTGTGTGGCCCGCTGTATGATGACAGGGACAGATACATGTTCTTACAAGACACTCCTTAGACTACCCCTTGTCAGAGAAGCCAGCAACTCTTAGTCTAGTTCACATAAACTGTATGTTTTGAGCTGTTCCACTGATCTTGAGACCTCAGTCCGAAGTACCTGGATGGCCTGACCTGTGGGAGTCTTGGGTTTTCCAAAGATAACTGTATTGACATTCAGATCATAGATGAATGAGAAGAGACTTGAAGAATTTTACCCTGCAGACTCTTCAAGAATTCTATGTATGCCTGTACTGTCAAAACCATTACTGAGTTTCACAAGTCCCTGCACATCAACTGAATTAAGTTTTAAATACAAATTCCTCTGTTATCTGTGGCTCCCAACAATCAGATCATGTGGTTAAACCCACCAGCAAAAACTAAGTTTCTATTTTAATCAGGGCTTTAGCCCCCTCTACCACCAACTTCTGCTCACCACTTTTCCCAGAAGTAAAACACAGGACTAAGTGTTGCTTTTTTCCTTTCTCTGAGCTACCTTCTGATTGAGATTCTAATGGATAGTAAAGTGACAAAATGTATAAGGAAGAAAGACTTGCAGTAATTGATAAACTGAGCAGTCCCAAAGAAGATCTGAAATACCCAGTTCCTGTGTCATCAAGACAACCCAGGGTGCCTGGGTGGTTCAGTAGGTTAAGCGTCCGAATCTTGATTTCAGTTCAGATCATGATCTCACAGTGTGGGAGTTCAAGCCCCACATCGGGCTCTGCACTCACAGCACGGAGCTTGCTTGGGATTCTCTCTCTCTCTCTCTCTCTCTCCCTCTCTCTCTCTCTGTCTCCCTTTGCTCCTCCCCTGCCTGCACTCTTTCTCAAAATAAATAAACATTAAATATATTTAAATAAATAAATACAACTTACACAGAAAGCAGCCCAACAGGACCAGCAATACATTCTCCACCAAGTTTGAAATAAAGAAAACAGGCTTTTCTTAGTTGATGTACGGAATCTAAAATAAAATTTTAAAATCACTCTGAATCAAAATATTCACACATTTATTTTAGGGTGCTAATGATCTGTCAGAAAAAAATGTAACATAGACCAAACCTTATAATTTTTTAAAAAATCTAGTCCTGGAATTTCAACAACTCAAAATTTCTTTTAAATTCCATAATTAGCATTATGGGCAATAGCTTAAGTGTGAACAAACTTTTCTGTTAGTAAATAATCACTGTAAAAAGCATGCAGGTCTCAGAAGTTAAAGTTGTTTAAGTGTTATTTCCTTGACTGTGTTGTAAATTCATTAAATGATGCAAATATGTTGTAAATTCTTTTGGTCATAAAAACACAATTCTAGAACCCAAACTCCCAATCTCTAAGATACCCAACCTGTATTTCTGAGCATATTATCAAGTAAAAATAGCTGTGAATATTAAATATTAATAATGCCTTATATTTGTATACTTTTTCATACTTTTCAAAGTAACCTGTCAAACCTTCACAACAGAGTATTATCAACCAATAATCTATTTAGAATCAATGTTCTTTTCAGGTATACTTAAGATTTTTCTTTAGAACAGATAAAAAAGGATATAATAGGTGATCTCACTCCAATAAAACTCTTTCCTCTTCTATCATAATTTCTTTTAAGTTGTTTGTTGGCAGACTGAAATTCATAATGTAAGACTCTCAAGAGCTTAGGAAAACTTAAAAAGAAGTGCTTAGAAAAACTCAAAACTTTTCTTTTTACTTGCCCACCCCGCCAGCTTAGCTTCCGTGCCAGTTAGCAAGAGAGGGTAGATTGGCGAACCACCATCAATGAGTTGTTTTTTTTCTTTTAGCAAGGATAACGTGTATGGAGGCCACAGAAGGCACTTGTGCCGTATCAGGTCACCAAAGAACTGGATCGCCAGTTCACGGAAGTAGGCTTGTTGTAAATATCTGAGGTAATAGGATTGGAGTCACATTTATTCCTGAAAACGTAAATGTCCGATTTCATCGTGGCACAGTCGCCTCCTCCTCCATTTCTACTGCTTCTGCTGCGTCACGTTTTCCTCAATATACAGACTGACCGTCGCCACTTTACAATGTGGAAGCAAATACGAAAGCATGGGAACGTTTCAAGTGAGTAGAAGGGGGACGCATTCTGCTATTCGTGCATTGTAGCAGGAGACAAAAATCTAACCTTGTTACGAAGCTCATTACTTATTTTACAAAATACAACGAACAGAAATCGAAACTGGTGTTCAAGGAAGAAAAGGCTTAACAACTATGTTTCGTTTTCATTCACGGCCAGAAGACCCTCCATCACGACTTTGTGCATCTGTGGCTCTGCGTGAGCTGATTTGGGCCAGAGGAATGAATAGACACATTATTGAAGTATTGCTGTTAACACATCCCCACAAAGTGGTGGATACGTGATAATTAGAGGCTAAAAGTCTTGCGCAAGGATGGAGTTAAGGGCCACCAGTTGGGAGTCAGTAGACTTGGTAAATATTTCTATTTGTGGCCTAACGACTAACTTTTTTATAATTCAGTTCCCTTCCTGTGATAAAAATCAATTTTTTAACTTTAAAAATCAGTAATTTCCATTAAAAATTATCTATACTTAGGGGCACCTGGGTGGCTCTATTGGTTAAGAGTCCGACTTTGGCTGAGGTCATGATTTCATGGTTCATGAGTTTGAGCTCCACACTGGGCTCTGTACTGTCAGTGAGGAGCCTGCTTGGGATTCTCTCTCTCTGCCCCTCTCCCTGTCTCAAAATAAATTAAAAGCAAAAACAAAAACAAAAAAAAAAACTGAAGAAAGTAAGATATACTTACCATCCGTGGCAGAAAATAATTCATAAAGAGCCTGAGCAAGGATATTCACAACAAAGGAATGAGATGTTTTTCTTGCCCAGTAGAATGATTTTTTGGCCTAAAAAAGAAAGAGATCACTTGTTATATGGTAAAGCTGGGGGGCAGCACAAATGAGTGCTTATAATCCCCTCAAGCTGATGTTTATCCTGAGGACTACCTACAAGTAACGCAGCCTTATATTCATCATTTACACACACACACACACACACACACGCACACACAAGAACACCTCTCCAGGGCAATGAGCTCCATGACTCTGAAGCTAAATGTACAATCACTACGGGCGAAGTGGCCCGTGCCAACCAATGATACGTAATACTCATACAAAAATGGAGAAACTGGGGCACCTGGGGGGGGTCAGTCGATTAAGCATCTGACTTGATTTCGGCTTGGGTCATGATCTCCCAGTTCACGGGTTCAAGCCCTGTGTTGGGCTCCATGCTGGCAGCACAAAGCCTGCTTGGGATTTTCTCTCTCTCTGCCCCTCCCCTGCTCACGCTTTCTCTTTCTCTCAAATAAATAAACATTTTTAAAAAACAAAAAAACAGAAATTCGGTAAGATTCATGGGGTGCACAGGCTCCCAGATTCTTTACACGGAACAAGGCCGCCTGAGAATCAGGCTCCTCCCAGGTACAGATCCCCCCAAGGAGGTCCCATCCCTCTTAGGCCTAGAAAGAAATCTGTCTTGAGCCACCTCTGTCAAAGAATGATTGAATATCCTACCTGGAAAACAGCTGCATCATCATAAAGGTCAGGGATACCTTTTAGCAATTTTCTCCATATCTTTATATCTTTAAAAACAACAGTCATTCCTCCTCCAGTAAGAGGATGCCGCATATTATACGCATCTCCCAGAAGAAGAACGCCTACAATGAGAGAATTTAGATTATGACATCATCCCTTAAGACACATAAAAAAATAGTCTGTTACTTTCTAAACGTGAGTGTGAGCCAGAAAATCAAGATGTGAAAATACAAGGGAACAAATCATGCCTAAAATTTGCTGATGCAAAAATTCAGTTAGTCCATATTGGGCACCTAGTAGGTCACAGACACTGGGGATACAGTGAGAACGAGAACATGGTCCCTGCCCTCGGGAAAGTCACATGTGAGTCAAAGGTGAAGTCAAACTGTCACATACGCATAAGGCCTCTTTCATGAAAACACCAAAAGAATCTTGGCACAAAAAGCAAGTCTTCCACATGGGAAAAATGAAGAGGTCTGACATTTCATGGCAACACTGGCTGCCAGCACACTCTAGAGAAATGTCCGTAAAGTTTGAAGTTAAGGCACCTGGGTGGCTCAGTTGGTTGAGCGACCGACTTCGGCTCAGGTCATGATCTCACGGTTCGTGAGTTTGAGCCCCGCGTCTGGCTCTGTGCTGACGGCTCGGAGCCTGGAGCCCGCTTCGGATTCTGTGTCTCCCTCTCTCTCTGCCCCTCCCCCACTCATGCTCTGTCTCTCTCTCTCAGAAATAAACATTAAAAAAAATTTTTTTTTTAAATAAAGAAAGCAGGCCCTGGGAAGATGATACCCAGCCATGCTGCAGTCTGAATTAAAGAGCAGGAACAAGCAGATATTCCAAACCCATCTGAAGTTAATTTGGACAAATAAGCCCTGACTGAATCTTACCTGAAAATCAGCTCTTTGATTCAAAACTGCAGAGGCAGGAGGCGCCACCCTTTGACTGCAGGTGCGCCTGCCTGAGCGGCCTGACCGCGCTCCCCGGGCCCCTGTCAGCCCGCTTAATGACCTAAGACTTGAGTAACATTTCAACAAAGCGTTTATTTAATTGTATTTGTAAGAGACACAGACAACCATAATAGTAATGTGAAGGTGGCAAGATTATGGGTAACTATTTTCTGTAACGTCACAGTTACATTTGTAACTAATTGTAGAATACACATAAATATTAGCTTCTAAAAAGGTAGCTTTGAAATATTAATTCACATTTCTTATGTATTTCTCTAATATCTTCACTAAAAACACCACAAACTATATGGGGTGCGTGGGTGGCTCAGTCAGTTAAGGATCTGACTTCGGCTCAGGTCATGATCTCACGGTCCATGAGTTCAAGCCCCTCGTCGGGCTCTGTGCTGGCAGCTCAGAGCCTGGAGCCTGCTTCAGATTCTGCGTCTCCCTCTCTCTCTGCCCCTCCCCAGCTCACATTGTGTCCTGTCTCTCAAAAAGGAATAAACGTTAAAAAAATAAAAAACCCACAAACTATAAATAGCTTTTATTCCTCCTTCTCCAAGGAACATTTCTAATTCCACCAATTGTTGCTGGCATGCTATTTATATCAGTTTGGCATTGGCCTCTTCATTCTGCTTTGCATTAGTTTCTTTATACGATCAGTAGTTTATTATGCATGTTTTCCCATAGCAAATTCCATCTGTTTACGTTCAGGAGCCACGGCGTAGAGACAGCTCCCGCCCACACCTGTCTCTGGGGACCTGCTCTCAGGCTGCCAGGGGTGTTCCGCACCTCTCCTCCAACGCCCTGCCAGCACTTCATACACAATATGCCCGAGAGCGGACTCACCACCCCTTCCCACACTTCCTAAACTTACATTCTTTTCCCTATATTTCCAATATTAGCAAACAGCTGGCAAAATCATCTAAGCCTGAAACGTAGAATCCATCAAGAGACCTCTTTCTCCCTTACTACAACAGCCAACGGGTCACCAACTTTCATGCATTCTACATCCCAGAGACACACGTTTCCACTCCCTACCTTCCATTCTCACTGCCACGGCCCGGCGTTCAAACCTCTCACCACCACCCTCGTGGAACAACGGCCTTACTGTAAGCTTTTGCCTGACCCTTCTTCCAAACCACTCTCGACAGCACAGAGTATTACCTCTAAGATAAAAATCTAATCGTGTCACCATCTCATTTAAAACTTTCCAAGTAACTATTAGAAATAAATGAGTTCAGCAAGGTTTCAAGATATAAGATACACAGGCAAAAATCAATTGTATTTCTGTACACTAGCAATGAAGAATCTTAAAATGAAGTTAAGAAAACAAGTCTATTTACAATTGCATGAAAAGGAATAAAATACTTGGAAATAAGTTTAACAAAAGAAACGTATTAAAACACTCTGAAAGCTACAAAATATTGTTGAAAGAGAAAACTCATACTACATTTACAGTCTAATTTGACAAGAGTGCCAAGACACTTCAATGGGGAAAGACTACACTTCATCAAATAGTACTGGGACAACCAGGTATCTACACAGAAATGAAGCTGAACCCCTTCCTCACACCATACCCAAAATTTAACTCAAAATGGATCAAACACCCAAATGTAGTAGCTAAAACTATAAATCTCTTAGAACAACATATAGGATTACATCTTCACAATCTTGAATAGGGCAAAGCCTTTTTAATTACTTATTTATTTTAAATGCTGCTGTTTCCCATGCTAGTATTCTTAAGTTTATTTATTTATTTTGAGAGAGAGTACACAAGCAGGGGAGGGGCAGAAAGAGAGGGAGAGGGAATCACAAGCAGGATCCGCCCTCTCAGTGTAGAGAGGGGCTCAATCTCACAAACCATGAGATCATGACCTGAGCCGAATCAAGAGTTGGACACTTAGCCCACTAAGCCACCCAGGCGCTCCTAGGGCAAAGTCTTTTTAGATATGACATCAAAAGCACAAAGTGACAAAAGAAAAACACAGATAAACTGGACTTCATGAAAATTAAAAACTTCAATGGACATCATCAAAAAGTGAAAAGACAATCCATGGAATGAGAAAAGTTTTTGCAAATCATTTATCTGATAAGGGGCTTATATCTAGAATATATAAAGAACTCCTAGAACTCAACAAAAGTTTTTTTTATTAATTTAACCAATTAAAAAATGTGCAGGCTGAATGGACATTTCACCAAAGAAGATATACAAATATCCAATATGCATATGAAAAGATTTTCAGCATCATTATCCATCACAGAAATAGAAATCAAAACCACAATGAGATATCACTTCACACCTACTAGAATGGTTATGGGCAAGAAGACAGATAATAACAAATGTTGAGGATGTGGAGAAACTGGAACATTCATACATTGTTAATGGGAATGTAAAATGGGGCAGCCACTTTGGAAAAGTTTGGCAGTTCCTCAAAGAGTTAAACAGAGTTACCAAACCCAAGAAAAATGAAAATTACGTCCGTACATAGACTCATATACAGACGTTCACAGCAGCGCCGTTCATAATAACCAAAAATGAAAACAAGCCAAATGTCTATCAACTGATGAATAGCTAGTTAAAATGTAGTATATCCACACATGGAGTATCATTTTGCCATGAAAACAAATGAAGGACTCACACATACTGCAATGTGGATGAACCTCAAAGAAGCCACTTACAAAGGATCCACTGATTTCATTTACAGAAAATGTCCAGAATAGGCAAATCCACAGAGACAAAAAGTAGACTGACTAATGGATGCCTGGGGCTGGGAGTCGGAAGAAAATGAGTAGCGACTGCTAATGGATATAGGGTTTCTTTTTGGGGTAATAAAAAGGCTCTTTAGAGTCCGTTTTAACTGACCGTGGTGATGGTTGCATTGATCTATGAATATACTAAAAACAAATGAATTGTAAACTTCAATGGATGAGCCATATGATTTATGAATTACATCTCAGAAAAGCTATTATTAAAAAAAAAAGTTGCAATGACTTTCCACTGTCTACAGGATTAAAACTAAACTTTAAATAAATACCTTACCTTTCTACCACTCTGACACCTAGCCTATGCTCCAGTCACAGCAAACCACTTGAGTTCACTGAAAGTGCCACCATTTCTCAGCCTTCGTGGCCTTTGCAGATGCTATTCCATCTACTTAGAAGTCCCTCATTTCACTGTCCACCTAATGAACTCCCACTAACCCTTCTTGCCCCAACCCCCGTTTTCTTGCCTGAGACATGTCTTCCCAAATCACCCTTCCTAGTTCACAAGCTCCCCTCCCTGCCACAATGAATCTTGTGGTACCACGAGTGGGCTTTGACTACAGCATTTATCAAAGTGTTCTGAAATTACCAGTTTATACCCCTGACCAGAAAACTGCCTTTTCTAGATTTAGGACTATATTTAACTGTTGTATCCCAAATAATGACTTAAATGCACTCAACATTAAATAATAAAGATATCATAAAACTAATTTTGGTGTTAGTAATGTGTTCATCCACAGGAACCACTTCTCTGTCCCACATATCATTCCCAGCAGCATAAATTTAATCACATATTATATTTGGAATATTTGGAATTTACATATCTGGAATATACTTTATAAATCACTCCAATCAAATGGTACCTCGTTTGTTTACTGGGGAAGAAGGAAGAAAGCTTGCTGGCATAGATCTCAAACGAGAATTCTGAATGGCTTCTAGGAACGGTTCTTTGAGGTGATCTGCAATAAATCCCAATGGTTTATAAAATTCAATTTTCAATTATCACATGTTCTTAATCAAGTATAAACAAATACCTTCTATACTTCTGTTATGGTTGCTACATATATCCTGGTGGCAAATCAAGAACTAATTATTTTATTAACACAATTGTTGATTAAGCACCTAGTTATTCATGCTGAGGAATGACTAAGAAATCTGAGAAAATTAATATAAATAGATACACACAGCTGAATGAACAAAACAGCTAAGAGAGTGAAGCAAATTCAGAGGAGAGGAGATGGAGAAAAACCACCCACCTCTCTTCCAAATGTTCACTGACAGGGATCAGATTTAACACTTAGGTTACCATCACCACCATAACCTGGTAATGACAGATGAAATGTACTACCAATTCACAAACAGCAGGAATATATGTATGGTAGAAAAAGGGTAAGATGCAGAGAGCTCTACTTTTCTGAGCTTCCGTTTCTTCATCTATAAAATGAAATGCTTTGGCTATTAGCCCATCTCTCAGATACTCCCAAGTTTTAAAGTTTTATGCTTCTACTTGTATCGGAAATGAACTGTCTTTTCATACAGTTCTCAGTGTAATCTGGGAATACAGGCGCAGAACGCCTACGCTGAAACTATTCCATTCCTATAAGTAGAATTTCAATAACCTAACTAATATTAATATAAATCTACAAATGGTTTCCCACCATGATCTCAGGGAAGTCTGTTCTGAACCTCTGTACTGGAAAAGGCAATCTACAGTAAAAGAAAAAAAAATGCCAAAAATACCACATTATTGGGGCGCCTGGCTGGTTCAGTCGGTAGAGCACGCACCTTTTTTTTTTTTCTGTAATTTTATTTTTGTTTAGTAATCTCTATACCCAACATGGGGCCAGAACTCATGACCCTGAGATCAAGAGTCGCACACTGCCCTGACCAAGCCAGTCAGGCCCCCAAAGTGTCCGACTCTTGATCTCAGGGTTGTGAGTTCAAGCCCCACATTGGGTACAGAGATTCCTTAAAAATAAAATCATAAACAAATAAAAAAATAAAATAAAAAATAAAAATATCACATTATTGACTATCTTTTTCCTAAATGTGAATAATTCATTTTTCCTAAAAGCTTCAAAAATGGCTTAAGTGAAAATATATTGAAATGTTGAAAATGTCTTTTTTTTTAATTTGGGAGAGAGAGTGAGCAGGAGGTGGGGAGAGGGGCAAAGGGAGAGGCAGAGAGAGAGAGAGAGAGAGAGAGAGAGAGAGAGAGAGAATCTTAAGCAAGCTGCATGCTCAGGGTGGAGCCCCATGCAAGGCTCGATCCCACAACCCTGGGATCATGACCTGTGCCAAAATCAAGAGTCAGACGCTCAACCGACTGACCCAGCCAGGCGTCCTGAAAATGTCATTATTAAAAATCTAAGTCCATCATAGTCCTCTTCAGATGTTTATATTCTTATTAAACAGAGTGCTTTCACATAGATTAAAAAATAACCAGAGGGCACCTGTCTGGCCCAGTCAGTAGAGCATGTGACTCTTGATCTGAGGGTCATGAGTTTAAACACCACATTGGGGGGCGCCTGGGTGGCGCAGTCGGTTAAGCGTCCGACTTCAGCCAGGTCACGATCTCGCGGTCCATGAGTTCGAGCCCCGTGTCAGGCTCTGGGCTGACGGCTCGGAGCCTGGAGCCTGTTTCCGATTCTGTGTCTCCCTCTCTCTCTGCCCCTCCCCCGTTCATGCTCTGTCTCTCTCTGTCCCAAAAATAAATAAAAAACGTTGAAAAAAAAAAAATTTAAACACCACATTGGGCACAGCGCTTATTTAAAAACAAAACAGGACCAAAAAAACTTGAAAAAGAAACAGAATTTTTAAACAAAATACACACCTACCACAGATAGTTTCCTATTACTATAATCATATCATCTAATCATATTAAAGGGTTTCTCTTCAATTTTATATTTTAATATTTTAATTAATAATATTAATTTTTTAGATTTTTTTTTTTTTACTGACATCTTCCAAGTCTCAAAAAAACATGTCAGAAAGTAATTTTTTAGGAGTGTTTTGCAAAGATGCCTGAACTCTCATGAAGCCTTTCTGTATTCAACTCAAAACTAAAAATGACCTTGAAGGTTGCTTACAGCTCTAACATTCTGAAAGGGGGCTATATGAGCCACACACAACTGGCCTCACACTGGCTCTGTCACTTAGTGATCGTTTATCTTTGGAGGACCTTTTGCTGATCCTTAGTTCCCTCATTAATAAAATGGGGATCATGATAATGCCCTACCTCACAGGGTGATCGTGTAGATAAAGTTATGTTTATAAAGCACTTTATAGTAGATATTCAATAAATGGTAGCTACTATTGCTACAAAAACCAAGCACAAAAGTAATTAAGTATAAGAGAGATTTCTAGAATTCAGAGAACTTAGATTGCTATTTGGACCACCTTAAAAAGTACCACATATGCCAATATTAATAATTATCCTGAAAGCAATGATTTAATTATTAATATGAAAAAATATACTGAAAAAAATTTTTTTAATTTGAAGGTTGTTTTTTTCAACGTGCTAAACAGCTCAACTCCAGTGTATCTGACTGACTAGATGCATTTTTTTTTTTATCTGCCATGTTTATCTTTGGCCTAATTTAGAAACAGCTTTAGTGAGAACCAGAGATGGACAGCCTTTTGTGATATTTTAGACTACAGATTACAATGTGGATGAAATCTCTTTCTTACCGGGTAATTGTGGGTAAATTTTTTCAGCCATGTATTCTCTTAAATTCCTGGGCATTTCCCCCCGAATGTCAACAAGTACTCGAGTTTCATCAGATGAAATCTGATAGATGAGAACTGGACTCGGATTAGCCAAAATAAGTTCAGCATGATTTGCTTTAAACTGTGGTGCATGCTAGGGGGGAAAAAAAGAATTAATAATTTTCAAATTTCAAGTTGTGTTTATTTTTCTATAATTATATTCCTATAGTACCTTCATAATAAAGCCAACAAAATGAGATGAAACAGAAACTTTATTGGAGATCAGGTTTTTCCTAAACTTGGAAAAAAGTCCATCGGCAACAACAGTCAATGGAGCATGGAGTTCCTACAACAAAGATAAACAATACTCAGCTAAATGGTTAGAAATACAAAGTAAAAGGACCACATTTAAAATATTTACATATTTTATTGGACAACATTATGGAGGGTAATGAAGATAATGCTACTAAAGAAGCTGTTATGGAACTTAAATGCATAAGACATTAATACTTCCTCTCCTGAGGGACTGCCTTCCTTCAAAGTACTACCATTCAAATCATCTGGGAGTTAAGTTACACTTTGATAGACAACAGAGGAATCAACTACCAAACAAGTGTGGACCACAGAAGACTGAATCTCATCATCACAAAGTCCAAGGACGAGTCCAATGTTTATTCTAGAATTTTCTTTACTTTTCTTTTTTTACTTTAAATTCATGTTAGTTAACATATAGGGTAGTTGGTTTTGGGAGTAGAATTTAGTGATTCATCACTTACATGTAACACCTAGTGTTCATCCTAACAAATACCCTCTTTGATGCCCATCACACATTTAGTCCATTCCCCTACCTACCTCCCCTATTCTAGAATTTTCTAACTTCATATAATGCTTTCAACCAGTGGCTAGGGCTTAGAAGAATTTTTGTAAATGTGGATATATGTATTTGTATTACCTTGCAGTCACCCCCATTAGAGTAGTTTCTAGGTGGTGGTGACCCATCCACAAAAACCAACAGATTAGCCTTTCACTCTTTCTCTTCTTTCGCTAAACCAAAATGAGCAAATACTGGAAACTATTTTACTCTGCTATCTCCCCAGGCATTCTGGTACTTTTCCCTTTTCAGATCTAAACAATTTGAAACAACTTGTTTACTTTATTCTAATCATTTCTTTTGTATCGAATCCTTGGGTTTTTTTGCCTTCCAGTCTCCTCTGCTTTTCTGTTTTTCTCACTTCGGTCTTTAATACAGCTAATCCAGTGGTGTGTCTGCAAAGCTGTGTGCATAGCGTTGTGAGGTGCTCTAATGGGCAATGTGTTGCAATTTGAAACCCATCCTTCTGCAGAGGGCTTAGGGAGAACTCAAGCAGTAAATTGGTGGGCCTACTTTTTTAAAGGAATAGGAGAAAAAGAAGGAAGACAAAATCTCTTAGGAAGAGCTAACATTTGGTATCTCTCACCTTGATGTCCCCGGTTTCTTTATCCCTGTACTGAACGCCCATTACAGCATCATCTTCTTCTAATAACTGTAGCACGATGCCTTCGATGAACTTTGTACTAAAGGATAAATACACAGACATAAATCACAACAGAGTAGCTCAAACAACTTACATAAGAAAAGATAAATTCCTTATCTCCAGTTTACCCACGTAAACTGGACACACGTGTGCACACATGTACACAGAAAAGGTCTGGAATGATAAGCAAAAACATCATTAATGGGTTTCAGAATTAAGTGTGGTTTTTATTTTCTAATTTCTTAAAATTGAATACATAGGTACTAATCTAATGATCTTTAAAAGTAGTTTTAAAAGTAATATTAGATTTTTACCTCAATTCATTAAAAAAAGTACATGCAGAAAAACTTTACACACCCACACAAATTCATACACAGATGGGAAAACAGAATTGGGACTTTATCCACGAAATCATTCACAGTAGTTACTTCTAATCAGAAGAGTCATGGATAATTTTTACAAACCTCTGTACATTTCTGTGGATTTTTCCATTTTTCTACAATGAACATATTCTACTTCCACAGACATCAAATTCTTTCAGTCCTAAGGGAAGTCCACTTACTTCTTCACTAGCTTACTCAACACTTAAGCCTTTGCCAATGACATGAGGGTTCTTATGCTTGAAACTTCCTCAATTACAGTGCCTAAAGGCTAGGGGCAAATAGAAGTTAATAATTAAGAGAAGAAGCCAGTCCTACCAGACTAGGTCCTTCCTTTGTAAGAATGGAAAAGGGATTTTCCCTTGAAGTCCTCTGTTCTGACTTTTAACAGAAAATACCATAAGCACAAACCCCAACTCCTAAATAGGCAGACAGGGACTTAAACCTTAATTACAAGGGTATCCTTTAGGGGCCCCTGGGTGGCTCGATTAAGTGTCAGACTTCTGATCTCACGGTTTGTGAATTCAAGTCCTGCTTCTGGCTCTCTAGAGGCTGACACCTCAGAGCCTGGAGCCTGCTCCAGATTCTATGTTGCCCTCTCTCTCTGCCGCTTCCCCTGCTCACACTCTGTCTCTCTCACCCTCTCAAAAATAAATAAATATTAAAAAGAATTTTTAAAAAGTTTATCCTCTAAATCCAACAACATAGAAACGTTATTTAGTCAAAAGAAAAATCTCAATAGTTCTGTGTCATTCACATGGAAATTCTTCACATGATATTCTTGACAAAGGCATTGAAGATCTAACATTCTTCTAACTTGCAGTCTACTTTAGTAATACCTATGTTCCAGCCCATACCCAAACACGACAATTTATGAAATGGTATTTGTGCAAAGGCCAAGTTTAAATGTGTTTCTTTAACATCATACGTTTGAGTCGTCTTACTTGGGCTCTGCCATCGCTGCTTTCCGGAGACCCATTATGAATCTTCCATGATGGAAAGCTCTTCCACTCTGCACCTGACTGTTTTCTGACAGAGGGTAAGGAATGTGAACCTCTGATTTGCTTTCCTGATCATGAATTATGTAGCCATGTACGACCTGAGCATCAATACCTTCCACTGCATCTGCAAAACAATTCAGTTCAAAAAAAATCAATTTTGTTATCATGCCCAGAGTTATATGAGGCACCAAAGGACATGGAGGCATTGAAAATGAGTCTCTTTCTTCATAAAGCGATTGAAACCATCTGGACAAATGGACATTAATATAAGTAACTATTTCAAAAGTCTTAATGCATCTGAAAGACAACCCTCTGAGCAAATCTGTAATATCACAAAAGATTAATATTTATATAGAAAATCTACTGATTAAATTCTATAGGAAAAATATTAACATCCTAGTGTCAATGGGTGAAAAGTTTAAGGATGATTCACATTAAGCAATATGGAAACACTGAAAGATCAGGAAAATGTTCAAAACCTGATTAAAAAAAACAAATCAATGAAATAAACTGAAACATTAAGATACCAAATCTATGAAAACTGCTGGTGAGATGATAAAACTGATAAATTTATATATTACTGTAAATTATATATACTGTAAATTAACAACATTTTAGAAAGTAATGGTGGCAATAATTATCAAGAACCACAAAGAAGTTAGCATCCTTTGATTTAATCATCTTAGTCTTGGAAATTCATCTATGTTCATCCTAAAAATATAATTTTTAATTTTTAAGAATTTAAAAAAAATATTTTAATGTTTGTTCATTTTTGAGAGCAAGAGACAGTGCGAGCGGTGGGAGGAGCAGAGAGAGAGGGAGACACAGAATTGGAAGGAGGCTCCAGGCTCTGAGCTGTCAGCACAGAGCCCCATGCGAGTCTTGAACTCAGGAACCATGAGATCATGACCTGAGCTGAAGTCAGACACTTAACTGACTGAGCCACCCAGGTGCCCCAAGTTTTAAGAATTTTTAAAGTTATATATAAGAATAAGTTTACTATAGTGTTATCACTAATAAAGAAGAAATGAAAACAAACCAAATATTAATCTTAGAAAGGTAGAGTACATTATGAAGTATCAACTGAGAAAATACTATGCATAGGCCTAAAATCATAATGATAAACAAGATTAATATATTAAGATGAAATGCATTAGAATAATTTCTAATTATTCTAATGATGAAAGAAAATCTTGACAAAGAATTCTATCACACATCTAAGCTAAAGTCAAAATAAATTAGCTTTCTGATATGCTTTTTAATTGCCCTTAAGGTCAAGTCGGGGACAAACTGGCTGAATTTTGTTAGACTTCTGACCTAGAATCAAAATTACTTAGTTTTTTAGTATCGTTCTTAAGTTATTACAGTTAAAATTCAGTCAGAGAAAAGTGCACAGACATCCTAAGAGCTGCCAAGTAGCAGTGTATTCAGTTTGGGTCTCAGCAAATTGCCAATCTTTTCTGACCTAAATATCTGAAGCCCACTTAATATTTCTATAATGCTTTGTCCAGCCACTGAGACAGCTTGTTTTTCTTAACCCATAACTCTATTATGGAAGTACTTGAAATGTTTACACTGGCCACTTTAGAACATACCAGAAAATGTTAAAAGCATAATAGCACAGTAAAATTTTTCCTTGGGTAAACTATCTTAAGACAAGTATATAAATAAGGTCTTATTTAAGATTTTTTAAATCTGTCTCTGTCTCAACTTTAGTGATAAAATCAAATATGACAGACTTTGCACACTTTTACTTTAAGTAGGCAAAAAGACTACCCTACACTTCAATGAAATTCGTGCTTCATGAACACTAGACATCAATAACTTTGAAGCCAGTGACATAACAGAGCTATCACTATCTATTAATCATAAGGCTCCACACTTACAATATTAGACTACTGGTCAGTATATCACATAAACTGACATGGAAAACACTCCTCCACATTAAAAAAAATGCAAAACTGCTTGCTATAAAAAGGCAAATTAAAAAATAAAACCAACAATGAAAAAAACAAAACACGAAAACCTGCCTATGCTAAAAATGAAAAGCAACTTCAAAGTCAAACCAGTGAACAAGTTTTAAAGGCAACAGCATAAGGGCATCAGAACCACAAGTGTAAGAGTGGAGTTTTAAGGGCCACTCCTGAATAGGAGATAGGAGCCACCATGACCAGGGACAATGAAACTTAGCACCATACATAAATGTCTTGTCAATAACACAGAAACCACAAAAAATTCAATACCAAGAGACATGGCATATGGAAGTAAGCCATTAACCATAGGCTAGGGGTGGAGTCATCCATAAAAAATCCAAACATACCTTTATGCCATGACCTCATATAACTTCTGAACCTCAAACCAAGTATACAGTATATAATAAATTAGGTATCATTTTTGAAAGCCCAAATATAAACCAGAATCAAGGAATAAATATAACAAAAAACATACAAGATTTATGAATCTTTATTTAAATGCATTAAAGACCTAACTGAATGGAGTATACCACATTCGTGGACAGGAAGTCTAAGCCAATTATTCCAAAACTGAGCTACAGATTCAGTGCTATTTCAGTCATAATCTTGACAGAGTTTTTTTGAAAATTTATTTCTAAATTACATAGAGAAAAGCAAAAGGGCCAAGAAAAGCCAAAATAATCCTAAAGAAAATAAGAGGTTCCCCACCAGATATTAAGAGTTATGAGAAAGATACAGCATTTATATTAATTTTAGGAGTTCTTGGGGCAGGCATTTGAGTGGCTCAGTCGGTTAAGTGTCCGACTCTTGATTTCGGCTCAGGTCGTGATCTCACAGTGTGTGAGTCTGAGCCCCATGTGGGCCTCCACACTGACAGTGCACAGCCTGCTTGGGATTCTCTCTTTCCCTCTCTCTCTGCCCTTCTTCTGCTCAGGCTCTCTCAAAATAAATAATTAAAAACTTTTTTAAAACAAAAAGAGTTCTAGATATTAAACTTAACCCATAGGGCAATCACTTATTAAAAACTCATACTCAGGGGACACCTGGTGGCTCAGTCGGTTAAGCATCTGACTTCGGTTTAGGCCATGCATGATCTCACAGTGCATGGGTTCCAGTCGGGCACTGGGCTCTGTACTGACAGCTCAGAGCCTGAAGCCTGCTTCGGATTCTGTGTCTCCGTCTCTCTCTGCCCCTCCCCGGCTTGTGCTTTCTCTCTCAAAAATCAACATTAAAAAAAACATAACTCAGGATGGATCAGTCCATATTATGTTAAAAATCCACACTCTAAAAAATAACTATCCCAAGTGTTTCTATCATCCACATCTCATCACAACTCAGGGGAAATTCATAGCATAATGAATGTTAATAAAAATTCGTATTTGTAATATTAAAGGTATTCATGGTATGTGGACTCGATAAAATACTTTAGAGGCTCTCCTTACTCTTGCATTGAACTACATATCAAAATCTACTACGTGGCAATGAGAAAGAACGAAATATGGCCCTTTGTAGCAACATGGATGGAACTGGAGAGTGTGATGCTAAGTGAAATAAGCCATACAGAGAAAGACAGATACCATATGGTTTCACTCTTATGTGGATCCTGAGAAACTTAACAGAAACCCATGGGGGAGGGGAAGGAAAAAAAAAAAAAAAAGAGGTTAGAGTGGAAGAGAGCCAAAGCATAAGAGACTCTTAAAAACGGAGAACAAACTGAGGGTTGATGGGGGGTGGGTGATGGGTATTGAGGAGGGCACCTGTTGGGATGAACACTGGGTGTTGTATTGAAACCAATTTGGCAATAAATTTCATATATTGAAAAAAAAAAATCCGCTGAGGCTTGTTACCACAGCCTTGGAAGTATCTCCTGAAGCTAGATCTCTAAATGGTTCTATGTACAGTCATCAGTTTTGAGAGCATTTATGGTGCCTAATGTTCAACTATAAAAGCAACAAAATCCTGTCTCACGATACTGTTACATCTGCTTCAGGTGAACCTCTCCAGTAAGATGGTGGTTAGGGAACCCAAAAGGACAGAGACAGAACTTTCCTTCTTCATAAAGCACTCTCTCCACTTGGGTCCTGGGCCCTGCAGGCTTTTGCTTTTCCTCCTTACTAACTGCTCTTCCTCAGTCCCCCTTTATCACTTCCACTTGCCTCACTGATCACCATACATCAGAGTTCCCCAGGGTTCGGTCCTGGACCGCTTCCTGGTAATGTCTTCTAGTCTTGTTTAAGTACTGACCCCCTTCTCTTTCTCTCATACCTAATATGTGACTTACCAGCAAGTCCTACTGACTCTTCCTTCAAAAGGCGTTTCCAGAGTGTGACCACTTCCCACCCACTCTACCGCTGGGATCCTAGGATGTTCCAAGCCATCAACTCTCACCGATTCTGCAACAGTCTCCTAACAGATCCCCCTGCTTCTGACTTTGCCACTCTTTTCCTACAGAATAACATGAATACTTCTAAATAATATTTTTAAACACACTTCTAAAACATGAGATTGAATAACTCCTTAAACTCCTCCAATGGCTGCCCTTTGGAATACGAGCCAAATCCACATAGTGGGCTATAAAATCCTATGGTCTCAGCCCCCACGATCTGCCCACTCTTTATCTCTCCCCTTCCCTCACACCACTCCATTCAACATTATTTTCCCTTCTCACTCTTCAAACAGTTTGTGTCTGTTTTGGTCACCACTGTAGCCTCAGCATCTAGAACAGCAGCTACAATATGGTGCATGCTAAATGAATATTTATTAAATGAATGAATGGACATCACTCCTTTAGTCATTTCTCTCTCTTGCGTCATCAGTTTCTTCCTCTCTACTTGATCATCTCCGTCACCAAACATGCTCTAGTATCAACATACACCTTCTTTATCTTCACATCTACATCTCATTACTGCCCTACTTCTGTTTTCTGTTACAGAAAAACTCAAGAGTGCTTTCCTACTCTATATTTTTTAAACTCCCACCCACTTCAGTCTAAGCTTTGTCTCCACAACTCTGCTGAAACCTCTTGTCAACATCACAAGCAACCTTCAAAACTGCAAAATCCCATGGTCGTTTTTTTGTACTCATCTTACTGACCCTTCGTTAGCAAACTGTGACATAGTGCCCTTCCCCTTCGTGACACATACCCATCCCCTCCTACCCAAAACCTTCTCCTCTCTTGGATGAAGTGGCACCAAACGCTCTGGCTTTCTCTGCCATTCTACCAGCTCCTTCTCAGACTCCTTTTCAGGCTTCTCTCTTCTACCAGATCTTCAAATACCAGTTTCCCAGGACTTAGTTTATTCTGTCTTCTCTTGTCTCCCTACATGCCCTCAATCATTGTTGTGGCTTTTCAGTACTACAGATAGGCTGACACCTCTGAAATCTCTAACTCCAGGCAGCCCAAACCACTCCTCTGCACCCGAGATTCACATATTCAGCTTAACTTCTCCTCTTGGATAGCTCAACATGTCCCACAAATTCCTCCCCAATGCCTGTTCCTATCAGCAAATGATACCAGCTACCAGCTGTTTAAACCAAAACCCAGGAATCCTTTTTAATATTTCCTTCTTCCCCATATCTCACACCAATCCCTTAGTCAGTCACGCCATTTTTAACATCAGTTGGGCCACTTCTCGTTATATCCTCTGCTACCATGCTAGCCCAAACCACCATCATCTATCATTTGGACTTAGCAATGAGTTCGCACTGGACTCTGCACTGACTGTCGCTACCCCACTGCCACCATCTTATGGTGTATGGACCACACCATCTCCACATATTCTTTTTTATTTATTTTTTTTTTTTTAATTTTTTTTTCCAATGTTTATTTATTCTTGGGACAGAGAGAGACAGAGCATGAACGGGGGAGGGGCAGAGTGAGAGGGAGACACAGAATCGGAAACAGGCTCCAGGCTCCGAGCCATCAGCCCGGAGCCTGACGCGGGGCTCGAACTCACGGACCGCGAGATCGTGACCTGGCTGAAGTCGGATGCTTAACCAACTGCGCCACCCAGGCGCCCCTCCACATGTTCTTTTAAAACAGCATTCTCCCAACTTCAGGGCGTGACTCAATGATAAATTATGAAATGAATTTCAAGTTGTGAATTATATACAACTGTAGAATCATGACAAGTATTTAAAAAGAAAAATGAAACAAATTTCAGCCAGATTTATATATGTACGTATGTGGTGGGTCAGGATAGAAAATGTGTTTGTAATTGTGAGTAGCTGTCAAAGGTCTGAAGCCACTTTAGACGTACAGCATGAACAAGATCACGCCACACTCCTGCTCCACTGACTGCAAAGCCCTCCATGATGTGGCTGCTGCCTGTCTTTCCAACCTTGATCTCAAGTCATTCTCCTTTCCCCATCACCCAACACTTTCTAGCGACACGGCCCTCCTTTTCAGCTCCTCGAATGAAACAGCAAACATTTACATAATGCTTACTACGTACCAGGCACTGTTCTGAGTGCTTTGTGTATAGGAATTCATTTCAACCTCATAGTAACCTATGAGGCAAGGACTCACATACAATGTCCATTTTACAGATTAAGAAACGGGTACACAGAGCAGGAGCCTGAAGCCTGCTTCGGATTCTGTGTCTCCCTCTCCCTATGCCCTGCTCGCTCTCTGTCTCTCTCTCAAAAATAAATAAACATTAAAAAAAATTTAGGGGCGCCTGGGTGGCGCAGTCGGTTAAGCATCCGACTTCAGCCAGGTCACGATCTCGCGGTCCGTGAGTTCGAGCCCCGCGTCGGGCTCTGGGCTGATGGCTCAGAGCCTGGAGCCTGTTTCCAATTCTGTGTCTCCCTCTCTCTCTGCCCCTCCCCCGTTCATGCTCTGTCTCTCTCTGTCCCAAAAATAAATAAACGTTGAAAAAAAAAAAATTAAAAAAAAAAAAATTTAAAAAAAAGAAACTGGTGCTGTGGAGGTTAAATAACTTAGCCAAGGTCATACAGCTCTTTCAGTGCCTGAGCTGGTATTCAAAGTCAGGCAATCTAGTTCCAGAATCAATTCACATAATTATTACACTATCCTCCCTACCACATGAGCCAAGCAAGCTCTTTCTTAACTCAGAGCCCGACATATTTTGTACTCTGATCCTTAAGAGTAGCCAATGAATCTGTCTTATTCACCGGTATATCCTCGGCACCAAGTACAGCACCTCACACAAAGTAGACACCGAGTAAGTATTTCCTAAATGAACAGCTAGTGTTTAAAAATCATTTAGGGGTGACCAGGGGGCTCAGTCAGTTTAACATCCGATTTTGGCTCAGGTCATAATCTCATGGCTCACGGGTTCAAGCCCCACATCGGGCTCTGTGCTGACAGCTTGGAGCCTGCTTCGGATTCTCTGTCTCCCTCTCTCTCTGCCCCTCCCCTGCTCACACACTCTCTCAAAAATAAACATTAAAAAAAAAACTTTCTAAAATTATTGCTTTAATAGATGATACTTAAATAAAAGGTTCCATAACAAGCACATAATATGTACTCCACCAATGACAGCTCCCTTCACTTTTCACTAGATTTCATGCCCTCATTCTAGTTTTCCAATCTTTAATTTTGACCATTTCTATTTTTTAGTCACTTCACTGTATGTCACTAAGTCTCCTTTATATCTCCTCATCCACTAAACTCTTATCTTCTCCTTTGCTCTCATTTTCATGCAAATTGGTTGGTAAAGAGTATAGTGACTTTTAGAAATGTAAACAAATTGAAATATCTTTTTACCAGTTATAGGACAGTCTAAAGTGAAGAGGGTTCGCTTATACCACATTAACTCCTAAAAATTAACATGGACCTACCTTCAAGACCAAGGTCTTTAAGGACACGATAACCACCTGGCTGCAGAAATTCTCCAACTATCCTGTCAGGCTCTTTTAAATCTCTCTCGATTACTGTCACCTTTCTTCCATCTCTGGAAAGCATGGCTGCCAAAGCAGAGCCAACCACACCGGATCCCACAATGATAACTTCTGGATCATTCTGAGAAGATATTGATGAAGAGGCAGCTGCTCCTATTAAGGTGGTTTCTGAAATACTAGTTCCTTTTTTGGGCTGTGTTAAAAAAAAAAAAAAAAGTTAATTATGTATCTACATTTGCTATCCGTAAATCATGCTACTACTACATAGGCACTCAGGCCTTTTCTATCTTGGGCAAAACCTTCATCTCAAATATTATCAACCAAATGCAGTGCTATGTTTTTAAATCCAGATCATATATAAAAACCAGTGATACTGGGGTGCCTGGGTGGCTCAGTCAGTTGGGCATCAGACTTCGGCTCAGGTCATGATCTCACGGTTTGTGAGATCGAGCCCCGCGTCAGGCTCTGTGCTGACAGCTCGGAGCCTGGAGCCTGCTTTGGATTCTGTGTCTCCCTCTCTCTCTGCCCCTCCCCTGCTCACGCTCTGTCTCTCTCTCTCAAAAATAAATAAACACTAAAAAAAAACCCGGGGCGCCTGGGTGGCTCAGTCAGTTAAGTGTCCAACTTCAGCTCAGGTCACGATCTCACGGTCCGTGAGTTCAAGCCCTGCGTCGGGCTCTGTGCTGACAGCTCAGAGCCTGGAGCCTGTTTCAGATTCTGTGTCTCCCTCTCTCTGACCCTCCCCCGTTCATGCTCTGTCTCTCTCTGTCTCAAAAATAAACATTAAAAAAAAAAATTTTTTTTAAACCCAATGATATCAAAGTATTAAACAAAAATGTATAATAATACCCCAATAAAGTGAAATACATACTACATTTTCCATATATATTTAGAAAATGCTGTTATACAAATATATTTAGAAATCCACACCAGGCCAAATATACACAATGTTTGCAAGGGGCTCCAAAGACTTATTATAGGGAAAAGTCTATCATTAATTACTCAGTTCTTCAAGTACATACTAAGCATCTACCAAATGCAAATCACATAAGACTTCTATTTTGACTTCATGTTGCAAACTATACAGCTATTCATTTTTATTTCCACTATTCATTTTTATTTTGTCCTTTTGGATTTTCATCTGAAAAATCTATCTTAACCTAAAATTACTTTTATATAACAAAAAGACTATCACATCCTAGCTATTAATCTATTAATTGAGAATTATTTAACTCAAGAAAATTCTGAAAGTTCAAAATAACCCATCCTATCCCGTGGGGTGCAACCCCTTCACACTTAAGCCCTTAACATATAAGGACATATTTCATTTGCCCCATCTTGACAGTCTAAGAGAGCCTAGTCAAACAGTTGGTCCATTTAGGAATAAATATCAAACCTATCACTAATTGGGCTGACAATAAAAACTTTATTCATAGGATGAAAAAGTCCAGTTTTGAGATTTATGCCCACTGAGAATAACAGTGCCTCTTGGGTTTTCTAAAATGAATAATTCAGGGTCGAAATAAGTATTTTTTCCCGGTATGTGGGTTGACAAATATAAATGTGTTTCAGATACAGAATTGCAAGGAACCATCTTTCTTGATTTCTCTGACCTTAATGATTAAGATAAGCCCAAATGCCATTTTGAAGGGATTTTAATAAAAGACCTTGGGCAAAAAGGAAGGAGACAAAACCTAAAACCTTAGAATTTTGATTCTCTGTGATTTTAATATTCATCCAGTCTTCCTTTAACTCTGCATGGACTGGGGCGGGTCCATTCCACTTTTTATCGTCTCTCTTACAGAAATTACCTTTTTGCCCTTTACCAGGAGGAAAAGACAACAGCCTTCTCTTCCCAGAAGTATTTCTTAGTGACCAGAATGACTATTTTTTTTAAATTATAGTTCTGAGAGCAAGATAAATCCTTTTTGTCATCTTAGCCATTTCTTATCAGTTTTTCTTCCTAACTTTTCCCTGTTAAACCATAGACACACACAGACACACACACACACACAATCCTGGAAAGGGAACCTGAGTTGGTTAAGTCATTCAAAGGGTCAACAGACGAAGCACTAATGGGAACTTTGTACTCCCTGCACCAACTCCCTGGTGTTTAAGAAGCAGCAGAAAGCCTGAGGCATTCACGTATAGACCCAGTTATTGATGACTGGTAATCAAATTTTCTCTTCGCCAAAATGTCTCAACACCACATGACGTAATGGCATTCCAGCCACCTACACGAGCAGTCCGTGACCCTGGCAGAAGTTACCTCAGACACCACTGAAGATTTCAAACTGAGATTAAAGACTGCCTCTCCCTCCTCTCCCATTGCTGGCACCCACACCCACCACATCGCTGCACACGGCACTAGTCAAAAGGTTCCTAACAGATGAGCGCTTTTACACCAATCTTAATAGCTACCATTTATTCATTATGAGCCACAGTCAATCATTTAACTCCCTAACTGGCAGCAAGACCAGCGCCACCCCCATCCAATAGAAGAGGTAACTCGTTCTTACAGAAACGAAGCAATCTGCCAAAGGTCCCAGAGACAGAAGTGGTGGAACCAAAATTCTAAACGAAGTCCTCCCTTCTGTAAGCCTTGTACTGTGGATCCAATAAAATAATGTCAATCCGGAGCCTCAAAGAGTAAACCACTTTTTGAGGCCACTCGCCCTAACTCCAAGTCACCATCATGCCTCACTTGGCTTATGACTGCCATCTTTCACCTGAGAGCCTGCTTCCATTCTCGTGCCCTGCAAGCCACTCTCCACACACCAACTGGAATGTCCTTTCTAAAAAGTAAAAATCAGTATTGTTACGTCCGTGCTTAAAACCCTCCAGTGAGGGGCACCTGGGTGACTCAGTTAAGCATCCGACTTCAGCTCAGGTCATGATCTCACAGTTTCGGGAGTTCGAGCCCCGCATCGGGCTCTGTGCTGACAGCTGGGAGCCTGGAGCCTGCTTTGGATTCTGTGTGTGTCTCTCTCTCCCTCTTTCTCAGTCTCTCTCTGCCCCTCCCCTGCTCGTGCTCTCTCTCAAAAATAAATAAATGTTAAAAAAAAAAAATGAAAAAGTCCCCCAGTACTCTTGGGAAAAAATCCAAACACCCATGGCCAACAGGCTCTAAACGTTCCGGTGTCAATGACCACTGCTCCCTCACCTACCACTGTCTTTGCGGGAGGCATAACCTCAAACATGACTGACGACTAGCTTCTGAATTAGGAACATGGCTGAACTGAGGACCTTACTCAATTACTTACATGACTTAGGACACTACTCCACTGATTTACTCAAGGCTTCGCCGACATGGGGAGAGGAAGGTGTTTTTCCCAAGACTTCGAAATGCTGAACTAATTTTTATTCCACTAACTTTTCGAATTGTTCTGTTACTTTCCCCACCCAGCTGTCATTTAGAAGCAGTGGACTTAACCCGCAGCAGGTTTCTTTCTTCTCAGGTACAAACACAATCCTTACCTAAGGTTTTAAATAAAATATCTTTTTTTCCCCCAATCACAGAAAGTGATTGTGTCCTCCTTCAAAATGAGATTCTAATATTTCACATCCCCTTTCACAAGCAAAGCTATATTCATAATCAAATCAGTGTCATTACAGCATTGGCTCTACGGACACTAAATGGAACAAATCTTTTCCATCACCCCTAAGAGTGTCAAGGATGTAGCCAAGGAACAGTCAAGGGCTTAAAAACCAAAAAAAAAAAAAAAAAGAACCCACGAAAATTAAATGAGAATTCATACCAGAATATCTAAACTGCTGCCTCTGTCCTTTAGAAAAGATGAAAATTTACATCTGAGCGACCCCCAATCCTAATTTGTTAAAAAAGAGACTCCTTCATTTGCCCACTTAAAATTCAACCTACCCTCCTAGACCCAAGCTGTTCTTTATTTTCTGATCCCGGGGGCGACTTGGCCCAGAAGAAGCCAATGAAAGGCAGGGCCGACAGAATATCCGAGAAGACCGCGAACTGGGAGCCGCTCTGCTGGCGCCCGAGCAGGGCCCCGCTCCGGTAGCGACAGCGGTAGGACAGCACCAGGCCCAGGGACAGGAACACCAGCACGCACAGCAAGAGCTCCTTGTTGGCAAAAGAGACGAAGTCTCCGCATTTCTTGTAAAAATACGTGAAAGTGGCAATGCCCAAGAAAGTCCACATGGTTCAAAGGCTCCTTCGGTGACCCCGGGTCAGCGTTGAGATCCTCTTTTTCCTTGAGGGGTTTTGGTGATGTGAGGTTCTCCCCAAAACGAGTCACCAGACGGAGCGCGAGGAAGCGGCCGAGCTCCCGCCAACACCGTCACAGGATTACAATTCAAGCCAGACGAGTTTACAAAATCCTACCACGGTGGAATAAGACAGTTCGCGAAGAGGGGAAAGTTGGCCAGACTTAGAAAGCAGTATTAAAACATCGCCCGCTGCAACCGCTTCCGAGCAGACTCTAATCTTTCCGGCAACCCATTCATTTCCTTCCCCAGGATGGGCTTCTCCTGAGTTGCTGCAGGTGATGTCCGTCAAAGGTGACGCGGGCCCGCTCACCTGCAGCAGGTGCCCTTCCAGGAGGCGTGGGGAGACGAAAGAAACGTCCCGGCGCGGCGGCAGGGGCTGCCTGGCCAGGGGCGGGAGCGCCCACGCTCGGGCGGCGCCGGGGCTGCCTCTTCCCACGGAGGACGGCCTTGGACTCGAGACTGCGGCCCCAGCCCAGGCAAGCGCGGCCGCTCTGCAGACGCCCCGGGTCACCTGCCCCACGAACCCTCCAGGCCGTGACTCCGTTTCCCCGCGGGTGAGCGGCGGTCTCCAAGGAGCTTCCTCAGACGGCGGCGGCTCCCGACGGCCTCCTCGTCAGCATCCCTCGCCGGCGGCCGCTGCCCTCCCCAACTCGGCGCTTCGGCAGTAACCAGAGTAACCGCCGCCCGCCCTTCGCTCGCCGCCGGCCCGGCGTGCCCGGGGCGGCCGAGGGGCTCCGCCCAGGCGAGGACCAGGAGGCGGGGCGCAAGACCAGAGCCCGCCCCGCCCTGCGCGCCCAATGCGCTCGCCCCGCCCTCCGCCGCCGTTGGCCAATGAGGGGGCGCACCGCGCGGTAGGCCGAGATGGCGCTATGCGGCGTTTGGCCAATCGCGGGCGGCGCGGCCGGCGCGGCGTCGCCGGGTGAGGCGCTAGGGCGATGTTGCGTGGTGTGAGGCGGGGGCGTGAGCTGGGGGCCTGCCGCCCGGTGGGCGGAGGGTGAGGCACCCGCTGGCTCCACAGGGGCGGAGGGGCGGAGGCGGTCGAGCCCTGGGTTCCGCGGTCAGCTTGCCCGCCGCCCCGCCTCGGCAGCTGGGGTCCTACCGGAGAAGAGGTGGAGTTTGTTCCGGGGAAGCCGCTGCCTGGAGTTCCGCCATTCGTCCCCCGATCGTGTATTGAGCGCTTACTATGTGTCAGGCCCGGGGGTCCTTTCTCTCCCACGCCTAGTGTGTGTAGAGGGCGGTGGAAACCGGTGCGTGGAGAACGTGATGTTCAAGCCGAACTTCTGGAAGAACGAGTTAGGCAGATGTTTGCCCGAAGAAGGAAGGAGAAGAGGATGTGCCAGGTGTTTCTTCCTTCACCCCAAATTGTCAGGCACTGCGTAGTAGTCACTGTGCTCAGCCTAAAGATGCTCTGGTGTTCGTAGCCCCTGTTCTCTGGAGATCAGAAACGCGGAGGGGGAGGGGGGTCCTCGGGCAAAGAAAGTACAGGTGTGTCGTAAGTGCTCCGAGAGTGGGGGTGCAACAAGAAACCGCAGAACCCGAGGCAGTCCTTCCCTTCGCCTCCGCCTGGGCCTGGAGGGGACTAGGCAAGGCCTCCGGAGTTACATGAATTGTGTCCAGGACAAGCCTTCCAGGGTAAACAAAAACATGTGCAAGAGTTGCAGTGTGAGAGATGGCCTTTGTTCCGAAACGTTGGACCTCCCTGGAATTCATTCAGGGCTGAGACCATTGCATTGGCTCGCCCTGTGCCTTAAACCCCACAGTTAATGTACAAATCCTTTCTGTTTCTGCCCCTTGGAGCACGGCTGTATTGTCATCTGTCGCCTAAATTGGTTATATTTTTATTGACCCAATCTCTGACGCCGTGGTTGAGCCTTATCCACTAGTCCCTATAAGGGAAGGACCTCCCTCTGATAAATCAGAATCAGCGACACCTAGCACAACGTTTTAAGCTCCATTTTTATCTTCCATAAAAATGTATTTAGTGAATGAATGGGTGATGAACGATAATGGCACAGCAGGAAGACCAAGTGACCGGAATGTGGAGACCTAGGTTCTCGCTGTCACCACCTTTGTGACCTTGGACAAGACAAAAGTCAGTCAACCTCTAGAGAGAGTCAACCTCTAGAGATTTCATATCTTCATGAAATCTAATCTTTGCAATCCTGTAACACTTTGCTGAGTTTAAGAAAGTATGGCAACTGTCCCCATTTTCCACCCCAAATATGTTTTATGTGCTAATAAAAGTAATTATGTGTCAAAATACTTCCATTATTTAACCCTCAAATAACAAAAATGAAACAAAGAGGTTAAGTGGCTTGGTCAGAACACAGCAGATAACTGATGAAACCAAGAGTTAAACTCCTGGCCTCCAAATCTTGTGTTTCTCAAGAATCACTCTTAATTATCAGTTACTGCTTTAACAATCCTCCATTATAAAACCAAGACTTTAATTCTTTCCCTGACAACAACCCTCACTGGTATCAACAAATTTGGCTGTTTAGAATATACAAAGACTCAAGAAAAAGACTCAAGAAAATCAATTTAATGTGTGGGAAATCGTTTTCCTAAAGACAATTCTTCAATAAGCTGCTTGTGGTTCCTATATTGCTAACATGATAGAATGCTCTAGCAGCTCTTACAAATGAGAATTCAGTATCATCAGGATGTTACTTGATTACCCTCTACTTGAAATTAGCATAAGTGGATTTTTTTTCTTATCAAGTAGCCAACCATCATTTAACTATGTTTGAATCTTGGCATGGCTCTGCTTATTCAAAAACAAAAAACCGGGGCACCTAGGTGCCTCAGTCGAGTGCCCAACTCAATTTCGGCACAGGTAATGATCCCAAGGTCTTGAGATTGAGCCATGTCTCCAAGCTAAGCCTGGAGCCTGCTTAAGATACTCTCTTTTGGGACACCTAAGTGGCTAAGTTAGGCATCAGACTTCGACTCAGGTCATGATCTCATGGTTCCTGGCCTGGAACCCCACATCAGCCTCTGCACTGGTGGCATGGAACCTGCTTGGGATTCCCTCTCTCCTTCTCTCTCTGCTCCTCCCCCCTGCCAAATAAATAAACTTAAAAAAAAAAAAAAAGATTGTCCCTCTGCCCCTCCCCCACTTGCGTGTGGTCAAAAAATAATTTTTTTTAAAAATCTGTCACTCAGGCCTGAAGCTAAGGCAATGAAATATGACACAAAATCAGCCACTTACTAGGAGAAAGTAATAAACTGTAGAATAAACTCCATGAAAAATACTCTGTAATCAGGAAGAGGCGGTGTTACTACACCTTGGGGACCAGGGTAACCCCAAAGAAACTGAAAGCATGGTGGACCTGTCTGGTGCAGAAGTCATGGAGGAGGCTTAGCTGTGGCCAGAGAGGCTGTAGGAGGCTGAGAGGAAATGGGAGAAATACCTTGTTTCCCCTCGCTTGGCCCAGTCACCCACCAGTGGTCTCTCACCTGTTGGGTTTAGCTGGCCACCAGTTGAAAGTTTGGGAAACGCAGCCCACAGGGACTGGCCTACCTATGATGCACAGCAAAGCATGAGGTATTTCAGGAGTAGATTTGAGCACAGGTAGGCCTAGGATTGGCTCACTTTCTAATATGTATGCCTCCTGATTCTTTTTCTCATTGTCTTGACTTTAGTGGGACTATTTCTATTGTTTCAGTCTTCAATAGGATGTTTGCAATTGCTTATAACTTCTCCATTAAAGTTTTAACAATCAAATCTTTTTAGCATATACTGGTATGTATATATTACTCTGTTCATGTAGTGAATTTAGTGTAGTGAAATCTTACATTAACAAAGTTGATAATGGTGAATCAGCCTTCCATTCTTCAGAAAAACTTCATCAGAGTGTATCATTCTTTTTAATAAAGTGCCATGTTAGATTTGTGTAAAAAAAATACTTTGTAGTCATGACAAGAGCTGATACTTATAGTATAGTCAGCGTCCTAAATGCTTTTTTCACATATTAGCTCATTCTGTCCTCACAACCATACTATGAGGAAGGTACTGTTTTTAGCCCCATGCTACAGATAAGGAACGATGTACAGAAAAGTGGTCACACAGCTAGTAAGTAGCAGAGCCTGAATCCAAGCCCAGAAAATCTGGTTCAGGAATCCAGGATTGTTTGACTAGAATGCATTTTTTTTTCTCGCCCTACAAAGATCTAGTTATTAAAACAAAGAGCACAATTGTTCTTGCCACCTCTTCTTGTTGGCCTAAGTTTGGCATGTCAGGACTAGACTTGTGCCTTTTCAAGTGTCATTCTCAATTCAAGAAAAAGCCTTGCCCTTCTTTCTTCAATTATCCATTCTTAAAGACCCAGATTAAAGATTTTTTCTGTGTATTTATTGATTTTAAGAGAGAGAGCAGGGGAGGGGCAGAGGGAGGGAGGGAGAATCCCAAGCATGATCTGCACTGCTTAGCACAGAGCCTGACTTGGGGCTCAAACTCACGAACCTTGAGATCATGACCTGAGCCGAAATCAAGAGTTGGACGCTTAACCGAATGAGCCACTCAGGCGCCCCAAGACCCAGATTAATCATCATGTCTTTTTATAACTCCACCTCTTTGCCTTAGCAGTCACCGATTCATAATTGTCAATTTACATATAACTTTTTCAAGAGATTCAACTCCTTAAGGCCAGGACCTTGTCTTATTCATAGTTGTATACTCAGCACTTGGTATACAGTAAGCATTTTTTCAACGTATTAAGTACAATCTTTCCTTTCTTCATTTTATATCCCCTCTTTTTTGGGGTACCAAACTGAGCAATTTCTTTTTCATTTATGTTTTTGTTTGTAACACATTAGATCAAAACCCTCTAAAGCTACTTGCTCACCATCCAACCTGTCCATAAAGACTTTATTTTTTTTACTTTAGAGAGAGAGTGCAAGTGAAGGAGAGGGGCAGAGGGATAGAGGGAGAAAATCTTTTTTAAGTTTATTTATTTTGAGAGAGGCAGAGACAGAGGGAGAGAGAGACTCCCAAGCAGGAGCTACGCTGTCAGCTCAGAGCCTGACTCGGCGTTCGATCTCACAAACCATGAGATCATGACTTGAGCTGAGATCAAGAGTTGGACACTTAACCGTCTGAGCCACCCAGCGTCCCCATAAAGACTTTTTAAAAATCTTTTTAAATCATTTTTTAATATTTACTTATTTTGACAGAGAGAGTGCAGGCCCGTGTGTTGGGAAGGGGCGGAAAGAATCCCAAGCAGGCTCTGCACTGTCAGGGCAGATCCCCACAAAGGGCTCAGTCTCACAAACCGAGCAATCATGACCTGAGCCGAAATCAAGAGTCGGACCCTTCACTAACTGAGCCACCCTGGCGCCCCCCAAAAGACTTTTAATGTCAGTCATTTACTTGTTCTGCATCCCCTCAGTGCTTATGTAATCTTTTGCAAATTCTAGTTGGAATTTGGAACTTTGTTTTTTTCATTTTCTTTTTATTCTTCAGTACTGCTCATAAAGCCATGATTAAGAATATACATCAATATTCTGAGCATCTGGGTGGCTCAACTGGTTAAGCGTCTGACTCTTGATCTCACGATCATGACCTCATGTTCACGAGATCAAGCCCCATGTAGGGCTCTGTGCTGACAATGAAGAGCCTGCTTGGGATTCTCTCTCTCTCACTCTTTCTGCCCTTCCCCTGCTTGCACTCTTTCTCTCTCAAAATAAACTTAAAAGGAGTATACATCAATGTAATTCAATGTAATACATGTGGATCAAGTGTCTACTTTGTGTCAGGCACTGTGCTTGGTGTTGGGAGTAAAGCACTGAACAGACATAGTACTTGTCATTTGGGGGTTCAGAGTTTAACAGAGAAGACAGCAGCATACAGGTAATTAAGGATGTGATACGTGTCCAAAAACGAGCAAGTACATGTTGCACTGGAGGGTAACAAGATATAAACTGGCCTAGGGGTCAAGGAGTGCCTACCAGAGGAGGTTACGTTTAAGCTGAGGTCTGAAGAATTAGTAGGAGTAACCAGGTATAACCTCTGGTAACGGCAATGACCACACCTTACATCCCCCAACCCCCGCAGTATGGCTGTTTTTTCCCTTAGTAAAACATCAATCCCTGAAGCTGACAAGTTTTTCACTGAATTAGTGATGACAGCAGGATGGGAAAGATGAGGATTCTAGTCTTCTGAGCAGTATAACTTGGTATCTTCCTAAGTTTCCAATGTGCTTTTTCCTCAGCATCAATTTTACAAACACAAAGATACTTCTCCATTTACCAAACCTGAATTTACCTTCGTCTCCTAGATTTGGGGTGCACTTCATTGTCTGAACCAGGTGACAGGAGACACTGAGCTAAGTAGCCAGCCGTTTCATCAACAAGTTTTCCTCTGGGTTCTCCCAGGCTCTGGGCCTCAGGCCACATCCCTGGGTCTCCCAGCAGCTTCCAGCGCCCTCTACTGGAATCGGGCCTGAGGCCGCGCGAGGAAAAATCCAAATAGTTCTTAGAATCACTCATCCCAAAGTGACTCTCAGCTGATCCGAACCCAAGAGAGGCAAAGAGGGGTTTAAAAAAAAAAAGAAAAGAAAAGAAAAAAGAAAAAGGAAAACAAACTACCTTAAAAGAGGTTTCCAACATTTAAATATACTGGCCTTGAACTGAATTACATGGTTTCCTTCCCCCCCTCCCCCAAAAGGTGTTTAACAAAATTATTTCACTGCGCAACTGAAACTGATAGATAGTTCTGGAAAGGGATTAGTAATATGCCTGTAAAAACTTTTATGCCAGTTAAGCGTCCAACTTCAGCTCAAGTCATGATCTTGCAGTTCATGAGTTCGAGCCCTACGTTGGGCTCTGCGCTGACAGCTTGGAGCCTGGAGCCTGCTTCAGATTCAGTGTTTCCCTCTCTCTCTGCCCTTCCAAGGCTCAGCTCAACTCTCTCTCTCTCTCTCTCTCTCTCTCTCTCTCAAAAATAAATAAATAATAAAAATAAAAACTTCTATGTCCTTTGACTCAATAATGTCACTGCTAGGAATTCACTCTAAGGAAATAATTTGAGATGTAAAGTAAAATTTGTGTACCAACAAAAAGCAAAACAATCATAACTACAATACCAAAACAACAACCAAAAAAACCTTGTTCACAACAGTGTTCTTTTTAATAGCAAACAGCTAGAAATACTATAAACACCCACCAACATCCAACAATTCAGAACTGAATTGTTATTGTTAATAATTATTAAGTCTATTTTTATGAAGTCATTAAAAACATCATAATCATTAAAACAAGCAAACTGACAATAAGATTAGGAAATCAAGACACAATACTATACATACATACATACACACACACACACACACACACACACACTCCCCACATGATCCAATTTTTTTTAACATTTATTCAGATATATGCTTAGAAAACAAGTTATTGGGACAGATCTCAGAACTTTTATGGTGAGTGATCTCTGTAAAAAATGATTACGGGCCATTTTTCTTTTGATCTTCACACTTTTACATCATTTCCTACTTTATACTTCTCTGTATATTTTACAATCAGCAATAAGTATTACTTTAATAATTAGAGAATAAGCTATTATTTTAAGGGGGAAATCTTACACCTGTGTTTGTCAGTCTAATCAACTAGCATTTTCTTTAATCTGACTATTTATCCACATGACTTAACAGGACTCAAAATTAATCATGATCCTTTTTCAACCAAAGCTTACACATCGTCCCTCCCAGTGTCAGATCCTAGGATATCTACTGATTTTACCAGCCATGCAATGTTAGATCACAAACCTCACCAACTTAGCACTTTCAAGCTACCTCTGCTTGTAAGTGGCTACATCCCATGAAGTCATGATTGCCAAGCATCATGTTTCCATCTGGATCTTTATAACCAAGTGTTTGGACCATCTTTAGCTTTGACCTCATTCCTACTTTGCTGGGAGGGGAAGAGAGGAGAGGGAAGAAAGGGAAACGAAATAAAGGGTAGAAAAAGCCTAAGTTTGGGTTAGAATATGTAAGGAAAGGGACGTCTGGGTGGCTCAGTCGGTTAAGCGTCCGACTTCAGCTCAGGTCATGATCTCAGAGTTTGTAGGTTCAAGCCCTGCAGCAGGCTCTCAGCTGTCAGCGCCTACTTGGAATCCTGCCACTCTCTCTCTGTCCCTCCCCCACTTGCACTCTCTCTCTCTCAAAAATAAATCAACATGTGGGGCGAAAAAAAGAATATGCAAGGACAAGGCAGAAGAGGTTAGGGCCAAAGAGAAGTAAAAGAGAATAAAAATGAAATAAAAGAGATGGGGAATGAAAGGAAAGGCAATTTTTAAATAGAAAAGGCAGTAGTTGCCCACAGAGCTGCCATAAAATAATGATGTGCTACATTATTAGCCTACACACTCAGCTTGCTACACACTCCTAGTGTGTAGTCATACCCCTTCGTGTCCATGCGGTAGACAACAAAAGGACTGCACCATTTTTGTGGCCCCAGGGGACACCCATGTCTCTGGGGCTACCTTCAAAGATGATTCAAAGACCCACGGTTGTATACAGCCACTTTATCACAGATCAGCTAACACTGAGGTATTAGCAATGCTAATAAGCACATTACATACAGTATCTCACTGATCCTCCCCACAAACCCATGAGCTAAATGTTATTAATATCTTTATTTTAGAAACCTAGAAATAACCAATTCAAGCAGTGATTAATTTCTGTGCATTTGCCTATCCTTAGCAAAATTATGAGAAAATGAGGGTGGGCAGGGAAGAACGACAGTATTTTCTTAACACCTAGAATATGCCAGGCACCTCACCTCACTCACTGCTTACTAAATCTTACAAGCGAAGAACAGAGTACAAACTGATTGAAACATGAATGTGAAACAGACTCTGAACCTGTCCTGGACAGCGTGAATTTAAAAGCCCAGGTCTTCCCTCCGTAGGCTTTGGACCAATTGGGACAATTGAGGGTCCTCTAGGGGTTAGCGTGAAGGATAGACCCAGCTTCCCAGGCCTGTCACTTTCACTTGCGAGCTAGCCCAGACTCCGTGGACTGGACAAGTAATGATGTCAAAGGGACCTGGGGCACGCTGAGACTGTACAGCCTATTCCAGTAAACTTCACCACTGGATGAAAGTAAACTTTCATCCAAAACCACTAAACACTTCACATGCCAGGCTTTGTGTCGGGCACTGGGATTACAGAAATGAAATCTGTTCTCTGCACTCAGGGAGTGGACAGTCTAATGGGAAGGCATATCCTGGAAGGGCATGTTCCTGGGCATTAGCATAAAACATATAAGCATATGATACCCACTCAGAACTACTGAGCGCCACTATGTACAAAGCACTTGTGCTTTCACAGAGCAAACCTAGCCCATTTTACTATATAGTTACTTCTAGCTCCTTTGATTATCAAATTATTAGATTTGAAGATGGAGGGTTCAGCGTAAGTTGTAGTTCAAGAGTTGGCAAGGAGAAAGTGGTCACCTGAAAAGCTGCACATTTTCCTATCAGTCTATCCATACGTTTGCCCCTCCTGCCGTCATTTCAACTCCTGCTGCACACATATTGGGCATCAGGCAAATTTTTGCTGAGTGAATGATCATACCACTCGAAAGGAATTACATAAACTCAAATACAGAATAAAGAAGCAATGACGGTTTTGTCACGACCATGATTTCAGAAAGTGAGAGACTGGCAGAGATGGAATATATTGGACCAGTGCATGAGGGGCAACTGTCACAAGCCATAGTCCACTACCTCTCACCATCAATGAGGAAACATGTAGAGCACTAAGGACAAGGCTCATTTGGTAGATCCAGCTTGGATGGCCTGGAACGATGGGAGCAAACCTTCAGCTCAGGCACTATGGTAAGACACTGCTTGTATGCCTTCTGGCAGACTCTACAGCAGCTAGGGACTGAATTCCCCACGACACTTGTGAGCCTATGTGTTGACATGGATTTCCCCATTCCACTGTAGGGAAAAAAATATAAGCCCTTTCTCTGAGTAGGAAAATGAATAGAAGAGTCTTCTCTTTAGTTAAAAAGGAACTATGAAACAAATCACTTAAATAAGAATGCTTTATTTAATCAGGTGCAGAATTCTTTTTGCTGGCAAAACAAATAAGGAATACAGAATATTTATTTCTTGGGGAGCTAAATAAAAAACCCATTTGCTGATTAATGAAATTGAGATACAGGCATCAAATATGATTAAATTTACTATTATGTTCTCATAAGTAACAAATCTCTCCTCTGTGTTCCTAGTTTTCAATCAAAAGAGATAAGGATTCTTGCTAAATTGTTTTCTTCATGGAGGAAACCCCATCTTAATTCATCTAAAATGTGAACATCTATGTTTCTATAGACACTGAGGTTTGTGAAATAGGTTTTATGTAATTGTGGGCACTCATAATCAATGATGCTAATAGGACATAAACTGTACCTGTTAATGTCTTCAGACACAAATTAAGTTACATTGAACTTACTATATTGTTCTTTCCTGATATACGCTGAATCCTTTGTTTCAAGAACAAAAATATTCAGTAAGTCGAATCACATAAAAGCGTTCTTCAAAAGTCTGCAAAATTGAAACACTCTACAGTCTTGTGCTTTTACAAAACCTTACTCGTCAGGGTTCCTGAGGTTGGTCATTAAGAATTCACAAGTAGGATAGGTACGGCTTACATTGCTACTTCTGAAAATGTGTGGAGGACATTTTTCTATTTATTTCGATTAATAATAACGAATTACCATGTATTTAGACCTCGTTAATATTTTAAGCACTGTGCTAGCTGCTTTGCAAACATTTACTTAATCCTTACAGAAACCCTGCAAGGCAGGCATTACCTCTGCTTTACAGATAAGGACGCAGGTTAGGAGTGGTTACTGGCCACACACAATGTAATGGATGACTGGGTACCACTCCAACAGCTACTGCCTTGCGACTGAATTTCGGCCTCAACAGCAAATGCCCAAATTTAATTTTCAAACGTTAATCAAACTTTTAGTTGTCTGTGGTAAAATACTGTAAACACTTGCCCTCAGATATTAGAGTTTAAGACAATTTGGACAATACTGCCTAACATACAAAGGTGAAAAGATGCTTAGATGAGGATCATATAAAAGCCAATGATACTTAATGTTCTCCCCCTTCTTGAAAGCAGAAAAATCACCCAAATGTTTCTTAAGTCTTTTGTTAACTTTTGCTTTATTTTTTAATCTTGTAACAACGTGAAAAGACTTAATGGACTCCCCAGTATCAGGCATACTACCACAATCATGAAAGAAGAACGAATCCCCATGCAATTCCGTTACCTACCAGCTACAGCCTTCTGCATTTGCAGCAGCTCTAACTGGTCTCTTCTGGCTCCAAATTCCTAATTTGTATCTCTATAGACAGTCTTCATAAAATATATTTTGAATCTAAAAATGAGACCAGAAATCCTGACCAAGTTAAGAGTCCTGACTTTCTACTCCTTGAACTGGCAGTAAAAAAAAAAAAAAAATAGGGGTAAGGAGCATACAAAATAACTTATTACTTTACAAAACATCATTTCCATTGGACAGGCGAACAGGGAGGATCCATACATCCCATAAGTCAAGAGGCAAAAGAAAACTGTCAAGACTGGAAGTAAGGAATCTCGGTCTCCAATGGCACACTGTCCCTGCACATTGGCTCAGATTCAGGGGGTTAAATATTAGAAAAAGAACCCAGTTTCTGATCTAACCAGGAACTACATAATGAGAAAACTGAAGGGAAAAGACTATTTGTCAAAAATCTTTTTTCATTTTTGTTTAAAGTTCATTATTTCTGCAAGAGACAGAGACATCACAAGTGGGGATGGGGGCACAGAGAGAGGGAGAGAGAGAGAATTCCAAGCAGGCTCCACATGATAAGCGCAGAGCTCAGTGTGGGGCTCGAACTCACCAAACTGTGAGATCATGACCTGAGCCAAAACCAAGAGTTGGATGCTTAACCAACACAGCCACCCAGGTGTCCCTATTTGCCCAAAGTTTATTAACAAAATTCAAGAATTCTACCTCTTAATCTGGTTTTGGCCAAGACAACAGGATCGTATCACTGGATTACCAAGATGGTTGAACAGAAGACATACAAGCATTAGAATGGCCAATCTCTAGACGGAGTGCCTTAAAAACTCTATCCCATTTCTAGTCTATGTTGCAATTCCTTTGGAGCAGAAACCTCATAGCACATTTCCTACAGTCTCATAGGAAATCTTCATGAGTCTGTGAAGAATGATAATCTTGAAAGAACAAACTCTATATGATATTCAATACAGCAGCCACCAGTCACATGTGGCTACTGAGTGCTTGGCACGTAGTTAGTGCCACTAAGGAGCCAGATTTTAAATGTCATTTAATCTTACTACAAATTTATTTAAATAGCCACAGGTGACTAGTGGCTACGGGATTAGCCGGTGTAGTTCTAAATACTATGAAAGTTCATTTTCAGCAAATAAAAACGTGTTTAGAAAACTGAGTCTTTTCTTAAGACCCACCAAAACAGCCAGAGAATCACATTATTTGTTCAAAACGAATCTTTCTGTAGATAACTCCCTGAGGCCAATAATGAATTACTGCCACCCACTCAGGCAAGAGGAAATAGGGAAATTCAAGGGCTAGCTTGGCTTCAAGCTCTCAGGTGTCCTTATTCCCGGAATTTCTCTTTATGTTTTCTTTTGAAGCTATTCCAGTCTTACCTTAAATCAAAAAACATTTCTTCTCCATCGTTGGAAGCATCTCCCACTGGGCAGATACAATGAGCTGGCGATCAGGGCCTTCCCATCCTCCAACCTGGGAGCTTGACTTTTTCCAGACATTATGGCAAACAAACCAAAGAAACTCTGTAGCAACACCTTAATTGTAATGATCCAGCAAGAAAAGAAATAATAATAATAATAATAATAATAATAATAATAATAATAATAAACGGGCTTTGGGACTCAAGAGGAAGATGGACGTGGGACTGAAAAGGAAGAGATGAGGGCCATTTCCCCTGGAGAGTTTTTCCAAGTCCACCCAGGAGGAAAATCATTGACTTCAGGAGACTCGAAAGACTTTTCTAGGTGCATCTTCCGATGCTGAGTGAGATAGGCACTTCTGCTGAAGCACTTGTCACAGTCGGTGCATTTGTAAGGTTTCTCTCCCACGTGAGTCCTCCGGTGCCTGATGAGATTAAAGCTCTGGCTGAAGCCCTCGCCACAGTCGGGACACTTATAAGGTCTCTCTCCCGTGTGCGTCCTCTGGTGAATCACCAGGGTGGAACTCTGACTGAAAGTTTTCCAACACTCCGAACACCTGTACGGCTTCTCTCCTGTGTGTGTTCTCTGGTGTCTAATGAGATGGGAGCTGAGACCGAAACGCTTTCCGCACTCACAACACTTGTAGGGTTTCTCCCCAGGCTGGAGTCCACACTCTTCTATCGCACTGCAGTTCCGACTCAAACTTTCTTCATATTCGGGACTTTCACAGGGCTTCTCTCCTGCGTGTGTTTTCCGGTGTGCGATTAGGTTCGAACTTCGACTGAAGCTCTTGCCGCATTCTGTACACTGATACGGTTTTTCTCCTGTGTGAATCCTCTGGTGCTTTATGAGAGTCGAATTACAACCGAAGCTTTTCCCGCACTCGAGACATTTGTAGGGCTTCTCTCCCGTGTGTGTCCGCTGGTGGCGAATCAGGCTAGAACTCTGACTAAAACTCTTTCCACAGTCAGGACACGTATAAGGTTTTTCTCCCGTGTGAATCCTCTGATGTTCTATGAGGACATAGCTGTGGCTGAAGCATTTCCCACACACGGGACATTCGTAGGGCTTCTCGCCGGTATGCGACCTGTGGTGCTGAATAAGGTGGGAGCTGCTACTAAAGCTCTTCCCACACTCGGGACATTTATAGGGTTTCTCTCCCGTGTGAGTCCTCTCGTGAATGATTAGATGGGAGGTATTGCTGAAGCTTTTCCCACACTCGCCACACTGGTAGGGCTTCTCTCCTGTGTGTGTTCTCAGGTGCTGAATCAGGTGAGAGCTGTTACTGAAGCATTTCCCACACTCAGAACATTTATAAGGTTTTTCTCCTGAGTGGGTCCTCTGGTGAATACGCAAATGAGAGCTGTTATTGAAGCTTTTCCAACATTCAGCACACTTGTAGGGTTTGTCCCTGGAGGTCGAATTCTGCTGGACAGAGGCACTGCGGCGTTCCCTGGGAGCCCATCCCCAGTGACTGGGTTTTTCTTCTTCTTCTCCTGCAGAATTTCCCTGATTCTCTGACTTGCCATCCTTTTCATAGGGATCACTGCACCAGATCTCATTGCCTTGGGACCACATCAATGGACTTTCTTCTATATCCTCATGCTTACAATTTTGTGGGCCATCTCTCTTAGACCGTTTTGAGGCGCTCTCTTTATCTGCCTTGGAGTTGTGTTGTACAGTTTCCAAATGATTCTTACTTGCATCTCCTGTAAGAATAAACAAATATTCTAAACATATTCCCTAATCTCTACCAGAGGAAGGAAATTCTGAAATGCAATGGAAGAGAGAGAATAACAAAGTAAAATCTCATAAATTCTTTTACATTAAAAAAAAAAGTTTTTAAAGCTAGTTTTACTTCAAGTGCTCATTAGAAGCAGGTGAATTTTCTGTGCTCAGTAACAGCACTAATGAAGTATTTAAATAGTTGTCAGTAATTGCCAAGGGGGATATTCATCTTAAAAAAAAAACAAAACACCTCATTAAGCTTCATTCTGGAAGACTTACAAGAAAAAAGGGGATCTGAATAGGGGAGAAACTGAATAGGACACATTCTAAGGTGAAAACAATACTTTAGTTAAAATCTGAGAAGATACAGAAATAACAATGGCACCTGCTATTTATTAAGAACAATCGTGTGCCATATAGTATCTCATTAATCCCAAGAAACCATGAGACAAGATATTATGCATTTTTCTTCAAGATGAGAAAAGAGAGGCTGTAAAGGTTAACATAGCTTGTAAGCAACAGAACAGGAATCAAACTAAAGTCTGTCCCATGCAAATGCCCTGGTTCTTTCTACACACTCTATGGCACTTCTCTGAATTTCCAATGGATTTGGATAATCTTCTCAATCCCTCACCTGGAAAAGGGTTTTTCAAACTCTCCCTCTCCGTGAAGCCACTAGAATCTGAGATCAACAGTTTTTGCTCTTGCTCCATCAGTGGTGGGCACGGCCAAGTTAGGGGTCAGAAATCCTGTGGAAGGGAAACAGGTTATGTTTGCAGGCCTTTGCTGTAACGTATTCTTCTTCCTTGCTTCCCAACCATTGCAATATACCAATTGTGCTTACAGACTGTTCTGTGGACCAGACTGAAAAAAACAACATGGTCTTTAGAAGTCCTTTTAGAAAAATTTCACCTCAGATGCAAGTGAATCTTAGAATTAAGGGTTAACCCAGGGGCGCCTGGGTGGCGCAGTCGGTTGAGCGTCCGACTTCGGCCAGGTCACGATCTCGCGGTCCGGGAGTTCGAGCCCCGCGTCGGGCTCTGGGCTGATGGCTCAGAGCCTGGAGCCTGTTTCCGATTCTGTGTCTCCCTCTCTCTCTGCCCCTCCCCCCGTTCATGCTCTGTCTCTCTCTGTCTCAAAAATAAATAAACGCTGAAAAAAAAAAATTAAAAAAAAAAAATAATAAAAAAAAAAAGGGTTAACCCAATTTACTTTTTCCGAGGAAATAAAAAAAAAAAAAAGTTAAATCACATTAAAGTCTAAGTCCGAGCATCAAGCTTCAAAACTAGAATGAATACTAATACTCATTGTCCACTCAGGGTTTAGAAACACTTTTAAAATTTTTTTTTTTTTCAACGTTTATTTATTTTTGGGACAGAGAGAGACAGAGCATGAACGGGGGAGGGGCAGAGAGAGAGGGAGACACAGAATCGGAAACAGGCTCCAGGCTCTGAGCCATCAGCCCAGAGCCTGACGCGGGGCTCGAACTCCCGGACCGCGAGATCGTGACCTGGTTGAAGTCGGACGCTCAACCGACTGCGCCACCCAGGCGCCCCATAGAAACACTTTTAATTGAAAACACAAAGTAGTTTTTTTGGAAAAGGTAACAAGACTTCAAAAAATCAATATGCAGGTATAAGGAGCAGTTAAAGAGAAAGTACTCTGTTTAGAAAGACGCTGGCCCTTGACAGAAGGATGAAACCTGTGAAGTTCAATTTCAAAAGAATGAATTTCTATAACCAGTAAAAATAAATAAATAAAATCAAATAAGTTGGGACAAAGGAGGGCTAGAAAAATTATAGCCAATAACCCCTAAATATAAAAGGGAAGCTAATGAATTCTTCCGTGACTCACTTTCTCAGTCTATCACAATCGCAATATCCCTTTTAGCTTAAACTTTATCTCCTGGAGCCAACTACAATTCCTGACCTACTTTAAGAGACTGGAAAATGTGATCTTTCACTGGAAGACAGGTTTAGATGGGCTTGGAATCCATTTCAAGATATAAACAACAGCACAATTCAGGAAAAACAAGAGCCTAGAATCGGGATGCACAAAGGCACACATACGGAAAACAAAAAAATGGTATTAATTTTCACCTTGCCACTGCCTATTATGTGCCAGGCACCGAGCTAAATACTTTACACATACTATTTCTCATGTAATTTCCACAATAGCCCTTGGAGGTGTATGAACAATTACCAGCATGTTATTATAGGTGAACAAAAAAGACATTAAGAGACTTTCCCAAGGTCACACAACGAGTAAGTGGTAGAGTAGGATTCAGCCCCAAGCCTGTTTGGATAAGTTCACACTCGTTTACCTATTACAATGAAACTAGAGCAGGAAGCAGAGCTAGGTGTGATCCCAAACTACAATCTCAAAGAGGACCTTTATTTTGGAAAACACTGTTTGTTTGGTTTTTTTTAGATTTATATCTCTAGACATGATACCAAACAGAGGAGCATTCTCTAAGCGTCCCCAGCAACCAGGGATTTGTTACAGGAAGAGGTGAAACTAGTCTAAATTACAAATAGCCCTAGCGTTTGAGTAGGGGAGGGGGGCACCCCATACACCTAAAAGGAAAAATTGTTCAAATGGAATAGTATGTTTTGCTGTCTGAGTTACAGATTTCCACCAAGGTCTTTACAAACGAAGTAAGAGGCTGGGGAACAGAAACCCGTGCACCGTTTTCCCTGCTAAGAAACTATTAACTCTGGTAGTAGGGGTCCCCAGCACTGGCTCAGCAAAACGGTAGCAAATGGTATACAGGGAGGGGCACCTGGGTGGCTCAGTCGGTTAAGCAAACGGTCTACAGGCCAGAAATGGTATTACAAGGCTGTCCCTTAGATGTCACGCCACAGAGAAGGGCTGTTTGCACTGTCCTAGAAGCAGAGGGGCTTAGGATGGGGCCATGCTTTAGATTAGAAAATCTTCCAAAGAAAACGCACTGCCTGCAGCTTAGCTTTAAGAACCGTTGGCAAGGGGCAGACGCTGGGTGCACTGTGGGATGAAGTTCCAGGAGGCCAGATCAACAAGCTCCTTTAAGGGACCCGGCAGGCGAGGGAGGCGAGGGCGGCGCGGTGGCCGGTGCGGCGGGGAGACGCTGGGCCTCGGCCCCTCGCAGCCGCGGGATCCCTCTCCGGGCGTACACTGCAGCCTGGGTGCTGCAGTGGCCACTCCTCCTGCCCGCAGCCCTCGGCTCCCTACCCCCGGGGAGGAACTCACTGTTCTGGGGGCCACACACAAGGCGCCCAGCACCCCAGCAGGCCCAGCTGTCCCGGAGCAAGTAGCCCCCAGCTCCTCCTGACCCCACCAACCCAGGGTCCTAAACTCTCGAGCCCGGAAGACAGAAACAGGAAGTTACCCTAGCCCCCTCCCCGCCGGCCGGCTTTGCGGGAGCCTCTCTAGGAACTAGGGATGACCAGCTCTCGTTGGTCTTAACGCTTAAGGTCCCGGCCCAGAAGGGGCGTGCTGGTGGATTTCCTTCCCTCAAGCTGTCCTTTGTTTGCTTGATTCTCAAACCTCACACTTGTCAGGAGCCTTATAATAGGGGGTCCCATCGGAACGAATTCTTTCCCTTCAGGGCATCATTGGGTTTATCATTATCAGAAGAAAAATGAATGGAGCATTTATTAAGCTCCTGTTGTTTTTGTTGGCACAGGGATAGATATACATATAGCCACCTGTGAAACACTAGGACAGCTGGGGCATCCACCCACATATAAAACAATTAGTTTACAAGGCACCGCTATTAATAACCCTCGGAGAAGCACCTAGACCCTAGTATTCCATTACAGAGAAAATGGAAGGCAGTCCCTGCATCTCCCCCATTCAAGCCTACAAATCTACTTATGTCTGCGCCCCAGGCCACTCTCTTTCTTCCCTCCTGTTACAACAGTGGATTCGTCCTTCACATTTAAAGCGAGCCCTTTACTGCTACTCACTTTCCTTCCTGCCTTCTTGAAGTCCTTACACTATCAACTAACCTCTCAATTCTACCACTTCCATCCCAAAATAGTTCTTCGGCTTTTTTTTTTTTTCTTTGTACTCGCAATGTTGCCATTTTATGGCTTCCCACTGACGTTTTAACCCAGTTTAAAAATGAGTGAATTTGCTCACCATATTGTCTTATTGTAGTAGGCTGGGTAGATATCTAACCCCCAGGTCAGCAGGTGAGCTGAGACAGAATCCTGTCTCACTCTTACATTCTGAGCACAGAGCACATAGTAGGAGCCTTTGAGTATTGAAGGCTTAAATAAACTGCTAGGATACAAGGCCTGGAAGGCAATGGGGATATATCCTATTGTGAAGCTGGGAAAATCCATCAAGTCCTTTGATTTCTCCTTCCATTTCCCTTGTTTCCTTTGCTCTTTCACTCATTTACTCAACAAATAGTTAATGTCGTCTGCTGTTGACTTCCTGAGAGAGTCACCCTGAACAGGAGTTGGGATAGATTGCCCGCTCACCCCACCCCCCCGCTGGCTGACTTGGGGCACTAGAAGGGGTTTCTGCCCTCCCCCAGCCATGGATGTCTCCAGGCATCAGTGTCAATAACAGTTGCAACTGGGAGTGTTTACTGTCTCACATTACAGTGCTCCTTACTCACAGTTGTTTAAACCATAGGACTTTAGTATTCACTTAAGAAGTGTCTGAAGCAGGCAGTACTGGAATAGACTAAGCAGCCCCAAGTCCTCCTGTGTCTGAGAGAGGGGCTTGGTACTTGCTGTCTACTGAATTGTGTCCCCTCAAAATTCGTATGTTGAAGCCCTAACCTTCAAAGTCACGGTATTCGGCAACGGAGCCTTTGGGAGGTATTTACATTTAGAGGCGGTCATGAGACTGGGGCCCTCATGATAAGATTAGTACCCTTATAAGAAGAGACAACAGAGGCGCCTCGGTGGCTCAGTCAGTTAAGCGTCCAACTCTTGATTTCGGCGCAGGACACAGTCTCGTGATTATGAGATTAAGCTCTGCATTGGGCTCTGCACTGGGCACAGAGCCTGCGTGGTATTCTCTCTCTCTCTCTCTCTCTCTCTCTCTCTGCCCCTCCCCACCTCTAAAAAAAAAAAGAGGAGACACAAAGATCTCACTCTCTCTCACTCTCTCCACCATGTGAGGACACAGTAGCAGCTGTCACAAGCCAGGCAGAGAGCTCTCACCAGAAGCCGACCATTCTGGTGCCCTGATCTCAAACTTCCAGGCTCCAGAACTACGAGAAAATAAATGTCTGTTGCTTAAGCCACCCAGTCGATGGCACTTTGTTACGGTATTCCGTTACTTGAGTTGACTAATACAGTACTGAGCTGGTGATGTGATCCTAACAGCTTGCACTAAATTGTCCAATGTCAGGTTTTATTCTTTGCAGGTTATTTGCATTTCAAAAGAGAAGGTGGTTAAAATAGTGGAATCGCTAAGTGGTAGGTAGTGCAAAGCTATGTGGTGAGGGGCAGTGTGATGGCCTAATCGGCAAATTCTTTGCCTCACATACAAGATGTGACCCTTTACCAAGAAATTGAATTTCCCTAAGCCTCAGTAACATACTGAAGTACAGTGATACCCATCTTCCCCAGCGTTCCAGGAGGATTATTTTGATTGCTTTCAGTGGTGGGCTTTCTGATGATCTCAGCAGATCCTTTTCTTCTCTTCATCATCCCCCTTTCCAATTCCCCCTGCATTACTTGGCCTGGAAGTGTGTATATATATATATATATATATACACACACACACACACATATATATATATACACATATATATATGGAGAATATACATATATATGGAGAATATACATATATATATGGAGAATATACATATATATATGGAGAATATACATATATATATGGAGAATATATATATATATATATATATATATATATATATATGGAGAATTGTTACTGCAACCATCACTGTTCCACGTACCTTTGCACCTGACTCAACACCTCCAGGATGGAGCCAAACAGAGTAGAAACTTGGCTTAGGGAGAGAGTATGGACTGGCACAGAGCACCAAAAGTATCAGATGTCCAAGAGCCATCGATGACCGACACAGAGGATTGCCTGTGTTGAGCCTGATACCAAGGACATTGCAACATCTTTTCTGAAGGTGGGCGGGAAAGTGGGTGTGGAGGTTGGGAGGGGAAAGAAACGTCCAGGATGATTGGATTCTGGTGCTACAGCAAGTTTAGGGGATCAACAGAGCAGAGGCCAGATTGTGCCTCTCTCGTAATAGATCAGGATGGCTCTTTCCTTCATCACATTAAATGCTCAAGATTCTAAAGTGTGTCAGCAGGTGGCCCTAGAGGCAGCTGTTTGGTGAGACTGTTGCAAAACGTTAAGTGACTGCAGAGCAACCAAATCCTGTATGATCTCAAAGGGTCTTCGTGCAAACATAAAGTGATATTTGTACCAATTAGGTTTAACAAGAATAAACCTGGGCATAATAGAGGATTATGAGGATTATGGATTCTCTCTCTAACGTGAACCATTTGGAATTAATTACCAAAGAGGAAGAGAGACTATGTTGTCCTGAGTGCCAAATATCACTCTCTAGAATTTTAGGGTCACTTCTCCTCGGCCACAGATTTTCCCTAAGGTTAGTTGCCTTCAAATGTCCTCATCTTGGCACCCACCTTGTTGAAAGCCAATCTTCCTCCAGAAGTCAAAAGCCAAGACGAGGCAGGCCTCATTTCTGGCTACAGAGGAGAATTCCAGTTCTTGGGGATAGTTCTTGAGTCACAGAGCCGTCAGAACCTACAAAACTGGTCTCAAATGACACAGGAATCTAGAAGAGGAGGACACTATTTGGAAATTTGAGGTTCAGTAAGGGTGTTGAGGAAGAATGAAGAGCTACAGAAATATCTACATATTTCAATCGCCTTGGAACAATATTCAATGAAATGATAGCATATATGGGCTGTTCACATTACTGTGCCTGGCACTATAACTACTCGGTACGTGGGGCTGGTGTTCATATGGAAATCAAATGCAAAAAGTCTTCCTGGTTAGTGTGTTTAATATCATACCTGCAGCTTGGCAGGAGGGTCATGCTTTATTTTCTCCTTTTATCTAGAATTCACCTGTTAGCTTCCCTGAGACTCTTCTTCCTCTAAATTTCTCATTAAATCCTTTTTACATTAGATCTCAGAACAGAATGTTATTGATTTTTATGATATTCATTTGTGAAAAATGTATTCAGTCTAGGCAGGGAATATATAAATAACAGTTTTGGGTCCACCTGCCTGTACCCAATGGCGTATTGCTTTGGGCCAGCACGCTCTGAAAGAGAGATGGCATCACCAGCTTAACCTAATAACGTAAGTAATGTTCTGGGTTTCCACTGGAGTCAGTTAAGAAGGCACTCTCTCAGAGAAACATCTTACCTGTCATCAAAAAATGATAGCCAAGGGGTGACAGGGTGGCTCAGTCGGTTAAGTGTCTGACTTCAGCTGCGATCATGATCTCACAGTTCATGGGTTTGAGTCCCGCACCAGGCTCTGTGCTGATGGCTCAGAGCCTGGAGCCTGCTTCAGATTCTGGGTCTCCCTCTCTCTCTGTCCCTCCCTGCTGCTGTCCTCCTGCTCACACTCTGTCTCTCTCTTAAAATAAAATAAAATAAAATAAAATAAAATAAAACGTTAAAAAAGTTTTTTTTAATTATTCTCTCTCAAGACAAGAGCTTGGCAGAGAATGCCATATTGTCTCGCAGCAAAATCTTATTTCTGAGGGTCAACAGCTAAGTATCACCCCGGTCTGTCTCTTTTTACAGTCCCTCAGGAACAAGTGACATTCCCCCAAGCAGAGGAATGGCTCAGGTGAACTGAGACAAAAGGTAAAATGCACGTAAGCACGTCAATAATTTAGAAGGCATCATGCCTCACCATTACTAAGCTCCTACTGAGTGCCAGATGCAATGCTAGCTATTTACAGGACCAAGCTAAATAAGATATGGTACCAATCCCTGTAGCCAAGACTACACTGTATGTTAACTAACTTGAATTAAAACAAACAAACAGGGGCACCTGGGTGGCTTATTTGGTTAAGCATCTGACTTAGGCTCAGGTCATGATCTCACCGGTCATGGGTTCAATTCCCACGTGTGGCTCTGTGCGGACAGCTCAGAACCCAGAGACTGCTTTGGATCTTGTGTCTCCCTCTCTCTCTGTTCCTCCCCCACTCATGCTCTGTCTCTGTGTCTCAAAAATAAATAAATGTTAAAAAAAATTTTTTTTAAATGATAGCCAAAAGTGACAGACAAGCGGTCCTTTGTAAGTCTTTCAAGTAAATGTGGAAATTCTCCATGTTGTAGAGCAGTAGGATGGGAAGTCTTCTTAGAGTTCTAGGACACATTCGAGAATATGTGGGAGTTTTGGGTTATCTTTGGTTCTCATTGGTTAATGCTACCAGTAAATGGGGGCTGGGGTGGCTCAGTCAGTTAAGCATCCGACTTCAGCTCAGGTCATGATCTCGAGGTTCATGAGTTCAAGCCCCGCATCAGGCTCTGTGCTGACAGCTCAGAGCCTGGAGCCTGTTTCAGATTCTCTCTCTCTCTCTCTCTCTCTCTCTCTCTCTGCCCCTCCCCCGCTCATGCTCTGTCTGTCTCTCTCTTGCTCTCTCTCAAAATAAATAAACATTAAAATAAATAAATAAAATAAATAAATAAAATAACTACCAGTAGTTAGTGGGCAAGTACTGTGACCTGAATGTGTCCTCCCCAATTTCATACGCTGAAGTCCTAACCCCACAATGTGACTGTATTTGGAAATTTGGAAAAATATTTCCTTTAAGGGGCTTTACGGGCCCCTAAGGAGGTAATTCAGGTTACACGAGGTCACACGAATGTAATCCAATAGGACTGGTCACACTAATCCAATAGGACTGATCTCCTGATGAGAAGAGGAGGAGATACCGAGGATATGCAGGCACAGAGAAAAGGCCGTGGTGAGGACACGTGGTGAGGCAAAAAGACAGCCATCCACAAGCCCAGAAGAGAGGCCTCTGGAGAAACCAGACCTGGTGACACCTTGGTCTTGGGCTTCCAGCCTCCAGAATGGTGAGACATAACCGTCTGATGTTTAAGTCACCCAGCCTGTGCTACTTAGTTGTAGAAGCCCTAGCAAACTAGGACAGCAAGGAACAGAAGCGCTCAATGCCCTACAAAGTGTAGGATGGCAGGATCTGCACACTAAGAAATTGCCCTGTCCCAAATGCTAGTAGCATCCTCTAGAGAAACACCAATGTAGTCCCAGCCCTTCATATTATAGCTGACTCTGTTAGATCTGTTTTTGAGGGAAAGTATCATATCTTGGTTTTGTTTGTCAGTTTTCGGAATGTATTTAATCTTATTTCTAGTTGTTTTCATTTGGGTTTTTTTAAATGTTTATTTATATTTGAGAGACAGAGAGAGAGAGACAGAGACAGAATCCGAAGCAGGCTCCAGGCTCTGAGCTGTCAGCACAGAGCCCAACGCGGGGCTCAAACTCATGAGCCTTGAGATCATGACCTGAGCCAAAGTCGGATGCTTAACCAAGTGAGCCACCCAGGTGCCCCTGTTTGTTTGTTTATTTGTTTCTTTGTTCTAATTCAAGTTAGTTAACATACAGTGTAGTCTTGGCTACAGGGATTGGTACCATATCTTATTTAGCTTGGTCCTGTAAAGAGCTAGCATTGCATCTGGCACTCAGTAGGCGCTTAGTAATGGTGAGGCGTGATGCCTTCTAAATTATTGACATGCTTACGTGCATTTTACCTTTTGTCTCAGTTCACCTGAGCCATTCCCCTGCTTGGGGGAATGTCACTTGTTCCTGAGGGACTGTAAAAAGAGACAGACTGGGATGATACTTAGCTGTTGACCCTCAGAAATAAGATTTTGCTGCGAGACAATATGGCATTCTCTGCCAAGCTCTTGTCTTGAGAGAGGATAATTAAAAAACCTTTTTTAACATTTTTTTTATTTTTTTTTGAAAGAGAGAGAGACAGAGTGTGAGCAAGGGAGGGACAGAGAGAGAGGGAGACACAGAATCTGAAGCAGGCTCCAGGCTCTGAGCTGTCGGCACAGAGCCTGATGTGGGGCTTGAACTCACAAACTGTGAGATCATGACTTGAGCCAAGTCATCAGATGCTTAACCAACTGAGCCACCCAGGCACCCCGAGAGAGAGGATAATTTAAAGTCCTTTAGCATATGAAGGGGCTGCTTTGGGTTTCAAAGAGTTTTTCCTATGGAGGTTCCAGAAAGAAGGCTAAGACGAAGCCTTTGGCCAAAGGTGGACAGCTTTAGATTGAGAAAAGTTAACACTGGGAGCGGGAAAACTGGCACCCCCTCCTTCTTCCCGGGCCACCCTGTCTTGAGATTGCACTCCGGTCATTCATGGTTACCTGACATTCCGTTGTATACTTGTTAGTTTCTTTGTTTATTGTCTTTATCTCCAACTAGCATGTCAACTCTCTGAGGCGGTTGTCTATGCAATCACTGTTATATTCCACGCATTTAAAACGGTACCTCACAGTTCGGTAAATATTTCCTGAGTGAATGAGTGAGTTTTCTTTTTTCTTCATCTCCCTTCCACATCTAAAGAAAAAGAAGAAGAAGAAATTATTTAATGTGAGAGGATATCTTTAAAGCTTTTGAACTCATCCACTGGATTTCCTCTACTTGCAGAGGAAATCCTAAGAACTAGCTTCATAAACTCGCATCCAGAAAGATCTAAGGACAGGCACATCTCTGACTCAGTGCTCATTGTTTTGTACTCCGCGTTTGCTTCCTTTGAATTCCTTTGCAGAGTTTACGGTGTGACAAATGATATCTCTAATGGCATTGGGCCACTGATTGTTCAGAAAGTGCCTGTATAAAATAGAGCTGATGTCCTGGATGCCTGCCTGTTACTGGCGAGCAAGCCTGGGAATGTATTACGTGGATGGTGGTGACTCCTTCTCGGTCGTGGATTTAGTGGGCACTAGGTCTCAGTGGAGCTGCCCAAAGAATCGTGTCATGTCACTGAACGAAGTCATACCTCCTTATCCATCATCTCTGTGGAAAGTGGATATGGGTGAAAAGGTGAAGGCAGGATTCTGCATTAAAAGACAATTGTAGCAGGAAATCCAGGGCCCTCGGGTCACTGAGATTTAGCAACCAGCATTGGGACTTTTCTTTTCCACAAAAGAATAAATGTCCAAGGAAACACCCGGCTGAGTGACCAAGAATGTGCATCTTCACAAAGGATTGGGACCATCCAGTTCTTTGTTTACCAGTATCCGGAAAGATCAACCACATTCCTTTGGGATAAATTACCTGGTGACTCTTTATGAGGGTGGGAAAGGGAAGGAGGGAGAGAGAATCCACAGTGTGGCACTTTACAATATGATATCTGCATTATGTCAAGTCTAAGTGCAGAGCAAGTCATTTGTTACCCATGACAGTCTTTATTCTTTTTATTTATTTATTTATTTTTGAGAGAGAGACAGAGGGAGACAGAGTGTGAGCGGGGAAGGGGCAGAGTGAGAGGGAGACACAGAATCCGAAGCAGGTTCCAGGCTCTGAGCTGTCAGCGCAGGAGCCCGAGCAGGGCCCAAACTTGTGAACCGTGAGATCGTGACCTGAGCCGAGTCGCGCACTTAACCGACTGAACCACCCAGGCGCCCCAACAGTCTTTATTCTAAAATGGAGTCTCTTTGGTCACATAAAGAAAAAAACCTCTTAGTAGCTCTTGGACAATAGTACGAAATAATGGGCTCCTGATCTATATTGTCATCATAAAAAGAGCTTTCATCTGCTTAGTGGTGCAAAGCTGACCAAGTGCTTCCCGACCAATATGCCACTTACTCCTCACCACGTGTCTGTGAAGAGAACAGAGCAGGAACCATGACCATTTGGCAGACAGAAAAACTGAGGATCTGAGAGAGGAAGTGAGTTCCCTAAGCTCATTGAACCAGTGGTGGAGTTGGGTTTAAAGCCCTGGTCTTCCAGCCCCCACTCCCACTGTGTCTGGCTCTCCAGTGTCTTGAGATGCAGCACTCCACGGTGGGCCACCAATAGAGTGACCATGTGATTTATCACCCAAACCAGGACACCTTGGAAAGTGAAAAGAGGCTCTATGAAAAATTATTCTGAGACAATAACTGGAAACCAGGACTGTCTCAGGAATAATTGGATAAACAGTCTCCTTAATCATAGGGCAGAAGCAGAGGAGACAGGTGCCCATACACTGCCTTGCTCCTTTCTCTTTGGCAGGAGATACAAATGTTCATCTCTTTTTTTGAAAGCGAGTGACTTTTCAGTCCTAAGCAACATGGTTCGATCAACGGACCTGGTTGGGTCAAATAATGAGGAGCCAGTTCCCTACCTTTGATTGGCCTGGACCCCAAAGCTCAGGAAATATGGCCAGTACTTGGCAGATGCAATTAGAATAAAGGAGGGAGGGGTGCCTGGCTGGCTCAGTTGGTGGAGCATGCGACTCAGGGTGGTGAGTTCGAGCCCCATATTGGGTGTGGAGACTACTTAAGAATAAGATCTTAAAAAAAAAAAAAAAAAGAAGGAAGGAAAGAAGGAAGGAAGGAAGGAAAGATGAAGTGGCTTCAGTAGGATGGCGAGTAGGAGGCTGATGAGAATAGTCAGGAAGGACAACTTGAGTAAATCATGACCTGACAGCTAGGCAGCAAACGGCTCGAGTGTTATTATCAGTGTCTGTGTGTTTCTGCTGGGAAAGGCAGATTCTGTCACGTGGATAAGACCTGGAGGCTTCCTAGAAGGGTAGAGACTGCCCCATCTGGATGGCTAGATGATTTGTTTCCTGGTCACCATTAATATCTAATATCTCAGTGGTCCCTGTGATATCTATTATGGCAGGAACTTGCTTCTGGATATAGCTACTCATGCAAAAGTGTGTGATACAATGAATAGTAATTATATTTCTAATGATAGCACATTACCTTTGCAGAATGCTTTTATCAACTTTAATATTTTTACCCAGAAATTCATACAGGTAAAGTTCTTAAATCAGTGCCCGTCATGTAAGAAGTGCTGTGTAAGGGGTTTCTATTGCTGTCATTTTTATTTCATTTGATTCTCACAAACACTTTACAAAATACATTACATGGATAGGATGGAAGAAAACTAAGCCCATTTGGCTGAATTTCTTTTCTGTTGTCAACCAGCCTATCTGTTTCAACAGCATGACCTGGTCAGAAACCTTTTGAGTTCTGCTAAGAACAACATCTTCAAACCTATGATGCCTCACTTTCAGTCTGTAGGTCTAGACTCTCCCCTGGTCCACACCACTTGGATATTTGGTAGCATGTGGGTATTTTGGAAACTTGAAGCAAGTTTGCCTGTCCCTAAAAGCTCATTAGCATCCTAAGGCTACAATGTGGCCGGGTTATTGGCTGTGTCAGCGTGTGCTGTGTCCTGTCTAACTCACTCTCCGTCACCAGGGCAGTAAAGCAATGTCCCATGACAGGAGCCACCTTTTTGAGCCCACTCTGCATAGCTGTGTTTGCAAAGGCACCACAGGAGCCAAAGGCATCTGTCACAATTCATTGTTGCTGCATTTCCCAAAAAAAAAAAAAAAAAAAAAAAAACCCTCAATGAACAAGGAAAGAATTGCCCTCTTTCAGCCAGAGCAGGGCACTGCTGATTTCTATCAGCTTCCTGCAGTAAGGGTGGAGAAGTGAAATCAATACAAAAGCCAATTAAAGTTGTTTCTAGGGTACATGTAGACACTTTGCCAAAATCATGTCTTTAGAATAAAAGAAGAATCAATGGGAAAGTTTACTGTGGGTTTGCACCTTGAGAAAGGTCCGATCTGAGTAAGGGTAGCAGCATGGTGCCAGGCCAACATCAAAGCCTTGTGAGAATTAGATGTGGAAAGCAAAGTAGTGGGTGCTTGTGTTTGATTCTGACGAACTTATGAAGTTGGTGACATCTTGTTGGGGACTTCTCTGGAAAGGCCCCGTCCTTGGGACTGGAGGTGAATCTTTGCTGGTATATTAGTCAGGGTTCTCCAGAGGAACAGAACCAGTAAGAGATGGAAGGGGGAGGAGAGGGAGGTAAAAAGATTCATTCTAAGGAATTTGTTCATGCAGTTATAAAGGCTGACAAGTCCCCTGATCTGCAGAGGGATTAGGCAAGCTGGACACCCAGAAGAGACAACGGTTGAGTTCCAGTCTGAGTCAAAAAGCCTGAAACCTAACAGCCAATGCTGCAGTTTGAGTCCAAGACAGGAGAAACACCAGCGTTCTAGTTCAAGCCTGTTAGGCAGGAAACTTCTGTCTTGTAGCAGGGGAAGTCAGCCTTTTTGTTCCATTCAGGCCTTTAAATGATTGGATGAAGCACCCCCACCGTATGGAAGGCAATCTGCTTAGTCAATCTACTGGATTTAAATGTTAAGCTCCTCCAGAAACACCCAGAACAGTGTTTGATCAAATATCGAGGCACCAGGTGGCCCAGTCAAGGTGACACAACATTAATCATCACGCTGGTATCAGAGGTGCACCAGAAATGATGAAGGGTCATCTGGGAACTGCTGTAAGCAGAAGTCCATCATCTTAGTGCACATATAAAGAAATGTGCAGCTGGCCAAGGCATCTGGTGGAGTGCTAGAACTCAGGAGAGATGGAAAGGAAATTAAGATGACGCATCAGCCCACCAGGGGAACTGACACAGCCAGAGAGCATTGCTGATATGCTTGAATTGAAAACTCTTCCTACATCTGGCTGTTTAGAAAGCACGTCTTTTTTTGTTTGTTTGTTTATTTATTTATTTTGAGGGGGGTAAGGGGAGAGAGAGAGAGAGAGAGAGAGAGGGAGAGAGAGAATCCCAAGCAGCCTCTGTACCATCAGCACAGAGCCTAACGCAGGGCTAGATCCCACGAAAGGTGAGATCATGACCTGAGCCGAAATCAAGAGTTGGATGCTGAACCTACCAAACCACCCAGGTGCCCCTAGAAAGCACATCTTAAACATGGGCTGTGTTTACTGCTAAAACAATTCGAAAATCTCAGAAAAGAAATTACGACCAGAATTCCACCGATAATCGTAGCAAGTATTGTTTCTTCATCGTTCTTCCCATTTTTATTTGTTCACATACAGGTTTTTACATAGTTGTGTTGTATGTTGAATATGAGTTGCACTTGACCAAAGGCAAGTTTTCCCCCCAGTGAATATCTGGCAGTGTGTGGAGACATTTTTGGTCAAAACTAAGCAGAGGGGTTCACTAGAGGCCCACTGGGAGGAGCCAGGGTGCTGCTAAATAAACATCCCCCAGCAAAGAATTATCTGATGCAAACAATAAGGTTGAGAAACCTTGTTCCACTTTTTACAACTAACTTTACTTCATATACAGTAATCCAATATTACTATGCATCTTCCAATTGATTTAGTCTATGTATCATGTTGTTGGTAACTGAATTGTGGGTACTGAATGAAATTTATTAATGAATGCATAATATTCCATTGAGTTAATATGAAGAAATTTCCAAAACTGTCCCCCTATTGTTGGACATTAAGGACCAAAGGTTTGCTACTAAAAATAGCACTGCAATGAGCATTGTGGAAATACCTTAATTTCAAATATTTCCTTTGGATTAATTCCCACTTGTGAGATAGAAAATCTGCTGCAGAAAAGGAAACTGGTAATGTTTTGTGATTAATAGGACATGATCTAGGTTCTTGAGAGCAGGGACCTGCCTTATTTAATGTTTTAACCCCTAAAACTTAAACCAGTGACTTGCCTATGCTGAATCTCAATAAGTGTTCATTCGGTAAAAATTTTTATTGTATTAAAGAAGTAAGTATTCCTCAAGAGCCAGTTTGCTAAGAATTTTTTTAAAAACTGGGATGATTATATTTTTTCTCCTTTGATCTGTGAAACATACTTTATTAATATTAACAACTGGGTGGCTCAGTTGGTTAAGCATTCGACTGGCTCAAGTCATGATCTCACAGCTCAGAGCCTGTTTCGGTTTCTGTGTCTCCTTCTCTCTCTGCCCCTCCCCTGCTTGTATTCTGTCTCTCTCTCTCTCAAAAATAAACAAACATTAAAAAAATTAACAAATTTTTTAATGTTTTATTATCTTTTGTGTTCTTGAAATTAATCCTACCTGATCACGAGTGTTATTCTTTGTATATATTGATGAATTTTGGCTATTAGTATGTCATTTAAGTTTGTTTTTTTTTTAATGTTTATTTATTTTTGAGACAGAGAGAGACAGAGCATGAACAGGGGAGGGGCAGAGAGAGAGGAAGACACAGAATCTGAAGCAGGCTCCAGGCTCCGAGTTGTCAGCACAGAGCCTGACGCGGGGCTCGAACTCACGGACCGTGAGATCATGACCTGAGCTGAAGTCGGACGCTCAACCGACAAAGCCACCTGGCGCCCCAGTATGTCATTTAAGTTTTATTCCCCCAAAAGATTAATTTATGATTCTAGTTTTCATGCTACTTATGCCTAGACATGTACTAAGGGAGGAGGATGGTGGCAAAATGCCCACGTAGTTAGAATAGAAGTCACAGAGGGAAGCAGAGGGAAAATCACATGGAGAGATAAATGTATAGGGGGAAAAATAATACATCATAGCTTCAACACATGGCCTCACTTTTTTGTATTTTTATTATTTCCTTTTAATGTTTATTTAATCATTTTGAGGAAAGGGGTGAAAGGGCAGAGAGAGAGAGAGAATCCGAAGTAGGCTCTGCACTGTCAGCACAGAGCCTGACACGGGGCTTGATCTCATGAACCATAAGATCATGACCTGAGAGGAAATCAAGAAAGAGTCAGAGTCTTAACTGACTGAGCTACACAGGCACCCCTTTTGGGCATTTTTAAAGAGAGTATAGAACTAGTTGGAAAAAAGTATGATGTGAAACTAACATAAATCTCTTTAAGTAATGAATGAATAAGTAAATAGCCTTCCATCCTTGGAGAATTTATTCAATGCTTTTTCATTCATCAATTATTCAATAAATATTTACAAAGCCCCCATTGCAACGAGCCATTGTGTTGGATGCTATAGACATCATGGTGAATAATTTATTCTGTCTAGTGGAAATAACCACATCTTGGAAGATACAATTTAGGCAATGCTACTCTTAACTCAAAGTACTGGGGAAAAAGAAGTGATTTATTTATTTATTTTTCTTTTAAATAGGCTTCATGCCCAGTGCAGAGCCCAACATGAGGCATGAACTCACTCACGACCCTGAGATCAAGACCTGAGCTGAGATCAAGAGTCAGATGCTTAACTGACTGAGCCACCCAGGTGACCCAAGAAGTGATTTCTTTAATTATGAACTTAACATATGCTTCATGCAAAAAAAGAAAGAGAAAACCATCAAGAAGTTTATACAAATGCATTACCATTCAAATATAGCTACTGTCTCATTGTATGTAAATGTGTAACAACCCCAAACATAGTGGTTAACACAATTTATTATTGTATTTCAGAATTCTGGGCCCGATATGCTCAGTGGGGCAATTCTCACTAGAATTGGCTTGGGCTTCCTCAGGCACGGTGGTTTCCAGGCACTTAGACTTCTTAGGTAGAGGTTGACTTCTAAGAGACACTGGCAGAAGCTATAAGGCCTCTTAGGACCTAGCCTCAGAAGTCACATAGCATGACTTCAGTAGCATTCTGTTGCTTAGAGCAGTCATAAGTTAGGCCACATTCCAAGGAGCACAGAAACCGACCGTACTTCTGGCTGTGTGCACAGGGGAGAAGAAATACTTGGTGGTTGGTCACGTTGGGGACAAGCTACCACAATTGCTTATCTTCATCAGCATGGCTTTTCAGGAATTATTCTGCGTACCCCAAATACAAGCATTAAAGTCAGGAAATTGACATTGATAGTTAGGACTATCTAATCCTCAGAACTCACTCAAGCTTTGTCAGTGATTCCCACAGAAGAATCCGGTTCAGAACCACACACTGCATTTAGTTATCAAGGCCCTCTAGTCTCCTTTAGCTTGGAACAGTTCTACCTTTGACGTTCACGAACTTGACACCCTTGAAGATCACAGGCAAGTTAGCATGTAGGATGTACATAATCCTCTATCTTATGAGTGGAGCTAGGTGGAAGGAGGCAGCCCCAGACCTCTGCTTCAGGCACTTGGAATGTAGCCTGTGCAACAGGTATTTGGGAGGGACAAAAAAATGCTGGTGGCCTGATCCTTCAGAGAAAATACCAAAGCCCTTAACTAGGAGCATCATCAAGATCCTATTGATTCTCCACAGTGTCTCCTTCCATTCCATTCCAGTCCTGACCTCACCTTCTCCTTGACCATTACAAGAGCCTTCTACCTGTGTTCCTGCTGATTCTTCACCAACAATTCAGTCAACTCACTTCCTTAAAAAACTCACTCAAGGGTCTTCCAGAAGGTGCATAGTCTCAGTCTTCATGGATCACTCTTCAACCTTGTTCTTAACATTTCATCTCTATTGTTGCGCATTCCAATGTCCAGCAGCATGGAAGATGCAATTATTATCGAGGTCAGACTGTGTGTGGGGCCCTATGCTAAATGCCTCGCATATTCTAACCCATTCGTTCCTCACAACAACCCTGTAAGTTTGGTACTTTCCTCACTTTACAGATCTTGAAATAGAAGCTTAGAAAAGTAAGAGAACTAGGCCACTGTTTTATAGCTAGAAAGTGGGAGACTGGATCAAATAGAATTAGAACACAGGGCATGTAAATGGCACCACAAGACCAGTACACGGGAAACAATTAGCAAAAGATGTAAGATGCGTTAAACTGCTTCGTTTTCCTAATTTTATTATGGTTTGTTTTCTCCCTCTCCAAATTGTGACTGCATTCCAGAGCAAAGACTGCATTTGCCATTAATTTTATTTTTTAGAACACTTAGTGCTCTGCTGGGCATAAAGTGAGCCCCCAGGAAATTGGTGTTAGGGGACAGTAACTATAGAGACTGAATACTTACGGAATGAATAGAAGGTCTAGAATGTTGAGACAAGTTCAGTTTTCACTAAATGCCAGCCAGAGAGAGAATCTGAAACTCAGAGGGGAGGGGACCCACTCACAGTCACACGGCTCGTTAGAAACAGACTAGGCAGAAACAAGTTCCCCAGACTCCCTGCCTAGCACACCTTCCCCAGAGCCCACTGCCTGCTTAGGTCAGCCCAGCACACACATGGTGTCCACACCATGGTTTTCTAGCCCATGGGACTCGCTCACCCCAAAATATACTGCTGTTCTCTTTCTAGCTCTTACATGAAGAAACTTAGCTCAAGAGTCGTTTCTTAGAAGCCTGGCCAGAACCCTCTAGTCTGATTGAGATGCCCCTCTTGTCTGTCTTTTGGCACTCGGTATTCTCCTACCAGATCATCCTGCAGGGATCGCCCTAACTTACTTGTCTGCCTTTCCGTTAGATTAGAAACTTTTTGAAGGCAGGACCTACCGCTCCTTTGACTTGGTGAAATTATTGCCTAACATAGCCTCTGGCACATGGCCTTCTAACATGGATGCTTAGTAAATGAATGACCACAGTCCAGGTAACCCAGTGTGTGATGTAAAGGTCATAGTCAACAATGGCTTCTTGGACATGAAATGAAGGGTGACTCCGGTTAACCAGATGGTGGCGGGTGAAATAAGACAATATGCTCCTTTAGGGCCCCCATGTGCACGATTTGCTTCTGGGGAGACAACAGTGAGTGTGACAGACATGGTCTTTGCCTTCATATGGAGTTTCCAGCTTAGTGGTGGATGTGGACAATCAAGAGACAAACACATGAATAAGCAAGATAATTTCTGGTAGCGGTTAAGTGCTTTGAAGAAAATAAAAGAGGGAAATATGATAAAGAATGGAATGGCTGCAATGAGGGAGGCCTCCTTTAGATAAAGTAATCCAGGAAGGCCTCTCTGAAGAGGTGACATTTCAGCTGAGACCCACAAGATGAGAAGGAGCCAGCTTGTAGTTAGGGTGTTCTAGGGAAAAGGGCTAGTCAGTGCAAAGCCCCTGAGGTGGAAAGACTTGGAGCTGTTCAAAGCACAACAAGAGGATTAGGCTGGGCTGGAGCACAGGATGAATGGGAAAGTGGTAGAGGTGAGGCTAGGGAAGCAGAGCACAGAACACGGAGGCCAGGGAGGCCCAGGTAAAGAGCCTGGAGGTACTCTCATCAGTATGGGAAGACGTTCTGTTTTGAATGTTGAAAAGATGGTCCAGGGTGGGAGTCAGGTCAGGAGAGTTAACAGTGGGTTAGCACCCTCATCAGGGTTGAGTCCTATAGTACCCAGTGGGAAGTACCCAGAGAGGAAATACCCGGAGAGGAAGCTAGGAGCTAAAAACAAAAGGCCATGTCTGTAAGAAATTTGTAGGCTTTAAAAAAAAAATTTAACTTTATTTATTTGGAGAGACAGAGATAGCGAGCAGGGGAGGAGCAGAGAGAGGGGGAGAGAGAGAATCCCAAGGAGGCTCTGTGCTGACAGAGGGCTCAAACCCATGAAGTGAGAGATCATGACCTGAGCCAAAACCAAGAGTTGGATGCTTAACCCATTGAGCCACCCAGGCACCCTGAAATTTGTAGACTTTTTAATTTCCCTATATTTGTTCTTTTTGTAACCCCATGTTCTGTGAAATTCTTAAGCCTCATGAATTTGTTTCTGGAGAATGGGGCCATCAGGTGGAGTTGATGATAAGTAACCCCCAAAGAGTAGACAGAGTAGGAGGCCTGTGGCTAAGGGGAAGAAAACCAGCCAAGTCCCCCAGGGAATGTTGAAAAAAAAAAAAAAAGGAAGGAAGGAAACATTAGAACTAGCAGGTTTGGGCTTGAGGAGCACAAAGGGGGAGAAAGAGAGCTTTTACACGTAATTATATCCGTTTACTTGTATAGACAGCCCCTTAATCACAGCATTTTATGGCTCAGCCCTTTCAAAAGTATAGAATTACGTTGTCTAATTAACACTTCTAAGTCTCTTACCAACATTTAACTCACGCGCCTTTATTTCAGCCCCCGGACCCTACGTGGACAGTGGATTTTATTGGCAATAGGGAACCAGCGTGACTTACTTAAGATGCATTGCTAAAAGCAGGGTCGAGAAAGACTTTATCCTAATAGGCTGTAGAAATTTCTGTATGCGCTGGTCGAGCAATCCAGGCCCCAACTGCCTGTGATTTAGGGCAGCTGTTGTAAAAAGGAAACCAACCTGAAAGGGCAGGCTTGAGACTCTTCTTAATTTCCCTTCTGGTAAAAAAAAAAAAAGAAAAAAAAAACAACAACAAAAAACCCTTCCTGGTCTTTCTATCTGGATGGCAAATATCGGTCCACACATGTGAAGGAACGTTGGGTTGGTTTCATCTCCAAGTTCACAAATGCCATGTGCTCAGCCTGTCATAGTTACTTGGCAAATGTTATGAAATAATTCTTCGGGAAGAAATAGGCCATAGAGCTAAACTGGGTGAGCCAAAGTAGGTCATGGGCACAAAGATGGGAGTGTTGCTGGCCCAGGCTCTGGAGCCAGAAGGCGGCCATCTGTGGGGACCCAGGGCAGCACTCATGCTCACCACACAGGCTCATTACCACTTCCTGCCATGAAAAGCTGGAAAGCCTTAGGAAAGGAATATCTTGCTCTAGCTGAGCCGCCTTAAAAGGGAGACTTCCAGCCCAGCATTCAAGTCCTGGCTTGCTGGCTCTGTGACACCGCGAAGTCACTGAATTGTTGTGAGTCGCGGTTTTCTCATCTGTAGAATAGGAGGTGATGATACTTATCCAGGGTTTTTGAGAGTTCCAGTTAGAGACCTAGAGAACCGAGCGCCTAGGTGACTCCAAGTTTCTTTCCGTGTAGCCAAAGTGTTGGCATCACGTGAAACCCAGCTTCGCCCCTTTGCACCACCCGACAAAACTGCTGCTGGGGCAAGCTCTGGGATGCCTGTGCACCTCAGTTTCCTCATCAGCAAAGTGGGGCCAAGCCTAACAGAGCCTGTCTCCTAGGTTGTGAGGAGGAGCGTTGTGAATACGTGAAAGGTGCTGAGAACGGGGTCTGGAGCACAGGAAATGTACTCGGTTGTCTTCTTCCTGTCCCCACGGCGCCAGGCACCCAGCATGCATGTTGGGCCTTCTCCACGTTTCTAAGAACTAAGACCCTTGAAAAGATTTGGTAGAAATGTGTCACGGAATCCCCCTTCATGGAACTGCCCTTTGCATTTGTTTCTGTTTCCTCAGAGAAACACCGTCATGAGCCAAAATTTCCAACGAAGTCTCTGGAACTTTAAGTTGAACAAGATTTATAAGAACAGACCTGTGTTAGGCCCCTGGCCAGACCTTTTGCATCCTCTCACGTGTCACCATCCCACGCCCCCTTGCCACTCCCCAGTCTATGGCTTGACTCCTCACAGCTTCTGTGCAGGGGCAAGTTCCCTGGTATGACATGAGCTCCCTACCCCGTTGCTAGTCAAAGAATGTCTGCGGTGGATGCGGCCTGGGAGAGTCAGGACAGAGCGAGAGAAGAGGCTGGTGCCAGGAGGGGGCAGCCTCTGAGGGCCCTTGCCGGAAGAGCTTCCTCTCGCGTGGGCAACTTGGTGGGACCACCTTAGAAAAGTGGCAGAGTCTAAGGACCTTAATGCAAACTTGAGGTCATGCTGTCAAAACGTGGAGAGCGCCTGGCATTGCGCTGTTTGGGCGCAGTGTTTTGTATAGTCTGTCAACAGTGCTCCTCAGAGAAACGGAGTGGTCGAGTCCGTAGATGACGGGTCCCGCGTGGAACAAAGATCCAGAGGAGAAAGGGGTGCCGGAAGTCAGTCATTAAGGACAGGAAAAGAAAAGAACGGGGGAGCGCCTGGGTGGCTCAGTCGGTTGAGCGTCCGACTTCGGCTCTGGTCACGATCTCGCGGTCCACGAGTTCGAGCCCCGCGTCGGGCTCTGGGCTGATGGCTCGGAGCCGGAGCCTGCTTCCGATTCTGTGTCTCCCTCTCTCTCTGACCCTCCCCCGTTCATTTTCTGTCTCTCTCTGTCTCAAAAATAAACGTTAAAAAATTGTTTTAAGAAAAGAATGGGATGTAGGTTATCTCTATTGCCCCTGGAAGAGGCAGAGTCATTTGGGTTGTGGTTTAGGAGGAAGCAGGTGGCAGGAAGGAAAAGTTCCTGATGACTGCAAGGACTTTATGATATAGCAGGTGACAACTGATCTGTCCTCTGACAGCTTCAGATCAGGTTTTTAGGGGCACAATCTGGTGAAATGCCTCAGTCTATTGTCAGAAGTAGAGGAAGAGCAAGGAGAAAAGTATTTTTGTTTTCGTTTTGTTTTTTTAGAAGTGTATTTATTTATTTTGAGAGAGAGAGACAGAGAGAGAATGAGCAGGGGAGGGGCAGAGAGAGGAGGGGGGACACAGGATTTGAAGCAGCTCCAGGCTCTGAGCTGTCAGCACAGAGCCCGAGGCGGGGCTCCAACTCATGAACTGTGAGACGATGACCTGAGCCGAAGTTGGACGCTTCGCCAACTAAGCCACCCAGGCGCCCCAAGGAGAAAAGTTTTCAAATAAGTCCTTCCGATTTGCATATTCCTGCTCCCAAGCCATGGTCCCGCCAGTTTCCTGAGTTCAGAGTCACAGCAAACAGGCTGCACTACAGAAAGGCTGTGGATGTAACTGGGGGCTTAGAGAGCGAAAAGGGGGTTCAAGAAATGGACCTTCCTGCTCTCGCCTACATCCAATGACTGCTTGTTGTGGGGATGTGGAGGCCAGCTTCTCCCCGCTACACTTGGGATAACCTGAAAGGGCCCTTCTAGTTCCAGAGTTCTACATCGCCTTAGTGCCATGCAAATAGTGCAATCGAGATTTGATCAAGGGCTTTCTGGCTCTGTCGAGACTGTACCCAGAATACTATGCTTTTCTGCTGCCATGAAACCGTGCAGAAAACAGCAGGGAGTGATCGAAGAAAGAAGCACCACAGTGTCTTCTTGGTGAACTCGGGCCCAGCGCTGTTGCCTTTTCTAGTACATAAGGTCATGGCGGGTTGGAGGGACAGCCTGCATGTAAGGGGCTGAGACAGGGCAGATAGTACTTATGTCATGTTTCCTGCTGGGTTTTACTGGCAAGTCAACAGACCTTGCTGACTCATGGAGACGGAGATAGCAAGGTCCAGAGGTGATGTTTTAGGGAGTGCAGGTTTGGATGATAGAAGGTGGGATATTAAGGTATGAGGTAATCAGCGACTCCTTATATGATTACTTGGATAACAGTGGGATTTGTGAAATCAGAGCAGAGTGGTATCCACGTGAGCTTTACTAGGGCAGGGTTCTATCTATCCTGAGGTATCTGTGCTCCATTTTGAACTCATAGTATCATTCTCATATCGTACCGGTCATCCAGCCTCCTTTGACGCAGCAGGTCAGTCATAAAAGATTCACTTGTGACCTATTGTATGCTGGGCCCTTGGCTATAGGTTCTGGGATCGAAAGATACTAAGTACGCAATGCTTGGGGCGCCTGGGTGGCTCAGTGCGTTCAGCATCTGACTTTGACTCAGGTCGTGATCTCACCGTCTGTGACTTTGAGCCCCATGTTGGGCTCTGTGCTGACAGCTCGGAGCCTGGAGCCTGCTTCGGATTCTGTGCCTCCCTCTCTTTCTGCCCCTCCCCTGCTCATGCTCTGTCTCCCTCTCAAAAATAAATAAACATTAAACAAGGTATTTATTCAATTCTTAAACAATAATACCTGCTCAAGGAGCCTCCTGACACTTGACAGATATTTCCAATACAACGGCATCGTTGCTTGACTCTGTCAGTTTAGGGGAAATCATTTGCTGCAGTAACAAATGATCCCCCAAATTTTAGTGGCTTACAACAAAGTTTACTTCTCCCTCGCCTGACTTGATCTTCACAGATTGGCTGAAATTCTGCTCCATGTCCTTTTCGTTATGGGACCAAGCTAGTGGGAGCAGCCTCCATCTAGAATACTCCAATCTCATGATATAGGGAAGAGACAGAGTGGAAATACACAATAGCTCTTCAAAGCTTCTGTTGGTACGTGGGGCAGATCCCCTGTGCTCGCATTTCATTGGCCAAAGCGAGTCACATGGCCAGGCGTGACATCAGCAGCAAGGCAACCCTGGGCAGTTAGCAGTTAGCAGTTGGCAGTTAACAGTTGAGAGGGAAGAAACACACTCCTCCCTAGTGCCCTCGTGGAGTTAGGCACTAGGGCCAGACAGCTGGCGGAAGGGCACTGACATTTTAGAGCTCCTCTTCATTCTCTTTATTGACATATTTTAATTCAGCCCACGGTTGTTTCTCTTTTTTTAAATTTTTTCTGCCCCGTCTTTAGAGACCTTTTGGCAGAGCTGATATAGTGAAAAGGAGGTATTAGAATTAGTGTTGCTGTTCTATACAACTGGAGGCCTATATGAAACGTTCAAGCAACGTGGAAGGCTGTTTCCTGGCAACCCTACGTGGTCCATAGCTGTTGCTATAAATTGGGGGTACGTTTCTAGAAAAGCCATTGGGCTGAAGCCTGGGTTTCAGTCCTGACCTGCTACTGACGAGCTGTGTGATTTTGAGGAGTCAACCTGGCCTCTTGGAGCTTTAGTTCATCTGCAAAACAAGGGTGGTTGTGAGAAAAGGAAATTGTAAACCGGGAAACACTTTCCAAACGTTCAGCCTTTGTGAAACTGTGATGGAGATGTCATAAGAATCGGGCAGTTTTTTGTGTGTGTGTGGGGAGGGGGGGTTTGTTTTTGTTTTTGTTTTTGTTTTCCATTGTGGTGGGAAGCTGGTGCACAGAATAAGAAAGGGTACTACAGCAGCTGAGATGCGCTGAAGCTGGTAATTATCTGCTAGACGGGCTGAGTTTTGATTGTAAGTGTGCCTGGCAAACCTATCAATGAGCCATGTGCCTTGATGAAACGCTGACAGTCTATTTACACAGAGGCAGCTGGGATATTATAAAAGAATGAAGGCATGCTGGAAGTCTAAGTCATTATGAAGGGTAGGACTTCATTTATCTGTGCGACTGATGGCTCCAGGATGGTAAAAATGTGGTATCACGTGAACAAAACAGCTCTTGAATTTTAATAATAATCCAGTGTCTTAGAGATGAAGGCTTAGCAATGATTGAATCCAACCCGTTGTCTGTAGAGATGAGGAAACAGAGACTCCCAGAAGTTAATAAACGAGCTTTTATCACACTTATGCTTGGCTAGGCATGGCATTACTTTCCAAGTGCTGTTAAATCCGAGAGAAAAACTTACCTGTCTTTTATGTAACAAATGTGCCAACTCATTAATCTCTAAAACAACACTCCCTTTGATATCTGGCGTTCACGTTTCTAAATATTTATTCGCTACTTACACATAATCAACTAAAGCATAAAAACTTAACTTTAAATTTCCCCGGACGTTTAAACATTGATTACAAATTTGCAATCAAGCTCTTACATAAACAAATCATTAAAACGATGAATCTAATAAATGAGATTCTTTTACGTGCTCTCAACACCTTACCGAGCAGACAACGCGTGCACAAAATGTCACGTTGATCGCAGAAAAGATTACACCGTGGAAGAACGGTTTTCTGAGACACTGGAAAGCCAGAGTGGAGATGAGTTGTGTTTTCCTCTTCTCTCCTATGAGGTGGAGTCTTGCTCAGTCTGTGTGGCTCAGAACCTAGGAGGTGGCCCATGAGCTTATTTCAATTGTGGGCATGGATCGTTGGTGCTGATTTTTCCAGAATGACAATACTTAATCCTGTAGCAAAGCACTCACACACAGGGGCTGTGGTGCCCTGGAAGTGAACCTAAGTCTGTCAGTCCCCCAACCCTGAGGATAGTATTTCCAGTATTCCTCTCGGGAGTTCTGGGGGCCACGGGCTGCACTATGGGTGTGTTTTAGCCACTTCTGCTCTTTATAACGCCAGACTTCTGAGAACATTCTGCATCCTTAGCTAATTCTATCAGGTGCTTTACAGACAGAGGGAGAGCAAGGGTAAGAATGAGAACGGTCTCCCCTGACTAATACGTAGCCCACCCGAAAAGTCGTATAATAAAGGGCTAGTTTCATGCAGTTACATTTGTTTATTTTCTTTGTTTTAATCTTCTTAATTTACAGCTTCCCAGGGCTCTTGCTTTTTTATCTTTCTGGTATTAGAGTAACTTTTTTTTTTTTAATTTTTTTTTTAATGTTTATTTTTGAGACAGAGAGAGAGACAGAGCATGAACGGGGGAGGGTCAGAGAGAGAGAGGGAGACTCAGAATCAGAAGCAGGCTCCAGGCTCTGAGCTGTCAGCACAGAGCCCGACGCGGGGCTCGAACTCACGGACCGTGAGATCATGACCTGAGCCGAAGTCAGACGCTTAACCAACTGAGCCACCCAGGCGCCCCTTAGCGTAACTTTTATAGGATATGATTTCTACCCTTTCTTAGAGTTGCTGAATTTAGAGAAGCCCCCAGAGGAAAAGTTTGTGGGTTTGGGAGTTCTGACCCAGCCCTTCCTCGGATCCTCCTTGACTGCACGGTCCAAAGCGGTGTGACAGCACATCTGAATTCCAGCAGCGGGGGTGGGGGGGGGTGGAGCTTAACCGGAGGTTGTTTATATCACTTCTGCTCATTTTCTGCTCATTTTCATTTGAGCACTTGGCCACACTAGCAGCAAGGGAGGCTGGAAATAGCCTGGCCAGGTGCCCAGACAAAAACCTGAGTGTCTTATTAGTCTAAAAGCAGGGAAGAACTAGGGGTGATGTCTGACAGTGCCTGCCACTTTCCATGCTTCTGGCCACCAAGTGTTTATGGGTCCTTGTCTTCTCACACATAGACACATTTACCCCTTCTCCAAGGGGGATGAGCCCCAAAGCCCAGATGCTTTGATTAGCTCAACCAGGAGCTCCCGAGTGGTAAGCAATCAGGGGCAGTGTGGTTCCTACTGGTACCACAAACTTGAAGAAACAACTCCCCCAACTTTTCTGCACCAATGGGCAACGAATGCCGGATAGGAACAGGGCAAGTGCAGTAAAAAGTCCCATTCGGAAGAGGGATAAAAGAAAACACACGTAAGTCTTTGTGTCAGAGCAATGATCAAATCCCTTTGGGTAGGAACAGAAAAGACTCTCTTCTCTGCCAGCAAGTGAGTCATGTGAGGGGCCCCTCTGGCAACCCTGGTTCTGCCCCCAGGGGAACCTCTCTTGGCTGACATGCCCTGTGGCTATTGACTTTTCCCCATGGGAGGGTCTGCCTTGTCCTCCTGGGATGGCAGTTAAGGGTTACGTCCCTTGTGGGGGCTACAGTGCCTTCACTGTCCCTTCCTGCAGGTGTGGGGGTGGAGCCTAGACCTGTGTCTGGGTCAAGGGCTTTGTCAGGTCAGCCCTGTAGTTTCCGGGGCAATAAAATTCCCTAAGATGGCCCACGTAGGCTTTAAGTCTATCTGCTCAAATAAGGAAGGACAGCCGAGATCTAGTTTGGCCTAGGTTTAGTCTAAAAACCTTATTTACTGACCTCTGTGCTCCACCCAGCCCCCATGTCTCCATGTAAGTTGCCCCAAGTTCATCAGAATAAATAGCTTGAGTAGGAAGGCAACATCCTTAGTTCTGTCTTTCCTACTGCCATGTGGCAGACAACTCTGGATAGTGGTGCTTGAGAAAAGCTTGGGGACAAAGTCTTATTTTTTTTTTTTCAATGTTTATTTATTTTTGGGACAGAGAGAGACAGAGCATGAACGGGGGAGGGGCAGAAAGAGAGGGAGACGCAGAATCGGAAACAGGCTCCAGGCTCCGAGCCATCAGCCCAGAGCCTGACGCGGGGCTCGAACTCGCGGACCGCGAGATCGTGACCTGGCTGAAGTCGGACGCTTAACCGACTGCGCCACCCAGGCGCCCCGACAAAGTCTTATTTTTTGCTAAAGCTCCTTAGACCCCTCACCCCACCCCACAAGGGACTCAGATGGTGTCATCAGATCTCTCTCTCTCTCCATCTGCTGGCTGTGTTGTGTTCCAGGTTTATTCCCAGGCCAGCCCCGCCAGCATTGCTAAGCCTGCGGAGTCCTGATTTTAGAGGAGGATGCACATGATCGCTTCCAGCACCCATGCGTAAAATCTTAGAGACGTTCCTGATTGGCCCGGTTTATGTCACCTGCCTACCCTGAATCAGTCATTATACCCAGGAGATGGAGATCTTTGGTTAGCCTGAGTCATTTGTCCACCATAGTGTTGAGCATCATGATAGGGGACCTGGTCAGGACCACATAAAGGGCAGAAGAGTCAGCGTCCCCTCACCCCCCACCCAAAATGAGGGAGGTGCTATTAGACCAAAGGGGAAAGTGTGTTTGGCAAGAAGAAATGAAAGAGACCCAGGACATTTGGCCACCAGCAGGGACAACAGTGCTCTTTAGGACCTGGAAGGCTTGGTAAAGATGGAACTACTAAGTAACATTTACTTCTAGTTTCATTTAATAAGATTTTTTGGGTATCTGGGTGGCTCAGTTGGTTAAGCGTCCAACTTTGGCTCAGGTCATGATCTCACGGTTCGTGGGTTTGAGCCCTGCGTTGGGCTCTGTGCTGACAGTTCGGGGCCTGGAGCCTGCTTCAGATTCTGTGTCTCCCTCTCTCTCTACCCCTCCCCTGCTCGCACTCTCTCTGTCTTTAAAAAAAAAAAAAAAAGATTTGTTAAAACCCAGGCCATGTCTCTTGAACTGCCCCCTTACCAGGAGTTCACTGTTACTTTGGACGATCAGATCAGAGTGGACCAGGATAGAAACCGAACAGAGACAAGGAAGCATTATTTCCTCTTCGACACTGGTGGTAGCCCACCTGAGTGTGGTCTGCTCCTGCCACAGCCCTCTCCCTGGTCTTACCCACAGGAAGCTGAGGACAAACTTCCTCTCTCCTCTCCTGCCCTGATGGGGCAGCTGACAGCCTCTGAGTGTGGAGTTAGGCCCCCAGCTGAAAGAGGGGAAATGAACAGGCTCCCAGGGAAACCCTTGACCCCTGGAGGGATGTGGGAGAGGGCAGAGGCCACCATCTTCCACACCACCCCAATTCTTATGCACAGTCCCCCACTCCCCCACCTGACCCCACTTTCTCCAACTGGCTCTTCCCTTCACACACATATTCATTTCTAGAGTTTTCTGAGCGTGGATGAGCACCGCGCCCACAAAGCTGCAGGTCTCCCCATGTTTGGAGAAGCTGTCAGGATGACAAAGCCCTTGGATGACATCTGTTCCTTTGCAACTGGGCCCCTCCAACCTCCTATGCTTCCTGCGCCCATCTGCCCAGAGTTCCTGGAGGGACCTCCTGCCTCCAGCTTTCCCAGGTTTTGGTGCGGGAAGGCGAGAGGCAGATGTGGGCCAGAAGGTGGAGCGGAGCAGTGCAGGCGCTCAGTGCTGCTGAGAGAAGTTTTCCTGGCCCTGCCACTTCTCTCTCAGTGGCAGCCTGGCTGTGAGGACCCGGATCAGGAGAAGCAGCAGGTGGATGGGGATTTCCAGGCCTAAGCCCCTTTAAATACAGAGGCAGCTGTGGGCTTCCTCTCCCAGGTAGCCGGCCTCGACTCGCTTCCCCAGGGGGAAATGCAGGTGTGTCTGGAAATCAGGAATAACCCAGAGAGTTCGGGAAGACTCTCGATGAATCTTAATGGGTTAGTCAGTAGGCTAACGGCGGGTGGAAGGAAAGCGGGCTGGGAATTTGCCGAGCCCCGAGGTTCCTCGAGTCAGAAGCCCTGTTTGTAGCCACCGGCGGGGAAGCCGGCCCCGCTCTGTCCCCACCGACCGCCTCGCTGTGGCCGATGGCGTTTTCTGAAGCTGGCAACACGGTACCTATCATCCTGAATGCTCTTCTGCACTGTGACCTGGCCACTTCTGCACAGAGAGATGGAGTCTGTCTCACCACCTCCTTGAAGCCAGGCAGGCCGCGGGACTGCCGCGACCATTGGAACTTGGCGCGAGTGATGGCGTGTGACCTTGGGCATGGCCCTTCCTGGCCTGGGTTTTGCTGGCCGCCCCTGGGAAGCCAGTGCTCTGTCACAAGTCGGCCTGGCCTCTGAGACCACTATGCAGTGAGCGGCCTGAGAAGTCCCTGCAGAGGCCCTGACTGCCAGACATCCCGGAGAAAGAGAGAGAAAGGCTGAGGCGCCCCGAGGCGCCAGACAGGGGAGCAGTCATGATGGCAGAATTTTCACGTGATTTCTCTGCACTTGTATTCTTGCGTCTCTTTCTCCTGTGCGCCAACGCTTGAATCCTGATGACGTCAACGTAATCACTTGCTCACTTTACCTTACAGCGTGCCTCTAAACATTTCAAACAACAAGAGGGATGCCGATATTGTTAGCAGTATACGGAGATTGTGATCTTGAAAAGATAACGTTCTGTTCTTTTTGCCTTTGCAATATATCCCTTTAGGGCAGGATTTCCCGACCTCGGCACTACGTTTTTGGGCTGGATGAGTCTTTATTGTGGGAACACACCTGTGCCTGGCAGTCTCTACCCTCTGCTCATTTCTGGGTCAGCAGCAACCCTCCAGTTGTGACAAGCAAAAATAGCCCCTGAACACTGCCAAATGCCCAATGAGGGGGGCAAAAATGTTTCAATTTAAAGACTTCTAGGGATATACAGTCAAAATACTGAGTTTAAAGGCCTTTGAGGTTATTTTTTTTTTTTCTGTGTGGCTATGCCTCCAACTTGATGTACAGTTAGGTTTGCTTCAGTGGTTCTGGGGGTTTATTTTATTTGTTTTTTTAATGTTTATTTTTGAGAGAGAGAGAGATAGAGCATGAGTGGGGGAGGGGCAGAGAGAGGGAGACACAGAATCTGAAGCAGGCTCCAGGCTCCGCGTGGAGGGCCTGAGGTGGGGCTCGAACCCATGGACTGAGAGAACATGACCTGAGCCCAAGTCAGATGCTTAACCGACTGAGCCACCCAGATGCCCAGGTTTTCAGGTTTTAGAGATTGCCTTTTTACTCGTTTTATATTTGTTTAACTTGTGTAAAACATTTCTATTGATCCAAAGTCAAAATACATGGCCAGGTAGTTTCTTTTTTAGTCTGATTTTTTAAATCACGGAAAATGTAATATTTAATATCAATACCGTTAGAGAAGCTTCAATTCCATCTCCCCACCCTGTTCCCTCCCTTCCTCTATGATAACCATTTTCATTACTTTTGAGGTTATCCTTCCATTGTTTCTTTTGGAAAATACAAATACGTCTTTATTTGTATTTTATATGCATCCTGACATCTATCTGTTACACCCTTTCTGGTACAAAAGTTACCATACTAAGCACTGCTGTATATTGCTACAAGCAAGGATTTTTATTTATCCCTGTAGAGAATGTTGCTTGACTCGCCTGGGATGTGTTCTTAAAGACGCCTCAGGTGAGGCCGACACAAGTGTACAAATGAGTGGAGGAGGGGGCTCCGCCCGGATCCCTGCCTCTATATGCTGCTGGACTCCCATTACATGAGACATCAAGAAATCTGAGGGTCGGGGCGCCTGGGTGGCTCAGTCGGTTAAGCGTTCGACTTCAGCTCAGGTCATGACCTCACGGTCTGTGAGTTCGAGCCCCGCGTCGGGCTCTGTGCTGACAGAGCCTGGAGCCTGCTTCAGATTCTGTGTCTCCTTCTCTCTCTGACCCTCCCCCATTCATGCTCTGTCTCTCTCTGTCTCAAAAATAAATAAACATTAAAAAAATAAAAAAAAAAAAATTAAAAAAAAAAAAAGAAATCTGAGGGTCAAGGTTAGCCATCTAACCTCTGTAGTTCTTACTTGTCAAAATACCTATGGGTAAAAATCACATGTGGATAAATTTGTTACTTTTTATTGTAAAAATTTCCAAACATAATAAAAAGATACAAGACACAATAAACAATGGTGTCATCACCCAGTTTCGCCACACCTGTTTCATCTAGCTCAACCTATTTTTGCTGAAGTTGTAACCCAAACCCCACGTAATAAGTCATTTCACTCTTACGTCCATCTTTTTTAAAAAGGTGGGGGGCGGGGGCCGGGGGCAGAGCACTTTCTCGCTAAACTACAGGGCCACAATCACACCTATTAAAAATAACATGAATTTGTTGATTTCACGGACTATCAAGTCCAAATTTATATTTCTCTTGTTATCTAAAACAAAAAGAAAACTCCACCAACTGCCTTTGCCGTTCGTTTAAATCAGCGTCTAAACAAAGTCCACTCACTGTCCGGGGAGCCTGCTCTGGGACAGGAACTGAGAAAACATGAGCCCAAAGCCCTCTGGGTGGCTGAAAACAAACTGCGAAGCCTCGTGAGATACCGACCCCAGATCCTCGGGGTCGTTGAAAACACCTGTGTCCCTCCTGGAACTTCCCCCAGTTGAACATTTTCAATTCCTTCCATTGTTTCTCTGTGATATGGTTTCTTTCCTCCTTCCCTGTCTTCTCCTGTCTGTATGCTCCGGGTGGTTACTGTCCCTAGAGGACACATTATAAGCAGATGGTCTCCTCAGTCATCAATCCTCAGATCAGCCCTGGTGTCCCCACTTTAGAGATAAGGAAAGCTAATAACTTCTTGGGGGGGGGTGACTTGGTCTTGAGCTCAGTTATTAGTTGTAAATTCCAGAGCTAGGCCAACAACTCATAGCTTTGCCTGATTCTTCTTTTTGGAACACAAACAAGCCTTTCTGGTTCTAACGATCCTTTGGTTCCTACCCAAACCCTGTTTTACCACTTGGTCATCTGTGAATATCTAGGTACCCATCCAGCAGTGTGTGGTTAAGAGCTGAGGTCCTAGAGTCTGGGAAGCATGGCTTAGTGATTAGATGCACTAACTCTGCAGCTAGGCTTTCCAAGTTCAAATTCCAAGTCTACCGACTATGAGCTGAAGGACTTGGACAATTTACGTAAACTGTGTTTCCATTTGTTTTTCTGTAGTGGTGACAAAACCGACCTCATTAGGCTGTTGTGAAGGTTAAGTAATGCTTGTAAAGCTCAGGATATGGCACCTGATGCAGTGTTGTACATGTTTGCTGTTGTTATTCTGCGTTCACCACTCAGGTGTGCGAGACCTTGAGTGCGTCATCCAGTTGGACTATGTCTCTGAATGCCTTATCTCTTAACTTGGCAGTCACAAGGGAGCTTACTAAGAGGAATAATGTGAAAATTAGGAGACAATTCACCACAAGCTAAAAGGAGAGCATCTGGTACATAATAGACACTCAACAATTATTAGTTATTATTAATTTGGCACTTTATACTTATCGTGGTACAGATCCGAGGCCAGAAAGTCAGGTGTGCCAGAAATAATGGCATCTCTTTATTTTCAGTAAGTCACCTAGATTTCATCTCCCAGCTCAGTCATTCTTGGTTTTTCTTCCCCGAGTCCTCCATAGTTTGTACCAGGGATCTTATGAAATGCTTAGGTTTCCAGAGGGTCCTGCTGGTCATCAGCCCCCCATCCACTCGGATGGCCATTGTCTTTGACTAGGAGTCTCTGCCATTTCTCTGCCACAGTTGGGGCCCAAGGTCTTAGCCAAGCCCGTGGGCCCCTGCCCAGGGCCAAGTCTCCTGGTGCGTCATTTCCAGCCACAGCCTCGGAAGACTCCTGTCTCTTACCCACTGACCTGTCTCTTACCTCCTGCCTAAATCCCTGGAGATCTCTTCTTAACCCAGAGGAAAGTCTTTTGTTCTTAAACCCTGTTTACCTCAATGGACTTTAGAAGCAAAAGTCTAGGCACAAGTCTCTCCAGAAACAGAAACGCAGGACCAGCCCCATGCCTGAGTGGGAGGAGGGAAGGGCAACAATCGGGGGAAACATCCTACCTCACCATCTCACAAAGCCCTCTCCTCCCCACATCTGTCAGTGGGAGCCACTGCACGGACAGGGGCTCACCTCACGGTCACCAAGAGAGCAACTCCCAAGTGCCAGGCACTGGGACAAGCTCTGGAAGAAAATAAAGAGCCAAACTACCTAGGAACACAGCCCTCCAGCTCTTTCCCTAGAGGACTCATTCTCAAGCAGGGGTGATGTGGGCCCCCAGGGGGCATCTGGCCATATCTGAAGACATTTTTGATTGTCACAACTGGAGGGGGTACAGATACTGGCATCTAGTGAGTAGAGGCTGGAGGTGCTGCTAACACCCTCCAATGTACAGGACAGTGCCCTGCAGCAAAGAATGACGCGGCACCAAATGTCAATAGTGACGAGGATGGGACAGGACAACTGTCACGCAAGGTAGAAGAGAATAATGAGACGATTGTCCCAGAGGCTTATCCAACAGAAATCACTGAAGGGACACTCTCTAACCAGAAGGAATATTCCAGGGAGTCTTTTTTTTTTAATCACAGAGGGCTGGCTGGGATAAGAAGGAGCCGAAACTTTAGCTCAGAGTCCTTTCCACACAACTTGAGACATCGGTGGTCTAGAAGAGATGTGGAGAGCTAACCCTAGCCAACTCCCTCAGGCCTGGCAAACCAAGCTAGAGCAGGCTCCTGTCATAAGGTCTGGGGCCAGAGGAGCGCCTTCATTGCGCCTTCATGGGACAGCTGGGGACTGCCCTTCTCCAACTCAGGTCTGTGATGGTGTCATCCCCTCAGTGACCAGCGCCCAGGACACACTCAGATGAGGAAACCATTCCCAAAGGTTCTTGATCCTGGCCTCGCAGCAAGTTTCCCATGAGATTCTGAGAGCTTTAAGGAAGGGCCTGTGTAGGGTGTTTTTTTTTTTTTTTTTTTTACTCTACAGGTAATTCTAATGTGTAGGCAGGTTGGGAGATTTGTTTTGCCAGAAAAATCATGTCTCATTTCTTTTGCTGTGGAACATAATTCAGAACAATTTCCACGACGGCTGCCTTGGGTAGGAGAGGAAGAGTGGGTAGAGGACGGAGCATTTACGTTGTGTCTAGAAAGGCCAGTGGGACCTGGCTCAGCAGAGTGGGGAAATTCTTCTCTGATGACCTTGACTACAGAGGTGATGGGGTTAAAACCATGGGATGGGGTAATGCCTTGTTTCAAATTTCAACCATTAAAGGGATCCTGTTACCCAAGGTATGAAAATCTGTGTTTAGAAAATAGATCACGTCAAGAGGTGATTATCCACTTTTGTTTTTAACCTCTTCTAAGACATGGAAAATAACGTTCGATTTCCAGAAAAACAGCATTCTTAATGACAGATCAGTCAAGAACTTCAAGGGTCTACTTCCTGCTTTGGTTGTGGGTGATGGGAGGCCTCACCCCACCGTCTCCAACATCCTGGCAGGCTTCTCTCTGAGGCTACCCCCAGCCCCTGAGCCATCTGAAGCCACTGTCTTCTCTGATGGCATCAGCTGCCGGCCCTGTGCTGCTGACTCTCACTGTTCCCCGGATGACCTTTCTCCAGCCTAGCTACCCTGCTCCCTCCTGGGTAGAGAACATTCTCAAACGCAACATGTCAACAAACACTGAATCATTCCCCTGTCCGGTCTCCCAAGTGGTATTTTCTATCTCCATGACTAGCAGGCAAATCCACATTCCTCCCTCTCCCTCACCACCCCCACTTGCCAAGAGCCACTCATTCCAGAGGGTTCTCTGTCCTTAACATTCCCTGTTCCAGTCCTGTGCCATCCTTCTCCAATGCCTCCATGCTGGCTCAGGCCACGATCACTTCACTCACACCTCGACTGTGGCCATAGCCTCTTATGTGGCCCTCTGGGTCCACTCCCATTCCCTGCTGCCTTATTCTCTACCTAGAAACTAGGGTGATCTTTCTAAAACACCAATGATGAGTTTATGATGTGTGGTACATTTACTATGTGTGAGTCACTGTCCTGAGCTCTTTACAAGCATAATCTCTTGAAAAATCTCCCTAAAAACTGTATAAAAAAAGATACCTTCATTATCCCCATTTCACAGATATGGAAACTGGGACACAGGGAGGTTAAGTATCTTGTCTGGGGTCACACAGCCATTAAAAGGGAAAGCTCCAATGCTACTCTCTGGTTTAGAATCCTTCAGTGGCTCCCCACGTATTGACCTTCAGGGAAGGATGCACACTTTGAGTTTGGTCTCAGAGTTCTCTGTGACCTAGGCTGTGCCTCTCTGTCTGGATTTATCACTCACCGCGCGTCCCCCTGACCCCCTGGGTCTCCAGCCTTGTGGAGCTGCCTACTCACCGTGCCCATGCCACGTGCTGCTCTGTCTTCGTTCAAGTTGTTTTCTCCCCGAGATGCCTTCCCCATCCAGTCTGTGTGACAGACACAGTTCTCAGGGTTCAGCTTAAAGGATGCCTCCTCCACGAAACCTTTCCAGAATGTGTCCTGCCCCCACTGCTCGGAGAACTGACCTCTTACTCCCTTGGGCTTGGCTGTAACCAGGCTATGCATTATGACTTTGTCACCAGCAGTGACTAGCACCATGTGCTAGTGGTCTATGGATATCACTATGGGTGCTGTGGCCTCATTAATTCATGCTGCCTGGAGACGGTGTTTCTCACGTGTTTCTCACTGTCTCAGTGGCGTGGGTGATAATGATCAGGTGTGAAGTTAATGTCCCTTAATGTAAAGAAGAGTGCATTGGTGGCTGACGGATGCCCTGGGGTTGTGTAGCATGGTTGGGGAGTAGGGGAACCCTCACGAGCCTGGAGGGGGTCTCCCCTGGGACAATAGAAAGGTCAGGAAAGGTGGGGAGAGCTGGCCAATGTCCTTCGGGTTCTAGATTCCTTAAGTTCCCAGAGGGGTCTTGTGAGGCCAGAGACAGTCCATGATGCAGTAGAAAGTACCAGACGGAGATTCTTGGCCCAGGCTCTGGTATAGCTCTCTTCTAGTGTCAGGTGGCTTCGGTCAGTCCCTTTTCTGAGGGGGAGGGAGAAGGGAGCCCCTCCCACAGGTGCCTTCCCAGGCGTCTCCTGTCCCATTCCTGTGAGACTTTCCCCAGGCCACCTCTGAAGGCCTTTCATCACCCTGTCGTCGGTGCTCAGAAGCCCTCCCTCACCCTCACCTGGCTGCTTGGGCAAGTCTGCCACCGTCCCTGGCTTCAAGGTTCTTCGTTTTAAAAGGGAGCGATTATTTGTTCCTCCATGCAGTGCCCTTGGCAGTGGGTGCCAGGGGAGAACATGGAAGAAGTACTTTCATTTCCTCAGGTCTGAGGATGCAGAGGAAGCTCCATGGAGAGCCAATATTAAGTAATAATTCAAGCCCAAGTGGTCAGGATCCAGGGTGTGGGGAGTGTGGCCGCCTGCTGTCCCTGTTTTCCTTCGCGCACGTCTCCGGCCCATCCGCTGAGGCTGACACCGTTGAAGGAGACCAGCAGGCCGGGGGGGGGGGGATGTCCACAACACCCCACAACTCCCCCTGCCACAGCCACCCCCAGGTCATCTCTCCCCGGGCTTGCAGGCAGGCAGGGTGGGATGTGCCTCTCGCTGGTTCATGAAGGCATGCAGGAAGGGTGTTTAAAAAGCGCTGAAGTGGGGCGCCTGGGTGGCTCAGTGAGTTAAGCGTCCAACTTTAGCTCAGGTGATGATCTCACGGTTCGTGAGTTCGAGCCCCGTGTCGGGCTCCGTGCTGATAGCTTGGAGCCTGGAGCCCGCTTCGGATTCTGTGTCTCCCTCTCTCTCTGCCCCTTCCCCATTCACTCTCTTCTCTCCTCTCTCTCAAGAATAAATACACATTAGAGAAAAAAAAAGCACTGAATCAATCTGTACAAAGAGCTGGATCTTTGTTGACAATGGATCAAGTTGGTCTCTTAAATATTCTTAATTCTTCCTCCCAATGGCTGCAACAGTGCCCTCCTCCAGCCCTCTGAGCCCTTGCCACGTGCCTCGAGGAACTTGTATTGCTCTGGTTTTTGTCACAGTATTTGTGTACGTGCCTTTGCCCCTCTCCCTCTAATCCCTAGCTGCCTACATAGGCCGTATGTGTTATTTATCTTCATATTGTCAGCATCTAACTTGGAGCCTGGCACCCGGGGGGTACTGGGTACCCAGTTGAGTAGACACCACTTTGAGATAATAGACTTCAGCAACACATCATCTCAACGTGTTCTCAATTCTCCCCTCAGTCTTTTATTATTATGTGGTTTATTATTATTATATTTCTACTATGATATTTTACTATCTATAATAGTATATATTATTACTACCATATTATTCATAATATATTACCAATATTCTATATTGTTGCTATAGGCAAAGGTACTGATAGAAGTCTGATGTATATAAAAAGGAAATAAACATGACTCAGATGATACCTATCGCTCTCTCCTTTTCATCCTCTCTCTGCTCCTGTCTCCCTTTCTTCCACTGGACCTTTGCATGTGCTGTCCTGCTTCCTTTTACTACTCCTCCTTCAACTTACCCTTCAGAGCCCAGCCCACATGTCACCCACTTCCCTGATCTCCAGGAGACTGAACACATCTCCCTGGAATTTTTAGATCATCTGCTACAGGACACAGAATTATGTCCCTTTCTGTGTCTGTCTCTTCCACTGAAGGCAGGGCCCGAGTTCCTTCCTATGACTGGCATCTATCTATACACGCGCATTCATTCACACATTCAACAAATGCTCTTTGAGTGCCGACCATGTGCCAGGCACGGGCGTTACATTAATAAATAAACTATCCTTGTGGTAACCAACCTTCAAGATGGCCCTAACGATCCTCTTCTCCTGGTATTCATGCCCTTATATGGCTTCCTCCCACCCAAATGGATATTGGACTATGTGACCCACGGATTATGGCAATAGGAAGGGTATGTGACGTCAGTGTCCTATGAGATTCGATCATAAAGGCATTGTCAGCTTCCCCCATGGTCTCTTGGATTTCTTGCTCTAGGGGGCAGCCAGCTGTCATATCAGGAAGACAGTCAAGGTAGTCCCAACAAATGTCCAAGAAGATAGGAACCAAGTAGGCAACAACTGTCAGCCATGTGAGTGAGCCACCTTGGAAACGGATCCCCCAGGCTCTCTCAAGCCTTCAGATAATGACAGCCCCACTGGCATCTGGGGCTCAAGCCTCGTGGGGGAACCTGAGCCAAAACCGCCCTACTGAACCACCCTCAAACTCCTGACCCACAGACACCAGGACTCTTGTTGTGTTAAAACACTAAGTTTGGAGGTGATTTGTTACGCAGCACTAGATAACTGATGCACTCGTATTGTCATGGAGTTTACATTCTAGTGGAAGAATTAAAGAAATAGAACCTATGTCTGCATTTACTCAGTACCACTAGATACAGCCAGGAGATGAGATTACAGTGGCAAGGAAGACACTAAACAACGCTCCTTTTCTCGTGAGGTTTTTGTTTTAGTGTGGGAGATAGAAAAGAAAAGAAGGAAGTACCTTTTATAAAATATTAGGTCATAAGTGCTAAGCATAAAAGAAAACCCAGAAAGTTGGATAAAAGGGTTCGGGGAATCGCCATTTAGATTGTCTCTCTTGCACTAAACATTTCTCATCTTTCATTTAATACCTCAGAAGATTTTGAAGTAGTTTATCCCCATTTTACAGATGAGAAAACTGAAGGCCGGAAAAGTTACATGGCACAGCTGATGTCACACAGCTGGTCTTTGGCTCACCTAGTGTGGAACCAAGGCTACCCAGACTCCAAAGGCAGTGCTCTCTGCAGGACCTCAGGCTGCCCATTTTGGATTTCCCTTTTAGTCCTCACCCTGGGGGCTCAGCCTTCAGCACAGCCAGGACTCAGCATTGGCTCAGAATACATTGCTGGAAGGAGGGTAGGGAAGTGATCCGTAGACAGGATTGCCAAAGGCTGGCAGTGGGCCTTGACCATCTCTTTCTCTAACTCTGGAAAATATCTCAGCGGCTACAGATCTACCCAACGGCTGGGAATAGCCTCCCAGTCCCCTAACCCTTAGTTGCTCTAGTTGTCTATAGACAGTGACGTCCACGCTCACAAGCTCCTTCCCATCCACGTCCCTGTCTGCCTTTCTATGGCCACTTCATCTGCTCTGCACGGACGGAGGAACTTTCTGCCAAGTTCATACCGTCTGTTCCCCCACATCCATCCTAACACCCCGGTGCCTCTTGCCCCTTGTCATTTTCTATTTATTTGTTTGTTTTCTTTCTTTCCTTGTGCCAAGACCACTAGATGGAGGTATACTAAAACTTACTGGACACTTACGTGCCAAGCACCATTCTATGTGTTTTTCCCTCACGGTCTTATTGAGCGCTTGTGACAGCCCTGTGTAGACGTCCCATTATTTTCCTCGTGGAGGTTAAGGTTCAAGGTCCTTCAGCTACTAGATGGAGATGGCAGAGCTGGGATTCAAACCCACATCTCTTTGAATCCAGACTTCATTGTTTAGCCAAGATCACACACCGAACTGGAAAAAGTCTGAAGAGGGTGATTTCAGAGGTCATCTTGTTCATTTCTTCGCCCCTGGGCAGGGTGAAATCCAGCTTATCTCCAGAAGGTTGTAACTAACTATCTTAAATGGGTGCTAGGGAAAAGAAAAACGTCTCTTAACAGCTCATTACAGCTTATGCAAAGATTTACAGGTTTCACATTCTTTTTCAAAAAAAATTTTTTTAATGTTTGATTTTGTATTTAAGAGAGAGAGAGAGACAGAGCACAAGTAGGGGAGAGGGAGGGGCAGAGAGAGAGAGACAGAGTCCGAAGCAGGCTCCAGGCTCCCCAGCTGTCAGCACAGAGCCCAATGAGGGGCTCGAACTCATGAGCAGTGAGATCATGACCTGAGCTGAAGTTGGGTGCTCAACCGACTGAGCTACCCAGGCGCCCCATGCATTCTAATTAATGTCTAACATAAATCATTCATTTGATAAACATTCGTTAGGTGCCTCTCATGTGTTGAGTTCAGTGCTGTGATAGGGCTAGGCATACATCTACATTATCATGGAAGTATGGGGGGGGCTCTGAACAGACCAACAAGTCAGGGATGCCCCCCCCAGGTGATGCTAAGTGAACCCTGACAGTCTTGTAGGGGTCAGGCAGCATAGAGAGGCATCCAGACGGATGGAACAACACGTCAAAGCCAGGCAAAGGTGACTGAGAATGGCTTGTCTCAGCCTATGGCTGGAGTTTACAGGGAAGTGCTGGGGAGGGATGGGCAGGGGGATTAAGAGCTGAGCAGGGGCAGTTCAGTGCCAAGGTAAGGGATTTGTTCTTTATCTGGAAAGCAATGGGAACGATTTCAGGATTTTAGGTAAGATACTGATATGATCAGATTTGCATTGTAGAAAAATTTCTCCATCAGTGGAATGGATGAGGAATGGGAAAGATGAATTAGGGAGGATATTGCAATGGTTTGACCAAGAGACGATGAGTAGCCAAGAGAGAGAGAGAAAGGTGGAAGAGACATGGGGGAGAGATTTACAAGTATACTGGTTAAGACTTGGTGACTGCTGGGGTTGGGGAGCAGTGAAGAAGGAAGGCACAGAGACTGATTCACCCAGCTTCCTGGCTCGGGCACGTGGGTGGGTGGTGGTGCCATGTGCTGAGACGCCCATCAGGAGGAGGCCCGGGTTTGGGGCAGAGATACTGAGGTCCTATCATGCCTAGGCTCCTTAGGGCAATCCTACTTCAGGTGAGGCAACTGAGACTCAAAAGGCTGATGTGATTTACTCAAATTCACATGGCCAGTACAGTGTCAGAGGTGGGACTTAGACCTAGGTCTTTCTTTTTGAGGAATGATTTCCCAGGGCCTCAGCAGATTTACTGTGCAGGAAAATAAAGAAAACTCAGTATGAAGTAATGGGTGGCAAAGCAAACATTTATGCCACCGACTTGCCATTTTTATATTCATTTATTCATCCCACAAGGTTTATTGAGCACCTACCATGTGCCATGCATGTGACGATACAGTGGTGAACATGACAGGCAAGGACCTCACCCACATCAAGCCTGTAGTCTCACCTCGTGGAGATAGGCAATATGCAAACAAGCAAGCATCGTCCGTCAGAGTGCAGGGAGAGTGGCAGGAATGACAGTGTGGATGCTATTTTGGAGATTTATTCTAAGTGTGATAGGAAACTCTTGGGGTTTCAGAACAGGGCTGTGACATCATCTATTTATTTGTTTTTAAACTCTACTTTTTATTTCAACGTACTTGTGGATTCACATGCAGTTATAAGAAATAATACGGACGAATCCTGTGTATCCTTGTCCCATTTCCCCGCGGCTGCAACATCTTGCTAAACTAAGTGTAATTATCATCCCCCAAGGGTGCTCGCTGTGGTTGTAATTGCGTTTTCCTAATGGTAATGTTGCTGAACAGCTTTCATGTTCTTATTTACCATCCGTATATCCTCTTCAGTGAATTTTTTGTCTTTCGCTCATTTTCTATTTTTTACACAAGTCCTTTGTCAGATAAGTGACTTGCAAATATTTTCTCCTGGGGTGCAGCTTGTCTTTTCATCCTAACAGAGCCTTTTGCGGAGCAACAGGGTTTAATTTTGATGAGGTCCAGCTCACCAATGTTTCCTTTTACTGACTGTGCTTTGGGTGGAAATGTAAGAACCCTGCACGTAGTCCTAGCGCCCTTAGTTTGCCTGCTATGGTTGTCTTGGGAAGTGGAAGCATAAACTGCCGACAGAAACGTAGGGTTTGCTGGGCAGAACCGAGGGCCCACCTGAGATTCAGGGGTGGGTGGCAAAGGGATGGGCAAGGGAATAGGCTTCAAGGCACTTTCTACTCACTGGAAGGGACTCTTTGGGGTAGAAGCTCCTTCCCTCCCAGCTCGAGTCACATGGACACAGGAGATGGTCATCTTGGCATTATGACAACAAGCTTAGGCCTCTCCCTTCCTCAAGAATACTCAGAGACCCTGAAAAAAAATAGTCTTTTCATTCCCCCCAGAGCTTTATCCACGGCCACATGCTTTTGCTGCATCATCATGACGGAATTCTCACAATTCTGTAAGGAAGATCATTGTATTATTATCCCCTTTTACAGAAGATACAACTGAGGCCCAGAGAAGGGCTGGGACCAAACACAAATCTCCTGATATCAAGAGTAATGATTACTCTTCTCTTCCAGCTGACTCTGAATTTCCACCACTAATTATTGCTTGAGGTCAATGGTTCTCAAGGGCTGGTCTATGGGACCCCCAGGGTTCCCCCAGACCTTTTCAGAGGGTGGTCAAGGTCAAAGCTATTTCCCTAAGAATACTAAGACCTTATTTGCCTTTTCACTGTGTTGACATTTTCACTAATGGTGCAAAAGCAAAAATGGGTAGAAATGCTGACACCTTAGTGCAAACCGAGGTAGTGGTCCCAACCTATACTGGCCGTCATTGTATTCTTCACCCCCATCCACTCACAGGGGGAAAATAATAGCCAGTTTCACACTGTATTGTGATTAAATGGGAACTATATAAAAAGCATTTCTGCTGCACACCAAAGCAAGACTGTTATCCTGAGGAAAAGTGCTTTTGTAGTTATTTGAATTGCAAGCTAAACTGTCCTCTTTTCTCTCCTGGAATACAATTTGTACTTGAGAGAATGACTGATGACTATAGGCATCCAGCCTTGGATACCTGGCTTGTTAACAAATGAACAAAGTGAGGCCGTCTGTCACATAAACAATATTTTTAGCTAATGATAAAATTCGAGCTTTTGAGTGAAAATCAAAATTGTGGGGAAAAAAAACCTCATTTGCTCCTTTGAGCTTGACAGCTTTCCAATACTTAAGACTTTTCTGATAATAGTAGTGGTAATAACAAAACATGTGACTTTTTGAGATTGCACAGCGAGATGTGCTTATACTTAGAGGAGCTGCGTAACTCAGTAAACTGAGAGTTTCCAAGTGGCCAGTACATGGCAATGCAAATCAGCACGGGTCAAAGATCCACTTGAAAAGTAAGATCCGGCAATGGGTTTTAATACAATGGAGTATGAAACTTTCATTGCTACGGTTTTGGATTCCGCAATGCAACTAATCTTTGGGAAACTTCCACTTGTCAAGTTTTGCGGAGCATCAAGGAAGAATATCCACGAGTAAGTGAAAAGGCGATCAAATCACTCCTTGCTTTCCCTGCTACCCAGCTGCAAGAGGCTGGACTTTCTTACAGGTACTTCAACTGAAAAAACAAGTCAGGGGAGACGGAATGCAGACACAGAGTGGAGACTCCAGCTGTGTTCCATGAAGCCAGACAGTCTGATGCGCCCCATCCAGCCCCAACCAGCCCCGGCCCCCTGCAATTTACAGCTCTTGTCTTCGGGGCTCAGAACATTTCTACTAGCTCTTAACCACTCCCTCCCAAACCTAGGGTCCCTGGCCCCCTAACCCTGGCAAATTTCCAAAATCCCCTAGGGATGAGGACCAACCTCCCCTAATCTACAACTGCTACTGGAGGGTCAGGAGTGTTTCAAACTTCTAACTGTCCCAGAACAAGGGTCCCAGCACCCGCCCACGCTCTCTGCTGCCCCCAGGAGCCTGTGGCCAAGTAGACACTATCTAACCTACCCTGGGTGGGGGTGTGGGCCCTCCAAATACAACTGGCACCCAGTGCAGGGGGTGGGGGGTCTGTGCCTGAAGACCTCCCAAGTCCCTGCTTCCAACTCCCAAGGTGGGAGCTGAGCCCCTTTACTTGGGAGCCACTGCCCATACAGGAATGGGCAAATGATGTTCATTGCAGACAAACTCCACCACCGCCAAGCATCTTTCATGTTAAAGACGTAAAACTGTAAAATGATCTTTACTCTCTTTATTTAAATTTTTTTTTTAATGTTTATGTTTGAGAGACAGAGACAGAGACAGAGTGTGAGCGGTAGAGAGGGGTAGTGAGGGGTAGAGAGAGAGGGAGACACAGAATCTGAAGCAGGTTCAGGCTCCGAGCTGTCAGCACAGAACCCAACACAGGGCTTGAACTCACGAACCGGGAGATTGTCACCTGAGCCGAAGTCAGACGCTCAACCGACTGAGCCACCCAGGCGCCCCATCCTCTTTATTTTTAAACTAATCAATAAATATTTTTAAAATTTCTCAGTTTTAATTTCAGTTATTGCAAATGCCACTAGACACAACCCATATAAACAAAAGCTCTTTTAGGTCCTCAATAATTTTTAAGAACGTCAAGGGGACTGAAAAGTTGAACTGCTTTATGTTAAAGCGGTAAGGGCTCCTATTAGCCACTGTGATCAAGTGACGCATTGTCCAGGGGTCCCAGCGCCCACCTCCCACCCCCGCCCCGCCCACAGCCTGTGGCCAAGTAGCCACAGTCTAACCTACCCTGACTGACATTAACATCCTGTCCAAATTATTCCCAAACTCCAGGCTTCCATATGACCCCAAAATGAGAGGCTTTACTTCAAAGGACAGCCAAGCATGCTAACAGGGGACCCAGGGTTCTGATAATGGCACGGCCCCTTTCTCTCTCCCTCGCAACAGACAGAACACGGACCTTGAGGCAAGCTGACTTTGGTCTCTGCCTCAGCCCTGCTTTTAGCCAGCCAGGGGCTACCCCAGGCAAGCCTCTCAATTCTCTGGTTTCTGTAAAGCAATAATAGTGCCTGTTTTTCCTTACTGACACTGTTTTGAGGGTGAAACAAAGGGATGGAGACAAATCTTTGTAAAGGTCCTACAAATGTAAGTTATGAACATTTTTCAACAAAGAATTCTCCTGCACATTTGTGGCTATTCACTTCATACATATTTACCAGAAATGGGGCCCAAATGCAGGCCTTGAATGCAAAAACAATAACATACAGTGCCAGTGTATAAGAAGCTCTCTGCCTAACACGGGAGACGAGCATCAACAACCACGAGACAATGTGATGTCTTTGAAAGATCTTGAAAGCTCTTTGAAACCTTAACCGGTTTTTCCCCCAAGCACCCACTCATGCTTCTTGTTGCCTTGACCCCCTTTCCCTGCAGACAACCGGATGGCCCTACATCTGCGCCTTGGCGAGCAGAGGATGCAGAAGAATTAGAGTTTAAAAAGGCTTTGGATGTTTTGTCAAAAGCCTGGCCTTGCAGAGTCCAGAGGTTTAGAAATCGCAACATGAGGCAGGGTAAAGCTTCCCCTTCCCCTCCAAGACTAGAAGCCAGTCTTTGAGGACAATCTGGAGGGGAGAGGTCAGTGGGGCCCATGGTGCTCAAGATGAAAGGTGCCACCCGGCCAAGAGGAACCCTGTGGAGCAGGGTGGTGCAGAGTTCATTCCAGAAAACACCGCCCAGTGTCAGAAGCAAGGGGGGGGGGGTCCTGGAAACTTGATTAGGATCTATAGCCTGTGCCTTTTGTATGCCTCTGGGCAGCGCAGATCACCAGCACTGGGGAGCTCCGCTCTTTGTCCTCCATGGCGTTCGATCTCATCAGCAACCAGCGTGTTGCCTGTTAATCAGCAAAAATGGCGCCCATGTGTGCCCTCAAGATTTTGCTCCACCACATTCTGACTATTCTTGTACAGATAACGTGTCTGTTTGATGGTCTAAGGCTCTGAGTAGTTAAGGGGTAGAAGGGAAAGCCTCATGGGGTTGTGCTTGGATGATACCAAATGGAGCCAGCCTGAGACCTCCCCCGGTTACCAGAGAGATAAAAGCCTGAATCGCAATGGGCAGGGAGCAGCAAGAGTCCGGGGGAAGTGAGTCATTCTTCCAGGCCTTTCTGAGCAGGAAGCGGATGGGAGGAAAAGGGTCAGGGAAGGCTTCACAGAAGAGGTGACATTTGAACTGGGTGTGGGTGTCGGGCCACCAGTTATCTCCACAGAAGTCAGCCTGCCCAGCTGAGGACAAAGAGTCTGTTTCCTGGGAAATTGGAACACACTGAGAAGGCACCACTGTAAACCAGAAGTCAGGTAGAGATCCAGCAGACACCAGCTCTTCTCTAGAAATTGGTGTGTGTGTGTGTGTGTGTGTGTGTGTGTGTTGTCCACTGACAAATAGTGATCGATACTCCCTGTGCCCGCTTTAGGACAGGTAAGTGGTTACATAGCAGTGTCAGAGCCACAGTTGATTTATCGAGTGCTCTGCATGTACATTCATTAGGCCCTTTCCTCCCACGAGGAGTATTTTAATCCTGAATTTACAGGTAAGAAAATGGGCTAAAGTGCCTGCAGCTGGTTAGATGGTAGAAGTCAGATTTGAACCCATATTTACATTCTGCTGGGACTTCAGCTTGGACAGCTTAGGATGGAGCTGGATGGCTAAGGAATAAATGCTTGAAAGGGTTGATAATAACACAAGAGGTAAACTCACATTTGGGTGAAGTGCCCTTCTGCGGTTCCCACAGATGCCGGCGCTTATCCCTCCTGGAAAGCCCTGTTGGTCTTCCCCGTCACTTGTAACCCAAACCTGTCCATGTCTCCAAATCCCCACTCTGCTATCTATTCCGTCTCTCGCCTAGACCAAGCTTTAGGCTTGACACTGAGTACAAACAAGGTCTTGACAGACAGAAAGTCGGTCCCTGCAACCAGGTTAACCCCATAGTCAGAAAGGGTAGTAGGTAGAGTCTGCTAATTGTCTCCCAACATCCACTTGTCCTTCCCCTGGAGCAACAGTATCCCTAAATTTTAGCTGGGTAAATAGGTGCCCAGAATAAAGACTGCATTTCTTAGCCTACTTTGTAGTTGCATTTGCATATGGTCATGTGACCAGGCTCTGACCAATGGGATTTGATTGGATATGACAGGGGCATCTTTTGGCTCCCACTCTTCCCCTTCCAGCCCTATCACTGGCAGGAATGAGGATATTGTTTGAGCTATTTTGGACCCTATAAATGAGGTGACATCTAGGGACGGCAAAACAAGTGACTCTGTGGAGTAGAGCTGCCCTTCCGACCCCGAGTTTTACATGAGAGGGAAACAAACTTCTGTTAAGTCATTCGGAGATTATATAAATAGCCAAATAAATACAGGGGAAGAAAAGATTGAAAAACACTCGTCACTCAAGTACATGATTTGTAGAAGTACAAATTATAATAAATGCAATGAAAAAAACCACATAGAATTTTTCCTGAGAGAATAGAATCTGGGAGGGAGCCCTAACTTATAATTGTCAGTTAAGGAAGGTTTCTGGTTTTAGTCAGTTCAGGCTACTCTAGCAAACACTACACAATGGACCCACTGGCATTCATGAATGCCTTGAAAATTATAAAGTTTAGCATAAAAGAGGGGACAGAGTGCAGGCAGGATCACCGAGGAGAAAGACAGCAACCCCCTCTGTTAACCCAGGTGTTAGCGGATTCTGTGTCTGGTGAGAGAATCCAGCCGTCTTCCTGGCTTGTAGATGGCTGCCTTCTCTTTGTGTCTTTACGTGGCCAAGGGAGAGAGGGCTCTCTGGTCTCTTCCTCGGGTGCTAACCCCATCGTGAGGGCCCCACTCTCATGACCTCATCTAAACCTGATTACCTCCCAAAGGCCCCACCTGCAAATACCATCACTTTGGGAGTCAGCACTTCGAGACACAAATGTGAGAGCCTATAAACCTTCAATCATAACAGCTTCTCTGAGAAAGGGATACTTATGCTGAGACTGAGCCCATAGGTAGGATTTGGTCAGGGAAAAGTAGAGAAGCAAGGAAGGAGAATCTGTGAAGATTCTGAGGCCATAGAGAATTTAGCCACTGCTGGAATCCCAAGAAGGGCCATGGAAGCCGAGCCCCTCTGTCCCAAATCTTCAGTGGGTTCTCAGAACCTCCATCCTATACCTACTATGGGTGATGCAGCCTGGACCCCTTAAAACCTAGACATGAGGCTGCACAATGCGTTCTGTCCAAACACCGCTTGAGGGAATGGCCCTGTGCCTCTAGAAAGATCTGGAGGACAGATGCAAACCCTCTCCCACAAAGGAGCGAAGGGGCCCCCAGGGTCAAGCCAGAGAAACCAAATCTGCAGCAGGGGCCCAGGAGGATCGTGGGCCTGGGAGGCAGGACCCGGGGTTGGAGTGAATCAGGAGGTGAGGAACCCAGACAGGTGTGTGAGCTGAGGCTCCAAGGTGTTAGGTGGGACCCAGCTGTATGTCCAGAGATGCTGTGTATCTGGGGCTTGATGTGTGAGCCTGTGTGATCGTGGGTTCGCTGCTACTTCTAAACCGTGGCAAATGTTCGGAATCTCTGAATCCTCGCACACAGAGTTTATGAGGAAGGCATTATCTCCATTTTACAAATGAAGAGGTTGAGGCTCGTAGAGGGCAAGGTTATCGTCTAAAGTCACCAAGTGGGTAGTGCTTGTGCAGGGCTTATCTGACCTCCCAGCCAAGTCCATATGGGCCAGCACAACCCATTCAACTTGTCCGGGAGACCACTTGGGCAGGGTGTGGAAAACTCTTGGCCTAGCAACTAAAGATGTCCACAGCCGTGTTTGCTCTGGAGGGTCTGTGATTTAAACAAACAAACTACTGACTTTGATGCCTGAAGGCAGGGAATGGACTTTGTCCTTTGCCGTAATCTCCCCACTTTTGCTCATTTACTCCCTGCCTGGCCCCGAAGGCATTTCAGTGTTAATGCGGCCTTCACTCTGGAAGAACCTTTCTTTAGCACCAGAAGCCAGATGAGGAAGCTTTCCTGAGCCCCTTTTCCAGTCACTCTGGGAATGCATCAGAGACCTGGGAGCCCGGATATTTATCTGACACATTACATATCGAATATCTACCGTCTAAAACACAGATCTTTCTCCTATCAGCACATGCTGGCAAGGACCCTGCTTTATGAACTTCGCATCCTGTGCAAAGTGTGAGCAAGTTAAGAGAGGCTAAACAGGCTGAGTCCTTGTCTAAAGTTCTTTAGGAACAGGGGGCCTCTGTGTTCTCCAGAGCTGGAGCACAGCGGGTAGGCAACTGGGGCACACTGAGGTAGAAGGTTCGAGGGAGTAGAATGTTCTGGGAATTTCTGTGTTTTTTCCTGCCTTTTGCCAAGCTTGCTAGCTCTGTGGCAGCCAAGCACTTGAACATTACCCCTCGGTGTCCCATTGTCTACCATATGTGTCCAGGTCTGGAGTTGAACCAGACATCACCATCAGGCCCGGAGTTTTCTTTGCAAAGCGGTGGCCTCTGAATCCCTGCAGTGTTTGGGAGAGCAATTTGCAGACCCCATCTTGCCATTTAGAGTAGCAACCAGTTAGTTTAAGGGATAGTTAAAGGACTTTGAGTTCCTTTGGTTGCAAGTTGCCTTGGGCAAGGGAAGTCATTTTCCTGAACTCAAAATAGCCATCTGTGTGTTAAACTACTTTTTTTTTTTTTTAGATGAAAGCAACTACATTTTTTTTTTGAAAAACCAAAATAAACTCAAGTTGTCCATAGTATGTCTAGTGAAAAGCTATAATCGAGGGGTTTATGTTTCATGAATGCCTTGAAAATTGAAGTTTAGCATGAAAGAGGGGACAGAGTGCAGGCAGGATCCCCAAGGAGAAAGACAGCAACCCCCTCTGTTAACTGGGGCTGACAGTGAAGGGGAAAGTACTCATCCTGAGCCCAAACCTCACCCCCTGAAAAATAAGTTATGCTCCAATGAAACAGGCAGGAAGGGGTGGGGCTCCCGGGCTTATGAAATTTCATCACATTCAAACAGCAAAGTGAAACACGCTTTGCCTGGGGTCATAGTCTGATTGCCCCTGAGTAAGCAGGTTCTGAACACGCTATTCTTCAAAATCTCGAACCTGCTTCCCTGTGCCTGTTTTGAATTTCCTCTTCTCTAACATATATTTATATCCTGCCTGTTACAAGCCCACAAGAACAATCACTCACATTATCTGTTTCCTTTCAGATCCTGATGTCATTCGCTTACCTTCTTCCCATGATTTGTTTGGGTTTTTTTTTTTCCTTGAAATAAACCAAACTGCCTTATAAAGATGAAGGGAGAAGAAAGGTTGCACTTTTGGACTTTATTAAAAAACAAACAACAACAACAACAACAAAACCAGGACTATCTGGTGCTGAGTCCATGAAGGACTGGTAGTAAATTCATGTACTAGTTCATTTATTTCCTCAGGAATATTCTATGTATCGGCCACATGTCAGGCAGTAGGAACAAAATGGGAAAACATGCTACAGTCCCTTTTCCTCAAGAAACTCACAGTCTAGGGGCGCCTGGGTGGCTCAGTTGGATAAGCATCCGACTTCGGCTCAGGTCATGATCTCACAGGTCGTGAGTCGGAGCCCCACGTAGCCCCAAGTAGAGCCCACGTTGGGCTCTGAGCTCCAGAGCCTGGATCCTGCTTCCAATTCTGTGTATCCCGCCCCCCCCCCCCGCCCCTCTCCTGCTCATACTGTCTGTCTCTCTCAAAATTAAATAAACATTAAAAAAATTTTTAAAAAAGAAAAGAAACTCACAGTCTCGTGGAACGTGCAGACAAAACAGACACCCCAGCTATTTACAAGAGATGGCAGTGGGAATACGCTTGACTGTTATTGTTGAAAAGTGCATTTACAGGTTGTAGGCTAAAGAAGGAGGAAGGATGGTTTCTGTTGATTTGATTGAAGATGTCAAGCTTTCTCGTTACTAACAATAATGTATTAGGGACTCCCTAAAGGCAAAGCAAGGCTTTCTATGGACAATCACCATCTGTCCAAGATCACCAGTGCCTTCAGCTTTAGCTCAAGGGATGTGAACTTTGACTCATTTTCCTAATCTTAGGAGGGATACAAAGCACGGTACAGCTAGAAAGTGAGTGCGGGGGGGGGGGGGGGGGGGGGGGGGGGAGAGGCTTGTCAACCTCTCAGCTTTTAGGGAGGTCCTCTCTCTCCTGTGTTCTGTGCACGCTACCGCAGAGGTCTTAGAATTAATTGCCTCCATGGGAGATATTCAAGGAGAGGGGCTGGCCTGTGATGATGATGATGCCCCAGATCCTGAAGGCAGGGAATCAGGGACGGCAAAGTCACAGCACCCACACTATCAGTCCCCTGCCCGGCCCCCTGTGACAATTGTCGGCACTTGATGTCAGACCGCCTGATCTCAACCGGAGTTCCTCATCAGAATCAGAGAACAGAAATGACCATTTTCTCGATCGCCCTAAGAATTTACACAGCTCATCACACTGTAGATGCACAAGGGAGAAGTTAATGCATTATAACCAGTACCTTGGGGCCTTGGGGCTTGCTTCTCTGGGGAACCCCATGTGCAATCTGACAGTCCTTCTCGATAGGTAACACTGGGCAGTGACTAGCTATCCCAGCAGGTTGGTGAACGAGCTGAAGTTTATTTGCCACCCCGGCCATTTGGTGACCCAAGGGAAATGAAAGGCTACAGAAAAAGTACAGATTAATCTTTCCACTGGGGGCTTCTGAGAGCTACAGCCCGGAGGTGCAGCAGGAAGACACAAAAGGAAACTGGGAGTCGTAATCAATTTTCCTTATAACAGTGTCATGTTTGTTATATTTGTAGATACCGTGGCAGGCAGATTTCTAAGATGGCTCCCAGATTCCTGCCCCAGGGGTCACACACCATATAATCCCCTCCCCAGGACAGTGGGTGGAGTGGGTGGGACATGAGAGCATGGTGGCATTTCTGTCCTCTGTTTGGGTTACACTGTGTGACAAAGGTGAAGGGACTTCTCAGACGTGCCTAAGTAGTTGACTCTGTGTTCATCAAAAGGAAGGGTATCATCAGGGTGGGCCTGACCCAATCAGGTAAACACTTTAAAAGAGGGTTTAGGGGCACCTGGGTGTCTCGGTCAGCTAAGCGTCCGACTTCAGCGCTGGTCATGATCGCATGGTTCGTGAGTTCGAGCCCCACATCGGGGTCTTTGCTGTCAGCACACAACCTGCTTTGGATCCTCTGTCCCCCCTCTCTCTCAAAAATAAAAAGTAACTTGGGGCGCCTGGGTGGCTCAGTCGGTTGAGCGTCTGACTTCAGCTCAGGTCACGATCTTGCGGTCCGTGAGTTCGAGCCCTGCGTCGGGCTCTGGGCTGATGGCTCAGAGCCTGGAGCCTGCTTCCATTCTGTGTCTCCCTCTCTCTCTGCCCCTCCCCCGTTCATGCTCTGTCTCTCTCTGTCTCAAAAATAAATAAAACGTTAAAAAAATAAAAAATAAATAAAATAAAAAGTAACCTTAAAGAAACTAACTGCCATATTTGGAGAGGATCACATAGCAAAGAAATATGTGTAGCCTCTAGGCGCTGAGGGCCTCAGCCTTACAGTTGCAAAGAACTGAATTCTGCCAACAATTGGCGAGCTTGGAAGAGGACCCGGACTCTCAGGTGTGATAGCACTCTTGTCCACCAGCACTTGGATTTCAGCATTGTGAGACTCTGAGCTGAGAAAGCCAGGTGAGCCCACAAAACTGTGAGATAATAAATGGGCATTGCTTTAACTGCTAAATTATGGTCCACAGAGATAGAAAGCAAATGCAGATTTTATTTACTTATAAGATCTGCCACTGATGGTAAGACATACCACAGACTTTCTAACATTTAGGGAAACAATAAAAACTACAACATTAAGTGTTATAAGGCATAAATTGTAAGATGTCTGATTTTAAAATCCAATAAAATGAGAAATGTGTATCTTGGTATTAAAGAAGCATGTCAGCATTATTGCATTTGTGAATCCCTAGAAATTTTCCAAGCCTTTTCACCCAAGATTTTTTAAATTCCAGTTAGTTAACATACAGTGTAATAGGAGTTTCAGGTGTATAATATAGTGATTCTACACTTCCTTACAACACCCAGTGCTCATCAGAACAGGTGCCCTCCTTAGTCCCCATTGCCTATTTCACCTCTCCCCCCAACCACCTCCACCCTGGTAACCATCAGTTTGTTCTCTATAGTTAAGAGTCTGTTTTTTGGTTTGTCTCTTTTTTTTTTAGATCTTTTTTAACGTTTATTTATTTTTGAGAGAGAGAGAGACAGAGCATGAACAGGGAAGGAGCAGAGAAAGAGGGAGACACAGAATCTGAAATAGGCTCCAGGCTCTGAGCTGTCAGCACAGAGCCCGACGTGGGGCTCGAACTCACGGACTGCGAGATCATGACCTGAGCCGAAGTCGGACGCTTAACAGACCAAGCCACCCAGGCGCCCCTCTTTAGATCTTTTTAATGTTTGCTTATTTTTGAGAGAGGGAGGGAGACAGAGCGCAAGCAGGGGACGGGCAGAGAGAAAGGGAGACACAGGATCTGAAGCAGGCTCCAGGCTCTGAGCTGTCAGCACAGAGCCCCACGCGTGGCTCGAACTCACGGACCGTGAGATCATGAGCCGAAGTCGGACGCTAAACCGACTAAGCCACCCAGGCGACCCTGTCTCTTTTTTTGATTTGTTCATTTGTTTTGTTTCTTAAATTCCACATATGAGTGAAATCATAAGGTATTTGTCTTTCTCCAACTTATTTCATTTAGCATTATACTCTCTAGAGCCATCCATGTCATAACAAATGGCAAGATTTCATTCTTTTTCATGACTAAGCAGTATCCCACTGTATGTCTATACCACATCTTTATCCATTCATCAATCAATGGACACTTGAACTGCTTCATAAATTGGCCATTGTAAGTAATGCGGCAATAAACATAGGGGTGCATATATGTTTTTGAATTAGCTTTTCACATAAGATTATTTTTTTGAGAGAAAGAGAGCAGGGGAGGGGGCAGAGGGAGAGGGAGAATCTTAAGTAGGCTCTACACCCAGCAAGGAGCCAACGTGGGGCTCGATCTCACAACCGTGAGATCATGACCTGAGATGAAATCAAGAGTCAGATGCTTAACCAACTGAGCCACCCAATCACCACTCCCCCCCTTTTGTGAGACTTTTCACATAAGATTTGATTTAGTCTTCCTTCATAACCCTGTGATAGTTGAGAGGGGAGGGGTCATAATGAGAGAGCTGAGGTGCAGAGAAGTGAAATGACTTACTCAAGGTCACAACACCAGACGGAGCCACGACCAGATACTGGGCCTGTGCTTTCCACAGTACCAGGACCAGACCATTGGACCTCATTTTGCCAACACCCAACACCCCTACAAAGTGAAACTATGCTACTAACAGCCCTGCTCACGGGAAAGCCACAGAGGTGAGCCCATCACTTCTGAGCCACTCTGAGGGGATTAGAAGTGTGTCCCAGGCCAAGGCAGCCAGTCCATAGTCTGAGCAGTCACTAAAGATGGGGGCCAACTAAAAAAGATGAGTTGGGCTAATCAGATTTGCTCTTCCAGGAATTATGAGGCACTAGTTCAGTAGTGGAGCAGGAAGGTCGTGGGAGCCACGGGTGATCAGAAGGTTATGTGGGAACAGACACCATGTGCAATGATGGGAGGCTATCCAATGGCGTGAGGGAATGGGGCAATGGAGAAAGCAGACGTTCCGGCCGATAGAGCCCATGGAGCCCACAAGAAGATCGAGGAAATCACCCCCTGGGCCCGTTTCTGTTTCAGACATGCCCCAATTCCAATTCAAACCCTTCTGTGTCCTTAAAATCCCCTCCCCAAGTTTTCTCAGAAATGTGGTTGAGTCTCTGTCCATTGCAGCTGTACCATTCATAAAGTCATGGTCTATGCGGTCCAGTTTTGAAGCTGAGTTATGGCTAAAGAAACATAATTCACGCAAAATAGTGATGTCAGAAAAGCTCGTGTTTACCAAACACTATGAACCTTTTTCTCCCCTAACCCCCACTGTCCTCATATACTACAACTGCACTTGGCCTTGACAATCCCCCTAGGATGACTCTCTAGCCCTCCCTCCCACGTGCATCTTGTGGTCTTTCTCCCTTCTTCAGTCTTATAATCACCCATCGCAAAAGCCCAAGAACTGGCCTAGCCAGACAAGGTCCTCCTTGGAGGGTGGGGGGAGGCTAAGAATCCAAGTAGTACAAGTCAGAATCCTCTTTAATGAGCAGAGGCTGGGAAAACGTATGACAACGCTCACATTTCAATCATTATTTACCCTGACCTCACACCGTCGAGAAAAAACCCCACAACTAAAACAGAATCTGCTTTTGCAATGATGGTCGCTGCTTGGATATGCCATGAATATTAAGAACTGTGTTTATGTGTTGCAGCCACACTGATTCTGAGTTTTCTGGGTGCAATACCTGTCAAGTGATGTGGTCAAGTGAACCAGATGGGCTAAACGATGGTTACCAAACTGAAATCGATAGTGGAGATGCAGCCTGACTGGGGTGGGTGGGAGGGGATGTGGCTGGGTGCGAGTTCTTGCTTTGTTTTGGGAGGCTCAGCCGGAAGCGGCCTGTAGACCTTGCAGAGGGAGTTCAGAGAACCAAGTGAGGAGGCGGGAGGTGAGCCTTTGGGAAGGAAGGTTGTGGTAGCCAGACGGGAGCACCTTTGAGCTGGGCAGGGGTCTAGCCCTCCCCAGCAGGCCCTGCAATGTTAGCTCTGGGGTTCTTCAGGGAAGTTCAGAGGGGGTAATGGAGCCTCAAAGGGCACTTTGACTTTACCCAGCTCTAGACGACCCCCAAATGGACCAGGGCCAAAGGAGGCTGCAGAAGATGACGGGCCTAGAGTTGAGGTAATTCCATGCCAGAAACTCCCTCCCAGAATGGATGGCAGGGACCGTCCTGCAACAAAGGGGCTCTTCCTCAAGGCAGGGCATCTTGGGAACTGTGTCTGTGAATCTGCAAAATCCTTCACGGAACCCCAACCAACAAACAGTCCTAGCTCGCTAAGCAAGGCTGCCTAGCCCAGCATCTCATCGATACCGAGCACAGCTAAGAATTTGGCATATTTCCAAATCACAGCAGAGTTGCCAAAATAGACTTCATAGTGTCTATCCACTAATGCTCACAGAACTTGGTAGTTCAAGGCACTGCTATCATTTACAGTATGATAGCTGGGGTATGCCTGACACCTTGCCTGTGTTTCCTTTTGTTTCTTCCTCCATCCCCACTCTGAAGTATTATTGTGCTCATTTCATAGATGAGGAAACTAAGCCATGGGAAGGTTAAATGACTTGCTCAAACTCATTTGGCTATTAAATCACAGAGCAAGGATTTGAACACAGGTCTCTCTCTCAACCTGAGCTTCTTTGTAAGTCTTGGTGGTTGGGTAAGAGTTCTCTGCATTCGAGATTTGACCAGTGGGCAAAAGCTGTACTACAGTAAATTTCATCCCTGTTAAAGTCCTATGGCCTGGCCACCTTGACCCTATATCTGAATAAAGCTGGACACTGACCTCCCACCTCCCCTCGTCCAATGACCAACATGGACAAGCTGTGAACTCCCATTGACTACAGTGCCTCCAAGTCTTCAATTATCTACTGACCATCCTGACCCCCCAATCTAGGCCAGATTTTCTACTCTGATTTTTAACCCCATTTTCAGCCCTATCCATTTTTTTGGAGTTCCCCCAGCTCACCCTGGGGTAAACATTCATTTAGATTTGAACACACACATGGCTGCCTTGGGAAGAAGCCCCGTGGTCCAGATCTGACCTCTGTGCTATAAGCCCCAGTGTTGCTCATTGCCTTGTGGCCCTTCTACCCCACTGCCTCCTTAATAGAGAGTGCAGTCAGAACATGCTACACAATCTTTTGGTGGCCTACCCTTTCCTTCCCACCAACCTCTGACCTTGGGCTGTCCCTATAGCTCCGGTTTGAGAAGGCATTTCCTACTGGTGACTAGGTTCCTGCCCACCCCTTCCCACTCCCAGTCCTCATTCTTGCACAGTTTTCATTGTAGCCACCGCACCCTCCTGTTGGGTGCCTGACCTTGACTCTTCCAAGTTCTCAGTTTCAAAAGTAAAAATGAAGTGTTACAAAAGGAAAGTTCCTCAAGCACTCCTTCAGAGCCTATTTCTTCTTTATTTTTAATGCTTTTATTTTTTTATTGAAGTATAACATGCATACAGAAAGTGCATAAAGCATAAGGGCTCAGTGAATTATCCCAAAGTGAATACACCTCCGTGTACATCTCTCTGGTTAACAAGCACTGGATATCAAAAAGACAAGAAATAACAAATGTTGGTGAGGATGTGGAGAAAGGGGAACACTGGGCACTATCGGTGGGAATGCAAATTGGTGCAGCCACTGTGGAAAATTGTAGGGAGATTCCTCAAAGGATTAAAAGCAGAATTACCATATGATCCAGGAATTGCACTACTAGGTATTTGCCCAAAGAAAATGAAAACACGAATTTGAAAAGATATATGCATCCCTATGGGTATTGCAGCGTTATTTACAATAACCAAGATATGGAAGCAACCTAAGTGTCCATGAATAGATGGCTGGATAAAGAAGATGTGGTGTATATATACAATGCAGCATTACCTCTAAGAAAGAATGAGATCTTGTCATTTGCAACAACATGAATGGACCCAAAGGGAATTATGCAAAGTGATCAAAAGATGTATACCATACAACTTCTCTTATATGTAGAATCGAAAGCACAACAACAACAAATGAACAAATAAAAGCAGAAATAGGCCTATAAATACAGAGAAAAGACCATGATTGCCAGAAAGGAGGTGTGTGTGTGTGTGGGGGGGGAGGGTGGATAGGCAAAATAGGTGAAGGGCATTAAGAGGTAAACTTCCAGTTATGAAATAAGTTATGGAGATCAAAAGAACAGTATAGGGAATAGTCAATAATATTGTCATAATGTTATACAGTGGTAGAAGGTGACTGCATTTGTCATGGTGACCACTGGGTATCGTATACAATTGTTGAATCAGTACGTGGTACACCTGAAGCTAATATAATGTATGTCAACTATACTTCGAAAATAAAAATGAAAAATAGAAAAAATAGAGTATTAGTGATACCTCATAAGACCCCTCATTTTCCTCTCAATCATATCTTTGTCCTCCCTCTGAAAGGTAGCCCCGTCCTAATTTATAACGCCTTAAGTTAGTTTTTGAATGTTTTTGGCTTGTATATGAATGGAAACACACAATGTGTATTCTGTTGCATCTGGTTTCTTTTATTCAAATTATATTCATGAGATTCATGAGTATGTTTTCATGAAGCTATCCTTGGTTCCTTTTTCATTGCTATGTAGTATTCCATTGCATGAATATGCCTTAATTCATTTACTCATTCTATTGTTGATAGTATTTGGGTTATTTCTACTTTGGGATTATTAAAAATAATTTTGACATATTTATACACATATACAAACACATAAGTTTGTATGCTTATACAAGTGCATATAAGTGTGTATGCATATACTTTTTATTGTGAACATTTATAATTATATATAAAAATGGAATAATATTATGAACCCAATATGCCCACCAATCAGCTTCAAAAACTATCAATATGTGATCAATATTATTTTATCTTTACTCTCCTACCAGTGTTCCCTCACTTTGATTATTTTGAAACAAATACTAACCTCACATAATTTTATTTCTAAATACTTCAGTATACATCTTCAAAAGATATGTGCTCTTTAAAAAAGACATAAAACCATTATCCCATATAAAAAATAAATGTAATTTCTTTTTTTAAATATAATTTATTGTCAAATTGGTTTACATACAACAGCCAGTGCTCATCCCAACAAGTGCCCTCCTCAATGCCTATCTCCCACTTTCCCCTCTCCCTCACTCCCCATCCACCCTCAGTTTGTTCTCTGTATTTCAGGGCCTTTTATGGTTTGCCTCCCTCCCTCTCTGTTTGTAACTATTTTTCCCCCTTCTGCTCCTCCATGGCCTTCTGTTAAGTTTCTCAAGATCCACATATGAGTGAAAGCATATGATGTCTTTCTCTGACTGACTTATTTCACTCAGCATAATACCCTGCAGTTCCATCCATGTTGCTGCAAATGGAAGGATTTCATTCTTTCTCATTGCCAAGTAGTTTTCCATTGTGTATATAAACCACATCTTCTTTATCTGTTCATCAGTTGATGGACATTTAGGCTCTTTCCATACTTTGGCTATTGTTGAAAGTGCTGCTATAAACATTGGGGTACATGTGCCCCTATATATCAGCACTCCTGTATCCCTTGGGTAAATTCCTAGTAGTTCTATTGCTGGGTCATAGGGTAGATCTATTTTTAATTTTTTGAGGAACCTCCACGCTGTTTTCCAGAGCAGCTGCACCTGTTTGCATTCCCACCAACAAGGCAAGAGGGTTGCCATTTCTCCATATCCTTGCCAGCATCTATAGTCTCCTGATGTGTTCATTTTAGCCACTCTGACCGGCACGAGGGGGTATCTCAATGTGGCTTTGATTTGTATTTCCCTGATGATGAGTGACGCTGAGCATCATTTCATGTGTCTGTTGGCCATCTGGATGTCTTCTTTGGAAAAGTGTCTCTTCATGTATTCTGCCTATTTCTTCACTGGATTGTTTTTTGGGTGTGGAGTTTGGTGAGTTCTTTATAGATTCTGGGTTCCAACCCTTTATCCGATATGTCATTTGCAAATATCTTTTCCCATTCTGTCGGTTGCCTTTTAGTTTTGTTGATTGTTTCCTTCGCAGTGCAGAAGCTTTTTATTTTGATGAAGTTCCAATAGTTCATTTTTGCTTTTAATTCCGTTGCCTTTGGAGATGTGTTGAGTAAGAAATTGCTGCAGCTGAGGTCAAAGAGGTTGTTGCCTGCTTTCTCCTCTAGGGTTTTGATGGTTTCCTGTCTCACATTTAGGTCTTTCATCCATTTTGAATTTTTTTTGTATGTATGGTGTAAGAAAGAAAGTGGTCTAGTTTCATTCTTCTGCATATTGATGTCCAGTTCTCCCAGCACCATTTGCTAAAGACACTGTCTTTTTTTCATTGGATACTCTTTCCTGCTCTGTCAAAGATTAGTTGGCCATACATTTGTGGGTCCAATTTTGGGTTCTCTATTCTATTCCATTGGTCTATGTGTCTGTTTTTGTGCCGAACTTACTTTTTTTTACTTTCTTCAGACTCTGTTTTATCTAACCACCTTGGAACAATTTCTTAAGTTAAGGAAACTGCCCAAGGAAATAGAGGTGTTAAGTAACACTATCAGGATGAAGGCCAGCTCTTCAAGGACTTCCATTTTTTTTAGCAAAGCCCTGATTTGTTATTTCTCCAATTACAAAAGAAGCATATTAGAGTTTCCATGCTTTTTGTAACCAATAGAACAACACTGAGATGTATTAAGAAAAGAAACTATCTTTCTCCTGGCCCATCTCTTACTCCATCCCCTGAGGGAACTAGCATTAATGGCCAGGTACATGTCTACCCATATTTGTCTCCTTGTTCATCCATTTAAACACACAGACATCTATTAGTAGAGTTTTTACGTTGTTTATTTGTTTATTTGCTATTAATGAAATTTAATGACATCACAGTATTTTCCTGGACAATTATATGTCTGTTGTCACGCCTATATGTTAGTAAATGTGGATATAAACTTTCTCTCTAGTTTCCCATCTTCCATATAAACACATGTGAGATATTGAGCAATTGAGGTCAAATCAGGTATACAGGATTCTTTTTAGCCAGATTTTACTTTTTCTTTTCATACCTATAATCCCTTTTACAACCTGCATCACCACTTCCTCCAATGCACACATACAGAAAATCCAAGCTAACAATCAGTGTGATTTCTTCCACCCTTTTCTCCCTTTTCAAATGCATCCTGTATAAATATGTCAAAAATACACATACACATGTAGGTTTTTATCATTGTCTATTTTGTAGAAATGAGATGAATTATACACATTTCTGTACATATGGCTTTTCTCAGGACAGTCTCATGGAAATCCCCCCAAGTCCACTGATATGGCTCCTATTTATTTCCTTAAGTGGTTGCATAATATGGTGCAGCTATGCCAAAATTTATTCAACCATTCCCATAGTGATGGGCCCATTGGTTTTTATTTTTGTCATTGTAAACCACTAATAGCAATCAACTGCTGCACTTAATTGTACATATGAGCTTATATATTTGTGCTTCTCCAGGTTGAAAGTAATTTCTGCATAAAAAGATCTAAAAACTTCAGGGATCCAAGAAAACTTCTGCAATCTGCATTACTGTCAATAAAATACAAATTACATGAAAAACTCATAATACCCATTGCTTTTGCTGAAATGAAGGCAAGAAAAATGAATAGTGTAGGCTAGATGTACATAATTTATGAATTATATTTGTCTTTATTTTGTTATTTATCTCCAAATCATCAGCCCCTCGATAGAGCACCTCAACATCTGCAATATTTATTAGACTTGAACATCTTTGATATTTTGCCTATTTTTAGTCACACATAATACATAACTTTTCATGTATCTGTCCCCTTTTGGTTATAAAGATGTATTTGTCAAGATAGGAAGAGAGAACATTTTATTCAACACGTTTGTCAGTTAGCTTGTTTTGTAACTTGTTTATTTAGATATATAGTAAGTGAGCCTCAATGTGGTCTCTTGCCCAAGGCCCTGCACATGTTCATGAGGGACTGATCGATCTACTAACTCAGCTATTAATTTTTTCCTTCTTCATTCACTCAGCACACATCTGCTTAATGTTTTCTATGAGCCAGGCATTGAAATAATTTCACTCTTTCAACAAACATTGCCTGTCACTAGTGTGCCAGAGACTGGACTCCCAATTGGTATTAAGGATGCTCTGATGGGATCCTGGGGCGCCTGGGTGGCCCAGTCAGTTAAATGTCTGACTCTTGATTTTGGCTCAGGTCATGATCTCGTGGTTTATGAGTTCGAGCTCCATGTCAGGCTCTGCGCTGACAGTGTGGAGTCTGCTTGGGACTCTCTCTCCCTCTCTCTCTGCCCCTCCCCCACTCACACTCTCATCCCTTCTCTCTCTCTCTCTCAAAATAAATAAATAAACATTGAAAAAATTATGATCCGAGGGGTGCCTGGGTGGCTTAGTCAGTTGGGTGTCTGGCTTTGGCTCTGGTCATGATCACATGGTCTGTGCTTTCGAGCCCAGCGTCGGGCTCTGTGATGACAGCTCAGAGCCTGGAGCCTGCTTGTCTCCATCTCTCTGCCCCTCTCCTGATTGTGCTCTGTCTCTCTCTCTCTCTCTCTCTCTCTCTATCTTTCAAATAAAAAAAATAAATAAAACATAAAAAAATATGATCCGATTGTAACCAGAAAGAGCCCAATCCCACGAAAAAAAGAGAAAAAATTTAAAAACAATTCAAGCGTTGTGCTAAGTGTCCAATGAAGGTGCATTCCAGGCCACAATGAGCACACACAGAAGAGATTACCTCAGTCCAGGGAAGTTGGCAGCATCTTTATAGAGGAGGAAGTGATATTTGGGTTGGGACTTAATGGGTGAGTTGGGCTGAGTTGCTGGCACTGGGTCTCTAATATATACATAATGTGTATTATATAAGCAAAATACATGTTTATTTTTATAATACACTGTGTGCATAATATATTTGTACTATAATTAGTAACATAAAATATACTTTATGTATTTATAATTATGAGCTAATATGATAAAATAAATAAATATATTTAAATATATAATTCATTCTACAAATATGTGATAAATATATAATATATATCATACATATAAATTTTGGTTTTTTTTAAATATATAGCGACACTTCTTTATTTGTTTAATTTTTTTTTTAATGTTTATTCTTGAGACAGAGAGAGAGACAGAATGTGAGCAGGGGAGGGACAGAGAGAGAGAGGCACAGAATCTGAAATAGGCTCCAGGCTCTGAGCTGTCAGCACAGAGCCTGACACGGGGCTCGAACCCACGAGCTGTGAGATCATGAGCTGAGCTGAAGTCGGTCGCCCAACCAACTGAGCCCCCCAGGCACCCCATATCATACATATACATTTAGGACCCTGGAGAAATATAAGTAGAAGATAAGGGCTAACCTGAGGAAGCATTTGCTGTTAGAGGCTTACCACTCTATTAAAATGTTGATGAAATCTGTGGAAAGAGACAGGAATTTGGGAGAGAAGGGTGAACAGGGTGAAGAGATCAACATTTTGAAGAAAGGGACAGTTGCTTGTGGGATTTCAGACTTGTTGATTTATTATTGAATCTCTTAGGCAAAAAGCCAAGGTTCTGTCTACACTGGTGAAATGCAGATGAGGACCAAGCAATTAGCTGGTGAACTTGGCTTAAGTTGCTTGTTCTAGCCATTGAGATGATTCACCCCCAAGCAAACCTCAGCAGCAGGTTGATGAGACCAACATCGCGTTATTGCACTGGCCTCTTGCTTTGTTGGCTGAGGTTTTCCAAAGTTCCATCCGACCACCCAGACTCTTCCCAGGTGCTGCCCGCACATGTGTGAAAGAGCTTTTGCCTGAAGGTGTTTTTCTGACCCACTACCTCAATCCAGAATATTCGCTAAAGCTATTATTGCCCACAAAACCTAACTCTCTCACACCCCCACTGCTCAATGATCTCACCTCCCCAAGATGGCAGCCAAGATTACTGGGAAAACTGCTGGTGACATGCACACAACAAAGGGGGAAGCAGAGAAGCTTCTGGACCATCCTCCTAATCAGAGGAGGGATTCCAGCTCCCCTCCTGGCAAAAATTATACTATCCCCACCTGAATGGTCAGAGTGGAACAAATTTTGAAAATCATAACAGGCTGAACACTTTCATCCCCGAATCCAGTAGATTTTCCAACTGTGAGTAAAATGATAGAAAACAACTTCAAGTGGATCTATTAGGAAATCCAAATTAAGTCAATTGTGAGAATCCAAATAGAAAATCTAAGCCAGGGGCACCTAAGTGGCTCAGTTGGTTAAGCATCAAACTTCAGGTTTGATCACAGTTTGTGATCAAGCCTCACATCAGGCTCTGCACTAACAGCTCAGAGCCTGCTTTGGATCCTCTGTCTCCCTCTTTCTCTGCCCCTCCCCAGCTTGTGTTCTCTCTCACTCTCTCTCTCTCAATAAAATAAATAAAATAAACATTAAAAAAAAAGAAAATCTAAGCCAGTAGTTGGATTTTTCTCAATTGCAGCGAGGAATCCTCTACATTCTGGCTTTAATTCTTTTCCTCTGTTTGCGTGGGTGGTCAAGGAGGATATTGTTTAATCTGTAAACAAAAGAAATCAAGGATGGGTGATCAGGAGGCTAAGGGCTGCTTCTCCAATAAGGATTCACGATCCCTTGCTCAGTTTTTACACATGAGCCCATTTTCAAGCTCAGAACACATGGCCCGAGGAAGAGGTAAATTCCCAGGTCAAGTTCCTGCAACACAAGGCAACCATATACAGTAACGATTTCCCCAGCCCCTTCCTATGGCCACTTACTACCCTGGGTAATCCCGCCCTGGGGAAAGGCAGACATCCAAATGTTTCAAATATTTCAAGGACTGTTGGACACAGAGTCCAAGTCATCATTAGTATCTGGGACCTGAAGTGTCAACATGGTCCCTCAGTAGATTAGGGGCTTATGGGAAGAGGCTAATAAATTGAATCTGGCTCAGTGTGAGTCCACTGGGTCTGTGGACAAGCATGGTACTTATTTCTTCAGTCTCCAAATGTGTAATTTTAATGCATATGCTTGGCAGCTGAACAGCCCCATCAGTTCCTTTGTTTGTGGGGCAGGAGCTATTGTAGCGGGAAAGTTAAGTGGAAGCTTTTGAAATTGCCTCTTCCCCACAGCCAATGTGGTCAATCCAAAATGATATTGTACCCTTGTAGAGACAGCAGAGATTATGCCTCCCTTAGAGACCTAACATCTGAGAGGTAGTAATCCCTGCCGTGTTCCTCCAAAGGCAAATGCATCCTGGAGGATGACAGTGAACTCATGCAGTGGAGTCGTCTCATTGTAACTGCCATGTCACAAGTAGGATCTTAGCTAGATGAAACTAACACGGTCTCAGGCACATGGCATGCTACCATTGATCTGGTGAATGTGGGTCTGTTGGTGTTTTTCTTTTTTACCCTCATTAGAAAGGAAAACGAGAAGTCTGAATTCACTTGAAACGAATACAACGTACACTATGTAGTCTTGCCCCACAAAGAAGAATGAAGCTATGTGCCAAATGAGCATCAAGACCTAGGTAATCTAGGGGGGTGGGTGATGGGTATTGAGGAGGGCACCTTTTGGGATGAGCACTGGGTGTTGTATGGAAACCAATTTGTCAATAAATTTCATAAAAAAAAAAAAAAAAAGACCTAGGTAATCTATGCCAAAGTGACCTGGACTATCTACACGTTTCAAAGGACGTCAAATTGGTTCACTGTATCGATGGCATCGCATTGGTCAGATCAGGTGAGCAAGAAGTGGCAAATATGTGGGAGGTCTTGGTAAGTCACACGTGTTCAAAAGGGTGGGAAATCCGTCTTGTGAAGATTTAGGGGCCCACCAGATCAGTGAAGTTTGCCTAGTTTGGAAGGCAAGTGGACAAATGCGCGCCTACAGCCTGAGAAGGACAGGTGTCCAGGAGCTCAGGGTCTGGTCACACCACTAGGTAAACCATCTAGACCAGCAGCGATGCTAGCTGGGGGGGAACCCTCACCCATCTAGGATGGATAGGAGAGGAGGGAGACGGTGAGTGTGAGTTGCTACCTTAGGACGGGCTACAGTGGCAGGGGCTAGGGTTTGCCCCTTTGCTTTTCCTTGACAGGAAGTGAAAGAATCTAAGTGGCCCAGGGGCAGATCATAGGGGAACCTGAGGTATACAATCCAGATCCTCTGCTTCCGGACTGAAGCATCCTTCTGGCAGCTGCTGGAAGTGTTGATGACTGATAGCTCAGCTGGGCTCCACACTCCCCACCTTCACTGCCACAATGGTCCTTGGCTGAAGAAAGTCCCTCACCTGGGGTCATATCTCCTTACCTAAGCAGCCTGCATATAATGACCAGCAGCCTGCATACAATGACTAGTTAACACAGGGCTATAAAGGCCTGGTCCCTTTGCCCCAAGTGAGAACGACTCCCGTGCCATCCCAGCTCCAGAGTCTCCCCAAATGGGCTGAGGCCTTTGCTGTGACTGTATCACAGCTGAGCTCTGGTCCCTTCACTTTCCCACACCTACTGATCGTCAGAGCACCCCACATACTAACCTCCATTTCACAGTTTGCTTCCCATGGAACCCAACCTTCAACACGTAATATAGCCTTGTACATCTCATTTTTGTAAGAAAATATGTTAAGGGGAGCCTGGGTGGCTCAGTCAGTTTAGTGACCAACACGTGGTTTTGGCTCAGCTCATGATTTCGCAGTCTGTGGGGTCGAGCCCCGCGCTGTTCCGTGCGGAGCCCCCTCGGGGTTCTCTTTCTCCCTCTGCCTCTACCCCATCCCTCAAAATAAATAAATAAACTTTTTAAAGAAAATATTTTATGGCATTTTTTAAAAAGCTAATAGCAATTTACACTCTCATCAGAAGCATGTGTGTAGGAGAATTGTAATTAGTGAAGGAAAAACATACAGTGCAGAGAATAGCAATTCTCAGGGCCACATGAGGTTTATCATTGTCTAATTGCTTTCTAAGCATAAGTTCCTTACCAAGGTATTTATCTCCTAAACCACATACTTTATCTTTTTATAATGGAAGCTGATTTTTTTAAAAATGGGATTTGCTTTATAGGAATGTACTTTGTACATACAAATGCAGAACATATACATTTTGCATGATAAATGGTATTTCTATAAATCCAGCTGTATAGAATTTATATGGAACTTACAAATAAATATCGAAACATTATATAATATATGCATATAGTTTACTTAACATTTATTGAGGGTTTACTGTGTGCAAGGCAGTGTGATAAGTGCATTCACTCATTGGACCCTCACAGCAGCCCTATTCAATGAAAATTTATTCCATTTTACAGATGCAGAGAATATAGTACTTTGTACAGATGAGGAAACTGAGGTACAGCAAAGTGAATGAGCTTGACTAAGAGCATATAGACCATGAGTGGTAGCACTGGACTCAAACTCAGGCACTTTGGCTCCAGAAGTCTCTATTCTTTGGGTGTTGAGTTAATCAACCAAAGGAGGACAAAGCGTCATTCTCTTGTTCCTCCTCCTGTCCTTCAGACTATGGGGATGGTTTTAGCAGGTTTTCTCCATTAATAATAATGGAGATTCAGGCCACACTGGGGGAGATATTTAGAGGAATGAACCTGGAGGATTTTGAACATGTCTGTTCAGGGAATTATTTTATCAACAATAGTGAAATAAACCTAAAGCAGGGGTTCAGTCTGATCTCAGTGTCTGGAGAAATTTGAGATATTTCCAGTGAATCGGATGCTTATAGGTATAAGGCAGGTAACTTAAGTGAATGGCAGCTGGGTGTAGACAGTGGCAAACTGGGGCACTCACACTCATCCAAAGGGGGTAGCTGCTTCTTGACTCCAGCCTCAAGTGGCCAATACGAAAATGGGTCCAGAGTGGACAGCCCTTCCCATTTTTTCAAGAGAACCCAGAAATATAGATAAAATCTCATAATTGTTAGATGTGAATAAAAATTTTTGATGGCAATATTTTGCAAGCCAGACAGAATCCATCTGTAACTCAGCTATGGCTCATTGGCTGCCATTTTGTAACTTCTGATCTGAATGAAAATTAAGAAGGTGGCTTCCCAGGGTGCTATGATTTAAAGAGCACTGGGGAAGTGGCCTCATTCCTCTAATTATCTCCCTTGGTGTGGCCTGAATTTCCATTATTATTAATATATCCTTCAAGTTAAAATCGAATTCTCTACACTCATTAAAAAAATATGGCAGAAAGAGGGAACCTGCTAAAACCCATCACCATACTATGAAAAGAGTGATCATATACGGCAAGCCCTCTTGCTAAAAGGAGACATAGTCCACTTTTTAAAACTGTCTAAATGGGTTGGGTTAAGGAGTCCAATGGAACCAGATTCTGCTTTGGGCCACGGTACTTCAGACTTCCCTTGGCAAAGACGTCTCTTGGACCCACCTACTTCTCAGGCCTCCCTCCTTTACTGCACCTGGCCCCACCCCTGTTTTGAGATATGATTTTATGAATTAAGACTTTTTTAATTGCAAGTGGAAAAACAATTCAAAGTGGCCTAAATGAGAGAGAGAGAGGAGGAGGAGGAGGTGCTAGAGAGAATGTATTGGGTTCAACTAGAAACCGATCTCTGAGGAATCGAGGTCAGACATGTCTAATGATACCTTTCCCCATCTCCCAGCTACATGGTCCTCTGTGTTGGCTTCATTATTTAGCAGTGTCTCCCGATGAAGTGGGCAAAGTGACAAGTAGCACCTCTGGTGTAACTGATACCCACCTAGCAACTCTACAGGAAAGGGGTCCCTCTTCCTCAGTGGCCCCAACAAAATGGACGTGGGTCATGTGTCCATTCCTAAACCAATCACTGTAGTGGAGATGGGGAGTGTAGACTCCTCTGATTGGCTAAACTTGGTTTATATGTCACCTTCTCTCCCCCAGAAGCCACAATATAGGGCCAACCCCTTCTAAAAAGTCATAGACTTAGAGCCTGATGCGCGAGACAGGCTTCAGAATGAAAACTCGAGGGGCTCTTACCACAGGAAATGGAAAGGGATATTGGGGAAGGTAAAATACCAACCTGGATTTCCAGGGAGACATGGACAGTTACCCGGTTTCCTTGCATTTGACTAACAAGGAAAAGCAAATCCAGCGGCCAATGAAGCAACTTAAAAGCTTTTCTTCTCCATGAAGCCGCTCTCAGCTCAATTCCTGCTCTGGGTTCTGGCCTCTGCCTTTGGGCTCCTGCTGGTGTGGCCATCAGGCTCTGGCTATGCTGCTGAATCTGATCTCCCAGAGACAAAGCACCTCCTTCCATGGGCTGTGCTGCTTCCTCCGAGGGCTGCCTTCCCTCCAAGGTCTCCTACAGTTTTTCACTGCTAATGTCACAGTGCAGCCAGCAACCTTGCAAGCTTGTGGAGAAAACGTGTCAGAAACGCAGCCTCAACCTACTCTTTTCCCCCAGGCATGACCACAGTGTTTCCTTTCTCAAAGAGACTACTGTGGCTACGCTTGGCTAGACTTCTTTGCAGCATTTATAAGACCTGTGACACGGGCTCAACTTGTCTACCTTTGTCTTTCAGTATAACTCTTTATTGTTACACTGAGCTGCTTTCCATTCCCTCCACAACCCTGAACTTCTCTCCCTTACCTTTGCAGATTCTGTTCCATCCCTGGTGTGCATTACCTTCATTGCTGGCTATTGTTGTCATCCTACAGACTATAGAGGACCTTTGCCTTTTTCTGCTAATACTCAACATCCCTCCCTTCTTATTAGGTCCAGTGTTGTTTCCTTATGGATTTTCTCCCTGGATGATCTATGCGTTGATGTAACTGGGGTGTTAACGTCCCCTCTTATTACTGTATTACTGCCAATCTCTCCCTTTTTGCCTGTTAATATTTGCTTTATGCATTTGGGTGCTTCAATATTGGGTGCATAGATGTTTACAATTGTTATATCCACAACTTTCCTATTAGAATACTGATCTACAAGAGAAATTCTCCACGTCTATGATTTTGATGGGAAGAGTGGCCAACTCCCACTAAAAAGCCAATGGTACTAGATTCTTCTACTCCCCCTCCCCCATCCTGGGCTTAGCCAGCCGCTGATTGTGTGACTTTGCTCACTTTGTCATACACTCTGTCCTGGGACTTTGATTTTCAGGGAATAAGAGAAGGATGTTCTCAGCCGTAAGGAGGCTGAACCACTCTATTCCTTCTGCGTGACCTCTGCCTCTTCATCTTCCACGGTTCCCTAGGTTCTGCCATTTTCCAAATCCGGTCATTTCAGCCTCCTGACAATTCTGTGAGCGCCTCATCTCCCTGATCTCTTTCCCATCCTTCCCCCTTGTTTCTTTCAGCAATACAGGGAAGCTTTCTGTTGTTTGCCGCTGAGAACTCTGACTGACACGACCTCCTCTAATGGCCAGCTTGCATCTTACTTCCTATACAAAGCTGTCCCACAAGCCATCTTGTCTTCTACATTCCCATAAATTCCCCAAGAGAAGAGCAAATTCTGGGGCACGTGGGTCACTCAGTCAGTTAAGCATCCAACTCTTGGTTTCGGCTCAGGTCAAGGTTTCTCAGTTTTGTGAGTTTGAGCCCTGTGTCAGGCTCTGCGCTGACAGCACAGAACCTGATTGGGATCCTCTCTCTCCCTCTCTGCCTGCCCCTCCCCAACTCACACTGTCTCTGTCTCTCTCAAAATAAATAAACTTTAAAAAAAGAAAAGAAAAGAAAATCCTTGGCATTGGCTTTGATTTTTAGTTACTCACTTACATATCTGTCCCTTACACTGGACCAGGTACTCCTTGATGACAGGGACTGTGTCTTAGGTGGCTTTGGAACTCTAAAGCTAGCTCGGTGCTTGGCACACAGTAGGTACTTCATAATTGTGCATTGATGAGTAACTATGGGTTTACTTAAATTTAGACAATTTTTCATCAGGACATTGTACTGCCACAGGTATTTTTATCCCATCTCTATTTAAAAAGAGACTTATTGGGGCTCCTGAGTGGCTCAGTCGGTTGAGCGTCTGACTTCGGCTCGGGTCGTGATCTCGCGGTTTGTGGGTTCGAGCCCTGCATCAGGCTCCGTGTTCACAGCTTGGAGCCTGGAGCCTGCCTTGGATTCTGCGTCTCCCTCTCTCTCTGCTCCTCCCCTGCTTGCACTCTGTCTCTGTCTGTCTCTCGAAAATAAGTAAACATTAAAAAAAAAACTTAAAAAAGAAAGAAAGAAATAAAAAATAAAAAGAGACTTATTTCAGCCCTCATTTCGATTTGTTAGGCTCGCTTTATGTGCTTTCACCCTTTCTCCAGAGTCTTCAGAAGTATATCGAAGATTTCAGTTTCCTTTCCTGTCTTCTGGTCCTGCCAGCCAGGCTATCGGGATAATGATGACAACAGTCATATTTACACAGCTTTCACTACCAGCTAAGCCCTGGGCAAAATTTTGTATATCTGGTATCAGGTTACTGAGGATGATTATGGTCCCATTTACAGCTGAGGAAACTAAGGTTTGGGAAGGCTCAAGTGCCTTTCCCAGAGTCAGAGAACCGGTAAGAGGTCGAGCTGCCGTGACCCAATGTGCTTTTTATGGCTCTCGTCCTCCTCATGGCGATTCCCTGAAGCCGTGAAATGTCTAAAAGATCAGCAGAAATGTAAGGAAAATCAGGAGGCTGAATAATGATCAAAAGAAAATAATCAGCTCTTGGGTAGGTAAGAATTATCTACTTTTTTTTTTTTGGCTTAAGTTAACCTTTTATGGAAGCCTCTTGCCGAGACTGTCCCCAAGCGTTTGTTCATTGTAGGACCTTCTAATTTGGTAGATTTCGGTCCCTTTTAGCCCACACGTATTTCATGTTTCAAACACCTGGAGAGTATCTGCAGATGAGAATGCCATGGATACAGAAATGAATACACCAAGTCCTAGTCCTTACAAAGCTCTCCACTGAATACCCTGGTTTCTCTTCAGATCGCATAAATCTTTCGCCTTTTACAAAGCTCACCACGGATAGAGGACCAGGCTAATAAAAACCACACCCAAGGACAAAAGAATCTTAGAGGGACCAGCAAAGTGCTCTGAAAGCACAGAAGAGGATGAGGGCAATTCCTCCAAATATATATCAGGATGACTTTACAGGTCAGGACACTGGAAGGAGATGTAGGAGAAGAACAAAGCACCGGTGGGTAAGAGGGTGGACTCCAGAGCTGCCCGGATTCAAATCCCTGGATTCAAATCTTGCTTCCAGCACCTGCCAGCTCTGGGATCTTGAGCAAGTTTCTGTGCCTCCGCTTCTTCATCTGTAAAATGAGATACTAGTAAAGGTGCCCACATCTTTAGGTTCCTGTGGAGGGCTAACATTTAGCAAAATCTCAAACAGCAATCTGACACCAAGTGAGCACTCTGTAAGTGACAGATAACTAACATGTTGGATCAACAGGTAGGGAAGCGTACAGGAGGGTATTCTAGCCATGGAACCACTGTTCAACGTTGGGAAGTGTGCATGGCAAATGGGGGCAGCGCATCGTCCGGGGGCTGGAGCGTCAGTTTCACAGAGGACGGAATGGAGGAGGTTACTTAGGATGGAGATGAGCTAAACCACCTGAAGAAGGCTCAACACCACCCCCAAAATGTGAACCGCCCCATAGATGCAATCAGCAACGTTCCCAAGCGGTGACTGCAATCTAGAGCCAAAGATGGCTGCCACACACCGTGAATTTGGCTCCCTGAGTTAGGGTATGGACAGGGATAAACTGTAGGAGAGAACCTTGAGTGTTTCTAAAAGGAAAAACTCAGAGAAAATTACTTTCACATGAATTTTTAAAATACGCTCCTAGCAGGGGAGGGAGGGAGGCCTGTCCGGTTTGAGGCAGACTGCACATGTCTGAAGCAACCATAATAGAAAAACGTTGGCACTCGGACAGGGCACGGAGTCAAGAACCCTAAATCACAACTCAGGTCTTGCCATGTACCCCTCAATGAGTCACTTAAGATTTCTGGATTTCCAGCTTCTCCACCCTCAAAATGTGGGCAAAACCACCTTTCTCTGCTAGGAAACTTATGATTGATGAGGAGGGTGCTGTGTGCATGCTGGATAATAACATCACATGTAAATATTCCCATAGCTCCTCCCATCACCACACACAATCCCCAAAGCCACGATTAATCCCTTTTGAAAGCCCTGTACACATTTCACTCTGCTTACCCCACTCCCAAGAGGGCACAGGTGATTAATTCTGAATTTCTCAACTGCCCCAAGACAGTTGGAACTAGTAAATGGTGATCTGGTATTTCTAACTGGTTCAAGGTTGTAAAGCCTGGCACACCCATGAGCCACGAACCCACAAAACACGTTCACCCAGTCCAAGGCACCCTGAAGGGTGGAGAGAGGGGCCCCTAAGACAGGCCGAATTTAATGCTCTCATCATACATATGGCAAGGAAGGGCTGCCTTTTCTCATTTGGGAAACCTTTAAAAAAATGAACACATAATCTATGTACATTGTAAAAATGCTGGATAATGTAGCTCAAGAAAAGAAAATACAAATTATCTACAGTCCTACCACCCAGTAGAAATCCAGAGTTAATCATGCAGCGTGTGTAATCTTTTGCTAACCTGCTAAGCCTATATTGTCATATAGCCTTCCAGACTTCTTTATAATTATAAATGTTTTACAAAATTGAATCTTACTCATTCTTATTCGTGTTGATGTCTTATTATTCTCCAAGGTTTTTTTTTTCAATTAAAAATATACAAAGAATATCTCTCTGTGTCCCAATGTTGCTTTACATCATCATCTTTAATGGCAAACTAGTAATTCACTGTATAATAACAGTTGGAACTCTGAGGCAGATAGAAGCCCAGCCGGAACTGGGTTAAGTACCATGGGGAGAATTTGTTGGTCTGTGTAACTGAAAACCCAGAGGCAGACTTTAAACATCGCTGGACACAAGGACTCAGATCTCAGCCTCCCCATGTCCATTCCCTCCACATTCCTTTGTGTTGGCTACTTTCAGGTGAGCTCCCTTTGCTGCCTGCATAGGTGTTACTAGTTCCATAACCAGCAGAGGACCCCTCTGTCCTGAATGTCCCAACAAAAAGTCCTTGAGTAGACTCCCATTGGTGTAGCCTAGTCACATGCCCATTCCTGAGCCACACTGTTCACCATTGTTGGAATGCCTCTACTGGTCAGGCCTGGGTTCCTTTGCCCTTCATGGAATTGAGCTAGGAATTAGCCCCTTCCAGCATCAAGAAAAGAGCTCTATTTCTCACTTAAAGTTGGGGTACTATTCCTGTAAAAGAAGAAGAAGAAGAAGAAGAAGAAGAAGAAGAAGAAGCAGGAGAGGGGGAAGGAGGAGGGAAAGGAGGAGAGGGAGGAGAAGGAGAAGAAAGAAGAAGAAGAAGTTGCTAAACTGACCAAAACATATAATGTTTACTACATATAATAATCATCTTCCTTTACTAAGAATTCCATATAGGTCTGGCACTATGCTAGTCATTCTATGGTACCTCATATAACTCTCAAATAATCTAGGAGATTGGCGCCATTGTTATCATCACTGTTTTATAAGAATCTGAAGCTTAGCAAGGTTAAATAGTTTGCCCAAGGTCACAGAGCCTCTATCAAGAGCCCAGGATATCTAACTCTGGAGTCAATCTTTGCAAATGCTGTACTTTTCTGGGCAGATTTTGGTTTATTGGACCAGTCCCCATCTGGATGGAGCTGAAGAACCGTTGATGTTGGTTATCAGAAAGAGTGAGTTGGAAAGATGGGAGGTGATGATCAGGGAAAGAATGTATAAAATTAAGATTTGTGCAGGGGTGCAAATGCAGAGTATGGCAAGGTCTAGGGTATGACCATGGCAGTAGGTAGCTGAGATACAAGATCTTTGGAGTAGAAGAGATCAAAGAACCGAGAGACTAGGATACTGGAAGGATTATCTATGCAGATGTTGAAATCACCAAAGTTAGTTTAGGCATAGTGATGGAGAGAATAGGTCAGGAACTAAAATCCTCAGTAAATGATGGGAAGTCACTTGGGTCTGGTGAAGACTGTACCCAGGAGGGGATGTGGGTATCATCTCTTCACATGACTTTCAGAGTTGCTGTTTCTCAGGGGAGTGCCAGGTCACAGTTAGAGTTGGAGGTGGGGGTGGGTGGAAAGGGACAGAGAGAAAAGTTTTTGACAGTACAGATGACATTGTTGATAATGACCAATGAATTCCTGAAGTTACACTGGGAAGTAGGAAGATGGGAGATGGGGCAAAATCAAAGTATATACAGAATGTGGGGGATGACCTGGGAATTTGGACTTGTGTGCAAATTTGGCCTGTCAGAGAGCATTATGGGTGAATCCTGATGATCCCAAGATAGTGGGGCTGAGGCAGTGAGTGTTCTAGTGATGATGCAATGGGAGTTCAGAGTCCCCTTCTCACTCCTTCCAATGAAGTTGTCTGACTTTTCTTATCATGGCTAGTTATTAATAGTTCCCCATTCCAATTGTCTCATCCAAATTTCTCTAGACCTAACACATCCTCACTTTGGCAAGGCTGCATTAGAGAAGTCTTGGTAAAAAAAAAAAAAATCAAAGGCCTGGAATCAAGGTCAAAATAGAAAATGACATGAGAATCTCTACAGGATATAAAGGATATGGTCAGGCTTTATTCCTTCTATGGTCAAATAATATTCTGCTGTATGGGTATACGACATTTTGTTTCTCTACTCATCAGTTGATGTATATTTGGGTTGTTTCCTCTTTTGAGCTGTTGTGAATAAAGATGCTATGAACATTTGCATAAAAGTTTTTGACTAATCATATGTTTTCAATTCTTGTGGGTATATACCTATCCTTAAGAATTTTGTGTCTATCAGGGCACCTGGGTGGTTCAGTCGGTTAAGTGTCCAACTCCTGATCTCAGCTCAGGTCATGATCTCACGGTTCATGAGATCAAAGCCCATGTCAGGCTCTGTGCTGACAGCATGGAGTTTGCTTGGGATTCTTTATCTCTCTTTCTCTCTGCCTCTGTCTCTCTCTCTCCCTCTCTCTCTGCCCCTCCCCTACTTGCTTACCCTTGGTCTCTCTCTCTCTCAAAATAAATAAATAAACATTAAAAAAAAAAAAAGAACTTCATGTCTATCTAGACAGAAAGGAGCCTGAGGAGCTAAACTCAGGTCTCATAAATGATGTGAGATCCGTCTGCTTGAAGACCATATCTTCAAAATAATGTCTGCTTATTATGGATGAAGATACAAAGTTTCAGCCCATTACCAGGAAAAAAAATGTTACCTTGAGCTGGTGCCTTGTATACCCAGAGTCCCGAGGAGAATCAAGCAGTCCTTCCCTTTATTACTGAAATCCTATATCTGCTCATGCAAAGTCCACTTGGATGGGCTCCTGGGAGCCCATCTGGCAGGTTGTAATAACCTTCTGTTCTCCCCCCCACAGATCTGCCCTTCAATAAATAAACAAATATTAATTTAAGGACTCCTGTGAAAGATTATATGGATGTGTGCATATGCGTGCATTTGTTTATACCACGACTCGTTTTAAAAAATTATTTGGCATACACAAATTTGCACCAATTAAAATAGACAAACTAAAAAAAGGAAAACACAAGGATGTGAAATAAAATTAAATTTAAGCCATAAGGTTAACACACAATCTTCGTGCCATAGGTTCTGCTAGAGATGGACAGCAAATTTGGCTTTGAGCTTCTTGGCAGTCAAAGCAAAGAGGGAAGCATGATTAGTTGTAAGATTTCTTTATTTTTTAATGGTTATTTATTTATGTATTCTTGAGAGAGAAAGAGCACAAGTAGGAGAGGGGAAGAGAGAGAGGGAGACACAGAATCTGAAGCAGGCTTCAGGCTCTGAGCTGTCAATGCAGAGCCAGACGTGGGGCTCAAACTCACAAACGGTGAGATCATGACCTGAGCCAAATCCAGCTGACTGAGCCACCTAGCACCCCCGGTTTGTAAGATTTCTAATGGGTGTGAAACACATATTGGCAAATCTCCCGGACAGAAGGAGAGTTGAGGACTCTGATGGGTATGAGACTCCAGAAGAGACACTTGTCTGGTGTTCCTGTGCTTCAAGAGCACATCCATCTTGAAGTTAGATATGGCCCTGTATTTGCTCTGTCCAAGAAATGTGAGCACGAGTAGTGTATCATATTTCCAAATGGAAGATTCAAGAGCCAGTACACAATTCTCCATGCACTCTTTCCAATGCCACAGGGACCCACACTGCCAAGGAGAAGGGAATACAGACAAAAAAGGGAAAGAGAAGAAAAAGGAGAATGGGCTGTCTGGTAACATCTCACGTATGAGACAAGAAAAGAAGCCAACAAAGAACAAAGAAATGCTATGGGAACCATAGCATTCTAAAAACCAAGATGAAGGTCTTCTAAAGGGAGAGATATAGATTAAATGTTTGCCCACAGGCACACCACCAAAGAGTGGGAGAGCTAGAATTTGAGTTCATTTCTTAAAGACATGGGGAGCTGTGCTCTTGATTGCATATTATGTTGCCTTCTGAGGGGAAGAGAACTACAGGCTCTACCACTTTCCAGCTATATGACCTAGGGCGCAGTTACCCACAGTTTACTCATCTGTAAAATGGGGATAATAATAGTACTCCCTCTTGCAGAGCTGTGAGGATAGGATCGTATATTCCCCACAACGTACAAGGATTTATGGTTTTGTATTTCAAAGACCTGGGATTTGCAAATGTGCTTTGAATATCCATTTTTACCTTATAAACTCCAGAAAAGGGAAATGGAGGTTCAAGCATCCATTCCCAGAAACCTCACATCTCAAGACTCTGCAACCCACCAAGAGCCTGTGACCTGGGCTGTTGGAAATGCTCTTTTCACCTGCTTGAGGAGGATGGAATGAAATCACAGTGTTTGCCAAGCCTCACCCTTGCAAGGACCAAAAGGCAATCTTTCGGCAGGAAAGGAAAATAGCCCTTTATTTCTCAGCCGTTGGATACCAGTTTGAGCAAAAGCCCCGTTTTATGAAATAAAAGCAATGATATGGCAAAAAAAAAAAAAAAAAAAAAACCAAAACACACAACAACAGCTTGAAAATAATTGAGTACCTGATAACAAGAAAACACTATCACCTCTTGGATGTTATATCCGGACACCATCCTAGGGGCTCATACACATCTGTTTTGTGTAAGGCTATGGTTTGAATGTCAGCTGATGTCTAGATAGTAGTTCCATCTTCTCTGACATTTGTCCCACTGCCTGGCTTCCTTCAGTGGCTGCCAACTCACTCCTTCCACCCTCATTTCGCCTAGGTCATCACTTAGGTCCCCACTTAAGTAAGAGGCTTTGGGAACTGGTAAATTTCTGGTGCTTGTTTACAAGAACACTTTGTATTAGATCAATCCCAGGGTAAAAGATCTGTGAAAGATAATTCAGACATACTACATTTTCAGTGACAAAGTGTTCATCCTGTCTGCATGTGAACACTTATTTTTTTTTTAAAGTTTATTTAATTATTTTGAGAGCGAGAGAGCATGTGTGAGCAGGGGAGGGGCAGAGAGAGAAAGAGAGAGAGAGAGAGAGAGAGAGAGAGTCTCAAGCAGGTTCTGTGCTATCAGTACAGAGCCCGATGTGGGGCTTGATCTCATGAACCTTGAGGTCATGACCTGATCCTAAAGCAAGAGTCAGATGCTTAAGTGACTAAGCAACCCAGGTCCTCTGCATTTGAATACTTCTGATGACCAAACAGCTCAATACTATCAAAGAAGAATATTCTTTCAAGGCCATGTGTATTCCCACCTGCAAGCTTTGCCATTGAAGTGCCTCCCTCCCGAAGCCCTTCCCTTTCCACCCTCGGATGATATACAGTCTAGTTATCCTTTCCCCCTACGCATGGGAGCCTTTATTCCCCCTCAACACAATTTTATTCACTTTAGTGTTTATACAGCAGCATTCATTGACATCTACTGCATGCCAGGTACTGTTCTAGCCTTTGGATACGAAGACCAATAAGACAGTTCTGCTGTCAGGGTTAAGAGCCCAGACACTGGAGTCCAAGCTGAATTGAAATCCTGCTTATAAGATGGGTCACCTTGCATCAGTTTCTGGGTTCCTCTGAGCCCCACTTTTCTCATCTTTAAAATGGGACAATTTCTAATTCAAAATGTTGATGTGATGTCTACGTGAAATAACGAATATGCCGTTATTATCAGAGTGACTGACACAAGATCAGCACTTTGTAAATGTCAGTGAATGGATGTCAGGACATTTGGGCTCGCTGGTGCTTTTGCTTGGAGCTTTCCTAACTTCCTAGTTAAAACACATGCAATTTAGATCCTGGCTGAATCCTCACTTGCTCAGGGAAGCTTCACTCCTTGTCTGACCTCACCATCTCACAGCCTGTCCGCCTTTCTTGATGGCACCACCACAGCTGTGATTTCACCTGCATCCATGTGATTATTTTTAACTTACGTCTGTCCCCCACCCTCTCCCACCACCCCATCCCAATCAGACTGTCAGCTTTGTGAACCGGAGGATCTGGCCTATTTTTACTAACTGTTCTATCTGTTGGACCTCAGTTTCTAAGAACCAAGGAGTCACCCAGTATTTGAACGAATAAAGAAACAAATGAATGAACAAATAAAGAAAATGAAATATTAAACATTTCTAATAACACTGAGGTATTTATATTGGGAAAACAACCAAAACTTTTAGCCTCCAAAAAAACCAGGTAGCAGCTATTAAGGAACTGGAATGGGATCGGGAGGGGATAAATAACTTTGTCCTGCCCTTCTTGGGGAGAGGATTCATGGCAATGTGTAGAGCAGAAAGAGACTTCCAACTCCCTAGGGCAGGTCCTTTAAGAAAATGATAGCTAACATCTATGTGGCACTTACATCCCTCCAGACACGGCGCTAAGGGCTTTGTACACATTAATTCATCCAGTCTTTACAATCCAATGAGGTGAGAACTACGCAGAAGGGTTAACTAATCTCCCTTTGGCCAGTGTGATAGAATCATGTTCCCTTTTGCGGCCCTGTTACTAGTACTTGGGTTTTTTTTCTCCATGACCTTCTGGGTTCTGGCCCTTTGCCTCCCTTAGCATATGCCCTGGCTCCCAGGCTTTGCATGTTTCTGACCATTAGTAACCAAAGACTTCACCTCTTACTTTCCTGCCCTTCGATGTGGCTTGATTTCCAAAGCTCATGATGTGGCTTCATTTCCAGTGCTCATGATGGCATTAGAGCTCAGATGACTCTGGAATGTTTCTCTTATATTTGCTACTCACATCCTAATGGAGAGACTGGGAATATTCATCTTTAACTCAAAGCTCCTTTTCTGAATTGAACAAAGTTGCCTCAATCCTTCCCTTGTCATTCCTTGTAGAGACTCACGGAGTCGGCTGATGTTCTCAAGGTCATTTAAGGGAATCCCCCGCTGAATTCAGTAGTCTACTGAACAGTATCCCAGGAGAGGGGTTTCCTAGCCTCTATTTGTGCACTGCCAGTGATGGATAATTCATCAGCCCCAAGATAGTACGTTCCATTATTGCCTTTTGGAAAGGTCTTTCTTTACCAAACTTGAAACTTTACCCCCTATAGTTTCTCCTCCTTGGCACTTGCATATCAAGCAGTAGAGGGGCGGGGGGAGCTGTCTGTCTGAGCAGGAGAGAATATTTTATTACTGAAGGTGTTTAGGATTTCTACTGCTCAATGCTAATAAAAGCATACCAACTTTGCATGAGTTTTATCATTGTTTTTAAATTCTGCAGACAACGTGCTGCTTCACTGTCTGTGCTGGGAGGACCACTTGCACCAGGTCCCACTGGACTCAGTCCCACCTCCTGGGGCCACACAAGAAGTCTGCTTCCCCTTGTCCATGACTGCTCTTTACATGCTGGAGCCAGCCTGTGTGGCCCTAAATCTTTCTGTTACCTGGTTCTTCCTGATACCCCCTCATTATCCCGATTATCCTTCCCTAAACAAACACACTCCAATTGACAACATCTGTAGCACTTATAATACTTTTAGTTTCCTAAAACAGAAAATCAACTCAAAATGGCTTATGCAGTAAAGGAGATTTACTTGGGCCCCCGAATTTGGGCAAGGCTTTGATCCAGAGGTTCACGGTGGCATTAAGGATGTGCTTCCACTTCTCTCTAATTTCCTCAGTCTTTTTCTGGGCTTCCTTCTCAGAATGACCTCCTTTTGGGCAACAAGATGGCTGCCAACACTCATAGGTCTTCTTAATCTTCATTCTCCTCTCAGAGGGAGAAGGTATTTCTTGTTCAGCCAAGGAACAAAACAATCCTGGGTTTCTCCCTGATCAGTGCCCAAACTATCCATCCTCCTCCATACATGATGGCTACTAAGAGGAAGGGTCATAGAATGCATATTGGGAGATATATCAGTTTGTTAGAGCCGCTGTGACGAAGTACCACAGGCTGGTGACTTAAACAATGGAAATATATTACCTCACAGTTCTGGAGGCTGTGAGTCTGAGATCCAGGTGTGAAGAGGGTTGGTTCCTCCTGAGGGCTATGAGGAAAGAATCTGATTCAGGCATCTCTTCTTGGCTGGTAGACCATCTTCTCCCTGTGTCTCATCATATTGTCTTCCCCGTGTTTGTCTCTTTCTCTTCGCATGGCTTTCTCTTTATAAGAACACTGGCTGTATTAGGTTAAGGGCCACCCTACTCCAATACAACCTCATTGTTGCATCTGCAACAACCCTATTTCTTCCAAATAAGGCAAAATTCTGGGGGTACTAAGGGTTAGGATTCCAACATATCTTTTTTGCAGGGGACACAATTCAACCCATAACAAGAAGTAACCACAATGCCCACCACAAAATACATCTTCAAATTGGGGGCCTGGAACTGAGCGCAGCCTACAGGTGTGGTTTGACTTGTGTAGAGAATTGTAGAGTAGGTTCAGCTTCTGATTCTGGAGGAATCAGTGTCCTTGGCTCATTACCTCGTTAATGACTCATCTCCAGAGAAGATTATGCGAACGCTATGTGATAGCACTGAGTGAGCACTGTAACATTTTCGACAACGGCTCAATGTGACGGTAGAAATCTAGATTGTGATCGCATGGATGCCACGCCATATTGAATTCCATGAGAGAGTCAGCAGAGTGGCAGACCCAAGCGTTAACATCACTAACATCCTGTTCACAGGACCTACTGGAACTAGGCCTGGATCTTTTGGGGTAAGAGGAGAGTTTGCAAATTTTTCCTGGTCATGGAGGTAATTCCTTCAACTATAGATTTATCTAACAGACATTTTCCAAGAACATTTCCAAGAACATTCCAGAGCATTTGGTGCTCTGTGCTAAGTGATGGGAAGCCATGTATTTACCTTTAACGTCTCTCACACCTCCGTGCCTTTCCAGGTGGCTTGCTCCTTGGATACGCTCCTCTTCATCCTTCAAAGCCTGGATGTCACGATCCATTGTTAAGACTTCTGAGCCTTTTAGCTCATTGAATTTATCTCTTCCTCCTTGCACTGGACCTTGTAGTAATGTTACAAGTTTTAGGACTTGAAACAAATCAGTTTTAGGCCTTATAGCTTACAATCATGTACTTGCAAAAATGACTCTCTTTCTCTCAACCCCTCTTGAATGAGAGTTCCTTTTTCCTCATGGATTTCTTTTTTTTTTTTTTTTTAGCCTGGGCCTATTAGGCATTGGTAAATGTTTGTTGGGAGAATAGATGTCCTGCCTTCCAGAATTTCACAGCCTTACAGAGAGAAATGAACAGTGGACAACTGCAATAAATGGCAAGTTTTCACGATGAGAGAAATAGAAGATGCTGGGCGTCAGACAATAATGCAATCATAGGTGGTCAGAGAGGGATTCTCAAAGGAGGTGACATTTGACTGGAGTCTCAAAGGATGAGAAAATTTTTTACCAAGCAAAGCAAAGCAGTTGGGATGGGGAGTAGAGGAAAGGGCTCTCCCAGGCAGAAAAGGCAGCAGCTGTACAGTAAAAAATAAAGACTTGTAAGCACAGTTGTTTAGTGGAAAACATGCTGTAGTTAAGAGTACAGGCTCTGGAATCAGAGCCCTGGGCTTCAAATGCAGCCCTACCACTTACCAGCTGTGTGTCTTTGAGAGTGAACTTAAACTCCCAAGCTTCAGGATGCCTGGGTGGCTCATCGGTTAAGCGTCTGACTCTTGATATATGCTTAGGTCATGATCTCACAATCGTTAGATAGAGCCCTTTGTGGGGCCCTGAGCTGGGCAGAGCCTGCTTGGGATTCTCTCTCTCCTTCTCTGTCTGACCCGTCCCTCCCCTTCTCCGCTCGCTCTTGTGTGCTTTCTCTCTCTCAATAAATAAATAAACACTAAAAAAAAACCCAACCAAACTCTCAAGCCTCAATTTCCTCACCTATAAAATGGAAAAAGAGTAGGTGAGAAAATTAAATGTGATAATATTTGTAAAATGCTCAGAATGTGTCTAACTCATGGCACGTACTCAACAAAGTGGTAGGGAGTATTTTCACTGCTGGAGCCTTGTTTGCAAAGGGCAGGGGGACTATCAAGAGATGAGGCCGAGGGGCGCCTGGGTGGCCCAACTGCTTAAGGGTCCAACTCTTGATTTCGGCCCAGGTCGGGAACCCACCGTCAGTGGGTTCAAGCACTGCATCAGGCTCTGCACTGACATCGAGCAACCTGCTTAGGATTTCCTCTCTCCCTCTCTTTCTACCCTTCTGTCACTTGCACACACACTCTCTTTCTCTCTCTCTCAAGATGAATAAATAAACTTAAAAAAAAAAAAAGGTGAGGGTGAAGAGACAGTTAGGGGCCAGGTCAGAGACAGAGGATAGCCACTAAAGGTGGTCATGTGGTTAGACGTAAGTAGATCCCTTTTTTTTTTTTTTTTTTTGAGTTTTATTTATTTAAGTACTCTGTACACCCAATGTGGGTCTCAAACTCATGACCCCAAGACCAAAAGTCACATGCTTTTCCAACTGAGCCAGCCAGGCGCCGCTGGATGTGGATAGATTACTTTTTACGTCGCTTGGGAAACGTGAGGCGGAAACTGTGGCGGCCGCACATGACCACTAATAGGGTCGCAGGGGTATGGGTCCGCTGCAGGTGCCTGCCTTCCTGTGTGTGCTGCATGACAATGCCAAGTACTGGAGAGAATGAGGTCCAACAGATCCCCGACACGGTGATAGGAAGAGAAACTGGTATTGAAAAAGAATCTGCATTTTCTTGTAAAATTGAATATGCATGCACATACCTGGCAACTCAGCAATCCCTCTTCCAGATATACGCCCCGAACAAACTATCTGTGCATTCAACAAACACAAATCCAGCATCTATGCTATGCCACCCCCTAGGATGGGGCTGGGGATGGGGAGATGAATAAAACCCAGCCCCTGTCGTCCAGAGGCTCGTAGTCTAGCAGGGGAGACAAACGAGTCAGCTACGTGGGTGAGGCACTTTCACAGCGGCCTGTGGGGGCTGCTGTAGGTGCAGAGTGGAGAGAGGGACAAGTGGTATATTTGGCCACCGTCGTCAGAAGCTGGGCTTTCCAGGCTGGGTCTCTGGGAGGTGCAGGAGCATTGAACTTGGAGTTAATGGTAGTTTCTTGGGAGCTGGGTGGACTTGGGCAAGGGGCTCAATCTTTCTGAGCCTCAGTTCCCTCATTTTAAAAAAGTGGTACAGGTCACTGTTTGTGGTAATGCAAACTGATGCAGCCACTGGAAAACGGTATGGAGGTTCCTCAAAAAGTTAAAAATAGAACTACCCTATGATCCAGCGATCACACTACTGGATATTTCCCCCAGAAATATAAAAACGTTAATTCAAAGGGATCTATGCATCCCTATGTTTATAGCCACATTATTAACAGTAGCCAAATTATGGAGGCAGCCCAAGTGTCCGTTGATAAATGAATGGATAAAGAAGATGTGGTACACACACACACACACACACACACACACACACACAGAGGAATATTACTTAGCCATAAAAAAGGATGAAATCTTGCCATTTGCAAGAACATGGTTGGAGCTACATAGTGTCATGCTAAATGAAGTAAGTCGGTCAGAGAGAGAAAAATACCGTATGATTGCAGTTATACGTGGGATTTAAGAAACCAAACAAATAAACAAAGAAAGCAAGAGAAAAGAGATAGAATCTTAAATACAGAGAACAAATTGGTGGTTGCCAGAGGGGAGGTGGGGGGGGAGTTAAATAGGCAAAGGGGATTATAGAAAACACCTATCATGAGGAGCTCTGAGCAACGCATAGAACTGTTGAGCACTATATTGTACACCTGAAACTAACACTGTATGTTATCCACACTGGAATTAAAATTGACAACTTAATTTTAAGAAGAGGCACAGATCAAATTAGACATGTGCTGTGTAGACAACTGGAAAGTGCTACACACACACTCCTGATTGTGCTTGTGCTGACCATCTGGGGCTCCAGCAGGAAGTGATGCTGGAGCTCCAGAGACCAAAAGGAGGTCAAGGGTGGGAACCCAGCTCAGCACCAGAGTGTGAAAATAGCAGAGGTTGGTGAGGAAATTACAAACCCAAGAATCCGGGCAGTAAACAAAGCAGGGGTCTCACCCATAAGGACTTTATATACTGATGACCGTACTAGGCAACACGTGAGCACTATGGTCTAAGCGTTTCACAGTGTATTAATTCAGTAATACCTCCCAACAGCTTTCAGAGGTAGAGCGATTGTTACCCCATTAGTCAGATGAGAAAATTGAGGCACAGAGGGACTAAGTACTTTGCCAAGTTTGCACATTCCATACATATTGGGGCAAGGATTCCGACCCAGACCACCTGGCTTCAGAACCTCTCAGGTGATGCTTCTGGGTAGCAAGGCCAAGGTAAGGAAACCCACTGGGGTGGTGGGCGGGTTCAGGTGTGACGACCTAAGACTTGACTGGTCAGGGCTCTGGGGAAGCTGAGGAGCCAGGAGGGCTGGGTTTCTGAGACCTGAGGGGAAGATGTTCCCGGCAGTGGGAGAGAGACAGAGCAGAGGCACTGGAGTTCAGGTTCACCTGCGTCAGCGTTCCTACGGGGAAATCTTCCAGATGGGCACCTGCCAGCTTCAGACATAAATGCGTCTTAACATGTGCCAGGCCCCGTGCAAAACACGTCGCTCACGTTATCTCCTTCACCCACGGTATCTCCTTCACCCTGTGAGAGAGATGTAAGCGTCCCCCACTTTAGAGTCGAGAAAACTGTCCGAAAGGTTAGTTTGCCCTTGGGGAAAAACTGAGCCGGGACACGAGTGCAGTTTGGTCCCGGATCCCTGTGGCTCCCTTGTACTATTTCTGAACCCCATCCTCTGCTTCTGTCCTCTTTTTTTTTTTTTTTAAGTTTATTTATTTATTTGAGAGAAAGAGAAAGAGAGAGAGAGAGAGAGAAAGAAAGAAAGAAAAGAAAGTGTGCAAGCGGGAAGGGGCAGAGAGAGAGGGAGACAGAGGATCTGAAGCGGGCTATGAGCCAAGAGCAGAGAGCCTGATGTGGGGCTTGACCCCAATGAACCATGAGATCGTGACTTGAGCCGAAGCCAGAAGCTTAACCGACTGAGCCACCCAGGCGCCCCGCTTCTGTCCTCTCTTGCTGCTGATGGTCTGCACTGAGGCTCTCTCACCCTTGGGCTACTGAGGCTACTTCGCCCACAGGAAGTGCTTGGGAGTTTGGGTCCAGAGGCAGCCCCTCGCTGGGGAGTGTGAGGGCCCTGCTTCTCCTGGCGTGACAAAACCTGAAGGCACAACTTACGCCCCAGAGCTACCCCCTCCGCCCCCACCCACCCAGGATATGAGGCTGAGGCTGGGACTTCCTGGGAAATCCCTCCATCCTTCTGAAGCAGGAAGGTCCTTTGGGTTCAAGGTCAACCTCTCCTTGTTTGGTTTCTTCCTCTTGTCTGTCCCACTTCTACTCCCATCCTGGTCTGTCCTGGGAGCGCTTCCTTAATGAGTCATCTGCATTTGAACCCTCTTCTCAGGGTCCGCTTCGGGGACCCCCACACGGGACACCCCTCAGCCTCTTAACCACCACCTTAGTCTCCATCTCTTTGTTCACCACCGTCAACTTCTAGGAGCTGCTTACATTCCCCCAAGGGAGCAGAGACACGTGGCTTCCATCCCCTCTCCCTCTGTCTGCAAGACCCACAGGGCTGCCCCTCTGCAAATTCCTGGGACCACCTCCTAGCCAGAGCCCAAAGTCTGAGACTTGTCCCAACCCCTGAGCAGGGTTTGGGCTGAGCAGGCTCTGGCCCGATTTTGCCGTTCCCAGACTCGAGCAAGCCCAGACACAGCCTACCTCCCAGGGCGTGGGACAGTGTGCTATAAAGTCAGAGGTGGTTTTCAGGGCCCTGTCCAGACTTGTGGGTTGTGTGGAGCCAGATGTGCAAGGGATCAGCCCTGGTGTGTCTGGGGTGAGAGAACCAGACAGACCACTCCTCAGGGAAGGAAGCCAAATCGGTAACTAAAGGCCCTGAACCATAGAATAGGTCTTGGACGGACAAGTTTCCCAAGGAACGCGTAGCATGGAGTTAACCGTAGCCACCTGGGACTGAGTGGACTTTCTCCCATCATTTGGCTACAGCTCACAGCGGAGAGATGCTAGGACGTCCAGCGGCCCTTGGAAGGCAGCTGACTCAATGCCTCCCTATTTCAGGCTCAGCTCAGGCCACGTCTTGCCCGGAAATCTTTTCTGATCTCTTCCCCACCACTTGGTTGGGTTGGGTGCCCCTCCTCACTGTTCCCACGTCATCTTGTATACGTCTGTAGTCGCATAGCCATCTGTGTGTTAGACCTCAGATTATACCACGGTCCTGTGGTTTTACCTCTGAGACACCAGGATGTAGCCCAGCAGCTTGGATACAATGAGTTCTCAGTAAATGTTTGCGGAATAAATACCCACCTTATAGGGGTGTTTGAAGATCAGATGAGATAATGGATGTGAAAACAAACCATAAATTGCTATTACGTTTCTTCTTATTTTCCATGAATATATTTGTGAATTTTATACAAACTGACATATCATATGTATTAACAATAGTAATGTGTGCCAAAGCCTAAGCAAAAGGACTTGTATGGAGTCAGATGTTGAGACAAACAGAAATATACATGTATATTTACAGTTGTGTATTCATCTCTAAACTTATGCCATCAACGACAAGAGATTATTACACCCCCCAGACCAGAGACAGCAGTCAGATCTCTAGATTATTTGGCCAAGAAGGCAGAGGGGTGCTAGCCTGGGGAATGAACATCACCACGTCTGCCTTTCACGCATTTAAGACTCTCTGGTTTCCAGAAGATTTTGTGCCATTGGCTCTTGCACTTGCCATGTAAATAAATTTCAGAAATCAGACATTGGAAGGAAATAAGAAAGCACTGGGTCCTTCCTTTTATATCTGCGGGTGCTTTTCTCAGGAGACAGACGGTGCCAGAAGGTAACCCCACGTCCTCCTTTCCAGGAGTGGGGGGGGGGGGGCGTGTGTACAGGAGCCACTGCTGAAAACACGGGCAGAGCTGAAGTGTGAGGCTCACTGTCACACCCCTGTAGAAAGACACCAGCCGGGAGGGCGGCCAGACTTCAGTGTCAGGTTCTATCTGGTTGGTCAGTGGCCCACCATACTTATCAGAAGTGACTCTCAAACTGAGCCAGGTCCAGTGATGCTCAACGTGTCCCTCCCTTCCTCAGCCAGGACAGGTCTGCTCTCTTTCAGTCCCATATGATGGCCCAGGACTGAGAGGAACAGATGCGTCTCCCTCCCCTTCCCTCTCCCTTCTTCCCTCCCTCTCCTTCTCCTCTTCCCCTCCCTCGCGTCTTCCTTTGTTTTCAATACAATCTTACTTTACTTAATGTTTTGAATAGGTAATACATTCTTAAGGTCATAAAAGAAAATCATAAAAGGATACAGGGAGGGGCGCCTGGTTGGCTCAGTCGGTTAAGTGTCTGACTCTTGATTTCGGCTCAGGTCGTGATCTCACGGTTTGTGGGTTCGAGCCCCAAATCAGGCTCTGTGCTGGCAGCTCGGAGCCTGCATGGGATTCTCTCTCTCTCCCTGCCCCTCCCCTGCTCACTCTCTTTCTTTCTCTCTCTGTCTCTCCCCCTCTCTCCAAATAAATAAACAAACATTAAAAAAAAAAAGATACAGGGAAATGTCTCAGGAACTCAGAGCCTGCTGTGTATCCTTCCAGAGATTTTTTTAAAAATGCATATAGAAGGGACGCCTGGGTGGCTCAGTCGGTTCAGCGCCCGACTTCGGCTCAGGTCATGATCTCACAGTCTGTGGGTTCAAGCCCCGCGTCTGACGGCTCAGAGCCTGGGGCCTGCTTCCAATCCTGTGCCTCCCTCTCTCTCTGCCCCTCCCCAACTCTCACTTTGTCTCGCTCTGTCTCTCAAAAGTAAAATAAATATAAAAAAAATAAAAATAAAAAAATGCATATGCAAGCATTACAAGCTAATATGATTATATACTTTCCCTCACTCCTTCTTACACAAATGCTAAACATTGTATCCTGATACATTGTATTCTGCTCCTTAATTTTCTCAACTAATAGATCTTGGAACATGAAGAGCTTCTTCGACCATTTTTTTTCATAGCTGCATAGTTTGCTAATCCATAACTTATTTTAATTAGATGGTCAATTACAACCGGTGCTGCAATGGAAAGCCTTGGACGTACATCATTTCCCAGCTTTATCTGTAATTAGAAGTGAGCTGCTGGGTCAAGGGGCGGGTGGATTTGTGGCTTTGAGAGCTTTTGCCAAATTGCCTGTCCTAGACATTGCACAAACTTACACTCTCGATGACAGTGTATGAGAAGAAACAGATTTCTACAACTTTACAACAGGAATAATTCTGCACGCTGATACGCACTGATTTAGCCCTTAGTTTGTGCCAGGCACTGTGCTGGGCACACTACATTTACTCTTTCACGTAAGCCTCACACGACCTTTTGAGTAGGTGATGACAGTTCCTGCTGCCAGAGGGGAACGCCAAGATGCACAGGTGGGTCATATTCGGCTGCACCAACCCTTTTCGCTACTCCAGGCCTCTCATCTGGAAGTCGGGAAGTCAGCAAGGATTCGTTCTGCCTTTACTGAGCAGTCCCCTACCTCGCTTGGCCCTCACGGCACTGCGACTCAAGCTCTGAATGATGCTCCGTGTCTTAGCAAGGGTAAAACCAAAGGTCAAAGATGTCACAAGCCCCTGGTTCAAGGCTACACGGCAAGTGAGCAGCAGTCCCAGTTCTGAACCCTGACAATCTGGCTGCACAACCCAATGCCTTCACACCGCCACACTCAGGTCGCAGCTTAGAAGTTCCAGAACACGCAGGCCTTGGCCTTTGCCCCCCGTGAAACCCTCAATCTACAGGTGAGGAAACTGAGGCCCAGGGGAGAGGGGAAGGGACCTGTTCAGTGGCTGCCCTGGGTTAGGACTCTCTTCTCTTTTTACACCCTGTAGTCACACAAGGGCTGTGACACCCTCAGCCCTGGGCTGGTACACTGTGTGGATGCCCGTGTCAGGTGTGGAGTGACAAAGGTCGTCTAGACACAACTCACAACCCAGATGGCAAGAAGCAGGCGCTATATGCACTCAGCACTGTAACTAAGCACGTGGATTTACTTGATCCCTAACACCACAACACAGAGAGGTTAAGTGACCTGCTCATGTCACAGTCAGTTTGTGTGAGAGTTGGGACTTGAACTCAGATACTTTTGATGTGAAAACCCACGTATTTCAGAGGTAGGATTGTTCAATGGTTAGGAACCCTGTCTCTGGAGTCACACAGACCGGTTCTCCCACTTACTATTTGTTGAACCAGGAGAAATTACGTAACATCGCCGAGCCTCAGTTTCCCTCTCTGTAAAAAGGAGGCACATAATAGAGTTGGCCCTGGAACAACATAGGTTTGAACTGCCGCAGGTCAGCTTCTATGCACATCTTTTACAGAACAACACTGTAAATGTATTTTCTGTTCCTTATGATTTTCTTAATAACATTTTCTTTTCTCCAGCTGACTTTATTGTAAGAATACAGTATATATACATGTAAGTATATATATATATATATATATACAGTAAGTATGTATATATATATATATATACAGTAAGTATATATATATATACAGTAAGTATATATATGTATACAGTATATATACATGTATATATATGTGTTAATGGACTGTTTATGTTGATAAAGCTTCCAGTCAGCCGTGGGCTATTAGTGGTTGAGCTGGGGTGGAAAGGCAAAAGCCATATGTGCCTTTATATATTTTATTCTGCCAGGGGCTAACGACCCAACGATGTTCAAGCATCCATTTGAATTCCACTTGAACTCTGCTTACTTAAAGGGATATTTGCACACCCATATTCATGCCAGCATTAACAATAGCCAAAAAGGAGAAGCGACCCAAGTGTCCGTCCATGGATGAAAGCATTAACAAAATGTCACACACAGACACACAGACAGACAGACACACACACAAACACACACATGCACGTGCATGTGCGCGAATATTATTTGGCCTTAAAAAGGAAGGGGATTCTGGCACCTGCTACAACATTGAGCACCTAATGCTGAGTGAAATAAGCCAGCCACAAAAAGACCAGTACCGTAGAATTTCACTCATATGAAGAGCCTAAAGTACCCGAATACACAGAGACAGAAACCAGAATGGTGGTCTCCAGGGGGGCATGGAGTGGGGAGGGAGAAATACAGAGGTGTTTAATGGGTATAGAATTTCAGTTTTCCAGGGTAAAAGGAGTTCTGTAGATGGAAGGTGGTGACTGATGCCCAATGGCCTGAAGGTATTTAATGCTGCTGAACTACACACTTAGAAGTGGTTAACATGTCTATTTTATGCTGTATGTTTTTTTTACCGTAATTCTTAAACAAAAAAATGCCTGTTTTGAAGACATGTGAGAATTAAGAGGTCATGTTTGAGGGTTCCTGGGTGGCTCAGTCGGTTGAGCATCTGACTCTTGGTTTCGGCTCAGGTCATGGTCTTATGGTTCACGAGATCGAGCCCAGAATAGGGATCTGTGCTGACAGCATAGAACCTTCTTGGGATTCTCTCTCTCTCTCTCTCTCTCTCTCTTTCTCTCTGCCCCTCCTCCCTCTTTGGTTCATGCTCTGTCTCTCAAAATAAATAAATAAACTTTTTAAAAAAAGAGAGAGATCATGTTTGTGAAGGGCTCAGCCCAGGCTTGGCACAGAGGAAGCACTTACTTGATGGTATTATTCGTACTATTAACAACCACAGTGCGTCTGTCATGGGAACCACCCCAGGTTAGACTACAGTGTCCCTGCCTTGTCTGCTGCACTAAGTGCATGTGAGGAATGAATGAGCTCTGGTGTGTGAAAAGAGAGGGAGACACAGAATCCGAAGCAGACTCCAAGCTCTGAGCTGTCGCTGCAGAGCTGGACGTGGGGCTCGAACCCATGAACTCCAAGATCATGACCCGAGCCGAAGTTGGACTTTTGACCGACTGAGCCACCCAGGTGCCCCATAAACTGTTTTTGAGACAAGTGGAGAAGTAATTGATCAAGGTGTTTGGGACACATTTGTCATCGAGCTGAGCTTCTGTCTGTCATGTCTTAGCACGTTGTTTTTACCCCAGGCTCGCACTGCTCACCTCCCCCGGGGGGGGCCCTGCAGGCCTCCCTCTCCTGCAGGAGCCTAGTCTTCCTTATCTCCACATCCCGGCACCCGGCCCAGTGCCTGTGTCTCCAGGTAGCTTTGTCAATTTTTGCCGACCCCAAGTGAGTTTGGGAGATGTGAAGCAACCCTGCAGATAATTCTAGCCAGAAGACCTCCTTCTGAGGACAGAGGCAGGGGGTCCAGTGCTGCTCCCTAAGGTGGGGTGCTTTTCCGGGTGCAGATTCACACGGGAAGAGTCTGTCCGTCCCCAGGCAAACACGGGCTGTGCTGACCAGCGGGCGTTGGCCTGCAGGGGAGGGACAGGAAGCGGAATCCAGGGAAAGTGGAGGGAACGCTCCTGGACCTCCCAGGAAGGGGTGACTTCAGGACACGGGCTGCCTAGTTGTTTGCGATGGTTTTCATTACTTGGTCTGAACTCCTGCGGAGCAAAGTGTTTCTCAGGCATATTTGGAGAATCGAATTCTGGAGTCCTTAAGCACAAAGGAATGCAATGAAATACCTCCTCCATGGAAGTGGAGATGGCCGTTGACAGGCTATCTCGGCCATCTGTGCACACCCTCTGCAGACAGGGTGGCCTGCCAAGAGGGAATGTGACTTGCCCAAGGTCTCTTGGAAAAGCGTCAGGACTGCAACAACAGCTCACAGTTCCAGGCCGGGATCTTACAATCTTCTGCTGACTGAAAGGGTTGTGCTGAGGTAAAGTAAGGAACAAAGGCAGTTTTTCTGGGGCAGGCTGGCAGTTTTCATATTCAAATACCTAATATGTTCACCAAAGAGACTCTACACCTTTGAGAAAGATTGGAATAGCTAACTTTTGAACTGAATTTGCCCTCCAAATACCAGATCAGGAAAATCACTTATTCGTCATTCTTCCCTTTGACTCATGATTCCTCAGCATGTCCTACAGAAGGGAGTGTTGGTAAGCCGTGGAGAAGAGGAAGAAGATGCGATGAGGCAGCACGAGGGACTTCCTTACTCATCAGATGCCTAACGACAAGCTTATTCAGACTGTCTCAGGGATTAACAAGGGACTTTCTCCTCAAGGAAGGAAAGAAAATGGCTGCCACGGGGTTTTCCACTTAACAGAGCATAATTTGCCGACAGGTTCTAAGCGTCTCCCTGACTCCACAGTGTTTCCTCTGGTAGGGGTTGGTGGTGGCTGGGGGGGGGGGATGGTGATTAACGTTAGATGGACATGCTAAAGTAAGACATGGGGGGATGGACGGTTCGTTCGAGATCACATGGCAAACTCGTGAAGTCAAGCTCAAGGAGTCTCACTCAGAGCTCAAGTTCCTTCCTGCTTCTGGAAGATTTCACAAGGCCAGGAAGCCAGCTGTCCTGGGTCAAGCGAAGGGGAGGTAGCTCTGGGACACACCCAGGAGCAGTTTCTGGTCAGGCATTCCTGGCAACATGGGGGACTTCAGCCCACCCACGCCTTGTCCATGATGAAAGCTGATAGGCAAGGCCTGCGGAATGCCGGGGCAGGGCAGTGCCTCTCTCGTGGTTTAGGGGCACTGAGAGGTCTCCCTTCTAAAAATATCTCCCTCTCCTTTCCTGCAGTGGAAGCTGAAATGTTCACTTGGAAGCCTCACTCCCTTGGTTTTCAGGGAGTCTCCTCCTAGATCTGATTTAAAAATTAAATGCCATCATGTGCAGAACAAGCTGAGATATGATCATGCCATGACACTTCGCTTGGCATTTATTTATATCCCTGCACAGACCCAAAGAAGGATTTGAAACGATCACACATTTATTTCTCAGATTAGCCAGCTGAGGGAACCAGATCTTATTTCAGCAAATCTGTGGAGCAGCTGAGAGAGAACTCGAGTTCTGCCTGGGCCACCTCATTTGTCTGCTCAAACCGCTCCTTCCGACTGCACTTGAAACAGAACCCTCACCCATTCGCCATCTTGCTCGTGACGCGTATTCCTCACGCAAATGCACCATCCTCTTTCCGGCCCCCAGACTTTCACCAAGCAGACCCTCTGCTGGCAGTCTTTCCCTCCACGCCTGGCTCCTCTTTGCTCTTTTTCTTTTTTCTGGTTTGGCTCCGCTCTTCTTTAGGCCTTGGCTTGAAATGCCACCTCTTAGGTGTCCCCTTGACTTTGCCAGCTAAGGTAAGCATTCACTCTTGTCTTTCGAAACACCATTCTTCGCTTCATAGACTTTCCTACCATTTGATACGTGTGTCTATGGTTGACCCGTGTCTTTTGTAGACTCTCTATTTATACATTTGCCTACTCCCCCAAACTGATTTCTGTCTCCGAAATCAATACTTGCAGCGCTTTGGAGGTCACCTGTGGGCATGCGCAGAGTGGCAAAAAATTCGAGTCCGCCAACTCGCATGCTGCCAGCTGAGATCCAGCAAAGCGACAGTCTGCCTCTTGTCTCAGTTCTCGGACTCTAAACAAAGTATCCTTTTCACAATTTCCTGTCACAATGTTTGCCTCTTGGAGCTTGTGGGTGGTGGTTTCACCATTTGAAATGGTCCCCAAGTGCAGTGCTCAGGTGCTGTCTGGTGCTCCTGAACACAAAAAGGCCGTGACGTGCCTTCCGAGAAAAGGTATGTTACCGTGTCAGGTGAGATTCTTTCAGGCATGAGTTATGTTGCTGCTGGCCATAAATTCAACGTTAAGGAATCAACAACAGACATTAAATAAGATGTCTCTAAACAGAAGCATACATAAACCAAGACTATGATGATGGTGGGTGAAATGTTGTGGCCAGAGGCTCCCAGGAACCTAACCCCGTGTTTTCCCCTGGGAGCCATCATTCAGCGTTCACTGATTCAGTTCTCGTGGTGACTTTATGAAACATGACTACTGTGAATAATAAGAACCACATTGTAATTTGTTCTGTTAGTTTCTTTGGGCCCAAACAACCCGGGTGGCTTAAAACAGCAGATTGGCCTTCTCTCATAGTTCTAGAGGCTAGAAGTCCAAAATCAAGTTGTCGGCAGGGTCTGGCCTCCTCCAAAGGCTCTAGAGAAGAGTCCTTCCCTGCCCCTTCCTAGTTTCCAGCAGTTTCCTGACAATCCTTGGTGTTCTTTGGTTTGTGGTTGCCCCTCTGCTTCAGTCATCATATGGCGGTCTCTGTCTCTGTGTCCTTTCTTTTCTTGTAAGGACACCTGTCATATTGGATTTAGGGCCCAACCTACATCAGTTCAACCTCATCTTATAAAGGTGTTTATTATATGCAACATATAAAAATACATTTATTGCATATTATATATAATTCACACACATATGTAATCTATATATTTAATCAATATATTAAATAAAGTATTTAATCGATATCCATCTATCCGACCACATTGTAAACTCTGTGGGGCAAGGACAATGGCTTTCTTATTCTTCTTTTCATCTCCAATGCCAAGTCCAGCCTGATACAAGTTGGTAAATATATATGGGGGATGAATGGGTGAATGAATGAATGGATTTCAAAGTTCAGAATGTTGGAGACTATCGAGGCAGCAGGGAGCAAAGTCTCTTGGTGCCCTGGACTCCTGGACCTCCTTCCTCCCTCAGGTCAGGCTGAGAAAGGTGTCAGGTGGGTGGCTTTCCAGTCTCAACCCCCTCCCCACCCCACTTCAGCCAGTTACGCTGTTTGTATCTGCTTTAGCTACTCCTATCCCATATTGCTTTTCTAAAAGAACTTTAATGAGTTTTAAAAGTGGGAAAAATACTGAGATTCCCCCCAGCCCCCTTTACAGATGAGGACACTGAGGTCCAGAGACATAAAGGGGTTTGCTCCGGGTCACCAGGCAGTCATGGGAGAGGCAGCCAGGGTTTTTGAGCCCTATTCCCGAAGTTTTGCCTCGATGCTCACCTTCCTGCCAAGACATACAAGGGAGAGTTTTGGAATTTGCCTCCCCCCCCCCCGCCCCTGCCCCGGACCCTGTTTTTCTATCTGGGAGAAGGAAACAGAGCCCACGGCATGTGCCCCTTTCTCCACAGCTCTCAAAGGCCCTTTGTGCCAGTTCCATGGACATTCCACGAGCCTGCTCTAGGCAAATCCATCTGCCAGCGGGTCATAAGCCTTGCCTTCATCTCTGAGCTGAGGTGGCTTGGCCTTTCTGTCTTTAAATGCACTCATTGCTTTCTAGAAAGCTGAAACCAAGGGAGGGAGATTGGGTTTGGGAGGCCAGGCGCAGATGGGCTGGGGTGGGCTACCAGAGGGGAGCGGTCTGTTTTGCAGACCTGGCTTGAGAAGAAAACTGTGCTAATTATCTCCCAGGCCCAGCTGCAGAAATGCCTTAGCTCGGCAGCTGATTATAAATAGCCCAGAATGCACTCACAGCCGCTTGAAAACAAGGATATTTTTTCCCTGGGTTAGAAGAACAGCTCTTCACAGCTATCCTGGGGCCCCTCCTCAACCCCACCCCCAAAGAGCTGTGATTTATGTCTTAGCACCATTACTGGGACCAAGTATCACACAGCTCCGATAAACAATGATTAATTCATTGCCAAGTTTTGTGAAAAAAGGAGGCATTCCTCTGGAAGTCCTCTCTTTCATTTTGGCAGAGATATGCTGACCCGTGAGACCAGAGGGGCAGTTTCGCTGTGAGTTCATTACCCTGGCTTTCATCTGGCTCTTTCTGTCCTTGAATGTGGTGGGGGCTGGGGAAGGTGGAGGGCAGGAGGGGGCAGAGAAGAGTTGCTCTGAACTTGACTTCTGCCGGGATGCTCCAGAATGAGACAGCCAAGGATGCTGGGCCAGTCCGTTTACATTTGAGTCCTTCTTTCTAGAGGGAAATCAGCCTCTATTTGAGGAAATCAGGCCTTAATGCAAATATCCTAAAAATCCCCGCACCAGCTGGCTCACGCCTTACGACCTTAAGTTTGAACAGCAGCTCCCAACGTACAAAGCACTTTTCATGTCCTGCTCTCATCTGACCCTTACAACAACTGTTTTATTTGTTTGTTTTTCTGGAATCAAAGACAATCCCTGCTTGTTGTAGGAAAGTTTCAAAATTTCACACAGGCATAAAGTAGAAAAAAAAAATCCCACCCAAATCCCATCACATTGAAACAACACTGTTTTCACCGTCATCCCTCCAGACCGCCTTTATTGGATTACAGATGGATGTAATTTTACCTGCCTGGGATTATATTGTTGTGTTAGTTGGGCTCTTGGTAGAAATCGACGTCCACTGCAGAGAGTTTAAGAGAGACTCTCATCTGGGCCCGGGCAGAGGCTAGGAAAACCAGCAAGGAGTGGTGCCATACAGCAGAACCAGCGACAAGGGGGAGCCATTATTACGCATAGGTCAGAAGGCCAAGGGCAGGGAGCAGTTACTACAAACCAGAACTGTATCAAGAGGCCTGCGTGTCAGAAACTGTAGCCTTTAGTGGAGACCCTGCCAGCCCCAGCAAACCAGCAGAGAGGGAATCAAAGGAATAAATACCCCGATCTCACTCTCCCCTTACCCTCCCGTTGCTAGTGCCTCCCATTGGCCAACCCAGCCACAGTTAGAAGGCATAGAAGCCCACTGACGGCAGTCCATGGAGGCCAATACCGCAGGGCACAGAACAGGAGGCAAAAGGATAGAGAGTGAACAGGAGAGACAAGCAGAAAATGTCCTTTACATCCACTGTAGTACTGCCTTTATCATTCCATGGTAAGCCAAGAAGTTTCTAATTCAATGAACGTAGATAGACATCATAAGTTTTAGTGAACCTTGTGTGGATGTAGCAAATTTATTTAACCGATCCCCTGTTGATGGACACACAGTTAGTTTCCAATTTCTCAAGAGCATAGACAATGCTGTGATGGGCGGATCTGTACATACCAACTCTTTGTGCACTCGGGATACATGATTTTGATTCGCCTTTGATGTTTTTTAGAAACTGGGGCTCATTGTCTATGAGGTTTGCCCCCAATCACACAGTGGTCCCCGTGGCTTTTCTAAAACTTCTAACTTTTCAGCCTTGAACGTGGAGTGCTCTGTGACGGGAAAAGGAGTAGGAAAGTAAGTTTTTAGTTTCGAAACAAAAAAATGCTGGTTCCCTTGCAAGTCCCATCACTCATATGACTCTGAAAGGGAGGGGACTCTTAGGTCCTAGGACAACAGGGCTTCAGTCAGTCATGGGGACAAGGGGAGGAGGACAGAGGAAGTGCAAAGGGCAAACAGAAAGTGATGTCATAATACACCCCTTCACTGGCTTCACGGGTGTCACCTTAAGCGGTGGCAACAGCTCCAGAGGCCTTCCTGTGGTAAAGCATGGAAGAAATGGGCCCAGAAATCTGACGGAAGTGAGTGGAAGGCACAAAGCTGTGCTTCCTGCTTGTGCCTCCGTCTCCTCGTCTGAAAAGCGGAGACGACACTCACCACGCAGACTTGTCCTGAAAGCCTCTTGACACACACACGTGGAAGGGCCTGGTACTTAGTGGGTCCTCAACAAATGCACACGTCTTCCTTTCTTGCCCCAAAGCTGGGAGTCAAGCCAGATGAAATATGATTTTTTTTAAATTCGCAAGAGTAAATAAGAAGGTCAACGAGACCCGAGGAGTCTAGAAGCCGACACGTGTGTGAGCCCGCTCGGTACTCGAAAGTCTCTTCTTTTGCCTGACCCTTGCTCCTGTCTCGAATGGTCTTTCTCTTCTACCTGGTCAAATTGCTTCCAGTCCTCATTGCCCACTCGCGTGGGAACCCAAGCAAATGTGTCACCCCTCGGCTGCCCCCCCCCCCACTGCCCCGTGGCACTGGGTCGCTCCCTCTCTCTCAGAACTGATTTCTCAGTGTAGACCAGGTTGAGAGTTTTGGGGTCAGATCGGTTGGTTGCTCCCGGCTCTGCCGTGCACCACGCCAGGGAATCTCAGCGTCCTCATCTTAGAAATAGGAAGGACATCTCCTGCCCCACAGAGCAGTTGTGGCAACTGAAGGGGTCTAGACATGCAAAGCTCACAGAACAGAGCCTGGCCCGGCGGGAGCCCTCCACGGTCCACGCAGGAGTCGTGATTGTTATCGCTGCGCCCCTGGCACAGCGCAGGGGCTCCGTGGACGTCTGTCAGAAGAATGAATGACGTGTTTTCATTAGCAAAATAGCACGACACACGATCCCCAAATGATCCAGAATCAAGAACACACAAAGGGACAAGGTCCACAATGGGACGCAGCGTGCGGGGAAGAGAGGTTTCCGTGACGCGCAGCCTGGGGAGGAGGTGCGGGTGGGGCCCGCGCCTGGTTCCTCTGTAGGGGTTCGCGGGTGGGACGCGAATGAAGGACAGAAGGCGACGGGGCTACCGAGTCCCAGTCCCGGCACTTCTGGCCCGTGTGACTTGGGCCAAGCCCCTTCACCCGAGAGGCTGGCCTTCAGCGCACACTTTGTGGATGAGGATAACCAGCCCCCGGCACACAGAGCTGCTGTGAGGACCAGGCAGACAAGCTAAGGAAGGCTCCCGGCGCGCGGTGAGGGCAGGCTGGCCACTCTGCTGTTACTATTCTCGCGGCCACTCGTGGCGATCGCGCCCTCACCCACGCCCTGCTGCGGGGCTCCTCTGCCCGCTGGGGCTCCTGGGAGCGTCACCATCCGGGATCCGGTGATTCTGGGCTCCTCCACGGACTGGAGAGCCGCAGGCCGGGGAGCCGACCCGTGGGGCCAGGGCCTGTGCCCGCCGAGAGCCGGCCTCCTGCCGGGAGCCCATCTGCCGGGGCCGCCGCGGCCAGAGCAATGAGGTGGAAGCAGGGAAGGAGTCTCAGTGTCTGAGCGAGATGCCAGCCTGGGCACCGGCTTTCTGCTTCCCCTGGTGCCGCCATCGGCTCCATCGGCTCGCCCGCCTCCTCTGGCCTTCCCCCAAGAGCAGCCACTGGGCCCCTGGCCTCGTTGCCAGGGACACGGTCTCCCTCCCAGGCTTTGCCTCCCGTCTCTGACTCCACCACGTCCACTCCCCGGCTACTCACTCCTCCCCAAGGGAAGGCTCCCTTTTCTTTCTTTCATTCATTCATTCATTCATTCGCATAACAAATATATATCAGGCACCTTGCTGTGTATACCGGGTGCTGTTCTAGGTGCTGCAGATGTGGAATTGGAAAAGAAAGAATGGGAACGAAATCCCTGTCCTCACGGAGATTATATTCTAGTGGGGAAGCGCGACCACGAATAAATTAATATATGTAATACAAAGAAAATAACGCAGAAACGGCTTCCCGGGGCAGAAGGCTGACATGTGATGAGGGGGCCTCCACCGTGTCTGGGAGAAGAGGGCTCCCAGCGAAGGAGCAGCCGTGTGAAGACTTGCGTCAGTGACACGTTTGATGGTTTGTGAGGAGTAGCAGGGTGGCTGGTAGGGTTGGGGTACAAGAAATGAGGGGGCCACGGGTGTGAGAAGAGATTGAGTCAGTATCGGGGGTCTGATAGCATAGGGCCGAGGAGGACGTTCCAAAGACATTGCATTTTATTCAAAGGGATGGGAAGCTGCTGGCCCCAGAGATTCAAACAAGGGAAGGAGACACTCGGATTCCGTTTTAGAAGTTTCACTCTGGGGCGCCTGGGTGGCTCAGTCAGTTCAGCGGCCAGCTCTTGATTTCGGCTCAGGTCATGGCCTCACGCTTTGTGGGATCGAGCCCCACGTCGAGCTCTGTGCTGACAGCAGAGTCGGCCTGGGGTTCTCTCTCTCTCTCTCTCTGCCCCTTCCCTGCTGGTGCTTTCTCTCTAAATAAATACATGCATACAAACATACATACATAAATACATAAATACATAAGCATTAAAAAAATAAAAATGAAAGTTTCACTCCGGGTGCTTTGTGGAGAATCGGGGGTGGGGGGAGGGGCGGGGACACAGGTGGAGACAGGGCTCTTATTTAATAGGTTGTGGCAATAACCCAGGTGAGACGAAGCGGTTTGGACCCGCGTGCCGATGACGTCAGTGACGACAAATACGTGGACCCAAGACGTATTTTGAAGGAGACGGTCAATATGACCTGCTGGTAAACGGGAGTGGAGTGTAAGAAGGTATGGTGTCTCAAGAATGACTCCTAGGCTTTTGGCCTAAGCTAAATGCTGGTGCCTTTTCCTAAGATGAGGAACACGAGGAGGGAGAAGCTATTCGGATAAAATCAGACTTTGGTTCTGAAAGCTTTGGTTCTGAAAGGGCTCTCCTAGCCAGGAAAGAGGAAATGCCAAGCAGGTATTTTCGTAGTCTTTGAATCTGGAACTCAGGAGAGAGACTGATCTTGAAGACAGGAAGCTGATGCAGGCAGGGCGAAGGGCCTGAATGAGCTTCCTGGAGAGCGAGACAGCAGTTGGAGGAAGAAGGCTGAAACCAAGTTCAGCAGGAGGAAAACAAGGAAAGAGTGGAGTTCTAGAAGCTGAGTGAAGAAAAGTTTCTACATCCGGGTCGTTGGGAGAATAATGGTCCCCGAGAGACACCCACGTGCTAATCCCTGGACCCTGTAGATGTGTTACTAAAAGCGGCCAAGAGACATTGCAGATGTGATCAGCGTTATGGACCTTGAGAGGAGGAGATTATGATATTCTCCAGGTGGGCCTTAAAGGCAGAGAGACTCTTTCCTGGCTAACTAAGGTCAGAGGGAGATATGATCACAGGAGAACTGTCAGAGAAATTCAGTGTTCCACAAACCAAGGAAGGTGAGCAGCCTCTAGAAGCCTCTAGAATCTGAAAAAGGCAAGGAAATGGATTCTCCCCTTGAGCTTCCAGGCAGAAACACAGCCCAGCCTGCATTTTGGCCTAATGAGACTCCTCTCTGACTCCTAACCTACAGATCTGTAAAATAATAAATCTGTGTTACTCTAAGCCACTGCATTTGTGGTAATTGGCTGCAGTCGCCGTAGAAAGCTAATAAAATGAAGTGATCAGCTGGTCGAGTCACAGTTCAAGCTTTAGGAAAATAACAGTGAACATTTCCAAAGGTTTGGACAACACAAAGTCCTGGGGACTTTGGCCAGGCTAGTTTGGAGGGGAGGAAGGGAGGTGGAACGGGGCTGAGGAGAGCGTGGGAGGGGAGCAGGAAAGTCTGAGGATACGCTGAGCTTTGGAGAAAGTCATCTAGAAAAGGAAGCCAAGAAATGGGTGAAGACGTGTGTGGCCTCAAGGGAGAGTCGAAGGTCTTATTTTTGAAGATGGAGGTATCACCACCGGCTGGTGAGAATGATACGGAGCAAAATGTGATGAAGTGACAAAGAGTCTACGTTCCGGCTGCGGGTCCTGTCCCCGTCCACTCCTGAGTGTTCTGTAGCCAAGAGCTGAGACGAAGGACCGACAGGAAGAGATCGACACCTCAACTCAACCTTTCATGGAAGACTGGGATCTCGCAACAGGGTGGACACAGGACTCATCTCGGGCCCCTGCCCTTTCCACGTGTGGTTCTGTGGTACCTCCACCCATCCTTTCCACACCCCGTACTCCAGAGGTCGTGAGGTCTCCGGGCTTCCGGGTGCGCGTTTCCTAGGGCCGAAATACTGCATCTCTCTTGTTCTCCGTGTTTCCCCAGCCTAGCCTAGATGCTGACACACGGAGGGCACCCATACCTGCTCTGCTGAATGATGGTAACAGCCACATCTACCGAGCGCTCACTACGCTCCAGGGGCTCCACTGGCCGCAGGTGCGATCTCACATAAAAATCCTGACAGCGGCCCAATCATTCCCACGTTATAGGCAAGTAAACTGAGTCCCAGAGAGGTTAAATGACCTGGCCAACATCACCTGGCTGGTAAATTGCAGGACTGGGACTTGAATCCAGGGAGCCTGACTTAAGAGACCCCTCTTGGGAGCAGCCCAGCACATCACCTACGGCGTGTAGCAACTGAAGTGAGTCAAGTTCAGGTGCTAAAGGAGCAGAGTGGAGCAGGACCAAGGCCTTCTTAGAAGAAACGTCTGAGCTTGGTCTTGAAGGATGAGGAAGACGCAGCCAGGGAAGACACGTGGAAAGGGAGCCCTGAGAGAAGAGGAAGGCAGAGAAAGCACAGAGGTGCGGAACGCGTGCCGCTGTCGGGAAACTTCCTGAAGCTGGTTTTGCTGGAGCTGAGGAGCCTGGAGAAGGGAGAGGGATGCCGGGCAGAGAGGCAGGGCCCGCTGCACAAAGGCCTGGCAGGCAAGAGAAGTCTCCAGAGGAGCCCGGTGGGAAAACTATGCAGGGTGCCAGCCCCCCACCCCCACCCCACCGACAGTCTGGGCGCAGATTTGGGCACGGCCAGTGCTGGAGCGGGGAACCAGAGGCGACCGCAGCCCAAAAGCCAACCCCAGCCAGCCGTCACCCTCACAGCTGACTCTGGCCTCTCCCAGTCTACGGAGATTCAAGTTCAGTCCGGAAAAAGCAGTGGCCAGGGACCAAGGCCTGGAGGGGGCTGGGCAGTGTCGGAGAAAGGGGGCAGAAGCCAGGCCTCTGTGTTCCTACAGACAAAGGGAGAAAGCAGTCTGAGAGTGAGGACAGCATGTGACACCTGGGCCACAGGCCTCAGCGGCAGCCGCTGCAGCCACGGGGATAATGGCTCCTTTTGTCCTGCTCATAAATTCTCCGGAAAAGAAAGGGTTCCAGGGCCTGCTTCTCCTTGCTTGCACGATGCGGGCGGCCCGGGGCCCCACTGGGAGGGCTGCCACAGCATTTGGGGAGCATTCAGACCCCTTCACTGTCTGTGCCTTCCCCTCGAGCAGGAGCAGGAGATGGGGCGTCCTGCCAGACATTCTGCAGGGGTTGGGGGTCTGGGCCGAAGCACTGCCTGAGCCAGGAACTTGGTTGCACAGCCTCCTCGAGGAAACCAAAGGATCCTGAAGCTCTGAATGAGAGTCTTAGTATCTGTGCTGTCACCGCCTAATGCTTTGCCTCCCCTGCTGTCACCCTGGCCCCTGGGCCTCCACTCTCAGCAGGCTATGATGGCTCCAAGCACAGCCTTTGGAGCCCGAGAAAGTGGGATTCAGATTCTGACTTTGCCACTAAGAATGGCAAGCTGTTTAACCCCTACAAGCCTCACTTTCCCTATCTGTAAAGTGGACCTAACAGCCCCTACTTCATAAGACTGGCAATGAGAAAATGCGTACAACATGCTTAACTTGAAAACACAGCCTTCCAGAAGGTCTCAGAGAGGGTAGAGGCTGGGTCATCCAGCCTGTCCCTGGTTTTCTCCAAAGGCAAGGCACTCACGTCCTGTATTTTATATTCAGACCAAGTACCGAGCTGCCTCTTATCCTCTCATTGGTGCTGAGGGTAAAGAGGGAGGGGCCCAGACTTATGAAGCATTTACTACATGCCATGTGCTACCATAAATGACCCAGAGAAACCAGAGGCCATGTCCACGCCACGCAGAGGAAGCGACCAGGATTTGAACCCAAGTCTGTCCAACCCTCTGCACCATGGTACTACAAGAGAATTTTTCTTATCTGTGAAAATAGCTCCCATGCCCTCCCTAGTACCTTCTCTTCTCCAGGGAAAACATTCCCCAGGCCTCCGGGGAGATGGTTTTGTGTTCTTCTATCATCTTGGCCTCTTTCCTCGGAACATACTCTAATTTGTCGCTGTCTCCCTTAAAAAATAGCCTCCAGACACAATATTCCTGTTGTCTTCTGACCAGTGCCGGAATAGCAACACATTCTCATCTCCTTTATTGTAGCTGCTATGTTTCTACTCATAAAACCGAAGATGATGAGGTACTCTGGCCATCACTTTATGCTGATGGCTCTCATCACTATATATTCAGCTTATGAAAATAATATGTCTCCTGTGCTCTGAACGTTTGTAGCAGTCATTGTGGATTTTTGTTGTGATAATAGAACGCTTTCCAACTAGTTCAAGCATATTACATTTGGTAGCTCACAGAATCTCCAGCAGGGCCAAAGATTCCAGCTCAGAAGCAACACAGCCAGGAACGATTCATGAGCCACCCTGACTAGGCTTCTCCACTGGAGACATTAGTGCCATTGGACGAGGTCGCACCACACTCACATTGCACACACTGGCACGGAGCGCTGTCTCCAAGATAATCTGAAATCTGGATTTCCCACATGTAGCAACTCCTTCTTCACCTCTGTCGCTTCTAACTAAACCTCCCTGGGCACATGGCAGGGACTGAAAGAGTTAATACAGGTGTAACCAGCCTCCGAGAGGGCTCCAGGGATCCTCACCTCCTGGCATTCGTGTCCTGGTGTCATCCTCTCCCACACTGGATAAGGCCGACTGGTGAAACCAATAGGATTTTGCAAACATGACAGTATGACCTTTGATATTAGGTCAAAGAAGACATTGCAACTTCCAGTTTGCTCTCTTAGAGCACTCGTCCTAGGAGGAGCCAACTGCCAGGTCATGAGGACACTTAAGCAGCACTCTGAATTGGCAAAGAGGTGTCTCCATGGCGAGGAACTAGAGCCTCCTGCCAACAACCAGCCCAAATGAGCCGGGACTGTAAGGAAGCCATCTTAGAAATGGAACCTCCCACCCCAGGCGAGCCTTCGGGTGATGCAACTGTGGCCACCATCTTGACTACAACCTCACGAGGGATCCTGAGCTGGAGTCACCCAGCCAAGGTGCTCTCAGACACCTTATCCCCCAAACTATATGAGATACAAAATAAAATATCGTTTGATATTTGTTGCTTAAATTTTGGGGTAGTTTGTTATGAAGCGATGGAAAATTAATACAATACATGTAAAGACTTCAGAATACCGCCTAGCCTAAGGTCGGCCTTCCTTCGGCTGTCCTTGTATTTATCCTTGCTCACCCCTGGGCCAAATATCAGAACCATCTCCCGAGCAACCTGGAGAGTCTGGAAAAGGGAAAAGAATGCCAATTTCACTTACTCTTCACAGCAACCCCCTGACTGCGTATATTGGTATCTTCATTTCACCAATGATGGGAGCTGAATCACTTGCCTGGGTTTTGAAGACAGAGATCCAGGATAGGAGCCCTGGCTGTCTGACTGCAGTTCACCATGGCAGCAGGCACCATGGGAGGCTGAACCTCACTGGGGGAGCCCCCAACTTTGTGAATTGTCACTTCAAGTCTTTGTAAGTATGACATGTAGAAGCCGGGGGGATGAGCAGAAGCAAAAGGAGGGATAAGCCAGGAATTGTAATTCAATCCCATGAGACCCGGGGAAAATGCTTTTGACACCAATTTCTTCACTATCACCCCTTTGGGGAGAGACATCAGAAGGACACAAGGTTAATTCAGCTGATAGCAAGAATTCAGAGCTGACAGTCTCTTCTCAAAGATATGTCTGATTAAGGTGCAGGCTGTCTGGGAAATTCCCAGTTGTCCAAGGAAGCCCCCAGGCTTCCTGTTAGGGTGGGCTGCCTTCCTCACACCGCATTTGACCTGCCACTCCCAGCTGGATCTTGGGGGCTGCCCTGTCCCCTGCCCAGTCCCAACCCTGGAGTGAAACTAACCCCTTGCCCCCACTTCTTTGCTGTCTCCCAAACACATACCCCAGGCTCTGTCATTTCAAGGTTTCTCTTACTAGTTGCTGTGGGGTAAAGGAGCAGAAAAGAAACATTGGGAAGTTATGGGGGAAGAGTTCCAGGAATATATAGCATAGAACAATGGGAAGGACGGAGATCTAAAGAAAGAACCACCATGACTCAAACCCTGATACAATCATATATCATTGCTACGGCCCTGGGCGAGCAACACAACTTCCTTGCTCCTCAGTAATCCGAATAATAAGGAGGCTCCTGTGCAAAGGGCAATTCAGCAAAAGCTATCAAAATCTACAGTATGTAGACCCTTCTGCCGCAAGAAGGTGCCCTACAGGAATACTCTTACCCACACTCAAGATTCAGGGCACAAAACTCCATGGTGACATCGTTTGTAACAAAAATTGGCAATTTCTCGTTCATCAGAAAATAGGTAAATAAATTATGGGGCACCCCTAAGATGGAACTGCTTGGCAGCTGTCAAAAAGAATGAAGTAGAAACAAAGAAAACAGCTCGTTTCTTCTCCTCCAGTGGTTTTCTGTGCCGTCCTCCACTCCCGGCTGCCTTCCTGTTGTCTTCTCGCTCTGTTTGCCCCCACGCCTGGCAGAGTACCTTGAAACCAGTGGCTGTTCCACAAAGAGCTGGCGATTCATGGAAAGACACAGAGCTGGGCCCATGCTTTCTGAGAGACAGTCTTCTGACCTTTCTGAAAGCAGCTCCCTTGATACGCCAGCTAGAGGCGGAATGGGGAGGGGACCCCCGGTCTCTAGGCTCCCGGCCGAGCGCTCCCCTGATAACTCAGGCCCTCCTCATCCTCCTCTATTGCAACAACCTGAACTGAAATCCTGCCTCTGTCTCTTCCCCTTCATCCCTCCTCTGTGCTGCTGCCAGAATAATCCTCTCCAAGCACAGCTCTGCTTCACCCCACTCCCCGTGGTTGCAGAGGAAGGTCCCCGTGCGCTAGCCCAGCAGACACACACCACTGCCCCAGCCCCACGTTATCTCCTGCTGATCACCTTTAAGAAGATCCTTGGTCCAGCCACCCTCACGCCAGCGTAAGGCTCCACCTTTGCCTCTGTGTGTAGCATTTTCTTCTCCTATACTATGCCCTCCCTTCCCTTGCTCTACTTCCCTGCTGGGACCCTTGCTCCATACCTAAATCACACCCGTCCTCTGACACCCCCTCTGGGAAGACTTCCCAGATCACAGCCTCTCCCGCCATTCCTACCACCTCACTGGCTAGGAGTTCCCCGAGCACCACGGGCAGGACTGATTCCCCCTTCAGCAGGGAAAATAGTTACCACTGAGTCTCTCTGAGTGCCCGCCCCCACCCCTACCCTGGGGACCTGGCATTTCCAAGGCAGCAGGTGCTCAATAACTACGTGAAAAAATGATTAATGAGCAAACCAGAGCAACGGATTACTACAGGGATAATTTCCAAGCGAATGAAAGAGTAGATGAATGAATGGCCCCGAATTCATGAAGGAATGATAATAACCGACCCGAGTTTCATGGTCACTGGTCCCTTTTCTCCAGACAATTAAAGTCAACAATGCAAAGATCGTCTTGGTAAAGCCAGAAGCTGAGAATATAATTTCCTCAGGATCACATGAGCTCACCCGGGGAGAGAAGCATGAGCGACAACAGCTACAGAAAAGGAAATACAGGTAGCCAAAAAGTATGAAAATATGGTCAGCTTTACTCATGACTTTTAAAAATGTAATCTGAAACAAGACATACGTTTTTTTTTTCCTGTAAGATATAATGCTTGTGTGTGTGTGTGTGTGTGTGGTGGTGGTGGCGGGGGGGGGGGGGAATGAAAGGAAACAGGCAGTCTCAAATACTGTTGGTGTTACTAAATCTAACACTTACAGAGATCGGCCTGGAAATAACACATCAAATTTTTTCATCTTTAAATATGTTTACCCTTTGATCCTGCAACTCCATTGTTAAAAATTAATCCCATTAAAAAATAAAAAATAAAATTAAAAAAATAAAAATTAAAAAAAATAAAAATTAAAAACTTAAAAATTAAATAAAAAAAATAAAAATTAAAATTAAAAAAAATTTAATCCCAATGAAATAATTGGGCAAGAAGACCAAGACTTGTGGGGCGTCTGAGTGACTCCGTTGGTTAAGCGTCCAACTCTTGATCTCAGCTCAGGTCTTGATCTTAGGGCCGTGGGTTCAAGCTCTGCATTGGGCTTCATGCTGGGGATGGAGGCTATTTAAAAAAAAAAAAAAAAAAGATTGGGGCGCCTGGGTGGCTCAGTCGGTTGAGCGTCCGACTTTGGCTCAGGTCGTGATCTCGCGGTCTGTGAGTTTGAGCCCCGCGCCGGGTTCTGTGCTGACAGCTCAGAGCCTGGAGGAGCCTGCTTCGGGTTCTGTGTCTCCCTCTCTCTCTCTCTCTCTGCCCCTCCCCCGCTCATGCTCTGTCTCTCCTTCTCTCTCTGTCAAAAATAAACATTAAACAAAATTAAAAAAAAAAGATAAAGACTTACAAGAATTATTTCAATATCGTTTGTAAGAATGACAAATGGGAAACAATATAAAAGTCTATCTAGATGGTCTGGTTAAATAAATTGTGTTTTGTCCACACAGTGGAACAATCGAGCCCTATACAGTCACGAAGCAGAGTATCATTCTGCATAGACAGAACATATGCTCCTATATCACTAAGTGGCAAAAGCAGACAAAGAATGATAGGATCCTTTTTACTGACGGTACACGCACGTGTTTATTTGTGAGTAGCAGAATTTTGGAAGCCTACGGCTAGGATTGTGAGAACTGTTGCTTTTTATTTTATACACTTTCATAGTTTTTTGAAAAATAATCATGGATTACTTTTATAGAAAGAAAAACAATCAGCGAGACCAAGAGGCAGGCGGAGGGCCCTGGCTTCCGTCCTTCCAGTCCTGGCCCTGCTTCTACTGCTCCTGGCCTCTGCTCTGTCTCTGTCCAAGGACACAGTCCCTGGGAAAGGCTGCCCTAGCCCACTTTCTGAAACAGTTAAAACAATGGTGCTTTCTACGGCAACATCAAGAGCAACCTCCAGAACAAACCTTGGGCCCCCTTCAGACCCCACCCAAGGGACTGGAGTGCATGAAGGTCCTGCAGCTCAGGGAGAAAACTGCTCAGGGTGGACCTTCGGGACAGACTTCCTCTTCTGTGGTCTTGCCCAGCTTTGTTCCAAGGTCAAATTGCCTGTGGCTACTGGCCTTGTAACTGGCCAGCTTTATCCACAGCCCCAGGGTATGAACTAATAGGGCCTGGGCAGGGTTCCAAATCAACCAGAATAGAACGGAGGGAAAGGGATGTTATTTTAACCCAAAAGCTCCATGGGAAGGAGACGAAATAGTTAACATACTATTTGCTAATATTTCATAATTGTTGTATGCCTGACACTGTGTTGATTAATTAAGCCTTGGGGTCAGGGCTTTGGACAAGAACCTAATCTGTATGGCCCTCAGGTTTTTCCATCTAGGAAATGACAGGGTAACGCCTTTTTGGGGGTTGCTCTGCAGAATAAATAGATTATACATGTAAAATGCTTAACTCAGTGCCTGGAGTACGATAATTGATCAATAAGTAGTCAATGTTAGATCACTCTTGTAGTTACACTTCCATGTGTAGAAGGTGACCTGCCTTCTTTACCTCCCTCCCCTCTTGTGCCAGTTGGTCCGTTTCAGTGGGGAGAGTGGCTGGCACCACTGGGACCTTCCTCAACAAGCAGAGGCTCTATGACAAATATAGTTGGGTATCGGCCAGTTAGAATGTCAAGGAGGAGATCCAGCTCTGGGCTAACTGCAGCTGTCTCTGGAAGGAAGTGGAAGGAGAGCAGCCAGTGAGGGATGCCAAAGCCTTGAAGGAAAGTGTTATGGGTTGAACTGTTTCCCCCCAAAAGATGTTGTCCTAACCCTCTGTGTCCGTCATTATAACCTTCCTTGGGACTAGGGTCTTGGTAGATGATCCAGTTAAGATGAAATCATTAGAGTCGGCTCTACTCCAATATGACTTATAGCCTTATAAAAAGGGGAAATTGGGACACAGAGACAGACACACGCAGAGAGAGTGTCATGTGAAGACAAAGGCAGAGATCGGGGTGATACATCTATAAGCCAGGGAACGCCAAAGATTGCCGGAGACCACCAGAAGCCAGGAGAGAGGCACAGAACAGATTCTCCCTGAGAAGGAACCAACCCTACTCACACCTTCATCTTGGACTTGTAGCCTCCAGAACTGTGAGGCAGTAAATTCCTGTTGTTTAAGTCACCCACCTGTGGTGCTTTGTCACAGCAGCCTGTCACAGCAGACTGACATGGGGAGATCTGGTGAGACAAGACAGACCTCTGCCTCTTGCCAGCTACGTGACCTTTGACAAGTTACCTCCTCTCACTGAGACGAGTGCCTTTATCTGTGAAATGGGGTTAATGCTAGGGACCACTTTATGAGGTTGAGTGAGATGCTGCATGGAGTACTCTAGACCCAGTCCCTGACATACAAATGCTCAGCATCTGTCACGAGTGTGCAAATTGGTCCCACTGGGGACCTAGGGTGTTCCTGAAACTTCAGTTGCTTCACAAGCATGTGCTTTTCCTTGCCTTCGAAGTTCGAAACCCCTCGTGGGTGAGAAATGAGCCGTCATATGGATTCCCCAGTGACAGCGGGGCAGTTCTCTGAATGCCATCAATGCTCAGCAAATACCTCTTACTCAATAGTGTGTTCTATATTGAGATTATATCAGAGTAAACTCTAGAGTAAGATCTGATGTCTTTGCATCCTTAGTCTGAAAACCTCACCTAAGACATTCAATGAATATTGATGGATTAGTACTGAATGCATGAATGAACTTTGTGGGGGGTCATGATTTGGCTGGTAGTATAATTGAATCTATGTTGAGGTATGGTGTTTTATCAAGAAATAATTTTAGCCACTGCCTGCTGTTGATCTTGGCCTCATAATAGGCTGGAGAAATGGACCATCGTAAGCTGAGGAGAACAGAACATTTACTGTGCCGGGTGCTGAGTTACGCAGATTTTGTTACATTCCCTGAAACAACATTAGGAAGTAACTAAAATTCTTACCTTCCTTTTTCCAATGTGGAAAGCCTTTAAAAGTCACAGCAAGGAAAAGAGAGTCAGGATTTAAACTCAGGAAGTCTGATCCCAGGGTACACACACTCCTTTATAACTCACTCCCTTCTTCTTACCAAGTATGTGGAACCCAAGAAGGCTCTATAGTCTAGAGCTAGAGTCATTCTCAGGCTGGCAGGGACCTGGGCAAGCATCTAATCCAAGACCCTTTAAGAAAATGAAACAGAACCAGGGAAGGCATGTGACTGGCTTTAGAATGACAAAGTGACCCAACTGGGACTTGAACCCAGGTCTCCTGACCCCCAGGCTGGTGTGCCTTGGGGGGATTGGGGACTTGGGCTGTAACTGGTCATTCACCCAAGTCCCTAGCTCTCCACCCTGCAAATGGGCAGGGAAAGTCAGGGAGCTGTGGAACACTGGCTGCCAGCCTTCTGCTTCTGTCCACAGAGAAGACTTGAGCCAGGAAGGACCATCCTCCTGAACGGCCCTCTCATCTGTCTTTCCCCTCTTCAGAGACTGAACTCCTGTTGTCCCCACCTCCTCTAAGTTTGAGTCTTATCTATCTGGGCCAGGTGCAAACAGGATCCCATGAGCACAGGGCTGAGGCTTTAACTCTGGGTGATGTGCTGCTCATTATTACTCAAGAACATGGACGGTCTGCCTTACAGTCTGTGGGCTCTGATGATGCAGAATATCAGGGGGCATCTAGCCCTGCTCCTAAAGGAGACAAAATGATCCTTACCATGCCACTTGTAGGCTGAGGAGGCTGGAGCCAATGGCGTAGAAGTCCAGATGGCACCTCTGAGAACAGGGAAAGGACACTGATGACCATTCCCCATATTTCACAATGGGATGTGTGTTGCACCTGACCTCTCCCCTTGCCTTCATCCTTTCTCCAGGTAGCCTTGTCTTGCTGTAGCACCAAAGTTGTAGCTCTGGGTCAGGAGCTGACGTTGGGGCTGGAGGGCTCTGAGCGTAATTACCTGGGATCTGATTCCACTGAAAATCACTCATGGTTGGTTCTTCCAAAGACCCGGGGTCCTTAAAGAATTCTCTAGAAACAGCAGTGGTCTCCTTGGAGCCCACAAAGTTCCTAAGCCCTCATGCAGTTGCCAGCATCTGGGCTTAATACTCAGGAAAACATCGCAAGGGCAACTGTTACATGTAAGCTTTTGTGGGTCACTTAAAATCACCTGGTGATTCTCCACCCAGTTGAGAGGCAGGAGGCACAGCTCTGGTGGATTTGGTTCACTGGATTCAACTAGAGTCAGAAAACGTTAGCACCGAAATGAGTCTGAGGCACAAATGGTTGGGTTGTTGGGGCAGCTGGGTGGCTCAGTCGGTTAAGCGTTCAACTCTTGGTATCGGCTCAGGTCATGATCTCGCTGTAGTGGGATCGAGTCCCGTGTTGGGGCTCCGTACTAAGCAGAGCCTGCTTGGGATTCTCTCTCTCTTTCTCTCTCTGCCTCTCTCCATCCCATGAGCGCGCGCGCTCTGTCAAAATAAATAAATAAATAAATGTTCTAAAAATGTACTTGCAAAGAGAGGTCAGATGCTTGGAAGTTAATAATAAAAAGGCTTTATCAATTTGTACTCTAGGTCAATCTTCTCGTTTCAAGAGGAAACAGGTTCAGAGACAGAAAGTGACTTGCCCAAAATCACACAGCTAGTGTCACAGGCAGCAATAGAACCAACAGAACCGGGGAGTCCTGGGTCTCCGTGAAAGTGGACACAACCTATATACTGGTGCCTGAAATTTCACCATTAGGAATTGTTACTCTTTTTTTCATAGTATTTGACAGTGTTATTTAGGTATACAAGTAGTAAATGAATACCTTGTCATAATTATAAAAAAACTTTAAAGACCAATTATATTTATAAAGCCTCTAAAATTTTCCTTTTGTAGCTCTTTATCTTTTCCCCAATCCCATTCCCTCCCTCCAGGAGTGCTCAATGTTAACAAACGCATGTCAAATCTTTTCAGACCTTTTCCAATGCATTTAGGAATACATTTACAACATGTAATCATTTTTTTAAATATACTCGTATTTATTACGATATGTATTATAAATATAGATATGTTATTTAAAATCTCAATTTATATACCATCCCATCTATAAATAAATAGATTTACATATATTTTGTCCACTTAGCCTTATATCTTGGAGCTCTTTCCACTTCTTTCTAGAACCTTGGCGTCTTGTCAATGTTTCCATAGTATTCCACTGCATGGACGTACCAAATATATATTTAGCCATTTGTCTATCTTCAGACATTCAGGTTATTTCCCATCTTTTTCTTTTGCAGTCATAGCCACAATGAACTTCCTTATATACAAATCTCTGGGAGATGAGCCAATGTTTCTGCAGAAGAGGTATCTAGAAGTGAAAAAAACGTGAGATCATTTGTTTAGAGAAGGTCTCTCTTTAAGCTGTAATGAGTCACCTTAATGTTTTCCAAAGGTTTCTCTCGTGAACCTTCTCTTAGGGTCTTCAACAGCCATAAACTTTCACCTAGAGTCATCAGAGCAACCCCGTGAAGACAAACCATGGCCCCTACTGCATAAAATAAGATTTCAGCTATGATTCATGAACTAAATTGAGCACAGCCCTTGTGATCGTGCCAAACTGGCTCTGCTGGGGGTCCTCACAGCCCGACTTACTCCTCCACCCCAGGTGACAGGGAAGGGGCACAGCTTGCCTGGTCTGGTCGCTGGAATTCCGAGACTGAAGGAGTAGAGGAGCCACAGCCCGCTGTCTGAAGTGGGGGTGTGGGCAGATAGTCCCCCACCAGAATGATGGAGAGCTTAAGGACACAAGCCCGGGGCTAGAGAGACTCGGGTTCGAGTTGTAGCTCCACGACTTTTCCAAAGGCGTTTTCTTGGCAACCCGGATTTCAGGTTTCTCATCCGTAAGATGGAGGTGATACTGGTATTTACCTCCCAGTGCAGTGGGGGAATTGATACAAAGCATAATTACAGGGAGAGAGCAGGCTGGTCACTGACACTTAGCCACCTGACATTTACGAGGTTCTAACTAGCAGGATTGGGAACGGAAAATTGTGCCACTCGCATTCACCTTACACTTATTTCATTGTAAAGGAATAGGGTTGTTGCCTTTTCCGTTGTTCCCTTTTTATTATCTCTCCACCCCCACAACTCAATTCCACATGGCACTTCAGGTAAAACATCATTTCTATGCTTTGAGGAGGGGGCCCGGAGACCTTGGTCTCTGAGGATTAATACTGTAGCTCCGTGACAGGACAGGTGTTAGAGAAATGTGAACACCTTGGGCTGGGTAGCAGGAACAGTCGGGGTCCAGAGTCAAACAAACCTGGGTAGAAAGCAAGGGCTTCTGTGGATTGGTTGTGTGTCTTTGGCACGTTTCTTAACTTCTCTGAACCTCTAGTCCCTTCATCTGTAAAATCAGGATTAAAAAATAATAATAATTGCTTTGCTGGCTAATTGAGAAGTTTACAGGTAATGAAGTAAGGCTTTTGGCATAGTGTCTAGTCCTCAAGACGGGTAGCTGATCTTGCGATCACTTGCATATTACTTTCAGTAGACGATCTTGCTTTTTTCTGCTTTGCTAAGAACCCTGAAGCAATCGGAAGACTTCCATGTCTCCCAGCCATCAACCATTCGCCCTTCGTATACCTGCGCCCACAAATTCTGCCTTCTCAAAATGAGCCAGTCTTTCCATTTATACGTGAGATCCAGTCCCCCTCACCTACCCAGGAACATTGTCCCAGTGATTTTCCATGTTCGGTTTTTCTCTCTCTACGGGATCAGTCCCATCAAATGAAAACACGCTGTTATTTCTCCCATACTTTAAAACAAAAACAAAAAACCTTCTCATGATCTCACTTCTGCTGCCAACCACTCCCCCACATTTTTTAGGCTTCCCTTTGCAGCAGAACTTTTCTCAGCCTCATTCAGCACTTCCACTTCTGCACATGTGCCCAAAAGAATTGCAGGCAGGGTCTTGAAGGGATATTCACAGCCCGTGCTCCTAGTAGCACTACTCTCGACAGCCCGAAGGTGGAAACGACCCAAGTGTCCATGAGCAAATGAATGAATGACTCAGATGTGGTATAGACGTACAATGGAATATTATTCAGCCTTAAAAGGAAGGAAATTCTCATTCATGCTATGTCGTGGGTGAAACTTGAGGGCCTTCTGCTAAGGGAAAGGAGCCAATAGGAAAAGAAAAAAAAATATTATATGACTTATTCAGAGTGGTCAGATTCATAGAGGAAGTAGAATCGTGGGTGGCAGGGGGTGAGGGGATGGGTGGGAAGGTGCTGCCGTTCAGCGGGTTTTTCAAGGTGAAAAAAGTTTTGAAGATTGGCTGCACATCAGTGTGAATATGGCTAGCCTTACTGAGTGGTAAACTCACATAAACACGGGCGAGTTGGTAAATTTTATGTTCTGTGTATTTCACCACAGTTGAAAGTGTTAAACAAAACAAAACAAAACCCAACTGAGCCTTCTCTGCCTCTGGCTTCTCTCCTCAGCACACCCTTCTTCCTTCAGCACACCCTTCAGCCTTCAGCACACCCTTCAGCGATCCTGCTCACCAGCCCATTTTCTTAGCTTGGATTCTAGAACACACCCTCTCTGGCTTTTCCTTCCACCCCGTCGAATCCTCTCGGTATTTGCTTCAAAATGTACGCAGAAGGCAACCCTTCTGACCCCACTTCTGCAAGACTGAGGTAACCTCTAGCTGGTCTCGTATTCTTGCTTCTACCCTTACCACCTCCGTCCACTCTCCACACTGCAGCCCGTGTGATCCCTTTAAAACACGCCAGGCCGTGTCACTCCTCGGGGTCAAACCCTCCGGTGGCCCCATTTCTTCCAGAGTGAAAGTCCACGTCTGTACACGGCCCCAAACCGTCCGCCCCCCCATGAACTCCGTAACCTCCCCTTCCCCCTCCGCCACCTTGCTCGTGGGCACCAGCCCCGCCTGCCTGCGACCCGGCAGGCACAGCTCTGCCTCATCACCCGTCACACTGGCAAGTCTGCAGACCTAACTCCTTCACCTGAAAATGTCCACACAGTGTCACCTTCCAGTGAGGTCTAGTCTGAGCACCTGATTTTAAATAGTAATTGTCCCCACCTATACCCTTGCCCACTTCTCCTTTTTCCCATAGTCCTTCTCCCCGGAGCGTAGATACCATTGTAATACACTTTAGAAGGCTTCCCTACTTATTAGATTTCCTGTTTACTTTCCGTCCCCCCCCCCCCCCCCGACAGAAGAGCAGCAGGGATTTTGTCTACTTGGTTCATCGACGTATCCCCAGCACCTACAACAATGCCGGGTGCGTGGTAAGTGCTGACTGGTTTTCCAGAGGATTAAACTACTTCCAGTAGTCATTCTCCCCCTTGATCTGCACAGCTGTCCTGTGAAGGCTGTCAAAAGATACTATTGTATCCATTTTACAGATGAAGAAATGGAGTCTCCAAGCGGCTAGGTGTCTTCACTCACTTAAGATCCAGTCCTTCATTTATTCAGCAGACTTCTAGTGAGTGACGTCATGCAGAACGGGGCTTAGAACAGAGATTTGTTCATGTCACTTCTTGGGTTTTTCTGCTTTTAAACCTCCACACTCCCTGGGGCGCCTGGGTGGCTCAGTCGGTTAAGCGTCCGAGGCTTGGTTCCAGCTCAGACCGTGGGCTCACAGTTGGTGAGTTTGAGCCCCGCAACCCGCTCTGTGCTGACGGTGTGGAACCTGCTTGGGATTTTCTCTCCCTCTCTCTCTGCCCATCCTGCTCTCTCTCTCACTCTCTCTCTCTCTCTCAGAATAAATAAACTTAACAAAAATCCATGCCCCCTTTTGAGAAGTGATAAAATTTCTTGCACTTCCCAGTTAAAGAGCAATATGAAACAATGGCCAAGAGCAGGGCTCTGGAGTCTGTGCTATAACTCTACCCCTACCCCATTCCCTGAACCTCAGGCAGGGTCCCTCAACAATCCCCCCACCCAGTGTTCCCATCTTACAGGTGGGAATGGCGGTAACAGCTACCTCTAGTCTCGTCACAGGTACTCGTTGAAAAAATTCAAGTAAAGCGTTGTCATTAGTGAGAGTGTTTCCTACTTATCTCTATCAGCCAAGTGATTTTGCCCCAGTTGCTTTTTATAATTTGCGTGACAAAACCAATAGGCTTATTTTTCTCTTTGCCGCATATAAAAATATATCAGAATATTGAACAGACATTTTCAAACCCCAAAGTTTGATACGCCCACTCTCCACTACCCCAGCGCCTCTCAGCACCCAAAAATTGTCCAATGTGACCCCAAGTTAAGAGAAGGCCCTGGCCCATTCCTTCCTCCTTTTGCATCTGTTCCTGACAGAGGAAGAGCTACCGATTTCCAGCTGCAGGGTTGAAATGGAAACCGGCAGAAGTGCAAGCAAAGGGCTCAATTTCCCAATAGCTGCAGCTGAAGAGCGCGCTGAGCTATTTTTAAACCCCTTTTCAGAAACTCCTGTGCTTGCAATGGATCTATTTTCTTAACTGCCAAGAGATAATGCTTAAAAGGGATAGCTTGAAAATATTCCACAGCACTCATAAAAATGACTGAAATAGATGGCGCATAAGACAGCCTTTGTCTGGAGCGGCGGCCGAAAGCGAGATGAAGTCTTTCAGACCCCAGGGCATCGGTGCTGCCGGATCTGCTCCTGACAACCGGAGCTTTGTGTGTTGACTGCGCATCAGGACCAGAAAAGGCAACAAAACCAAACAGCAGTTGCAGAGGACCTCAGACACTTGGCATTTAAATCGGTCACCAATTCCAGGAAACAAGGGACCCCGAAATAACTCACAAAGAATCCCCCTCATCTTGGGGGATTTGTAAACCTGTCCAAACTGTCAACGACCAAAGGAGTCCTCTGCCCCTTCCTTCCCTGAACTCCTGAACTGTCTCTGCCTCCCTCAGTGGAACTACCAGCCGTGTGGTCATCTGCGCTACAAATGTAGGCCTCATACTCAACTCTGCTTTTCTGCACCTCCCACACCCAATCAAGTCTTACTAATATCGTCTCCTGGTAGTTGGAAGTCCTGTTCTCCGTATATCCCCACAACCACTGTCCTGATTCAATTCTTCCTCATCTCTCAGCTGGATTTTTGCAAGGGCGTCTTAACTAGTCTCCATATGTCTGTTTTAGTCCCTCTTTACCAACTGATGCTAAGAATTTTTGAAGTATTTTTTAATTTCAAATATTAGTATGGTATGTCTTGCTTAGACTCTTTCAGTGTCTAACTGACCTCAGAAGACAGCCCACACTTGGGGCGCCTGGGTGGCTCAGTCGTTTAAACTTGCAACTCTTGGTTTTGGCTCAGGTCATGATCTCGCGGTTCGTGGGTTGGAGCCCCGCGACGGGCTCAGCACTGGCAGCACGGAACCTGCTGGGGATTCTCTCTCTCTCCCTCTCAAATAAACTTAAGACAAAGAAGGAGAAGGAGTTGGAGGAGGAGGAGGAGGAAGAGGAAGAGGAAGAAGAAGAAGAAGAAGAAGAAGAAGAAGAAGGAGTCCACACCGTTTAGCAGAGTAGACAAGGCCTTCCACGAGCAGCTCACTGCAAGCCTTCCCCAGCCCTGCTATAACCTACCTCCTGCTTTATGCCCAGCAACATGGAGCTACTGTGATTTTCCACACACCATAGTATTCGTTCCCCCATGCCTTCAATTACACCATCTCTCTACCCTGAAATGGCACTCACCTCTATTTCTCAACAGGAACTATTTTATTGACACGTGACGTGAATTTCGCAAAGTGGTACAGCTTGATGCATTTTTACAGGAATGACGTACTCAAGTAACTGCTGGAGAAATCAAGGATTTGAATGTCATCTGCATTCCAAAGCCTCTCCTGTCCTCTCCTGACCACCCCCTGAAAGACAGCCAATAGGCTCCCTTCATTCCATTTTGATTGCTTTTGGCTGATTTTGAGCGTCATGTAAATGGGATCATACTGTATATGCCCTTTTTGTCTGATTTCACTGAATATTACTTTGAGATTCACCAACATTGTCACAGATGGCAGTAGGTTTTTCCTTCTTCTTGTCTTATAATATCCCATTCTGTAAATATACCAAATTTACTTACCCAGTCTAGTGTTGATGCAAATATGAACGGCTTCCAGGTCGTTACAAAAGGGCTGCTATGAGCATTCTTTCACGGTTTTTTGGTGAACATAGGTATGCATTTCTGCTGAGTAGAATTGCTAGATTATATGATATACATATATTTTGCCTTAATAGATATTGCCTAACAATTTTCCAAAGTGGTTGTACCATTTGCACTCCCACTAGCCATATATAAGATTTCTAGTTGCTCCGTATTTTTGTCTACACGTGGGATTATCAGGGTTTTTTTTTTTTATTTTAGCCATTTTGATGAATTTTTTTTTTAATTTTTGTTTTTCAACGTTTATTTATTTTTGGGACAGAGAGAGACAGAGCATGAACGGGGAAGGGGCAGAGAGAGAGGGAGACACAGAATCGGAAACAGGCTCCAGGCTCTGAGCCATCAGCCCAGAGCCTGACGCGGGGCTCGAACTCACGGACTGCGAGATCGTGACCTGGCTGAAGTCGGACGCTTAACCGACTGTGCCACCCAGGCGCCCCTTGATGAATTTTTAAAACTATGTCCGACAACCTCTGCCTTTCAGTTCGAGTGTTTAGATCAATTACTCTTAATGTAATTATTGACGTAGCTGGATTTAAACCAGCCATCTTATTACTCATATTCTATTTAGTCCATCTGTTCTTTGTTCTTTTCTTCCTCTTTCCTTGACTTCTTTTGGATTATTGAGTGTATGTTAGTGGCTGCTCTTGGATTTATACTATGCATCTTTGACTTAACACATTCGATCTTTATTTTCTTTTTTAAAATTTTTTTTTTTCAACGTTTATTTATTTTTGGGACAGAGAGAGACAGAGCATGAACGGGGGAGGGGCAGAGAGAGAGGGAGACAGAATCGGAAACAGGCTCCAGGCTCCGAGCCATCAGCCCAGAGCCCGACGCGGGGCTCGAACTCACGGACCGCGAGATCGTGACCTGGCTGAAGTCGGACGCTTAACCGACTGCGCCACCCAGGCGCCCCAACACATTCGATCTTTAAATAGTGTTATAAAACTTCATGTATAATGTAAGGAGCTTACAAGAGTACGCTTTCATTTCACTCCCCTTTCTTGGGTTTTATTGGTGTCATACGGGTGCTCCCACAGATATTATGAAATCTCCATTTTTTTGGTTTTAAACAATTGTCTTTTTAAAAAAATTAAAAATAAGAAAAAAGCATTTATATTTACTCACATAGTTCCTACTTCTTAAGCTCTTTATTGCTTTGTGTAACAAGTTTGCAAATGATGTCATTCAACAAAAGTTTGCTGAGTAAATGAATGGCTCCATTTAAAATAATTGAATCAAGACCCATAGTTTCTTTGAGGCTCCATTTCTTCATCTGTAAAATGGATAGGATAATATTTTTTGGCACCTCTTTCACACAATGGCTGGGATGATCAAATGGGTAATGGACTACGGAAGTAATTGAATGCCCTGGCAAATCATCCAGCATGGACATCTTCAACCATTTCTTCGCCCTATTTTCTCCCTTGTTTTGGCACTTAAATTGTTGGCATTTTAGACCCTTTCGTCAGGTCAATATACTGTTTTGTTTGTTTTTTGTAGTTTACATCGTTTTCCTCTGTGCTTAAGTCTGGATATTTCCCACTGTCCTCTCTTCAGGTTTATAAGTGCTCTCCCCTGTCATATGAAATCTGCTGTCGAACCTATCTAAATTTCTAAATTCCAAATTTCAGTAGCTGGATTTTTCAGTTCTACATTTTCAATTTGATTTTTTCCCTATAGATCTAATTCCTCACTGTGTCATCGATCTCTTAATCATAGTTATTTTAAAGATTACGTTTGTTAACTTCAGAGTCTGGATCATCTGTGGGTCTATTTTTATTGTCTGATTTTTTTTTTCTTTTGAGTTTTGATCTTTTGGTTTTCTTTTATTATAATATCTGGTAATTTTTCAATGTTTTTATTTTTTATTTTTATTTTTAAAAAAAAATTTATTTTTCAACGTTTATTTATTTTTGGGACAGAGAGAGACAGAGCATGAACGGGGGAGGGGCAGAGAGAGAGGGAGACACAGAATCGGAAACAGGCTCCAGGCTCTGAGCCATCAGCCCAGAGCCTGACGCGGGGCTCGAACTGACGGACCGCGAGATCGTGACCTGGCTGAAGTCGGACGCTTAACCGACTGCGCCACCCAGGCGCCCCCAATGTTTTTATTTTAATTCCAGTAAGCTAACATACAGTGTTATATTAGTTTCAGGTGTACAATATAGTGATTCGACACTTCCATGCATCAGCTGGTGCTCATCAGGACAAGTGCCCTCCTGAACCCCCATCACTTATCTCACCCACCCTGCACCCACCTTCACTCTGGCAACAGTGTGCTGTCTATAGTTAGGAGCCTATTTCTTGATTTGTCTCTTTTTCTTTTTTATTCCCTTTGCTCCTTTGTTTCTTAAATTCCACACATCAGCAAAATCATATGGTATCTGTCTTTCTCTGACTGACTTGTTTCACTTAGCATTACACCAGATATAAAAAATATCTGGTTTTGGCGGGGGAGCCTGGGTGGCTCGGTAGGTTAAACGTCTGACTCTTGATTTCATCTCAGGTCATGATCTCACAGTTTGTGACTTCAAGCCCCACGTAGGGCTCTGTGCCAAGAGTGCAGAGCCTGCTTGGGATTCTTTCTCTCCCTTACTCTTTCTGCCTCTCTCCAGCTCATGCTCTCTCCCTCTCAAAATAAATAAACTCAAAAAATAAATCTCATAACTTTTTATTAAAGGCTTGGCAGTGTCTTGAAAAATTATACAGAATCTTGATGATGTTATATTTCTCTAGAGAGGCTTTACTTTTCTTCTTAGATGTAGTTCGTATAGGAGCAATTCAGCTTAATCCAATCAGAAATTGAATATTTGAGAAACTGTCTTACTCCCAGGACAAGGAATTTCAGCGGTGTCCTTGTAAGCCTGATCCGTTAACCAGGGCCTTTTCTTTTTGGTAGAATTTGAATTCCTATAGTATCTTGAGATTGCCAAAAATCATGCTCAGATTTTTAGACTTCTGTCACCTTGTAATTGACTTAACATTTTTCCTGATAAATTGCAAATGGCTTGAGGGGAAAACTGGTGTAGAATATCACTCACTCCTTTGCAGCCCCCTTCCGTCTACCATCTTGGTCTCTCAAGTCATGCTTGCTTTGGTTGTGTGCCAATCCTTTCAAGCAGCTGTTTTTGGTTTTTGTTTGATTTATATCTAGACTTTCCAGTTATTCTTGGCAAGGAGAATTGGTAGATCATAAACAATTACCTAATGAACAGAAGCCCCCTTTTTGTTTGGAAAAACTGCTATTCACCCTTTTTGCCTTACATGCCACTTTGTTAGAAAATTTCCTCTTAGGGGCGCCTGGGTGGCTGGGTCGGTTGAGCATCTGACTTTGGCTTAGGTCATGATCTCGCAGTTCGTGAGTTCGAGCCCTGCATTGGGCTCTGTGCTGACAGCTCAGAGCCTGGAGACTGCTTTGGATTCTGTGTTTCCCTCCCTCTCTGCCCCTCCCCCTCTCATGCTCGCTCTCTCTCTCTCTCTCTCTAAAATAAATGTTTAAAAAAATTAAAAAAAAAAAGAAAATTTCCCCTTAATATTGTTCACCCAACTCCTCCCTTATCTCAGACTCCTCATACCCGCTCTATATGATCCCTCAATACCCTTTATAGTTCTCACACAGCATATAAACATTGTTTACCATTACCTGACTTTGTCTCTCTCTCTCTCTCTCTCTCTCTCTCTCTGTCCCATTAAACCCTGAGCATCTTGAAGCCAAAGCTATGACTTACTCATCTCAGTACCCTCCATGCCTAGCACAACACCTTGTTCAAAAACATATGCATTAGTGTGAACTGAATTAATTCTCAATAGATGTTTAGGAATGCATCAAAATGGCAGCCAAATTAGCAAGAAATGGGGCTTCCTTGGCTTTGGAAGCTACCACCAGGATTTCCAGACCCACTCTCAGGCCCCCTTCAATCTCCTAGGCATTTCTCCACTGGCCTTAAGAGCGTGGTCACTAAAACTTAGGTGATGTGCCTTAAACATCTTGAGCCACCATCTTAAAAAGGTGACAATGATTCACCCAGATAAGTCACTCCACCTGTTCCATATTCAGGTCCTTCATACGTAAAATAGAAATATTAAAACCTACCTTTCCTGGGCTGATATTATACAGTTATAGCTTTATGATTAAGCATTCAGACTTTGAAGCTGGATGCCAATCTTGACTAAGCTACTCACAACAGTGTGACTTGGGACAGATTAATTCACTTCCCTGTGTTGGTAAGGAATTAACACCCATAAAAGTCATAGAGCAGTGCCTGGCACAGAGTAACTATTAGCCATCAGTATTCTGTGAGGATCAAATGAAATGCAATGTAAGTAACCTATAAAACAGTATGTTAGTTATTACCATGATGACTGAGTATTATAATAATTAAATCATTTTCCCTGGAGAAGAACAATTCAACCCTGAGGCTTCAGTGGATGCTATCCAATGACATATTTAACATAAAAATATAAACACCCAACATTTTACTGTTGGCTTTCTTAACTTGCTTAAAAAAAAAAAAAAAGGTATTTTTAGCCCTAACATTTACACTGAATGACTCATATATGAGAATTGAGGTTTCCCCTATAGTTCCTAAAATCTATAAACCAGAAACCCAGAACATTACATGTTTCCTTAACCACAGGCTCTGGACAGGCCTGGACCAGAGACAGCAAAGGAACCACACTAAGAAGGGGACAGAAACCTCCAGACAGTGTCTCCCATGCCCCGCGTGGGCTTCAACACTCAGGATGAAGGTGCACTCTGAGGGTGTCACAGAGATGGGTGGACTGTCATTCAGATGGGTGAACTGAATCTCTTTGTGACCAAGACATTGGCAAGGCCAGAGGGGACTTGGAAGTAAAGTTCTAGAGTTAACAGGATCCAAAGGGTTTGGTAGGCAAGAGCAAGGGTTCAGAGCAGCTAGCGAAGGCTTTGGTGTGCGGAATGTGCTTCTCACCAAAGGGAGGTGACAGTCAGCAGGAAGAACTGAAGAGGACTGCTGAATCCTTGAAAGACAAATGCCCTGCGGTACTTGTTAAAATGCAGATTACCAAGCCCCACCCTCAGAGAATCTGCCTCCGGCAATCCGGAAAAGACCCAGAAATTTGTGTTTTTAACAACCTCTCAGATTATTCTGACACAGGTGGTTCCTGGGCCACATTTTGGGAAAGCAGTGGGGTCCACTTGGCTTTAAGGGTCAAGGGTGTGGCTTTTGGGTAGGAGTGTCCTGCTGGGAGTGGGTGGCCCTGAGCACCCAAGGGTAGACAATAACCAGCTGGAAGTCAAAGATAGGCTGGCAGAAAAAACAAATCAACAGACACTTGTCTATTCAGTGACTTTGTGCAAAGAGTGAAAGGTAAAGATGGACTTTGTGGGCAGATGAACTTGACGAAAGCACCCACACTTTTGGGTGGAGAGGCCAGACCAACGCTTGGGAAGCAGAGACAGGGTGGGATTCAGTCCCTATTTTATCCCTTAGCTGGGTGGCCTCACAGGACCTGAGACAGACAGAGGGGCCGGTGCAGGGGGGCGGGGGGCGCTTGAATCCTCTCACATCTGGGCCCTGGAGGCCAGCGGGGAGCGTTAACAGGAATGGAGGAGCACAGAGTCGACAGTTCATGTTCTGGGATCAGTCAGGACAGAGCCCATGTCTTTGCTTGGACAGAGAGCCCTACCCTCTAACCGCACTTCAGGAACTTAAGCTAGAAAATACCACAGCACCATTGCCCGCCGCGATCAACGCCAAGGTAGCCCTTCAACAACCGTCAGGAGCTTTTGATAAACATCAGTAGCCCCAGTGACCACAGGAGGGCAGATGTTCTGTGTCTTGACCCCACAGACCCACCACCAGGAGGAAGGTGATAATGAAAACAAATACAAGAGGTCATCCTACCATCTACAAACATGATCAGCAGACGGGCACAATACAGCTGTTCCCATGAGCTCGGTGTCCTGCGGTAGTCAATCCACCAAGCGCCACGCAAGAAAGATCTCCCCAAGGCACACAAGGCCTGGTCCAGAGATGCCAAAGGCAACCACGGAAGAACCAGAAGCCCACCAGATTCTAAATAAGTCTCCCAATCGCACACAACTATGTGAAAGAGAACCCAAACTAATTACTGTTATACCTTTATATTTTTATTGAATGACTTTGGGTATTAAGTAGTTCGACGATATTTTGGATGGGTCAGGGATCTGGTCTGAAGCTTCCTCCAGAAAAGATTTGGTTATACGCTGCTGTGGGAAGACTTCTTCTCTCCAGAACAAAGGGGAAGCCTCAGACATCCACCAGGAAGGTTTTGCTTACGAAGAAAGAGCAGTGGCCGCCTGTTCTAGACAGGGCCAGCTACGTAATTTGTGGGAACCAGTGCAAAATGGAAAAAAAAAAAAAGCGTGAGGGCGGAAAAAAAGCAGGAAGAAAAGCATTTTTTTTTTCTTTCTTCCACTCTCTCTCTCTCAACCCGTCATGCTGTCTTAGCTCAGGCTGCCATAACAAAATTCCGTAGACTGGGAGGCTTACATGGCAGAAACTTATTTTCTCACAGTTCTGGAAGCTGAGAAATTCAAGATCAAGGTGGTGGCAGATGGGGTTTCTGGTGAGAGCCCTCTTCCTGGTTTGCAGAGAGCTGCCTTCTCGCTGTGTCCTCACCAGGTAGAGAGAGAGAAAGAGCTCTAACTTCTCTTCCTTTTATGGGGGTCGCTAATCCCAACATGGGCCCTTACCCTCAAGACCTCGTCCAAACCGGGTTATCTGTCAAAGGCCCCACCTCCAAATACCATCGCATTGGGAGTTAGGACTTCAACATACAAATTTTGTGAAGACACAAATACTCAGTCCATAACACATGGTGTTTTCTATTTGCTATTTAGTGTTGCATTCCTCGAGCATGGGGATACTTCTGGGGCATTGCAGACCCTCATGGGTGCCCGGGGTCCTGCCCCCTGACTTGGTGCATGGAGTGCACACAGCCCACACAGCCCCTGCCAGACGAAGGGCAGCAGCGGTCCCTGGGTGAGGGTGGAGGAGCTGACGGCAGAGAACCCATCCACATCCCAGGCAGGTGGGAGTGGCAGGAAGGGGGCCCCAGGTGAGCTGAGGCTCCAAACCCCAGTGTATGTAACATCATCTCGTCAGAGTCTGCTACTAAAACACAAATTCGAAGGCAAAATGATTGTGAATTTCAAGACAGTCACTGCAGAGCATTAAGGGCCAAGCACAGGGCCTCCTACTGAGCGTATGTCCCGGGTCGCTGTCCTGGTCACATGCCATGATGCTGGACCTCGGAAAACTCAGAGGGAATTCAACATGGTGAGTGTGTCATTATTTTACGAAGTCAGTAACACCAAAAACCTCATACAGAGCACCATCTTACTCTTAATTCGTGCTCAAAAGTATTTAAACACTGGGATTTTGAAAGTTCGAAACTATTGAAAGCAGGCCTAGATATAGAGTCAATGCAAAATTCACACAAAATAAAACAAACCTAGATTAGGATGTCTCAACCTCAGCACTGTTGACATTTGCAGCTGGGTAATTCTTCGCCGTGGGGGTTGCCCTGTGCATGACGGGATATTCGGCGGCACTGCGGGTCTCTACGCGTTAGATGCCAGTAGCATAGCTACTGACTCCTCCCCATGACCCATGACTACCAAAAAATGTCCCCAGTGGTGCCAATGTCCCCTGAGGGGCAAAATTACACCTGACTGCAAACCACTGGTATAAAATTTGGCACTTTGCGGTGTTACTTTGTGTTTGATGAGCAAGTTACAGATTGTACTTACGCGTTTAAAAGTTAAATTCGAATGGGCTATCTATATGGTATTTTTTGTTTCTTAACCTAAAAAAATTGTTCATGCCTACACTGCTATGCCTTCTTTATTATTCAAACACATAGCATCCTACATCAGCCGTTTGCAGTAAGTGGAGAGAGGCTATCCTTTTGAGGAGGAAGTGAAAGTTGCCTTTCAGAACATTCAACAAAGATTCACTGATGGGACTGTCATGTAATCAACACTCGATTACCCAGATTTCAAGAGAAGCAGATGTGTTGATATCCAGACAAATAAAAACCAGATTATGCAAAAATCAGTTCCATTTGGCTTAACTTTTTGTGTTGGTTTGTTTCTGCTGCAAATCAATTTAACTGGGTCTTGTCCAGGCCAGTATTGAAATGAAAGAGGAAGCCATCTGGGTCAGTCCGAATCTAGAATTTAGAAGGAAGACTGGAGGTCAACGACTTGGATTTGGCCAAAGAAATGTCAGTGAACTAAATTCTCCCCTTCCTTTTCGAAGATTTCTCGGCGATCACTTCTTGGAATAGAGAGAAAATAACAGTATAGAAACTGTGATGGATGCCACTGGTCCCCATCTATAACCCCCAAATCTCTTGGACCAGCTAGAGATGTGTCTGCCTCCACTTCTGCATGGTAACTGATGACACCTGCGACTTTGCTCACAGCATTGGCCTCAGGCAATGGGCAGGTGTGGTGGTACGAGGGCACAGTTGCTTTGATCTGAGTTGGGACAGACCCTGAGGTGTAGTTTCTGCTCCAGAGTTCCCTGTGGGATCAGGGTGAAGCTGGGACTTTGGCTGAAATAGCACCCTGGCCTACCTTCTTCCTCTTCCCTGTTCTGCTTCCTCCAACCCCTTACTTGTTTCTCCTGGGAGTATTTCCCTGATGAATCAGTTACACTCAAATCAGTTACACTCAGGATCTGCTTCTGGGAAAAACTAGCCTAAGACACTTTCCTTTTACCCACAAGACCAACAGGGAAATGAGACCTGCACAGTGTCCCCCACCCCCAAGGTGGGCCTGGGCCATACAACCAAACCAAGAAGACATGGTTTAAGTTCAGGGCACCAATAAGACCTTAGGGTTTTAATATATCATCCCATTTTTCAGGAACTATGTAGGGACAGAGCCAGAGGACGGGGCTGAGCCAGATCCAAAAGGGCTGTCCAGAGGAGGATGAGCATTTGGGGGACAAACTGAAACATCTGATTGCTCGGAGTTCAGGCTGAAACTCATGCCTAGAGAAGATGAGCCTTGATCCAGGGGCTTTAAGCACAGAGGATGCACACAAAGGACTCGAACCCAAACCAAGAAGGCTTGGTCAGTGGCCGAGCCATCCTGCAGCCCTCATCTTCTAACTCTGGGTCAACACCCTTTCTCTTACGCCCTGTCCTCTACATTGTGGGGTGTACCCATTAGATGTCAATAGCATACCCTCCACCCTCTTTTATGACAACCAAAAATGTCCCCAGGTGTGAACAAATGTCCCCGGGGAGGAAGGAGAGGCAAGATTGCCTGCTGCTCTGTGCTGCTTTGTGTTATTACCTTTTCTTGGCTTTGTTTCCCCTAATAAATGAACTTTAATACTCTTGGTGAGTAGAGACAAGAGGTGTCCACGGTGTCTAGAGCCAGCTCCCAAGATACATTTTGGCGTGTGGATGTTTGGCTTCGCAATGCTTTTCCTGACTTTCCTCGATGCTTTGTCTGGAAAGCAGATATACGGCTGCCATTCACGTTTGTACAGATGCTACTCGCACTTCCTACAAAGTGTCCAGTCCGTACCAGAGCTGTGCAGTGGACAACGTGCTCAACCCTGCATGGAAGCCCTGGGCAGAGGCTCTTTCTCCTGCCAGAGTCTGGAACTTCCTCTCTCTAAACTGCCCCACCTGATCCCCCAGGGAGTTGTGGAACATAAAACTATACTTCAAAATCTATACCATCTTGAGGCGAAAGCAATGGACTTTTGTACCCCACACAATGCCTGGCATACAGTGGCTGTTTGAAAAAGACCAGTTAATTGGGTGAGTACAGCCACGGGCTAATGGCACAGCTTGGCATGGTAGAGAACTTGGGCTGGGTGCTCTCTACAGTCAGCTAGATCTTGGGCTGGGACCTGGCTGTGTCTAGCTACGTGACTATGAACAAGTTGTTTACCACATATCTATCTTCATCTCACCCTTAATCCTCACCATCCACCCCCCCACACACAAGAATTGTTGGTGGAAAGGAAGATCCAAACAGTCGAAAACTACTCCCCAATAAACAATCTTTGGTAGGATAGTAGCAATGGCACAATGGTGAAAAACAGTGGTTTGAGAGAGTCAGACACGTAGAGTCCATTCTCTCCTCGTACAACGACAGGATAGTTAGGTGATCTACACCCCTAATCGCTAAGATATGACCATAAAGATAGTAATAGCACCTACCTCCTGGTCATTGGGAGAGCACGATATTGTACGCGTGCAGCGCTTAGCGCTGGATGGGCACAAAATGAATAAACGCTGAATGAATAAATGAAGGAAGGAACAGAAAGATGACCTGAATGGGTAATGGCCAGGGTGGCTAATGGGCTGTGTCTGGCAGAATATCCAGGCTCAAAATATGTGTGGCAGCTAATGCCCATTCCCCAGCCCAGCTGGGGACTAGTGAAGGTTCTTCCCCGCCAAGTCACCATCCGTTTTTCTCTTCATGGGTTGTGTGGGTCCAGAGGAGGTGGAGAAGGGAGGCGGCCCTGGTGAGTAATCACAGGATGACAGATAGTGACACCACATGAAAATTCGCTTCCTGTGTCCCTGTTCGAGCCAACGCTTGGAAACACATGCCTTCCAAACCTGTCAACCGTATCGAGCTTCCATTTGAGTTACCAAGTAAGGAAACTATCGAGGGGATGGCGTAATAATAATTTTTAAAAGTATCAATATTTGAAGCCGGTGGGATCGGCAGAGAGAGCCAGTTGGTCTGATCGTCGGTGGATCAAACAGAGGAGTGAAGCCAGGAGAAAAGTCTAGCTTCAGCCTGATTCTGTGGGGGGACTTTGGAGCACGAACTGCTCCGTAGACTCGGTATCTCCTTGAGGCCCTTCTGGTAGTAATTGGCCTCAAGGGGCTGGGAATGGGGGGAATGGTAACGTCCCAGATAAGACGGTTCCTGATGGAGGATAGTTCTGCACAGAATGAGGCAGCTGTGACCATCAGCACTCACAGCACCTGGGGGACCGTGCACCTGATGCTGCGGAGGCGACCAGAGCACCCCCACCCGTAGCGTCTACTCCCCGTAGTGATGTGTGTGCACTGAGTGGGGAGTTACAACCGGAGACTCCTGAAACAGGAGATTTCTTCCCACTAGAGAGGTCTGTGAACTCGGGACCGTTAGAAGAAACCAAAGAAGGAGTGGATTTCTTTCCTCTCGTCGGGATGTTCCTCAATCATAACCAAAGCTGAAAAATTGCGAGTCCCCGTGTCTGGGCAGTGTAACAGTCCGGGGTCTGGGCTTCTCTCCTCAATCCTGAAGCACCTGCTGGCCTGGTCTCGGCACCCCAGGGGCCCCCAAACAGCAGATTCTGCCCTCCGGGCTCTCTCTTCTCTGGAAGAAAGGCGGGTCTCCTGCTTTCTCTCCCCGCCTGCCCCGCAGGTGTCCCACTCAGTGGTGGCCTGGCAGCCTCCGCCGAAGAATGTCACTCTGGCCTGGGGCCCGGCCTCAGACAAAAGCCCTTTTGGAACTAGGCCTGCGTCCTCTGCCTGCCAGGCCCCTGCCCGCCTTCCCGCTGCCAACTAGGGCTGGCAGCTGAATTCATCCCCTGGAACCGACGGTTTCCACCGAGCAAGGCCCCTTCCCTGCTCAGGAAGTAAAATGAGTCTGAGCCCTTGATAGCCTGTCCTTGGCTTTGGGACAAATGACTGTCCTCACAGGGGCCGGAGGCGGCGAGGCCCACAGACGCGTGCGCTGCGGGCGGGAAGGAGGGAGCCCAGGGCCTAAAACACAGACAAAGCCCTGAACCCCAAACAGACCTTCACACCCAAGCCTGACCCTGACCAGGCCCGGGAATCGGCCCCTCCTGAGTCTGGATTCCTGGCCCTGCTATTTCCCAACAGTGCGACCCTCTGTAAGTCACGGTCTGGACCCTCGTTTTCACAACTTCTAACTGAGGAGATAATAAGGTTCCGAAATTATTAAAAAAAAAAAATCATATGGGAAGGTCATAGTTTTCTGATTATAAAAAGAAATACATGAAGAGAACTCAGAATAAAAAAGGTGTAAAGAAAAAATCCAAATATTCAAAATTATGCTAATAATTGTATAATTTGGGTATATTGCTGTCTGGTTTTTTGGATTCATGTACTTTAGTGTCAACGTTGGAAGCCTCAAATTCGAAGCTACTCAGTGTATTTTGTTTGGTCCTCACAGAATTCACATTCAATACATATATATGTACAAACATACATATATACATAAGGAGAACAGTACTTGCCTTGCAATGACTTATTTTGAAGATTAAATGAGAACATATAAGGTCCCAGTACATTGCCTAGCACTCTGAGCAAGCTGACCTTCAAAGGTCAACCTCTCACAGATCTAAAGCCTCTTTTGGAGGGCGAGGGGGTGGGGTCCAGCTTTTAACCTATTTGGGATCTTCCTCACTTACACTGCTCATTCTTACCCTTCCTCCCAGGCCAAGTCCCAATCTCTTTATGATTCTATCCCTCTGGAGCCTTCTCCTGGGTTGTTTCTGGGAGGCCATCAGCTGTGTCTCATCTGGACCAAGAACAGGTCCCACCCGGTGCCCATCCGATGTGGCCACTGAAAGTTCTGGCACGGTGTTGGAGGAGGTGTTTGTTGACTGTAGACTCATCTAGAATGGGAAACCTGTCATTATGGGATTTTGTTGGTACCTTGTCTTCCAGACCACCGAGGCCCTTCATGGCCCCCAATGAGGCTGGCTTGTTCACCTAGGAAATGAGAAATGTAGAGGTGGCTGTGACCTTAGAGACCAACCAACCCTGTCATCTTACAGATGACAAGATGGGCCCTCAGAGGGTGAAATGAGTACAGAGCTGGACTGCTGTCCAGGCACAGAGGCAGAGCAGACAGACTTCCCTTTCCTGCCAGCACGCACTTCCCTGCTATTTATTCTGCAGTCTCTGCCTCCTTGTGTTCTGGATTGAACAGTGTCCCCCAAATTCACGCCCACCTGGAACCTTGGAATGGGACCTTATCTGGAAATCGGATCTTTGCAGATGTACTCAAGAAGAGGGAATACTGGATTAGAGTCACCTCTGATCCAATGACTGGTGTCCTTATAAGAAGAGGGAAACTTAGATACAAACATACAGAGGGAAAACAGCCATGTGAGGTCAGAAGCAGAGATTAGAATTAGGCTGCCCAAAGCCAGAGGACACCAAGAAGTGACAGCAACCATCAGCAACTGGAGAAGACAGGGGAGGATTCTTCCCCGGAGCCTTCAGAGAGATCATGGCCCTGCCCACACCTTGCTTTTGGACTTCTAGCCCCAGAACGGTGGAAGAATAATTTTGTTTTAAGCCACCCGGTTGGTGGTACTTTGTTACAACAAAGGAAACTCATACATCGTTTTGGCCTGGTGTTCTCCTCTCTCCCTTGGTGAAAGAACACAACCGTAAAGAAACATACTAATTTATTCAAACGTGATATGATCTGGGGCCCACAGCTCCAGTCAGATTTGCATTTTAAAAGATGACTTCCATTAAGCGTGGTGAGATTGAAGCAAGACTAGGGACCCTCACAAACGGGGTTCTAAATCCAGCTCTGCACCTCACCCCCTGCAAAGAATATATGATCACCTCCATTTGCTAGGTGCCCAAACCAGGGTTCAAAGAGGCATAAGTGAGTGGGGCAGTGTCGGATGGTAGCAGAGAGGGTGGGTTCTGGTCCCATAGCCTCTGCCCTGATCCTCATTCCTCCCCTTCACAATTAGCCATATGACCTTAGGCAAGTCCCTTAACCGCTTTGTGCCACAGTTGCCTCCTTTATAAAATGGGAATGAGAATAACAAAACCTGTATCTCAGAATTGGCATTTACGGAAATGCATTTTGAACAGGGTCTGGCACCTAGTAAATACTCAATTATCTTAGTTTGTTACCGGTGCCCAAGGCCACATGGTTGTAAGTGACGAAGACAACACGCGAACACAGGCATGTAGGCTCCAATGAATGTTTCGGTTCTGTAATTCTGGACTGGAGAAAGTCTATAACATTCTAAGTGCCAGCTTTACCCACAGAACTCTCATTAGCAAATGAGCCCAAGAGGGTTGTGCAAACGATTTCGTGACTCGATGGAGATACTCCACTCAATCAAAGGCGCCATACTGCATGACCACAAACCCCCACCTGGGCCTTCCTTTGGGAAATAGGGCTGTCGGGCACTTGTGGACAGGAAAGAATGGTCAAGCTTAAACTGTAGCCCAGATGAGGCTGAGCCATAGGAAGCCAGTTCTTCATTTGGGTCTTAGATGATGAGGGGGATGTGTGTGTACGTGTATGTGTGTTGAGAGGACTCAGAATCACCATCTCCCTGAGCACAGTCAGCCAGGAGCTCGGGTTCAGAGTCACCTTGGCAGCCTTGAAGAGCCCAAACAACCTCCCCTAAGAGGTGGTTTACACAAGCGGCATGAACTCAGGCTTTGGAACACAAGGGCTTGAGTTTGAATCCGAACTCCACCACTTCTTCTATTGGGAATATGGTCCAGATTTCACTTTCCTGCACCTCCATTTCCTTTCTTGATAAAATGGGAATGATCAGTGACCTGATGTCATGGGGTGGTGGCAAAGAGCAAACAAGACAGTGTCTGTAAAGCATCTAACCCAGAGGAAGGACCTGGATTCCAGAAACCTATGTTGCTCTGATAATGGCAATGATGAACACGAGAGTGATGCCCACTCAGAAGATGAAACGGGGGAGACTGCTGCCTTCCTCGCAACCGTCATTGCCTGGGCAGCCCCTGGTCCATGCAGCCTCCCCACAGCTAAAGCTGAAAGGGGAAAGCAGATTAACAGACTTCAGCCCTTAAAATCCATTTGTGGATTCCTGGTTCTTTTTTTTAAATGCTTATTTATTTATTTATTTTGAGAGAGACACAGAGGGAGGAAGGTGAGTGGGGGAGGGGCAGAGAGAGATGGGGAGACAGAATTTCAAGCAGGCTCTGTGCCGTCAGCACAGAGTCCGACATGGGGCTCGATCTCACCAACCATGACATCATGACCTGAGCCAAAATCAAGAGTCAGGTGCTTCACTGACTGAGCTACTTGGATGCCCCATGTAGATTCCTGGTTCTAAAGGGTGATGGCAAATCCCTTCAGTTTTGTTTCCCTGGGAAGTGCCATGAAGATTCTGCCTGGTGGAACTTCCCAGTCGATGTATAAAGACCTCCTTCGAGAAGGTTGATCCTAAAACCAGCATCTCCGGTAAACACAGCCCTGTTGTGTGAGATGCTAACAATTACTGCGGCTCTTTGTTCTGTGTCGTTTGGCTGACTTTCAGTTCATGAGGAAGTGTCTGTATTGGAGCCAATTTGAATTGATTTTGCAAGTGAAATTTCAGGGGACAATGTGCCAGGTGCCTCAGAGAGCTGGAGTCTGGCGGATTCTCTGTCATCTGCTCATAATAACCCCAACCCAGGTTTGTCTGGTGAGCCGCGGTTCCCAAAGCACTGTGGTGTCACATTTGCTATTTTATTTGATCTTCGCAATAACCCTGTGAGGCTGACATTGTTCGCCCCGTTTATTCCATTTTTACACTTAACAGACGAAACAACAAGAGCTTAAGGGATGTGCCCAGGCTATACACGTAGCACCTGGCTGGTCTGGAAGTCGGACCCAGGATTGTCTTTAAATGCATTTCAACGATTTAGTGAGTATCTACTATGCATCAGGGATGCTGTGCTACACATTGGGAATATGCAGATGAATAAAGCATAGTAAGCCGCCTGAGTAGGAGGCGAGACAGGTGTGGAAACCAGTGTGACATACATTATAATTTGCACACGTGTAAGAAGTTAGTCACTTGCTTCCTACTCCAAGCCTTTCTTTACAGCTCTCAACAGGCTTCCATTCCCACCCCAACCGCAACCAAATAAACCTGCGCTTATCAAGGTACTGACAACCTCAGCTTGCCAAACGCAAGGGTCCACTCCTCATTCTCACTGAACTCAAATTCTCAGAAGCAATTGACACAGTTGGGCAATTGTAACTGGGAACAAACTAAGATAATTGACTATTTACTAGGTGCCAGACCCTGTGGTCCGACAGACAGCAGATTATCCTCTGCCTCTAACATTTTCTTCCTGGGCTTTCATAATGCCAGACACCGTGAGTTTTTCCATCATAGAAAGCCAAGCTCCTTCTCAGTCTCCTTTGCTGAGCCTTTGCTTTTCCTCTGATTGATTTGTGAATGTTGAAGAGCCCTGGGCTCAGTCAGTGTTGGGCTCCCTATTTGGGCCCTTCCGTGCTCTCTCCCTACGTTCCCTCCTGCTCCCATGGCTATAGATACTATCCACATCCTGATGACCAAGTCCTTCTTGCTGGCCCCAGTCCCTCCCCCTGAGTTCAGGCCCGCATATCCGTTCAGCTTGTAGATATCTCCACTTAGACATCTTAAAGTTCATTATAAAATGAGCATACGCAAAACTTCTCATTTTCTCCCCAAAACTTGCTTCTCTATCATCACCCAGTAACTTGGCTCCTAATAGTCATGGCTGGTGCCTCTCTTTCTTCATAAACCACACCCAATCTATCAACAAGTCTTGGTGGTACAGCGGCCACATTATGTCTTGAGTTCACTCACTTTCTCCATCTGCACTGTTCCCATCCTGATCCCAGCCATTGGTATCTCTCTGAGACCAAAGAAATAGCCTCCTAGCTCATGCCTCTCTTCTTATGCCTTAACAACTCATGGAACAGCCAGATGAATCTTTTAAAAGATATAAATTAGATCAAGTCACCTTTCTGCTTAAAACTCTCCACTGGCTTACCACTGCTTTTACAAAAACCAAATCCAAACTCCTTCGCATAGCCTACCAGGGTTTTCATCATCTCACTCACGCCTTCCTCTCTGACATCATCTACATGACCTGGCCCCCTCAGTGCCGTCTAGCCAAACTGCCCCAGGGCCTTTGCACTTGCCCTACCCCCTGCTTGAAATCATCTCCCCCACATCTTTGCAGGACTGGATTCTTATCATCCGTTCAGATCTCAACTCCCTCTTCTCAGCATGGCCTTCCCCCAGTCATCGTTAATTTTATTTCCTTTGAAGGATTTACTACCATCTATAATCCTGTCATTTGTCTCTCTCATCCCTGCTAGAATGTGATCCCTATGAGTGTCTGGTCCAAACATGTGCTATAAGAAGAGCCCCAAAGCCAGAGCACCCCTGGTTCTTGCATTTATGGGGAAGGTAAACACAACATTGTATATACTTAGAAACTTGTTAATTGCTGTGAAGGAAAAGAACTGGGCTCTCAGAGGAAGATCAGATGGCGACTGTTCTAAAATGGGTGATCAGAGAGGGCCTTCCTGGGAATAGGGAATTAAAATGAGGCCTGAAGAACTGAAATGGGCATCCATGGAAAGAGTTGCAGGAGAAGCACTATAGGCAGAGGGGTCAGACACGTTAAGGGTATGTGTAGACAGAAGGTGAGGAAGAGAGAGATGTATAGATTTCTTTCCATTTATCTCTCTCTCTTTTGAAATAGGTTCATAGAATCTTATAACTTTGTTTTAACTTACTGTATCAAAAGCATCTTTTCATGTCATTTGATCATCTCCAGTTTTTGTTTTGTTCGTATGAACAGTGCTGCATTACATATCTTATTTTTTTAGGTTTACTTATTTATTTTGAGAGAGAGAAAGAAAGAGTATGTGAGCAGGAGAGGGGCAGGGAAAGAGAGAGAGCGAGAGAGAATCCCAAGCAGGCTCCTCACTGGCCGCACAGAGCCAGACACGGGGCTCGATCCCATGGATTGTGAGATCAGACCTGAGCCAAAACCAAGAGCCGGACGCTCAACCGACTGAGTCACCCAGGCGCCTCCAAATTTCTTATTTTATTTATTAATTTATTTTTTAACGATTATTTATTTTTGAGACAGAGAGAGACAGAGCATGAACAGGGGAGGGGCAGAGAGAGAGGGAGACACAGAATCCGAAGCAGGCTCCAGGCTCTGAGCTGTCAGCACAGAGCCTGACGCGGGGCTCGAACTCATGGACTGTGAGATCGTGACCTGAGCCGAAGTCGGACGCTTAACCGACCGAGCCACCCAGGAGCCCCCAAATTTCTTATTTTAAAAGATATCCACATCCAGCAGAATGGTTGAAATTAAAAAGGCAATACCAAGTGTTGGTGACAACATGGAGCAATTGGAATGGCCACACGCTGTTGGAGAAAGGGTAAACCGATAATGAGCTTGAAAGTCTTCGGCAGTATCTACTACAGCTGAGCAGTCACTGCCTGTGACTCGGTAGTTCTCCTCCTGGCATGTAGTCAACCTATGCGTGTCTGTCTACCAGAAGACACGTACGACAGTATCAACACAGCACTGCTGAAAAGAGCAAAAGCCAAAACACAAACAACCCAAATACCCACCCACAGTAGAGTCAGTCAACGGAAGAGTCGTACAATGGAATCCATGGAGCAATTAGAAATGAACGGACTATTGCTACACCCCACGTGGATGAATCTCACAAACACAACGTTGAATGGAAGAATCCAGACACAAAAAAGTAGACTGCATTATTTCATGTTTCGTGAGTTCAAAAATAGGAAATTGCATCCGTGGTGCGGGGAGTGAGGAACAAGGGAGGGGACAAGAGGGAAACTTCTGCAGGAAAGGTCATGTTCTGCTTCTTGGTCCTTGTCATCACACGAGTGTGTCACTTTGTGACAATTCATGGAGCTGAACGCGAGTTTTGCATTTCCCTGTATTCTATGATGCTTCAATAAGTTTTACGCGTTTAGGATCATTTCATCAGGAAAATTCTTAAGTATGAATTTTCTCTAAGGAAAATAAGTTTTGGCAAATGGTATTGTGGTGGGTTGGGTTGAATTGTGTCCCCCCCCCCCACACACACACAAGAAGATATGTTGAGGTCCTAAGCCCCAGTACCTGTGACCGTGACCTTATGTGGAAATACGGTCTTTGCAGATGTAATCAAGTTACGTGAAGTCATGCTGGATAGGGTGGTCCCTAAATCCATGGGCTGGTGTCCTTATGAGAGAGAGGCTTGGCTACACCGACACATGGAGAAGTCCATGCGACATGGAAGCAGAGAATAGAGTGGTGTAGCTACAAGTCAACGAATGCCAAAGACCGCCGGGAACCACCGGAAGCTGAGAGAAACCATAGAACAGAGTATCCCTCGTGGTCTCCAAAAGGAACCAACCTTGCCAGCACCTTGATTTCTGACTTCTTGCCTCTAAAACTGTGAGACAATACATTCTCGTTGTTTTAAGCCTCCTGGTCTGTGGCAATTGGTATGGCTGTCCCAAGAAATCAAGATAAGCGCCAAATTCCAAGAAGGATTACTTTTTGATCCCCGCTCAGCCTCTCGGTAGAAGGTAAAGAATGTTCCCAAGCAGTGGTTAAAATTTAATCTCTTGATAACCTTCTTGGTTCCAGCCAAGAACAGGGCCTCTCCCTACTTTCCATTGCAAATGAATGACGGGATTAATCCGTTCCTGTGGAAGTCACGTACAGAACGAGGAGTCTGAGGAGGGAGGAGAAGGTGAACGAAGGGAAGAAATTCGGCAGTTTTCAGATATATCATTAATCCCAATTTTTAGCTGTTTATGGTCTGCGAAGATATTATTACTTTTTTAACTTAGTTCCTTCCTTGTTGCATAATAATTTAGGTTTACTTTACGAAAATTATAAAACACATGAAACCAAACAGAATACATGAAAACTACCCATTACCCACTCCCAAAGACGCCCACCATTCGTATTTTGGTATATTGCCTGCCAGGCATTTTTCTTTGCACGTATGTACATTTTTTTTGATCAGAAAAATATCATCCCTTCCTAATTGTCTACATATCTTCTCTTCCTCTTTACCAATAAACATAGATTTTTAAAAATACTCCTGAGACCCATTCTTCTGCCCACACACACATTTCTGCTTTTGTTTTTCATCACACAGTCCTCGCCCTGGGCCCCTTCCTGTGACCAACCCATTCTTTCACACAAGCAGTCAATTCTCTCTCCAGCCCTAAGTTCACATGGGAAGGCCTGGATTTCATCTCAAACAGTACAAAGGGAAAGGGTGTTTTCCAAAGACTTCTTTTGGTGTGGTTGCTGCTTTTCCAGCAAATATCAGACTTGCCTTCTCTTTGAGATCTCAGGAGCTGAGGGCTAATTATGCGCCTCTGTTCAGGACATGATTATCCTCGACATCAGGGCAAAGAACTGGTTTTAGGATCTTCCTTCACACTCCACGTCCTTACTTCCCTTCCCTGTCCCCTGCTAACATCCATCCTAACGTGTGATTTGTGTCCTGGAATATTGCGATGGATGCTTTGTATTTGCATCTCCAGATCGACTCTCCGTTTCCCTTGGCCCAGCTCTGGGTCCCCGGAGGCTCATCTGTAGGATGGGCATCACCGGCGTGCTTGCCCTCTGGCTTCTAATTGGGTTTGGCCAATAGGAAGCACTGTCAGGAGATCCAGAAGGTGGTGGGAAAGAGAAGCCAGAGAGCGAGGTGCTCTGCTGGGGCAGGTGTTGGCTCCTGTGACGTGGCCTCCAGGCACTTGTCTCCACCCAGCCAGCCCCTTCAGGCGTAGGGCACGTTAGGTCACATGGCTGTTCCTCCTCCAAGTCACTTCACAGTCCTCACCGGTTGTTTTCCTAACCCTGCCCACACCTTTGCAAATACAGCTCGTCCTCAATTTAGGATGGGCTTTTGCCCCGATAAACCCATTGTAAGTTGAAACTATCCGTGTCAAAAAAATGCACGTAGGGGCACCTGGCAGGCTTAGTCCGTTAAGCCTCAGATTTCAGCTCAGGTCGTGATCTCACGGCTGGTGAGTTCGAGCCCCACGTGGGGCCCTATGCTGACAGCTCAGAACGTGGAGCCTGCTTCAGATTCTGCGTCTCCCTCTCCCTCTCTCTCTCTCTCAAAAATAAACAGACATTTAAAAAATAAAAAAATAAATAAGTGCATGTAATACACCTAACCTACCCAACATCATAGCTTAGCGTAGCCTACTTTAAACATGCTCTGAACACTTACATTAGCCTACAGTTGGGCAAAAGCATCTAACACGAAGCCTGTTCCGATAGCAACGCATTGTTTCCACAGTATCCCTCCCTCACATCTCCGTCCCCAGTGAGGACCTGCCTCCGGCTTCCTGCTACCACATGCAATACCAGAATAAATCCAAAGTTTCATAAACTTTATAACTGACATTTTTTCAGTTCTTTTTCTGGTCTCAGTTTTGACTTTAGGCCAAGCACAGTCATTTTATGAGTAAATCACGTCACATAAACCTCAAGTCTGTGTTGCTTAATTAAACATAGTGACCCTAAACCCATAAATAATGGCTTTAAAATGTGTTTTTTCCCCCTGATTTTCTCCCTTCGGTCATAAATTGCATAATAAAAATGAATGACAAGAATCCCACAGGTTATCATATAGTGAGCACTTTGACATGCTGGGTTTTGTCCTGAGCCTGGTGTGAGCTTTAGCTCATCCACAGAATGTGGAACCAGCTCGGACCGGCTTTTGAAAGCCAATTGTTAAATTTTCAAGAATTTTGTAAGCTGGTTACTAAACGCAGCGATCACTAAAAATTAGATTCTGTGAACGCCCCATTAAAGAAATTGCATTAAAAACAGCTGTAATAAAAACTCACCATTCACGTATTTCTAAATTATTTTACTACCTTTAACTATTATCTAGGTTCAAGTTAGGTCTATTGTATCTGTACCATGGAAATACTGTATAATGGTGCACATCTCTTCCAATTCCACGTTCAAATGTGTTACACTGGTATCTTGGACATCATCTGTGGTGGGGGGCAGTGCATATTTGCACCATGGAAATTAGCAAACGCTACAAATCGAAGAGTCCTCCCCGCCCCCCGTCCTCGCTCCCGACCCGGAGTTGCTTGTTAAGCATTTACCAGCACACCACTGCACTTGACCATCGCGACAGTCCTGTGGGATTGGTACTTTTTTCATTTTATAGATGAAGAAGTAAGGTTTAAAGGAGACAAATAGCTATCCTAAACCCTAGAGTTAGTGGAAGGTATAGAGGCAGGAGTGCAATGATAATGCAGATAACCCCAGGCCACTCCCTCCCAAGCGTGTCATGGAACCATAGACGTGGTAGCTAGGTCAGATTTTGTTGGATAGCACCCTTGTGCAGACAAGGAGACCAGACAGAGGGGTTACAAGTCTGCCCAGGCTTACAAGAATGGCTGTTCCAGAAAATACCATGGTCCCAGACAGGATCTGATTGGCCCTGCCTGGGTCACGTAGCTGCCCCTGCTTCAGTCCTGTGAGTCAGTCCAGCGTGGCTGCTGGGCACTGGGGGAGCCACCTGCCCCCGCGGGTAAAGGAACCAAGGCTGGAGGGCTCATCGAGCAGACACGCAGGGGGTGTCTACAGCCTTCTTACCTGGCCCCAGCCAGCGGGACCACTGGGACACGCACGGGGACAAGTAGGATCAGAGTGCTAATGGTGACCGCTTTCCTAGTCCTCAGAATGTGCACCACACATCCCGAGTCATTTCATGTAATAACCCTGGGAAGTACAGGCTGTTATTAACATCATCACCCTCCCTTTGCAGAGGAGATAACTGAGGATCAGAGAGGCCGAGAAACTTGCCCCACATCGGCAGCTAGTGAGGGGCAAGGCCCGGATGGCGGCCCCACCGTCTGTCTCACCTGCCTCCACGCTGCCTGGCCTGGCTGCACGGCTCTGCTGGACCTGCCTCACGGCGCTGGCGACAGGACCAAATTAGACAACAATGCCTTGGAGAACCGCCGAAGCTCTATAAAAATGAGTCCCTCCTCTGTTTCCGTGTCATCCTTTATGTTGGAATCAAGGCAGCGATACAAAAGCAGATGTGGGGCACATTGTAGGTCAGCCTGTCCTCCCTAGCTCCTCTCCAGTGTTCCCACCGGGAGAGTCACCCCCTGGCCGTAAGCCACGTCTACAGACGGGCTCCGGCAAACCTTAAACAGGTAACTTAGGAGAGGCAATAATGCTTTGATTAGACCTCCAGTAGGGGCTACGTGTTCTCCAGCGGGGGCTTTGCGAGGGGCCCAGAGGGGCGGGGAAATCTTGCACGTCGATGAAGGACAGCTGAGGCAAGCGGGACTCAGGTGGAGAGGAGGCGGGAGCCTGTTGAAGGCGAGGGTGGGGTGGGAGGGGTGCTGCAGGGCGGAAGGAGGGCTCTGAGGGTGGGAGAGGCACTACCCAGGAAGTGGCAACCGGTGCCAGGGTGACTCTTCGGAACCTCAGCCATTCGAATCTGCGTGAGCTGGAAGGAGCTGCCCGTTGTACAGACGAGGACACTGAGGCCCAGACCGGCTCTGAATCAGGCTGTTGTGGCCGCTTTTCTGGCTCACCAGGGGACTTCGGTTGACGCCTCAATTCCCTAGAAGTGCTCTTCCAGGAGGGTTTCCCTTGCCTGGGGCAGACACAGGGAGCCGCCACCAGAGATGCAGGGGTGCAAAAAAGGACACAGGCAGAGAAGACACAGGATGCCCAATGAGATCTTCCTCGAGCGCTTTCCTGCCCGCCACTGTTCCAGCTCCATGGGGAGCTGTGTCCGTGTGCATGTCACTTTCCCAAAGAAACTCCAAAGCCCTCTGCCTGGTGGTCAAGCCCTCCCTCCTCCCCTGCTTGCCACCCTCCTGCCCTTCCTTGCCAACAAGGGCAACACCGCCTACCCCAGGACCCAGAGCTGCGTTTGCCGTGGCCGACGGCCTGTGTCGTACATTCTGTCTTCACCGTTGGCTTCTCAGCTCCAGGAAGGGCTCTCAGGTAAGACTTGTGAGTGCTCAGGGAGGCTTTCACCCACCTACTGGCAAGTTCTTGTCCCTTCCACTGCATGGCTCCTCAAAGCTTCTTGCCCACCACATGACTTTGGCCAAGTCCCTTCCCCTCTCTGGGCTTCATTGTCCTCATCTGGGAAACGAGGGCAGGGGACAGATGATGTGATTACTAAGGTCCCTCTTAGAACTATCTTTCCGCGAAATTAGGAGTCATACCAAATGGCAATCCCCCGTGTTTCTGCAGCCTTTTACAGTTCATAAAGCCCTTACTCATCCTTCTCATTCAGCAGATTGCCTTGGAAACAAGATTTGCCTGCAGTGAGACCAGCTCTCCGGAGCCCCAGCCCCAGGGAGGTCCCAGCAGGAAGGGCGGTTCCGGGAACTGGCCTGCCTGGGCTTACCCTGAGGCCCTGAGAAGGACTGTCTGACTGTCTGTCCCTCCGATCAGGCTGCCCGTCTCTGAGGCCTGGCAGGGGGTCCAACTGAGAGTGGCCAGACCAGTAAAGCCACCTCCTTGCATAATCCAGGCAAGGCAGGGCCCTGAACTGAGCAGTGTAGGCATCTAGGAAACACCTAGTTCTGAACAGAACTTATGTAAACCGTTCCAGGAGCCCTGCGTGGTTCACTGCCTGATTCATTCAACAAACACATCTTGAACATCTAGGATGGGACCTCGCTGGGCGAGGCACTTAGGAGAAAAAAATGTGCCTCCTTCTCTTAAGGAGCCCACCATGGGGGAGAGAGCCCAGAACGGATGCATCCAACACGACCCATCACTCTTTAGCTGTGGGACCCTACAACACTGTGTACCCTCTGAACCTGTTTTCTCACTGGCCAAATGGGGTCAATGACATCCTGCCTTTTGTCTCATCTTCTGCAGCTCCCCACATTCTCCAGAACAATCTCTGTTTCACAAATACCCCAGACTCTTTAAAAAAAATCTTTTTTTTAATTTTATTGTTAATTTTTGAGAGAGAGAGAGAGAGAGAAAAAAAGCTTAATTCGGGGAGGGGCAGAGAGAAAGGGGGAGACACAGAATCCGAAGCAGGCTCCAGGCTCTGAACTGTCAGCACAGAGCCTGATGCGGGGCTCGAACTCACCAACTGTGAGATCATGACCTGAGCTGAAGTGGGACACTTAACCAACTGAACCACCCAGGCGCCCCATGAATACACCACACTCTTAATGCTTGCATTGCTTTGCATCAGTGCTCCCACTGCCTGGGATGCCCCTTCCCACGTATGTCCCCAATATACCTGCTCAACGCCAGCATCTAGCACGGTCCAAAGCATAGTTAAAGATGAATAAATATTTGCTCCGTGAATAAATCCCACAAGATCAAGTGTCTCCCCCTCACTGCCCTCCCTCTCCGTGCCCCCTGCTCCCCTTCTGTCTCTCCCTTGGCCATACCTGATCTTCAGGGCAGAACAATTATTTGTTCCTCTCTCCCATTAAACTGCAAAATCCTCCTGGGCAGACACCGTGAATGACACAGAACATTAGTGTTTAGTAAACAATAGTAAAAGTGAAAAACAAGTTGGCCGGGAAAGGCATTATTATCTTCCTTTTAATAATGACTCTTAGGTTCTGAATAAACCCCCAAGGAATTTTTTGAATCATCCTGGAAGGTCATGCAACTTGCCTAATCGCGCAGGGCCCCAGGCAGCCTCATTTTCTGACCTGAATCTGAGCTGTCAGACCACAGTTCTAGGCGTTTAAGAAAAAGTACTTATTTCACAAATCCTAAATGCAGATTTTCCAACATCTCGCATATTGGGATACATTTTTCTTTCTTTAGTTGTACATAAAATAATGGTGATGTCTCTTATAAGTGGTGTATCCTTTGATCTGATGAAGTACGTTATCAGTTGTAGTTGGGAAAACTGAAAGCAACCTGTATTTGGCAGCTATCAATTAAATAAATGAAGGCACTTTTATGCAATTGAATAACACAAGATAATGATAAAACTGCTAATAATTATGGTTAATTACAAATTATGGGTATTTATGTGTATGGATAAAAGCCATTTGTGCGATTTTGCTTTGCTAACAAAATTTAGCTTCAATCTGATTCCATTTTTGTTTGAAAAACACTCTGGATTGATAGCCCCCCTAGTGTATGTGAGGATCACCTGACACTAATAAGATTAGAGCTGTTCTTTTTTCACAGCTGAGTTAATTACTCCTAAAAATAGCAATTCCAATGTTATTTTTTTATTTGGTTATTTGGAAATACTTTCTAAAATATTTTTTAAGTGTTTATTTTTGAGAGAGAGAGAGAGAGAGAGAGAGAGAGAGAGAGAGAGAGAGAGAGAGACAAAGCATGAGCAGAGAAGGGGCAGAGAGAGAGGGAGACACAGAATCTGAAGCAGGCTCCAGGCTCTGAGCTGTCAGCACAGAGCCCGACACGGGGCTCGAACTCACAAACTGCAAGGTCATGACCTGAGCTGAAGTTGGATGTTCAACCGACTGAGCCACCCGGGCGCCCCTATTTGGAAATACTTTTTTTTTTTTTTTAATTCTTTTTAAAGTAGGCTATGTGCCCATTATGGGGTTTGAACTCATGACCCTGAGATCAAGAGTTACATGCCCTATTAACTGAGCCAGCTAAGCGCCCCTTCCTTAATTATTTACTTATAAGCTTATTTTGAAATCATTTCTTACTTACAGAAAATTTGCAAGAGTGGTACACAGAACACTTGTATATCCTTCTTGTGCATTTCTTTTTCTCCCTCCAGCTGGTCTCCTATATTTGTGCTCACAAAATTTTTTATGAAACAGTTGAGAGTAGGTTACCTATAGCATGTCCCTTTAACTGTTAGTATTTTATATTCATTTCTTACGAACAAGGATATTCTCTTAGCCACAGGCCAAAAGCAAATTCCAGACATGGGAGATTGATACAATACTTTCTTCTGAGCTACTGTCCATCCTGCAACCTAATCAATTATCCTCATTAGATCCATTACAGGAACTTCTTTTTCCGTGTTCAGAACCCAGTTCAGGGCAGTGCACTGCTTTTGGCCGTCACGTCTTTTTGTCTTTATCTGGAGCAGTTCAGCGGACTTTCTTTGTCTTTCATATCAATGACAGTGTTTTAGAACACAGGCTCGTATTTAAAAAAAAATTTTTTTAATGTTTATTTCTGAGAGACAGCGGGACGCTGAGGGTGAGCGAGGGAGGGCAGAAAAAGGAGACGCAGAATCCGAAGCAACCTCCATCCAGGCTCTGAGCTGTCAGCACAGAGCCTGGTGCGGGGCTCGAACTCATGAACTATGAGACCACGACCTCAGCCGAAGTTGGATGCTTAACCGACTGAGCCACCCAGGTGCTCCACAGGCCTGTATTTCATAGGATGCTCCTCGATTTAGGTTGTCTGATGTTTCCTTATGATTTCATTCAGGTTATGCACTTTCGGTTGGAAAACTGCATAAGCGATACTGTGTCCTTCTCAAGGTATCACATCTAGAGACCCATGACGTCTGTCTGTCCCTTGGTGGTGATACTACCTTTCATCACTTTCTTGTCACTTGTGCCTTCTTCACAGTGCAGTTTTTATTTCTCCTTTTGTAACTAACAAGTAATTTCTGGGAGGACACTTTGAGACTGTGTAAATTTCCCATTCCTTATCAGACTTCTTCCCTAGCTCCTGTGTAGAATCCACTGATGAATCTTGACCCCATTTTTACTACATAATATAGTGACAAAGGGTGATTGTTCTGATGTAATCATTTCTGCTACATTAATTGTAAGGAAGAGCTCCTCCTAAGTTATTTGCTTATTATCAAAACGGGCTATAAAGTCTTATTTGATTCAACAGGTTACCGTCCATTACTGTCTATATTTATCGTGATGCTCAAAATAGTCTAGGTTTGACCAGTAGGAGCCCATTCACGCTGGCTCTTGAGCCTTTTCACATGTCCCATGTACTTTTTCTATTTCTGTGTGTGTGTGTGTGTGTGTGTGTGTGTGTGTGTGTGTGTTTGAGCATTTCCTTCTGGCTTTTCTTTCTGGCACAACAAGGTGTTTCAGGCTAATCTTGTACCTTCTATGCCCCAGCCTTGCAATCAGCCATTTCTCTGAGGGGCCACCTGGTTTTAGTGGCTAATAGCATTTAGAAAGGAAGAGTGTTCTACGCACCAAATCTGAGTGTGTACGGGCATTCCGTTTTCTTCCTTTCAGTTATCTGTGTCTTCTACTTTAAAACACAAACATATAGTCCTTTATAATAAGGAGGAAAAAGCCTAAAGTTATTTTTACATTATTTTCAAAAAGGAAAACAACCAAAAGACAGTAGACTTTTACAAATCGCCTTGGTCCCTGAGGACCGTTTTCATCACACATTGTCCTGGACGCTGGGAATACACGTGGCTCACGGGCAGGGTCCCGATGCTGTCACCCGTAGAAGAAGGCTGGTGATATGCGGACGCGTGCACAGGTGCTTTCTCATAATATAAGCCCCCTCTGCCTTGACTGGGGACCAGGCAATGATGTTTTGTGAAACTACTTACCAGGTTGATCAAACGCTAAGCGTTCTTGTGTAGCGATTTCTATTTCGGAATGTTCTGTTCAGTGTGGCAGAGCGTGGCTATTTGAAATTCTTGCTGCAAAGATGTTACAGCTGCTTTAGACAAAAGGCTGACAAATCTCTGTCACCACCTCCAAGGCACAGGGAGAGAACTGAAGGGAAAGGGAGGGCCCCTCTTCTGGAGAATAAAGTGGAAAAACACTTCTCTGGGAATGCAGGAGGGGGGAGGGCTGGTGTTTCACAGGTAAAGGGACATTTTTGAGCCATTCTACATGGTTTTTTTTATAACTTTATTCTGGTTGTCAAATTATTATGTGCTGAATCTGAAGGGGAAAAAAAAAAACAGAAAAACATAAAGAAGAAAAGAGCAGTCTCTCCAAATCCCTCTCCCAGACGATAGACTGCCAGTATTTTTGGCATATTCTCCTTCTAGCCTCTCTTCTAAGCATGAGATCAGTTGTACATATTTGAGCTCATGCTGTTTGTATAATACCCTCTCTTCCTCCTCTCAGTTGGTATGCTGCAAGGATTCTCCCACATAATTAAAAGGCACATTATAAAGCAAGTTGCAGGATAAGACATACAGTCTAGTTACCAGGGGGGAAAAAAAAGCACAAGCCAAAATAATGTGTATTTGCTAAGCACACATGGAAGGTATTTTTGTGAAGCTCTGAATGGACACATTTCAAACTCAAAATAGTGGTTATCTCGGGGGAGACAGAGGGAGAAGAAAGAAACTGGTGTAGGAAAACAAGGGAGGTTAGCTTTCCCTGCAATGCCCAACTTGGAAAGAGAGAGAGAGAGAGAGGTTCTAGCACATAATCAAAATTATTTTTGAGTTAAGTTTCATTGTAGGTATCATCATATTGTTTAATATTATATGTCAGCACATTATTTTTTAAAATTTATTTTGCGCAAGAGAGAGAGAGCGAGCAGGGGACGGGCAGAGAGAGAGGGAGAGAGAGAATCCCAGGCAGGCTCCGTGCTGTCAGTGCAGAGCCCGATGTGTGGCTTGAACTCACAAACCATGAGATGATGACCTGAGCTGAAGTCAAGAGTCAGACGCTTAACCCCCTGAGCCACCCAGGCACCCCAGGCTGCACCTTATTTTAGCCTTCCTGCTAAGATGGGGCATCAGAATTTTTTCAAAATTTTAACTATTCTCAGGAATTTAGTGGTGAACTTCTCTGGGTACAAATCTTTGTCTTAATCTTGGGTGACTTCCTCTGCATGAATTCCTACAAGTGGAATTCTTAGACCGTGTCCATCAAGTCCCACTCCTCTGAGCACTGCATGTTAGTGTCCACCTCACCGCATCTTCACAAGCACTGAGTATTATGACTTTTTAGATTCATAACTAATTTGGTGCTGACTCATTTACTTTTAATGAGTATTTCTCCACTACTAGCGTATCTACTTTTTAAAATATATATTCATTAGCCATTTTCTCTGAGGAAGAATGTTTCTTAATTGACTTTAAGTGAAGAAGAAAAGCAAAAGCTCTTAAAGGAGGAAGCAATGGGGGTATATACCTTGAATGGCATTTGTCTTTGTTTTTGGAGATTTCTTCCTTTCACTGCTTGGGAGAAGGAAAAGCTGAGAAAAAGCACCTTGGGGGTCAGAACAACAGGAGTGACATCAGCTATGAGTCACCCTAAAGCTCATAAAGTTAATCTTCCTAAAACTCAGCTCTGGTTATATCACTGACCTGCCCACACCTTCATTTCCCCATCACCTGTCAAGAGAAAGTTCTCCTCGGTGGAACCCAGTCCACCTTCTCAAGCACGTTCCCCCCATCGGGTGCACATGTCATATCCTCCATTCGATGGACTGGGTGCCATTCTTCAAACACACAGCCCCAGCACTAACCTTTCTTTTGTTCACACTGTCACTCCCTCTACTGCAATACGCTGTCTGCTTGACCCCCTCCCCAGTCTTCTCTTCCTTCAACAATTCCAAAGGCCACCTCTTCCTCAAGCAGGATTTTGCTCGTGCCCTAAAATTCAAGTGACTCGTCATTACTTTTAACTTCTATCTTTTCTTGAGGCAGGAGTTAGGGCCAAGCTTCCAACCCTAGTTTGTTGATTTCTCCTGCTTTCTACATGGTGCATTCGACAAATTATTTTTTCCAATTTTTTTTTTTTTTTTTTTTTAGAGAGAGAGAGAGAGAGCACGAGCAGGGGAGAGGAGGATAGAGAGAGGGGGGAGGGAGAGAAAGTCCCCAAGCAGACTCTATTCTCAGCATGGAGCCCATCGCGGGGCTCGATCCCACAACCCCGGCATCATGACCCGAGCCAAAATCAAGAGTCCACCGCTCAACTGACTGAGCCACCCAGGCACCCCATGGGAAAATTATTAAGGAGTCTGAGTCTCTGATTCCTTTTTCAGAAGGTTAAATGAGAACATGCAAATAAGGTACGCATAGTTCCTGGCACATAGTATAATGTTCAAGAAGTTAGCTTCTGTCTAACTTTATTTTGCCTTGCATGTGTATAATTTCCATACTATGCCAAGCTCCCTTCTAGAATATAAAGGCCTTGTAGGGAGGGCCCCAGTCCTTGCCCTTTTATAAGCCCTCTACATCTCTACATTCAAGTCTCCTGCACAATGCCTTGCCATCAGTAGATATTCAATAAATATGTGTTGAATTTGTAGAAGATTAGAGGCAAATCATTGAGAATTTACTTCTGACCAAAATTTAATAGGGAAGTAAAGGAACAGTACATAGTTTCTATAATAAACTTGCTGAGGAAGTAAAGAGAAATGAATATGAGCTTGGGCTGCAAGACAGCTCTTCCACTCTCGGGCTATAAGACACGGGGGAGGCCATTTACTTCATGTAAAAGCCCCAGTTCTGTGTCCGTGAAGGAGATACTAACAGAACTGACCCCGTGGAGTTCCTGGGAAAGAGCAAATGACATCGACATAGAGCGGACGGCACCAGGCACACGACCAGCACTCATGAAAACTAATGATCACCTTACGGATACAGAAACAGGCAAAGACAAGTTTCGGCAGAATTCACGTTATTGAGAAGACATTGAGGTACGTACCGTGCTAGATCATACTTTTTTTTACGTCCCTAAGAAGGCTCTTCACTTATAATATTTGTTCAAAATTTTCATGTTTAATGTTTTTTAGAAAAGAAATATTTCACAAACAAGGAGTGAAAGGTTTTCACCAGTATGAATCGTCTGGAATTGATGAAAGTGCCAGGACGGCATCATCTCCGGTTTTACAGAAAGCGTGCACCTTGCCGCCGGGATGGCACAACCGTGGTACAAGTTCATTGCCATCACTCGTGTGGTGAACACGTGCTACGTGCCAGGCATTCAACAATGCATACACAGAGAGCAAAGGGCAGTCAATTAAAAAATGGTTTGGGGGCACCTGGGTGTCTCAGTCTGGTAAGCGTCCGGCTTCAGCTCGGGTCATGATCTCACGGTTTGCGAGTTCGAGCCCCGCGTCGGGCTCTGTGCTGACAGCTCAGAGCCTGGAGCCTGCTTCGGATTCCGTGTCTCCCTCTCTCTCTCTCTGCCCCTCCCCCAGCTTGTGCTCTCCCTCTCCACCTCTCTCAAAAATAAATAAACATTTTAAAAAATAAGAAAAGCTTTCAAATTACTACTTTTTGTACTAGAACTAAAACAGTAGTCATGAGATTTTCACATGTACAGTGCTTCCAAATTTGAAAGAAATGGAGTGTTTCTCCATGGTGTCAATTCCCACGTGCTGAATAAAGTCAGCAGGTAAACATGGCTCTGGGTTTTTAAGGAAAGAGGATAGTGCATGCAACATAGCCATCCATTTACAGGAAGGAAGGAAGGATGGGAAGAGAGAGCGAGAGAGAGAGAAGCATCAGGTCTGGCCTACACGTAAATAAATCAGGAAGATACCTTCTCTTCCCATTAATAAGCAGGTGTCCTGCTCAAAATCCTCCAATGGCTTTCCGTTACCATTGGAAAAAAATTCCAAGCTCTAACAATGATGTAGTGGACGGTGTGGGTTGCCTATATAATCATCACTCCCTCCCTTCCCAACTACACCCTGTGTTCATCCACATAGACACGTCCCCCCCGCCCCCAGTTTTGGAGGGAATTTGGGCTTTCTAAACCCCCCAGACAAGGCAGTCTGTGGTAGTTACCACGGGCCACTCTCGGCGAAGGAGCCTGTTGCTCTCGTCACTGCTGACAGCCCCCCTGTGACCATGAGGAGAGCTTCTCGTCAGGCCGAGAATGACAGAACCACGAGCTGAAGGTTCTGGCTCCACGGATTCAGGCAACTCTGAAGCCACCCACCTCTGAGCCTCTTGTAAAGTTAGATCGGAAATTTCTTTATCATTGAAGGCACTTCGAGTCTAGGTTTTGTAGCTGACAGCAGCCAAAACATGCTAGTGCTTACACGCACTTGAAGGCCTTCACACATGGCGCCTCCTTGTCCTGCCCTGGACCTCGCCGCTCGCTCTCAACGCTTTCAAGCTCCGTTCTTCTCTCGCTTCCTCGCATGCGTCTTGCCGTGTCTCCTCCAAGGGTTCCGGCACCCAAGTCTCTCATTGGCTGGCCAGTTGCTACGCATCGTCAGGCCTTAGCCTAAGTGTTACTTTCTCCGGGAAGGCTCAGCTGACCCTTCCAATCTTGAGGTGAGCTAGACATCATCCTCTGGGACATAATTATATATTATGAAGCTGACCTGTTAATAGGGTTAATTTATTGAGGCAATGTTGTCTGGTGGGTTGACCTACCGATTCCAGAGTCAGACCGCCTGGGTTCATATCCAGAGGCTTACCTCTTAGCAGCTGGTAAGCCACTCAACCCTCCGTGTCTTAGTTTCCTCATATGTCAAGCAGGGATCACAGCACCCTCCTCATACACTGATGGGGACGTGAGGACAAACGGGTTAATATGTGATGTCAAGTGATGTCTAGCGTGCCGTAATGGTTATCATTGGCATCATTGCTAGAGAGGCAGCCTAGCAGGAAGAGGATAGAAAACCCAAGCCCCACGCCTGGGTCATCAAAAAATTATCCACTTGAGCCTCAGTGTCTGCCATGGTCCTTCGGGCCTCCATTTGCTCACCAGCAAAAGTAGGTCATAAATTCCATTCTGTCATCTCTATTCATTTATGCAATAAAGTCTTCCTGAACACCAACCTTAGTATCTTATGAAAGGCCCCTCTTTCTTTCTAGTGACACTTTTTTGTTTTGAAGCCTGTTTTGTCTGATATTAGCACGACCACTCCAGCCCTCTCATGGTTGTCATTTGCATGAGGTTTTCCCATCTTTTTACTTTTTCTTTGAGTTTATTTATTTCTTTTGAGAGCGGGGGAGGGGCTGAGAGAGAGGGAGAGAGAATCCCGAGCAGGTTCCGCATGGTCAGCACAGAGCCAGATAGATGCAGGACTTGAACTCACGAACCGTGAGATCATGACCTGAGCCCAAATCAAGGATCAGACGCTTAACTTACTGAGCCACCCAAGAGCCCCTCCATCCCTTTACTTTTAACCTTTTTTTAAAATGTTTTATTTATTTTTGAGAGAGAGGGAGACAGAGAGACAGAGCGTGAGCAGGGGAGGGGCAGAGAGAGGAGACACAGAATCTGAAGCAGGGTCTAGGCTCTGAGCTGTCAGCACAGGGCCCCATGGGAGACTTGAACTCCTGAACTGTGAGATCATGACCTCAGCCAAAGTCAGACACTTAATCAACTGAGCCACCCAGGGGCCCCTTAGCCTATTGGTGTCTTTGAACCTAAAGTTTGTCTCCTGTAGGCACCATATAGTTGCATTTTGTTTTTTGGTTTTTTAGTCCTATCTGACTTTGGTTGGATGTTCGGGCTCGTTTTTTAAACACTGGAGATATAGGACATCTGAATGCTAAGAAAGAAGACCCAGCAGAAGGAAAGGTAGGAGATGTAGAAGAAGACAATGAATATTAATGTGGTGGGTCCTTAAGAAGGTAAGCAAGGAGAAAATCCATAGCTCACATGACAGAAGTTGCCTCCTGTAGAAGGGATCCTTCCTCTACAATGACAGAAGGGAAATAGGAAAGCATTGGTACGGGTACAAGTCTGTACCATAAGTCTGATGGTGGGAAACTCAAGTGCATGGACTTCTGGTGATTTCCATATTGCCTTGTTATCGGAGTTAAAAGATAATCTAGACGAAAATACTTCAAAAGCATTAGAGAAATACAAAGCAATGTTTTCACTTATTCAGCCCCTGATCACCCAGCGTAGAGTGGAGGAGCTTTGGATCAATGAGGCTCCAGGACAGCTGGGTTTTGATGCGCCTGGATTCAGGGAGTCAGAGGCGGGAAGGGAGATCTCCGGCATTTAGCTTGGCCTGGCCCGTGCCTTGGACCGAAGCCATGGCTGAGAAGGCCATGCGGAGAAGAGGCTACTGCAGATTTGTGCCTAATTCCTTTTCACATGAGCCTAGCCCTGCTCGCAGCATTCGCTAGCTCTGCAAAAGGAAGCCTCTGGATTTGCCCAATCATTGCACAACGTCCCGTCACGTCCACAACCAGATATTGCTGATCGCCCTGGGTAGAGTGACCCATGGTGATCAGCACTTGGAACAGGCGAGCTAACAAGCAAGCCTCGACTGGGCTGCATTGTCTCCTCATCCTTCCAAAACTGTGCAATCCTGTGTAATCCTCACAGGCCTGAGGGGCTTCCTACCCACTCACAGCCCTTCCCACATTCTGAGTCACCCTGTTGGCCGGTGGGGAGGCAGGAGTCTGTCTGTGCAGAGCACCTGAGCGGGGAGGAAGTGCTCTGGCTTAATGGGTCTGCATGGCAAATGTTCTTTTTTCCCTTTTGTCTTCTTGAAAATTTGACAAGGGGCGCCTGGGTGGCTCGGTTGAGCGTCCGACTTGGGCTCAGGTCGTGATCTCACGGTCCGTGAGTCCGAGCCCCACGTTGGGCTCTGTGTTGACAGCTCAGAGCCTGGAGCTTGCCTCGGATTCTGTGTCTGCTTCTCTCTCTGTTTTTCCCCTGCTTGCGCTCTACTCTATTTCTCTCTCTCTCTCAAAAATAAACATTAAAAAAAGTTAAAAAAAATTCTTTTGACAAAACACATGCTTATTGTTGGAAAAGAAAAATGCAGATAAAAAAATGTATCTCCCCCACTTCCCACCCAAAGATAAAAACCTTAACATTTTGGTATATGCCTCCTCTGGGTTATATATAATATTTTATAAAAACATTAAGTGTATATATGCACAGTATTTTAATGAAATAATGTTTTGTGAACAGAGGGAAATGGAGTTCAAGTGCTCTAAGATTCTTGCATTTTCTGGGAAGTGTTAAATACTCTATATGAAAGTGCACTTTATATTAACAGTAATAAGTCAAGAATGTGCATTGTAACATCTAGGGTAATCACTAAAAGAATGGTAAAAGCATATATAACTAGCAAGCTAATATAAATGGAAAATGAAGTTATAAAAAAACCAAGAAAGGAGAGAAAAAAAACTAAAAATAAATATAACAAATAGAAAACAAACAATAGCATGGTAGCTTTCAACATGAACACAGCAGTAACTGTATTAAATGAAAATGGATTAAATATTCTAATTAAAACTTAAAAACTGTCAGGTTGGACGAAAAGAAAAACAAAATGCATTATGTTGCTACAAGAGGTATCATAGAACACTGAAAGGGTAGAAGGAAATGTATTGGAGAATACATACCATGAATGCTAACCTAAAGAAAGCTAGTGCTGTGTAAAGTAGTTCTTGGGTCCAAAAGTGCTCTTAAAGATAAAGAGGGAAAGACTTCCCACAATGGTAGAATGAAGAGGACAGCAATCCCCCCTCTATAAAAAGAGGAATTCTAAAACTGGGCTCCGAAACAACCATTTCTGGTACAGCAAGAAAAAGGCAGAAAAATTGAGAACTATTTACTCTTAACATGTTCCTAGAGCTTCAGATGAGATTGGTAGATGTCTATGGCTTTCTTGCCTTTGACTACTCATATCTAGCACTCCTCCTGCTCCTTGGGGAAGAAATGCAGCTTTATCACCCTGGAGCTGGCAAAGGAGATCAGTAATTTTGATGCCAGAAGAGGGTGAGTCTGACTGAGGAGGCAGTGGGGGCAAGAGCCCATGCTTTCCCAACTAAAAGTGATGGGATTAGTTGGGAATGGACAGGGAAAACCCACAGCTCCACTGTCCTGGTCCAGAACATAGGAACAAAACACAGATGGTAATGGCAGAAAACAGATATTAAAATAGTGAAATTAACTCCAAATATATCAGTAATTACATTAAATATTAATGGACTAAATATTACGCTAAAAGGCTCAACGTCCCTGCAAGGTAATACGAGATGGGCAGATGAGCCTATGTTTGGACCCAGCTCAGTTGCTTATATTTCCTCAAATGTAAAATGGAAATAATATTCGTACCTCTTTGGGGTACCTGGTTGGCTCAGTCGGTTGAGTGTCCAACTCTTGATCTCAGTTCAGGTCTCAACTCAGGTCTTGATCTCTGGGTTGTGAGTTCAAGCCCCACATTGGGCTCTGTGCTGGGCACGAAGTCTACTTAAAAAAACTAAACAAAACAAGAAAACCCTGTTAATGTTAGTACCTCCTTCATAATGAAATGAGATTACCTGTGTAATATGCTTACTATAGTGCCTGGTATTTAGTAGTTACTCAAAAAATATTGATACCTTCTCTTATAATCTAAAATAATAATAGAGGAGACGTGGTCAATTTCTCTAGCTCCTGTTGGCATAGGAAAGCTGGGTTCATCTAGAACAGAGTTGGTAAACTACAGCCACAGGCCAAATCTAGACTGTCTCCTGTTTTGTGAAATAACGTTTTATTGGAACATATCTACATCCATTTGTTCACAAATTGTCTATGCCTACTTTTATGCTATGACAGAGTAGAAACTGTATGGTCTATAAAGCATAAAATATTCACTAACTGTCCCTTTATAAAAAAATGTTCTCCCATCCCTGATATGGAACATGATTGAATTTACTTCCAAAACCCCAGCCTTGTTTTTATTTTTGAAACATCTTATGCCACCTTTTTGATACTAATACTTTTGATTACATTTTTTATTTTGCTATTAAAAATTTTGCTTAATACTTTTGATTCCATGTTTATCATTAGATAAATCTACTTTGAAAATAGTGGGGATCATTTAGATGTTCACTTGATAAAAGTTACAATCTTTGCTTGCTATCTAATATCCTGTCTCCAAGCCTTCTGCTTTACAGAAGATACCTTACTTGTGATACTTCTAAAAATCACAGTCAAAGAATTGTTAAAGGGTTGTTTAAATCCACCATCTTGCTCCACTGTTAACCGTCATGAGCCGTTTTATGTGTATTAGCTTTAGAACTCTCACATGTATGTTCTCATTTAATTATTACCGTATTGCATCCATTTTGCAGATGAGAAAACTGAGGTTCAAAGAGATTGGTCACTTGCCAAACAGTAGGCAGTGGATGGATATTCTGATGCCTCATCTTGTGCTGCAGCCATCATATCATTCCATGCACATTTATTCCCTGATATTTCTAGTTTTATTGAAAGAAAATCACTTTTACTGAGTGAAAAAGACAGTCCAAACCCTGACTTCGGTAAGTTGACAAAGCATATGGATGCTCTTGGAGAGACAGGCTCTCTAAAAGGAGTTGAGTACTGAAACTCCAGTTAAATATTTAGAACTATTAGCTTTTGGCTTACAATGCTATAAAAATTTGCAAAAGCAGGAAGCGTGTAATACAAACCTATTAACATAGCACAGCAAATACCACCTGAACAGATCTCCCTCATCCAGAGAAAATCTTTGGTATGTTACTAGTGCTCAACAAATTCAACCAGTAATTCCGACGGTCAACAAAGTGCCAAGCTCTGTGTTAATCACGGGGGGAGAAGAGTGGCCTAAAGATGATAGGACTGCAAATATGCCTTCGAGTACTACAGTCTAGTAGGGAGCTAGATACACATACACACATACAAACATCTACCTCAAAGAGAAAACAGGGAAATCCATAACAAATAGTACAAAGTTCATTTACTCTGGGAGTTCAAAATGGTTTATTCTGACTTGGCTGGATCCAAAGACTTCCCAAAGAAAAGGAAATTGGAGCTCACCACTTTGCTAGAGATTACCCATTTCCCCTGGTGATCTACTTCCCTCCCCCTCTTCATTCTGCTCTGTGCCCCAAGAGGCTAACCTTTATGGAGAACAGAAGTATGTTCCTATGCTCCTGGATTAATTTGAATTTGGACGAATGGGTGGCTTCAACAGGAAATGGAAGGATAAGAGGACAGAGATGTTGGGGGTATTCATCCCCCAACTTCCACCCTGCCAAGCCTCGGGTTGACACAGTCTAGTTTCCTCTACCAAGGGGCACGATCCCTATCAGGTGACTTCTCCCCAGTGCAGGAAAATCTCCTTCTGCTGAGCCCTAAGGGTGACAGCAGCTCTCTGCTATTGATTGGTAAGGGCCCCTTAGCCTTCCTTGGTTTCCCTTAACTCTGCCCGCACCTTTGAACCGATCCCTATTAAACTCACCCCAGTGACTCATTTAGAGTCTTCCATCTGTTTCCTGCTGGGACCCTCAGATATACCCTTGAAGAAATATTAATGGCTATATAATACATAGCTTAAGAATATGGACTTTGGGGCACCTGAGTGGCTCAGTTGGTTAAGTGTCTGACTCTTGATTTTGGTTCAGGTCATGATCTCATGGTCAGTCATGAGATTGATCCCCACAGTAGGCTCCGTGCTGGGCATGAAGTCTGCTTAAGATTCTCCCTCTCTTTCTGCCCCTCCCCTCCCCATGCTCGCTCTCTCTCTCTCTCTCTCTCTCTCTCTTAAAAAGAAAAAGAATATGGACTTTGGAGTCAAATGAAACTGTATTTCGATCCTAGCTTCACTAGGTACAGGTCACTGTAAGGTCTTGGACTACTTCCTTAACCTCTTTGAACTATAATTTCTGCATCTATGTAATGAGGACAAGAGTCCCTAACACATAGGTTGTTGTAAAGATTAAATGAGATTAATATATGGGAAATGCTAACTACTCCGTGAATGGCAGTATTAGTATCCCTGCTGCCTGGTAAGGAATGGAGACAAGAGTAAGTGGCAAATGCAGGGAGGTGTGGAAATGCACGGAACTTCCTATGGTGAGGTCTAGGTTACCAGTGAAGAAAACCCTTCTGGGGACCCAGCAGGAAGACACCCCCAGCTTCCATGGCTCACTTGGGACCTGCTACAAGATTTTCAAAACATAAACAAGAAAGAAATCCAATAGCTTCCTTCTATTTGTCCATGTGAGACCCCAGAACTCATGTTTCCAGCATCCCCATCCTTGTTCCTTCCCTTCCCAGCATCCCCTTCCTTGTTCCCTCCCCAAGAGTCCTAGCAGACGAGCATTCTCAAGTCTGTTCTGAGAACATGGTGGACGGAGAGCAGGAGGCATTCTCCTCAGGACTGCCAGGGGCAAGGGTACCTATAGCTTGGGGCCCAGAAGAAGAGAGGGCAACACTAGCTGTCTTTTAGTAGCTGTAGGGAAACAAAAGGGGGTGACAGCTACAGGCCTCTGGCTTTATTTAACTTGTCTGCCATCTTCCATTTCTGTCTTCTCTTCTGACCACTGAATCTGGCTTTGCTAAAATTCTGTGAACTAGTTGTCTACATTTGTATGTCTATGCATTTATTCATTCTAGTCACTTCTTCATTTGCCCATTCATTCTTTCTTCCATCCTTCCAACCATTTATTTATCGATCCATTGATTCATTCATTCTCTCATCGGTTCATTCACTTATTCAAGGACACATCCATCTATTCATTCATTTATTCATTCATTCATCCATCAAGATAATATTCATCGAGTACCTTCTTACTACCATATGTCAGGCCCAGTGCAGGCTGTGTGTGGACAGGAATGACTTCTCTCTTATATTCACCATTGGATCCCCAGCACCTAGAAAGATGATTAAGGGGTTACCAAGATGAGAATGAACAATCCCACAGAGGGTTGAGCATTTGAAGATGCGTGGTTGTCATGAAAGGGGACGGTTTGCCTGCACCTATAGGAGGAGTTCCTTTTGGCTGGAGCACAGGGTTTGTAGGGGTCAGGAGGCCCAAGGAAGAAGACAGGCAACAAGGCTGCCTTGTATGAACGTCAGGCCAAGGAGTTTGGTTTGATTCAGTGGGCATCAGGCAGTCCACCTGGCTTTAATTAGGGGAATGTTCAATGTCTTTTAGGAAGATAATTGGTGAGAGATAGAAAACCAAAGGCCAGGAGACCACCAAGAAGGCTTAGGCTGAGGTCATGTTGATGGAGATGAAGAGGCAGTATTTGAAGCACGTTTCCAAGAAACATTTGACAAGTCATATCTCTAAATCCCATCTAAAATTTTTTTAAAAACACCAAGCTTTGAGGGGAAAACACCTTTACTTTGTGTTCTCCTTTCTCGGAACACATTAAAGATATCTTCCAATCCAGAATGTTATTTACTGTGTGGGTCCTCACATGGTGGTGGGCTACATCACAGGCTTATCTGCAGGCTCGAGAGTAATGAAGCTTTGGGCTTAAAGAGATTTTTCACTTTCAGCTCCTTCCTGATAGAATCTTCGAGATACTCTCATTTTTGGAAATGAGAGGCACAAAGAGAGGCCCGCTGAGGTTCAGTGCCTTCTCAAGGTCACACAGCTTGAGAGAGCTGAGTCTAGAACCCAGAATCCCCCACTGACAAGCAACCCTAGCCTTTCCACAGTACCATCCAATGAATACGGACAACTGTGTATACATTAAGACTACAGCTTTGGTAAAAATTACAGATAGGGTCTACCAAGAAAATAATTGCTGTGTTAGAGCCGTTTTTCCATAAAATTCCTTTTACAAAGCTTTAACATGTATTTAATGATTACAAACTTAATACATATGCATTCAACAAATGAGCCGTGTTGTCACAGTCATCAAAAGGGGGAAATCTAGGGGCTCTTGGGTGGCTCAGTCAGTTAAGCATTGGACTTCTGCCCGGATTTTGATCTCACGGTTTGTGGATTTGAGCCCCACGTCGGGCTCTGTGCTGGTGATGCGGAGCCTGCTTGGGATTCTCTCTCTCTCTCTCTCTCTCTCTTCCTCTCTCTTCTCTCTCTTTGAAGTCCTTCCAGTTGGTGGCCCCCTTCTACTCTCAGGAACTTGGAGTACAACTGAGTGTAACTCTGAGCAACTCTGTGTATCAATTCTGTGTAATTCAATGATCTCTTGCAGCCCGGTCCTTGCTGGCTTTCCGTCTCCCAGGATGGTTCCTTGGCCGTCAGTCCTGATTCTGCTTCCTGCTCACCGCTTCGGCGGCATTTGCCAGTCGGTGTGTTTGCTTCCTACCGGTCTCTTCAGGCTTCATACCAGCTGTGGACCCGGGGTCACCAATGGGCCAACTAACAGTCTGATAAGGCCCACAACACGGTGCATAGCCTACACCCCATTTTATTTATTTATTTTTATTTTCCTTACTTTGAGAGGGAGAGAGAGAGAGGGAGGGAGTGGCAGAGAGAGAGGGAGAGAGAAAATCCCAGGCAGACTCCATGCTCAGCATGGAGCCCTACGCGGGGCTCTATCCCACGAACCGCAAGATCACGACCTGAGCCAAATTCAAGAGTCAGACGTTAACCGACCGAGCCACCCAGGCGCCCTGACCTACACCGTATTTTAAGAATTTGAATTGGTTCTCAACATTTAAAAATTATAAAATGTCACATTAAAAAAAACTCTAGATTTCTGGCTTCTCTTTGAAAAGCGGAAGTTCTGGCAAGACAGGGCCTGCCTTCCCACGCATAATTGGCCTGAGCTGAGTAGCACGTGCTGTTCAGTTCACCACCGCTCTTACCCTCTGCCTGCCTCACTCACGTATGCAACTTGACTAGCCCTGAAGGCATCTGAGTTGAGATCCCTGAAGTAGATAACCTTTGGTTTATGTGACTGAACATCTGGTACCTCAGGTATTTCTGAAGGACCCAGGAGGTCCACGCCATGTAGCGTGTTGTGATTTAACGGACATCCAAATGGCTTTGGCTCAGGTATGGACGTACAAGTCAAAGAACGTTAGAATTTCCAGATAGCACAATTACTTTTAAACTTAATTTTCTCAATTTCAATTCTGGATCATTTGATTAGGTGTCGATGCCATATTTTTCTTTTACTTTTAAAAATATTTTTTGAATGTTTATTTTTGAGGAGGAGGGGGCAGAGAGAGAGAGAGAGAGGGAGGGAGGGAGACAGAGGATCCCAAGCAGACTCCGTGCTGTAGTGCAAAGCCCGACCCGGGGCTCAACCCCACAAACCATGAGATCATGACCTGAGCTGAAGTCGGCCGGTCAACCGACTAAGCCACCCAGGCACCCCTAAGACTAATTTTCTATAGAAGTAGTGTTTATAACAGAAACATCTGGAAACACGGATAAGACATAGTAGACAATAAAAATCAGAACCGCTTTACATAGAGATAACCTCTGTTAACAATTTTATGTATATTCTTCCAATCCTTGTTCTATGCATCTAGGCACATAGAAAAGTGGGATTGTATTACCTCAAGTGTTTCATAATCTTTTTGTTTTTTATTAATTGATTTTATCTTTTAAGATTTTATTTTTAAGTAATCTCTACACCCAACGTGGGGCTCGAACTCACAACCCCGAGATCAAGAGTCGCATGCTTCACGGACTGAACCAGCCATCTGCTCCCTGTAATCTTTTTGTAGACTTAACAATATAGCATCAATGGCCTCTCACATTATTTATTATTCCTCTTGAGCGTGGTCTTTAATAACCACATGATATTCCATCACATGATTGTTCTTTGGTTTCTCTGATCAAGTCCCTACTTGTGGGGCATTTAGGCTCTTCCGCAGTTTGGGGTTATTTTTGAACAACGTTTCAAAGAACAGTTTAGAAATAGAACTGTTGGGCCACAGGGTATGCAAAAACCTAAGGCTTTTGATACACGTCCTGATGTTGGTGCTGTATTTCAGTGTGCAGAGTTTCAGCTTATGCAAAGTGAGATTATGCTTTCAGGATAGACTCTCTCAGGGACAGGGACTTTATTGGTAATATTTCACTAAGTAAGGGCCAAAAATGTTAACAGGCGTTTACACGCTAGAGAGAATTTAAGGTGGATGTGTATCGATTCCAGTACTTGGATAAAAAAAAGAAGAAGCAGTAAATGGGGTGTCTGGGTAGCTGGTTAAGCAGCCGACTCTTGATTTCAGCTCAGGTCCTGATCTCACAGTTTGTGAATTCAAGCCCCGCATTGGGCTTTGCAATGACAGCAAGGAGCCTGCTTGGGATTCTCTCTCTCCCTCTCTGTCTGCCCCTCCCCTATTCATGCTCTCTCTCTCTCTCTCTCTCTCTCTCTCTCTCAATAAATAAATAAACAAACAAACAAACTTAAAAAAAAAGAAAAAAGTAGTAGAAATTCAGAATCAAGGAGATCTGATTTAGCTAATGTGTGTGTGTGTGTGTGTGTGTGTGTGTGTGTGTGTTAGTGGACAGCAGGGTCAGTGGTGTGATAAGGCTGCTGACAGGAGTTACTCAGGGACTCTCCAGCTGCATTTTATAGGACAGCAAGAAGGACGAGGATAGCAGCAGGGGGTTCTGCTTTTGTCAACCAGATCACTGTGGAATAAATAGCCGTCAGTTCAGTTCTGCTGTCCCAGTTCTGGAAAGATACAGCAGACTAGCCTGTATTTAGAGGAAAGGGGCCAGGATGGTGACGGGTTTCCTGACTGTCCCGGGGCTGGTAACCAGAGGAACTGAGAATGTCTAGTTCTAGGAGAGACTTAGGGCACACGGCATCAGAACTGTCGTCTACCTGAAAGGGAAATCTGTTCAGTGGTTTCCAAAACTCAGACTTTGTGTGAACGAATGAATGGAAGCCACAGGCTGACAGATTTTAACTCAGTGTAAGGAAGAACTAACAGAGCTGTTAAAATAACAAAATAGAGGTTTCTGGGGGGAACACGAGAAACTATCAGCAGCGGTTACCTCCAGGGAGTGGGACCAGGGGGATGCCCCACTGGAAATTACCCGCGTGTTCCGCCGAAGAGGTTTTAAAACCATGTGCGTGGTTTTAAAGAAATTGAGATAATTAAGAAAAGAATTGAATAATGCAATGCAACAGAAAGAAAACACAAGTGGATCATATCAGCTAAGGGATTTGGGGTACAAACCTGAAAATATAACCCTGGCTAAGAAGCAGGACAAGAAAAAGAAAAGAAAGGGGGGGGGGTTAATAGAAGGACATGATTGCCTCCAGAATTGAAGAGAAAGCTGAGGAAGGTCAGGAGTCCTGAAGCTGCTCAGGGGCCCTCGCAGGTGCTTGTATCGCGGTGACGTGGTTTTATCACTTTTCTGTTCTCGTGTTCCTTGGTGTCCCATGCAAGACAGTCTGTTTGGCCTAACCTGGGGTCATATACCCACTCCTCTGCTGACTGACAGACAGCCCCTGGTAGGATCACCTAAAATGGGGGTAGACAGCTGCCCGGAGGAAACCGGGGAATACTGTTACCAAAAGGAAGGAGAGATGCTGGGCAGGCAAAACCACGGAATCCATTACATTGGTTTATAATCAACAGAACAAACCCTCTCGTAAGGTAGTGAGGTCCCCGTACCTGGAGATATTCCAGACAGCCTGGATGAGCAACTTGGTGACAAGGTTGTAGGAAGACTCGGCATCTAATGGGGGTTAGGTTACACACCATGTCAGCATCCCTCCCACCCCTGAGATTTATGGTTCTATGATTTGGGGGAAATTCTATCCTTTAGACAGGACAGATAAGACCACACTTCCATAGCCAATGTACATTCCAGATTCTCTTCATTTGGAGCCAGGCAGAGGAAAATTATACTCTCATCAGGCTCTTGTTTCTCATCTTTCAACCTCTTTCCTTTTTCCTGTACCTCCACACTTCTCATTTGATGGTTTGAGGACTCTAAGAGAATGTTAGAGAGGCCTGTCTCTGGAGTGAGACTCCATGAACTGTGTGACCCTGAGAAAACCACTCAACTTCTCTTGGTCTACATTTCTTCATCTGTAAAAGGGAGATAATAGTACCTACCTCTAGGGGTTGTTGGGGGGAATAAGTCATACATTTAAATGATTGTTAGAGGGCCTGCCATGGACAAAGGGCTCAAAAAATGTCATCATCGCCTCCTCCTTTCCTCCTTCTCTCCTCTCCCCCGCCCCCCTCCTCCTCCTCTTTCTTCCTCTCCTCTGGCATCAGTGTCCCCATCAACGACAACATATCATTTATCAAAAGGAGTAGCTCCAGAAGCATTTGCCAAAAGTGACTTAGAAACACATGTTGTATGCCACGAGAAAAGAGGCCACATCCTATTTATTTTCTAAATTCTTGTCCCTAGCAGAGCTCCTAGTATGTATGGTTGCTCAGTAAATGCCTGTGAATAAGAGAGGGAATGGGTCAGTTAATGGAGGTTGAAGACTAAAAACGTTTCGGACGTGGATTCTACCGAGGTTCTAGAAGGAGCAGAGGAAGACAGAAGAAGAGGGAAAACCCTCATCAAGTGTTAAGGGGGGAAAAGAACAGATGACGTTGTTGGTCAAGGAGTGGATCATGGACGGAATAAGCCCACAAGGAGAAGTTTCGGGGACCACCCGAAACTCAGATGGTGGAAACTCAGATGATGAACCATCGGGAGGCCCCCAAGGGACCGTTTTGTAATGATCTGGGTTTCAGGGTTGAAAGAAACTGATGGAAGTTTTCAGAGTGAGGCACTTGGGTGATCTATTTTGGAGGAATTATCTGGAGAGAAGAAAACGAGATCTGCCAGTAACCTTTGCGTGACAGCCTGAGGCAGAGAAAAGGTGACTCCGGGACATTCTCATAGCCTGGTTTTTCAGGCCTGGTGCACTGTGGCGTCCCGTGCGAATTAAGGTTGGAAATGTAACACCGTGACCACGTGTGAGATAGTGGAGCAAAGGAGGCAAAGTTGTGTGAAGATGTCATAGACTCCGAGAAAAGTGACAAATCAGAAATGTACAACTCCATGAATTTTCAGGAGTGAGCAGGCCCATATTGCCAGCACCAAGATGTGGAAATGAGAGGGTTTTTTGTTTTTTTTAGATGTTTGTTTATTTTGAGAGAGAGGATCCGAAGCAGGTTCCTGGCTGTCAGCGCAGAGCCTGATGCGGGCCTAGATCCCATGCACCGTGAGATCGTGACCTGACCTGAACTCAAGAGTTGGATGCTTAACCGACTGAACCACCCGGGGCGCCCCGGGGAAATGAGTTTTAAGTGTACATATTCATAGGGAAAACCTGAGGAGCTTGGCAGGAAGGCAGATTTCTTGGTCCCAGTGTCAGAGACTTTGATTTAGTAGGTCGGGCCCTACTGAATGTGGACCAGTAATCTGCATTTCTGCACGCGCCACCAGAGGTAAATGGGGGTGACCCATGGACCCTCACGGACCATGCTTTGAGAAACACTGGCCTTTGGAGTGAGAACAAGCTTTAGAGTCATGTAGACCTGGAACTGGAATCACGCCTTTCCCCGTAAGTGTGGGACTTGACCTCCTCGTAAGGAAAGTGGGAGCCATGGTGGTGACTCACTGGTTTGCTTTGAGTAGGAAAAGAAAACGAACGTCAATCCACGGAGGTCCCTTAGCACAGTGTTGGAAACACAGCAAGCTCTCAAAACACGTAGCGCAGCAAACACGTGCAGAACACAGAGCTCTCTTCAGGTCTTTGTTCTCCACACCTAGTATGGGACACCATCAAAAAGGACTAAGAAAGCGTAGCACGAGAGTTAGGGACACAGGCTTGGTGGTTAAGACACCCTAGGGCGCGAGTCTGAGTCCCGGCTTCACTGCTTGCTAGCTGTGTGAACTTGAGTGGTTTACTTAACTCCTCTGACTCCGTTTCCTCATCTGCAAAATGGGCATAGTAACGCCTACCTCGCAGGGTGAATGTGGGGAGGAAATAAGGTGACCCAGTGAAGCCCTGAACCCCTGAGAAGAGCTCAGAGCAAGCTGACTATTGCTATATATACAGTCAGAGCTAAGAACGTTCCATCCTTGAGCAGTGGAAATTCTCTTCGGGGGCGCCCTGAGGGGGAAACAGGTTGTCTCTCTGTGATAACGTTGAGAAGTATAACAAAAAGGCTAAGCACTGCATGTTTATTACTAGGCAGAAGTGTCACTACCGCGATTATGGGCCAGGCACAGCTGGTCAGGAACTTTCCTCAGGTGTTTACACCTTTCAAGGGGGGCAGAGGCAGGAATGGAGTTGGGGATGGGGAGAGGCTTTGCTCCCTGGCTACAAACTCTCATTTAACTTTTGCCAAACACAGAGGTTGGCATTTGAATTCCTGCAGGGGTTGAGGGTATCCGGCTATTTCTACCTGCACATCCTGGCATTCACATCTGAGGTGGGGGGGGGTCACTACAAGTCCAGCCTTGACTTTGAACATTGGTTTTCAGGGTTTACCCCAAGGGTTTTTTTTTTTTTTTTATTTCTGGAGAACTCAATTATCCTGGCCTACTTCCCCAGTGGTAGAATATGGACAGAATACCAGGTTAAAATTTGTTGTCTCCTGTGTAAGGCAGCCTGAGGCCTTGCCAAGAATCAGAAGTTCCAGTCCTACTACTGATCAACCAGGCAGCCTTGAGCAATTCAGCCACCTTTTTAAAAACACTTACAAGACCAGCTCTGTGCTTGATACTGGGGAGTACAAACCAAAGGTCAAGACAAGTTCTTCATGTTGAGAACAGGGCTACCACGCACGGTTGTGCAGGTTGGAAACTGTCCAAGGGCATTTGATCAAGAGCAGGAATAAGGACCAAAGTCCAGCTTGCACTTCGGTGACATGGGCCCACATCCTCCTGGAAGAAAGGGTGTCTTCTAGAAATTTGTACAAAGGTGCTGTATAGGTTAGTGGTACCTTTTTTGAGAAAGTCATGTCTGGCTACTAACACAGAAATACAAATAAAAACTGCTTTTCCTCCTAACATGAAAACAAATAATTCTGTGTTGGCAGGTGGAGACTGGTTGAGAAGATCAAATGGGAGAATAGAGATGAAAACACTTTGTGACAACGTATACAGCTCTCGTGATACCACAGTATAATCACCATCTGTTGCAAACTAGCTGTGTGACCTTAGGAAAGTCGCTGTACTTCCCTGGGCTTCATTTTTATGATGTGTAAAATGAATCAGTAACCCAGGTAATTTTTTTTTTAATTTTTATTATTTATTTTTGAGAGAGGGTGGGGGAAGGGGCAGAGAGAGAGAGGGAGACAGGGAATCCCAAGCAGGCTCCGTGCCATCAGTGTAGAGACTGATGTGGGGCTTGAAGTCAGGAACCACGAGGTCATGACCTGAGCCAAACCAAGAGGCGGATGCTTAACCGATGGAGCCACCCAAGCACCCCAGTGTCCCAGGTAATTCTGACGCTGATGGCCAGTGGGCCTGGTGGATAAACATTGGCCCCTTCCAGATCCAATCTTCCCCGAGCCTGTATTCTACAAGGCTACAAAAGACAGGAATTCTCCTAAGCATGAAGAGATGGGAAGTCCAGGGGATAATGTCATGATGCCTAACCAGAATGCGGTGACTTCACAGAGGGGCTCAGCAGCAGGGGCTTTGTGCTCCTGTCCCCAAGCTGAACTGACTAGCCCTGGACACTTGCCAATTATACACACAAGCTCACAGGAATATGGTCCTTCTGCCTGGGCTGACACCACTCAATATCCTAACTGAAAATTGGAATCAACTCACCCAAACAGGTTCCCCCTTGGTCTTGTTATAAGTACAAGTCAGTAAATGTCAAAGCAGGTCTCCAGCCAGTCTGGAAATTCTCGGTCATCAATAGGTTATAAACACCATTGGTCAGGATTTCCCATTTGTGCACTCATCTATTTAATTTAGTGACTGCCTCCTCTCTCACTCACCTGTCAGACATCAGCTAAGCCAGGAGCCTATATCAGGCATTGTGCTAGGGGTTGGGGTGGAGGAATGAATAGTAAGATAGAGTATAGACCCCTCTGATCCCCCCAATACACCCATTAATGCATAAGCTACTATCTGGAAACCAAGGGGGTATTTCAGGTTGTGAATCTTTTTCATGCTAGTAGCTTCCAAACGTGCCAACTGCTACCTTAAACAGTAGCCTGCAATATAGGAAAAAGAAGCCCATGAGGTAGCTGGAAGGTTCCAAAGAGGGAAAAGACTTCAGCAACTTACAAAAATGTGTCAGGGTTTCCCTGCCTTGGCTAGCAGTGTGTTTCATAGACATAAGTCAGGACATTTTGCAGCTGCCCACGTACATTCCCTCTCTTGTTCCAACTAAAGTTTCAGCCTTACTGTCCGCAGATTTGTCTGAAAGCCCAATGTGGTCGACAGTGGTTGAAACAGGAACCACAGAAGCTGCATTGCTTGGTCTGCGACTATCAGATCTCAACCATAATGTCGCTCTAACACCTACCAGGGTTTCTTTGCCCTAGTTTCCTAATTATTTGTAAAACAAACTCTAGGGTTTCAAATGCCTCTTCCACGGATGAGAGGGGCAGGGGAACAGAGGGCGCCCTCCCACCCATTCCACACTGGGATGAGCATGGGTGGAAGTCAGTTGGTGCTAACGTTGAGTCGACACCTACCACGTGCTCCTCAAGACGGTCTCGTAAAGGGGGGGGCGGTGAGGGGCTCTTGTCCTGTTTCACAAATGAAGAAGATGCTGCCTTGGTCGGTTTGTCTGAGTTGTCAGAACTCGCACACTCAAGGATAAAAAGAGCCATCACATTAACAGCTAGCCCTGCCGAGCACTTCCTGTGAGCTAGACTTACGGACATTAGGTCATTCAACTTTCCCAGTAACTCCACAACGTGGTTAATCCTATTATCCCTGTTCTGTAGATGAGGAAACCGCGGTGTACACAGATAAAGGAACTTTTTCAGGGTCATAGAGCCAGTAAGTTTGGAGGAAAGATTTGAACTTCAGTCCTGGAATATACAATTCAGAGGTTTCGTTAGACTCTTGGCAAGCTGGGCTTGAGATTCTTTGCCCTTACTTTGTAGGGGAACAAATTTAATTGGGTTAAAAGAGAGAGAGAGAAAGAGAGAGAGAGAGAGAGAGAAACCAATAACAAAATAAAACACCCCCTGGTAAATGAAAGCAATCAGTGTACTTAGTTAATACACCTCTCCCTCATTTCAGATCTAGCCTTTCAAAGCTGGACTGAAGTTCTGGACTGCACAGATTAGCGCAGATAGGTCAGTTGTGTTGCTAATCAAATAATTCTCACAAACAACAGGCTCCCATTATCGGCACAACTATCGGCCACGTCTCTGATTCAGAAGGGAGCCCCTTGGTGCCAGAAAGATCACTACTGGCATAATCCTCGTGGAAATCTTGAGTAAAATAAAGCCAAAGTATATGGTAAACAAACAAATACAGACAGCAAGCCTCCACTGAGTATGGGGCTATGTTGAGGAAAAGAAAAAATGTTGGATTTGCTCCCTGCCCAAATTGTCTAGCAAGGAAAATAGATGTTGGGCAAGCAGCTCTTAACCACAGAGAATGTAATTGCTGATATATTGACAAACAAATCCTGAAAGAGCCCAGAAAAAGGAATACTGACATCCGACAAAAAAACCTGAAAGGTGCCACTCAAAGGTGACATTTTAGTTGACATTTAATATTACTTTCTTGTTTTCAAGTGAGCCACAAGCATGCCTCCCAGCACCCATGCCCTTTTCCCAGTGGGTAGCGGTTCTGAGCCCTGGATGGCACTGAGCCAGCCCCCGTGGATCTAGCTTTAGGCTACAAACCAAGGAGATCACCTGCCCGTCACCTCGGGTTAAGGTTGAGCACCTGGTCTAACCACAGAGAAGCCCAGGACTTCTATTTGCGGGTTTCAAACTGAGAAATGTCTTCCTCTCTCTTTCCTGGTGGCATGTATCCGTGAAACCTGGAACCATTGCCCCACTTTTGCTACCAGAGAAGCCGGCCTAGAGGCAAAACCAGCACAGTGAGACCAGCGGAGCTGAAAGAGCTCCAGAGAAATGAGCTGGAGCCCATTTTTCAAACTGTGCAGAGACTCATGAAGTGTTTTGCTCTTAGCATAATCAGGATCCAGGATCGTTTGAGACAGGGGGATCTTGTTTCAAGGACAGAAAAACTAGCCCAAACGAACAAGCAAATGTGGAATTTATTAGCTCAAGAACAGGACCAGTTGGTGAAAAAATTGGGTTTCAGGAATTGCCGAGTACAGGAGTTGAGATGAAAATCAGAGCACTCCACTTCTCTTCGTCTCGCTGCTTACTTCTGCCCTCCTTCTTGTGGGAGCCTTATTCTCAGACACGGCCCCCGTTCCCGGCTACGGTCTAGAGTTCACGACCTGGCACGTTCAAGTCCATCTTCAGAGTTGTCCAAGCAAACCCCTGGGATTTTTCTGATTGGGTCCTGGCTTAAGTCCTGTTCCCAATCCTGGACAAAGAACGGTGACCAGGAGAATGGACTTCCCCAAGAGACTTGACCCTTACGCCTGTGATTCACCTTGGGAGCCAACATAGGGCTCACCTTCATGAGAAGCACAGGGCTGGAAGCGGGGGGTGGGTATTTCCCCCCAAACAAAATCAGGCAACAACACAATGGATGTCTCTGGCGGCTCACTTGATAATGCCTCTTGGGCAACATTCCTCACATAATGCCACACACAACAGGTGGGTTTCACAGAAAATGTTGTTTATCACAGCTAAGACTGCCTTTCTTGAGTTTGCCAGCCTGAAACCAGAAATTGCTTCTGTGAGAGTTTTGTTCTTGCATGACGTGTATTTGTTCTCTCGGCTTACATTTCCTGGACACCAGTGATGGGAATGATTAGAGTTGCCATACTGACTGCTTACACACGTAATATATGCACTATCTCACTTAATCCTTGCTACTAGCTCATCGGTTCTCCAGCAGGGGCGATGTGGGCCTTCCCTCCCCCCCAGCACCAGGGGACATTTGACAATGTCTGCAGTTTGGGTTGTCGCAATTTGGGAGATGCTACTGGTGTCTAGTGGGTAGACGTCATGGATGGTGCTGTGCTCCCCACAATGCACAGGACAGTCCCTCGTAGCAGCGAATTGTCTAGTACAAAATGGCAAGGGCATCGAGACTGAGGGACCCTGTACACGCTCATGACACAGTTCCCATTGCTATGAAAGATGGAGAAACGTCATAACACTTGCCCAGGGCCATGCAAGGTAGGAAATGGTGGGATTGAGGATTTTTTTTTTAATGTTTATTTTATTTTTCTGAGAGAGAGAGAGCAAGAGAGAGAGAAAACGAGTCGGGGAGGGGCAGAGAGAGAGGGAGACACAGAATCCGAAGCAGGCTCCAGGCTCCAAGCTGTCAGCACAGAGCCTGACTTGGGGCTCGAACCCACAGACCGTGAAATCATGACCTGAGTCAAAGTTGGACATATAACCGACTGAGCCACCCAGGCGCCCCTGGGATTGAGGTTTTAATTCAGAGACCTTGCTTCTATCTGGTGATTGCTGAACTTGGCCCTGGAACTCGGCGTCCCTTGCTCACACGCTAAATTCTGGCTCAGTGGGCCAAGGTCCCCAGGACTCAGGATAACGGGATTGCAGATGATGCTAACGTGTGAGCAGCTAACTGATGAGTACGTGCAAGACGCAGGTGCCGTGTACCTGGGTGCAATGCACACACAGCCCTGGCAATTGGGGAGGCAAAGATGTGTCACCCCTGGAGCAAATAGACTCGTGGAAAACCAGGACATACAGAGGGAAGAACGCGTCCTGTTGGGCATTTCACTTCTATGTGCTTTCCCATTGCTTGGAATTCCTCCCTCTCTCTCTTTTCCAGCTTATCATCTTTCAAGCTCATCTGGAAAGCTTGCCTGACCTCCCGTCTCTGCAGTCCATCGTAGATGGTCTGCCTCTGTCGCTCTGTACATGGTTCAACAGCCTGAACAGAGTTCTGTTCTAGTCCTCACATCACATTGTAATTAGAGGTCTCCCTGGCTGTCTCACCCACTGGACGATAAGCTGCCTGAGGACAGAACCCACATCTATGCACCCGGTGCAGAGCCCAGTATCTGGCTGTGGGCTATTTGTCCACAAGCTGCCTATTGTCTCTTCCAGGAATCAGCAAACTTTTTCTGTAAAGTGTCAGATAGTAAATAGTTAGCCTTTGCAGGGTGTATCTCATCACAACTGCTCAACTCTGCTGTAGTTGGCACAAAACTAGCTGTAGAAAATATGTAAACGAATGAGCCTGGCTGTGTTCCAGTAACGCTTTATTTACAAAACCAGGCGGTGGGCCAGATTGGGCCTGCGGGCCATAGTTTACTGACTCCTGGCCTATTATAACGTCCATTCTTCCATTAGAAAGTCCTCATTTTTAATTCCTTTTGATGTTTATTTATTTTTTTGAGACTGAGAGACAGAGCACACGTGGGGGAAGGGCAGAGAGAGAGGGAGACACAGAATCCGAAGCAGGCTCCAAGCTCAGAGCTGTCAGCACAGAGTCCGATGTGGGGCTTGAACCCATGAACTGCGAGATCATGACCTGAGCCGAAATGGGACACGTAACTGACTGAGCCACCCAGGCGCCCCCGTAACTCCTCATTTTTAACTGCACATATCTGTGTCCAGCAGTCCCCCCAGTACAATACTTCCTAGCTGCTCCTGCAGCCAAATGTGACCCTTTGAATAAATCCCGGCTGATGGGATATAAGTGGACGCATTATTTGGGATTTCTTGGAAGGCTGTTTAAAAGTAGCTGACTCATTTGGGAAGGACCCCTCTCTTGATCCTGTGAAGGGCCCCGGTGGACATCTTGGACTGTGAGGTGGCTTTGAGGAAGAACCCACAGCTGGGAGGGAAGAGCAGAAAGACAGAGCCTGAGTCTCTGATGACGCCACGGGGCCGCCATATTTGTCCTGCACAGCCAGCCTGTAGACTTTTACACAACAGAAAGAGAAACTTCTGCCTTCGTTGAGCCACTGCATGTGTTTATGTTATTGTGTGCAGTAGGACCTAATCTTAACTCTACACCAGCATGCCCAAACTCTCAACAAATTATTGATAGTGAAAAGAATGCCTAGAGGCTAAGGGGGCACCCTAGGGTAACTCATTCTGCCAGGGTGGGTGGGGAGTCATGGAAACAAACAAATATCGGGTCCTCGTCAGGCTTTTCTGTGGTCTAGCACCCATGATGACTCAGGTCTCTGGCCAGCTCCTCCTGCTGTCTTTTTTCCTTCCTGCAGTGCCCACCGTCAATTCTATCTTCTGGGGCACCATTCCCCACCGAGAATGTCAGAGAGAATTCAGCTTCCTACAAGAGAATGCACTGTTCCTTGTTGTTTGAAAGGAATTTTACCACTAGATGCCAAGGGGACGCAGCCAGGGCGATCCCCCAAATAACAAAAAGAGTACCGTCTACCAGACTGAGGAAATGCAACAGGTCCTTATTGTCATGGTCCCTGTCATTTGTTTGCCTGTCATTGACAGCGTGTGGGTGGCACGGAGGGAAAAACCTAGCTTTGGTGACTCCGTCACTTAGCAGTATGACATTGGCCCGGTTGTGTAATTTCCCTGTGCATCACTTTCCCCAAGTACAAACTAAGGCCACAGCAACTCTCACAGAGCAATCCTGTGACAGTGAAACAGGGAAGGCCTGGCACGGAGAAGGTGCCCAAATTAGTTTGGAAACTCCTCTCAGCCTGCCATCGTGTTGATCAGGAGGGAGGCATAGGGGGATGATAACCGTGGGTTTGGGTGGATCCCCTGCCCTGCTTTGAAAGGGCAAAATCTTCCAGACTTCCGACTAAACACTTCCTTTTCTCTTCGCCTGCCCCCGCACAACTGCACTTCCTTTTTTAGCCCCCCACCCTACTTTAAAGACATAGCAGAACAATCCTTTGAATCAGTAAAACTCCATTTTCCTGACATTATTTCAGCCACGCCAGAGTCCTGCGTGAACATCCAGTGCCACGGGGACATTCACAATGTCACACTTACCACGCATTTCCACTTTCCGGTGAACGAGGCCTTGACACGTCTCCAGCTGAGTAAGTGGTCACGGGGCACTCCAGACCTGCAGGTCCTTTCCATAAGGTGGCTTACAAATGCAAAATAGTCCACGTCCCTGGAGATGTCTGAAAAAGCTATTAGTGCCATGCGGGGGAAATGAACGACCCAAAAAAAGCTGCCAGCCGCGAACAGGATCCCACAGCATTCAGTGTGTGCGAATTGGGTTCATAGAGCCGCTGATCAGGAGACTGTAAACTCAGTACCACCTCCGGTAAATGGTGTCAAGGAGAAGTCGGTGAGCTCTAGAGAGAGGGTAAGGGGACCCACAGGTGATGGCCCTTTGGAAGTGCTCATGGCAGAGCCACTAATTGAGGAGTAAAAACAACACACCCAAAGGGAGACAGGAGCAAATGATGGACATAGATCTGGGTGGGAAAGGAGCAAATGATCTCTTTTTTTTCCCCTAGCACCTATCCAAACAAATGGTCCTTTTCATCCAACAAGGCGTCAAAATAGAACAATGTCAACGTATAACAAAAGGCATGACTAGCCGTCAGGTAAATACGAACAAAAGTCCGATGGGGACGGGGCAAACGAACTACTATTTGGGTATAGTAAAGCCTTTCCCTTTGGTTGTTAACAGTAACTAGGGAGAAAATTAAACACACTCAATCAGGGCATCGAATAGTATTAACTTCCAACGTGTATGAAATGTCTTGTTGGGCCCTGTACAGATGAGACAAAAGCCATTCATTCATTCCACAAATACCTGCTGGGCATGTACTATGTACGAAGCATTGAAGTAGGTGCTGGAAAATGTACCACTGACGTTGCCGGGGGTACACTTGTCGCAGCGAGGAGTCCAGGTTCTGTAGCGGAACTGCCTGTGTAGAGTCCTGATTGCATCACACCAGCTTCATGATCTTGAACAAGTCACTTAACTCTGCCATGCCTCGGTTTCTCCATCTGCAACTAGCATCCACCTCATGGGGTCAGCCAGAGGCTGACATGAGACGATACACGTGAAGTGTGCAGAACAGAGCCTGCCATTCAGGTCAGGGTGTTTTAGTTGTGATGGTGGCTGCTATGGTTATCATTACTGCAGGCCAGAGGGGCTGAGAGGCCCAGCGTTGAGCAAGAAAGGACACCGAGAACTAGGAAGGAGAAAGACAGCTGTGCGTTGGAAACACTCAGAAAGAGGATCGAGGGGCGCCTGCTGACTCAGTCGGAAGAGCATGCGATTCTTGATCTTGCGGTTGTGAGTTCCAGCCCCGCGTTGAGTGTAGATTGCTTAAAAATAAAATCTTAAAAAACAACAAAACAAACAAACAAAAAGAACGAATCTACTAATCTTAGATGTGCAGTTGGTGGCAGGGTCTAGGACCCACATCGCAACAGCCACTGCAAATATTTGAAGGAAGCGGTGTGTGTATGAATGGGCCATGTTACATCTCTGATATATGCCCTGCAAATAAACGAAGACCAACCAAATGAGAAATGCAAAAAGCTATTTATATGCGATCATAAGAAAGTCGGCCGCTGTCACTTGCATTTTGGCAGAGACGGACAGGACAGGCAGGCAGAAAGTTGGAGAGCTTGGTTGTGGAAGGAACCCCCCCCCGCCCCCTCCCCCCAGCCTTAGGTATGCCGTGATTGGAGACTGTTGGGAAGCTGGAGGCGGGCGAACTAGAAGCAGGGAATCCTATTGGTTAGGAGTGCGCATGTAGCTCTCTCTGATTGGTCCCAAGTTGGAGGCGGAGGGGGGAAATATGGAAGGTATCCGTTATCAATCAAGTTCTAGACACTTGGGGCCTAGTTTTACAGAATTATTGTTTCGCTTCCTGGATTGCCACTAGAGATAGCAATCTGTCTTCTAGCAAATCTGACTTAGGGCAGACCGGCCACCTGGGTTGTTTATTGATAAGGGCAGGTAAAAGATGTGTTTCCTGGGCAGATTTTGCCTCAAGGTTTTATTTCTATTTTTTTATATGATCTGACCACTGCATATTCAGTCTCTCTTTGCATAGGCTTGGTGGTTCATAAGGATGTGTGGACCTCGTGCAGTAAATTCCATGAAGGCCCCACAGAAAGGAACACACTTCTTTAAAATATCGGAAAATAATGTCATGTTTTTGGGACTCAGATGTGTTTTGTGACCAGCCATCTTGCTTGGACTTCTGGGCCCCCAACGGCCAGATACTTTTAAGTGGTGTGCCCTTCTCTCTTGAGTAAGAGAGTCCAACAAGGTAATTTTAGCTGTGATGCTTGGGAGATGGTGCGGTTAAAAGAGATTTCAAATTAGAGTCCTGGGTCTTAGTGCCATTTCTGCCACTTCCTAGCTGGGTGGCTTTGGGAAGTCACGAGCACCAAGTCTGCTGCCACTCCTGGGACTCAGGTCCAGCTGAGAACTTTCAGAGCCGTCCCCCTACTCTCTCCCACCTCCACCTACCCCCACCCCACTCCCCCACCCCCTGCCACCCCACCTCCTCTCTGATACTCTGATACTGTGAGAGCCGCAACAATATTTGTGAAAATGCTTCATAAACCATGTGGAGTTATGCAAATCTAAGTGAATATTATCAAAATTATAGAAATGTTATTGTCTATCATGCATCCAGCGCTTTAAGAAATCCATTAATGAGATTCTTTTTAAAAAAATTTTCTTTTTTCTTCCTGGCTTTGTTCTCAGCCAGGCCACTAGGTGAGGTCTTTAGAGTGGCACATCATTTTCGAGGGAGCTATTCAATGAATCATTTCTGTTATAACTACAATATCCCTTTGGATTGTGTGCTTCTGGAAAACCATCACAGCTGGAGGAGTGGCCCTAACTCCCTGCTTATCCTGCAAACAGATCAAATGGCCTGGGGCGGGGGGGGGGGGGGGGGGAGAAGCCCGATTAATGGCCAAATGAATTAGTAGCAAGTTGGGAATAAAAAACAGAGAGCCAAATGGTTACCAATACAGTTTACCTTCCTTTACACAATGAGGTGGTCCAGTAATGCAGCTAAATGGGATTGCTACAGATGGAATCAAAATGGGGGAGATTGCTATTTAAAGGCCCCCTGGGGGGAAATTACTTGATAAAAGATCTTTCCATTTTCATGAATGAGTCCCCTGAGACAACTGCTTTTTCTAAATTAATCCAGTTTTCTAATTATTTTTATATATTATAATACATATTAAACTACAAGCAGAAACTATATTATGGAATTGAACATATAAATATATAGAGAATATAGTTTATATAATATACATAATTTCTATAATAATAAGTTATTGAGACCCAGTGGCTAACATGTATGTAAATTGTGTGGCTATTTACATTCCTCCTCTGGGAGATGGTGTTGAAGGAAAGACGGTGCATTGATTATAGAACCTTAAGAAAATTCACTGCGGGGGTGCCTGGGTGGCTTGCTCTGTTAAGTGTCTGACTGTTGGTATGGGCTCAGGTCATGCTCTTACGGTTCGTGGGTTTGAGCCCCACATTAGGCTCTGCACTGATGGTGTGGAGCCTGCTTGGAATTCTCTCTCTCTCAAAAAAATAAATAAACATTAAAATATTTTTTTAATTTTAATTTTTTATTAATTTTAATTTATTTTTAAATAAATTTTACTTAAAAATTTTTTAATGTTTATTTTTTTGAGAGAGAGTGTGTGCGTGGGGGGGGGGGAGGGGCAGAGAGAGGGACACACAGAATCCAAAGCAGGCTCGAGGCTCTGAGCTGTCAGCACAGAGCCCGATGCGGGGCTCAAACCCACAGACCGAGAGATCATGACCTGAGCTGAAGTTGGATGCCTAACCGACTAAGCCACCCAGGTGCCCCCCAAAATTTTTTTTGTTTAAAAAAAGAATTAAAGAACATTCACTGCAACAAAGGGAAAAGAATCCAACTCAGGATAAAGATCTTATTTCAAATAAATAGCTATGACCAACAAGGGACTGGTTGCCATTTGAAGTATTAAGCTCCCTATCAGAAAAATTTAGATTATGGGGAACAACTATGTGGAAATCTGTTTTCATTTGATGATTGGGGTTGAATTTGTTCCAGCAAATACCTATCTATAGGAGGTGTGAGATGATGGGTAGGTCTTTCCTTCAATATGTTTAGGTTAAAATAGATATAGAGTAAAATAAATATAAACAACAAGTTTTGGGGGGAAGGCGTGCCCCTGTTGCAGATGAGACAAGCTCATGGTTGTGCTTCCTTCTGCTTGTCTAGTGACAGACAAGGTGATAGGGAGAGTCCAGGAGTCCAAGGCAGTGGGGGAAGGGCATGAAGCATCATTTGGGAGGTGATTTTCTTCTTTTAATGTTTACTATTTATTTTTTGAGAGAGAGACAGAGCATGAGCAGGAGAGGGGCAGAAAGGGAGGGAGACACAGAATCCAAAGCAGGCTCCAGGCTGTCAGCAGCCCCGACACAGGGCTCGAACCCACAAACCAAGGTCATGGCCTGAGCCAAAGTCAGAGGCTCAACTGACTGAGCCACGCAGGCGCTCCAATTTTCTCCTTTCTCTGGGAATGCCTTCCTAAGTCACCGCCTGGAGCAAACAGCACCCATCCCTTCCCTCATCTCTTTCTCCAGCTGCTTCCAAAACATAAACATATATACACCCACAGAGACAGACATAAACACCTATATATGTAAAGCCAACAAAGGTTGAGAGTGAGCCTAAAGTCAGGCCTGAAGGTCAGCCACCGTCACACGGAAGACACCTTTAACATCACCTGGAAGGTACCAACCCTCTCATTTTACAAATGAGGAAAGTGAGGCCCAGAAGGGATCTCTGACTTCCTGGAGATCACACAGCTAGTCAAGCTCAGGTGGACAGGTTTTTTCTTCTCCTTCTCTCTTCTGATGGGCATCCTTAGGAAGATATTACATACCATCATTCCTGCCTTGGGGCCAGTGGCCCACGGGGTGTCGTGCTCATTAGTTAGGTAATGCTTGCCACCACCTTTGAAGCTACTGGATAGGATCACAGGTAAATATCATTACCCTCTGCAAATGAAACGTTTCCCTGCGCACAACCTGTTTTCACTTGTTGCCTGTGGCCGCTGGCCACTTGTGGCTGCAGAGATTGCTGCCGAGCTTCAGATCACAAGCATTCATTTGCTCACAAGCTTCAGAAAATAGAAGGGCTGGGTCTGGGTCTTATTATTAAAAGCAAACAAACCCATTATTAAAAGTAAACAAGACAGAACTGCTTTGAAACAATTGATTAAATGTCTCCCGGCTCAGAGGCCGAAATTCACCTCTGTTACCCCAAACAAAGCCAGCAGTGGTTAAGAACCACACACACACACACACACACACACACACACCCCGTTTTGAGTGTCTGTTACAGCTCAGGCTCAGTAACTACATTATCTCTAATATTTAAGATTTGGAAGTAAGAATATTTTGCATTTTATCAATGGCATGGGCAGGTCAAGTAATTTGCTCATGGACACACCTGTCATATGGACACATGAGGATTTGAACTTAAATCTCTATGACTCCACAACCGTGCCCAATCTACCTTAGCACATTAAAGACAGGTCTCCCATGCCCCTGTTTTTGCTGTTGGTTTAAAGAAAAGCTCGAGACATAGGAGAAGGAAGCTTGCATCTGCCTTGGCAAAACCTCCTGAAATTGTAGGCATGCCTGTGGTGTTGCTGGAGAGAGGAAGCCCTGAGCCACCCCGATCAGTTAAATGTGCAAAGTGGGCACAGCAAAGACTATAGATGTCTTTAGTATCTTGCCGCAACGCACTCTTAATTCCTGTGTCATTTATATTCTCTGCTGTCCAAACAAACCAGAATTCAGCTTTGCAGGTGCAGAATCTTGGCCTTCTCAGTGAATCTAGGGTTAATGAATTCTCAGTAATGACTACCGCTAGCCAAACTTATGAGTGACAGATGTTTAGACAGACTATTAATTGGCTACAGTAGAATTTTGTTTACCTGGAAGTCTTAATGCTAGAAACATCTCAACAATGGGATTGCTCTAAAACAAATTTTATAATTTCTAAAATCATGCTATTGGAAGGATCAATAAACAATTTGCTGTGGGTGCAATGCTAGGTAACAGAGAAATTTACCATATAACCAATGACTAGTTGGGGATGATACAGCAGCCAAATCTTGATGCAGACAGATGGTAGCACTGTCATGAATAGATTGACATTGACTTCATCAGAGCTAATTCATGTTGTGAAAAACCTTACGAATTACATGGAATAAAAAACCATTTACTGGAAAATAGTCTGACAATTCCTCGAAAGGTTACAAACAGATTTTCTGTATGACCCAGCCATTCCATTCTAAGTATATACACAAGAGAAGTGAAAACATATGTCAGCACAAAAACTCATACATGAATGCTTATAGCACTTTTATTCATAATAGTCAAAATAGAAACAATTCAAATGTTCACCAACGAATGAATGGATAAACAAGTGTGGTATATCCATACAATGGAATATTATTCAGCCACAAAAGGAATGAAGTCCAGAAATATGCTAGAATGGATGAACCTTGTAAATATTATGCTAAGTAAAAGAAGTCAGACGAGAAAGGCCAATGCATGATTTCATTTCTATGAAATGTTCAGAATAGGCAAATCTATTGAGACAGAACATCGATTAGTAGATGTCTAGGGCTGGGGATGGAGAGGTATGGGGAAGTGGGGAGTGACTGCTAATGGGTAAGGATTAGCTTCGGTGAAAATGTTCTAAAATTGGTTGTGATCGTGGTCACACAACTCTGTGAGTATACTAAAAATAACTGTAAAATGTTTACATAGGGAAATGTTGGTTTTTGCAGAATGTGTAATATTTTCCATTTTTAGGTAAACTCAGATGCTTCTGATTAATTAGATATAACTAGATGTTTTTCAGTTGCTTCACGTGGTATGTTAAAAGTAAAGTTTGCTAATAAGGCTTTTCACTCTTTTGCTTCTATATAACCAGAACTCATATCTTACCTACACAATGCCCCTTTTTTTTCTTCGGTGCTCATATGGAACAGAAAAGCTGAGAATGGGAAGAGGAAGAGATTGGATCCTGGACAGTCTTCTTCTGTAATTTGTGATGGGTGTATCTGCTCCCCTGCAAGCCCCATTCTCAATATCAAGGTAACTAATTTTGCTAAATGAGTAGTCGGCAGGCAGCTTGGGAGAATATCAACAGGGAGAAGGGAACCAGGAATTCCTTGGGAAAAAAAGTGTGACTTGGGATGGAGTAGATGCTTCAGAAATGTCTCAGGAATGGACAAAACCATCCCTATCCAGGACAGGGCAGGCACACTTTTCTGGTGACCTAGCACCATAACATTGGGCCTCTTGTCCTTGAACAGTCCCAGAGAAATGCAAATTCTTATACCCTTCCCCCTCTTTTACATCTTCCTCATGAACCAAATCCCGTATGTGAGTGCCATGATCAGAAACCACAAACTGGCCTGCAGAGGAGATTTTTAAAAATTGGGAAATTTAAAAATATTTAGATTTTGGAGACCTTCACACCAGGATCCAAAGTGTCAGCCCCTCTGGAAGGACTGGAACATGTGGTGAATAAGGACACACATTCCCACTGGGCCTGGGAGTATGGAGCAGCTGGCTCTTGAGGGAGCACTTTGCTGACCAGGGCTCCAGTGTCCCTCCCCACCTCTTGTGAACTTACAATTGGCCTGCTTCACACAGGTTTGCTGCCTGACCCCCATAGGCATGGGTTTGGGACCCTGCAGTTCCAGAACCTTACTTTGGCCTGGCTACCAATTGGTTCATGATGGTATACCTTCTTTCATTAGTTTTCTGCCTCAGTGACACATTCTGCACATTAAGGCTATATTATTTTGGGGTGTATCTCAGGCCACCATCTGCAAACACAGACAAACCATCTCTTAGGGTGAGTCATTGCAACAGATATGATTTGTTGATTCTTGCTGGTTTCATTTTTAAAATGGCCTTCAGTTTCTAAATTTGAGACACTTTTATATACTGCCAACTTCCCAATTTATCTAAGGGATTTAGTGGTTTGGGGCTCATAAAGCGTTCTGCTAATAGGTCATAAAAAGGAGCTTGAACTAAGTTTATTTCATAGATGAGCCATGGTAATGATCAATACATATTACTAGCTAACCTTTGTTGGATACTTACTGTGTGCCAAGTACTAGAGTAAATAATCCCATCTAGGCCTCGCATAGCCCTAGGAGTTCACACTTCCATTATCCATTTTACAGATGAAAAAACTGAGGCACAGAAGGCTGGGCAGCAAAGAAGTCAGAATTCAAACCTAGGCAGCCTGACTCTGAGCCTACCCTCTTCACCACCTTGCACAGCTACCTCTGGACAAGGATCTCTTACAAGGGGTCAGAAGATTCACAAACAATGGCAACCCTCATAGCAACCCTGAGGCCTCCCCTCGGGGACATACATGAAGGATCTCATGAGGAGCCTTTAAAAATTTTTTTTTTTAATGTTTATTTATTTTTGAGAGAGACAGAATGTGAGTGGGTTAGGGGCAGAGAGAGAGGGAGATGCAGAATCCAAAGCAGGCTCCAGGCTCAGTGCAGAGTCCGGTGCAGGGCTAGAACTCACGAGCTGTGAGATCGTGACCTAAGCTGAGGTCTGACACTCAACCTACTGAGCCACCCAGGCGCCCCTCATGAGGAGCCTTTAAAGCATGTGGAGACATGGAGGAAATACCATAAAGGATAAACATTTGGGAGATCTAAGGAAGGGTAAGTGTGGAGATCTCTGCACTATTCTTGCCTATTTCTGTATGTCTGAAATGTATCAAAGTAAAAAAAAATTAAAAGAAAAAATGTGTTGGAATAATATTAATTGACCTGGAGGGATTTCTATAGGAATTGTTGATGGTAAGAGGTGTTAACACCAAGTGTTAATAACAAGATCCAGAAAAGTGTGTGTGATGTGATCCTATTTGGGTGAAGCAAATAAGGACAAAATATGAACACACACACACATGCACACACACACATATGCCTATGTATCCTTATATGAGGATGGAATAAAATATGTATACTACATTTAAAAAAAAAATCTGGAGCCCAGTCCCCAGAGATTCTACTTTAATTGTTTAGGGGTAGGACCTGAGCATGGGTATCTTTTAAAGTTCCTTAGATCAAGGTTCTCAAATTTGCTGCACATTAGAATCATTTGGGAAGTTTTACAAAGCCCAGATGAATTAAATTGGGTTCCCTGGTTGTGGAACCCAGGCACAGGTGTTTTAAAGTCCCCCCAGGGGATTCCAGTTGCCAAGTCTGAGGACCAGGCAGGGCTCCCAGTACACCCAGGGCTGAGAATCACTTCTTGGAGGGAAGGAAACTCACGTGTGTAGCATGACTACATGATAGGCATTTGATATCTATTTCGATCCTGGGAATGGGCCACAAGTTAGGAACCCACAAGGAAATAGAGGCTGGCTTCAGAGATCAAATAGCCTGCCAGAGGTTACAGAGCTAGGAGATGGTGGTTAGCATCCTGACCCACCACCATCTACTGGGCGAAGCAGGGTGACGGGAACCGCTTTGAGAAATCTTCATTGCCTCTCAATCTCTCCTTTCGAAGGCCACAAGATTTGAAATTCCTTTAGTAGAGCTTCATTCCTCTGGGTTCCTCCTCCTAGGAGCTATTTAAAAAATAATAATAATAAAGCAAATACTCCTGGGAGAAACTGCATGTTAATCAGCTCTTGATGTCAGCCCAGTGAGTGCTAGGTGTTTCAAAGGGAGGAGAGAGTTTGAGGGAGGCTCAAACACGGGGAAAGAATGCAATGTAGGGGGTGCAACTCTGGTGTTGCCCCTTTCCTGTTCAAAATCTCTCCTTCACTAGACTTACCTCATCTTGTGTAATTGAGACTTCATGCCCATTGGTTAGCAACTCCCCATTACCACCTTCCCTCAACCACGGCACCTGGCAACCATTCAACGAGTTTGAGTATGTTAGCTAGTACTTAATATGAATAGAATCATGCAGCATTTGTCCTGTAATTGGTTTATTTCACTTATCACAATGTCCTCAAGTTGCATCCATGTTGTCACCTATGCAGGATTTCCTTCAGGGCTAAATAATATCCCGTTGTATGGACATACCACATTTTCTGTATCCATTCATCCATTATGGACATTTAGGTTGTTCCCGCATCTTGGCTATTATGAATAAATTACATCTGTTAGTGAGATTTATTGAGCGCTTATTTACTATATGCCAGAAACTACTTTAAATGTTTTACATATATTAGTGCACGTGAAAGTCCCAACAGCCCTATTAAGTCTTTATCCCCACTTACAGATGAGGAAAATGAAGCCGTTAAATTGGCCCAAGGTCATACAGTTAGTAGGTTGTAAACTGGAGTTTGAACCCAGGCAATCAGGCTCTATAAACAGTGACCTGATCACTATAATACCAATAGTATTAAAAATCATTATAATGGTAATGATTGAGAGCAAACTGTGTATCATGTACTGTTATTGGCAAGGTGAAGATGTGACCTAGGCATCCAAATCACCATGGGGACAGGACCCAGCAGACTTGTCTAAAAGACTGGTTAATTCCAGAAGTAACACTCCTCCTTATGATTTTTGGGAGAGGGGCGGAGAAGGGGAGTTGGGATTAAGAGTTGGGCAAGGTGGCCCAGGGGAAAATTATCTTCTGCAGCTGTGATATGCCCCTCCATGTATTTGACTCATGCCGTTTTTCAAAGCCAGAACTTTAGCTATTATTAGTGAGTCTGACACAAGTCTACAGCATTTTACATGTAATTTCTTTGGTCTCCTCGCCAGTATTTTCCTTTTGTACTTTGTGCTTCACAAAGTCAGCTCAAAGGTCAAGGGAGCAGTGAAGAGTTAGGTGCTTATGTTTTAAGGTCTTTTAAAAGCCTTTCATTTGATTCTCCCTTCTTGCCTATTTGGTGTTAAGCTATGCAGTTAGGCCGTAGAGCTATGAAAATGAACCACCGGCCTGCAAATCAACTTAGGCACATTTGTGTTCTTTCCAGGTTAAATCTCCCAACAGGGCTCTCTGCAGTTATTACCAACAGCCAATCCCCTCAGTGGGCCTGAAAAAAAAAAAAAAAACCCGTCCAAATCAGGGGCAGTCAACAATCCCCATAAATCGAAGCACAGTATACATTTATTTTACAATGGCAAATCAATCTGCTTTGCCAGCATCCTGCAACTTTTATTGAACTGGGCTTCCCGCCATAGGATACGCCCCCAAACTCTCGGTAATTACATATTTGTTAATTACTAATTAATTACAAATTACGATTGCTGTTTGCAATCGTGACTGGCGCTGCAGTCCTGATATCACAAAACGGGCCTCTTCTCCGAAGGCTGCAGTAGCAGCCACAGCAGTTTTCCCGCCCTACTGAGCGCTCACTACAATATGCTGGGCACTGCGCTAAGCGTGTCACCCTGCAAGTCCCCAGGGAGCGGCGGTGCACCCTGCGTTCCCGGCGCTCGCAGCCATTGTGGGGTGGGCGTTCGCCCAGCAGCGTGCTGACACGCCCTCTCCGTGCTCCGACCCGCGGCCAGGGCAGGAGGGGGTGCTCCGTGCGTGCTCGGGGGAAGAAGCGGCTCCCGCGGGGGTGGGTTAGTCGCTGCACAGCCCGCCGGTTCCCCTCCGCTGCGGGCGCCCCACGCGCCTCCCGGCCACGCGCTCCTAGCCCCGCCCGCGTGCGGCGGACGCACGGCCGCGAGCGCGCGCCCTCCCCGCGCCCCCGCGGCGGACGCACGGCCACGAGCGCGCGTGCGCCCCTCCGAACGTCCCCGGGAGCCGCGCCAGAGCGAGCGCTGGGGCCGGGCGCGCAGGAGTGAAAAGGAGGCGGCGGCCGCGGCTGCGAGCAACAGATCCGGGAGCCGCGAGCAGACGCGTTCTGCTGTTGGTCGATTTTTTTTTTTAACTTCAAAAATATTATTAAATTAGAAAATCTTGGATTTTTAAATGGCGCTGGCCCCGGGTCAGCGGGCGGTTTTCTTTGCTTCAAGATGGGCTTTGCCGTTTCCGTCGTGGGCACCAGTGGTGGCCTGATTGTCAGTCTTCTCCGGGCATTTTTAAGGCAAGGAGCCGAGCGCTGCATGTAGGCGAATCACGCTGCAGCGCGGTTTGGCTTTTAAAATTATTATTTGGGGCAGTGAACAGCCGATCTCGGGCACTTCGCCCTCTTTGCAGAAGAGGCTGCGAGTCGGAGGTGGGTCGCTCGGAGGGTGGAATTGTTCGCGGGTGAGCGAGCCCCGGCCCCGCGCACAGTCCAGGCGGCCCCGAGTGTGTGTCCTCACCCTGCCGGCGCCGGGAAAATGGAGGCTGTGATTGAGAAGGAATGCAGCGCGCTCGGAGGCCTCTTCCAGACCATCATCAGCGACATGAAGGTAGGACGCCGGGGGCGCGGCTGCGGTGCGGGCGGCCGCGCAGTGACCTCGCCGCGGAGCTTCGCCTCCGCCCCGGGCCGTCCGCCCGGCCCTTGCTTACGCGGTGGCCGCCGGCCACCTGCGGGAGCGCTCTGGCCGGGTGTCACCTGCTCACCCGCGGCGCCGCTCCGGGCACTGCTGGGTCACCGAGCTGGGCGGCTTCCCTGGGGGTGTCTGATGCCCCCTGCCCTCTCCACGCTTATTGTCCCAGGGGGCGGTAACATCTCGTTTCCCTGGGGGCGCAGGGCCCCGGCCCCAAGTTTTCCATTGTCTGTCGCTGGACCGAGCGTCTGCGACCCGCGGAGGCTGGGTGCCTGGGCAGACACCTGATTCCTCCGAGTACGGGGTGGGGGCACCTGGTGCGGTGGTGGGGAGGGATATAAGGGCTCTGCCCGGCCGCGGGAACTAGCCCCCACCCCCCACCCGCGTCCCCGGCCGGATAGGTTTGCCTCTCCCTCCTGGGCTTTCAGGTTCACCCTGGTGGGGGGGGTGGGTGGTGGTGCGGAATCTGAGCAAATTAGGTATTAATTAGGCTGTTCCATAGCTGGTGAGGGTATGCATGCCTTCCCTCAACCCTCCCCAGGGGCGCGAAGCAGAAGTTCCCAGAGTAGCCTTGCTGGGGACCTTCCTTCTGGCTGAGCCTCCTAGCCTGAAGGCAAGATTGGAGCCCCCTAAACAACTGTATTTTTACCCCCTCCGCCCCCCCCCCCAAACACAGACTCCCGGTTTTCTCTTGGAAGGATTGTGTAGATATTGTGTGTGTGTCTGTGTGTGTCGGTGTGCGCGCGCGCGGGCACGTGTGTGTGTATTGGGGGCGGGGAACAACACCCTGGCTTTTTCCTGCAAAGGGTGGGACTGGGGATAACCTGATCCTTGGATGTGGATTTTCTGGTGCATAGAGATAGACCAGGGCCCTGTGTTACTCATCCAAAGGAAATATAACCAGCCGTGCGAGCTGCCTGGAGGTGGGAATTGGGGGCGGTGGGGTTTTTTTTTTTTTTTTCTTGTGTATTTAGGGAGCTTCTCTTTGGCTCTGGCCCAGCCCCAGTTTGCCTCAACAGATCCGGGGAGGTGGTGTTTAATTAAAAGCTCGGCTTCCAAAACGAGTAGGCAGGTTTGGAAGGCTGTGCAGCCGGTGGGTGTGGACAGCCCCTCTTCAGCCGCTGCCTGGGCGTCTGGAGGAGCTTCTGTCTGATGAAGTGTAAGGTTTGGAGAGGGTTTGGCCTGGGAGATGGACTTTGCAAAGGAATGCTCAGCTGTCATGGCCTGCTTCCCCTTTTTAGAACCAACTGCCATCTCCTCAAGGGTGAACTTTCCCAAGGTGCCTCCATCACAGTCTTGTCCGTCCTTCTACAGAGGCAGTTTTTTTTTGTTTGCTTGTTTCTGGTTTTTGTTTTTGTCAGAAATTGACATTCATGTAGCATGATCTTTCCCGAGACCCTGCTTGTCCAGGAATGCCTTTAATCCAGCCACTTGGAATTAGGTGGATTATTCCCTGTTCAAAGACAGCCTCTTTCATTCCCTTGCCCTCAATCCACATGGATTTATTGAAGTGCTCTTTTGAGACAAAGATTGGTGTCCCTGCCTTGGACTCTGGGGGGAGGGGGGGGTCTTGTTAACTTAAATTCTATACGCCTTATAATCAAAGATTTAGTTTGAGGCACGTGTGTATTTTGATCACCAGGGGAAGAACTTGAGATGGGTTGGTAAAGCTGTGGGTGTTTTTTTTGGAGAAGAGAAATGCATGTTTCCTAGTCCTTCAGTAGTAACAAGGACCCAGTGACCTAAAAGTTCTGCCCACTGCAGTCCCAGCGTGTTCACATCTTGAGTTTTTTTCTCTCTTTGTTCCTTAATACATAATCTGTCCAGTCTTGGTTCTTTGTATTTATTGGCTTCAACCCTGAGCCATTCAAAAGGTAGCTCACCACAGGATGGGCCCCTTGTTTTCCACCTGCCTCCCATGGCTGCCTTTAGCATTCTGGCCAGAGGGATTTGTGGGTGCTAAGGTGGCATGCTTTTCCCTCTGCGAGATTCCAGTTGAAAATAAAGATTTATTTAATGCCCCTTCGGGGCTGGATCTATAGTTTGTGGTTCCTGACTTTTTTCTCTTTGAATTTAGTAGGGTTTGTTCAGCATCCTGTGGGAAGGCATTTATTTTAAGGTTGTTTGTTTTGTTTTGGCAAAGATTGTAAAAGCAAGCTTGAGTTGAAGACTAAAACTTGCCTTGGGGTCTGCAGAATTCCAGACTTTTTGGGAGTAGAGATAAGGAAAAAGAGAGGAGTTGACTTATTTCCAAGATTGTTTATGCATAAGATAATTGTTGAATATTTTCATGGAGTTTTCCTCTTAAAAGACTTTATGGATAGGATGGGAGTGATATTTTAAAAAGGAATTAAAACATTTGGGCACATAGGATAAGCAACGTGTAGTATGCATAATGCTTGAAGTCACCAGCAATTAAAGTCAGTCTTTCATATCTGAAATCAGGTGGCTTTCTAATGACCTGTTTATCCTTGTTTTCCTCTTTTTTGAACTGCCATGATGGGTTTCTAATGTCTTTGGTCCCCTTTCTCTTTGCTTTGAAGGACAAGTGTATATGTTGGAAACCCATTTGGAATCCCATCTTGAGAAAATTTTTAGGTTATTTTCCCAGAAGGAATGTTACACTGGGGTGAGGAAAGGGTAAGGAATTTTTTTTTTTTTTTAAGCAGCATTTGATTCTCCAAAATGTACGGCAACACAGGAAGGGAGTCAATTTCCTCTTTGGAGGAGAGGAAAAAAAAAAAACAACAACAACAAAAAATGGAATAATTTCAAGGCCTAACACCATATATCTTCTAAAACCAAAAAAAAAAACCCTCAAGACATTGAGAAGCTAGAGAGGAAACTTTCTCCTTTTTTCTGATGATCCTTCATCTGGCTCAATCCTCAGTGTTTTATCCTTTTCAGGGGAAGGGTGCGGAAGTAACCCTCACTCGTCTTCCATCGGGATCCAGCAGCAGCTGTTAAATAACTTATTGATTCCTTGACGAGAGGAAACCTTGTGTTTTTTTTTTCCTCCTGTCTTCCACCCCACTGTGGAGGTGGTCACTAATGATGGTGGTGTGCAAAATCGCTTACTGGCTGCCTTTCCACCCGTCCACATAAATCAAGTTGTCTGATGTGAGCTGGTCCCAAAGGAAAGGGGAGATGAGATTCATGTGGCTGGAGGCAAGGGCTTGTTGCTCATATATCTGGGGGAACTATAGCATGGAAGTGACTCTATGGAAGGCCAGTTGACTGGCTTCTGATGCTTGACAACATTTAGACATTAAAGAGGGTCTAGAATCTTTTTTGTAGTTTCTAGCCAAATGCCAAGAAAAACAGGCTACGTACAACAAATAGCAGATATGAGCCATTACTTATTTATTGAGCTATAACTGACATTTGACATTATATTAGTTTAAGGTATACAACATAGGGATTTGATGCTGTGGTAGTTTAAAAAAAAAAAAAAATATATATATATATATATTTTATTTAGGTAACTGAACCAGCCATAGAATTTGGTGGTGTTTCGGGTGCTTTTAAGACCAGGAGATTGGCCAAACTCGAGAGCAGGTCACTTTGTGGCTATCTTGCTTCTTTTAATAATTAACTTAGTTGTGTGTGTGTGTGTGTGTGTGTGTGTGTGTGTGTGTGTGTGTGTGTTTTAAAGTTGGATCCTAAAACCAAATATTTTCCTCAGCTTTGTTGCTCAAGAATCAGTTTGTCGGGAGCTGAATTGGGCCTGGTGCAGGGAGAACTTTGTACTAGGTTCGAGAGTGTGTTGGGGGTTATGTAATGAGACTGGGGGGTGAAGAACACCCGACCACACCTTGAATTCCCTACCCTACGTCCCCCTGTGGACAGGGGTGTCCTGTTACCAGCACCTGCACCGAGCAGAATAGGGGCCTTGTTCAGTTCTTCTCCACTGCCCCCACCTCTGTTTGTACCAGTATCCTCTCTCCGAGGTTCTGCCTTAAAATTAGAGCTGCTAAAGGAGCTTCTTGAATTCCATGGAAATCTTTTGTGGTTCGAAGGCATGACATGGTATTTTCCCTTACTTATCATAGATCAAGAATGCGGGTATTGGGTCCAGCACTGGATAATGATTTCAGGGTTGTTTCCCCCCCGCCCTGCCGCTTTGGCTTCAGGGTACCTGTCAGACAAGAGGCCCCCTTCCTTGGTGTTTATCGAGGGCCTGCTATGTGGAAGGCCTTTTGCTGGGCAACGAGGAGCCAGAGAGCCACTGAGGCAGGTCCTTGGAGAGCAGCTCGTCCTGTGGGTCATGAGTAGATAACGTGAGTGTAATACGGTGGCCACGAAGGAAGGGCATCAGTCAGTCCTTGAAGGACTTGCCTTTGACTCTTCAAAAAAAATAATAATAATAAAAATATTTTCTCTAGGAAGATACTGAAAACCCAGCCAAGGCCTCTAAGAGCAGCCAGGTGCTCTGAAGGGAGGCTGGCTTCCTTGTAAATGGTGACACACAAAAGCAGGACAAGCAAAACCCTTGTAAAGTACAGATGGGCCTCATGTTGGCTTTTCTCTTCACAAATGGCTGTGTTTGCCCAGGATTTTACAGCTTCCTCAGTTTGGGCCTGTGAGAGAAGGTGAAGTGAAGATATCATAAAATCTGCAGCAGGAAACCGCCCAGAATGGGTGGCTGTTCAAAGATTTAGGGCCTGTTCTATCTGGATCAATCTGTTTGGTTTTTTAGGTGCAGATCTCATCCAGATTTAGAAAGAAGTTTGTTTGTTTGTTTTGGTTTTGGTTTTTTTTGGTCTTAGCTTGGATGTTTCTCTGGGAAAATCCCTTATACATCATATTTCGCCAAATTGTTTAGAACTTGTTGCTTGATGCTGTGAACCTTTATGTTCTGAATTTCTGCAGTTAGCGATGCCCTGAACAAAGAGAGAAGGTCAATCCTAGGTCATGGTTTGAATGGAAGATGAGCTGAGTTTGAGTTTTGCCCGGTTCAGTTATCAGTCAGTTCTTATGAGAGTAACTCATAATTCTATAGTATTTATTGAGCATCAGCAAGGTTGATGCTATAATTCAGCAAGTAAAGATACCGAATTCCCAGTTAAATCTGAATTTCAGGTAAACGGTCAGCAACTTTTTAATGGACGTATGTCCTGTGCAAACTCTGTCTTCTCAGCTACTGACTGACCTCTTGTGCATTGAAATGCTCTTTTGAAGCCAGGAAAAGGGAAAAAGCTAAAATGATATCTGTCAATATGGCCAGTTCATTTGAAGTTGTTAAAATGTTTGGAGGATGAAAAGGTTGAAACTATTGATCTATTAGATGCTTTATCTGTAATTTTCATCTAGGCTTTTCCAGTCTTCCCGGGGATGGGTGAGAGCTGGCAAGATTCCTTCTGCAGGAGACCGTTTAGGTGTTCAAATTGGGTATGGAAAAATGAGATCATTCCAAGTTCACCATTACTTCTCGGAACTGCCTTCAGGACACTTTCCCCTGAAACCCACACCTCCACAAAAACAAAGAAATACTTCTCCCCTAACCAAACAAAAGCCAAAGGCAGATTTAGCTGCCTAGGACATCAGACAAGAAGTATCTGGGGCTCCTTAGAGGGAACTGACGGATGCCTTAAGCAGTTTAACTCCGATTTGCAGATTGTACTGCTGATACGGCTTTATTAAGTAGCAAACCAGAGAGGCAAGTGGAGTAAATTAATTGGCTGAGCGTTGAGGAAGCCTGTTGTATTTGATTGCCCAGGTTCTCCCTTGAATTAGTTGGAGATTGCGGAAGGTTTCCTCTGAGTATCTGAAACACAGACACACACAACCCCCCAAAAGCAAAACTAAACCCACCCAGCTTAGATTCCAGACCAGCCCACCCATTGGCAGTGTTTCCCTTCTCTTAGCCCAAGGAGGACCCTGGCATGGGGCTGTGTCGTCTCAGCTGCTTCCTTTTTTTAAGATGCTCTCACACGCCACCTGGTACACGGTAGGTGCTGAGTGTTCGTTGCATATGGTGAACGTGGAGCAGGAAGGGACTTGTGAGAGGCTGCTATGTGCCAGGCATTGCGCTGAGTGCTTGGTGGGCATGGATTCTTGCTATCCTCACATCAACCCCACTTTACAGATGGGAAAACTGAGGCTTGAAGAGAGGCAGTGACTTACCTAAGGCCGTGGTGAGGTGGATTGGTCTTCAGACCTTGACCCATTTGATCCTAAAGCTGGAGCTCTTTAGAACGTGCTGAAGGTGGTGGTGGGGGGGTTTATTGCTAGAGGACAGCGTACGGAACACTTTCCTGAGTACTACAGGAGGCTCGAGGAAGGAATCAGGGTCCTATCTCTGTGCCTCTAGCCCAGAGCCAACCTGGAGATGTGAACTTGAGCTCAGATGGTGTGAGGACTGCTGTAGGGCCGGCCGCTCCCATCTGGCTGTCACTTTTGTGGAAGTCATTTAATTTATGATCTATTGATATGTTGTGGCTTCCTTCCCTCTCCCACTCACCAGTCTTCTCTAACAGACAACCTGGCATTCTCCTTTCCTCTTCTGGGTGTGCAGAGGGGAAAGAAGCCTTTGGGCCAGGCTCTGGCCTGTCAACCTTGGCTCCTGTCCTTGTCCTCATGCAAAGTGTCTGCAGTCTTCTTCTCCATAACTGGCCAGAGGGCCATGTTTATATGTACAGGGAACCCATCGGTCCCTGAGACTGGACGACTATACAAGCCTGGCAACCCTTTCTAATTACAGGAGTTAAATAAGTTCACCCAAAGTTCAAATGAGGCCTCAAAAAGAACTCCTTACCTTGAACTCATTTTGTGTCCAGCCCTGGAACTTCCTTGTAAAAGAGCTTTCTGTATTTAATTATGTCCCGGTAGCCCTCTGGTTTGGTTGAGTCTGTAGAGCCATTTCAGGTCTGTGTTTGGAGAAGTTGATGGGATCGCCAAAAAAACTCCTTCCTGTGCTGATTCTTGGCATATACAGCCTTGGTCGTAGTTTCTAAGTGGTTTTTCTTTTCCTGTCTAGTTTAAGTGGGTGAAAAAAAAAAAAAATCAATTGAGTGCCTTTGAGCTGTGTGTCTTTTTATTTGCTTTCTTCTCCTTGAAGAATTTGGGCAGCAGTAAAATCTGAGTTTGCTCAGCATCAGTGGCCTCCCGAGTCCTGGAGGTGGACGGCAGGCTTTGCCTGGAACTCCCTTCCCCGCCACCCCCCCCCCCACAGGACGGGTCTCTAGGGGGCTGGAGGATTGGGTCTGTCCAGAGAAGGAGGTTCTGGGCAGGTGTGCCCCTTTTGGTAGAATGGGCCTGGTTACAGGCACAAGAGCATCGGATTCCCTGCCAGCCTTACCACACTGGTACCTGGACCCTATTTCCTGGAAGCTGTCATTCAGTGCTTCTGCGGTACATCTTGGACATTCAGTTTTTTTTTGTAAAGTACCCCCAGGTAATTCTAATGTGTAGTCAGGTTGAGAACCACTGAGTTACAAACAGTTTCAGCATCCTTAAAAGTATTTTTCTCAACATTACCGAAGTCTGAGTAAAAGCATGTTTAGATGTTTGCACAACAACGTGAATATACTTAACACTATTGAACTGGACACTTAAGAGTGGCCAAGAGGGTAGATTGTATGTTATATGTATTTTGCCATGATTAAAAATAAAAATAGGGGCACCTGGGTGGTTCAGTTGGATAAGCTTCTGACTTCGGCTCAGGTTATGATCTCACAGTTTGTGGGTTCGAGCCCTGCATCGGGCTCTGTGCTGACAGCTCAGAGCTTGGATCCTGCTTCGGATTCTGTGTCTCCCTCCCTCTCTGCCCCTCTCCCGCTTGCGCCTTGGCTGTCTCTCAAAAGTAAATAAACATTAAAAAAATAATAAAATAAAACAAAAATTTATGGTGAAACAACATTAAAGTGAATAATTGAAATAGAAAAATAGAAAAAGCATCTTTAGCATTCTTAACAATTTCAAATATACAGTAGCCCTGTCCAAAATAATTTTCTTTTTTTAAAAAAATGTTTATTTTTGAGAGGGGGCGAAGGGGCAGAGAGAGAGAGGGACAGAGGATCCAAAGCATGCTCTGTGCTGACAGCAGAGAGCCTGATGTGGGGCTCGAACTCATGAACTGTGAGATCATGACTTGAGCCAAAGTTGGATGCTTAACCGACTGAGCCACCCAGGTGCCCCTCCAATATGGTTTTCTACAATAATGGAAATTGTCAAATGTTAGCCAGTAGCACATCTGACTGTTGAGCCCTTGAAGTATGGCTACTGTGACCTAGGAACTGATTTTTAAGTTTTACTCAGTTTCAATTTTTTCAAAATGCCCTATGTGGCTAACAACTACCATATTGGACAGTACAGATCTGTATATAACATACCATCTAAGTAAAAATAGTGAGCTTCCTGCACACCTCTGTTTCCTTCTGGCTCCTTCATTGCCTCTAAAGGCCTCCTGAAGAAATTCTAGAGCTACTGTTGACCTTAGAGTCAAAGAGATCTGGTTTTCACTCCTGTGGGCAATTTGCTTAATCTCTCAGCCTCCTTTTCCTCTTCTGTAAGTGGGTCTAAGAAAGTACCCACCTTAGACGACTGCGAAATGAGACCTTGCTTGTGAAGCACTCCACACTGTGCCCCGTGTGCTGGCCCTCGAATGTTCGCTGCTATTACTCTCCAGCTTACAGATGTGAAAATGGACATTCCCAAACTCTTTAAATCAGTATAGTAATTCTCTCTACCTCACTTCTTAGGGCAAATGCTACCCCACCCTTGACCTGGCTGTTATTTAGAATTTGCAGTGAAGTTGCAAGAGGTGGAGTTTTTTTGTTTTTTTTTTTTTTTCATGCTAAGTAAATGACTCCTGAGTTCATTTATAACCTCATCTGCCTCAGCTGAGCCTATTTGCAGTTCTCTATTTGCACACTCACTGTATATCAAGGGAGGGGAGGGCTGGGTGCCTGGCTGAGGTCCTCAGGGCATTTAATGCTTATATTTAAAAAAAAAAAAAGTCTTGGCCGAGATGTGATATTAAGGGGAGAGGAGTTGCTTCATAAGGCCCATCTTTTTCTGTCTTCATTGTTTGAATTCTCGCTTCTTTTTCTGGAATGACCACCCGAAAAGTGGCCTCATTTGCCTCTAGCCTGCCCTGTAGCAGCAGCTTTGCACTGATCTTCTGTTCCTTTCTAGGACTTGGCCATATTGGGGTTCTTCCTACCTGCTGAATGGGGCTCACCTGCCTTACCCTGGATTCAAGGACGCCTGCAGTTTGGCCCTAGCCCAGTGCTCTGCTGCAGGCCGAGTGCTCCCCATCCCGGAGTCCCTGGCTTCTTGGAGCACATCCCATGCCTCTCACACTTGCTGTTTGTCCGGCTTGCACAGTGCAATGCAGACTCTATTGTTGTCTGTTGAAATCTTTCTCATCCTTCAAGGCCCCGCTACAAAGTTATCTCCTTTCTGGGCCCTCTTTTTTCCACCAAGCCAGATAGCCTTAGGCATTCTTCACATTCTGTGTTGATTCCATCTAGTATTTGTGGCATTGGACCTTAAGCGGTTGCCCTTGGGCTTTGAAGCCTGGCTCTGCCACTTCGTAGCTAAATTACTCTGGGCAAGTTGCTCAACCTCCCTGAGACTTGATTTTCGTATCTGTGAAATGGGGGAAATAATACTTCCCTCTGAAAGTTGTAGAGGTTTACATGAGAAAGTATATGGAAAGGGCATAGCATGAAATAAATGCTAAACAAAATGCTCTTGTGTAGCTCTTGTCTGAGCTACCCTGGTAGTTTCTTTTTTTTTTCCACTTTGATATGCAATAGAGACAATATATGCTTTTCAGTTCTCAACATAACGAGTAATTTGAGAGAACATGGTACATGTATTCAACAGATATCATGATGTGGCTGTTATGTGCCAGGCGCTGCTGGGGGCAGAGATACACCTGTGAACAAGACAAATAAAGTCCTTGCCCTAAAGTTGTTTTGTCTAGAAGAGGAGCAAACAGCAGGATCTTGGGGAGGGCCTCTGATTTTCATTTGGAGCCAGAGGACAGGGTCAGGGACGACTTTGGTACAAGTGACACCTAAACTGAGAACTATGTTTTATTCTGCTATTTAATAAGCCTTTATGTGGCACAACCAGGCACTATTCTAGTGCTTTACAGACAGACTCTTGCTCCTCCCAGCAACCCAGGTACTTCCTGTATATCCACAGTGAGGTAGTTACTGCTATAACTCCCATTTTACAGATGGAGAGAGTGAGGTGCAGAGAGGTTAAACCGTTTGCCCACCTCATACAGCTAGGGTGAGGTAAGGCTGGGATTTGAGCCCATGCAGTCCCAGGGTCTGTGCTCCTCTACCACCGTGGGCTCTCACAGCATGGTGTTTGAGACTTTCCTTTTCAGATTCTGTAATGGGTGTGTTTCATTGATGTCTTTGTTGATTGCCCTATCTATACCTTTAGGACTCAGGATGAACCAGATGAAGCATAACAATCTAGGCTCTTCTCTGAAGTGCTTCAAGGAGCTCCAGGGGCCTCTCTCTATTTAAAGCAGAGTTTGACCCAGCCAACGTGATATTGTTGGGTGGTTGACTCACCCCACGGGTGCCTCTGATTTGTCAGTAGACGGAAGTAGGTGGGGGGCAGGCAGGGTGTGAGACCTAAGGCTCTGATGCAGCCGGCGAAGGTGACAACCACAGGACACACGTTTGTTCTACTGAGGAACCCCCCCCTCCATCGGGGTCGTCCCAGTAACGGCTCTGCACCCCACATGACTGAGTGCAAAACAGGAAGGGGGGATATTTGCAGTAGGAGGCTGGAAATGCTTCGAGATTAGTTTCCAGGGAGACCTCAGCTTCACTTCTGAGGCCTGGCTTGCTTGAGCCCGGCTCCTGCAGCTGAGCACGGAGTCATTAAGGAAGTCTTTGAGTTTGGTTTAATGGTTGTGCTTTGTTTTGAAGTGATTGTTTACTGAACCTTCAAAGCCAGCTCTCCAGCAGGATGTGATCTCGGGCCTGAATAATTGGATGAGGCACCCCAATAGGAAGCAAGTAGTGGGGAGCAGAGCCAGGAGTAGCTAGCTGGTGGCCAAGCCTTTGGCATCTGAGCGCTCCGAGGCTCCGCAAACTGCTGCTGGAGGGACTGAGGTCGTCTTGCAGCCAGGAGTCGACCTGAAGCAAGGGTCCCTTGGAACCTGGCCTCTTTGATGTTGTGTTGGCCTTAATTAGGGACACCCTAATTAAGTCACTAAGGAGGAAGCTTATTTCTAAAAAAAAAAAAAAAAAAAAAATTAGCAAATGTTTTGAGAGCATTTCATGAGGGATTACTTCTCAAAGATTATGCAAGCAATATAAAGTTAATGGAAGAAAAACTAAGAAATTTCAGTTAAGTAAAAAATAGAACTCACCCATAACCACTTGATTACAAAGTGGGTTATGTATGCATGTTTTAGACAAAGGTTCACGTGGCCTACGCTGTGCCAGAAATTTCTTTTTTCACTTAGCTTTGCACTTACGCTGTCTTTCCGTATCTGTAATTATGAGCCATGTCAGTTTTAATGTTGTGTGGTGTTCCACTGTTTTGTTTGTGTAACAGTTGATTTATTCAATTGACCTGTATCTGAGGGCTGACTGTATGCCAAGTTCTGTGTTAAGTGCTGGGGACACAGCAGTAAATAACGTGGACACAAGTCCCTGTCTCTTGGACATTCTAGGGGAGTGGGGACAGACAAACTGAATAAGTTAGTCCTTTTGTATATTAGAATGGGGAAATATAGAGCAGGGGCGTTGTTGTTGTTTTTAAATTAGGTAGCTAGGGAAGGTCTCACGGAAAAGGTGACCTTTGAGCCACACCGTATGACGTACGTGGCTCTCCGAGGAAGAATGTTCCAGGTCAGGGGGAGAGTGTGCAAAGGCTTTGAGATGGGTGCCAGGTCCGTGTGTTCCGTACGGATTCGTGTTTAGGCTGTGCCCGGTTTTTCACTCATTATAAGCAACACTGCAGTGAGTATATCCTTGAAGCTAGACGTTGATTTACATTGACAGTTTCCCCTGAAGGATTTAGCCTGGGTCAAAGGTACGTACTTTTCGAGGCTTTTCAAACGCATCGCCCAATGCCTTTCAGAAAGCGCATATCGGTTCACATTCCCATGTGTGGGTGCTCATCACCAGGGATTATTTCTCAAGGAGCTAGACTTGAATATTGGGACTGAGAAATTGCTGAGGCCATAGCTTGCAAGGCCTCAGAGGGACTGGGCGTCTTATCTGGGGTGGTGATTCTCAAATCTTGCTGTGTGTGATTGTAGCGAGAAAGTAGGAATCTCCCCTGGGGAATGTGTTAAATGCAGGTGTCTGGGCCCCCTCCCCAGAGATTTTGGTTCTGTAGCCCTGGGTGGGGCTCAGACATCTGTAGTTTCAGCAAACATTCCTGGTGAGTCTCTGGTAGGTTGTGATTATACCAGTGGGGGGTGGTTCCTGGGCCACCCTGAGCTACCTACCAAGAGCCTCCTGTGCCACCCACGAAGCTCTCCTGCTCCCCTCTCCCGTGCCCCCAAATTACACTTCCCTGGAAAGTATTCCAGGTGACCAAAATGATGCCCAAGCCTAAATGTAGCATGATCTCCTGTATTTCCTTTCCTTTGTTGTTTCTCTTTTTAAAAGTTCGTGTATTTATTTTGAGAGAAAGAGAGGGCAGGGGAGGAGCAGCTAGAGAGGGAGAGAGAGAATCCCAAGCGGGCTCTGTGGTCATCGCAGAGCCCAAAATGGGGCTCTATCTCATGAACTGCAAGATCATGACCTGAGCTGAAATCAAGAGTGGGACGCTTAACCGACTGAGCCACCCGGGCGCCCCCTTTGCTGATTGTTTCTTTTGCAGGGAAAATTTTCTCCCTTCTTTATTTCCTTCCTCTTTGCCAGGGAAACTCCCCTTTGTCCTTAAAGACCTAGGTGAGGCAGTACCCACCTCTGGAAGCTTGCATCAACCCCACCTCCTAGTGCTTTATATTTGGAGTATTGTGCCCTCTGACTGGTGGCTCACACATCAGCGTTCCTGCTAGCTAGAGTTCCTCAACGCTTTGATTCCTAATCTCTGTGTGGCCTGTACCCCACTCTGTGCCTGTGCATAGTAGGTGCTCATTAAATGTCTGAGTTAGGGTGGCTGGCATTGTACGTTGACTCCTGAAGATAGCAGTCACTGGGATTTATTGAGTTCTAAGTGCTGGTCACCATTCTAAGCACTTGCATTGTTTCCCTTATCCTCATTGCTTTCCTTGGAGGTGGGGACTAGCATGGGCATCGTTTACGGATGAAGACGGGGCAGTTCCACGTGACTAAGTAACCTAGGTCACCCAGTGAGTAGATCTGAAATCTTGCAGTCTGACTCTAGAGCCATGCTCTTTAAAAAAAAAAAAAAAAATTTTTTTTTTAAATGTTTCTTTATTTAGAGGGAGAGAGAGAGCAGGGGAGGGGGAGAGAGAGAAAGAATCCCAAGCAGGCTCCACACTGCTAGCACCGAGCCCCTCGCAGGGCTCAGACTCCCGAATCGTGAAAATCATGAGCTGAGCTGAAATCGAGTCGGACACTTAACTGACTGAGCCACCCAGGCGCCCTTCTCGTGCCATGCTCTCAACCGCTACATCACACTGGTCCTTTCAGACACTGGAGTCTGGCTGCCCGTCAGGGCACTTACCCAGGCGAGGAGGAGGGCGTGCAGTGGAAAGACGACGAAGAGGGTGGTGGGTGTAGAGGTATCCAACAGAGTTACTGCCTTTTTTGGTGACCTCCCCCCGGCCGGCTGTCATTCCTAGCAGCCTGGGGTGGGGGTTGGGGGTTGTGGAGGAGGCACTGTTTGGTGGAAGCTGGCAGAACACACGAAGTGTGCGCAGAGTCGTGAGGGGTGGACCTGACAAGCTGCAGAATCGGGTTTGGGATTGGGTGGAGGCAAGTCTGAGAGGGCACTTCCAGGGAGAAGTGGGTGAGGACAGGTGCGCAAACAGGAAATAATGGTGACGATACTTAAACATTTGATAGGGTGTGCGGGTCACCAAGTATTTTGTTCACTATTTCATGTGGACATTTATACACAGGAAAAACAGATGGAACAGAAGCTTTGCACTCTACGCAGTGGGACAGAGGTTGGGTGGGGGGGGGGGTAGATGTACATGTATTATTTCGGGGAGGCGTAGATGTAGCACTTGGGTGAGAGCCTCCGGCCCCCGTGCGAGGTGGTTAGATCTTGAGTTCACAAGTGTCCGGTTGTGGAGAAGGAGTAAGTTTTAGGTGAATATATGAAACGGTTGCATTTTATTTAATTTTATTTCATCTATTGATTTTGTGAGAGAGCGTGCATGTGAGCAGGGTAGGGGCTCAGAGAGTGGGAGAGAGAGAATCCCAAGCAGCCTCTGCACCATTAGCAGAGAGCCCGATGGGAGGCTTGAACTCATGAACTGGGAAATCATGACCCGACCCGACACAGAGAGTCTTGACTAGATGCTTAACCAACTGAACCCCCCTGGTGCCCCTGGAACAATGGCATTTTAAAAAGAACTGGGCAGGGCCACGTGGGTGGCTCAGTTGGTTGAACGTCCGACTTCAGCTCAGGTCGTGATCTCACAGTTCACGGGTTCGAGCTCCATGTCAGGCTCTGTGCTGACAGCTCGGGGCCTGGAGCCTGCTTCGAATTCTGTGTCTCCCTCTCTCTGCCCCTCCCCTGCTCATGCTCTGTCTCTCTCTCAAAAATAAGTAAACATAAAACTCTTTTTAAAAACAACCGGGCAAACTTAGGAGCACTTCACGATACAAACTGGGTGCGAGGGCAGACCTTTCCCTGACCTTAGGCGGATTACTTAACCTCTGTGCTTTATTTTCCTGTGGAAAAGGAAAAGTGTTAAATGCCTGTCTGCCAAGTGCCCACACAGGGCTGTCTTGAGAGCCCTTTGTACTCTCTCAAGTACTGTGTAAATGTGAGATGGGGTTCTTAATGATGATCATGAAATAAATATGGACTCCTAGGCGGCCTTAGGTGTCTATCTGAAATAACAAAGGCAATATGGCGGTACAGATTGGGGGGATAAATTTGGGGAATAGGAAGGGAGAGGAGAGGGGTTCACGCATCCATTTTGCAAAAGTTAAATAATAGGACTGGAAGCCTAGTTGCAGTTCCAGAACAACCCAGGGGTGCCCACAGTAGCTTTGTCACCTTATGGCCGCCACCGTCCAGCACACCTTTCTGCATCTGCCCTGTCTAGTACCGAAGCCACTAGCCCCATGTGGCTGTTGAACACTTGAGTGAGGAGCTGAATTTTACATTTTATTTAACTGTAATGAATTTAAAGTTCCATCCAGGTGGCTAGTGGCTCTTCTGTTGGAAGGCTCAGGATAGACAAAGGAATGCCTCTTGGTAGAAAATGTAAAAAACCGATCATACTTTGAAGATACAGTTGACCTGTTTGTTTGGTTCTTCTTTTATTCCTGGTGGAGACCTACCCGTGTGTCAGAAAACAGGCATTCTGGGCTCCTAGGCATTCTGGAACCTCCTAGCGCTGGAGGAAGAAGACGCTGATGTCCTTGACTTAAGCAGGGTGTTATGGCTGCAAATGGAGAAGTTTGTGAGGGGAGGTTGGGTGGAGGAAGCCCCTTTTGTGGTTAAATCTTCCTTTTCACAGGCGTGTTTATTGTTGGTGAGCTTGGGCAAGTGGGTGAGGGTGGGCGTGTGAGGAAGTAACCATTGATTATCCCCAAGGCTGTCATCCACTTGATGGACAGGGATAATTAGTGGATTAGGCAAGCCCCAATCAGAGAATAAAAGCCCAGGAATGGTTTTTATGATGGATGGGCTTCCACAGTGCATTTCTTCTGAGGGTCTCGGGGGCCCTCGCTCTTGCAGAATGGGGTGGGGAAGGGTGGTCTGGGGGACGAAGCTGTGACAGACAGTCAGGGGCCCTGTCCTTCATCCTTCACACCCACTTCTGGAAGCTGCAGATTCCTGCCTCCTGCTTGTAGAAGCCTGGGGTCCAGAGGCACTCCTGCTCAGGTCAGAAGCTTCTTCTGGAAGCTTTGCTTTTCATTTCCTTGAAGGCTGAGCTCAACAAGGGCTGACCTAGAAGGGGAGGAGGAGGGATGCTGTGAGCTGCACTGCTCAAGCTCATTCTGAGGAGGTTCCCGCAGACCTGCCCCGAGGACCTGGTGGCTGGGGAGGTGACAGCATCAGCCTTTAGAGATGCTCCAGACAGGTTCTCTGATCTGGCAGAAGCAGATCAGTCCCGGCATGCATAGAAAACCGGAAGATGTGATCAAGTTATCCATCATCATACCACTAATGACAGCACCCGTGACCATTTCTGGTTCATTCCTATCAGACCTTTTCCAACACAAAGGGCTTTTCTTTGTTTTGTGTCTTTGTGTTGTTTTTTCCCCCCCCCCCCCAAGTTCTTGAGGATCATGACCATTTCTAGGGTGACATTATAGCTCCCCTGGAGCATTTGCAGTTGTAATTGGGAGCTGTGTGTTGGGGGAGGCCTTGCACCTCACTTTGCGGACCAGGCAGGACCCAGCCTGCCTACTGAGTGGCTTTCTGCAGGCCTGGGCTGGGCAGCCGGTTCTGTTCAGCACACTTCCCAGAATCAGGGTAGCACTTGGGTCACGACGTCAGTCCTCAGCTGCAAAATAATAGCATCTGCTTCTCAGATTGTTGTGAGCGTGTAATAGAGTGTGTGTCCAGCTGTGTTCTTCTGTGTGGTCTGTGGACCAGCAGCCTCAGCATCACTCAGGCTAAACATGCAACATCCAGGCCCACCTCACACCAGGAGAATCAGAACTTGCGTTTTTGCAAGATCCCCAGGTGGTAGAAACAATGTATGTGAAAGTTAGAGAAACGCTGACATGTGTGCCTGGCACCAAGCAACCCTTTAGAAAATGGTGATGCTTAATGATGATGATGGTGACATTGACGTCATCAGGGTGAAAAGTGGGGCTTGGGGGGGGGGGGGGGTCCCTGTCCGGCGGTGTGCCCAAGACTTGAGTCCTCAGGATCATGACCACTGGCGAGCCAGCCTCCATCTGCAACCTTTGGACAGGACAGAGGCCTTTGAGCTGGAACCCTACTCCCTATAGCCTGCACCCTGCTCCTCCAATCACTGTTTTATTCTCATCTAAGCTGAATGCTTCCTCCTTGTGAGAGTCTTCTCCAGCTCTGGCTCCTCTCAGATCACCCCTTCTCTGGCCACGGCTCCCGGCTCCTCTGTGTTCCCTGTGCGGCAGCGTGGGTGTCTGATTCGCTCAGCTGTCCCCTGAGGTTCTGCTGTCGCAGCGGGCTGGGCTGGGAGAGGCAGTTGCTGCATTATTTATGGGGCATCGTTAACCAGCCGCACTGATGAGTTACACACAGTTTATTCTTCTGCTTCGTGTGTGGGATGCCATCCTGGGCCTCTGTTTAATGCAGAACAAAACAAAGCAAAACAGAACCCCAAGCCAAAACAGCCACGGGCTGAGCCCTGCGCCCTGCATTAGGCGAGTGGCCTGTCCAGCCTTCTGGCTGTGGGGAGAGTGGAGGAAGGGGGGAGAAGAGGAGAGGGACCCAGGCGTGTTCCCAGAGTTCAACTTCGAGGGAGGGAGGGGTGGGTAAGCTGGCTCGCATATTTGTTTAAGTGGCCACAAAACTCTCAGGGAAGTTGACAGATTGGGTGGGACTTTTTTTTTTCAGAAGTAAGAAAATGACTTCAGTTTCCTCCCCACTCCCTAAGGAACCAGGCTGCTGTTAGGTATGTGACCTGTTAGGTTCTCTGGTCACCTAGGTGGTGTGGGATTTATGTCCCTCACCATCTGCCTGGAATTCTGCTCTCTTCTTTGTGGTTGAACTCTGACCTCGCCCTCGAAGGCTGCTCATGGTCACCTTGTCCATCCTGCCCAGGTCCTGCCAGTCCCCAGCATGAGTGCATCATTCCAGTGTCCCTTGGCGAGAGCCCCCTTGTGTCATCTCTGCTTCCCTGTCTGTGTGCCAGCCGTTGCTCTTACTAGAAACCTTTTTCCTTCCTCCCTCTGTTTCTCTGTCCTGGAGCCCACAGTGTGGTGGGGGAGACTCAGGCTCACAGATGGTGAGTTGCATGATGTGGGGGAAGCAGGTGCATTTGAGAATGCTGTGGAAGAGGTGACATTTGAGCTACGTGGTGATGGTGGAATAGGAGTTTTCAAGATTGTTGCATCCCCTTGGAGGTCGGAAGACAGAAGAGCCGCCCTTGGTGCTGTGTGTGGTGTGGGGAGCATGGTGGACGCCCCACCTGGCGGATGCAGGGGTGGGGCCCTGTAGCCGGTCTTCAGGGAAGCCCCGCCTCTCTTGCTGTAGGAGGGGGGCAGTCTTGCAGCTTGATTAAAGGAGTGTCCTCTACATGTTTGTAAACAGGCTCGTTTTCTCTTCCTGTTTCTATCATAGGGGACTTTCCCTTTTTCGGAATCCAGTGTGGTCTAAGGTCTATCTTCAACAAATTGCCAGGGGTTCAAAACCTACCCTCCTCTCCAAAGAAAGTCAAGTGGTTCCAGGGAGAGGAGAGTCACATTCCAGTTGCCTGTCACTTCGGACTTGGCAGAACCCGGGTGCCCGGTGGGAGTCTCATTTGCTTTGATTTTGGTCTGTCTGGAAAGTTGTGAAACTTTTATGTGTTCTCTGGTGAGCTCCACGGTGGGGTCTGTGTGAAGACTTTTTCACAGCCCCGGGAAATGCATTCCTAGGGACCTCAAATGTGACCTGAGCCAGGTCAGAACCAGAAGCCTCAGAGGGGAGCTTTCTGGGACTTCTTGGTGGGTGGTGCAGGTCAGAAAATTGAGGACTGTGTTGGAATTGCTTTCTAAAAGGGTTCTCAGTGGATACTGCATCTTGATCTGCAGATTTCTTTTGAAATTTGAGCATTCTCGCTTTGGCTCAGTCTTAGAGTCTAGAAAAAGCCAGAGCTTTTTCTCTGTTACCTTTAACGCTTTGTTCAAATTTCTTCTCTCTCCTTTCTCACTTCCTCCAAGATTGTGAATTTTAGTAGTAAAACTACTTTTAGGTGGGTAGAAACTTTTTTCTACCTTGAAAGAAACTTAAAAAAACAACCCAGATCTCGAACAATCCAACATCACTTTGCCTTTACCTTTTAATAACATTTACACACTTTTTAAAAAAAAATTTCTCAATAAGGAGGCTTTTTGTCTTCTGTTCTTAGAAGTTCTTTTCTTTTCATTTTTTTTTTTTTTTAGAATCCATTAAATTATATATTGCCTAAAACAGGTGGGCCTGACACTCTTTGATAGACTGTCGAATATCATTAAATCAGGAGCGAGCTGCTTTTGGAAGCCTTCTTCTGGGTGAGTGGGTGTTCGTGGGTGGAGAGCTATGTGCTGCACCCCTTGACTGGAGAGGGGACCCTCCTTTTGTTGCTAATTTGGTAAAGACTTAAGTGAGGCTCCAAGCAGTGGGGGTAGATAAGTAGTTTTTTGTTTTTTTTTTTAAAGTGCTTTGAGCAGTAGATTTCAGGCGCATTCATGTCGGTTTGAGTACTCTTCCTGCCATGTATTTGGGGGTGACTGAGACTAGGCTGACATGTGCCCAGCTAGTTAACTAGTCGTGAGCTACAGCTGGTTCTGTACTTAGGCCTAAGAATGTGGGATCCCGGCCTGGATGGACAGTCTGACTTAGAGGTTTTCACATCTCTGCCAGCATCCTGAGGGAGATTGCAGGAGCCTGCACACCCTTGGTTCGGTTCTATCAAATGTTCATTGGACACTGACGGAGTGCCTGGCATTGCCCTGAAGGGCTTTAAAAACATTTTTTTTGGGGGGGGGGGGCTCCTGGGTGACTCAGTCCGTTGGGCGTCCACCTTCGGCTCAGGTCATGATCTCATGGCTCATGGGTTCGAGCCCCACGTCGGGCTCTGCGCTGACAGCTCAGAGCCTGGAGCCTGCTTCGGATTCTGTGTCTGGGAGACAGAGAGAGACGGAGCGCAAGTGGGGAAGGGGCAGAGAGAGAGAGGAGACACAGAATCCGAAGCAGGCTCCAGGCTCTGAGCTGTCAGCGCAGAGCCCGACGTGGGGCTCGAACCCACAGATTGTGAGATCATGGCCTGAGGTGAAGTCAGTCACTTAACTGACTGAGCCACCCAGGCACCCCTGCCCTGAGCACTTTCCGATCCTAGTTATTCCTCACACCAGCCTGAGAAGCGGTGACTTATCCCCTTGTGGAAGTCGAACGACTTGCCTGATAACACATTGCAAACCAGAGAGCCACGGTTCAGTCTGGGAGACTGGATTCCTGAGTTGGTGTCCCTTACTCCTTCCCTACAATCTTTCAGTGATGAGAGTGGTCAGGAATGATGATGGAATTATTTGTTTTTGTTATTTGTCATTGTAAGGAGCAGGCCCTGAGAGGTAAAGTGACTTCCCCTGATCCTTGGCAGAGCCATGGCTAGAAGTCGGGACTGTGTGCTCCCTGCACTGGCCTCTTGCCATTCTGGCATGTTCTCTATGAAATGTGCCTCCTTTTTTTTCTTAAGAAACATTCTAGATCATCTCAGTGACCTTCTCCAGGGGTCCCTGTATGGGAGTGATTGGTGTTGGGAAAAGGAGGGCCCAGCACTCCTGGCTTCCTTTACGTCGATGAACGCCGATGCCTTCCAGCCTTTTGGCTACAGTTGGTGGTCAGTATATCTGAACATCTTCAGGCTTTTCAGAAGAGCTTCTCATACTTTTTTTGTGGATCTGAAAGAGAATAAAAGGTTAGGTGAGGCTGTAATTGGTTGCTTTGAACTCTTGTGCTTTTAAGGATGCCGACTGATGTCTATCTGGACGGGGATCCCCAGTGGCCAGTCAGAGGACTCTGATCTCAGCCCTTACCTCTTTAATTACTTGGATGTAGATGTAGAAGGGGCATTCATACTTGATAAGAAAATGGTAAATATGTTAGGTGTTTTCATTGGAATTCCCCACAATGTCTCGATGGGTCTGGAATGGTAGCCTGCGCTGTCAAAGGTTCACTCAGTGTAAGTTAAAATAAAGTTGTGCTCTTGGGTAGAAGCAGCCCACTGGGGCACAGAGACAAGATGGAGGTGGTGTGGCTTAGCAGAAGGGTGACAGGATCTGTGCGTGGGTATTGGTGTCAGTAGCTGCCAATGGACCTCTGCCAGGAGCCAGTCAGACAGGATCCCTGGGGTGTGGCTTAGTGCCCCGTGGGAGCAAATTGTCGCTTGGGGGAATAAATCCAGAGACCTGCAGTTGGGCCAAGCAGGTCTCAAAGGCAGAACTGAGGGATGTGCTCTCGTGGCATCTGTGGAACAGACTTTAGGCTCCGGGTGGGTTGTAAATTTATGGTGTTTTGTTGCCAGAACCTCTAGTTTGATCTGAAAATTAAAAAAAAAAAAAGTAATGACTATTGTTTTCATAAAAATGATACATGATCCTTATTTAAAACACACACACACACACACACACACACACACACAAAATTCTGGCCATAGGGGAAAGTACAAACAGGAAAGTAACCTATTGGTCCAAATCTTAACTTCCAGAAATAGCCCACTTTAATTTTGGTAGAGAATTTTCCAGACATCTCTGTGTGCATTTTCAGGCAGGCTTGATACCTACAGAAATGTATAAAGAGACAGGTTTTTTTTTTTAATGTTTATTTATTTTTGAGAGAGAGGATGAGCCAGGAGGGGCAGAGAGGGAGAGGGAGACACAGAATGTGAAGCAGGCTCCAGGCTCTGAGCTGTCAGCACACAGCCCGATGTGGGGCTCGAACTCACAAACCATGAGATCATGACCTGAGCTGAAGTCAGACGCTTAACCAACTGAGCCACCCAGCCTCCCCTAAAGAGACTGTTTTATGACAAGATGTAAAACAAAAATATATTTAATTTTACTTTTATGTAACAGTATTGAAACTGGAGTGAAGTAATACTGGAGAGATTACTGAACTTCAGATGATGATTTCTTCTCCAAAAGAACTTAGTTTTTCAGACATCCCTCTAAAGCAGTGGTTCTTTTTTTTAAAATTTTTTTTTAATGTTTATTCATTTTTGGAGAGAGAGGCAGAGCATTAATAGGGGAAGGGCAAAGAGAGAGGGAGACAGGGAATCTGAAGCAGGCTCCAGGCTCTGAGCTGTCAGCACAGAGCCCAGTGCGGGGCTTGAACCCACAAGCTGTGAGATCATGACCTGAGCTGAATTTGGACGCTTAACCAACTGAGCCACCCAGGCGCCCCCCCCCTCTTTTTTTTAGTGTTTATTTTGCCAGGGAGTGAGAGAGAAGGGGAGGGGCAGAGAGAGAGGGAGACAGAATCCCAAGCAGACTCCACGTTGTCAGCGCAGAGCCTGACATGGGGCTCGAACTCACTAACTGGGAGGCCATGACTTGAGCTGAAATCAAGAGTCAGATTCTCAACTGACTGAGCCATCCCAGGCACCCCTAAAATAGTGGTTCTCAACCAGGGGATGATTTCGTCCCATAAGGTCCATCTGGCACAGATGCCTGGAGACATTTTTCGTAGTCCCCACCAGTGGCATCTGTGAATGTTCCTGGCATCTCATGAACCGAGGTCAGGGATAGGGCTAGACACCCTGCAGTGCACAGGACAGCCCCTTCCAACCCCCCAAAAGAACTGTCTGGCCCAAAATGTCCTTGGTGGCAAGGTTGAGAAACTGTCCCCAAGGGTAAGAAAATAAGATTGTTAAAACCAATAGGAAGATGAAATCATTATGTTTTAGCTCAGTTGCAATTATAGACTATTCTGATTGGGCTTCTGCAGTGAAAGATGAGATGATTAACCTCATTAGAGTTTCTCCCTCCTCTCCTTAAACTGCAAAATCAGGAGGTGGCCCATGTTAGGCTCACCATGTCAGTGTTCTTAACACTTACATTCTGTCCTGCAACGATCACCCCCTAGGTGTTTAATCTTAGTTCTATGTTTAAATGATTCCGTGCCAAACTCTTCTTTTTTATTTTAAGTTTTTCTTTCAAGTAAACTCCACACCACACATGGGGTTGAACTCACAACCCTGAGAACAAGAGTCACGCTTTACTGACTGAGCCAGCCAGGCACCCCCCGGCTCCATTTCTCTAGCCATGGTTTTTCCTTTCCTGGGTTTATTTTGCATCACCTCTTGGTCAGTTGGCTATTTGATCTTAATATAAATTTAATGTGTAGGGAGGTGTCACAGTCCACTCTGGCTTGCTCCAGTCAGAATGGCACCTGCAGTTTGGAGTTTGTGTCTGAGTACCACACTTAAAAGAGAGACATCGTGCAGTGTCCCAGGATGCTGCGGGGACGTGAAACAGGGGCCTGTGTAGAAAATGAACTGCACTTGGGAAGGGAAGGGAAAGCTGTGGATGAATTCCCCGAGAAGACCTCCCTCTGGAAGCAGGGTAGGCCTTCACTCTGAGGGTCCCCAGAAGGTTCAAGCCAATGCTGCATGGACACAAAAGACAGGGTGGCAGAGAGAGGTGTTGAGCTCCCTGTGAGCCGAAATGTGGTGGGGAACTACCTGTCGGCATGTTGTATGTAGATGTTGGGTTCAAGCCATCAGCTGAGTGGCTATATTTAGGTATCTTCTCAACCTTGAGATTCTGATGGTCTGACAACGCTTCCCAATAGCTGCCTGTCCTAGAGGGGCTCCGGTCACTCTGGTTCTCTCCTCCCTGTCCTTTGAGATAAGGGTGAAAAAAGCCACAGCCATGGTCACGTGGTTCAGGGCAGAGCCTTACGTGTTCTGCACATCTTGAATTTGGACCCATCATCTACTACTCAAAATGTGATCCATCCATCTATAGGTTAGATTCCACCAAACGTGTTCCAGTCGGTGTTTGTAGTATTTATAAGATTACCGGGCCTGAGCATATTCGAAACCCATTTCTGAGCCGATACGTTTATATATAATCTGGGCAACATACCATAGACTGCAGAGGAAGAGAGCACACACAGATCGTTCCCTGTGTAATTGGAGTCTGGGTGTTCTGTTATTGTCTTAGTCAGGTGCCGGTCACAGCATGCCTTACTGATCGATGACTTTGTTTTGTTGTAGGGGAGCTATCCAGTTTGGGAGGATTTCATAAACAAAGCAGGAAAGCTACAGTCCCAGCTTCGGTAAGTATAGAAGCCTGTCGTTCCCAGAAAATGGCAACATCCACAGACAAAGGATGGAATAGGACAGACCCAGGATGCAGATTGAGGTTAATTTTGGAAGCGTTACAGGTACAGAAGCATGTAGTGGGTTCTGATTTGAGCATTGCCACTTGTTAGCCTTATGTCTTGGGCCCCGGTTCCCTTAGGTAAAACTGAACTGTCTGCTCTGCCTTCTTCCATAGGAATTTTGAGAGTCAGATGAGCTGTTATATATGTAAGGTAATAATGGGCAACATTCATGTAAGGCTCACTATGTGCCAGGCATATGTTAATTAAATCTCCCAACCCTGGGAGGTAAGTACAGCTATTATCCTCAATTTACTGATGAAAAAAATGAGGCACAGAGAAACTTAACCAACTTGTGCAAAGTCACACAGCTAGTAAAAGCCAGAGCAGGGATTTGAACCTGAGTCTGGCTGCGAGGTCCATTCTGCTTGCTGCCTATCCTTATAAAGAGCTTACAGCTTATTGTTGACTACTACATGTATCATTCCATTTGTGTGCAATGTCTAGAAAACGCACATCTGCAGAGACAGATGTAGATTAGTGGCTGCCTGGGCCTAGTGGAGGAAAAGGAGTTTGAGTACACGTGGGCATGAGGAATCTTTTCGGGGTGATGGAAATGTCCTAAAGTTGGCTCGTGCTAGTGGTTGCAGAATTCTAAGTTCACTAAAAAATTGTTGAATTACACACCTACAAAGGTTGAATTTTATGGTATACAAATTATCCTTCAATAAAGCGATTTAAACAACAAGATCTAGGGTCAGTCGGCTCTAAGGGGCTATTGTTGCTTTGTCTTGTGCTTGTTTATGTATCATTTGATGTGAAATAGAATCTTCTTGTTACAGCTGTATGCTTTTAAATCAGTGAGGAGAAAGGCTACTCAGCGGTGTTCCATGAGGGACAGGGCATTTACAGAAGCAGTAATTTTCATGACTCCTGTTCATGGCATAAGGGGGATGACATCAGTTGTTTTGAATGTATGCAGGTGGTTTTCCAGAGGACAAAGCAAGTAGGGGCTTTCTAGGATAAAAAACCATGTGGATGACATGACACTTTTGGTCCTTTGCCCATGGACGTCAGGGGGTTACTGCCCAGAGCTTTAACCATAGGACTGGACATTTCGTGGTTCCCCTGTAGATCAGGAGAGAAGAACTCCAGAAGGATGGATCTTTCCTCTTCCATTCTGTCAGCTTTGTGGGGCCTGGGATTTTCTATCCCATGCACCTGGGGTTTCCCAAGCTGTCATTGGTCTTCCAGGAGACTCAGGACTACAGCCCCTTCTCTGTTTGTCAGATCCTTTACCATTACGGTGCTTAAGAACTTGTAAAGACTTTCTGCTGGGCCAGCTCCACTCTCTTCTGTCTGAATGCAAAGCCCTGCAGAAGGCTTTACCGGCCTCAAGCTACGTCTACTCACTCTTCTCATTGATTTCAAATAGTCTCCATTCTGTAGGTCCCTGCTGGAATCAACCAGTAAAACATTTAAGTAGCCCCCCCCCCACCACCACCACCATCCCCCCAACACATACACGTTTTTCTTATGTGGCCTCATTTAATTATCTGGCAGCCTTTTCAGGGTTGACCAATGAAAAGATTCTCTTCCCCTTTTACCAAAGAGCAAGCCAAAACTTAAGGTAAATATGAGGTTAGTACAGCTGATTAGTTACAGTAAAACTTTTAAAGCAATCTTATACTCACTAGTACAAAGTACACTTTTTGTTTTTTAACAACTGTTTAGGCCTCCTGAGGGCAGGGACCATTTCTTTATTTTGTCAAACTGGTAGTGCCCAGCTGAGAGCCTCACGCACATGGTTTGGTGTTCTGCAGTAAAGAAAGGATAAGGCCATAAAAGAGGAAAATAAGCTGGGAACACATACACCAAATCACTCCTTTGTGCTGCCCCATCAGAGAACTAAGATATATTATGACAACAGCAGACAATGAAATAGGACTCATTGGAAGGCGGTGTTTAAAAGCTCCTAATTCCTCACACTTGACCACCATCCTCCTTTTCAGTGGAGCCCTGGTGACGGAGTAATACACAAGGCCTCTCTATAGCTGGCTCATTAAATTGGGATGATTGGCATTGACTTGAAAATAAATCCGGCCATTGTGTCAGATAGTAACTGTAAATCAGAATGAGCTATTTGTAAATCCCAGGATGTTTGATAAAGCTGACTTTTCCAGGGTTTGCGTATGATGTCAAGTCTTTGAAAAATATGCTTCAAAGGGGTTTTTTCTTTCAGTTTTGTTCCGTGTGTATGTCTTTTTTTTTTTTTTTTTTTTTAATTTGAGCAGAATGGCTTTTTGCTGTAATGGAAAATATCAGGCCTCATTCTGCCGTTGGGTGCTAAGGGACTGTTGCACAGGTTTTCCCAGGGATGACTTCCAGCATCTTCCAGAACCTTCTGTCTCAGAGCTATGGTTGCTGAGTTTTAGAGTCACTTCTTCAGTTCCATCTTGAACTCTTTTTCTCACATTCTTCCTTCAACAGCTCTGCATTCTTAGGAGTGCTGAGTAGAGATTAGATTCATACGTGAAATATTTGGAAATGAGCTTCAGGCTCCATGCTTGATTGTGAGTCCCGTGTGTGTGTGTGTGTGTGTGTGTGTGTTGTGTGTGTGTGTGTGTGTGTGTGAGTTCTGAGGCTGGATTGTTCTCGTTGTCCTTGACCCTGGCGTGGAGAGGTGCTTCCTCTCCATTGGATGACAGCTAGATCACAGCGCTAGGAACCAGTAGACCACAGAGTGCTCAAGAGGATGTGAGGAACTCAAAATAATTTCTAGGACAGCAAATGAGTGTAGTGACTTCTCCCTGGTGTCAGCTTTGAGGAATTCAGAAGATGCAGTCGAGATAGCATTCTAAGGTTGAAAAAATGGTGTCTCAATTTCATTGTAAATGGGATTTAGGGGGAAAGAGTCACATAGCCAGGATCTGATCTGGCAGTGGGATGAGCATGGGACTGTGTGTCCTTCTGGGCTACCAGTTCCAGTTCTGGGATGAACTTGTGATCTTTTTTTTTTTTTTTAATTAAAAAAATTTTTTTAAATGTCTATTTTTGAGAGAGGTAGAGAGAGAGCAGGAGGATGGGAAGGGCAGGGAGAGAGGGGGAGGATCTGAAGCGGGCTCTGTACTGACAGCAGAAGGCCCAATGCGGGTCTTGAACTCATGAACTGCGAGATCATGACCTGAGCTGAAGTCAGATGCTCAATTGACTCAGCCACCGAGGTGCCCCCAAACTAGTGATCTTGAAAGTCACTCTACTTGTCTCAGTTTTCCCATCTCTAAAATGAATTATTTGAAGTAGAGGCTCTCTCTCCAAGATTCCGTCTCCCGGTCCATGTCTATATGCTGTTTTCCTGCTCTAAAATTATTTCCACTTGTACCGTTTATAGTTTTTAATGATGGTTTTCATTTAGGTAAAAACACCTGTCTTTCCTCCTTTGTGAAATTTTGCCTGGTAATTGTGTTACACCATCAGGTGTCGTGATGGGAAGACTTGCCAGGATTTACCGAGCGGCACCGAATGAGCTGGATGTTTTTGGGAGAGTGCGCTAATATCGGGAAGAAATGCTTCCTAAGGGGGGGGGGGGAAATAGGCCTGCAAAGCCAGTGGTTGTCCACGTCCAGTAGGGTCGTTTCTCCTAGAAGGTTGCATTCAGTTCTCCACAGAGGTTTTAACCCTTGAGCTGTAATGAATTTGCTAGCGTGAGACATTCCTCATGCTTTTGTTATCTGTTTGCATTTTAGGACCACAGTAGTAGCAGCGGCTGCCTTCTTGGACGCCTTTCAGAAAGTGGCCGACATGGCTACCAACACACGTGGTAAGCAGATGGAGGGATGGCGCCCAGCGTGAACCGAGTTCAGCATGTGCCTCTTTGTTTACCCTTGGGCGGCGTCACGAGGAGATACAGCTTAAGTTATCAGAGCTTAGCTGACTCCTAGTTTTCACGTCCTAGAACACTTTGTGGGATTCCACTTATTAGAAGTTGCAAACAGTTCTCCGGACAATGAAGCACGTGAGAAGAACGAAAACTAAAGGAAAGGAACCGCGGGTTAGGCGGGAAGTGGCTGGGCGTGTTAGTTTGATCACTTTTAATGACATGCCGGCTGCAGAGCCTTGAACCGTGTGTCTGGTTGCAGTTTGTTTTTCCCTCCTCACACGGGTTGTCCTAAGATTTGCCTTACTCCCTGGGGAGCGGGCAGTGAGAATGCTCCGGTAGACCATTTTTCTGCGAGGAGCCCTCGTGTAAGCAGTGCGCTGTTGCGTCGTATCTGGTGATGTGTCTCCCACATTTTTCTGCAAACCCCTGAAGAGTGTGACTTGGTCGTGTCTTAACTCCCCAAAAATAGTTCTTATGACGTAGCAGGTGTTTAAAGTCGGCTCATTAAATCAATGAACAAAGGGGACTCTGGTGCCAATTTTCAGTAATTTCAGGGACTACTGAATCATACAAAAGAATAACAAAAACGTGTATAAAGGAGAAAATGATAGCTCCTATATCCACTACCATTGTTGGAAAGACAACATTACCCGTAACGTAGAGACCTCTGTTCAAAGAGGGGTGCTTTCCTTTTCGTTCCCAGCCAGGGACGCTCTCCTCCCTTTCTTTTTTTTTTTTTTTTTCTTTTGCCTTATATTTCTGGGTCTGCTTCTACACTGCCTGTTCTCTTCATTGTCATGGGAACATTGGAAAAGGTGGGTGTTGGGGGCAAGTGTTGAGGGGTTGCCCTCAGTCACACGAGGGTTTAACTTCTCTGACACACCTCTCTACCTCCAGTGGGTTTCAGTAGGTACCCCTTTACCGTAGGTACTTAATTAAATATTCAAATGAATGTGCAGTGAGGACACTTCTCATTCATTCAAGAAGCTCGAAACCTGCTAATATTTTAGGTACCATTATGGGACCACAAAAACCAATATATTATTTATCCTCCTTGGCCTGGAAGGGCTTGCAGTTGAGTTGGGGGGGGGGGTGGGAAATGAGATGTGCAAATAAAGGATTTCGGTGTGGAAGTAACATGCGTGGTACAGTACTAGCGATAGGACAGTGTGCTGGGGGAATATCGGAACGTGAGCAATGTACTCCATTCAGGAGCCAGAGTCCTCCCAGGGGAGGTCTTCTATCTCCTTATTTCCAAGATGCCAATGGTGTTTCGAAAGGTTCCCTAGGAGAATGTGATGGAGATATCAGAGCGGTGGTTTGAAGAACTTGATCTGGTTCGCCAGCTTGATATGGGTCTTAGCTAGTATCTTTCTTAATCCCTTAAAAGATGATGACCTAGTTGACACGTGTCCATTATATTCTTCTTCATACGTGCATATTCTAAACATTCTATAACCTTTAAGGCAATAATCACCACTGTTAAGTGTTTTTGAGTCTGTTTTATATTTTCTCCAGCGATATCCAGAACTGGACTTGTCTTTCTAGAATAGCCATCAGAATGTGTATTTCTTAAAAGAATTGCTCTACTATTTGAAAGAACTTAGATAGCTGATATTGCATTTTTGAGGCTCTGTGATCCTTAATCAGGTCTTATGTTTTAATATTGAATTATTGATTGGACCCTAAAGGATGGAATAAAGCAGCATCCCCTGATTTCTCATAATTGCTTGCATCAAGGAGCCAGGGTTTCTGCAGAGGCTGCTCCCTGGAGTGGTTCTCGGCAGGAAACCAGGGGGACCTGCACATCTCCTGGTTGCAGGGAAGAAAAACAGAGCAATCATCTGTGGGGAAAGAACGCAAATAGCCTCTCTCTGGTGGTGACAGAGGTAAGAGTCAGAGTCTGGAGGTGATGTACTCGACAGAAGACAACTAATGTCACAGTGAACAGACTCTCGCTTTGATATATTTTTAAACCACTTGATTTCAGGTCATTTTTAGCGATGCCACAATACTTTACATCTCGCCATCTCTAGTGTCCATGTGCACTGGGGGAAAATAACTTTCCCTTGAGTGTGAGAACTCTCCCGTGACCTAAAAAGGGTATGGTCGATAACAAAGAAGGTGTATTTTATGGAGATGATAAGAGAGAAGCACGGAGGTGCTTCTTGTATGTTCCATAAGCATCAGAAGTGATTTTTACGAAGTTATTTTTTGCTTACAAATTGAAAAACCTGGAACACGTGCTTTTGTTTAAAAAATTCATAGAACAAAATGCGTAAAGTAAAATCCACCCTCCCAGTACCCCCTTGCAGCGACTGGAGTAAGCGTCATATATATACTTTTTTTGTGTGTACATAAATGCGTCCGGGAGGAAAAAAGCTAGTTGCAGAACAATATGTAGAATGGTATGTGGAATAAAGTACATCTGGGTGATCTAAAGGTAGCCCATAAGGAACATGTTCTCATGCTTGTACTCCACGGCATATTGTAGTTATCTTTCCACATCCATACCTGTGGATCTGCCTTGTCCTTTCTAGTGTCCAAATGGAATTTCATAGTCTGGAAACAGAAGGATTTTCTCATTCTTCAGTTGATGGAAATTTAGGGTATCTCCATTTATTTGCTTTTACAAGGCACTCAGCAATTGATGCCCATGTATACATCCTTTGGGAGATTTATGTGTGACCTGTTTTTAATAGTGTGTGCATCTCCATGGAAACGATCTATAGAAAATGCTTCAAACGGTTTTGGTCAGCAGCAAACCTACTTGGATTTGATGTCATTACAGACTGTAACTCTAATGTGGTTTGCAGTTTGATATCTGCCCTCTACGAAGTCCAGTTTTTTGCTTAGAGCTTCTCGAAGTGTTTTTTGAGTCCTTCTTGCTGGAAGTGATAGAAGGGAAGTTAAGCACATCTCTTTTGGTCAGGTATCCAGAATCTCGAGTTAGCATGCCCCTGGTTTCCAAAATACTAGCATTCCATATTATCTCCCAAAGCTCTGAAATTCCTCTATCCTTTTTAGCGAATATTTTGCACTAGCTATTAATATAATGTATTTAGGAAAAACTTTTAAAGCTATTCACTATAAGAGCAAAATTACTCTAGTCATTATATAACTACTGTTAAATAGAATGTGGAAATACGTTAGAACTCGATTTTGTCACACAAACGTGTATAAGTTGGTATTATGTGTGTAGGTTAATAATTAAACTATAATGGAATTTAAGGGTTTATTAACACCATAATACAGAGTACAGTTTCATGTTTTGTTGATTTTTGCACTCTTGGATGAATATACGGTTTGCATTTAGTATGAAAGTACACCTTCGTATTTAACGTGAAAGTACACCTTTTCCCATATTACTGGCCGCAAAGAATTATCGTCTAGGCACTTGCTATGCATGGAATGACAGACTTTGTGGAGCAGGGTCCCCATCTTCTTCGTGTCCATGATGGACCAGCAAATGGCCTATTATAGGAGTTGAGAAATGTTTGAACTGACTGGTATGCAGTTGTCTGAGTTACTTAAAAATAAAAAGAAAAGGACTACCGGGTTGTGTTCACGTGCTTCTCAGTCTTGGGCAGCAGAGGCACCATGTTGGGGGAATAGCACTCCTGCGCCTGAGTGTGCCTTGCACACTGGGCCCTGCTCCCTGTTTCACTGGAAGGCAGGGGTACCGAGCTGATGAGACCCTCCGCCTTAGCACTGGCCCTGCGCAGCACTGCATTGTTTGCTTATGTCAGCAAGGGCCTTTGAAGTGCATAATGCTATGCGACTTTCATTTTTGGCTGCCTCTGTGTGCCTGGGTAATTACTTTTTAGCTCTGAAAAACCATCTCAGGGCTGTTTAGATAATGATCCACCAAACCCAGAGTGAGGAGTTTTAAGATTTTATGAAGAAAGGAAATGGATCCCCGGCCCGACCAGATCATCTTTAATGTCCAAAAGCCTTTGTACATCACTTAAAAAAGTGGGCGTGGTTTCGAGATTGGAAATCATGATAGCGAACCTTTATTGACTAGTAATGTGGGCGGGCTCTGTTCTAAGTACATCACGTATGCGGAGTCAATTCTCACAACGGCTGGTGAGATAGGTGCTCACGATCTCCATTTTAGGTGATAAAATCGGGATGAAGAGAACTGGACTTAAACCAAAGTTACATGGCCAGTTAGTGGTAAAAGGAGTCTGGCCCAGAGCCTAAAATTTGACCATTAAATTACAATTCCTTATGTAAGGAGCTCCTGGATTTAGTATAAGCTTATATTTGCTTTTCAAGTTACTTGATCCTGAATGTACTAAAAGGACCTGTGTAGCACCTTGGAATAACCAAGATTGGGAGCTGTGATGCCCAGTTGTGTCTTCTGGCTTTGCCAACTATGCCGCCCTGAGTAAATTACAATAGCGCCCCCTTGTCCACGGGGGAATATGTTCCAAGACTCTCAGTGGATGCCTGAAACTGGAGATCGTCCCAAACCCTGTATAGACTGTTTTTTCCTATACATACATACCTGTGATAAAGTTTAACTTATAAATTAGGCACAGTAAGGGTCATCTGGGTGACTCAGTCAGTTAAGCGTCAGACTCTTCATTTTGGCTCAGGTCAAGATCTCATGGTACGTGAGTTTGAGCCCCACCTCAGGCTCTGCGCTGACATCACAGAGCCTGCTTAAGATTCTCTTCTCTCCTTCTTTCTCTTCCCCTCCTCCACTCTCTCTTTCTCAAAATAAATAAATAAAAACAGGCACAGTAAGAGGTGAACAACAAAAACTAATAATAGAACAATCCTGACAATACACTATAATAAAAATTATGTGAATGTGGCCTTTCTGTCTCTCAGAATATCTTCTTGTCCTGTACTCACCCTTCTTCTTGTGATGATGGGAGATGATAAAATGTCTACGTGATGAGATGAAGTGAGGTGAATGACGTAGGCACTGCGACCTAGCGTTAGGCTGCCGTTGGACCTTCTGACGCTTTGTCAGAAGGAGGGCCATCTGCTTCTAGACCGCCGCTGACTGAGACCACAGAAAGCAAAACCATGGATAAGGGGGAGAACTACGGTATATTTTCCTTTTTGGGCTTTAATTTC